>NC_090451.1:689494624-690859624 GCF_031143425.1 Pleurodeles waltl | reverse complement strand
GCTACATGGTGGCACTGTCCCTGGAAAGCCCCACACCAGGGAAGCTAGCGGACAACACGCTGTAAAGGGAACAAAACATTGTGATGTGGTGGGAGGGGCATACACTTTATGTATTATTGATGGCCAGGTTTGGTTAGGCCACACCGGAGGGGTCGTGGGAAGTTAATGTTCTTGACCGAGAGAGAGGGAGCATGCACACTTATAATGATGCAATAGCTCAAACAGTACACTGACGCAGGGTAACATTTAATGCACATAGGGGTGACAATTCTATCCTGGAATGTTAAAGGGATCCATGGTCCCATTAAAAGGCAAAGGATATGGTCCTATATATGTAAAGGAGCAAACATTTGGATGCTTCACGAAATCTACTTACTACCACAGGAACATGAGAAGCTATATGCGAAGTGGGGTTGCAAAATGTGGTATGCAAGGTTTAGCTCTTCGGTGCACAGAGTATTGCTATGGGTGGATGCTAGTGTCCCCCTGGTAGTAGAAAGCAAATTAACAGCGGCAGATGGTTGATACCCTGGAGTGGTAGGAGAGACTGGAGGTGCGACAATAGTACTATTGAAGATATATGCCCCTAATATAGACACACCAGACTTTTTTGAAAGAGTTATAAGTTTGTTGGTGAAACAGTGTTGATGGGAGACTGTAATTGTGTTTTGGACACTGGATTGGATGGTTCCTGATCAGTGAGTAGGTCGCAGGGTAGGGCCTAAAAGGCATTATTGACAGCCATGACCACACTGAATGTATTATAACTATGGAGGGCAACTCATAGTAATACACTGGGGTATTCCTTCTATTCATACCCTCAGGGTACATTCTCAAGGATCGATTATTCATACATCTAGAGCAGATGGTGGATTTTGGGGCGATTGTTTATTTGGATCACACGCTTTCGGGCCATGTTTCATTAGTCGCAAAACTGAGGGACAGTGTATACATGATGCCACTACTGCAATGGCGGTTCCAGTCCCGAGTATTGGGGGACTAGGCGTAGCGGGAGGTAATCAGAGATGCAATACGGGACTACTCTGCCCTCAACACGGGGTCGGTTGCATCCACTGGGGTACTATGGGAGGTATTTAAAGTAACCATAGGGGGAACCTCAATGGGGTTCGTAAATCCTTAACAAACACAGTTACACAGTTTGAAGGACAAACAGAAGACATAGATAAGCAGGCCCCCACATACAGAAGTGCTATGGGAAGAGAGAGAGAGAGAGGCTACAAAAAGAACTGGAAGAAGCCAGAGACATACTGGTGAAACAACTTTAAAACATACACAGAAGTTCAACATGAACAGGGGGATACACCGGTAAGACCCATTACATGGTTAGTCAACAGGGAGAAGGAGGCTACTCAGTGGTAACAATAAAGAACTCAGATGGGGTGGCTCTTACAGGTCAGGAGGATAGCCTGAGACGTTTTGCAGGATTTTATTCGGACTTATATGTACTACAAGATCATAGGGACATGGCAGGGATAACTACAAATTTGGATGAGGTGCACTTACATCGGGTAGAGAAAGCAGAGAGAGAAGCACTAAGGGGCAGATGTATCAAGAATGTATTTTGTGAGTCGGAAATATCGATTTTTAAGAAATCACTATTTTTGATTCGCAAAATGCAATGTATCATATTTGCGATTCGGTAATAGCGATTTCTTAAAAATCTCAAATGCTATTACCGAATCGCAAATTGCGATACAGCCCCCATTTGCATCTATGGGCCTGTAGGCCCCTATTTGCGAATATTTTGCATGTCCTAAATTGCAAATTCCTAACTGGAATTCACAATTTTTGGAAATGCAAAGTCAAGGGTGCTGGCTCTGCTGCACCCCAAAATATTTTTTTTTACAACATGTAAGGTGCACACATGCCAAAAGGGCATGTGTGCTTTACATGTAAATTTTAAAAATGCATTTGAAATGTATTTTTAAAATTTGCACATGGTTACCACCAAGTTCAACTTGGCGGTAAATAGCGATTCCTTAATGCCCAATTCGCATTAAGGAATTGCTTCTTACATGTGCTCTAGAAATCGCAAATAAGGATTCCTTATTTGCGATTTCTAATTTAGAGATTCGCAATTTGCGACTCTCTAAACAGGGTCGCAATTTTAAGGAATCGCTATTTTAGCGATTCCTTAAAATTGTATTCAGAATGTCTTTGATACATTCTGAAATGGCCTTTTGCATTAGCAAACGGGCATTCGCAGCGTTTGCGAATGCAAAAAGCTTTGATACATCTGGCCCTAAATGCCCTGAAAGATGAGATGAATATCCAGTGGGCCAAAAATCAAATGAACACTGCGAAAACGCCTGGTAATGACAGGTTATCAGTGGAGTTCTACCGGGAATATGTGGATCTCCTATGGGCACCACTACGGGCTATGTACAGGGAGGCATTCGAAACAGGGGTGTTGCCGGCATCCCTAAGGGAGACATGCATAGTGGTCCTTCCTAACTGACTGTGAATAATATTAAACTAGGAGACCTATAGTCTCAGGAGCAAGAGCCCTCAAGCATCACATTGGATGTCTAGCATCTTCATCGGGAATTGCTCCTCACCAGGCCGGCACTGCAATGCCTGGTGGGCACCCCGATGTGGGGGCTCTGAACCGAACTCTTCTGATAGTGACTGGTAGGTTCAACTATCCAGACTATGATGCTTAGAATTCAGCACCAGTACACAAAAGAGGAAAAAGAGGTTAAAATTGGTTATTCATCCACCAAACACCATCATTTATTCAATCTGATTAAACGAGGACGAAGACCAAGATTAAAATCAAAAATTGAAAGTATCAGATTGAGAAATAATGCTCAATTCCTTCCCTGGGTAGGTCCATTACCTTGGACCGGTGACTAATACTGTCACTTTGAGTCCTTGACACGTGCCTCACAAGGAACCTGGTCTCTATTTGGGGTTGGGTGACCTGTGTTAACCAGTCTACTTAAATGTAGGTGACCTGTGTGAAGTATCCTAATTTGAGATTCTTTGTTGAAGAGGTGTTAAAAACTTTTTTTGTAGGTCCTGATGAAGCGTCAATGGATCCGGCTGGACCACTAGAGGCGAAACATGTCGACCTTAGCACAGAGGTCCTTTAATATCTAGGGCTTTCTGTAGTATCTTTATTTTTGAAAGGAATTGAGCATTATTTCTCAATCTGATACTTTCAATTTTTGATTTTAATCTTGGTCTTCATCCTCATTTAATCAGATTGAATAAATGATGGCGTTTGGTGGATGAATAACCAATTTTAACCTCTTTTTCCTCTTTTGTGTACTGGTGCTGAATTCTAAGCATCATAGTCTGGATAGTTGAACCTACCAGTCACTATCAGAAGAGTTCGGTTCAGAGCCCCCACATGGGGGTGCCCACCAGGCATTGCAGTGCCGGCCTGGTGAGGAGCAATTCCCGATGATGATGCTAGTCATCCAATGTGATGCTTGAGGGCTCTTGCTCCTGAGACTATAGGTCTCCTAGTTTGACAACCTTTATTGGAACAGTGTATTTTCATTTATTCATTATTATTGGGAGACTGTACACTGGACCATTTAACCTCCCGGTCCCTCCCCCCTTGTTGATCTTAGTCTTGTGAATCATATTAACCATTACCATTGATTAATACAGTACTTAAATTCTGGTTAAGATCCTAGCTCACAAATGATGAGAGGCCGCCATGAACTGGATAATGATAAAGCTTTGGAGCTAACCCAGTTAGAATTCAAGTAGAGTCAACATAATTAACCTACGGGCGAAAGACACCGCCTGGCATGTGGGGGTACCTACTTCTGCACCTCACAAGCTGCAGCCACACACAACGTCCATCAAGCGCGGATCACACAAGCAGAACACGCATAACGAACACCATCACGTCACACCTAGTAAACAGACATCAGCTCGGTATCCCTCCCCCAGTCACAAACAACAAGATCTATTAGGAAATAAGATAACCAGGTGCTCCAATGTGGGGCTACCAAGAGTTAAACTGCAAGATCCCTTAAACACGCACAGTGGATAAATACATACTAAATGTTACAATAAGACCTCAGTTATGTTTTTCTTTTATCTTTGCTTTAGTCTTGCGTGAATGTAAAAGATATATCAGATCTACTAAATCCTACAAATGTAAACTAATATGTAAGCCACACAGATCTGTAATGAAAACTCAATAATAAATAAATAAATAAATAAATTTAAAAAAAAAATCCTAGCTCATCATTTGGATAAAGTGACGGGGACATTGCACACCCAAACCAGGCAGGTTTGGGTTGGAGGCCGTACCACTACCGCCATTAAAAAAGCATTCTTAATAATGCAACAGATTGAGAAGTTGGGGGGGGGGGGGCTTGTACCCTAGCGAGCCTAGATGCCCACAAAGCATTTGACACAATACACTGGGTGTTCTTCGACCAAGTGCTACAATGAAATGACTTAGGGACGGATTTCCTGAAGTGGGTGCACCTCCTGAATACCAGCAGAAGAGAAATAGTAAAAGTAGGTAGTAGGGTGTATGACAGCTGGCAGGTGGACCGGAGAACTCGAAAGGGATGTCCCATCTCCCCGCTTATATTCACTTTGGTCATTGAAAGACTGGCACGCATAATGAGGACCAAAAATACTATAGGTGGGGTAAGGATGGGAGACAAACAGGAAATTATATGCTTGTACAGAGATGACATAATGTTGACAATCTGAGTCCAGAGACTACTTGCCTGGCGGTTTACAAGAAAATTGCAACGGGGGATGTACTCCGGGTTTAAGCTTAACATGGACAAATCAGTTTTATACCCCATGGGATATGACCTGGTGACAGCAGGTGGCTAACCTAATATAAGACTACAAATGACCCCTATCAAATACTTAGGTATATATCTGAGCTCTAATAAGCTGGAGGTATAAGAGTCGAGTGTGGGGAATATGATTGCACCATTGGAGAGAAGTATACGTAGATGGTTGAAGTTCCCACTGTCTGATGAGACACATAGTGCTGAGTGTAATGATTATGTTGCCTAGAGTCCTGTATACATTGCAACACATGCCCATGAGTATACCAGAGACCTGCTTTAAGCACCTCGATGAGTTACTCCGATTACTTTACTGGGGAAAGGGGAGGGCGCGCATCAGCTTGGAGGTAATGCGATTGCCTTGGAATGGAGGAGGAGTGCAGTCTGAGTTTCTGTACCTACTACTGGGCTTCCCATTTACAGCATGTGGTACAGTGGTTTCTGGGAGGGGACACAGACCCAGTTACTTATCCTTTGGTCAGATTGTTTAAACTGCATAGGCTACTACCATTACCCCTCGTCTACAAGAAGAAAACGCGTGCAGCTGCCACTACAGATTAGGACAATGTATGGCTCAAAATATACCTACAATTAATACCATGGTATACAGGGATTAGCCCAATGATGCCCCTTTTCCTGCGACGAAGGAAGGGAGGTGCCGCCCGCAGACTCTGGGTGATCTATACGAAGGTGGCTGCTTAATTGGATGTGCCACCTTCCGTAATAAATGGACTTTGATGGAGGGATGTTTTCTGGCCTATGCAGGCCTAGCAGGGGCGATCCATACGGCCTGGGTGGGGTTCCCTAGGGAGCCGGATACCCACATGACTGTGTCAGACATGGGGGGTGAAGGTAAACTGATCTCACGGCTACACACACTGTTGTTGCCACAAACTGCCCCAGGCATGGGTGTACTGAAACTGCATATGGAATGTGAAATTAGGGATGGAATGCGGATAGTGAATGACTGTCAATACTGAGTAATTGCAGAAAGGTGACGCGAAAATGTGACATTGATGCAGATTCATTACAAATGTGTGCACAGAGACTACGTTACACCAAGCTGGCTCCATAGATTGCACCAGACTAAGACTGAATGCTGTCCCAAATGCACAATATCAACGGGTACATACAAGCACATGGTGGAAAGGCCCAGGGGTGAAGGGCTACTGGGAGGGAGGGATGAAGGTGCTTGAGGAACTTACTGATCTCGCGCCTAAGCCAACGATCCAGCTTTGTCTACTGGGCCTGATGAAGCGGGGTAAACATAGTAAACATGCAGAAAATAAATACTAGAACTTGGTTTAGCAGTGGCAAAGAAATGTATAGATGTACGATGGATAACAGCTCACCTGCCAACACGCCAACAGTGGCTATGTGAAGTTGGGAAGTGGATGCATGCCAAATGTGGGGTGAGATATTAGTTGACAACCACTGACATGGGACAGGGATGTTGGGTGTTTGGGGCAGAGCAGAGATTCGATTACAGCAGGAAATGGGGGTGGAAGCAGAGACTCAAACTGACAGGAACGCGGAAGGATGACCTTAGATTATGTTGCTGATAGTGAAATGTGGTGGACATGTATGTTTACACTGAAAAGAAAATTGTACTGTTGCTAAATATTGCTTGTTCCACTTACGGATAGGAAAAACAATGTTTAGCTACTTCTCAATCGGAGGGGGCGTTGAACAATGTTTCAATTGAATGACTGAAAACCAATAAAATAAATATTAAAAAAAAAAAAACTTCAAAGAAACCTTGTACATAAGCCGCAAGAAACTGAGTTAATGTTGGTTTCAAGTGAGTAACAGTGACGGAAGCTTCCTTCATCGCATAGGAGGGGGGCCGACAACAGAAACCACAGAAGAATGAGTAAACCTGGCCCGCTGTGAGTCATCACCAGCTGGTCTACTACAACACTATCGAAGCTCAGAGAAGGCGGAGCCCAGGCACTACAGCAAGGAGCAGGAACACCAAGGTGGGCTGGCAGAGATCCTGGCCCAGGAACTGCAGCCCAGACGAGCACCTCAGGTGTGCCAGGGATGCAAGACACAGGCCTACGTCACCTCTGTCAGGAATACAATCTACCTCATCTCTCAGGAATACAAACTATTTCACTGTAGGAGGATGGATCGCTATATGGTGTACTAAGATGAAATGCACCCTGCAGAGAGTCCAGTGGATCTCAAACTGGCTGACAGAGGCAAAAGTAGATAGGTCTAACACTCTCTTTTATGGTAGTGTGTGCGAGTAGTCACGCTTATCAGAGGGTAGTGCTAAACATTTGTTGTAATCACAGAGGCAATAAATGAGACTCACACTCAAAGAAGAAATCCAAGACCAATTTAGAAAAATAAAACTTATTTTTATATACATTTTAAAACCAAGAACAGGTAAGTAGAGTTCAAACCTGTGTGCCTTTATGCACAATGCAATCCTGTGGAGAGAAAAGTCAATGATGTATAAAGGTAAGTACAGTCGGTTTTGGGGGTTCACCTTTGGGAATTAGAGATGTTGGGGCCTACGGTCCAAAGTACAACCAGCAGTTCGTCTGGAGCTCCCCGAATTCCACTGGGAGCAGGGTGGTGGTGTGGTTGTAGCTGGGCACACTACGAGGAAGAGGGGCCACCTAAAAAAAGAGGCTGAACAGGGGGACAAGTCCAACAGCTTCCAAACGGGGGCTTGGGTCACATGGGGCCTTTGAGCAAAGAGGCACAGCCAGTTCTTTGAGTCCGGGGTAGGAAAGCTCATTGGCAGAGTGGATAGGGTGGCTGGGCTCTGAGCGCAAAAGTGCTCCTCGCGTTCAGGGTCAACCAGCTGGCAAAGGCAAAAAAATCAGGATAGCCGAGTCACTCGCAAAGCGGGTCTCAATGAAGCGGACTTCCCTCAACGGCTGCTTGATCCTGGCGCAGTGAGAATCCGGACTGGACTCTCAATGTCGTTGCTTGATGGAGGGTGCCTGGTACCCCATAGATTGGTGCTGCACACCTCCGGTGGGTCCTGCTGTTGTCACACATGGTGGGGGGACAGCCCTGGTCCTCCAGAGCACAGGTACCTCCTTCTGGTCATCTGCGGCGTAGTCAGGGCTGGGGAGCTGCAAGGCGGTGGACCAGGCTCCACTTTTTGGCACCTGCAAGATGCAGAAAAGTAGCTTCTCTACTCCAAGGGAGACTGGTGGTGGTTCTGAAGAGCTGGCAGTCTACCCAAGGCTTTAGTGGTTCTCCAGCTTGCAGGACGATGCACTCTCTCCTGATTGTCGAGAGAGGTGTGGGCAAGGCAGGTTTTGTGCCAAAATGTCACACAGCTTGTCATCTGTTCTCACCAAGCAGTGGCTCTTCTTTGTCTTTCTTCTCTTGATTCACTGGGTTTGGGGGTACAACCTAAATACTCAAGTTAGGGATGTTACAGGGAGAGCCAGATCGCACCCAATGTGTTGCCTAACTTTAGGGTGACTACACCTGCTATATGATCATTTCTGCTGGAACGTGGCCATAACCCTGACCCTATAATACTAATTCCGTCAAAAACAAGGTGGAGAAATTTGAAAAGTGGTGTCCACATCAGCTAGCCCACCTTAGGGGTGGGTCTGACATGATGTGAGCACACCTCCTAATCTTACTATTTTTCCTGCCTGTCTTGCCAAAACAACGAGGGGTTCGGACAGGGGGGGGTTGTCATCTCCACCATCTGGAGAGACCTGGTTTGCATTACAGAGGTATCTTGGCCTTTGAAGCTTCCTGGCCAGTAATGTCCATCCTGTCTGGAAGACGTAGTAAAACCTCCGCCCAGAGCAAACGTTTGTTCCAGGCTCCCCAAGAGAGCGGACTCTCACCTCAGGAGGTCAGAAATCTGTCTAGGGTGGCTGTACTGGTTTAGACCAGTCAGTTAACACTAGCAGTAAGGCAGGTTTTCAGGGGCACCTCTAAGGTGCCCTCTGAGTGCATGTATTAATAAATCCATCCCTGGAATCAGTGAGGGTTGATTAATACGAGATGTTTGATACCAAACATCCCTAGTTTCAGAGAAGCCATCATGTAGCTGTGGAACTCGTACTGACCAGTGCCCAGCACATGTACTAAAAATGGCTTCCCTGTTTACTTGACAAAGCTATAGTAGGGGGATATGTGCTCATGCAGATATGTCCTCACATATAGTATAACGCGCCCGGCCTTAGGACTTTAACCCGTCTGTAGGGGTTACTTACAAACAGCGCATGCAGTGGTCGGGGACCTGGCACACAGGGATGCGTGACAGGTCATGGTTTCAATTTTGTCTGCACCAAGACACGCAGCCTGTGATGGCAGCACTGTGTGTGTTTGGTGCGAGGTCTATGAGGGTGGCCCAATTTGTCCTGCAGTTCTTAGAGACAATCTTTAGTACCCAAAGCCCTAGGCACCAGGGATACCATTTTCTTAGGACTTACAGAGAGTGCTAAAGTTGGTGCCAAATGAGAGAAACAACTGTATAATTTAGGGAAAGCAGGAACGCAGTAGATTTTAAGTCAAAATCACACCAGATACCGGGCAAACAGTGGGGGCTAACCATGCCAAAAAGAATGCTTTCCTACACTCACCTCTAAAAGGAGTACAAACTACCTCACCTCTGTCAGAATACAAACTACCTCACCTCTGTCAGAATACAAACCACTTCATCTGTCAGGAATACAATTTATTTCACCTCTGTCAGGAGTACAAAATATCTCACCTCGTCACAAATACAAACTACCTCACCTCGTCACGAATGCAAACTACCTCACCTCATCAGGAATACAAACTACCAAACCTGGTCAGGAATACAAACTACCAAACCTGGTCAGGAATACATACTACCAAACCTGGTCAGGAATACAAACCATGTCACCTCAAACTACCTTGCACCTGTAGGGAACACAAACTACGCCACATCTGTCGGAACAAAAAACAACCTCATATCTGTCAGGAATACAAATTACCTCACCTTGTCAGGAATACAAACTATCTAACCTCATCAGGAATGCCAACTACCTCACCTCTGTCAGGAATACAAATGACCTCACCTCTGTCAGGAATACGCAACCCAATCTACCTGACCTTTGTCAAGAATGTACACAGACTACAACACCTGTGCCAGGAATACATAAAACATCAGCTGGGAATGGAGAACACAGAATAAGTCACCTCTGCCAGTACCACACAACACACACACCTCACATCTGGCAGCAATATACAACAGAACCAAAACACCACTGTCAGGAATGCACAAAAAAAAACAGATGTGCATGAAGTATGAGGTACAAGGCTACTGAACACAAAATTAAGTTTGATCAACAGTGGCAACCCGGAGAGCCCTGGCTCTGTATTCTGTTATATTAGAAGGATCTAGAGGACACCTGAATTCCACAAAGGGGTACCCGGTGCCAAGAACAAGCCTTTTCAACATAACCTTCCTTATAGTCTCCTCATCTGGCAGTCATATGGTACATTGAAAAAGAGAGGGTTTTTAAACTGTGCTGAAGTTTATCATGACCAGCAAGATTCTCCACTTCAGGAAAACTACAAAGGAGGTACCAACTGATTTTAGCTTCCGGGACCCCAGAAGTGTCAACAAGGTGAGCACAGAGAACATGCAGGGCAATAAGGAACATGTTTACACCTAATATTATGCTATGTTTTGTCATGTTATGACCACATGTATAGCACACACTGTGCCCCGGCATGGCCTTATAGTGCAGTCTGGAAACCTTCCATATGTTTCTGGAGCTACTATCACAGGCCAGACTCTGATTCAGGTTGGGGTGCGTTACTGGTGGTGTGTTCACAGGTGACTGCCTTTTGTTCATTGAGCTATGACTGTATAATTTTGTTTCCTTAGTGTTAGGACACAGGATGGATGGAGACAAAGGCAGGCTCTGATCATAAAGCACTCTGTGTACGAAAGCTCCTCTATGTCACGCAGATCTGTAGCGTGCACGGTCACCCAGGAGGATATCCTGGCGCTGAGCAGGTGAGAGTCTAGGCACACCTAGGGCACAGTGAGACTACTTGAAAAGCCAGGTCTTCAGCTTCTTGCAGAATTCACAAAGTGAAAAGGAGGCTCTTAAGTGTAGCTGCAGGTCGTTCCACACTTTAGGAGTGTTGTAGGAGAAGGCTCACCTACTGGACCTGGTATTCCGCATGTGTGGGAACTGTGCAAGTGGACGAGCAGAGGTGTCCGGAAAGGCTTGTGAAAGCAGATGCAATTGTTGAAGTAAGCCGGACCAGTGTTACGAAGTGTCTTGAAAGTGTGGACGAGATGTTTGAATTGTGCTTGCTGTTGAATGAGGAGTAAGTGGAGCTCTTTCAGGTGTGGTGTGATGGGACTATTCTGTGGGAAGTGAGAGTGATTGTAACCACCGAGTTCCAATTGGCCTGCATCATTCTAGTACATTTTTTGCTGACCCCAGCATTGAGGGTTTTCCTGTAGTTGAGCTTGCTTGTGATGAGAGCACGCATGACGATTTTACAGCTGCTGAATGGGAGACATTTGAAAGTTTTCCTCAGCATCTCCAGGATATAGAAGTATGAGGCGGTGATTGAATTGCCATAGGTAGTCCTATAGAGTTTGGTGTTGATTATGATCCCACGATTCTTGGCACGGGTGATGGGAGTGGGTGTCGGTCTAGCTCTGATGGTCACTTGATGGAGTCCCACAGTGATGTGCTCTTGCTGAAGAGTATGATTTCGGTCTTGTAAGTGTTATGAAGTGACACCAGAGTTTGGGGTAGAGAAGTGCAAGTGAAGCTGAGCCATTGCTTGAAGTACAGAGCCTTGTCTCTTCAAGTGAGTAGTCGGGCATGGGCAGGGTTTGGAAAGCGCTGTAAATGATGAACAAGACATTTGTGAAGACAGTTTTTTTAATCAGCCATGAAAGAACAACCTGAATGTGGAGTGGAGGCAAGAGGGGTGAGTGCCCTACAGATGGGAGAGGTAAAAAAGTCAGTTTCTGAGACACAGATTACTTGAGGAATGATGGTGACAGATGTGTTAGGAGGTACTTCCAGGGTTCTCTGACCTGCTGCAGCAGGGGTAGAGGGGGGAAGGGCAGGGTCCTAAGGCATCACTAGACCATTTGCCTGGCCCCTGTGAGCAGGGACCACCTCTGACAGCAGTGTGTGATCACTGTGATTAAGCACCTTGGAAACCTTCCAAAACGCCAGGGCTTGCAGACAGATTACAAGTGCATCTGGAGAGAGGATACTGACTGTCAACCTTGGGAGACTCCGCTGCATAGCTGTAAAAACAGACATGTATTGTACGATCACAGACGGGGCAGGGGCTTAGGTTGGTCGGTAAGATTGAGGGGTGTGAGTCTCAAATTTCCCAACGATCACACTGCCATATCCTGTTAATATACATTATCTGAGAAGCAGGACATGAGAGGGGCTTTAAAGGCAGTGGAAAGGGAGTGCAGTGCGGATTGTTAGTGGTACTTAAAGCTAAATATTTTGTAAGATAACCAACATTTGTAAGAACTTCAAAAAAGAGAGGAACGAGAGAGAGTGTGTTTTAGTCTGTGTGTGCATGTAAAAATCCTAGGTGAAAACTCACAGCCTCGTCACCATAACATACTGAAGGCACCTGTACCCAACTATTTACTACAGATTACATTTATTAGTGGGTGTAAAACCCCAAACATCCCCATGAAGCTACACCCCTGAGGCAGGGCGGTCAACAGTGCAGACCTCTGGGGTCCTCCACATACCTGCAGATGGAAGGATGGGCAGGAAGGGGCAATGTGACCCCTGTTCTCTGTCTTCCAGGAGGAGGGGCACCAGGCAAGGACATAACTGGTGGATCCTCGGGGTCATATTCCCTCCAGAGACAGGCTACACTTCACCACGTCCAGTGTCTTTGACAGGGCCAGGAAGAACAAGTCACCAACATTTCCACTACCAAGTTCACGTCTAAACTCCTCAACCAGGGCGAGGATTACCGATTCCATGATGCCCAGGGCTACTATTACCGATTCTATCACTCAAGGTTGGTGTTACTGATTCTGTGACACTCAAAAGTTAAAATTGCCTGGCAGTGTGTAAAAATACTATGCAGTACATTTTTGAGAGGAAGAAATGACTACTGAGAGGCCTATACCCTCAATGGCTCAATGGCCAAGGAATGGTAAATATATGAGGCCCTGGTGGCAATTCCAGTAGACCTATTACTAAAAGTTTCAAGCAGTTCCAATTTAATCACTTGGATTTTTGGGCGTTGACTGCCTGTCTCCATCACACATAAGACAAGAAAACGCTACTGAAACCTGCAAACCACAGCAGACCCTAGAACTGGTTCAAAGTAGTGAGCCAAACTAAGGAATATGGCCCATTGTGCAATAATCCATGTACCAGGGAAAGACTCCAAGGTGGTAACAAAGCAGCCTCAAGGATAGACAAATGTAAAGCATTTACCTATGACATCAAGGGAATTGTGAAAGGCAGGTAAAGGAACAAATGAAAGTGATGAGCATGAGACGGGCGTGGTGAAAGTCTACTGAAGTAGATTACAACATGTCGAAGACAGCGCATGCCCACTGCCTAGGCTCAACCTAAAAAACAGCAAGAAACAACATAGCACCTAAGGTCTGTAAGGCACAAGATTCAAAGCTGGAACAAGACTATCATAAACTGAGGAAACTGGATACACAAACAAAAGCTACCAAGCAGAGTCTGAGCAAAAAAAAAACAAAAAAACACGACTGTTCAAGAAAGGTAGGAGTAAAGAAGGCATGGACTTTACAGATTGGGATAGGACTGAAGAGCAGTTACCTGTAGTTTACAAGGTGTATTATGCCTATGCATGGCGGATACTGAGTTTGTGGATCGTTACCTTGAGGAGTAAATAACTTCCTACCCCCGACAGTGAAGATGGCCACAGGCCTACAACGGCTTCCCAGCATCGTACCTTATAATGAATGTGAGGAAACACACTTTTTGCAGGTTTCACCCTATTTTTTATCCCAATTTTTGACTACTAGGCACTGGTGTAATGGTTCTGAAATGCCCCCAGCCCTGCTAATCAGGACTCGTAGCATGTGCTCTGACCCTTTAGAAGTTATGGCTGATTGGCTTATATTAAATTGGCTTAGCTTAACTGACTTAGAAGTACCTAGTATATGGTACCAGGTGTATCTGGGCCTGTAAGTTTAAGTGTCATTTGTGAACTGCGGCAGTAGTTGTGCCACCACAAATATGACTAAGTGAAACATGTCCCCCAGCCTGCCACTGCAGACTGGTAGAGCAGTTTAACTGCTAGCTTGACTTTTCCATTTAAGGTAATGGCAATGCCCAAACTCTCTTTGTCATGAGTATAAGTCACCCCACAGCAGGCTGGTCGAGTCCTAAGGCAGGAAGCAGCACGTTAAGATGTAGAACATGCTCTGATAGCAAATAATTACTGGGAGAGACTGGTAGCCACATTGGTGAGTACAGAGTTACACACTGACAAATCAGCTGTGCTGAAGTCTGAATGGAACAACCAAAGTTGGTACTCCAAGGAATCCAACTTGTTACATTAAGCTCAATTTGATGCCCAAGTCGAACTTATTGTAACTTGTTGCCAGATGTAACTTTTAGAAGTTGCCCAAATTTCCCAGTA
Source organism: Pleurodeles waltl (assembly GCF_031143425.1). Lineage (NCBI taxonomy): Eukaryota > Metazoa > Chordata > Amphibia > Caudata > Salamandridae > Pleurodeles > Pleurodeles waltl. The sequence goes on along the minus strand of NC_090451.1, from coordinate 690,845,216 downwards.
GCCATTTGCTGAGGCTGGTCACAAGACAGCCTTCCGCCCTCTTGGGAGACATGTCAATGACTCTCAGGAAAGTTAACAATAGAGGTCTGCCACTAGAAGAGGTATTATCTCCTCCTGGCAAAAAGCCTGATGGGTTTTGGCCCAAAAGGCTAGCATCAAAAAGAAGCAGCCTTTGAAGGGCTACTGGCAAGCACATGCGGGAAGGGCTGCTCTACTGTGTAAGTAGACAGGCTTTCAGTCAGGACACTAAGGGAAAACAGTTGCCAAACCTGTTTACCCATGGGCATGTAGCCCTCGGGGAGCCACTCCTCTCTCTAGGGTGGGATACAAAGCTCCACACAGCAAGAGAAGGGTCCCAACTTCCTGGGTGTGGGCAGAATAGAGCACCCCCAGAAAGCTTGAAGCCACACTTCAGAGGAAGTCATCGGGGGATAGTGATAGCCACCTCCCCTGAGGGCACCTTCTAGGAATACAAAGCACATCTGTGGCACCCAGATCTCACTTGGCTGAAGAAGAGGACTGAAGAAAGACTGTCCTGCGGACCCTGGAACCGGCAAAGAAGAGGCTGTACCAAAGTTGGACTGCACCTCCTGATCCTATTGACTAGCAAGGGAAAGGACTGTGCCTGCTGTGTCACCCTCATGGAGAGGTTGTCCCCAGATTCCAGCCAGAAGCAGAGAGTCCAAGAGCCTCCAGGGCAACAAGAGCTGAAGTAGCCTGCTTGGCGAGTTGGTAGCCGAGATCACCGGATCGTTGCTCAGCGCCCATGCAGCCAAGGAGACCAGGACCCGACACTCCAAAGCTGGATTAGTGTCTGTTGGACACAGGAAAATCGTTGGAATGCAGTTTGGTCATCCAGAAAATGAGTTCTCACCACATTAAATCCACTCTGTTAGGCGACTGGTAGCCCAGTGGCAACTGGCCGCCTGCTGACTCCGAGGGATGTCTACTCCTGTGGCCAGAATCACCTCTCCAGGACTGTGGACCGAAAAGTAGCCCCGGGAAGACCTCCATCGACTATACAGCATTTACAGCATCTTCAGCATACTGGGCATCAGGACCACTCCATAGAAGTAAAGGGTAAGGGACCACTGCAGCTGGAACTCAACTGAAGACTGCTGTCCTTCAAAAGTTAACTGTTTCTTTGGACTGTGCTGGTCCCCCTGATTGGCTTCTTGCTGGAGTTCATCATCCAAAGTAACTCTAAGTAACTACTTACCAACTTGTCAAAGTTTTGCTCGAAAACATTTCCAAGTGTCAAATTTGTTGAATTTGCCAGTGCTTGTTCATGGTTTACAGCACCAGGAAGAGCAGTGCTAAATTTGTGCTGGTGGTTACCACTGGTTCTCCTCCCAGGTGGTCTTGATCTGGTCTACAGCTGCTTTACATTACAGAACTGGATACAGAACACACCTTGTTTCCACAAACGTCAACGAAAATGGAAGGAAAGCCAATATAGTGATCCTTTGACAGGCAGTCCCTTATACTCATAAACAGTGGAAATAAAAGGACCTTGGCTCTTCCTTTCAGATTCTGTGCAGGCTATACTCCGGCCGGGCAGACTCCTGGAAAGCTGTCGGAGGCAGTGGGGTGGGTCCAGGCCAGCAGTGCCACTGCACAGACTGTCAGGATCAACCAGTGAAGAAGGTAAGGCCTGCCTCCCCAACCCTCGCCCACTCGTTCAGCCTCTTAAGAAAAATTTTAGGGATAAGGATTTTACTTATTTTTACACATTAATCACTGAGGAAGACGGATTAGAATATAAACAGATATCAGTAGAATATGTTTCATCAGATGAAAGGGAGAGACAGACTTGCATTCACCGAAAAAAGTATTGGCAATGCTCTTCGATGATGCTGTACAGCAAAAAAAAAAAAAGCTTAATATTTCATCTGCATAATTATGCTTGTGTGCGCATGCTTTTTGACTTATGCACATGCGTTACCACCCATGCACACACCAGCGTAATAACTCAGGCATTGTTTTTTGTTTATTTACCAATCCAAGATGGCAGAAGCCATTTTGATTAGAATTTTTTTTTTTTCACTTTGTTAGTGCAAAAACACTTTTTTAGGTCGAGTGTCCAAGTGCTTTGACCTGTAATAAGTATTGTGGGCTTTTAACCACGCCCATCACTTTCTCTTGTTCATGGGCTTGCCTTTCAAAAATCCTTTATCATCATTGGTAAATGTTGTACGTTTGTCCCTTCTTGGGGAGGTTTTTTAATCACCTTGCAGAATGACCCTGTTACATGGATAATTGCACGACTGCCGATATGTTTGCCTGTGAGCAAACTTTTCTCCTTTTTGTCTCTCTTTCGCGCTCCTGCTCATGGCGGCCAAGGCGCTTTGAATCAGCTCACTTATGTCAACTGTTTTACTTTTCATTTTTCAATTTATGTGGCAAGAAAAGTCCAGTTTGGAATTTACAACACCAATAGCTCTAACTGGAGCAAATTTGGGAGTCATTGCATTGCAAATGCTTGTTTTAAATGGCGGATTGTGCGTTATGTACTCCAGCCAGGCCGAGTGTTGGGAAGCTATCAGATGCGGCTCCCACTGTCTAAAGAACAAGTGGAAAAACTCAAGTGGTCTGTTATCGTCAGGAACAAAGAGGAAAAGGCGTATTTCTCTCTTTGGCACAGGGATGGGGGGTTTCATATGCTTCCCCTTAACTTGAGCTGAGAAGACCTAAATGCATCTCACCCTCTCTTCCTGTCAATCTCTGGTTCCAGTCTTTGACCCCACGCCATGAACTGCATTACTGGAAGGCAAGCAGGCACTGCAGGTGGGGGAGGGAGGTAAACTGAGAAAGATCTACAAGCAGCTTCCTGGCCAGCAGTGCCCTTTAGGGCTGATTCTACGGGGACCAAGGAGGGTGGGGCTAACAAACATGCAGAGGTCAGTCTGTGCAGAGAGAGTTATGGGGCCCTGGGAATAGAGCAGTCAATGCTTCCATCTGTGCAGCCCCTGACTGCAGCAAGGCTGGAATTACAGTCTTAGCCTATCACAGTCTGTTTAAAGGAGACACAGGGAGAAGATTATTGTACGCCTTCGTGAACCTGTGCCCTTATATTCGATGTCGAATTTGGTCTGGAGCACCCCAGGAATTTTAACGTACTACAGTAATATAGAAAAAGCCCAGCACATTGGCAGCTGGCTGGGAACCTGAGCCATGATGTTAGGCTTGCACAAATATTAGAAATAAGTGAGTTTGCCTAGAAGGCCTGTTCTCCAGCTGTGAATGAGTGTTGTCTCTTTTACATAATGTTCCATGCAGCCCTCCTCTCTCGTTGGAATTTTAACTTGTAAACAACTACCAGACACAATGCACTTTTCCCAGCAATAACGTCTGTCATGTAAATCCTTGCTAACTTCTAACAGTGAAAAGGTGCTTTACTACGGCGTTATTACCTATGCTGACATATGGCACGCGATACACTGCGGTGATGCAGCACAATGAAAAACAGATCCCAGACGTATCGTCAAACGCGAGGCTGTTTTCCTCACAGGAGCACTCAGGACCAGAGCGAATGTGCTTTGGAGGCAGCAAAAGTCACCAAACACAACGAACCAGCACATGGTCTGCTCCTGTGCACACTAACAAACCCATAGGCTGGCGACATATCTCGCGAAACCTCCCCACCTTCAACATGGCTGCCAGGAGGCGTGGCTGAAAATGAGAAGAATGTGACACCCCCTAGTGTGTTGAATGATAATATTCACATTTACTCAAATGTTACAAAGTAGGATGTTGCTCTTCACAGACTGTGCATGTGACACCGCTATCAGAGTGCCTGCGTTTGCGCCATGTGACGTGTGCATGAGTAATCAAAAGATGCGCCAGCAGGGTTTTCTACAAGAATATTGAGATATTAAAACTGATCAATTAAAATATTGTAGCCCAAATATTAGTATTTCTAGCTCCACACTTACAAACACTGAAGATGTACGTTTCGTAAAGATGATTATTTAGGGGTTTAGAAAATACAGATATAATTAAACTGGTGCTAGGAATAGTACATTTACATATACCTTCATCATATCGTGGTAGTCATGAATGTAAGTGTGTACATGTCCTGGAAGAGGAATGTAGGGAATCTACAAATCTTGAAGAAAGGGCTTTGGGTTTGCAAGAACGAATAGATCTTGACATAGCAGGCGGTGGTTCCCACTTTAGGCCTCAGTACTCCCTTGTCCCACCCATATTCAGAGATACTATAACACTCTCGTCTGAGGCTGTCTTTATTGACGCCTTCAGGAGTGTGTTCAAGTGTACAAAGGCAGCAAGGAGAGAGAGAGAGAGAGAAATCTATTATTTTAAAATTGTCTAATAACATTGATTGTGTTGTGAGAAATGCTGACAAAGGTGATAACATATTTGTGTGGCCTAGGGACATGTACCTGGTAGAAGCTTATCTCCATCTAAATGATTCCACATGATATAAGAGGATTCACTTGGTTATTAACAAGAACGCCGGATCAGAATACCATGCAGAACTTAGAGGCTGGCATGGGAGAGAACTGTTAAACGACGAGGGGAAGTTTCTGAAGAATGATTTTCCTAAGCATTTTTTTTTTTTTAATCTCATACCGAAAATAAATAGGAATCCGACCATACCACCAGGAAGACCCATTATATCTGCCCGAGACAATTTTATGGAAAACATTTCAAAATACATAGCTTTTTATTTGAAGCTCTTTGTAGAGGGTTTACCATCTTACCTAAAGGATTCAACAGACTTTCCAAAGAGGACTGTTGATACAGAATGGGAAGAATACATGCTAATAGTGACACTAGATGCCGCATCCCTCTATACAAGCATAAGGCATACTGATGGGTTATGAGCAGTAAGGCCCAAGCCATACATATTAGGTATTATAACCACAATGAGATGCTGCTCAGAAAGACTGAGTATTGTTCAACTAAGAACATACTCCTCTCGAACGGAGGAAACTTTGAGAAGCAACAAAGGACAGGCACCTGCTTTGCCCCCAGCTATGCAAAGTTGCACAGGGGCTATTGAGAGGAGCAGGTGGCCCATAAAAAAACAAGAACCCTGGAATTTGCATATAATTATATGGGCAAGGTTTATTAGTGATTTATTTTTAATTACGAAAGGGGACTTGGCACAAGCACAAAAAAATGTAAACAAGCTGAATGAGAACAATTTAAGTTTGTCATTCACTAGTAAAATCAGTGTTACACAAAGTGATTTTTTAGATGTGACTAATATTTGAAAAGATAAACTCGCAACTAATATACACTGGTAACCCACAGCAGGCAACAGCATCCTGAAAGTTAAACTTAGATGCAGAGCTTCATGTCTATGTCTAGGAAGGCTGACTTTGGCTGAACTAGGGCGATTTATTTTATAGTTTTAAGTATTTCTTTTTTTTGCTATTTCTGTGATTCAGGATTCTACTGTGTGAGACAGAAACAGACAAAAACAAGGATAGAAAGATAATTTGCCTACTTGAGCTATATGTGGTTATTACACGAGTTTCCATTACTGTGTTAGAATTTTGTCTTATGTATATATACCATACAATTTTGTTGAGTTTTTGGAGAAGTATATGATTTATTATATTCACAAATGTGTTTTGATGTATTTCTAGCTTATTTGTTAACTTGGAGTTATATTGATATATGCCCAATGCAGCCTAATTACGGTATATGAGGCTGACACTTTTGAAAAAATGTTCTATTAAGTATTGATTTCCAAAACTTTAAGATGGTGAACAAGAGATACATTTATGTGATATTTCTATTTGATTTACACTAAGTTGTTTGAAATATTTTTTGTGTATAAATGTCAAGAACAAAATGGCACCCAATATTGTGTCCAAGGCCCAGCAGGGGCCAAAACACTCTGATGTGTTAGCCACAGAAAATATTTGCAACCGAGTGCTGGGGGTGCTGTTCCTTCCTTACCGGGGAAGCCTGCTTTTGTCATTTGAGGCATGCGGGCAGTCATGCTACAATAAGCACCAGCAGCATTCTGGTGTGCACTATACATGCTGCAACAGAAGCGGGATATATATATATATATATACATACACACACACACACACACACACACACACACACACAGTTATCTTCATATTGAAATATTGTGGTGAATGTTTGACTACGGTATTTTACTATTCAATGCAAAAAATATGAATGTTCTGGTAGAAAACCACATACACAATACACAGATGTATAAACACACCCTTGGTAAGTTCACATCTGTAGGCGTATGTAATTACAGTGATACTTTCCTTGGTAAGAGCTGAGTATCTGTGGGTGTATGACACTAAGTGTGAAGGCACTTTGTGTCTACAAGAACTAACCAAATGAGGAGCAGAGTGCATTTTACAGCTTGTTGTACCTATTACTGCCTCTCTCGGGGTTTCTATCACAATGGCTATGCCTTCAAACACAACCACTAGCATAAACAACCTGTCACACACACAAACGCAAAAAATACCAAACTTTTATAATTACCGAGTGTGCCTACATGTTATTTCTTTTACTTTTGTAATACAACAGCAGAGGTTAACAACATGTATGTGTAGTACTATATGTGCGGGATATATGTGTGCTTTTTTCTCTGCAACACACAAATACACACAGCCAGATATGTCTGTTTCAGTATGTGGGTTTCCCTACTTTAAGGAAGGCTTGTGATTAGTGTGTTTAGAGAAGGGAGGGGGGGGGTCAATGGGCGTAGTTGGCTGCAGACTTTATTTGAATCAAATCAAACTTATTGGTCCATTTAAACAAATTACTTACAAGATACAAGTCAAAAGAAAAATGACTTAAAAATAACATTAACATTTTTTTTTTTACCACTTTTTAATATTGCCCTCAAAAAAATCTCTAACGGTGTCATCTTACGTGATGCCAATTTAAAAAGAAAAATCAAAGAATCTGCACCATTACACTTGGATGTATCTTTCAGTACTTTAAGATACTCTTTGCTGAGGACAGCAGGTCTGGACCTAATAAACAAAAATGGCTGGTAAAATCCCTAAAAATCATTCCAAAATCACAAAACATGTCCTAGTCCAGAAATAATTCACTTGTGACTGGCCCTTCTACAAAGAAAGTCTCACCTGAAGAGTAATAGTGCAAAATGGAAAAAAAATACTAGCCCTGAGTAACAGGGCAAAGGGGCGTGTGGGGTTTGGAAAAATAAAATAGCCCAAATTAGCCCAAACGTGAATTATGACACTTTTTGATCACATTGTTGGATATAAAAAAAACATTGTGAAAATCTACTCGGTAAGTAACATATGTTTAATCTCCCTGCAACTCAGTGGACCACCCAACTTGTTCTGGGAGGGACTGCACCTCAATGGGACTGTTCTGATTGGGTGGCCAATCAGATTGATGTTGGCCAGACTCAACTAATCAGCTTACGGCCAAGTGACTTCTGCTAACCAACCAGAAGAACCTTTACTTGAACATTGCAAACTGCTATGGCCAGCCCACAGCCCTGTAATTCCGCAGCTCACTGTGGACTACTGTGAAATTACTGTCTGCTGTTTGCCTTCTGTTTTTTGTTTGAAGAAAATATATAACACTACACCTGTTTGTTTACAGGGGCTTTCATTGTACTTTTTTTTTTCCCATTTGACTGTTGCTGCGTCACTGACATTTTGCTGATGCCCACCATAGCATGAGGAACAAGGTCAACCCACTTCTGCTTACTCGACACTGAGTGGCATTATTCTACTCTTTCATGATGTGCACATCTGCACTATAAGTAGTTCCCTTCAGTGCCAGGCACTAATGATTCAATGTGTGCTTTTACATAAAGATATATATATATATATATATATATATATATAGTTCATCTTTTAGACAATCCTATTTTTCAAAGCAGTTGTGCTTGCATTAAAAAAAAAAAAACACAAAATAATAATTGGCAAAGCCAAAAGGTCTTCTGCCACTGTGCAATCTATTGGTTTTGCCAATGTTTGTTTATTTAGCCCGTGGTCAGTAGATGTGGATCCCACCTAATTGGCAGTTTCACGGTTTGATTTGCATGCATGTACCCTAGAGTAATTTCGCCCAGAGTGCGATCACTTTCCTGTCTCCATGCCCCATACTTTAAGAGAGTTGAGGGGTGATTCTTTTAGCCCAGCCCGGATCACTCTTCTTATAGGGTGCATCACACGCTCCCAGTAAAGCAACCATGAGCTCATGAAGAAAGGCGTTCCAGGAGGATTCCGTGTGTATCATTTCCCTTAAGCAACGCCCAGTGGTTCTCACCACCCCTTTGGCACTGCAGCCTGTAGTTGTATTTGATATGTCTGGTCTCTTGGAGAAAAGGCTGGGAATCCCTCTGTCCATTCAGTCCTGAAAGCAGCTCCCACCCTCGTCCTGCTGGGGTTTTCACTGCGTCCTTCATAACCACATCAACCCTATCTGCCATGCCTGGGGGAGAAGAGACACTCTTTAAGGATGTACCTCTTACCTACCACACCCAAGGAAGAAACTAGCCCTCAACCACCACTCTCAGAGAGGAGCCGATGCCTCGTTCACTTAGCACAAGAAGGAGACTGTCACATCTAGTGCACTTGTGGAGGGACCAATCCCTCATCTGCTACACCAAAGAAAGAGGACATCCCTTATTTAGCACACTCCTCGAGGGGCCAACCCCATATCTATTGCCACCAAGGAGGACAGCACTTACTACACTTAAGGAGTAAGCCACTCTCATCTACCACACCCAAGGAGGAAAGGAGTAATCGCTCACCGACCACATTCAATAAAGAAAGTGGCTTTAATTCCACACACCAAGAAAGAGAAAATAAAATCTCTCTTCTACCACACAAAGACATGCATCCATTCTCTATTTACCACACCCAGTGCAGTGAACATCCCTCATCTACCATATCCTAGGGGGATAATTCCTCCTCTCTCAAATCGATAAAAGCAACACTCACCTACCACACACAAAAAAAGGACCAAGCGGCCATGCACCTGATTCCAAGAAGAAAGCATCCCGCATTTATTACACCCAAGAAATAGCATGGCTCATCTTCCAAACTCTTTAGAGAGCAGCACATATCTACTTCAACTAGGAAGGAAAGCATCCCTTTTGAACTACAATAAGGCAAGGCCTAATCCCTCATCAACCACACTGGACAAAGAAAGAATCTGTCAGCCACCATTCCCAAGAAAGAAAATACACATATACTACAACTAGGAAGGAATGCATCCCTCCTTAACCACACCCGGAGGAGGACCAGTCTATCATGTATTGCATCCAAAAAAGAACAACTCTCATTTACTACATCTAAGAATTAGAAAAGCCCTCGTTTACCACACTCAAGGATGGATCAGTTCTTCATCTACCAGCTCTATTGAGGGCAGCATCTACAGCATTTACCATGCTCTATGAGGATTGCATCCCTCACTCGTCACACCCAATGAGGGAGACTACCTCATCTACCACACCCAAGACAGGAAGCGCCCCTCGTTTTACACACCAAATACAGAAAAAGAGCATCATCTATCACACCGATGGAATAAAGCTTCACTCATCTACCACAACAAAGGAATAAAACTTCCTCATCTACCACATGAAGGAATAAAACTTACTCATCAACCACATCGAAGGAACAAAGCATCCCTCGTCCACCACCTCAAAGAATAAAACATCCATCATCTACCACTTCCAAGAGTAAAGCAACCCTTAGCTACTACTTCCAAGAATAAACCATCTCTCATCTACCACTTCCAAGAAATAAAGCACCCCTCAACCACCACTCCCAAGAAATAAAGTATCCCTCATCTACTACTTCCAAGAAATACAGCATTGCTCGTTTACCACTGCCAAAAAAAAAAGCTTCTATCATCTGCCAGACCAAGAATAAAGCATACCTCTTCTACCAGCCCTCAGAAAGAGAATTCTCTCGCCTACTGCATTCAAGAAAGAAAATAATTTACTACATCAATGAAAAGCCCTCATCTTCCACACTCAGTAGTTGGTTGGGTCAGCACAAATCTACAAGGAGGAGGGAGGAAAGCGAACCCTTTACTACAATGATGTAGGGACCAATCCATCATCTGCCTTTACTAGGAAACAAACAATCCTCGACTATCACATCCAGAGAGAGGGACCAAACTCTCGTTTACTACATCCAAGAAAAGAACATCCTTCATTTGCTGCATCCAGGGATGAGAGCATACTTCATTCACCGCACTAAAGGAGGGTGTAATCCCCTTATCTGCCACACCCACGAAGGGACTAATCCCCCGCCTACAACTTCCAATAAAGAGAGCATCTCTCTTGTACCATCTCAAGGAGGGACCAATGCCTCACCTGCAACACCGAGGGAGGGGCCAATCCCTTATCTACCACAGCCATGACCAGGAGCACCCCTCATCTATTACACCCAAGAAAGAAATTACTATTAAAAGACCACACTCAGTAGTAGGTGGGGGAGGGTGGGGACCACACATCAATCACGCCTGCGAAGGAAAGGCCCCCTCACCTACCACACCCTAGAGAGACACCATCCCTCATCTGGCACGCCCACCCCTCACCTAGCGGATGCAGGGAGGGACAGATCCTGCATATCCAGGAGGGGAGGCGGCCCAGCGGCCCGGTATAACGCCACTACACACCCTGGGCGCAGAGGCCGGTGGCGAGGTGGTACTCCCGGGGGAGAGGTGATGAGGGAGGCAGGGGGTGCCCTTACCTTACAGCCGAACATCAGGGAGAGGGTCTTCTGGCTGCAGATCACCTTGCACTGGCACAGGAGGGGCGAGAGGCAGCGCAGCTTCCCGAGCGGGGGGGACATGCCTCCCAGCCCCATGGCGGAGGGAGGGCATGGAGGGGTGCACCCCCTGCAGGGGGGCTGACCTATCACAGCACGATGCCCCTAGCTAGTCCCCTGTCTCTGTAGTGCTGGGAGCTGTCCAGGCCCCCGGGGGGGTTACTTACTCAGGGGGGCTCTCTCCCTCTCCCAGAGCATCCTAAGCTGAGTCTGCTGGTGTCCTTCCAGTGATCTCGCACACTGCACCCCTCCTCCCTCCTGCATCCCTCCACTCCCCACCCTCCAGTGGGGAAGCTGCCGGCTCAGGAGAATCTGGACCAATCAGAAGCTGCGTCTGCGGCCATTGGCGCTCCGAGGGAGCGTAAACCCCGAAGAGAGGCGGCGAGGATGGAGATGGACAGAGGGGAGAGGGCAGGGGAAGGGAAGAGTGGGCCACAGGAGAGAGAGGAGGAGAGAAGGTGATGGAGAGAGGAGATTTAGGAGGGCACTGAAGAATGGCAGGGGGGGGGAGGTGGGGGGGGAAGACGGGAGAAAATAAAAACACATAGGAAAGAGGGCAAGGAAAAAGAGAAGTTGGGACAGTGGAGAAAAGTGGGGAAGAGAAGGCAGAAGAGATGCGAACCAGGGGTTAAACAGGGGAATACGGGCGAGAAGGGAGCCGGAGGGGGAGAAGCCCTGGGCGCAGAGATATCGGCAGAGAGGGAAGAGACACCGGAGGAGAGGGAAGAACTAGGGACAGATGAGGGAGAGGAGAGGGGGAGAGCAGAGAGGGAATGACGAGGAGAGAGAAAGAATCGAGATAGAGAAAAAAGCTGAAAGGAAGAGGCGGGAACCGGGGCAGAGGAGACGGGGCCGGGGAAGAGAAAAGAGAGGGCAGGCCTCATCAGGCAGGGGACAGTGGGCTCGGGCCCAGGGCCCATTCTTTCAGGAGCCCCTGATAGAGCCTGCGCTGCTCTGCAGAGAGCCCTGCCCTGATGACTTTGAACAATTCTTATACCTTCTGTGATAATATTGTTTTACTTTCATTTATTTTAATGAGGGTGATGTGTGAAAGAATATTACAGACACTTTGCTGAGACATGCTGTGCTGGTGCTTCGTGAGACATCCATTAAAAAGTTTCTTTTAGATCAAAACAGGACCTCACATCTGAGAAATGGGGGTGTGGGGGGGGTCACAGAGATTATTTGCAGTCATATTAGTGAGCTGCTGCTGTGTTACAATATTAAGAACGTCATAATCTCTGTATAACAAATGTAAACACGTAGAATTTGCACAAGTGCCTGCCTGTGCACTGTCAGTGACCTGGACAAAGAGGGCATGAAAGAGCTGAAACTGGATAGAAAATCCAAAGTTGTTCTCAAAAGGAGCCCCACAAACGTTTTGTCCCAGCCTGAACATGTCCCTGACAGAGGGGACATGCGAGAGAGGAACAGCATAGACAGGAGAAGGAGTTGCAGAAGAGAGATGGTGGGGATGCAGGAGAGAGGAGAAGGGGTGCAGGAGAGAGGTGGTGGTGTTGCAGGAGAGAGGTGGTGGTGTTGCAGGAGAGAGGAAATGGGGATGCAGGAGAAAGGGGAAGGCTGTGCAGGAGAGAGGAGAAAGTGGTGCAGGAGAGAGGAGAGGGGATGAAGGAGAGAGGAGAAGGGGATGTAGGAGAGAGGAAAAAGGGATGCAGGAGAGAGGGGAAGGCGGTACAGGAGAGAGGGGAAGGCGGTGATGCACGAGAGAATGAGGTGATGCAGGAGAGGGGAGAAGGCGGTGCAGGAGAGAGGAGAAGGCGGTGATGCAGGAGAGAGGAGAAGGCGGTGATGGAGTAGAGAATGAGGTGATGCAGGAGAGGTGAGAAGGTGGTGATGTAGGAGACAGGAGGAGGTGATGCAGGAGAGGAGGAGGGGATGCAGGAGAGTGGAGAAGGAGATGCAGGAGAGGGGAGAAGGTGATGATGCAGGAGAGAGAAGGAGAGAAGAGGAGGAGAGGGGGGTGCAGGAAAGAGGACAAGGTGGTGCAAGCAGGGAAAGGAGGCAGGAGGAAGATGAGCGAGGGAGAGCAAGAAGAGAGAGAGCAAGGGGGAGAGAGAAGTTGCGAGTGAGACAGGTGAAGTTAGAGGGACTGGTGTGCAGGGGGAGGATGGAGAGAAGTACAGAGAAGCAGATTAAGTGGGGAGAGCAGACAGTGCGCCCCCCCCCCCCCCCCCCCGCTCCATCAGTGCCCTTCCCCAGGGGCCTGTCTCTGTCTCAGCTGCACAGACTGTAGCCGAGACCACAACAGGCCCTAGACCAACCCTCAGCCCAGCCATGATGGGGAGGGCGGGGGGGGAGTGGAGAGAGTGGAGAGGTTAGGTCAAAGGAATGGGGCATGGGGAGGGGGCGGGGCGAGCACTGTACTACAATAACTGTACAGCAGACACAACTCATAGGGAAGATCCGCCCACATACCAGATGACAGACAACTGCAAGATGTGATGCGGGGCACTTAGTCACCACGGAGAGCAGAGACATCTGCCTAGTGTGCTGCATTCTTTCACCGAACAAAGCAGAAACAGATGAAAGACAGCGTGCATTTAAACACCACAGAGGTACTCTGCATTCAGTGACAGAACGAGCACACACTGCGCCGGGATATGCTGAAGTCTATCGGCAAGCAGAGCCGACACAACTGCAAAATGCACTGCATTCAAACACTAGAGACGGCTGCAAGATGCGCTGCACTGGGTCGACAGAGGCAGCGAGAGGAGCTGCAAGACATGTCCCATGCTACCAACAGAGCAGAAACAGCTGCAGGATACAGCACCCTGCCCGCAGAGAACATAGACAGGGTGAGCAGGATTATGTCACCCCGGAGAAAAGTGCCATCTCTTACGCACGCTCCATCCTGCACACAGGGAAAGCAGAAAACGATGCAGGACACCATGCATCCAAATACCAGACAGAGCAGAGGATATGGTGCATTCTATACCCACAGTGCAGAAGCAGCTACGAGATATAGTGCACACACCTCATGAGGGGTGCACTGCCTCCGTGCACTAGTCAGGGTACAAGCAGCTGCAAGGAACTCGACACGGTCACCCGAGACAGCACACACAGCTGTTAGGTACTCTGGTTTCTGTTACAGAGCACAGACAGCTACAAGGTGAGGTGAAAACCGCTGCAGAGTAAGGTGCTTTCTGTAACAAGAGAACACAGACAGCTGAAAGGTAACATGCCTTGTGTAACAAGAGAGCACACATATCTGCAATGTAAGGTGCTTTCTGTCACCAGAGAAGGTACACTGCATCCCGTCACAAGAGAGAATAATCTACTGCAAGGTACACTGCATCCATCACAAAATAGAATAATCTACTGCAAGGTACACTGCATCCGTCACAAAATAGAATAATCCACTGAAAGGTACACTGCATCCGTCACAAAATAGAATAATCCACTGAAAGGTACACTGCATCCGTCACAAAATAGAATAATCCACTGCAAGGTACACTGCATCACGTCACAAGAGAGAATAATCTACTGCAAGGTACACTGCATCCATCACAAAATAGAATAATCTACTGCAAGGTACACTGCATCCGTCACAAAATAGAATAATCCACTGAAAGGTACACTGCATCCGTCACAAAATAGAATAATCCACTGCAAGGTACACTGCATCACGTCACAAGAGAGAATAATCTACTGCAAGGTACACTGCATCCGTCACAAAATAGAATAATCTACTGCAAGGTACACTGCATCCGTCACAAAATAGAATAATCCACTGAAAGGTACACTGCATCCGTCACAAAATAGAATAATCCACTGCAAGGTACACTGCATCCGTCATAGGAGAGAATAACCTACTGCAAGGTACACTACATCCAGTCACAAGCGCGAGAATACATTTATGCAAAGTACACTGCATCCTGTCACAAGAGAAAATAATCTACTGCAAGGTACACTGCATCCGTCACAAGTGAGAATAATCTACTGCAAGGTACACTGCATCCCGTCACAAGAGAGATTAATCTACTGCAAGGTACACTGCATCCTGTCACAAGCGAGAGAATATACTACTGCAAGGTGCACTGCATCCTGTCACGAGATAAAGAATAAACTACTGCAAGGTAACTCCATTCTATCACGAGCGAGAGAGGAGGAAATGCTGCAAGATAGACTGCGCCTTTCACCACATAGAGACAGAATAAACTACTCCATGCACTCTGTCACGAGAGAGAAGAAACAACTTCAAGGTGCACTGCATTCTATCACGAGAGAAAGATGAGGGACTGCTGCATAGTACACTGCAGCCAGTCACAAGAGAGAGAGAAGAAAATCCTACAGAGTACAGTGCATTCTGTCACAGAGACAACAAAAAAGCCTCACCATGCACTGCATAATACCACCAAAGCACTACTGTCAACATGTGCAGATGACACACAGATATGATTTGGATTCAGTGAAAACTTGTCAATTGACTCGGACACATTAACCATCTACTCCACGACCTTCGTAAACTGTATGAACCCAAACTGAAGCAGCTACTATGGGAAGGCCAAAGCCACGCAACCCAAACTGAGAGCACATTAAACAAACGAGTCAAAAAGCACAGTGCCCACAGCCGAGGAAAACCCCTTTAGAAATATTAAGGACTTGGAAGGAAAGTGGTGTATTATATGATGTGGTTGTGAGACCTCAAACTGTAACACACTCACAATACAACACTGGGTCATGTAAGGCTTGTTTGAAAAACCTTTAGCTCAACTCAGCTTCAGCTGTGGCTTCAAGCAGTCAGGTTTAAACAAAGGGGACAATTATAAAGCATTTAGAAGCACACACAAAAAAAAAAATCACAAAACACAAAAATCTGACACCAATGTCTAAAGATTGATCCTATTTATTTTATCTTTAGACACAAAAAGAAACAATTCACCAGAGGATTCAGGAGATATAGATTTTAAAGCAAAAGATAAATGACTGACTTTTACTTAAAGAGCCAACAAGCATTGGCAACTTCTGCAGTTAGCAGAAACTTTGTAAAACTTGTCTAAACGTGTG
Organism: Pleurodeles waltl; assembly: GCF_031143425.1. Classification (NCBI taxonomy): domain Eukaryota; kingdom Metazoa; phylum Chordata; class Amphibia; order Caudata; family Salamandridae; genus Pleurodeles; species Pleurodeles waltl. The sequence goes on along the minus strand of NC_090451.1, from coordinate 690,829,410 downwards.
TTTGGCTACTCCGGCCCACTTTAGGCGAACATCTCCAGCAGGGAGGAGGTCAAGGGGGCCAGTAAAAAAATCCTCGGACAGTTGTCTTGACACCAAAGCACTCTCAAATACAGTTCAAGGCTATATGAGTGAACCACCAGACATCAATCGAGCGGTTCCGATGCAGAGGATACATGATGCTGAAGATGCTGTACGATGCAGAGGATGTTGTGCAGTCGATGGGGGCTGTCTATGGCTTCTCCACAGCCCACTGTGTTGGTAGGGGAACTTTGATCACAAGGGTCCTTCGAAGTCCTCTTAGGTGCAGCAAAAGTCCAGTTGCCACTGGAGTACTAGTCTCTGCTCACAGCAAAACTAGCAGTTCCCGTTGGTGATGAGCAGTGTTTGTCTTGGGTGACCAAACTGCTCTCTGAATGCTATCGAAAGTCAAAAGGATTTGAGGGCAACTTTTGAGCATTCATACTTTGTCACCCAAACTGCACATCGGCGATCAAAGGCAGTCAAGCAATTATAGCTAATGACTCGTCGGAACTGGATTTTTCCGCTTTTGTGATTCTGGCGCTTTAACAGCAAGTAAGCCAACTGACTCTTTGCGTCACCTCTTCTGTCTGGGGGCTCAGGAATGAGGTTTTTTTTAGCCAGACATTACAGTCACATTCCTCTCTTTGCTAGATCAAGGACCAGCAGATGCAGTCCAACAGTTGGTGTAACATCTCTTGCCCGGTCCAGGGAACAGGAAGGCCGTCCTTCAGTCCTCTCTCCACTCCATATGTTATCTGAGATCTGGGCACCAGGGGGTGTCATCTTTATGTCAGAAAGTACCCTCGGGGAATGTGGCGGTTACTATCCAATGGGTTAGGAGGTTTCCTCCTCCCTGATGACGACTGCCAGCAATGTCTGGCATCTGCTATCCCACAGTGCACTATTCTGCCCACTCTCAAGATGGCTGAACCCTTCTGCCAATGTGTAAAGCTTGGTAGCCCATCCTAGAGGTGTGGCTTCAAGCCCATGGTAAAAAATAGTTTGGCAACTGGTCTCCAACCCATCTACCTTAACAAAAGAGCAGCCCTCTCATCTGTGTCCACCATTGGCTCTTCAAAGTCGGCTTCTCTTTTAAAGCTTGCCATTTGGGATTACACCCTCTGTGACTTCCTACCAGGGAGAGGTAACACCTCTTTCAACGAAAGGCCTCTATTGTTCCTTATCCTTTGAGTCGTTCACACTTCTCCTCAGGAGGGCAGAAGCCCGGCCTATGGCGAAATGGTAAATTCGAGTTGGCCGTTTAAAACTGATCTTCCAGTCTGCAGTGGCGGGCTGGAGTCATGTTTTACGCTATCACTCTCAGGGTGGCACAGTAAGTGCTGCAGCCCTGGGGGGACATTTTAACTTACAAGCCCTGGGTATCCTGATACCATATACTAGATGCCTGTATGCAAGTTAACTTTGTCAATAGAATATAAGCCATCACACATTTTTAAGGGTCAAAATACTGGCACTGAGATCTGGTTAGTAGATCTCGGTGGACTCAGAGTGAAAAAAACCAGCAGCATTAGTCCAAAACTTTTGTGGGGTGGGCATTCAAAAAGGGGAATTTCCTTACATGAGCTTTGAAGAAAAATGAAAAATATGACCGACAACACCAAATGGAGCAAGAATGACCTGTACCAACATCTCTGATTAAGGGCTGTCAAACACAAACACCTACAATTGCAGCAGCCAGGATGTCCAATAAGGGAAAGCTCCAACTTATTTCGTTTAAACCGAAAAACTAAAGGAGCCACGGTGTTTTAACATTGAGTAAGGATTATTATAATTTTTTGTGTTAAACTTACAAATGTCCTTACAATGGTCCAAAATGTACTTAAATTCAGAGTCTTCCTACAGTCATTAGGCAATAGCAGTACAATAGATCTGGCCTTAAAAAAAATTGTGGTTCAATTTTATTTTTCACTTCAAACATATGCAACAAAAATAAAAAGTAAGAAAACATGGTGCTTCATTAAAATGGTGGACACAAGCTTGCAATACAATTGAAAATGTACAACTATGCCATCACATATGATTTGATCGAAGAGTATGGGTGTTTTCTTGCAGGCAGGTGTACATAGAACAGATATAGCCGTCCTTCTTAGTTTTAAAGCCAATCACAGGAAAATAGGATTCCTTTTGATTCAAGAAGAGGTACTATTCGCTTTGAATTACTCTAATCTAAAAGTGTATTTTAAACACATTAAAGAAAATGAAAAGAATAAAGAATGGGAAGAGAAAAAATGGCAAATTAAGCTATTGGCCCAACAGCATGGTTATTGAAATAGTTCTTTTTCAGTGGTTATATGCACGTGATCAAGTACAATGCACTCACTCAAAGTGGAAGACAGACAACGGCTGGAGTAGGCTGGCACAGTGCCCCATGCTTTATGTTGCAGTGGGTTGAAGCAAAATGTGAATGACAGCAGAACAGACCAATGAACGCAGTGGGGGGTGATCCAAAGCCCTTCATGTGTGCATACATGTTTTATTTGTTCCTGATTTTTACTGCAGGAGAGAAAGCAAAAACTGTCTGTAGCCCAGACTTGTAAATGATATCCCACAATGCAGCACTCTTTACCAGATGCAGGTAAGCAATACTGGGAAGTGTAAACTCTCAATACCAGGGACCAGAGTATGGTATGCTTTCCCTTTCACCATAGGAACTCTTTGAAGTCTTGTAAAGGGAAGGAAGAGCTATATTAAATCTTTGATATAATACAATTGAGACAAAACAAATCATTCTCCATTTAGTAAAAACTAAAATACACAAGCATTTCCAAAGCCAATAGGTCACTCCTATACAAGAGCTATTGAGTTTGCCAATGTGTTTTAGCCATGTTGTACACCAGCGTGGCTGCTGTTCTCCATGGCTAACAGTTATTAGCGTATTGTAGAGTGGCACAAAGTAGAGTGGCAAAGAGTGGACGGTCGTGGAGGGGGCAGAGTGGAATAAAGTGTCATGGGGCAGAGTGGAATAAAGTGTCATGGGGCAGAGTGGAATAAAGTGTTGTAGAGCAGAGTGGCGTAGTGTGTTTTGGAGTGGAATAGAGTCAGAGTGACATGGCAGAGTGGAGTGGCACAGAGTTTTCTAGATGTCAAGGAGTGGAGTGTCATAGGGTAGCGTTGAGGGGTGTTGCGTGGAGGGGCATAGAGTGGAATAAAGTGTTGTAGAGAAGTGTCAGAGTGGAATGCAGCCATAGAGCGGAGCGGCGCCCAGTGGAGTGTCATAGGCACAGAGTGGATCAGTGTGTTGTAGATTGGCATACAGTGTCAAAGAGTGAAATGGTGTAGGGTGGAGTGGCTTGGGGTGGAGAAGAGTAGTTTGTCAGAGTCAGGGGGCACAGAGTGGTAAAGTGTGGTACAGAAATGTGTCGTAGAGTAGAGTGTCAGAGTAGAGTAGAGTGTCAGAGTAGAGTAGAGTGTTGTAGCGTAGAGAGTCATAGAGTAGAGTGTCGTAGAGTAGATTGTCGTAGAGTAGATTGTCGTAGAGTAGATTGTCGTAGAGTAGAGTGTTGTGTTGTAAAAGTGGAGTGGCTTAGTGTACAGTATGCATGATGTGGTAACACACTGATATTAGACAACATATATGGAATTGAAATGACCATTACATTTGCAAAGACATACAGTTTTACTGCTAAAACAATAATGTGTAGAAATAGTATCATCTAGTGTACTGATTTATTTAGATCTTATTGAAATATTTGTTTCCACCACACTTCCAAATTACAGAAAAATGTGCTTCATTTGTGCTTTCATAATTGTGATATATTCTGAAATATTTGCAAATTTTATTTACGAACATAGACATTTTGTGTGGTGCTAGAAACAAATGTTTTTTTCCCAGTACCTTACAGGATTGTTAGATTAATCCTCTCACTTTGAAGTCAGAGAAAAAAAAGTAAACATCTAGCTCCCCTGGAGTCAGGAAAGAGTTCCTGATGGATGCAGAAGATGTCCCACGCTGGAATGACGATTGCAGACGGGTGTTGGTGCAGGAATTCCACCAACAAGTCTGGGCAAAGGCAAATTTGTGGTTAGTGAAAAAGGGGAGCTGCCGAAGGCTAGCAAGGTCCAGGAGGACTCAACCCAGGAGGGGAGGCAGAGAGGACTCTCAGCGATACAGACTCCCCAAGAGCAGAGGCAGCACCCACAGGAGTCCCGCAGGACGGGAACACAGACGTTGCAGAAGAAGCCCACACAGCACTACAGAAGAGATCCCACGCCGGAGAACCACGCAGAGGGCTGTGCGTCGCAGGAAGGAGTGCTGGGGACTGAAGCTACACGTTGCCTGAAGATCCCTTGGAAGGGATGCAAACACGCGTTGGCAGCTGCAAGAGACGAGGTGTACGGGGGTACTGTTCTGCGTGGGAAGGTAAAGGCTTACCTCCACCAAAGCTGAACAGCTGGCAGACACGACCAAAGGGACTACTCCAGACCACCACCAGTGATGCAGGATCCACGCAGCTCAGGATGAGAGGAGATCCAAGCAGCCGGTCGTCGTTGCATCAGGTGCCTGCGGATGCAGGGGAGTGACTCCTTCACTCCAAGGAAGATTCCTTCATCTTCTTGTGCAGGCTGAAGAGTTGCTGGCATCGAGGAGGCACAGCAGAGGAAATGTTGCAAAGCTGGCAGGAGCAGTGGAAACAAAGTTGCAGAATAGTCTTCTTCATGGGTTGCAGCGGTCAGTTCCTGGAGGGTCCGGTCGCAGTTCTAGTGGCCAGAAGTCGAAGTGGAGGTTGCAGAGGAATCCTGCTGGAGTCTTGCAAGCCAAATCTGAGGATCCATCCAAGAGAGAGACCCTAAATAGCCCTGAAAGGGGGATTGGTCACCTAGCCAGGTAAGCACCTATAAGGAAGGGGCTCTGACTTCACCTGCCTTGCCTGGCCACTCAGATGCTCCCAGAGCTCCCTGCCACCCTTGAAAGCAAGATGGCACAACCCAGGGACCCTCTGGAGTAGCTCCGAGCACCACCCCTGGGTGGTGATGGACAGGGGAGTGGTCACTCCCCTTTCCATTGTCCAGTTTTGCACCAGAGCAGGGTCTGGGGGTCCCTGAACCGGTGTGGACTGGTTTATGCACGGAGGACACCAAATGTGCCCTCTAAAGCATACCAGTGGCATGGGGAGGCTACCCTTCCCAAGCCAGTCACACCTATTTTCAATGGGAGAAGGTGTTACCTCCCGCTCCCATAGGAAATCATTTGTTCTGATCAAACCGAGGAAAGCAGATCAGGCAGCAGGAGGGCAGAAACCTGTCTGAGGGGTGGCAGCAGCTTGGGCTGCCAGGAAAACCATGTAAGACTGACAGTAGCAATGCTGGGGGTCCCCTAAGAAGCCCCAATAGTGCATTGAATAATACTTCCAATACCTGCAACAGTATTGGGGTATGATTCTGACATGTCTGATACCAAACATTCTCAGGTTCAGAGTTACCATTATGTAGCTGGACATAGGTCACTACCTATGTCCAGTACACAAGTAAAATGGCGTCCTCGCACTCACAAAGTCTAGGAAAAGGGATCTTGAGTTTGTGGGGGCACCTCAGCTAGTGCAGGGGTGCCTTCATACACAGGTACCTGCACTCTGCCCTCTGGGCTGAGAGGGCCTACCATAGGGGTGAATTAAAGTGACCCAGTGCAGTGACATGTAGTGAAAACGGGTGCATGCACCCGTTTCATGAAGACTGCAATGGCAGGCCTGCAGAACCCTTTGCATGGGCTCCCTATGGGTGGCTGAATAACTGCTGCAGCCCATAGGGATCCCCTGTGAGCCCAATTCCCTAGGTACCTTGTTACCAAATACTAGGGACTTACATAGGGTGGACCAGTATGCCAATTGTGGGAAGAAAAAGAAACAGTTTCCAAAACTGACAGGAGACAACATAACTACTGGGATCCTGATTAGCAGGATCCCAGTGGACACAGTTAAACACACTGACAACAGGCAGAAAATGGGGTAACCATGCCAAGAAAGAGGGCACATTCCTACACACCCAGTAAAGTTATCTGATGAAGACGCTCGAGGAACAATCACAAAGGCTAAGTTAGAGACATACAATGTCACTGGATACATTACCTTGGCTTCCTTTAACGAGCTGTAGTGTAGGAGGTGGACTATAAATTTACCCAATGAGGTAACACTAACTAATTAAGACACTAGAAAGTACTCCAGTTGGGTAGGCATTTTGCACACAATGCTGGCCTCTTCTTGGATAAATAAGCAGGACAGGATTCAGTCTGGTACTACGCTAATTTCACAAAAATTAAACCTCAATGGGAAGCATTTACAGATATAAACAAAGCTGATGTCCAAGATGTAGCTCCACTACTAGAAAGTGCTAAAAAAACCTCATTTCTTGTGCATGGTGAAAGCAAAGCAAGTGTTTTTTTGTCTACATTACAACCTTGAAAAGTTATCTGTAAACCTTGGTGGAGGTGTTTACCTCCTTGCTTTTTTTTAGGGCAATATCTCATGTAGTGACTGAGCAGTGGGTTCCTTCTTGTCGACTGCTGATCAGACCAGTTATCGTGTTATCTCTTCTACAAATACAAGTATGTGAAATGGTCAAGAAGTCCCACACTTTTGGCACTTCCCCATATACATTAGTGATATGAAACATGCCCCCCCAATTTCCCAAGGAAGAAAGGCCGTGTGTAGTATGGGGTTGGCTGCAGGACCTAGCTGCACACCAGGCCCCGCAGCCAAAAAACACTGACACGGCCAAAGGCCATGCGTGGCACGGCGTTGGGTGGTTACAGGGGGTTGGAGGCCGCAGGCCAGCACCTGCAGCCAACCTCCATGTGCGGCGGTGGTTGGATTAACATATAGTAATAAAAATTACTTTACATTAATAAAAACATAGAAATTCACTAAAAACACCAAAGGAGGTTACAGGGATGTTATAGTTTGGAAATAGAATTTTAAAAAAACACATTCACTTAAAAAACCGAAAGGATACAGGGACGTTATAGTTAGGCTCACATTTCAAACGTACAATTCCATAGAAACTCAGTTGTTAAAGTGATTTCAAATAAATATAACTTGTGTCCTAAGGTAGCTATAACTCAAGCCTCTTGCCATGCACTGCTAATTACCCCACATATTGCAATACTGATGACATCTTTGATAACATCATTGATAATATCAATGTAGTATTTGTAGTGACACTATTGAGGAGAAAACTGTGCATGGGTGCGAGTCCTAGTTAACTTAGGCACGAGTTATAGTTACTTAAAATAACTAACTATAACAGCTGAATTTCTATGTTTTTTTATGTTTAAAATGTGAGCCTAACTGTAACGTCCCTTTATCCTTTGTTTTTTTAAGTGAATTTTATATATACATGTACACATACACACAAGCAGTGAAGAATACAGTGTCTGCCCCCAGAACTATGGAAGGTCGGGTTTACCCATTACCAAGTCTGACTGTTCTTCATTCCACCTCAGGCATTTCTTCCACCACAATACACTTTCTACCTCTTTATCACTCTCATGCGAGTTCTTTTTTCCCCTTTGTGTTTCCCTGTCTTTATCGTCTCCCTTCTTTCTCAATTTCTCTCTGTTGTTCCTTACCGATAAAGACAGAAGGGGAAACAGAATCTCTGCAGGTATGTTTCTGAACAGTATGCTGTTCTACATTAGTAGGAGTACTGTAGTACTATTTAACACACCACACGATGCAGTTTGTGAATAGGCTCCTACCTGATCAACCCATCAGGGCCAGTTTTAGTGCTTGTGGTGCTCAGTGCGTCAATCTCTGTTGCCCCTCCCACCTAGGAAAAAAAACACTTTCTCCACGAATTCTCTCAGTACTAGGCTACTCCAGTGGCCCCATCTCTCCATAGTCTCTTGCTCACAAGAATTACATTTGTTTTATAGCACCACCATACCAGCATACAGTGTCAGAGCACTTTACACCGTACACATGCGACAGAGCCAGTGAATCATACGTGTGTAAATCAGAACATAGGAAATGTTACATAAGAAAACGAGAACACAAGGTGTAGGATTCACATGTCACAGGTACAGGTAGGCAGTGCATTCTAAGAATGTTTGGCCTGGAGAAGCGCTAACTCGAGATTTAATTAAAAATGTACCAAAGTAATTGGCTTTTCTAATAAGAATTTAAGTCCTGAAGTATTCGGCAGGATGGTAACCTATACCATGTAGTTTGCATGCAGCACATTGATAACAGTTCATAGGTCACTGTGCTATATTGTGATTGCAACTTATGAGCTTCAGGGAACAAAAGGATCTCTGTGACAAAAGCGGCTACCTACTGAGCTATTCCCATAAACCTACATTTCGGCGATTTGGGTAGTTCAAGTTCGATACAGCAACCATATTAACCCTCTAAGCTACTTTAGCACGAGAGGAAAATGCAATGGGACAAATCTCCAATCTCTCTCCAGCATGAACACTATTCACCAGAGTTATCCTGACAATTTTATTGTTGCCTGAAAACCATGGGAAGCACAAGGAACTCTGCAACAGGGGCTTTTATAAGTGTTATTTCTAAACGCGCTCCCACCTCTTGCTCCCCCAGAACACAGCGTCAGGTGCGGCTGCACCGGTCGCACCGCCCTAGAGCCGGCCCTGACTGCCATTTACGTAAAAAACAAGGACAGAAAAAACTTATATTGACTCTGGTTGCAAATTATAAGAGTCAAAAAGTGCCTGATTTAGAGTTTGGCGGATGGGAAACTCTGGCAGGTAACGGATATCTTGTCTGCTGCGTTACAAGATTAAGTGACTTTGGATATAATACACCTGTAATATGGCGGGTCTCAGGCCTGTCAAATTTGCGATAGAGTATCCCATCCACCAAACTCTAAACAATGCCAAAGTCCCAACAGTATTTACATGAACTGACATCCTACTGTTACACAAAAACACCAAAAATATTTGAATTCAACCTTAAGTCACTGGGGCAAAAAGGGGGTATTTCTCCCTCCAATAAAATGACGGAAAAAAATATATGCCAAACAATTAATTTAAAGTATCTTTTACCAAACGAATTTGATAAGATAACCATGCGTTTTACGTGCAAGTTTAAAGGGAAACATATGAAAGAGGATTTCAAAATCACAGGATCTGTCCTAGCAGACAGGATTAATGTTTCCCATCACAAACCAGGGTGAGTGCTGACCAGGACCTCTGCTCCTGACACAAGACACCGGATGCGCAGACGGCACATATTGGTGCCACCGGAAAAACAGTGCCCGGGGCAATTACAAATCCCACCTAAAAGAAAAGAAATCAGTTTTAAATGCAGTGCCGGGACACGAGTACATATCGATGTTCATTGCCATTTATTAGACGACCAAAGTATCTGTGCCAGAAGATAAAAGAGCATGCAGCTTTCTCCTATGAAGTACCAGGATGCAGGATGCCAGGGTTGCCATGCCCGCCCCCCCCCCCACCCCATCCCCTTCCGGCTTGTGGTTTGTTCCGCAAGCTCCCGGTGCACCCCTGTCTCCTGGGCTGATGAGCCGGAGAGGATGTTTACATAGGAAACTGCATGCATTTCAGAGTGCAAATTTATTTGTAAAAGTAGGCCAAGTTCCTTCCATTTTACAAATAAAAACGCTCCATGGAAAAAACATGAAAGTATTTCAATGCATTCTGCTTCAATGTTTTCTCTGTCAATGTATTTTTTCTGGTGTGCCATCACCTCAGGTCAGTGCTGGCATCTGCTGAGCCCGGTCAAGGTCAAGACCCGGGCAGGGCAGAGTCAAGGGTGCAGCAGGTGCAGTGTTCATGGACCAGGCCCTGGCTCTGGTTCTGTGTGCCTGGTTTACCAGAATCAGTGATGCATATGAAAGACGCAAAACCCTCAACTCAGGAATCAGGTAAGTAGTTTTGAGTCAATCACAAATCTGCAAAGTGACACTGCTCGGGCTAGAGGGGTGAAGGGGTGAGGTGTCAGGCGAGGGGACAGTCCTGGTTCTGCCCGTGGATGTGATAGATTGCAGGGGGTGCTGGCCACAGGCAGTCTGAAGCTGCTCTGCTGTTTCACGACACCTAAATGGGAAGTGTTGAAACGTGGGGGGTCCCTGTGCAGCGTGATTGTTGTTCTTCTATCCTTCGTTAAGGGTTGCCTCGTGATCGGTAGTTAGGCAGTCTTTTCATATCAAGACCAGTTGAAAACCTTGAAGAATTTAAAAAAAGCAGTGTCCCGCCCTCTTTTCAGTATAAACAAAAATAGCAAGTACAAATCCAAAGCATTTCGACAGTTTTTCAAATAATTCTAAACTAATCTCATATGATAATAAAACTAAGCAAACGTGTGATTGTCATGTTATAAAGAACACGTGATTTAACAGGCATTGTTATTTAGATATCAGCTTCTGGACAGCGGCTAATCTCAACACATGAATAGGTAGTATTTTGTTTCAGAAAAGTAACATCCCTACTTCCGGTAGGTCTGTCAACAACTGGATGTGCTGATGTCCTTCTCGTCCCTTGGAACAAGACTATGCATCAGTGGTAAAAGATAGAAGGAGGAAAAGTGATTGAGGGCACCTCATTCCGTGAACCACTCACACGCACGTCACCAACTCAGAGCTCAACAGGGCCTACTCAGCTTCTCATGCTTTTGGGATCAAAACATTTATAACCATTAGTTACCCAAGTAGTGTCTACACTACACGGAACATTACGATAACTCCCTAGTGCTTTATTATTTTCAAAACAGGCACTTTGAAATCCGTTGTGTATGGTGGAAAGAAGCGGCATGTCTGCAGTACTAAGCACTACACAGGAAACACGTTATCAAACGGGGCGAGAGAGACAGGGAGAGTTCTGAGAGTAACAGAAGAGCAGGAAGAGGGGCTACGAGAGATGAAAAAAGATGTGGAGCCTTGAAAAAAACAGAGGAGGGGAAAGAGATCCTCTTTGAGACCCCCCAGAATGAAATGTGTTTGTATTCGTATTACTGTGGTCAGCGCCCTGTACAAAAGGAATAAAGACAATTAAAGGAAGGGCGGGTGAGAAAGACAATAGCAGTGAGACCAGTGAACAGCACTGGTGGTACTGATGAGAGGGAGGGAGGTGGGATGAGGGCAGAGAAACGTAGAGAATGATTCGAGGAGCTGATTTGATGACTTTAGCTGTCCCTGTTACCATCCCAAACCCTGTGACACTCCTAGTCCACGGCCCCACCACAACCCCTGTCACGCAAACCCATATATCCCATTCATACGCACACATGTGCACAGGTCTCCACAGACCAATCTCTCATTGGGTTTGTACCATAAAACCTGGCTCTATGCACATTAGGGTTATGGTCAATGTAGTTGGGCGCAAGTGCGTCCAGCAACAATGTGTGACCTGTTAAGCCTTCAGTACCTCAGGGTGATTTTCACTGATCAGAAGTATCTCTCACTACAGAAAAGATTGGCAACCTCTGATACAAAATGCATAAATGAAAGAAATATCCAAGTCAGACAGTTTATGGCTCCTCTGCCCCTATCAGTTCTCCATCCACATGTGTCATTTCCAGCTCTGCCCCCCTCCTCCTCATCACAGCTGTCAGCCTGCACAGGCCAGGGACAGCCAGAGAAATGAGATAACAAGACGGGTTTTAGTTGGAGAAAGAGGGTGCTTGGTGCAGGTGAAAGATGTAGAGTGACTGCAAAGCAGGACTGGATGCAACCTGAAGGGAGAGGGCACTGGAAAGAGGGGAGACAGCGGGGGCAGTGAGCTGGTATAGAAGCAGGAAGACATGGGAAACAGTCAGCACAGAGAGGGACCGTCAGAAAGGGAAAGCAGGACTAACAGCAGCTCAGGGGGAGGGGAGAGACATCAGGAGAAGTGTCCGTCTCTAGGGCAAGATGGGAGACAGCTGGGTTAGGAGCGAGTTATATATAGAAAGGGAGACAGGATCAACAGAAAGGGATCGTGGACAAAATGTATGGAACCGCAAAGCTGGACTGGCCAGAGGCATGCCTACCAAAATTGCAGCAGGTGCAGTGTCACTGGGACCCAGGGGACTTAGGGGCCAACAAACCCAAATTATGGAAGTATTTCACTGTCCAGACAAAGGAAGGAGACTATTTATCTTGCTTGCACCAGGGCTCAAGGCACTATACCTACACCGCAGACTGGCTGCAAGTGAGAAGAGTCTGGAATGGTGGCAGAGAAAGTAAATGTGGGGGGCAAGAGAGTGGGGGAAAGAGAGAGAAGTACAGATAGAGAAAGAGAGAAGTACAGAGAGACAGCAAGCGAGAGAGAGAAGGGATAAATAGGAGGGAAAATAGTGTGTAGATGAAATGGACGGGAAAAGCTGGAAGCCTGAGACCACAAACAAAAAATCTGAGTAAGTTCCAAAAATAGCAGCAATCCCATAAGCAATATTCAAAATGATTCTGCCAGCCCAACCCTCACTTACAACTTTAAGTTAACACATCAACAAATTGGAGATTCACCTTTATATTCCCCAAATGAGAACAAAATAAATAATCCAATGGTGATGACCCGTCCCCAGCCTCCTTAACCAAAGCAGCAACAGGTAATATGAGCCGTCAGTGGATTCACCTTAGCAACCCCTTATCAACAGGTTTCTTCCCTGACTCTATGCAATAAACCCTCTGCAGATATACAGGATTTACACAAATTCAGACCCTAACTTTCTTTCCTCTCGTAGGCACCACCCTAGAAAGCTTGGTCGGTTTTCACCTGAGACCCCATTGCCAAGAACAACTTTCTAGGTTGTAGTCGATCTGCGATCAGAGCAGGGTCCGGCACAGAAACCACAACCCGGGGGCGTGGCAGATGGTGCCTTCAGACTGCTCAGTGAAGGGAAGTCTTACTTACCCCTACCATGGTCAGACTGGATAACCACTATCAGCCCTGGAAGGCAAAAACGCTCAAACAGCCCCACTCTCTTTGACTCCTCACGCAACCTCTCTACCCATCCATTCTCTTGCTCTCCTTCTCTTTTTACCCTCTCCGATAATCTTTTCTCCACCTTACCCATCTCTCGCTTTCTCTCTTGAAGCCTCCTCGGCCTGCTGCAGTTATCCACAGGGACCTGTGGGAAGTGACAGAGGAACCAAGAGAGGCTTCGAAAACTGGCCTCCAAGAGTTGGAACCCACTGGTGAAATGCCTGGTCGAATAAAAGGCCTGTACGGACCAGGACCCTATAACACACTATAGAATTTGTGGATCACTGGACTCTTAGCACCATGAAAGGAGAGCGGACCTGGGTGGCAACAAACCCCAATATTTCATACCAGAGGGAGACTGATTCAGGGCCAAACCCTGGACACCCTCTATGTTTAACCCCTGAACAAAGTGATAACGGAGCGAAGTCTTAACATGCACAAATGTACAGTCTGTAGGCAAACATGCACACCAATACTGGCAGAACAGGGCTGATCAAAAACTAGAAAGAATCCAGAAATGGATGTCCAACCACTTGCACAAACTGAAACCCTTCTAAGTCTAAGCTCTTCCTCATCTCACCAAACCCCAACAGGACACTGGCACAAAACTGAAACGCTAGTCTCAGCCCATTCCGGGTATGTGTCAAATTATGGCAAGAGGCCAAACCCCCTGATTTTTCCTCAATACTAATACCGACTTCCAAAGCAATATCAACAACTGCACAAATATGTCCCAACATCAAAAAGTGCATGTTTAGAATCAAAATATTTTGTACAATGGCAAGAAATCTAAATATCAAGATAATCACTAGTTGTCACAAGGATTGGCAACAGAAATGACCAGTCACAGGTCTTCCCAAAGCCAATTAAAGAGCCCTAAAGTCAAACCAATACCCAGAAATGAGATCATGTCACTCTGGTCTGTTAATCCTTAGGCTGGGAAACTACAGTCTCGATGCAATCTCAGATCCACGTGCGTTACCTACAAAGTCATACACTACTCTGTCGCTAAGGGCCTGGCACAAAACCCCAATTCTGGGAAAGATGAAGGGCTCCAGAGGCAAAAACAAACCCTTAACGTCAGCAAACTCAAAGCATTTAAGCGTGTGCTTCCAGGATCAGACACAACTTCAAGACTTATTAAAAGAGATCGTTTTTAGTGAACTAAGACGCAAGACAGTTATCATGTAACCCCAGCAGGTGGCCCAAATTATTATAGAGAATAATTGAAGACTATTAAATTCAGCACAATAGGTGTTTGTAAAACTGGCATTCTTAACTCGTGTATTTCAAGCGCCTTCATGAGCGATAATGAAGGGAAAAAAAGGTGTTTAGGTGAAATAAAATATTTACCTGAGATCAAACAGTTCAAGCAGGGAAGCTACTATTTATGCAGGTTTTGCACTATATACATCATCCACTTCTTGGGGATAATTTTATATTTCCTTTCATGTCTTAAAACTTTGTTGTTACCCCTTCGTGCATGTTTCATGTAGTATGAATCCGGCCCCAAGGTGTTGCAGTCTACGTGAGCACCGGTTGCATTACACGAGGACACACTCATTCTATAGCCACAGCGAGATTAAGAGGTTTCCCGGGAATCGCAGGACGTGGAGCTGATACAAGACATGGATCTTTGGTTCTAACGCCAGCAGCAAGGTCACATCCTGGGTAAAGAGAGGGAATGGGGCTGGGAGAAGCCACATTAAAGCTCGGGCTCGAGGTTCCAAGTATGAATAAGTAATTAAGAAAGGGAAGATGCGAGTAAGAGAAAGGAAACAGGAGAGAACGTCAGGGGGCAGATGAGAGGTATAGCCTGAAGCGGAAGAGGGGGGCAATAGGCCTCACCTTAAAGAGACCAATCGAAGGCAAGTGGGGCGAGAAGAGGTGGTGGGAGTCAGAACATCGGGACATACTTTAAGGGGGTTTGGGCGGGGACCGGTGATCCCGTGAAGGACGATCTCTACCTTAGCGGGGGGATGTAAAGGAACTCATATTAGCCCTACATGGGATTCGTAGAACAAAAGCTCTACAAAGTCATCACTGCCCGTTCTGTCGTGCATTGAGAGTAAGGCGAGGACTTTTTACGATGGACAGGACGCAGATCTGTCTCTCCTGCGTGGGGGCTGAGTCCACACTGTCAGGAAACGCAGGAGGAAAATACTGCTTTTCCTTCATACAAAACATTGGTTCAAAGAACCTGCCACCGTGGAGCAATGGTGCCCTCGTGTGTCCGCGTGAGGTAAGGCGCGTTTGTTGAAGAACACGAATGTAGTTCCAGGGGAGGAACAACACAAGCAAACCTTTATCTGCAGAGCCAAGTCACCCGTGGATTCTGTGCCGGGGATGTCTGATGGGCAAACGCGCCGTCTGGTTTTATTGCGAAAATAGCACATGGCCCCGATATTTAAATCAAGTCAGATTATATTCGAAAATACGATCTTCGTGGAGGAGAGAGGAATGAATGGCCGTCAGCTCTGAAAAAATGCAATCAGTCACAGTATTGGCGCCCATTATGAATGGGGGAGGGGGTGCACTAAAAATTATACTTTTTCCTCACACCCCGTAATTTCAGCCTAAAACAGTCAGGTGCTTCTAGTCTGCTGCACGCCCTGGCTCGTGTCCGGTTCCCCTCCCTGTGGGCGCGCACAGATCAATGCCCATGGGTGTTGTGTGCATTTATGGGGGCATAATTCACACTGGGCCTTGCTGCCGCCGATGCGCACTACCACCCTTCGTGAGGCTGCAGTAATCCCACACCACTTTAAGTCATAACAAATGTAAGTGTGGAGTATTCGGTTTATTTACAGTCACGTGACGTGTGCACGTAGCCGTGTCAAAAGGCTTCCTTTGTGTTTTTGTCTTTGGAGGTAGATGAAAATGGGGCTTTGTACAAGTGTTATCATGCGAGGTGGCGGTGTATTCATGAGGCAGAGTTACTGCCTGATGACAACGGAGGCTGCACAATACATCTGAAAGGAGAACTCAAGTTAAAAAGCCATTTACATACCTAATCAAAGCCATTTGTGTTTTTTTGTCAGACGCCTCTCTGTATGTGAGCTGCTTTGTGCTTGTAACGTTGTACTTTGTGAAGTTTGTTTCTCCAGGACTCTGGAAGCTTCTCGAAGTTCATTAAAGTAGTAAAGACTTAAATGACAATATGTAGTGGAGAAATCCGGCAAAAGCAGTTTATGCAATGGAAAGCAATCTGAAATCCACTTCTAGTGGGAGGTCAGTTTTTTGCGAGAAGAGCGGGTTTTGCGGAAACGTCCACCCGTGCAGTGTGAAGGTTGTGAGCCTCACGGAAAGCGAAAAAGGGGAAGGGGGACATTCTGACTTCGACCACCCTTGGTGGTGTTCAGTCCACGGGGTCCCATTTCACCCCTGGGTTGTGATCAGTCTTCTCGCCCCTCGACAAGCACTCTATATACGGGGAGTGTCCCACGCACTCCCAGATGTGCGCTCATGGTGAAAGATTGCAGCAATGGAAACTGACGTCCCAGCAACGACTGTCAGTGGATGGAGGCCGGATCCACTCCGCGTCAATCCGTGCAAGTCTCCCATCCACCTGCGTCTCTCAGGTGACGTCACTGCGGGGCTCCACCTTTCCAATCCACCCTATCAGGGCCAGACTGACCTGGAGGTCTGCGAGTGCAGAAGGGCTGCTCTGATAGGTCAGTACGTGCTGTTTGTGAGACTTTCACAGTCAGGTGGACTGGTGAATACTGCCGGTTTCTCTGCTATTGCCACAAGCAAGTACCAATGCATTATCTCTCACATCTCGCAAAACACCTATTCAGCGTGAATTCACACATTCCAACCTGTCCAGACTTGCAATGTGGCCCCCTTATTTAGCTACCTGATTTTCTAATGGGGGCCACTCCATAACTGCCAAGTGTACAGTTTGCTAATGTGGGACATTTTTATTTTAGTGAATGTATGGTTGGCGTTTCAATATGTAATGTGTGAAACTTTATCCCAGTTAAGACAGATTTTAAAAGAAGAAAATATTAAATCTCCACTGCTTTGTTTGGACATGGACCCTGCCATGAAGGGGGTGGAGGGCACTGTCACGCCTCTCACACGTGATCTTGGGAAGCAATCATGTACAACAAACATTCAAGCGCAACGCAACCTTTTCTATAAAATAAAACCTCACTTATTGCTTTCCCTCTGCTCCTCCGAGCACAGTTGAAATATATAAGCATACTCAAATATGCCTTGTCTGTGACCTGAATAAAGTACGACAAAAGGGCAGGAGAGTGCACTCTTCAGTTACCGTCACTACTAAGCTATAATTACCCGCCCTGTGCTTATTCCGCGCAAAGTCTCAGAGTTTGGGGAACCATCCTACGGTTGCACATATTTCCTCCAGCGTTTGAGGAGAAAAAATATAATCATAGCGTGAAAAGGGAACCTTGTATCATCTGACAGTAGAAGCGCTTGGAGAGGTAGTGCCTTACAACCATGAGAGAAAACTGTTTTTTCTTTTTATTGTGCAGTTCCACTCAGATAGTCCAGAGCAGGAGCTGGTGGGCATAACAGAAATAAGTCTGTGTGTAGGGGGAGGCAGTAAGGTCAGAGGTGACAGATCGAACGCACTCAGTGGTGGTTACCTGGTGTAGGGCGCTCTAAAAGAATCTACCTTTGGGCATATTGCCATCCCCTGGGGTGGCTGCCACAACAACATCCTGCCCCGCGACAGCTCATCTCCACCTCCCTAGGGCCGCAACGCTTCAAAGCGCTACCTTGTCTCAGCGGGTGCAGGCAGCACACGCGTCAAACAAGATGCCACTTCGTTGAGCCACATAAAAAATGACGTGTGCGCCCTGAAAAGTAACAGAAGGAGCTGTATCCGTGTGAAGCTGGGTCTGTCTGTCTGTCTGTCTGTATTTAGCCACGCCCCATGTCAGAGCCACGTGACCCATGGAGGCGGAGCCTGATCCCAGCCCATAATGCTTTTTTTATTTTTTAAAGGGACTGAGTCCACTCCATGGGAAACGCTAATAAATAAGACATCACCATCTGTTAATTCGAAGTTAATTGTGACCTCTGCAACGGAGACAAACGTGTTTGTTTAAACGGCAGTACCTCATCAGTACACTCCAAGTGTGATTGATGCATTTTAGGGTGGCGATGCATCTGCACTAAAATGCGTTAGTCTCAATCCTGATGCGTGCTCCCTGGCAGGGCCACTTTAATGTTGGTTTTCGGGACGATTTTCTGTCCGAATCCGTATCTATGCACCATCGTGCACCTCGGGTATGGACCCTCTCCACTCCCCGGAGATGCTTCTCTGGAAACACAACTACATGAACACAAGAACATGTATCTGCTCTTAATTTTGGGATATCAGCATCAAATGTGTTAGAAACTGGGGTCACCACTAGTGAGAAGGAGTAATTAAACGTCCTGCCAACATTTCTGAGCACAAGTCAATGAAGGGAGGATGCCTGCGTCCCCCGGGGGGTCCTGTAGAGAGGACAATATTGTACCCAATAAACTAGACACGTGGGAAGTTATTCAGGAGTCAGAACTCTTTAAACCATGTGATCAGAAGGCCAGGATGGCCCCAGCACTCCCGAATTCAGACTCGGGGAGTACTTCTTCAAGAAAGATGTTTCGTCTGGATCTAAAGTTTTGCGAATGCCGTTTTGAAGCTTCCTGATATTTTTCTTTGTTGGCAACATTTTTCTCGGAATAGTGAGATGAATATAATAGCAACAGAACTCAGCCAGACCAAACACACTTCACGGATAGTTTGTCAAAATACTGGCATATTTGTGTTATAATTCCATGCTTGAAAATGTATGCAATATGTTTGTGCAAATTTACATTTTGAACAGATTTTATGTGCACAGTGGTATTGTGGATACGAAGAACACTTTTTCCTGTGAAGTGTATCTTCAGCAAAGCCAGAGCTCAACAGGTATTTGTGTGATATAAACTACTGTACGTTTTCGGGAGGGAAACTAAAATGAATTTACTTGCAGCATTTTAGGAGGTAAAGATAGAGAGAGTGGGGCCTATTCACCAAGGTAAATTCACACACGGGTACATTTACACATATACATTTACTCTTGTAGTTTGAAGTAAACTTCCTAAGTTTGGCTAAACAGCATTTTAGGCGGTAAAGACAAAAGCAATGTCTTAAAGTCAGCTGACAGTGTCTCTGTAGACTGGACTGCCGCAGTAGTGCTCAAGGAAGTTGGCTTGATGGTGAGCATTTAATAAGACACGTTGTTAAAGAACAGGAATAATGGGTTAAATACAATATATAATGTAGCCTTTGAATCACAGCTGCTGGAAATCATAACTCTGGAAAAGAAGCTAGCAACGTCAAAGGTATATGCGATGAAAACTCAATAACATTTTATATCCCAAAGGTGTGATACACATATTTATTTTATTTTGCACAAGTTAAAACTGCATACTTTTCTAAGCAATGACAAGGAAAACTAGTGTTTTTGCAACTCAGTTGTATTCTGCTTACTCATCCTATGGAAACAAGAGGCTAAAGGATTCAAACGTGTAACCTACTTGTCCACAGAGGTGTCTGCAGCAGGTGGATCAACCCACTGAGCTGTGGTGGAAACTCTCCCAGAAAAGTCTTGGGAAGCTGTCAGGTATCCTCCAGCCCCAGAAAAATCTACAGGCAACATAGGGTAAGGGCAGTGAGGGTTTGATTCCGGTTCAAATGTTTATATTGTTGGAAAGATAGGAAAGTGAGTCAATGCATCTGCTGCAGAGATTAGTCTGTAACTTGCAAGTCCATTATTCAAATCCAATTGGACTGATAAAGCATTTTGACCTTTCAAGATCAAACACGGACTGGCAATGCTTATAGGTCTGCCTTATAATAGGACATTCATTACTGGTGAATTTAAGCATGAAGTAGTCCAAAGAACATGCCAATTGTCACTCATTATTGCACTCCTGCATCCAGTCATCGTCTCACTCTCGCATGCATCCACAAACCCATCCACAATAAATCACAAATTCAACAAGCAGTGTGAGATAAATAAAAAATAACTAAAAGAAAAAAGCTGCTGCCTAAATATGACGAGCATATGCTTGAAATAAAATATAAGTAGAAAAATAAACACAGCATAGGGAGCAACCATACATTGGCATTGTGCATGCTGTGTCACTGCATTCATTTCACCATTCCCGCCACCTTTATAATCAAACTGTTGGCCATCATGGAATGGTAAACAAATCTAGAATAATACCATCCCAAGATGGCTAGCCAAAAAACACTGTAAATGGGGGCCATTTTTGAATGGTAGTGTGCATAAGTTAACCTTGTACCAATCCAAGGGGACAGACAATTTGATTCTAAAAGTGGGGGGCATTTTGGAATGGTAAACCAGTGTTTTGCTACTTAAAATATCATTCCAAGTTGGTCATCCTAAAAAACATATATACAAAAAAGAAGTAAATAAATACAATGTAAAATGTATCTATAAAAGGAGAAAGTAGAAAACTTATTGAGGGAACATACGGACATGCATTCATTTTAAGGTGGATGGGATTGTTATCAGGCAAAATGCTATCACTCATGGGCAACAGAGCTACCAGATGAAGTAGCCAGACTGGCAGACCTATTGCCCCATACGTTATGCTACCATGGGCGAAAACAGAATGTGAATGACACTTGACGCCAGTGGCTGAAGAGGACAGACCAAGGCACCGCAGTGCATATGAATGTATTAATGTTTCAGGCCATACTGCAGACAACACTGCAAACAATACTACACAGAGTGAACTTTTGGTGCTCTCCATTAGTCTGCTTTCTTCCCTATTTTTGTGTGAGTTCTACCCATGGAGCACTGGCAAAGTGACACAGACTGGCTTTGCCAAGCTAGTTTACTTTTCTATCATTAACACTAGAGCTTGCCACACAGTTAATCTGTTGGGCCAGACCTAAAAGTATTTTAACACAAACACAACTAAAAAACCCAGTATAAAATCTGAAATCTGTGCAAGTTGGCAATAAAATATAAATGTTAGATAAAAACGCCTAATGAAGATTATTATAGCGTATATTTTCTACCACCATTGCTTGTCGGGGAGTTGGAAGTAACCATCATCACAAACCTTGCCTATTACAGTAAGCTTTCAGATAGTATGCAACCAATTACCAGTTTACAGCCTTTAACACAGTGTATTAACATTTCTTTCTTAAAAGGTCCAGTGCCTTTAACAAATGCTTTAAAGACTGTCAGTCCTTCAGCCTTCTGCCTCTGTCATAACTTTTCATAATAAACTGATCCAACCTAAGGCAACTGGCGTACGTTTTCCATAAATAACCGTTCAGGCCTATAGCCTTCATCATGGCTTCTCAACCGAGCCGTCTTACCTTAATTGCACCAAGCATAAGTATTCCCACAATGTACCAATTAGACACCCAGTCATCAAATTACAAATATATACAAAATTATAATTAGCAAAAAAAATAAACAACCCCTCATAAGAAGGCCCAGCAAAGATTTTCATAGCAATAAAACAACACCAAAAGCTTTGCCCTACTATGACAAAATGTGATATTCCATATAATGAAATACATGTCTACAGGCTGTAACACAGTGTAATAACGACCCACTGTTAAAGGCCTATTGGCTTCAACATATACTTTTTTATAATAAATAAGTAAGAGACAGTGGATTGTCATAACTTTCCATACCAAACAAATCACACCCAGGGCCTCATTATCACGTTGGCGGCAAATGCTGCCTACCACCACGGCGACGGCCGCCAACACACCGTCGCCGTGGCTACCAACCGTCCATGGAATTATGACCGTAGCCGGAATTCTGCTGGAAGGCTGGCGGAATTCCGGCTATGGTCATGGCGGCGGACGGCGGTAAGGTGGCGCTGCTGCCAGCAGCAACGCCACACCAGCAAAACACTGCCCACCGTATCATGTTCCATGATATGGCCTGGCGGTGTTTTGCTGCCAGACGCTGCTGCTGGCAGCGGAGCCGCGTCCCGTCTCCTGCCAGGGGACCCCCTGCAAGCAGGTAAGTCGGATTCTCCAACAGGAGAGGGGGGTTGGGGATGTTGTGTGTGGGTGTGTGTGTGACTGTGTTTGAATGCGTGTGTAATGCGTGTGTGCATAAGTGTGTGTGTGTGTGTGCGCATGCATGTTGTGTCATGTGATTGCGTGTGTGCCTGGATGTACGTTCGGTAGTGTTCCTGTGAGTGTGTATGAATGTATGCATGCGTGGATGAATGTGTGCATGCGTGTGTGTATGGATGTGTATGTATGTGTGTGTACGTGTGTATATGTGGGGGAGAGTGGGGGAGGACTCTGAGGAGGGGAGGGGGGCAGGGGAGACCCCTATCAGTGCCAGGGAAGGAATTCCTGGCACTGATAGTGCCTACCACATTGGTTTCCGTGGTGGTACAGAAACCACGGAAACCATGGTGAGTCAAAATGCCATGGGCGGCCTAGTGACGGCCGCCGGGCTGGAGATTGTAGTCTCCCACCCGGCGGTCGTACCGCTGTGACGGTCGGTGTGTTAATTTGTCAGCTTGGCTTTGGCCGAACCGCCAATGTCATAATAGTTTAGGTATGTACTGCCAGCCTGTTGGCTGTAATATCTCTACTATTACACCGACCGCTGGGGTCGTAATGACCCCCATAATGTTTACCAATGAACCAATCAGACCTGTTGCTCTGATCACTGCCTTGTCAGCATAACAGAAACATGTCTAATAAACTGAGCGTATGCTTTGGCACAGGGCAAAAAGTGCAAGACATTCACTGCTTTTTAGAAGAAGCGCACACCTTCTGTCCAACCAAAAGCCTTTGAGAAGAAAACCAAAATGTGAGCTGAGGAATAAGACCTCTCTGCACACAGCTTCTTAAACAACCTTTTCTGGTGATCGCATAAGGTGTGACGACAGGTGCACTGTGAAGCCAGACCTTAAAAAGAGCGGGTGCTAGGCTGAGTAAAAACAAAATCTATAATTTGTGTGGCTGTGAAGCAATATGACACAAACGCACTCACATTCTAAGCACAGTTTTCTTTAACCAGAACCACTGTTCCCAACTCAACCTAAGCTCTATCTCCCTAACGAGAATCAATGAATCTGAAACATACTTGTGGCTGTAAAGGAACGATTGAGTTGGAATGTGGCATCACATTTCAGGCCCAAATAATCCTTTATGTAGCCAGAACTGATTAAAACCTGATTTGTCTTCTGTGTTGCAAAGAGAGATTAAAACAATGAAATTAAATGTTACCAAGAGATTTCCCAGTAGCGAAGAATAATTAAAATGTTTCCATCCATCATTCTGGCCAAATTATTATGCCAAGGTACACCAGTAGTTCAATTCGGCCAAGCTAATCATTAAAACCATAATATACAACTAAGTCAGTTCAGACCTGGGAGGAGGGTGAGAGCCCGCAAGGATTTGGTAGAAGCTGTAAGTATCACAGATGCAAGATCTGAGAAGGGTGAACAGATCCCTTAACAGACCATGTTTGCCTGGAGGGATCAGAGCTTTTGATGAGTCGGAATTAACTTCACGGTTAATAAGTCAAAGGCCATCCGTACTGAAGGTGGTTATAAGTACCCATAAAGAGTAGGATCTTCCTCATATGTTGGAAGAACAAACATTCGCATGAGCCTAGTAAAAGTCTGGTTAACTGTATGCACTTGGATGCTCCAGTGAATAGAGCCCTAAGTCTAGCTGAAAAACAATTGAATGAAGACAAAACAATTTTGAGCTGAATAACCGTTGCATTATTTTTAGTATGTTAAGAGGCTTGGCGAAGGGAGAAAACAGTGTAGGGGTTACCTAAGTTGAAACATCAGCTGAATATATTATTTATGCAGAAAGGGACCTGGGAAACTGACAGTGAATAAGCATCATGACTGTGAAATTGATCTGGTCATTGGGAAATTCCACATGATAAAGTATATGCATTGTCTGCACAAGAACAAGATATGTTAAGGCAGTACTTGGTTGAGAGTTTACAAAAAGAGTTTTATTTGGGCATCTAGATCTCTTACAAGGGCTCTCAAATTGTTTAGAAAGAAAAATAATGGTGATCTTTGACTGCGTATCAACTATAGAGGATTGAATAAATATCTGGTGAAGAATCATGAACATTTACCCTTGTCCAGCCAACTACTGGCATATACTATAATCTATAGGGCAATTTTTTTAAATCTTTGGGAGAGACATAACTTCCAGAACATAAAATAAGGTGATGGGTAGAAAACTGTACTTAAGGGGCCTGGTTTGGTCACAATGAGTTTTGGTGTAGGCCTCACCCTCTATGCAATGTTTCTAATACTTTCAAGCATTATGCAGATTATATATTTAAAAATGATCTAAAGGTTTTTTCTTGTCATTTATTTAAGGATTACTTTAACCTATTCATCAAACAAAAGGAGCATTAACAACATGTAAACAAACCCTAGCAACATTCACAAAAAGAGTGATTGTTTTCCAAGCTCAATAAACGTAGGTTGCATGTGCATTTGCTGGAAACTTTGGTTGTGTTATTTTCTCTGGAGTTATTGGAAAGAACAACTAAAGGTATTTGACAGGACTCAATAAGACATGACCTAAAAATGGCAAAGAATCCTGAATTTAATTTGTTTTTTTGAATGCTTTACTACAAATGATTGACTGACGGGTGTCTCATGGTGCTAATATCTTTTCAGAGAGAAAAGTTGAGAAGTTATTTCTAAAACTGAAGGAAGCCTTTTGCACAGCTTCTGTAGTGCAAAAACGCATGCCACACTGAAAGATTGTACATCAGAATGTCTAGTGGAAAACATTATCCTACCCAAATTTGCAGCCAGAATATTGAGTACCACAATATAGTGAATGCAAGTATATTGATAAGCTGAGATTGGCTATTCCATGTGGTCTGGTCTCTAGTTTGTAGTATTCAGGAATCCACTGCTACATTACTTTAAGATATATACAATGCAGTTAAGCATAGCAAACCTATTCTTGTATATACATGCTTACCTTCATGATATAGTGGAAGACAATATTTACGCTACAAAATTTTTATAAGGTGGCATTTAAAACATTTTCCTCTGGCAAAATACTACTGAGCTATTTTGTTTAGAATCAGAAGCTTCAGGTGTTACCTTTGAAGCTGTTCTTTCCTGAAACAGGATGATGGATTTATGCTTTCACTGGCATGTTTTGACAGGCCCCCGAATGCAGCTATGTTTACTGCACTGTCCTCAACAAGGGCCATCAACTACGAAGTTAGCATGTCTTGATTAGCATCATTATTTTGAGTGTGCAGAACGATCACTAGCAGTTACTACACATCATCAAAATATGGTGCCCTTAAAGGGCCTGATTCACAAAGGAAAATGTACACTTTTGCGTAAATTTACCACTTTTAGGTATTTACAAACTACGCATGGAGTATTACGACTCCGCACTCCCTACACTTAGGTGCGCAGTGATCTCCGCACTTGGAGACTTCGCAAATGGGACCAAGAACACCGCACGTAAGTATAGGGAGTGTGAACTTGTAAAACTCCACACATAGTTTGTAGTACGTTTTGTAGTGTTACAAAATGTACTACAAAAGGTGCAGTTTGTGAATCAGGCCCAAAGAGAAAAAAATGTGGGCTAAACAACATGCAAGATAGATGCTCCTCTTTTCAAGATTGAATTTTGGCATTATGTTTTAGCCTCAGACCTAGAATGAGATGCAGATTCTTTGTCAAGGCATGGAGCTGGGAATGACTCCAAATGATCACCACCATTTTTCCTTTGGCAATAATTGTGAAACTGTGAAGTATGAACTCAGGTCAAAGTATTCACAGATAAAATAAGTGGATGGTGACCATCACTGATCATTACTTGGGAACCCCAGCATTGTTGCTGTTATTGGAACAGAGAATCTAAAAAATGTTTCAACTTTGACAACTAGCTCTGTAAACCATGCAAGTGAGATAAGTAGACATAAGTATGCTGCATGCTAGTCTTTGAATTTCTTTATGGAACTTACATTTTTCCTGGTAGTTTTCAGAAATGTCTTGTTTCATTGTGTTATACGCCAAGCCCTTGAAACTGGGGCAAGGGTTTCTGACTGAAACATACACACTTGTTTGAACTTTATCTGAGATAGTCTGTTGCTGTGGCCCACTGCTTACATGTACGTTTTAATAAGTCTTTAGTATTTTATTTTTTGTTAATTAGCAGTAGAGAGATGGACAATTGGGGGAAAATAACACAACTTGGCAACAGTGCTTGCAGTGCTTTATTGTGATGCAGGGCTTCCAACATAAGCATGTATTGCTTACACCAGATTCTAAACCAGATACCTCGCTGGTATGACACAGCAACAGTTGATAATAGAACTCATCCCCCACTTTTGCCATGTCAGAAAGTCTTTCCAGGCCAGGCTGACAGGGCTCTTTGACTGAAAGCAGAAACCCCAGCTGCAGGAGGAGCAAGGAAGGTAAGGGAGGTGATAGAGTTGCTTATGAATGGCAGGTAAGGTTTTTTCCACATTTGGGTCAGGGAGGAAAAAACATGTTATGCATGGCTCCCCATTTTCTCCTTTCCCCCTGTATGGCAGTTGAAAGCAGCAGCAGGTGATTTGGAGGACATACATAACATAAAATTATATATTGGTAACAAATGAATTATAGAGATGTTTTTTCACCTCAGGATTTTGAGTGACATCAAAGGCGACTTGAGCTTCACTCTCATTGTCTACTGGAAGTCACTCCCAACCCCTCCGTGAAAAACATCCCCATTATTCCATGTTACTGATCAATAATTCTGTGCATTAAATACATTGGCCAGATCAGCTACCCCCGGAGGAAGCTGGTTGTGATGTTATGTTAGTCAACGGCCTAAGGGAGTGTCAGAAAAACAAGGCCTCTGGGGTGCCAAAACTTCTCTCCTACAACTGTTAGGTCTGAAATACTGGCCTGTTGTGTCTTCGACACCAGTGGCCATCCCAAATCTCTAACTGTGACCAAAAGAAAATACAAATAGCAAGAAACTCATTCCTTCAGAAGATTGGGTTTGTTTTCCAGATGTCACCAAAATCACATAATCACTGTCTGTGATCTGACGCCAAATATTGGGCTTCAGAGAAACTGTGGTTCAGCCAACGCGAGCTCAGCAGAGACTGTATCACTTACTGCCACATACCAAAACCTAATATCACTCTGTGCCGCTCTGTTGTCCCTCATAGTAGTAAAGGCCCATTGACTGAATAGGAAGATGTGAAACCGAAGTCTTTACAGAAACTGCAGACACAACAATTTCCAAAGCTTGCCCAAGCCCGGCCCGTGGGTTTGCTGTAGCCTCAATCACTTATGAGGCAGAAGTTGCCATGTTTGTCACACTATATTACAATAAAATTATTAAGAGTTGCATCTTGTGTGCCCTAAGGGCTAAAAACTTCTGATTTTCACCAGAAATCATGTTAATGTTGTATTATTCTATATGTGAAATCAAGACAGAGGGCCTGGTTTACAGTTGGTCAAAAGGCCCTAATTTAGAGTTAGGTCAAGACGTAAGGCCTGGTTTAAAGTTGGTCAAGGCATAAGACCTACTTTAGAGTTGTTCAAAACATAGGGCATGGTTTGGAGTTGATTAAAGCATAGGACCTAGTTTAGAGACGGTCAATGGTTAGGACCTGGTTTAGAGTTGATCAAAGCATAGGACCTGGTTTAGAGGTGGTCAAGGGTTAGGACCTGATTTACAGTTGATCAAGACACAGGGTCTTGTTTAAAGTTGTTCAAGATTTAGAACCTGGTTTAGAGTTGGTTAAGGCACAGGGCCTCATTTAAAGATGGTCAAGGCACAGGGCCTATTTTAGAGTAGGTCAAGGCCTATGACCTGGTTTACAGTTGGTCAATACACATGCCCTGGTTTACTGTTGGTCAAGACACATGACCTGGTTTAGTGTTGGTCAAGACACAGGGCCTAGTTTAAAGTTAATTGAGGCAGAGGACCTGGTTTGGAGTTGGTCAAGACACAGGACCTCATTTAAATTTGGTCAAGACATAGGATATGGTTTAGAGCTTGCCGAGACACAGGACCTGGTTTAGAATTGGTCAAGACACATGGCTTGGTTTAGAGCTGGTTAAGGCACAGGACCGGATTTAGAGCTGGTCAACGCATAGGACCTGGTTTAGAGTTGGTCAAGACATAGGGTCTGGTTTACACTTGGTTAAGACATATAGGGGGTTATTACAACTTTGGAGGAGGTGTTAATCCGTCCCAAAAGTGACGGTAAAGTGACGGATATACCACCAGCCGTATTACGAGTCCATTATATCCTATGGAACTCGTAATACGGCTGGTGGTATATCTGTCACTTTACCGTCACTTTTGGGACGGATTAACACCTCCTCCAAAGTTGTAATAACCCCCATAATCTGTTTTAGAGTTTGTCAAGACACAGGGCCTTGTTTAGAGTTTGTCAAGACATAGAACCTAGTTTAGAGTTGGTCAAGACATAGGACCTGGTTCAGATTTGGGCAAAGCAAAAGGACCTGGTTTAGAGTTGGTAAATGCATTGGATCTGGTTTCGAGTTGGTCAAGATACAGGGTCTTGTTTATATATGGTCAAGACCTAGGGCCTGGATTAGAGTTGGTCAAGACACAGGGCCTCGTTTAAAGGTGGTCAAGACAAAGGACTTGCTTTAGAGTTGGTCAAGACACTGGACTGGGTTTAGACTTGGCCTAGATCTTTGGTGTAATTACTGAAATGGTATGCTCTGCTGGAACATTCTGCTCTTGCAGAGAAGCCCATAACAGAGGTTTTACCACTTCCTCCAAAAATAAAGCAGATTCTGTTATCACTGAACTCGGAATCTGCCCTCAAACTCTTTTGAAAGTCATCTCTGGAGGGACGCAGGGCGCTTTTGACTGCGCTCATTATATGTTGCCAGTTGATCCCAAACTTCGCAGCACCTCACATGAGCTAGGCGTTCACTGCTCGTTCACAGCTACCTCTAGGGAGTCAAAGGAGCTACAGAGCCCACCCTGAGCATCACAGACCTGGCACCCAGAACAGGGGCACCGGTATCACCTCTGGCACATCTGGTGCCCCCTCCTCTAGCTAAAGAAGGATGAGGCTTGTGCATCCAGTGCCATCACATACAACCATCAGACTGCAGTCACTATCCGGGCATGGTGATTCAGTTGTGTCCTCCTCCTACAATGTGCACCTGATGGTGATACAGTGGATCCTTACTCAGTAGCAGACAGGTGTACAAATAGAGTAAATTAACAAAACTTTGCAAAGGTCCTTGCAATGCTTGTTATGCATGCCTTCCACGTGAAGTACTTATACTTGACATCAGATTCTGATTCTAGGAAGTCATTGTTATGGCACAGTAACATTTAATAACAGACCTCATCCCACACTTTTGCTACATCGTGGAGGACTCCCTGGCCAGGCTTATAGGGCTCTTTGACTAAAAGCAGAAAGCACAGCTGCAAGAGGAGTGTGGAAGGCAGAGAAGGTGGGGGTGTTGCTGTAATATCCACCCAAGATGAGGCAGTTGTGTCCCCTTGTGCTGTATTATCAACCCGTAGTGATGCAGTTGCATTCTTGTGCTGTAATATCCACCCATAGGGAAGCAGTTGTGCCCTCGTGCTGTAATATCCACCCACAGTGATGCAGTTGCATTCTCGTGCTGTAATATACTCCCATACAGATGCAGTTGTGTCCATGTGCTGTAATATCCACCCATAGTGATGCAGTTGTGTTCATGTGCTGTAACATCCACCCATAGGGATGCAGTTGCATCCTTGTCCTGTATTAGCCATCCATAGGGAAGCAGTTGAGTCCTAATGCTGTTATATCCACCCATAGGGAAGTAGTTTTGCCCTCATGCTGTAATATCCATCCGTAGTGAAGCAGCTGCATCCTCGTTCTGTAATATCCACCCATAGTGATGCAGTTGCATTTTCGTGCTGTAATATCCACCCATAGTGATGCAGTTGCATTTTCGTGCTGTAATATCCACCCATACAGGTGCAGTTGTGTCCCTGTGCTGTAGTATCGAGCCAAGGGGATGACGTTTTATCGTTGTGCTATAATATACACCAATGGAGACCAGGGTTCCCTCTCCATGTTGTATAAAACACCCTTGTGAGGCAGCTGTGTCTTGGCGCTGTACTATCTACCCATGGTGATGCAGCTGTGTCTTGAAGCTGTAATATCTACCCATGGTGACGCATATGTGTCTTGAAGCTGTAATATCTACCCATGGTGACGCAGCTGTGTCTTGAAGCTGTAATATCTACCCAGGGTGACGCAGCTGTGTCTTGAAGCTGTAATATCTACCCATGGTGACGCAGCTGTGTCTTGGCGCTGTAATATCTACCCATGGTGACGCAGCTGTGTTTTGGTGCTGTAATATCTACCCATGGTGATACAGCTGTGTCTTGGTGCTGTAATATCTACCCATGGTGACGCAGCTGTGTCTTGTCGCTTTAATTTCTACCCATGGTGATGCAGCTGTGTCTTGGCAATGTAATATCTACCCATGGTGACGCAGCTGTGTCTTGGTGCTGTAATATCTACCCATGGTGACGCAGCTGTGTCTTGTCGCTTTAATTTCTACCCATGGTGATGCAGCTGTGTCTTGGCAATGTAATATCTACCCATGGTGACGCAGCTGTGTCTTGGTGCTGTAATATCTACCCATGGTGACGCAGCTGTGTCTTGGCGCTGTAATATCTACCCATGGTGATGCAGCTGTGTCTTGGTGCTGTAATATCTACCCATGGTGATGCAGCTGTGTCTTGGTGCTGTAATATCTATCCATGGTGATGCAGTTGTGCCCCCGTGCTGTAGTACACATCCACAGTTCCCCAACTGCCTCTCTGTGGTGCACTATGCACCCAGGGTGATGCCCAGATGAAATGTGCACACATTACCACCCAGCTGTCTCTCGGCGCTACAGTGTCCAGTGCGATGCAGCTGTGTTCCCGGGCTGTTAACATACGTCCGAGATGACGCGGCTGCCTGTCCGTGCTCTAACACGCTGCTGAGGTGCTGCTGTGGTGAGAGCGCTATATAAAGAAGTTGTAACGCAGTCATACGTCGGTACCAACCCACCTGATGGCTGACACCACCCTCTCCCCAAAGACCAACTCCCACAGCTCCCATCCCCACCCAAAACCTGGCGCCCCCATTAATCTGGGGGATCATTCTGGGAGTGTTACACCCGTGGGTGGTGGCGTGGGGAGGGAGCGACATTAAAAGGCCTGCGGCCGGATCACCCCATACATGATGCTCTTCAAAATGGGGGTGGGTACCAATTATGGCGGGATGAAGTATACCCCACCCCTCCCTCCGAGGAAGTGATGCCTACAGCCCCCGGCACCTGGGCACGAACTTGGTCGCAGCACATCCACGGTGTCCAGGCCCAGGGAGAGGGGTGGCGGGGCCCACATTGGGGTGGAAAAGGGCAGTGGGGAGTGAAAAAGATAAATAGGCACCTACCACGCACATACACATGGACGCCAGCTTCCCTTTGCCCTTCATGAGCGATGCCCCCTCGCGGATACCTGGCGCCCCTCTGGAGAGCCAAGCCGGAGGGGAGTGGGCGTCTGGGGCCGGGGTTAGGGGGTGGATGGTGGGCGGAGAGGCCGGGTGCCTTCCGCCGCGACGACGCGGGGGCCGCAGCGGCCAAGGGATGGAGCCCGGGGAGAGGGGATGAAATGAGGGAGAGAGGGAGGGAGGATATGAATGAGAGAAGCGAAGGAGAGAGGTGGGGGGATGCCAGAGATGGGAGAGGGGTGGAGAGAGAAAGAGAAAGTCGGGCAGAGAGGGGGAGATGGAGGTCTAGAGAGAGAAGGGTGGGGGTGCAGTGACGGGGATAGGGGGAGAAGAGAGAGAGAGGAGACAGAGGAAGAGAGCGGGACGGATACAAGTCGAGAGAGGGAGAGGGGCGCGCGCACCCCCGGCATTACCTAGGAGATGTCTTGTGGATGCTGCGGAGCCAACGCCGGGTACCACACTCAGCATCCTCCCGCCTCCTCATCAGGTGTGAGCGGACGGCAGCCCCGCTCCCTCTCGGCATCGCCCCCTCCCTCACTTCATTCATTCACTGCTTCCTCAATCACTCCCCCTTCCCTCTGCTCATGCCAACACCTCCCTTTCCATTCACTCGATCCGTATTCACTGCGCGCGGCACTGGCTGCGCAGCCCGGGCTACCGCACTGTTCCGTACGTAACTCCCGATGCCGGGGCTCCTGCATGATTCCATGCAGGCTCATCACAGCTGGGGCATCACTGCCCGGGCTCCTGCACTGTTCCGTAGATAACTCCTGAAGCCGGGGCTCCTGCATGATTCCATGCAGGCTCATCACAGCTGGGGCATCACAGCCCGGGCTCCTGCACTGTTCCGTAGATAACTCCTGAAGCCGGGGCTCCTGCATGATTCCATGCAGGCTCATCACAGCTGGGGCATCACTGCCCGGGCTCCTGCACTGTTCCGTAGATAACTCCTGAAGCCGGGGCTCCTGCATGATTCCATGCAGGCTCATCACAGCTGGGGCATCACAGCCCGGGCTCCTGCACTGTTCCGTAGATAACTCCTGAAGCCGGGGCTCCTGCATGATTCCATGCAGGCTCATCACAGCTGGGGTATCACAGCCCGGGATCCTGCACTGTTCCACAGTCCATACAGCAGGGGCTCCTCCATGATCCCATGCAGTCCCTCCACAGCTGGAGCACCGTGGTTTTCTGTGTCTCCTGCACTGTTTCATACTTACCTCCCTGCTGCTGGGGCTGATGCATGATTCCATGCAGTCCCCCCCATAGCTGGGGCACCCTGGGTCTCTGGAGTTCCTGCACGACTCCATGCAGTCTCTTCACAGCTGGTGTATCACTGCTCGGGCTCCTGCACTGTTCCACAGAGAGTCCATACTGCGGGGAGTCCTGCATGACCCCATGCAGTCCCCCCACAGTGGGGCACCCTAGGTCTCTGGTGTTCCTGCATTATCCCATTAAGTCCTTCCACAGCCGGGGTAACCTGGGTCTCTGGACTCCCGCACGATTCAATGCAGTCCCTCCACAGGTGGGGCACCTTGGGTCTCTGCAGCTGGTGCACAATTCCATGCACTCTCTCCTGCATGATTCCATGCACTCTCTCCACTGCTGGGGCTCCTTCAATATTCCATGCACTTTCTCCACGGCTGGGGCTCCGGTAGTGTTCCATGCACTCTCTCCAGAGCTGGGGCTCCACAGCCCGGGCTCCTGCAGTGCTCCAAGCAAACTTTCAATAGCTTGGACTCCTGCACTGTTGCGTGCAGTCTCTCCATATCCTGGGCTACTGCACTGATCCATGCAGACCCAGCTGTGACACCACGTCACAGACTCCTGTACCGTCCCACACATAACTCCAAGCTGCTGAGGCTCCTGCATGATTCCATGCAGTCCCTCCACCTCTGGGGCTCCTGCATGACCCCATGCAGTCCCACCACAACCAGGGTACCCTGTGGATCCTGCATGACTCTATGCAGTCCCTCCACAGCTAGGGTACCCTAGGTCTCTGGGGATCCTGCATGATTTCATGCAGTCCCTCCACAGCTGGGGCACCCAGGGTCTCTGTGGCTCCTGCATGATCATAAGCAATCCCTCAACAGTTGGGGCATCCTGGGTCTCTGGGGCACTTGCACGATTTCGTGAAGTCACTCCACACCTGGGGAGCCCTGGGTCTCTGCAGCTCCAGCATAATCCCATGCAGTCCCCCCACAGACGGGCCCCCTGGGTCTCTGCAATGTTCCATGCACTCTCTCCACAGCTGGGGATCCACAGCCAGGGCTCCTGTAGTGCTCCAAACTGACTCTCAATGGCTTGGACTCCTGCACTGATGCATGCAGTCTCTCCATATCCTGGGCCCCTGCGTAGATCCATGCAGATTCTCCACAGCTGGGGCTCAGGAACCACTGCGCTCTCCACAGTAGCGGGCCTCACAGCCTGGCCACATGCCACACATTCACTACAGACTCCACAACACCTGGCTCCACAGCCTGGGCTACCACACTTTTCCTTGCAGTCATCAAAGCAGGCAGTCCTACACTATTCCATGCAGATTCTCCACAGCAGGGGCTCCTACAGCAGTCTTCAGACTCTCCAACCCCTCGGTTCCTGCACTGTTCTAAGTAAAACACCCACAGATGGGGATCCTACACTATTCCATGCAGATGCTCCACGGCTGGGGCTTCTGCACTGTTGTATACAGATAGGAGGGGCTCCTACATCACCCTCTGCAGACTTTCTGCAGCCAAGGCTCATACCGCACAGACTTCATACCCTCCAACGCCTCAGTCCTGCACTGCTCCAAGTAAAACACTCACTGCATGGTACCCTACAGAATTCCATGCAGATTCTCCACAGCAGAGGCTCCTGCACTGTTCCATGCAGACTCTCCATAGCCAGTACTCTTCCTTAATTCTCTTCCCCTTCTTTTTGTCACTCTTCTCCACCCCGCATGTCTTACTTTTCCTTTTGTCTCCACTCTCCACTCTTCGTTCTTTCCACTTTGTACACCTCACCATGTCTAATCACCATTCCCTTTGTCATTCTGTCCCTGGATGCATGTTTTTCACAGTAATGCTGTCAAAAAAACAATTGTTTTGAGTTGCCCAAAAAAGTTTTCTTTTTGCTCAGTTTGGTTGTTGACTTTATTTTTTATATTCTCTCAAAGGGAAAAGTGAACCCCCTCACAGTTATGAAGATGACGAGGTCGCAGCAGACACCTGAGGCTCATCTGTCGTCTGCCGGAGACAAAAGTAAAGGCTCTTCAACGGCCACCATGTCTGATGTGGCATCTTGCACATACAGCCCTTTCACTCCACCCCCAGGTAACATTAGTGCTAGCTGTGATGCTTATATACAGCATCGCCACTCCCTGAGACCTCGTTGTCACGCTCTGTGACTCAGGGTGGGGGAGCCCCACCACATGCTTTGCCTGCTAAGTTTGGCCCATTGTACTACTGCACATGACAATGAGCCCCCCAGGGTCTGTACTTGGTCATACTAAAATTTGACTTCTGCTCTTCGCCTGCAGCAGTCTTTTGGGTTGTGTGACAGCAACCAAGGCAGCCCAGACAAGTGTTGGGAGTTTACAGATGTAAAAAGGACATGGCCCACCAGCTAGTCTTTGCCACAGGCCACTCGGTCAAGTGCCGATTGTCCGCCCTGCCAATCTGAACATGGCATGCTCTGTACTACCCCTTCTAAATTAAAGAAGTGCAGGTACTCCTTGTCCAAGAAAACCTGTTTGCTGCTGCGAAGTGCCAGGACTCTCCCATTAAAAGTACTATAGCAGTGCTGAGAAGGGCCCATACTATCCCTTCCAAATTAAAGAAGTGCAGGGACCCTGGATGCGAACGCAGTTCCACTACCTCAAAACTCGCAATGGCTTAGATATAAACTTAGTTATGCTATGTTCAGGGTGGGAATATGGTGGGTATAAAGGTACTTTCTTTTACAGGAGTAAATATCTAATTGTGTACAAGATGAGTGGGAAAAGAAAAAGCTTGTGAATTGAATACCACATACACATTTTTTGTCGGATGTTTACAAGTTTTTCGTGGCATTTCCGCCATGGATCCCCCACTCTCTGTGCAAATCTATGCTTTGTAGATCACAAATGTGAATTTACACTTGGCATTTGCTCACCTACGCTTAATTTGGGTGCACAGATGGCTTTGAGTATTCTGATGTGGGTTTTCTGCAAAAAAAATATTGCCACCTGGTACTTTAGCTCGAATAGTTCAATTGAAGTAAATTAAAAGGCCTGCCCCGTTTTTGAAAGGAAAACTCAGGACAGGGAGCACTGTAGCCCATACATGTGGAACCATATGGTCCTTCTAACTCAGGCTGCAAATTAAAATAAACTTCCTTTGCAACTCCAGTGGACAATATGAAACAACTGAATCTTGGTGCATTAACAGAAATAAGAGAAAGAGTGGTAAGAAACAGAAAGAGGTGGTATGGGTACACATCAGCCAGAGCAGAGAACTACCAAGTGCTCGTTCTGTTCTGTCAGAACTTGTAGACTCTGCTACAGAATTCTCACTCATCCCAAAGCTAGTTCGGTGCGTGCATGCTGGTGACATGGCAAGTTCTGCCCCTCGCCCAGATGAAACAGCCCATGCTCCACATCGGCAGAGTGGGCATGCAGCAGTTTTCTATTGCATGCTAAGAAGCTGTACATTACCCTGCTCTCCGAGCTTGCTCATTGGGTTGGCTACTGCTAGTTCATGCACAAGTATAGGTTTCAGTGTCCGCCAAACTTCCACTCACCACTGATTGCCACCCCATGGTTCTCTGACCTTCACCACTCTGTAAGCGCAGCTCTACCATGGTTTTGCTATGTTCTGATCACAATCTGTTTAGAACCAAAGTTAGCCTCTTCTGCCTACTAGATTGATGATGCTATAGAGATTTTGTAAACATAGGGGGACATCAGTCATCCCCATTTGATTGGTATTATTTTAGGCAAATAGGTCACTACACGTTTTTGGCTGATTCTAATGGGCATTTCTTGGCTAAGGAGGTATATTTGCCAGACTGTTTTGTGACATTCAGTCCATTGTGAATTAGGGGTGGGTTGTATTAAAAGTAATTCCAGATCTCTCTACTGAGGCCTAGGAGACTGACCTCCTTGAATGTACCGTTTTGAATGGACTGAATCCTGCACTAATTCAGAGTAACTCTAGTATCCAAACACCACATAGTGTAGGTACTTTACACACTGCCTTCCTTAGGAAGGCATTATGGCTGCACAAAGTCTTTTGCAGTAGCATTTAAACTGTCATTCAGGCCATTTGTCTGTGGATGGTAAAAGATGAGAACATGTATAGTCCCACAAACAGATACAAAAGACTATTTACAGGGAATGTGAACTGTTCTACCAAGCGTGAAACTACCTTGGTGGCAAATCCAAAGGAGGTAGTCAGCACTGTATCAACTATTATGCATGCTGTGATTGATTTCAGATCAATTGCCTCGGGCTGCTTTTTTGCTTAGTGACTATAATCAGTGGCCATAACAATACAATCTTTAATTTGTGATATATGGCTTTCAATGAAGGTCTAAGGTGCTTGCTACTTTCTGAAAGGGTATCCCTAAAATAAGGAACTGTGGCAATGAAGCCTACAGAGGGGCACTATGTGAAGTCCTTACAGGTCTGTTTGATGGATAATTGGATTGGTTGTGACACTTGCAGCAACCACTGTGTTCGACGGTGAGGCAGAAGTCTATGTTCCTCCTGGCTACTGAGCTGGTCCTTCTGGGGACCAATCACTCCTGCTCTACCAACACAGGAGAGATACTTTCTATCCCCATCCCATTGACACAGTAAAAAGATTAGCTTCTTGTTCGCTCCAAAGCTAAAAAAAACCCTCATAGCTTAAATTTAAAGGCAGCAATAGAGAAAACTGTGTATTCGAACCTGCAGCATGGAATAGCTGAAATCCCTTGTGGACATATACCCTCAGTTAACGAACCCTGCCTTCATTTTCACCAGGGATCCCGAAACACGTGGTTTTCAAATCAGTGACAACATTTATTGACAGCCAGGAGCCCTTTAGCAACTACTACTACTGAACAGTTGTGCCAAGTGACCCTATGTAATCTGTAACACCTGGAGCCAGTTCTGACCTTTTTAGCCAATGTCCCTCTGCATTCTGGTACCTGGAGTCCCATTTTCCCATTATTGGTTAAGCTTCTAACAACTGCACTGTATGCACAGAGCAGTTGTAAAAGAAGAATGGGCTGGCGGAATGTATGAGTGGTGGAATGCCAGCTCACTTAGTCGCCGTGGCTCCTTTGACACAACAAAATGGCTGCACTGCCTTTGAGATGCAGGAAGGGGCAGCCATTCAAACTCTCACCAATTTATCTCCCCCATTAATTGCTGATCAGGGGCGCCTAACCACCGCTCTCCTGCCTCCTGCCTCCTGCCTGAAACTGAAGACAGGGGCTTTAGTAAATCTTCAAGAAAGAGCCTGTCTCCTTTAGGTAATCCGCTTACGGTGGCCTGCATGCACCCACTCGCCACTTACGGCACGTGACCCTGGGCAGGTGAGAATCTGTTTTTAC
Organism: Pleurodeles waltl; assembly: GCF_031143425.1. NCBI lineage: Eukaryota > Metazoa > Chordata > Amphibia > Caudata > Salamandridae > Pleurodeles > Pleurodeles waltl. The sequence continues at coordinate 690,791,397 of NC_090451.1, read as the reverse complement.
CATCTGCAGGCATCTGCGTCACTATTCACTGTTAATCACACACTCCGCCAACCTCATTCACAACCAAGGATCACAGCCTTTAAAATTTAAATCAGTAAATTCACTGGTGTGCGCAGAAAGCTGAACTGCAAATAAGGTAATTGAGAAATTATGATTTCTTTATATTTTGCATTTGTGCCTGATATCCAGGTTATCTTTTTAACTTTTACGTTTTGATACTCAATCAACGTGGGGTGTACTTACTGATTTTCTTTTTGTTTTTTATAACGCCCGTATGTGGGCCGGATGGCAAGGTATGACGAACCAGGCATTTTCTCCCTGTGTTAGTTGACACTTGATCTAAGTCAAGTCACACAATACTTAGAATTCATCTGTCGGTGACAAAGCCTGCCCACTTGCTTCAAAGCGCTGTGTGTGAGGCTATAGCCCGGGGTTAACAAAGCGTAATATATGTTTATGTTTGTAATGTATAAGCAATATTTCACCTTTCCACCCCTCTTCTTAAAGCTGCACGGCCTTGACGGGGGAATTTGACAAAAACAATTTACCTTCAAAATTGTTCCTGTGTCATCTCCGAAGGAGTCTCGCCAGAACTTTGAGTCAAATTCTAGAAATTATACAGAACAGATGAACGATGTATATCTACACCGCCTCTTTCTGTTTCTTAGCTCCTTTTCTCATATTTCTATGAATCCAGCAAGATTACCTCGTTTCACGTTGTCCACTAGAGTTGCACAGGAACAGGAAGAATATCTTTATTTTAGGCCTGATCTAGAAAGACCATGGTTTTCCGTAATTGTGGGACACAGTCTGCCCATACACCCAGAGACCACATGTATAGGTGAACAACGTTCAACATGCAACCCGAGGCCCTGGTTTAAAGTACTCAAAGCGTGACACACAGCCCAGGGCCCTAGCTTAAAGTACTCAAAGCGTGACACACAACCAGAGTCCCTGGCTTTAAGTACTCAAAACGTGACACACCACCCGAGGCCCTGGCTTAAAGTACTCAAAGCGTGACACACAACCCGAGGCCCTGGCTTAAAGTACTCAAAGCGTGACACACAACCCAAGGCCCTGGCTTAAAGTACTCAAAGCATGACACACCACCCGAGGCCCTGGCTTAAAGTACTAAAAGCGTGACACACAACCTGAGGCCCTGGCCTAAAGTACTCAAAGCGTGACACACAACCTGAGGCCCTGGCTTAAAGTATTCAAAGCGTGACACACAACCCGAGGCCCTAGCTTAAAGTAGTCAAAACATGACACACAACCCGAGACCCTGGCTTAAAGTACTCAAAGCGTGACACACAACCCTAGGCCCTGGCTTAAAGTACTCAAAACATGACACAGAACCCAGGGCCCTGGATTAAGTACTCAAAGCGTGACACACAACCCGGGGCCCTGGCTTAAAGTACTCAAAGCGTGACAAACAACCCGGGGTCCTGGCTTAAAGTACTCAAAGCGTGACACACAACCCGAGGCCCTGGCTTAAAGTACTCAAAGCGTGACACAAAACCCGGGGCCCTGGCTTAAAGTACTCAAAGCGTGACACACAACCCAGGGCCCTGGCTTAAAGTACTCACAGCGTGACACACAACCCAAGGCCCTGGCTTAAAGTACTCAAAGCGTGACACACAACCCGAGGCCCTGGTTTAAGTACTCAAAGCGTGACACACAACCCGGGGCCCTGGCTTAAAGTACTCAAAGCGTGACACACAACCTGGGACCCTAGCTTAAAGTACTCAACGCGTGACACACAACCGAGGCCCTGGCTTAAAGTACTCAAAGCGTGACATACAACCTGGGACCCTAGCTTAAAGTACTCAAAGCATGACACACAACCCGAGGCCCTAGCTTAAAGTACTCAAAGTGTGACACACAACCGGGGCCCTAGCTTAAAGTACTCAAAGCGTGACACACATCCCTGGGCCCTAGCTTAAAGTACTCAAAGCATGACACACAACCTGGGCCCCTGCCTTCAAATAAATAAAGTGTAACATACAACCTGTGGCTCTTGCTTCAAGTACATAACGGGTGACATACAACCGGAGGCTCTTGCTTTAAGTACGCAAAGTGGGACATACAACCTGGTGGGCCCTGGCTTTAAGTAAATTGTTGCATACACCTAGGTGGGCGATAAACTCTGTTGTGCCAGGGAGTTGGTTGAGTTTTGGCCACTCTGTGTTATGCATGTTAACGCAGAGCTCCAGCTAAATTATCCCAACCACCGTATAGCAGAGTTTTTTTCTCCCACGCGGCTCTCCAATGGTAATTTGGTGAACGCGAGCAAGATTTGGCGTCCCCTAGTGTGATTTTCATTCACTAGGAGGGCACCTGATGACATTTCCTCAACATGGGCGGTAGCGACATTCGTGGTCAGAAAACTGCAGCTCAAGTAGAAAATCTACTCGAGCAGCAGCAAATCAACTCTAAAAGCAGCGCCCTCTGGAAAGCCCGTTGTGCTATTTGCTCTGATTTTTCAGTACGGAACAAGCTACCGGAGCTAAAAATCAGCACGAGCAGCACAACATGCCTAATTCCACCCGTTGGCAGAACTCTGTGGAATCTTGCAGCATTTCCATGTAACGCTGTGAAATACCGCAGAGTGAAACTCCATGAGTTCTGCCCACCCCCACATACAACCTGAGGTGGTGGCTCTAAGAATACAATGTGTGATATAACACCTAGGACCCTGAATTTAAATCTACAAAGCGCAATACAACATTTGAGATATTGGGTTTAGAAAGTCTAATACACCCTGGCGCTGTGGACCTGAGTATACATAATATGACGTAGATAAAGTGGTTACAGCTTTGAGTGTACACAATCCAACATATAGCTTGACCATAAGGTGTTAAGTATACCAAATGTGACTATAACCTGAGGCCTTAAGTGTAGACACAGCGTGACATCCACCCCGAGGCCTTGGCTTTATAGTGTGACACACAATCTGAGGACATGGATTTGAGTTCAGAGAAGGTAACATTTAACCTGCACCATGGGAATGATTACACAGACCATGATGTAAGACATGAGGTCATAGCTTAAAGTATACAAAATGTGACACAAAAAGTAGTCGTGGCCTTGAGTATACAAAGCTTCACAGACCTGAAAGCATGGCTCTGAGAATACAAAGTATGGAAACAACCTGAGATCTTGACATTGGGAATCGAAAGTGCAACATTTAACTTCAGGTCGTGGTTTTGAGCTAACAAGCATTGGCAAAGCCAATAAGTCTCACCTTTCAAATCTATAGGCTTTGTCACTGCTTATTTATTTACTGATCCAAGATGGCAAACACCACCTGCATCAGTTAATGCAATTAAGATTTTGTTAGAGTGAATACATGCATTAAAAAAAGACCATGGGGGGTGGGGTGGTGGGGATAAGGGAGGAGCGATGAGAGTGCGAGGACAAAGAAGCGCACTTGGAAGAGAGTTACATAGGGATGAGAGGAGAAGCGCACAACGGAGAGAAGAACTGAGTGCAAAGCAAATGAGACAGCAGACAGCACCTGAGGGTGAAAGCTGTGCAGGGGGTAGGGAGAGAAGAAAACATGGGTGAGCACTGAATTTGGGGGAGAAGCACAGTACAGAGAGAGCAACAGAAAGCGTGATGGGGAGAAGTACACAAGAGGGAGAGCAGGCAGTTACAGACATGAATGAGCAACATGGAGCACTGGGGGGACTATCATTTGGGACAAGCACACTAGAGAGAGATGGAAAACACATGCACTCTCATAGAGTGTTTAATCATAATACGTTTCTATCACAAACCCTATGCACAGCAGTGTGCTACCCATGTGGGTAAGCATTTGAGCACCATACATAGGGACAGTAAGCACTCACACTTAATGCTCCACAAAACAGAGCGGTGGAAGGATACAAGACAGCCTATCGAAGGGATAGTAAAGAGGATAATTTTCTGAAGACAGACAAACGCACAATGAGGCAAGTTAAGCCACTGAATAAGAAGCAAGCAAATGAGTGACATTAACGCCAACCAATGCTAGACAATAGGTGAGGTGTAAGCCCCTGTAGTTCTAGTTAAGACCACAATAGGTCTTTCGCAACCAGACAGCTTGCCTGACATGTAGGAAAGACCTAAAAATAACTGAATGCAACGTGCAGTCATGCCATTCGGTACATAAAGAGTGATATAAAAGCTGAGGCCATGGCTAGAAGTTCGCGAGGAGTAACATGCAACCAGGCTGTGGTTACAAGTAGAATAAATATGGCAACAACCTCAGATCCTGGCTTTGAGAACAGTAAATGTGGCATACCATCTGCGGCTTTGATACATGAGGCATTATTTACTTTGCTGTTTTATCTACCGTACCTCAGTAAAACAAATAGACCAACAGAGGCAGGTGCCCATTCCTCCACTCTGCGTTTCCCAGAGGCTGCAAACCATAGGCCTATTCTCAGAGTGAGATGGACTACTAGAAGAACCCATTATTTCAACTTCTGATGACTGACAACACCGTTCAAAAGAAATGCTGCTTAACTTTAGCCATAAGAGTTTCAACTATGACTGCACGTTGGGCATATCCACTAAAAAAAGGAATAACAAATCCATAAACTTAACAACATTGGTCAATGTTTCTGTAAAACATTGCAAAAGGTTGCAAGAGTTTCCAAGAGAAATGTAAAATTACATATGCAATACCAAGATGCATAGGACAACAAGCAATGGCACAGCCAAGAGGTCTGGTGTTAGCAGACCTACTAGATTTACCAATGTTTGTTCCCTTTGGAAATGTTTTTTGTAAAGCCTTATTACATTTGCAGATTGGCTCTCGTGCAAGCCCACCCATGCACAGGCGACTATCTTGGAATGCTTGAATGGATGAATGAATGATGCCATTTGTAAAGCGCACAGCTGCTCCAAGGGGCGTACCAGCACTAAAATGCCCATGAAGCCCTTAACTCGTCAAGAGCTAGCAGGAAGAAAATAGCCAAATTTTGAATGGTTTCTGGAACTCCATCTCAAAGCAGGTAAAGTGGTGATAGGCTGGGAGACTGTTCCAACCCTAGTATCTAAGCCCTAGGCGCTCGCCTCTCCTAGCCGGCGTAGACCTGAGTGTAAAAGCCATAAACACCTTGGATGATTGCAGCAGTCTAGAGGTGTATACTCGACCACCCAATTGGACAGGTATTCCTGGTCTGCAGGATATAAGGCTCGTTTGACTAGCAGAAGTGTCTTCATAATAATCCTTGTCCACGGACAGAACAAGCACACTTGGGTAGGGCAGTAGTGACATCTCAGATGACAGCACTTGAAAACGCATATGGATATATGGTATATGCAAGCAAAATGTTAGTAATATTTTAAATATTGTTAATGGGAAGGCTTTGATTTTCTTGATCCATGGAGTAAAGTATTTTTTTCTTCACCGAGACCGGAATGGAGTCCTGGACTGAGCAGCGAGTGCAGCATGGCTCCTGCAGAGTTTTGCATAACTTGGGCGGGTCCCCGGCTCCCCTGGGTACAAATTATGCTGATGTTGATAGGAAACAGAGCAGTAGACCTTCCTCGGGGGACCTGCTGGTAGGGATATATTTGTCTGTATTTGATTGCAGTGTTTGCATGTTGTGGTGAGTGTTCAGAAGCGAAGTGCACGAGGGGACTTCCCTTCTGACTTCAGGGCCCTTGCAGTTGTGAAATTCAGCTTGTAGACCAATGAAACAAACGTACCGCACGCCTTATTTCTGGGGGTTTATATTGCTCGGACCTAGAAAGCAAAAGAGAGCTGCACCAAAATGGAGGTGGTGAAGAGGTGTATAGAAGAGGAGATGGGGACAGGCAGAATTAGAGCGATAAGCAGTTGAGGCCCATCGTTTGGATGTTTACTGGCTAGAAATAATGGGAATGTGTACTCGACTTAGACAGATTTACACCGATATCAAGAGAGGAGCCTATAGTTCATCACAAAAACATGTACACAATAACAGCAAGAAAGGTATCTCTGACCACCATTATACACTGATAGCGGGAAGTACCTCTCACTAATTGACAACATGTTACCTATATAGCCGTTTCATATTTGATTTGACATCTTCCCAACTCCAAGATAACTCTTAAGAGGGTCCTCCCATCCCTTTGTATGACCATACTGCAAACTCCAAGATGGCCTCTTAGGAGGGTTCTCACATCTGTTCCATGTACCACACTGCAAATTCCAAGATGGCGTCTTAAGAGGGAGCTCTTATCCCTTTCTAGGACCACAATGCCAATTCCAAAATGGCGTCTTAAGAGGGTACTCCTATCCCTTTGAAGGACCACACTGCCAATTCCAAGATGGCGTCTTAAAAGGGTGCTCTCATCCCTTTGTAGGACCACGCTGCCAATTGCAAGATGGCGTCTTAAGAGGGTGTTCCTATCCATTTGTGGGACCACACTAACATTCCCAAGATGTAAAACGGACTCTGCAGTGGTCGCATATCTGTGAGAACAGGTCAAAACTCTCAAAAATACACTTTATTAGTGTGTATATCATAAATAAATACAAGTGAAGTTGCCATGAAATACATGAAGTACCATTCACAAATGTAACAATTTTCTGGAGGTAGACAGAACTTACTAACACTACACAGTTAAGAGGCAAGACTGTGAATCTGAGGATGTGGGTGTAGTACACACACGTTTGTATTTTCGAGGGCAGTACAAGCATTACTAGCTTACATATCGTAAACTTTAGGACCTTTCCTTTCAGGGCGCTCAATACTGTGATGAGATCCTCATTGAAAGTGGTGAAGTGTCACAGATATGCATTTGGTTATTAGTCAGAGGCAGGTGCTCCTCCTGAATTCCCAGTGCATAGAAGACAAGCTAGCAGGTGCTGCTATTATCTGATGTATTACATGCCCCTGCAGAGGAAGCCGGCACACTCTACAACTCTCTGCCCCATGGCAGGAGCTCTCAAACAGTTAGCAGTTAGCAGCCGCAGATACTCCTGGGTCCATCCCATGCTTGCGCAGCTCCACCCTGCGCTCTCCAATATGAATGAGGGACAGGCGTGACCAAGGAAGTCCTTCTGGGAGAGCCAGTATCCGGTGCAGTCGCACCAGGGTGGCATTCTACGCACTGTAGATGCTGCCCTTTGACAGAGGTAGAATCTCTCTGTACCCTACAAGGGATCCCTGACTCTCCCAGGATTGTCTTGAGTTTCAGTTTCTGTTCAATGGACTACCATCATGCTCAATCCACTAATGGGCTTTCCTCCTGGAAAGAGGAACTCTGGGTGAGGGGCAGGGAGGCAGAAATGGTCAACCAGACTTTGAGACATTGAGAAGCTGACAGGTCTTCTCTGGTCTGTCAGCTTCCAGATGAACAGGTATGGTATTGCCTGGTCTTGTGATGGTTCTTGGGTCCTCCTCAATAGACCCTACATTGGCAGGCGCCTCTTCCAAGCCTAGTATCTCATCTTGCTGCATTCTCACATTTCTTTTACGATCTTTGGGCCTTGCTTATTCCCCAATAGACAGTTCTGCTGCTACCAAGGCCTCCTTCAGCCCCAGCTTGCTCTCTGTGTATGTTTATCAGCTTTTGGCAAGTTTCCCAGCGCTGCTCCCACTGATGACAACATTTCCATTCCTGCTGATGTTTTCTTGGGCCCCCCTCACTCTCACCACCATTTTCTTTGTTTCCAGTGTCTGGTTCCCCCACTGCTGGTGCTTTCTCTGATCTCTCTTCATTCCTGGTGCCTCCCTCACCCAGGCTGGGCTCTGAGCCCCCTCTCTTCTCGTACCTTGATTTGGTATTTTAAATGTCCACAACCTGAACATTTTAATGGGATTCACTGGCAATGTCCTCCACTGGTTCTCCTTCTACCTATTCAACCAACACTAGTTTGTTCACCTGACATCCAAGTCCTAGAAGATCCACATCACCTCCAGCGTATTCTCTGTCCCATCTTGCCTTCTGTCATCTTCAAACTCCACATGGAGTTCCCTAGGACTCTACTCATCGATAATGGCATCAAAATTCACCAATACGGTGACAACACACAAGTCTATTTGAAAACCTCCTCTGCTCCAGACATCCAATGCCTCAAATACTGTCAGAACCTAGTCTGGACCTGGCTATCCAGGAAAGCCATAATGACGGACACCTCCACTTATACGGCTGACAAGGTCATCGTCTACGGGGCCACTCAGCACACTCTCAGCCATGACACCATCAGACCAGAGACGCAGAAGGGCAAAAAAAATAGAAAAGAAAGCAATAGACCTTTTTTATTTTATTCACCCAGGATGTGGCACTATATCCTTGTACCTATCGGGGACTGTCCTAACCATATTCCAACTTGGGAAAGAACTGAAGACACTCTTCTAAATATCATCACATCATGACAAATTAATAGTCCACCTTCACGGTCAGAACTCAGCTTCAACTCCACATACTGGGTGTGTCGTTGGCTTAGGCCATGGTCATCATTCTGTCACCTTTTTTGCTAGGTTTGCGCTTTACAAATACACCATCCATTCATAAAACGTTGCTCATGTTAGGATCTCATTCCAAGAAGGCAAGATTCTAGTATATAATGTCAACAATGTGAAGAACCCAAAGTGTAAATAGTTTGCTTCTAGGCACACTGTTTCATTTGTCTTGTTAGTGACCACAGAAAGATTTACACAGTAAGAACAAGAGAGGGGCCTCTTAGTGACCATAGAAAGGTATACACAGTGAGAGCAGGAGAGGGGCTCTTAGTGACCATAGAAAGATATACACAGTGGGAGCAGGAGAGGGGCTCTTAGTGACCATAGAAAGGTATACACAGTGAGAGCAGGAGAGGGGCCTCTTAGTGACCATAGAAAGATATACACAGTGAGAGCAGGAGAGGGGCTCTTAGTGACCATAGAAAGATATACACAGTGAGAGCAGGAGAGGGGCCTCTTAGGGACCATAGAAAGATATACACAGTGAGAGCAGGAGAGGTGCCTCTTAGTGACTATAAAACACTCTGCCAGCAGCAGCAGTGTCTCTCACTCAACAGAGAAAGGCACTTAGCAGGAGCAGTGCCTATTACTGACCATAAAAGGGGGGGGGGGTGCTTCTCATTACCCAAAGAAAGATATACACTTCGACAGCAGGAGCAGTGCCTGTCACTGACAATATAAATATACAGACACTGACAGCAGGAGGGGTGCTTCTGACTGTACGCATATAGACGCCGCGACAGCAAGAGAGGTGCCACTCACCGACTATGAAGAGCTGTGCCATAACGAAACCGGAGGAGGGCCTCCCTGCAAAGAATATGGAGGGGGACCCGCTCCAGACTCACCTAGGCCAGGGGATGCACTGAAGGGGCCCCCTAGAGCAACTTTTGTAGTGCCACTGATAAAGAGATATACACTCTGAAAGCGGGAGTGAAGCCTCTCAATGACCATAAAACATATATAATCTGACAGCATTCGAGGTTTCTTTCAGTGACCACAGAAAGATATACGCTCAGACAGCAGGAGAGGTGTCTCTCAGTGACCACAGAAACATAGATCATTTGACTATAGGAGATGTACAGACAGAAGGGTCAAAGGTGGCAAAATGTGCCAGCATCCCGCAGAAAAGGTATAGAGTTTTCACCCAGTCAGCCCTGACTGCAGTTGCACAAGGGGGTGACGGGAAGACCAACTCTCCACTGCCTAAGAAGTAGCCTGGCCCACCCAGGGCTGATTCACAAAATGAATTTCACTCTTCTTTCTAGGTTGAGTATAGCAGTGCGCAAGCGCTGCTTTTACGATGTGTTGGTATATATCTGGGCTTTTAACCACACCCATCACTATCACTCCTTCATGGTCTTCCCCTCAAAATGTTTCATTTTTGTTGGTAACTGCTTTATGTTTGTCACTCCTTGGGGCGGTTTAGTTACCACCTTGGACATCGCCCCTCTTACATGACTAAGTGCACTTGCCGATACGTTTGACTGAGAGCAAACTTCTTTTTCCTTTTGTGTGCTGCTTCACGCTGATGCCGTGGCACTTTGAATTGGCTTGCTTATGTGAAACTGATTTACTTTTCATTTTCAATTTATGTGGCAAGAAAAGTCCGGTTAGGAGTTTACAACGCTAACAGCTCTACCTCGAGCAAACGTGAGACCCACTGCACTGCAAATGCTTGTTTTTTGATGCTTTCTCTCATTCTGATCCAGCGCTTAATTTGTAAATAAAGAGGTGCCAGTGCTCAAAGCCCTACTCTTAAACACGAGGCTGCTGTAATTAAATCTACCAGCGCTGATTACTGAGGCATCCTAATACTGAAGCCATCTCGGCCCTCTTCAATCCATTTACGGCCACCCCTGCCCCTTCAGCTCATCCTGCAACTTTCTACTTTCTCCCTTTATAACGCTTTTTAGTTTTTCCTTCTTCTGTCTTTCTCATATGTGTCTTTTGCTCGCAGCAAATGCTTGAGGCATAAGAATAAGCCCCGGCCCTCAAAAATAAGTGCCGGTGCTCAGCACCGGAAACAACAAGCACAAATTAAGCACTGTTCTGATCCCTTACATTTCACAAATACCAGCTATGACACTGGGTACTTTAAGTACCCAGGGGAAGGTGTGAAGACTTCAGTGGTGGCAACTGTTCTTTACATGCATAAAGAGAACAGCAGGGGTAACCTGCCACACTCCCGCCATAAGGAAGGAGGCTGCAGGCTCCCAGCAGCACAAAAATGGATGCTGCATTCACAAGAAAAGGAAAAGCAGATGTGTAATAAATGGAAACATACATTTAAGGAGTGGTTTGTTGTATGTAATCCCTGCTACGAGGCTAGTCCCAACCTAGAGGGCCAAATACCAAATAAATGAATCACAAAGTGATCAAAATAAATGCTGTATCCTGACATTGGGTTAAAGAAAGGGCATTCGGTGGATTTTTCCAAACAATCTTCAAAACGATGTAGACGGCCATCTGTGCAAGAACTGTGCCTTCTGCAGCGACCCGTGAGTCACCTGAGGGGCAGTGGTTAGCATCCTAGACGGGAGCGCCGCATTTCATCCTTCTGAGGAAGCTAATATTGGCACCAATGAGCCGACTAATAGAAACAGTCGTCATTTCCAGTGAACAAAAAGGCAACATACGGTATAGCAGACACAAGTTATCATATGTGTTAAAATGTAAATAATCAAAGATTTACTGGATACAGTTATTTAAAAAAGAAGTCTCAAAAGTACTAAGACACATCAGTCAAGGTGCCTTTAAAAACACCTCGCAGCGCTAAAGAGACACCTTAAAGATCCCTGAACAATGCAGGGAGTGGAGGATATTGGAGATCATACAAATTACTTAAGGAGGCCATACACCAATAATAGGTCTTTTTCTAACGCCCATAAGTCATGTATTCCAGGACTCTTGGTATATTTAAGTGGCAAGGTCTGTGCCCCTTGTGCACACAAAGTCTGCTGAAAACTTTGTATTCAGTGACTGACAATTACTAGGCAAAGTTGTGCAGCTCACTGCAAGGCATTGTCCTATTTGAATATATATTCCCTCCGTGCTTGCTAGACGAGGGCATTTAGTGCAGCACGGTTCTCCTGAATGAATGGGTTTATTTCAGTTCACGTGGCTCATGGTATGTTGATTCCTGTGAATGTGATGTCATGTTGGTGTGCAGGATTGGAGGCTTGTTTTTGCGAATGTACATTCATTGTTCTAAGTGTGCATTCTTCGGTCTGACTGCACATATAGGCCCTCATTCTGACCTTGGCGGGCGGCGGAGGCCGCCCGCCAAAGTCCCGCCGTCAGGTTACCGTTCCGCGGTCGAAAGACCGCGGCAGTAATTCTGACTTTCCCGCTGGGCTGGCGGGCGGTCGCCTTCAGACCGCCAGCCAGCCCAGCGGGAAAGAGGCTTCCACGATGAAGCCGGCTCGGAATCGAGCCGGCGGAGTGGAAGCTGTGCGACGGGTGCAGTTGCACCCGTCGCGTATTTCACTGTCTGCGCAGCAGACAGTGAAATACATGTAGGGGCCCTCTTACGGGGGCCCCTGCAATGCCCATGCCAGTGGCATGGGCACTGCAGGGGCCCCCAGGGGCCCTGCGACCCCCCCTACCGCCATCCGGATCTCGGCGGTCCGACCGCCGGGATCTGGATGGCGGTAGGGGGGGTCGGAATCCCCGCGGCGGTGCAGCAAGCTGCGCCGCCGCGGAGGATTCAATGGGGCCGCGGTACACTGGCGGGACCCCGCCAGTGGTGCCGGTCCGACCGCGGCTTTACCGCCGCGGTCGGAATCCCCATTGGAGCACCGCCGGCCTGTCGGCGGTGCTCCCGCGGTCCTCCGCCCTGGCGGTCAAAGACCGCCAGGGTCAGAATGACCACCATAGTGGTTTATGTGTTTTGCAGATTCGAAAGTCCTTTAATTAGAGTGAATAAATCCTTGTTCACCCGATCGTACATTCGTTATCACTTCCGAAAAACTGCAGGCCGACTGTTACCGATGCCGGAAGTCCCAGGGCAGGACTTTCGAGCCTGGTGAAGGGGCAGTACGGAGCTCACCAGGCAGATACTATTGGCTCTCCCTGCTGTCACTCAGAGTTGGTAGCCCAATATTACCATCGGTTTTGTAGTTTTTCAAGAACATTTTTGACACAGGAAAAAGGTATGTTGAACACAACTACATAAAACTGCTGAACGCTGCAGTATAAATAATCCAGGATTTGTACAGTGTGGCAAATCACCCATGAGGGTCTTAAAGCGCTGAATTGTATGCACAGGTAGATTAAGTAATTTGCCCAGAATCACAGGATGTTGAGCCGATGCTGAGACTCGAGCAGCATGGGTCCCCAGCTCTGAAGTCGGCAGCTCAGGCCGTTACACCACCTCCTCACCTAATACTACAACTTTATTCTAGTTTGAGCTCCATGCTTCACAGGGATAAAAAAGTTATAGCAAATTATAGAAAATAACAAGGGGCGTGCAAACATTGCGGAATTTGCATTTGCATAATTATGCAAAATTTCTGCAAAATTATGTGACATTTCACAAAATGCAAATGCATCATTTAATGCTATATTTTACAGCAAAATGCTCTCTCGCATCAATTTCTGAGATGATTACGCATTTCGTGCTAATAATATGGTGCAAAACAAAAGAAGTGTGAAGGACAGACCTCGCATTCTATTGTTTCCATGCATTGGCATTACATATTTACAGTTAATGATGCTTAATTACATGAAGTGGCTTAAAAGTACATTTCAGGAATTTTACATAACATGAAATTCCCCAAATTATGTGAGTTACACCAGCGTAATTTACATTTGCCTAGGCCTAAAAATAACTATTTTATAAGTGAAGACATAATTTCAGTGAAAACATGCATTATGAAATTGCTGTGATAGGACATTATAACTATAATCCTCAAGTACAACATTGATTTTCACCATTTATGGTTAGTTGTTACATCAGAGCATCTCATATTTCACAGCTCATAGACTTTTAACTACCTCTGCCTGTGGTAATCCCTGTGCATGGCTATGCCTAGAGGGCACGGGGCACATGCCCTGTGCTGAGTGCCCTACTCTAGTAATCTTTGAGTATAGTGTGCAGTTATGACCACTGGGTTTGTGGCACAAGAGGTGGGCTGCTTAGCTAGTGGTCCTTTCTGTTAGTTCCAACATCACTAATGATATGTAACTTTCAATTCTTAGACATGTCACAACAAATTCATATCACTGCCTAAAACAGCAGATCTTTTCATTTGCCCACTCCCCATGCATCTTTATGACTGTCCCAGATTCAGAATCCTACAGCCAGGCCTGGCCCATTCCTAAATTTGATTGAATCAGTGAATTAATGGATCTGTCTACTGATGCACCCTTGATAGATGAGTGAGAGGCTAAAAAATTCTGCAAAGAAGGGGTTCTTTTTTGCCTGAAATAGAGGGGAGAGTCTTTATGCAGATGCCATAGAAAGGACCCTAAGACAGAGAGCATCTGCCACCTTTTAAGGTTCTTGTGCCATCCAGAGTATCCAAAGATGGGAGAAGGGAATGTGAAGCTGTGGTGGGCTGTGCTGTTGCTAAGGTATCTGTAGAGGGTCCATGGATGCATGTGTGTGTGTGGCAGGGGGTCTTGGAGGTGACCCAGGCATTGGTGGGGAGCCACTTCTGTGATTTAAGAGTCTTGGAGTAGGACCCTTTGGGTTCATGCCAGCTGCCACCCTTGCTACTCGGCTTTGGATCACAAGAGGGTAATAGGAAATTTGAGGTATATCCGGGGCAGAGGGCTTGTGCACGTTCAAGGTGGGAGCCGTGGTGACAGAAGATGCTCAGTAGGGATGAAAGGATGTGGCAGAGAAAGCACAAGTCGTTCTGGGATGTACTGACCACAGACACAAGCAAGGAATTAAAGGATATTTCAGAATCAGCCTTAGTGACACAACAAGTCCAAGCAGTGTGACCGGACGTGCACAGAGACTGTGAAACCTTGAAGAGTCCAGGTGTAGTCGCCACTTACAGGATGCTACACAGAGTGAGAGGTGTGAATCAGGTGGTCACTTTTGTTCTCAACAAACTTTATGCCCAAGAAAACAGAGTGCCAAGAGGCTCCTGCGGCCCAGGCCTCATCCCAGGTCACTGGCAGGTCCAACAGTAGAAGAAAGGGGGAGAGGCTGCTATTTAAAGGGAGGGGTCCATGAGAGAGGTGAAAACTTAAAGAGCCAATAAGAGGCATGGCGGGAAAGAGGCACCAATCGGCAAGTGGTAGGCGGGTCTGCAGACTGGTACTGCCTGAGGTAGCCCAATATAAGGGACTGCAGAGAGAGCAGGGGGAGGCAGTGCAATTCAAGATAGACGACTGAAAGCTTCTTCCTCTCTCCCCAGGCAAGTGCCTAGTGAGTGACTACTCGGTGCGAGGCGCTATGGAGACGTGATCATGCCGATAAAGTCCTGAAAAATACTGTAGGGAATGGGTTAGGTGCATGATCCAGATTAGACAACTAAAGGCTTTTTCTCTCTTCCCCAGGCCAACAGAGATGGCCCCTGTGCAGGGCCAGACTTTTACTGAACTTCACTACCACACCAGTTAAGGAAGAAAACGTCGTCCTAAAGACTGATCTAAAATGACTCTGGAATATGGAGCAATAGTTCAGTGAGATTAAATATCACGCAAAATAAGTAATTTCTCAACCACATCCTTCTAACATGGCTCCTTTCAAATAATAGACAAGTGAAATTAGGCTACAAAAACTAAGAATATGGAGGTATCAGCAAATATTAGTTGACAGTCAAGTAAGATTTGTTATCCAGTTCAAGAAAAAGATGCGTCTGTAGAGATCTAAACCGAGTTAAGGCCTGATTACGAGTTTGACAGGTGGGGTTTATCCGCCAAAAATATGACGGATATCCCGTCTGCCGTATAACGAGTCCATTATATCCTACGGACATTGTAATACGGCAGACGGGATAGCCGTCAAGAGTTTGGCAGACTGGTTCCTCTGCCACTGATGTAAGTCAGGTCCTTAGTTCCGTGCCCGGGAGCATAGTTCTGTTTGCTACATCTGTGATATTGTTTTCGCCGCGCAGCACTTGGCTGGAGCATTGTGTCTCCTTCCGGAGGACTCATCTGGGAAAGTGAGTCCTGTTCAGGAGCCTCGCCTGGATTGCAGAAGTGCAGGCACTCCTGCAGTATTTCGTCTGGTTCTCAGAACATCAGCTGTAGCACTCTGCCCAGCTCAGGAGGGCTCACCTGGAACCAGAGAATGTGTGCCTGGAGTCTAGCTGTGGGGCGCTCGTCTGAAGCAGAAGAGGCCATAGCTGGAAAAGTGTGTACAGTTCTGGAAAACTCATCCTCAGTTCCAAAGTATGGCTTACATCTCACAGTATCAAATACAAAAATACCGACCTGCAACAAAACAGACTGCTAGATATCGTCCTGCACAATAATGTCAAGGTAAGCATAGGCAGAGGAGTCTTGATTTACTATTTAAATACACTTGCATTGGTAACATTAAGCAAGTCAATATCTTACAGTCGCTATTCTTGTAGGTTGAGAATTGAAACATCACATTGTGGTACCACAATCCAGACTGTACGTCTGCAGTACTGTGTCTTATTCTGGAGGATTCAACTCAACGTCCAGGGCCATATATGGAACATAATGTCCAGTTCTGATGGATTTAGACTGATCCAAAAGAGAGCACCCTTTCGGAGTTTTCTAAGTGCCATAGGCTATAATGCATGTGTCAAGAGGTACCTGTGTGCCAAACTCTAAGTAAGGCTCTTAGTTATGAAATAATAAATCAAGGAACAAGACTGGTGAGTGTAGGCTCTGCAGTAACATAAAGAGGCACCATCTGCTATACAGTCCACAGTGAGTGATCTTCCTCCGTCCACTAAAGACTCCACATTCACCACTCCTGCACTATTCACAGTAGACTCCACATTCAGCGCTCCTGCACCATTCAATGCAGACTCCACATTCATCGCTCCTGCATCATTCACAGTAGACTCCACATTCATCACTCCTGCACCGTTCACAGTAGACTCCACATTCATCACTTCAGCACCGTTCACAGTAGACTCCACATTCAGCGCTCCTGCATCATTCACAGTAGACTCCACATTCATCACTCCTGCACCGTTCACAGTAGACTCCACGTTCATCGCTCCTGCACCGTTCACAGTAGACTCCACGTTCATCGCTCCTGCACCATTCACAGTAGACTCCACATTCATCGCTCCTGCACCGTTCACAGTAGACTCCACGTTCATCGCTCCTGCACCATTCACAGTAGACTCCACATTCATCGCTCCTGCACCATTCACTGCAGGCTCCACATTCATTGTTCCTGCATCATTCACTGTAGACTCCACATTCATCGCTCCTGCACCATTCACTGCAGACTCCACATTCATCGCTCCTGCACCATTCACTGCAGACTCCACATTCATCGCTCCTGCACCATTCACTGCAGACTCCACATTCATCGCTCCTGCACCATTCACTGCAGACCCCACATTCATTGCTCCTGCATCATTCACTGTAGACTCCACATTCATCGCTCCTACACCATTCACTGCAGACGCCACATTCATCACTCCTGCACAGTTCCTGCACAGTCACACCCCTGAACTATTGGCTATATGCTCCACATTCTGCGCTCTTGCACAGTCTCACCCCTGTACAATTCACCATAGACTCCACATTCTGCGCTCCTGCACAGTTCCTGCACAGTCTCACCCCTGTACAATTCAACAATAGGCTCCACATTCTGCGCTCCTGCACAGTCTCACCCCTGTACAATTCACTATAGACTCCACATTCATCGCTCCTGCACAGTTTCTGCACAGTCTCACCCCTGTACAATTCACTAGACTATACTCTGCGTTCCCGCACAGTTCTTGCAGTCTCCCCCCTGTGCAATTCACTATAAACTGCGCATTCCACGCCTCTGCACAATTCACGATAGGCTCCACATTCATCGCTCCTACACCATTCACCATAGGTTCCACATTCCGTGCTCCTCCACTGTTCACCACACTTGGCGCCCCCGCACCATTCACCCCGGCTCTCCACCGGCAACACTGCTATAGAATCCGTGGTGAGTTCACTCGCCTCGGGCCCTGCCCGGTTCTTTCGCTGCCGGTGTATCCCTTCACCGAGCCCAGAAGGGGCGCCGTTCACCGTATCTATTCCTGGCAGCTCGGCTCTTTCGCAGGATGGGGGCGGGAGGGGCTCGCAGGCTGTCTGGGGATTCCTTGGCAGCTGCCAGGCCTCTAGGGAAGAGCTTCTCAGTGCAACCAGAGACAGGAAAGCCTGGCTCCTGGAGGAGGCGGTGATGGGGAGGCAGAAGAAGGAAGTGTTCCCTCCCTCCACCCCTCCGTGATAAAGGGCACCTCGGCCTCTGGGCACCGCTTGCAAGGCCCGGCCCTTGTGCCAACAGACCAGGCGGGCTCGGCGGCCCCGGCACCCATCACACTCGGGCCTATCCTCAGCCTGCACCGCTGCCGCTACCTTCCCCGTTTCCAGTTGCCTAGAAACCAAGCCATCGGGTACCCTCTGGTCTCCACGGTAACGGGATACTGCACTGGTGATGTACAGGGCTTCCCATTCATCTCTGCAGAGCTGGGTTCCAATTAGCTCTCTCTTCACAGGCATAGGGAAACGCAGGCAGAAATACAGAGAGCACAAACACAAATACGCACGCCCACAGAGGGACACAAACACACAAGGGCACACCCACAGGGGCTTGATAAACACCACACACACGCACTCACCCATAGAGGGACGCAGTGGCCCGATACTGAACACACACCAACATACACTCACAGGGGACACTTCCAGAAAGCACATAAAAGCTCACGCCTACAGGACACAGACTCACAAGTACACACCCCTAGAGAGACACACAAACAAGAGCATTCCCTCAGAGCGACACTCAGGGGCCCTACCAGAGCACATAAATGCACACGTCTACAGAGGGATGCAGACTCACAAAGACACACACACAAGCACACATGGACACACCTCAGAGGTAACAGAGGTCTCCCAAACACCACACACATGCACACATGGACACACCTCAGAGGTAACAGAGGTCTCCCAAACACCACACACATTCACACATGGACACACCTCAGAGGTAACAGAGGTCTCCCAAACACCACACACATGCACACACCCACTGAGGGACGCAGATGCCCCGATGGACAAACCACTTATCTTCAAAAACAATATTTCATGTAACACAGTATCTTTCTATAGGATTCAATACATCTTAGTAACAACTAATCCTTAAAAGCCTCGTGGCTCTCTCAGGACAAAAGCCACCTGTCAGAATTAGCTTCAGGAAAAAAACTAGGGTGTCTACAATATGCTGATGGTGTTGTTTTGTTGAGCCGAACACCAATAGTCTTGCAGCGCAGCATGGATGCCCTAAAAAGAACGACTATACCTACATTTGCAGAAAACAAAAGTGATGGGCTAGTGCACTCCAATTTCAAGTCATCTGCCTGGATTTTAGAAGGCAAAAAAGTGGAGGTCAGCAATTTACAAAAATACTTCAGATTTTTATTTAAAAAAATTAAGATCAAGATCATCAAAATTGGGTAAGTACTTTTTAAGTTATGATTTTTCAAAGTTTAGGAAAAACTGTATTTTTGTGCATAATTATGCACCATAGGAATCAATGGGAGAAAACTTTAAAAATGTATAAAAAATCAAGCACTGCCTGTATCTCCTTTAGTTCGAGGTAGTTGAGATGTCCTGTAGATCAGCCTGGGAATTTCGGGTGGCTCCCGGTTTCGGTGGGAGCAGTTGCTGGAAAGTCCTTGGAGCTGGTGCAAGACCACTGTGGGGGACCACTTGGATAAGCAATGCACAGACGCACTTCAAGGTGAGTCCGATGGGTCCCCTTGGAGTGTAGAGGTCGCAAGGGGCAGGAGACCCTCAGATCACAGATGGGTCTCCGGTGCAGGGCCCAAGGAGACCGAGTGCAGAGCACATAGATGAGCCAAGAGCCGTGCATAAAGGTGCCTTTGGAAGCAGGAGGCAGATCACTTTAAGGGTGGATTGCAGGTCAGCAGGGCCACTCTGGGAGGTGGTTCTTATGTGTCCTGAAATCCCTCGACTGGAGCTTGCTTCTGATCCTTTGAGTCCAGAGTGGACTTTTCTTCTGGGTGTCTGACGTTGGGGTTCAAGTACCCCAGGCTATTGCACGGTTAAGCCACTGGTGGTTGCAGTGCCACAAAATTTGGCATACTTGCAGGTTTTGTCGTCCCGGTCCATCGGGGGGAATTGGTCCAGCTGCTGTGTCTGGTTCCTTGGTCAGCGGCCAGTCAGTGAACTGGACTTCATTGGTCTTTTGCTCCTTTGTTGCAGGGAGTTATGCCTTTACTCTGGGTGGAGATCTTCAGCAAATTTCAGAAGGGTGGAGGCCCTCTGGGGTTTTGTAGAGTCCATCTGCTGCAACCCCTCAGCGGCGATTGTCAAGTCCTGGGTGCAGCAGGCAGGGTTTGGCGCCTTTTTCTTTGTGCAGCAGGAATGCAGTTCTCTAGCCTTGGGTTTTCTTTGTCGCTGGCCTTTTTGTGTCCTTGGAATCTGATCTGCAGGCCGAGGGGTGTCCACTAAATACTGCATTTACTGGCGTTTAGGTGATTTCCTAGTAGTGACCAATGGGTCATTTACTTTAGGGTGGCTACACCCACTATGTGAACACTTCCTGTGGGCAGAGGTCACTTCCTTATCCCTGATTGGCTATTTTCCTACCATGCAATGTGGAGGAAAACGAGATGGAGGGGTCACTTCTCATGTAACACCTTAGGGGTGGTGCAGGCTGGTGGTGGTCACTCCGCCTGTCCTTTGTGCATTTTCCTGTCATTATTCCCGCCACAAGTCGGGGTTTGCAATGGGGGCAGCCATCTGCTGCTGGCAGGAGGGCTGGTGGTCAAGTTTCAAGGGCAGCAAGCCCTTTGAACCTCGCTGGCAGGGCAGTGCAGATTACAAGAGGGGAGGAGGGTTAACACCTCTGCCCAGGAAGGACTTAGTTTTCTGAACCCAGAGAGCAAGTGCTCTCACTCCAGGGTCCCAGAGTCTTGTCTGGTGGTAGCACGCTGGCTGGTGCCAGCCAGCAACCATGCCACGGCTGGTTAGCTTTTGCAGTGCATCACCTCTAAGGTGGCCCTTGGGTACATTTTGCAATAAATCCAATACTGGTACCAGTTTGGATTTATTGATCTGAGTTGTTTGATACCAAACAACCCTGGGATCAGAATGGCCCTCATGAAGCTGTGAACCTCATACTGACCAGTGTCCAGCACATGCATTTAAAATGGCTGATCTGTTCACTTACTATGTCCCAAGTTTGAGAAAGACACAGTAGGGGCATATTCCTCATGCATCTATGCCCACACATGCATTATAGTGCACTCTACCTTAGGGATGGAAGGCCTGCCAGAGGAATGGCGCACCTATACTGCATGCAGTGTGTAGTGAACAGGTCACACAGGCTGTGTGCCATGTCAGTTTGGATTTTAGGATTGCACCAGGACACTCAGCATGCAATGGCAGTGCTGGGTGTAGTTGGATGCATGGTCCCTGAGGGTGGCACAATCTGTGCTGCTGCCCTCAGGGGCACACTCTTAGAACCCCATGCCCTGGGTAACTAAGTACCATTTACTAGGGACTTATAGTGCCAGCTAAAGGTGTTGCCAGTTGTGCTAATGCATCACAACAGTTTTGGGAAAGATATCTGGCCAAGGGAACCTGGTTAGCACGGCCCTGCGCACTAACAACGTTGAAACCACATCAAATACCAGCCAAAAATTGGGGGGCTTATCATGTCAAAAAAGGCACTTTCTCAGGTGCTTACAATGAAACATGGACGGGTGGAGAGGGTGTAGGTTTAAATAATGAAGACACACTTTACTATTGGCATAAGCACTTTAAAGTAGGATTATAGAGGCCTGAGGGTGAGCTGTATATAATGAGGAATTAGGTCCTTACAGTGGAAAGACGAACTGGTGGAAAGGTAGAAGGTTTATATACAGCATATGTATTTTATTCATGGACGGAATATGGGCTGCTAAAAAGTAACAACTGATGCAGGCAGCCATAGCTTAAGAGGAACTGTCCTTTTTATATTTGAGATGTGTTCAGTTTTACATTTTTTGCTGTTATGCAATGGATTTAATTAACTATGCAAATAAATAAAATTTGAAATGTAACCTACGTATTTCACTACAAATAAAACACGCTACTGCCTTTGCAGTAAAGCGCCATACTAAATAGATCGATCCTATGGCATTTGATGTAACATTTTGCAAAGAACCCGCCAGGTCTGTAGCTTTCACAATGGGATTGTCACCATAATAAAAACTAGCCTACTGCATTAAACATAAGCTTTTTTACAAGCTAAATGTTATGCATGCAGTCATAAAAGTCTAAAATACAGTTGAAAACATATACAACTCCTCACAAAGGGCCTAACCAGGATTTTCACATTGTAAATATTTTACCCCACATTTGTTAGGCAGTGTACCCAGCTCTGAAACCCTTGACAGCTGTGCTAATCTGAAACATTCCACGTGACAAAACGCTTGCCGTTGTGTTCTACCAGAGTGGAATACCAATCCGACTATACAGGCCTATTAGCTTTAACATATGCTTTTCACAACGAATAACCTACTGCCTTTGTCATAACTTTTCATAATAAACAGATTGCAGCAATGGCATCTGACGAAGCATCATGAGCTCGTCGCTATAACCAATTCAGACCTGCTACATTGAGCCTCAGCTTTCCGTCAAGGTATAAAGGGCAATAAAGGCACTCTTTTCAAAGTAGTACACAAGTTCTGCCCAATCAAATACTATAGTTATCATGGACGTGGAGCCAAAGACCCTCTGTCAGCAGTGTTTCTTAAAGCTCTATTTTTCCTGATTGACAAAGTGTAATGCATTGTCAGCCAGACCTAAAAATGTAACTCCATTTAAAACATTAGCCAACGTGTATGTACGCCTATTACATTTGTATAGCGCAAAGCTAGCTGAAAGGCAGCAGAGCGCTCTACAGGACCAAAAGTGAAGACACAGTAAACTTGTGATGGGAGGGGCAGCTGGTTTCTGAGAGTGAAAGCGGGCTGGTATTGCATGATGAAGTGCCTGTTAAAGAGGTGCCTCTTTAGCTCTCCCCTGAACTGGAGCTAGGGTGGGCTGGTCCTGGTGGACATGGGGATCCTGTTCCAGATCCTGGGTGCACAGATGGAGAAGGCCTGCCACCCTCTTTCTTTCTTGCACTTTATCTTCTCTTGTCTGATGGTGTACTGGCTGCAGGTGATGGGCAATGTTTCCGGTCGTGATGACAGGGGAACATGTGCTGACGTTGTAAGATTGGGTCGTTCAGATGTTAGAGGGCAGTTCATCTTTCTCATTGGCTGCTGACGTACATGGGCTGATGATGGTGCCAGAACCATGAAGTAAGACTTCATGATTTTAATCTTGTATAGATCGGAAAGTCCTTCTGAACAGTATCTTTCCTGTGTTCACTCTAGCATCTTGCTCCCAATACAATGATATGTACCATTAGTATCAATGACACTTATTATGACACACCGCATGGTGGCGCTCATGTTACAGACGCCAGGAGAATGAAATGCTGAAGCAGCCCATCCATATTCGCTCCCGTGATTCATAGACTTCATATAGATCCTTCCAACAGGTGCATTAACCTACTATAGTCAGTGCTTTAAATGAGCAGGTACTGTCCGGTACTGAGTACCTGTACTTCTTTAATTTGAAGGAGGGAGTACCTGCACTTTTCATCACTACTGTAATACATTACAATGGATGAGTACTGGCACTTCTGAGGAGCCAACAGGTAATCTAAATAGAGAGCACCTGCACTTCTCTATTTCCATTTAAAGCACTGACTATAGTGAAGACTTTTAACTCTGTGCCTGTCATGTTTCACCAAGATTACCACAGCAGGAGCATGAATCCACTGGGCAGCCACTGTAGTTTTAAGCAGTGAGCTGCCAGTTCTGAACAGATGTCTGGGGAAGGCACATAAATCCTCTTAGCTCCACCTGGGAAGGGAAGCTCTGACCTGCAGACTATACGTCCATGTCTCCACCATCCGAATTATCTCCTGAGCTACCGAACCAGCAGGGAGGTGGAAGGGGGCAAAGGTCTGAAGATTACATCTGAAGGCCAGACCTGCCTGGGCAGTCAGCTAGCCGTGGAAGGGCTGGTAGGGCTGTCTCGCGGTCAGTGATACACCAGGCTTGCAAAGCACTCCTTACTACTGAACTGAAGGATTCACGCTTCTCGTAGCAGTGGCGCTTATAAAGGGATATATATATATATATATATATATATATATATATATATATATATATGAGAGAGAGAGAGAGGGAGACACAAAAATTTGACAGGGTGTGTTGATAGGAATGGCGCTCACAAATATCCCACTTCAAATTTTACAAAGAATCAGAAACGTATAACACCGTGCACCTGGAAGAAGGACCCACCCCACTCCATAAATTTCATAAAATAAAAAGCAATACACAGTCCAAGGCACTCATGTCAAAATAAAAGTGATCATTGTCCATATCCCTGTATTCAGCAGAATGATTGGTATTTATTTGATATGTTCTTCAATTCCAACCAGTCCAGCCGACACGTGTTTCGTCATGCGAACCGTACTCGCTTTGACTTCATCAAGGCATTTGGAAAATCATTAGGAATATTATTCCCAAGCTATTCTACACCGCCTTCATAATCTTCCAATATTTCAATAAAATATAATGACGACCGGCGTCCCAAAAACCGTATGTTCCCGTGCTGTCGGCAAGTCCAATTCCAGTGTTTCAATAAAGTATCATAGCAGCCGGCGTCCCAAGAACGCATGTTCGCGTGCAATCGGCAAGAGAGAGACATTTACATCTGCGTGTATATATCTATATAGTGTGTATTCAGTATACATCTATATAAGTGGAAATACAAAAGTAGATAAAAAGTCAATTTTAAACATTTTAAGCAAATATGGGCTCATATCTTGCCTCAAACTGACAAACAATTGCTGCTCAGCAGTGGGAGGTAGACGCGCACAGTTTGTGGCAAGCAACAGTGTCTTTTTTTTTTCATGTGCCCCCTCCCAGCAAATTAGCAGCTGTAGGGCCCGGTTGGAGGGGTGCATGTGTGTGTGTGGAGGGGGAGTTGGGGGATCTGGACAAATGGCATGAGCTCCACCTGCACGAACCCCCTTTGTTATTATTGGTAAGTGCTTTACGTTTGTCTCTCCTTGGGGCGGTTTTGTTACCACCTTGGCTATCAACCCGGTTACATGGATAATTTGCATGTTTGCGAATCTGTTTGATTATGAGAAAACTCCTTTTTATTTTTGTTTTCGTCCTTCACGCGTTTGGCGGCCATGGCACTTTGAATCAGCTCGCTTATGTCAACTATTTTACTTTTCATTCTCAAGTTTTGTGGCAAGAAACATCCAACGATAATAGCTCTAACTCGAGCAAACACGAGACCAATTGCATTGCAAATGCTTGTTGTAAACTGTCTACGACTGATCCAGGCAGGTACTGCAAAGAGGACACCTAAGCATTTGAAGCAGCATATTTTTCAGGATATCTCTGGGTCTATATGGCCTTTCTTTCACCATGCTGATAAGTTAGGAAATATACATTTCTTTATTTACAGAGGCAGAGGGGTCTTTCTGGGTGGATAAACCTGACAATCTGGGCATGACCCATCATCAGCAGGATACAATACTTCCTGATGGGAAGCGTGCTGCGTTGGTGGGTCTCAGGGGCATCAGATGCTATACACCAGAAACACAATAACTAGTGTGGCCTTTAACACCAGAAACACATCGAACCTCAAGCATTAGAACCAAGAATGACAGAACAATTAGCACCCCAGGTAGCTGCAGCTGAACTCTCATTGAATGACTCAAGTGATTGGCACCTGAAAATAAATAAAGCCCCTGAGCTGGAACTACTACAGAGGCACCTTTGAAGAGATGAAAGGTAATCCTTCCGCCCTCCATCAGGGTCTCACCAAATAATGGCACCTTCACAGAGGTGTTCCACGTAGGGGGACCAACTTCTGAAAAGTGAGATGTGACATCGTAAGGCAACAGGCATCGAGACTCATCGCCCATTCACAGTGCTCAGACAAGAAATGTGCAACCATCAATCAATGCCAGTCTATTTCTCATGTGCAGTAGAATCTCCAAAGTGCACCAAATTTTTGTCATCTCAGGCGCAGCAGAATCTCCACTTTGCACTACCTGATCGTCATCTCATGTGCAGTACAAGCTCCATGGTGCTCCACATTCACGTCACCTCAGGCACAGTACAAGCTCCACGGTGCATCACATGCTTGTCATCTCAGGTGCAGTACAAGCTCCACGGTGCACCACATGCTTGTCACCATCTCATGTGCAGTACAAGCTCCATGGTGCACCACATGCTTGTCATCTCAAGAGCCGGACAAACACCATGGTGCACCATGGGCTTGTTACCTCAGGTGCAGTACAATCTCCACGGTGCACCACATGCTTGTCAACTCAGGTGCAGTACACGCTCCACGGTGCATCACATGCTTGTCATCTCAGGTGCAGTACAAGCTCGATGAAGCAGCACATACTTGTCATCTCAGGTGTAGTACAATCTCCACGGTGCACCAGATGCTCGTCATCTCAAGTACCGTACAAGCTCCATGGAGCACCACGTGGTGTCATCTCAGGTGGAGTACAAGCTCCACTGTGCACCATATACTTGTCATCTCATGTGTAGTAAAAGCTCCATGGTGCTCTGCGTGCTCCTCACCTCAGGTACAGTACAATCGCCACATGGTCATCTTCAAATACTACTACTCAGTCATGCCCACTGAGCTCACAGGTAACCAATATGTTCCAAGCGCTATATCACCCTAGTGTCTTCCATGCACGACTACTTTTCACTGGGCACTCCAGCACAGCAACTTGCCTTGCACACAGCATCTCCTTGTGGTACATGAACATACACACACATTTACACTACACCCATTTACCCTGCCACAGCAACTCCAAAGATATATAGGTGGCCATAATCTCTACTCGCCACATAGGCGAGAGATGGAAACATGTAAAGCCTGATAATAACCCCTCCAACTATCCCTGCAAACACTGTATTGGCACCGTCTCTGGGCATTGATCGGCCACTTTAATCTCCCTACCAGCCCACTGACGGCATTGGAGGATGCCAACTAGGTAAAGAGTGAGCTTATAATTTTTTGTATACTACTATTTCAGGTGGCATTCAGTTACACAGTCAGTTGTATGGATGAAAATCACCTCCCCCCGTATTTTTTTTTTTTAAAGGGAAAATAGAGAAACTGTTACTGTTGAGGGCTATAGTGGCTGCTACAGACCATGAGCCGAAGGTCAGGTCCTGTAAAGAGTGTGCAGGCCTTTAACAAAAGGTATTGCCAAGTGCTAAATGGCTTTAATGCTTTTAGAATATTCCACCCTCTAAGAACAGAAAATTCTACTTTAGAAAGGGAGAAAGAGAAAGACGTGTTGGAATGTTGGATCTGAAGGTCTATACCTGCCATGTTTGCCCCTGAGACACGCCCTTGTCTTCAACGAAGCACCCAACATTCCAGTGTTCCAATATACACATCCGCACACCACCAGCTGCGTAGTATCTTTGTTAAAAAGACTGACAGGGTTTGGCCAGGCCCCTATGGTGCTTCCAACATGTACTCCCACTCCAACATGTCGAAAGCCTTTTCTGCATCTGTGCAATCTTAACTCAAGAAGAGAAAGAGATTTTCACTGGATTCAGGTCTGGTGTTAGGGGAAGGTAACTGCGGGTCTGGTGCGGTCTAATTATATGAGTGATGAACCGCCTGAGTTAATCCAGGGAGTCAATATTTTTGAATACGCCTTGTATCCACAATTGATTATGAATATAAAGCTGCAAGGTTTGCCCTGTTTTTCCTCTCTGTTGAGTTATGGATTGGAACAAACATTGCCTTCAAAGAGGTTGCACAGGCTTTTCTCTCCTTAGCAGGGGCTGATTAGCCCTCCAGTAGTTTTGGAACTGTTTCATTTTTTAACATGGAAGCCTAGTTTTAGGAGATCTACAATTTATCCAAGTCAGCTGAGGTCAAGTATAAAACGGGTTGCTAATCTGATATCCTTTGGCAGTTTGAGGGCAGATTTTGAATGTGAAATCTAATCAAATTCAGAGGTATGTGTCTGAAGAATAGGTAAGTATAGTTGTTGAATTACACCTTCACAGTTAAAAAGGCAGTGGGATTTGCTTTTGAGAATGCTTGGGTTCCTGTGTAGCCACGGTTTTGCAATAAAGCGTGAAATTATTTATATTCCATGTAACAATATATGTAAAACAGTGTGTGCATAATTTCAATGCAAATGTCCTCTGACTGAATGAAGATGTGTCATAAAATTGAATCTTTGTTATTCTCTATTGAATTGTAATGGCAGAATTAACTTCTAAAGATGTATCAAATGCGGGAATGTATTTATTTTGCTATGTTTAATCCTCCTCTATAAAAGAATTCAAAATGAAGAATAAACAAGAAGCAAAAATAATATTAGTCTTCTCCTCCTTCCATATGTTTTGTTTTGGCCTACAGAAGTTTGAATAGTAAACTCTCACTGCCCTATTGTTACACTAAAGTAAGTGTTTATTTAAGAATAATATTAGGCCTGCCTTCTTCTTAGATTCCTGGGTTCTGATGTATTTACTAGAACTGCTGTTTCTTTGCCCTGCACTCTTATTTAGTGTCATACAATAAAACGTTATATGACATAAATATTGTGTCCTAAATATCATTTACAAACATGTCGTCCCCTAGGAGTGAACAATATAAAGGCCACCATGATTGTGTCCGACAATATTTCTGACAGCAATATTCTGTCATACAGCCCTCTAGTATTAATGTCCAGGAATGCTATGAGAGTGCTGTGTGTGAGCCCTTGTGTGCTCGTTAGGGAGCCGGCCTCCTCATGTTTTAGGGCAAACACTGTGGCACACAAACTTACACTGGGACACCAACTGGAAACTTCAGCGTTATGTGCTGGTAATTTCCCTCCTCGGATGGGCTGTCTCTCCTCTTTATATGCGTTGCATGCATGGGATTCTGAGGTACTCGTTAAATCAAAATTCCTTAATGGGGTGTGTCAGAGTGAGTTTTGGGCAGGGCTGACAAAAGGGTGGGGGGTTTGTCCGTGTGTAATGGGTAACATCCACTTTCAAAGGTACTTTTGTGTGCCTAGCAAGGGTGTCCTCAGCTGTGACAGAGAACGGGCAACATGAGTTCAAATGTACGCTCCGTGCCCCGCATCTGGCTATATTGAGGATTACACCAATTACTCTCTAGGAAACTGGATGACCTGGAGAGGCGGCCAAACCCACTCCCAAACTCTTAAGAGTGGAAGATTATTTTATAGGTACAGCAGCTGTCACCCCGATTAAGAATCTCAGCCAATGTGAAAGGCCCCTTACCATCGGCCACCTGCCCATTCCGCCCTTTCATGCTAATTTAGGCCTCTTGCCGACCTCATTTTTTGTAGTGAAAGGGATGCTTACGTTCCCGTAGACAGCGCAGCCATCTTTGACTAGTGAGGTGTTCGGCTACTGCCATTGCTCGACTTATAAGCAGATGCTCTTAGAATGTGGAGCACTGCGTGATGTTTTTACCCATGCACCACAAAAACAAATAGTATGGCTACAAGCAGTGATTACTCTTGTAAGCGTATTCAAATCCAGCAGTTTTTGTATCAATATAGTGGCTGATAAAAAAAAGATATAGTGAGAGTGATCGGTCATGATGAAACACAGCAAGAGGCTGCTACAACCATCTTCAGTTCCCTAATTTGAGATTCATTTACTGATTCACATGCTAAGTATCTGTGTTCTATGGAATTGTTTTTATACGTGTATTTCTTTACAGAGTCTCCAAAATGGCTGTATGAAGAGAGTAGAAAATATATCAGTGCAGAAGTACATTCAAAAGTTTACTGGATAATATTAATTGTCATGGATTAAGCAAACCAATACTTGTGTTCTACATTTTTAAATTATGTTTTCTAATTGAAAGGACCTAATACAGTAATACATGCACGTTGGAAAATGCAAAGATAAAGATTTACTAATTAAAAGCATTTCACTCCTAAGTGTTGCTTTAGGTGTTTAAAGGGTCAGTCTCATGATCACGTTCCGGCAGGACTGACTCAACTTTTCATCATTTCAAAGGTCGATAAACTTTGTATCATTAGCTTAAAAAATAACACAAGTATGATATGAAATCCCAATACAAAACATGTAACTATATATCACGATTTAAATAAAATGGTTATTGGTGTCAATATTATTACAATTAGCACCCTTTAAATAACAGTTAGATTTGCTCAGCCAACCAGTATGCTTCAAATTCAGACATTAACTACTGATATTTGACTGCATTCTAAGTTTAGTAAAAAAAAAAAAACAATCAGGGGCATATATCAAGCTGGGAAGGTTGGATTGATGATCCATATGTTGCAGGGGAGATTAGGGGGACTATGCTAACAGTCTGATTGGCCATTTTATATTGGGTGTTAACATATATTAATTGCCCTTTCCCTCACTATGCAGTCACAACTTAGGTCCATAATTGCAGGATAGATAACTTGGGAGTTGCACAGTTCGTACATCACCGTTTTAAGTGTAATGCCGGTATTATAGGCAGGGCCACTGAAATCATGCGGCATGGAGGACCAATTTGCTCTAAGAACAGGCAAATTATGTGGCATAATTGGTTACATTCTGTGCTAATATAACCTGATTGTTTTGGCTTTCCGGCCAAAACGTTGACATTAGTACTGCTTTGACACCCAAGTACAGAAATAGGCAATAGAACAGTGACCAATGAACCTTTGCAAAGGGCCTTCCATTGTGAGGCAACACGTCTATCTTTTAGTAGCTTTTGGTCCATTTGAGCTAGAACCTTTTTTTTAAACTAAAATCTACAGAGTATGCAGCAGGCAATGAAAGATGTGGCAAATGCAGAAAATCTACAATCATGTGGAAAATGCTGTAGCTGCAAAATCACATAATTTCAGTGACTGGTTATAGGGTACACTGACCAGTGCTCGTTCAGGGTGACAATTAGCTAGTTAGGGCAGCAATGTGTATTGTCAGAGATGTGACAAGGATTGAAATATCCTCATAGCAGGGCTTTAAATTGGATAGAAAAGTAGGAGAGGGTCTCTGAAAGGGGTGTGATTAGGGGATTGGCTTAAACACATACTATATTTCTGCGATTCCCATTGTATGCCACCCGACTGGTATTTTGGTTCCTCTCTGAGCTTTCTGTTATTGCCTCTAGATACATAACACAAGAGCTGACATACTCATAAAATCAGCCAGGATTATTGGCTTTGTCAATGGTTGCTAAATGTTTAAGATAAACGATTAACAACAATGATTTTGTGGTAAGTTATATGGAAAATGTTTCAATCCTGAAATTGTGAGACTATGAATTAAACATTAATGAGGCCTGTGAGAGCGGTAGTGGTTTTCGGAGTGTCTCAGACACTGTAAATATGTTTACTCTGTGAGACATGTGCGCCCGCATTCTCTCTACATCTCACTCATCTGCATAACTTACACCTCATCTCTTCACCTCTTCCGCACCCTCTTTTGACTCTCTCCTGAATGTCCTTCCTCGCATCTCATTCACTTCAGCACCCCTAAATACACAATGCATCCACTCACCTGAACTCATTGCATTTTCTTTTATGCTGACCTTTTAATATTTGAATAACCGTGTATATCTTTTACACGTATTTGCAGAAAATCCCAGTTTTTCAGCCTCAGCTCTTAGGCTCTCAATCAGGGCCCATTTTAAACATGTGGAAGCGATTCAGTTCGAAGTTTGCACTGTACAAGAGTAATATGCTACACGGGAAAAAACACAAAAACACAACATCCTGGAAATAGCACACACTCTCAGGGAACGTAAGATTAAGTAAAACATGTGAAATATACACATGAACTAAATCACTGACATGGATTACTTTAGCATATTTTAAATTTGTTGTTCAGTATTGATCACTGTTTTGCCATTACAGTTGAGGACATGGTCATACAGCCCAATAGAGACCAAGTTCAATGTCCGTTTTAAATTACTACATTAATTACTACAGGGTCTGAGATGCAGAGGGACTCGCCCACTTAAAGCCCTGCCTCTGAGAGTTCAGAGTGGGTATGGAAGTGGTGGCTCTCACCTCAACTGCTACTACACACAGCCCAGGGTCTCCTAGCCCTCGCCCCTTCGGCTAGTGTGTGGGACACCCCTGGAATCCTTACTTTAGTCAAGGCCACCATCTTGTTAAGAATGCTCCTCTGTGGCAGGCCAGGAACAACGCAACCACCTCTATCAGGGCTCACCACGCTGCCAGCTCTGCCCCCCTATCCTACGACCCCCCCCCGCATCTGAGTCCAGCCACGAGTCCTCCATAACAAGCCAGGAGCAAGTGCTCTGACATAGGCCTGGTTCTGAGAAGCGGCTTGACGCCTGGCTGCAGTGATGAAGCTCTAGCTCTGTCGTTAGGCGATGCCACAATAGTATCTATTATACCTAGCCCAGCAGCGTCTTGAAGCCCACAGTACTACACACAGATTCCCTTGAGGGCACAGTGTGTGCAAGCACTTCACCACCTTGGTGTCACACTATCGGTATGCACATAAACCCTGCAACATCCTAGTCTGTGCAGCTCCTCCACAATGGTTACAGAAGAGAAACATTACAGCCCTTGTATTAAGTATTCATGTGATGCCATTCTGAAAGCACCCAGAGGCCGTGGCACCCTAAGTCCATTTTGTGATTTTAAGAACCTGAAACTGAAACTCTTAGCTTGATGCAGGAGGAAATGTCATCCAAAATGTTCTCTAGGTGAGTGACCATCCGCATCTGGCTAACCAGGCTGACCTTGGAGTCAGCGTTCAACCACTCTTCCCCTGTCCCCGCCCCATGCATCTTCACAATGAAAAGCCTTTCAGAAATGTGACAACATCCCATTGGACAACATTGCCTCTGTGCTTCTTATGGCAGCATCCCAGGGTTCCGATTGGCAGATAACGCATCCTTGCATCCTGCTAGAATACACCTGTGTGTTTGTCTCAATTAATTATGAAACGTTTAATGCCTCGTGGCGTGAACACAGTGCTTAATTTTATCTGGTGGTTTCCGGTTCTGGGCACCAGCATTTATTTGTCAACACCTGCGCTTGTGACAGTCTGTCACAAGGTGGCGTTGTCTGCCTAATTTAGAGATTATCACAACAGTTAATTATTCAAAATGCATTAAAACTTACTAATACCTGCTGTCCAAGCCATTCTTATAGCTCTGGGGGCCTGGAATAGTTGGTTAGTGTTTGTGTTGCTACTATTATTGGCAGCAGTGGCAGGCACGATGTGTAGGGCAAGCTGCAGTGGCCTCCTGACAGGAGCCCTGGCACTTATTTGTTTACAAACTAAGCACTGCCTGAACGTGTGCATTATTAGGAATAATATTTACTTGTATTGTATACGTCCCGGATGCGCGCCTGGCTATGCTTCAGGCGGTGCACTGTGGTCCGCTGCTTCTCACCCCAAGACCTCCAGCTTTCTGCAGAGGGGTGGCCTGTCCTGATGACGCTACCAGAGACTGCCCAAGGCTATCCCTACAGTTATAATGATCTGCAGGCACTCACACCCACACCTGCAAACAGCCTCATACAAGCAAACAATACCATTCACGTGCACACAGAACCATGTACTCACGAATATCTCGCAGAAACGAGCATAGGCAGAGAACTCCCACAGACGACAAAAACAATGCATTACCCCCAATGTAAACACGTCACAGCGCTCAAATGTACAGAAATCAGAAAGACTCGGCAGGAATAACGCCTGGAGTTAAGTAATTACTACATTGCTTTAGTTGTTACAGCACAGGTGCCTAGATTAGACGGTCTGTTCCCCCCCCCCCCCCAAAAAAAAAAAAAAAACATATCCCGCATGTCGGCGTAGAGCAGAGGTTGCATTTGCAAGCCTCATGCCAGTGTGCGGTTTGTGATCCTCGGGGGCCCTCTGCCGACCGAAGAGCGCCTAGCAGTGAAGCTGAAGGGACAGACGCCTCAGAGACCCACACACTTTATTTTTGTGTCAGCAACAGACAGTGAGGGAACTTAAAGGATATTTAGAAATGGTCTGCGTCCTTCCGTTTTGATTTTAAAGCACACTGAGCACCCGTCACACTGCCCCACAGGCGCCTGATGCTAACGAGGGATGCGTATTCTGCACGTAACGTGATGCTGGTGTTATTCATGACACGGTGCAAGCGTAATGGGCCCGTTTTTGATTAAAAGTGTTTAATGAGGGCACAAAAACCATCCGATTGTTCTGATAATTAGCCACATACCTGTTTGAAGCGCCTGAATCGAGCCGCTATAACTCTGGCATGTGGTCAACGTTAGTGGCACAATAGGGGTCTAATGGGCCATTATTACTGGCACAGCAACTGATTGGCAGGATTTCTATGAGCACCAAATAGGCCTCATTGCTAGCACGATAAGGGTGTCATGAGGTCATCAAATTGGTCCGATTACTATCACCATACCTTTCTCATGGACCTAGCTAATGGTACAAAAGCTGCTGGATTGGACTATGTTTACAAGAGTAGGAACTTTTTTGCAGCTATGATGGACGTTTTTATGGGCCAGTGTCAAAAATGGAACGCAGTGCCCCTCATAGCAAAAGTGCCTGCTACTAAATTTAAAACAAATCTATCTATCTATCTAGGTAAGGCACTAAGATTTTAACTTACGTTAAAAAATAAAACTTGGAAATTAGCTGAAAAAATAAAGGTTATTGTGGAGTTTTACGTAGGTCTTGTATGTCTGAATTATCTATTTTCTGCTGAGACCAAAAACAAGTCAATGTCATATATATCTAACCTTTTAAGACTGCACCTTTTTTGAATGAGTTAAAGCTCATTCTGTTGATTGGAACTGTGATAACTTCCATGGTATTATTGTGCTCAGCAGTGTATCTATATACAAGTTTCAGTACAATATGGAAAAGCTGCAAGGAGTACAAAATCCTGCTTTCGGAGATTCAGACAGGTCGAAGAAATCTGACCATTTGTAAAAGCATTTTGTGGCATTTGGCTACCATTCACTTAAGAATGCAACAAACTCCGGGTCAGTGGTTCCCAACCTGTGGTCCGTGGACCCCTGGGTGTCAGCAAAGGCTCCTCACGGGGTCTGCGACTGCGACAGATTAGGTCCCCAGCTTTCAGTAATGACTCAATGGGGGGTCCCCAGATTCCAATAATGATTCAGTGGGGGTCCCCGAATTCCAGTAATGATAAAGTGGGGATCCACAGAAGTCGAAAGGTTGGGAACTACTGCTTCAGGTGGTAAACCATCTTAACGCCAGGGTGCATGCAATCATAACAGCAAGAGACAAACGTCTGCAGTCCCAGGAGACAGGCACCTGTAACAGTAGGAGGCAAGCACTTTCAATCCAGGAGTCAAGCACTCACAGCAGCAAAAGACAAATAACTGCAGCCCCAGGAGACAAGCACTTGTAACACTGGAGGCAAGAACTCTTAAGTCCAGGAGACAGGCACTTGTAACATTAGGATGCAAGCACTTTCAAGTCCAGGAGACAGGCACTTGTAACATTAGGAGGCGAGCACTTCCAAGTCCAGGAGACATGCACTTGTAACACTAGGAGGCGAGCACTCTCAAGTCCAGAAAAAAGGCACTCACAGCAGCAAGAGACAAACGCCTGCAGTACCTGGAGAAAGGCACTTGTAACATTAAGAGGCAAGCACTCTCAAGTCCAGGAAACAGGCACTTGTAACACTAAGAGGCAAGCACTCTCAAGTCCAGGAGTCAGGCACTCACAACAGCAAAAGACCAACACCTGCAGCACCAGGAGACAGGCACTTGTAACACTAAGAGGCACGCACTTCCAAGTAAAGGAGACAGGAACTTGTAACACATTAAACACTAGGAGGCAAAAAATCACAAGTCCAGGAGTCAGGCACTTGCAACCACAGAAGCAATTATTAGCTACATCAGAAGCTGAACTCTGGTAGCAGAACAGAAGATGAAAAGCTCTTCTTGCACTTAGATATGACAGTGCTACTCCCCAGTTGGGGAGACGCAGCGTTTAGGATCTGGGGCCACCACAGCCCAGGCCTTGTACGCCGAACCAGCGTTGCTGGAGAGGTGACTTCCACCCTGACCGTCTCGCGAGGCGGGCGGGGCAGGAGCAGTTATTACGACCAAGGAAACCGGGGGGGGTGGCGCCTAGGAGGTGCTTCACGTCTAGCCCACACCGCATCTCTGGGAGGGTATTTATGTACCTGCCGAGTACTCTCTACTGATGAAGGGCTAAACCCAGAAACACATGTCAAGAGATATACAGCAATGTCTGCACCAACTTTGGTGAAAAACTACAGATAATTTTCAAGTAAGCGCTAACTGTGAACCGCATTTACTAGGATGCAAAGGGGCGAACTGTGTTGGGATGTGAGGCAGTATGCTCCCAACCCCCCTTCCTGTTTAAAGGGCTCCCTTGAGCCAGTGAGCTGACGAGCTTTGGAGATGCACCTGTGTGCCTGAGAGTGGTACTTGATCTGAGAGGATTTTGGCAGCATTTCCAGCAACCCCAGATGAATTTCCTTTGTTCTCTACTCTCTACTGATGAAGGGCTAAACCCAGAAACACATTTCTAGAGATATACAGCAATGTCTGCACCACCATTGGTGAAAAACTCCAGTTAATTTTCAAGTAAGCCCTAACTGTGAACTACATTTACCAGGATGCAAAGGGGCGAACTGTGCTGGGATGTGAGGAAGTGTGCTCACACCCCCCGAATAGGCTCCAACCTTTCTGGTGGATGCGGCACGGGCGGCTGGGCGTGGAATGTTGCGTTGCACCCTCATTTATCATTTAAGCACCCCAGCGCCCGTGTCGCCACGCGCACTTGCCACCTGCAGCAGAGCCGCGCTAAATAATTAATTTAACTAATAGATTTGATTTACATGAAATTAACCTTAAGTGTTACATGGCACCCTCCCCTGCAAAACCGTGGCCCTCTCAGGCCTACTGGTGTGAGGGTTCCCTTGATATTTCTTACGCTTGCCGTGGCCTGCCTTCTTTGACCTGACGGGGCAGCGCAGGTCATTCACTCACCGTTGACCCCGGCCCAGGCCCAGGATCGCCGCCAACCTTTATTGGGTTCATTTACCGCTGTGTTGGCCTTTTTTGTATACAGTGTAATTGGGGGCTGCCTTGCTAGCAGGTGTAGTTACCATTGCTTTACATTGTTTAGCTGAATCATTAACATTGGCCTTTTGTATGCACTATAATTTTTTAGCTCATGTTAACGTGGCTAGCAGTTGTAGTTAACATTGTTTTACAGTGCCTGTGCTTACCTGAATCATTTAACATTGCTCATAGTTGCAGTTAATACTGCTTTACCTAACGTGTGTTTAGCAAAATCGTTTTGGAGTTATTCACTGTACTTGCTTTGGGAAGCATGTACCTCATCTGAGCCTGGTCATGGCGTCAGGCAAAGGTAGGGTAGGGAAGAGGAAGCGTAAGGATCCCAATTATCGCATCTATTGAGGCTAGTCCTGGCAAAGTTAGGGGACAGCGGGGATGAGCACTCGGAAGCGTAATCAGACAAGGAAGAGGGGGCTGGGGAACGTCCTAGGCCATGTCCATCCCCACTCCACCTTTCTCCCAGTCAAACGCAGGGCTCAGAAACAGGCCCCACGCACCTCCAGGGACTCTGCGCAGCAGCCCCCTGAAGCGCTGCCACCTGTGGCAGCATCTGTGGCAGAGCTAGCATCGGCTTCGCTTGCAGGATCCGGTACCCCCGCCAGCTGCCCCTACCTTAGCAACAGCTCAGGCAGAGGTCTGGGTTACACCGGCAGCAGAACCCCTTGGTCTCACAGCAATAATGGGGGAGATACAGCAGGCGACTGCAGCATTGGTAGCAAACATTTCTGGAGTTGGCTCCAGGTCGCTTCCTTCTCTGCAGAGAGGCTTGCCACACCCACCAGTTCAATAGCCCTGTACAGCTCAGGGGCAAGGGCAGCGCTCCCTACGCAGCATGTTGTCCCATCTGTCACTCAAAGTCAGGGTTCAACACCCCTTCCTGTAACAGTTACTTTTCAGGCGCAGGATGCAACAATGCAAATTTTATTGTCAGCTACCCAGCTACTGTCTTCAGTAGAGGGACTGTCTGCACTAGTTATTCCCACTTCACCCTGGGCCCCTGCGGACAATGTCCAGAATGCACTGGTGGAGCTCAAGCAGCAGATCAATGCCGAGGCGGCGTTACATCTCTCTGGGGTGGCGGGCGTGGGTAACGAGGACATAATTCAGAGTTCCACCCCACCTTTAGGTCAGAAGTTCCCTGCTGCATCAGAAGCGGCAACAGGTAAGGCTGAATCCACTGCAAGTGCAACAGGGAGTGCATGTTTGGCAGGAGTCAGGGGGCAGGTTACATTATTATCACGGTGGGGAAAATTGGCATCCCAGATCCCTTCAGATGTGAAAGACAAGATCTGGAAAAGGGAACTTGTAGTTATTTTTTCACTCATTAGGGCAAAGAGGAAGGAAGTGGACCAGAAGGATAAGGAAATTAAGAGTTGATCTTCAAATGACAAAAAACCTAAAGTAGAGGAGAATATTACAAAGTGGGTTTTTGGTTTTAATGTGTTCATGACTGTTCTCCTGAAAAAAAAAACAGAATTGGCACCATCACTGATTTTCTACTCCAATAAGATATTGAAAGTGCATCACCTTTATGAAGGTAACGCGTGGTTGGTGTATGATAGGGACTTCGGATGGACGAAAGTTGAGGACCGAGATATAGGCTGGGACCAGACTGAAGTAAATGTTTGGCTGGAATGCGTGAGTCATAGGGAGGCGGCGTTTTTGGCTCCACCAGTCGGGCGACAAAAAAGGCTCCTGCTGGGCATTCACCAGGAAGGTGTGCTCTCGCCCCGCGGGACCTTGTACGTTCAAGCATAATTGTTCCTATTGTGGCCATGCATCACACCCAGAATTCAAATGCAATAAGAAGCCCAAAGAGAAGAGGAAATAAAAGAGTAAGCCTTCAAATTGAATTTGAGTTGCCCACGCCAGTACTGATTTCAGGATTCCTTGGTTACACGCATATCCCCAAAAAGATGTTGCTGAGCGATTGCTTTCAGGTTTTTCTTTTGGTTTCAGGATCCCGGCTCTTGGTGTAGCCCGCATCCCACATTGCAGTAACTTATTGTCAGCCCGGAGGCATCCCGAGGTGGTGGCTAAGAAAGTAGAGAAGGAGAGGTTGTTGGGTTGAATAGCGGGTCCTTTTCATTCCCCCACCCCGGCCGGATTTGTATGCTCCCCCTAGGGAGTAGTCCCCAAAAAGGACCCGGGACAGTGCAGGTTGATCCATAACCTCTCGGCCCCTCGTGGTTCTGGTTTTTTAATGAAACCATCGACCCTCAGCTATGTATGGTAGGTTACGCAACAGTTGATCATGCTCTGGATGTGTTGTGCAGATTGGGCAAGGGTATTCCTAGCAAAAACAGACATAGAATCTGCCTTCCACCTTTTGCCTGTACACCCTGACGAATATAATTTATTGGGCTTCCAATTTGCGGTGTCATATTACTATGATAGGTGCATGCCCATGGGCTGTAGCGTGTCCTGTACCTATTTTGAGCAGTTCAGCTCATTGCTGCAGTGGATTTTCACTATGCGCACAGGCCATAAGGACATCATTCATTATTTTGACGATTTCTTGGTCTTGGGTCCTTCTAGTTCTGGGAAGTGCCAGGGGCCCTAAGAGCTTCAACGACTTTCTTAGAGGAAGCTGGTGTTCCAATTACTCCAGAATAAAACGAGGGCCCTGTGACCTGCCTGACTTTTCTAGGCATTGAGATAGGCACAGTAGCAGGAAAGTGTTGCCTCCCACTAGATAAGATAGAGACATTGAGACAATCCACTGACACAGTCCTAACACATAAATAAGTCACACTGCATCAACTTCTGGTTTTGGTGGGTCAGCTCAACTTTGCCTTGAGAATCATTCCCATGGCCCACCCTTTCTCTCGGTCCATAGCTAGGGTAACGTCTGGTCTGAAGGAGAAACATCACTACACTAGGCTGTCCGCTGAGGTAAAGGATGATCTACACATCTCGGCATCCTTTCTGGCACATTTTAATGTCACGGTCATATGGCCTACATGCCTTGTGTCCAGTGAAACTTTGTGTCTGTTCACTGACGCTGCTGGGAGCGTAGGCTATTGGGCAATACTTGGCCCGAGTGGTGCAGTGGGGGGGCTGGCCAACCAAGTTGCATGCCCAGGGCATCACAAAGAATGTGGCTTTTTTGGAGTTGTTCCCCATTGTTGTCGCAGTCACGATTTGGGCCCTCGTTTACAAAGACAGAACAGTAATCTTCTGGTCTGACAACATGGCAGTAGTTGAGGCAATCAATAGGCAAGGTGCTTCTTGCAGGTTAGTGCTTAAGTTGTTATAACATTTGGTTTTATGGTGCGTGAAGTTCAACATTACATTCCGGGCAAGACATGTTCCCGGAGGTTCATAACAATGCAGCTGATGCTGTGTGTCACTCGATGATGCAGGATTTTCGGAGG
Source organism: Pleurodeles waltl (assembly GCF_031143425.1). Classification (NCBI taxonomy): domain Eukaryota; kingdom Metazoa; phylum Chordata; class Amphibia; order Caudata; family Salamandridae; genus Pleurodeles; species Pleurodeles waltl. Next base: position 690,751,234 of record NC_090451.1, on the reverse strand, counting down.
TTCCATCAGCAAGCGGCAGAGAAGATGCCGGAGTTCCAGCATATCTGGGGTAGATTGAAGTCCCACTCAATCAGAACTAATGGCAGCATCTTTAGCAAGTTGGACTAGGAGAGCATATGAAAAGTCTTTTCATGAGTGTAGAGCATTCTTGCGCTCTATTCAACTACCCAGCTGGTTTTCAACTGAGGCCATTTGTCTCTTTTTAGGGAATCTTAGGGAGTTAGGCAAACCGGTATCCTGCGCTAGGGCTCACCTTGTCACCATCCGTTTTTTCGCTATATTACAGGGCAGAGAGGCACAATTAAACTCCTTTATCATTAAAAGAGCAATGGCTCGATGGTCCCGCCTGGAGGGCCCCCAGAAGCACAGCAGATTCCCCTCTTTCGTCCTCCGTTTTAGGTACCCTCTTGTCCCACCTTGACAAAGTCTGCAGTTCTTCATTTGAGGTGTGACTATTCGCGGCAGCATTCACAATAGCTTTCTACAGTGCATTCCGGGTGGGTGAGTTAGTGGGTTAATCTAAGTGTGATTTAACCGGGGGCTGCTGTTCGCTGATATATGCATCGATTCAGGGTGGCTAACAATTTGGTTGCGTAGGTCCAAAACCGACCAGGAGAAGAAAGGGTCGGCCATTAAGCTAAAGGCCATGTCGGGCTCCCCCCTTATGTCCACTTAATCGCCTGGGGTCATACCTAGCGGTCCGCCCAGCCACTGGTGCCACATCATAATTCATGTTGAATGCTTGTCTCGATAACAATTTTCAGCAGTGATGACTGCCGCTTTGGAGGCAGCTGGGTTGGACCCCTCAGGCTATTCACTGCATTCCTTATGCATAGGGGCAGCCACTGTGGCGGCTGAGGCTGGCATGTCCTCGGAAGAAGTTAAAACAATTGGCCCATGGTCCTACAGTTGCTTTAGGCAGTACATTTGGCTGGATTTGCAGTAATACATATGAAATTCATTGTGTTTAAGCATCATGCCTTGACTCACGCTGTTTTCTTCTGTTTCAGTAGCATGGCGCCACATGTGGTTTGGGTGCTCGGACACTCCTTTATCCGGCAAGCAGCATTCAGGCTGCAACTGCTAGGCCTAAGTCGGAGTTACTTTGTGACATCTCCTTCTGGTGGTGTGTGACTGGAGATCTGAGAGTTAATCATCTACAACAGTTCATAAGAATGGTAAAGGGGTGCGAGGGACTGCAGTTCCCCCTGGACCTCATCGTGTTACATACAGGAGGGAATGACCTGGTCTGACTTGGGCGTAAGGCACTCAGGGAAGCAATCTTAACAGAAATATTTCAACAGTCCAAAGAATTTCCAAACACCGCCATTGCATGGTAGCACATGGTACCCCAGCGTAACTGGGGGCAAGAGATAAAATCAAGGACTATCAATGTGTCTGTGAGATGTCTGAATTCAGAACTGGCGAGGTTGTGCCCGGGACCGGGGCGCTTGTGGAATATCCCGCATAAACTGCTCAAAGGCACAGGCACGTACCATAAGGATGGGGTGCATGTATCGGATGTGGGCACAGACCGATTCATCGAGGGTATATCGGCCTTTGCTCACTGTTTGTTCAGGAGTGGGGAGGGCGAAGGACCTCTGGGCCCCTGGTCGCCCTCATAGCATGACAGGAGATACTAAAGGCACCCTAAGTAACTGAGGGGTACTCAAAGCAGGGTACTCAGGATAACAGCGAAGGTAGGATCCTGCAGTCCTGAACCAATCGACGGATGTACACACCAGCTTGGGGGCTAGGGTGCCCAGATCACTGGGTTTGGCATGGGGCTCCCGCTCCTGACCACCCCGTTGCACCCTCATGGCAGATTGGTGTTTGGGGGGGGGGGAGGGGGGTAACCTGGAGCACGAGGACAAGGTACGGTGAGGTGTTGGAACTGCCCCTCTCAGAGATACAGGTGAAGAATGGTTCACCTGTGTGGTCCAACGGTGGTTCGGGATGCGGCCGGATCCTTGGTTGGGTGGCAAATATTGCCTATGCACTTTTGCCTTTGTTTAGGAGGTATGATGTGATTTAATTATTCTTGCACAGTTGGTACTAAATTTGTGTAATCTTTAATAAATTCTCCCAATGCCAAAGACACTCAGACTCCGTCGGTTTAGGTTTGGCGGGTGTTGGGGCGGGGCCTACTGGGGGCATACTGGTCCTAAAGTACTTGTAACACCAGGAGCTATGCGTTGGTAACAACAGGAGCCAGGCACTCGCAAGACTGGCAGTCCCAGGACTGGAAAAATAACACATAGTTCAAATCAGGCTCTACACCTCCCTGCTATTTAGAAAAACAAAAGACTATAAGGAGTCCACCTTTTTAGACAATGATACAAATATGTTGAAATGGTTTTAAAACCTTTACAGAAGCAAGCGTTGGCTAAGTCAGTAGGTTGCACTTCTTAAAAGCAAGTACAGAGCTATTGGCTTTGCTGATGCTTGTTGCTTTTCTCATAGTTTTTTTTTCCAAAGCAATTGCTAAATATGCCATGTACATGTTCATGCATGTGGATACAGAGGTAGACATATTTGGATTACATGCTCACATATGGGTGGTCATCTTGGAATTATTTTTTATATTCTAAATTACCGTTCCAGGATGGCGGACAAACATTTCAGAATGACAAAATCCAAAAACATGCTAAGCACAGGATGCTTCACATTGGGGACAAGCAGGTGGCCCTAAAGCAGTGTGCTGCTCTCGAACCTTTGATATATTATTTGTTTTTTAAAAGTAGAAAAAAAATAAGAGTCGGGATGGAGGGGATGGACTTTGTGGCATGAGAAAAAGCGAGCGACGGAGTGCCAGTGTGCATCTGCTGAGCCCTTGCAAAATGAAAAGTAGAAAAGACAGTAAAAAGCAGGGTGGGGGGAAAGGGAAACGAACCATGAAAGACTTCATAAAGAGAAACAAACTAAATCAAAAGTAAAGCGAGAGGCAGTGACGAGTAAGAGAGCGAGGAAAGTAATGCACACTCAGAGCGCTGACAAAACAAATGAAAAAATAATCCATTCACGTCAGTGCGGAAGGATACATGTCATGCAACTAGAATCATGGTAAAGAAGGTATGATCCATGGATGAGAAAAGCCATGTAGTAAGGGGAAGGGACCTGAGCTAGACAAGAAAGCCATCCAATCAATGCACGGGGCTAAGCCAAAGCCCACTCTGTGCACAATGTATTGTACACAATAGGTCTTTGACAACAGGCAGCTAAACTCGTCTGTAGGGGAGACCTAAAAGGGGAAATTGTGTGGGAAAACCTTATAAATGTGCAGAAACGGTCAACATATTGTGTTACTGTTTCTCAGCTTAACATAAAAAATTAAGAATCAAACTACATCAAACTGCACTCACTGCAAGTATTTGTAGGTTCCTGAGCGAGCAGAAGGCAAGCCAATTGAAATATGTAGGGTCCCTCCTCTGTACTCCCTTGTGTCAAGGTCTGTCTCCCTTAACTGTATGTAGTCACCCTCCCCTACCCAGATATTAGGGTCGCTAAAGACACACCCGCAGCACCGCGCTGGCGCCCAGAGATGCTACACCCTCGGACACGCACACCTGTCCCGCCGCGGCCCCCACACAGCCTTCATGCACCCGGATGCCTTCCACCCACGCATATCTCCTCAGCTTCCCTCTCCACTGATCGTCGAAACCTCGCTGCAGCTCCCTCTGTGCCTGTCCTCGTGCGGGGTCTCCTTCCCTCGCGCGCCTCTCTGCGCCGGGGCCTCTGCGCTCGCGCTTCATGCCTCGGTACCCACATTCCTCGTGTCACCCGGGTCCGCCTCCTTCGAACCTGGTCTCAGTCCCTCTTTCTGTCTCTCACATACACACTCTTGTCCCCAGACCCTGATAACAGGTCTCTGCGCCTTCTCACACCCTCTTTGTACATCCAGATGTCGTGTCTCCCTCGAACACCTCTCTCCTGTGCACTCACACATTCCTCGTTATCTCGCGGAGCCTTTGCACCCTCACACACCTCCTCTCAGGGTCATGTATGTATGTCCTGGTGTTCGGGTCTGTCCCGCTCACATATATCTCATCAGCTTCCCTGTGCACTGATATCAGGGTCAGTGAACTCACACATCCCTCGGTACCTCTCCAGGCCTTTGCACCCTCACGCACCTCATTTTCACCCCCACCTGTTTGCTTCCTGACGCCGACGTCTCTCTCTCCTCCTCGCTCCTCAGCCTCTCCCGTCGTCACGCACCCACCCCAGCAGCGCTCTGTGTGTTTTTGCACCAAAAAGAACACACATTTATCAGGCCTATCCCTATCAATGTATAAAAATGAAAAAAAAAGAATTAAAACGACGGATGGAAATGTGTAAAATATATAAACCTCAGCAGTGGGATGTATAATGATAAAGCCAGCTGTGCCTGCTGAGTAAGAATGCGGATGCGCCCACCTACACCCACCAACGTCTTGGTGGTCACTGCGCGGGCGCACACAGGATGCTGCAAAGGGTTTCATCCCATCGGGTGATGCCACTGGTTGAGGGGGAGGTCTGCCTTCTCACTGCGTCATAATAACAGAAAATCACACCACCGATTACCACTGTAAAAACAGCCTGCACTATTACCCAGTTTAACGGTACCCCAGCTAGCGGCCTCAGAAGGATGAGAAGCTGCCATTCCCCTTACAGGATTTATTCATGAAATGCAGACCACAGCTCGTGTCAGCAACGAGCAGGTAACTCACTGAGCTACCTTGGATAATGATTTTCACATGCTTGTGTGTATGTGAGTTTGTTGATCTGCGGACCCCAAAAAGAAACAAAAGTATTTATCTGAAGCACATACCCCCAGCCGGGCAATGCAATAGCGCATACCCAAATTAATAAAGATTCAACCAACAGCAGCTGGGAGTCCACCACTACAACCAAAACACTGATCACTACCTGCAGCCATGCTAGGAACTCGCAGGGAGGCGGTCACTTATGTCTAGACATGCGAGGTCCCTATGGAGCTAGCAAGAATGGCAAAATATGACTCCATATTAGGGGACCAGCTGAGGGTGTGCAGGACCTGAAGTGTGCCAGCTACCAGTGCTGGCTGGGCAAATGTGACAGTGGTGGGGCGTAAAATGCTCCATGACTTGCAGAGAGCGAGTGAGTATGACAGACTATAAGCTTGAGGTGACTACCTAGCGGCCTCGCAAGGGTGACAGTGGCCCTAGGCCAGTCAAGGAAGCTAGGCCTCCTACCATCTGCGTGGCGTATTAAAAACACACCCATAGTTGGGGTGCGGAATGCCCCTCAAAACTGTTAGCAATGCTACTGCGCCTGCTGCACTTCTCAAGGCTGTGCCCTGTGGCTGCTGTCTGCAGCACGACCACATGAACTAGCATAGATCTTGAAGTTAGTAAAAACTGTACGTCCAGGATCTAAAACATTGCTGGGTTTTCCATTGTAAATAGGGCCACTGGAATTATGCGGTAGGGGAGGACCAAATAACGCAGCAAGAAAAGACAGGTTATGTGGCATAATGCTGCACATTTTGTTATGGTATGACCTCATTATTTTTCATTTTTACATGTTCACATTATTAGAACAGAGAATTCACCTCATTAGTACCAGTGTGGCATACAAAACTAGCAATGAGCTATTAAGTTAGGGAACTATCATGTCCGTTTCAATTCACAAAAATGTCTGCAATTACCATTTTGGGACTGAAGCAAATGAAATCATTCCGTAAATACATGAAATAACGCATAATATAAATACATTAAATGAAGAGTACCAAATGCTATTTGCCCCACTCAAGAAACCCACCGCCAACCAAGAAAAGAAAAAAACAGCCTGGTTCACAGACGAACTGACCACCTCCAAACGCACCTGCCAGAAACTCAAGAAGAAATGGATCCTCGAGCGCACACCCGACAACCTTGCTACCCTCAAGGACGCCAACCGTGAACACCACCAACGGATCCGACTCGCCAAGCGCGCCCACTTCACAGAACGCCTCGACAACAATGCCCACGACTGCAAAGAACTCTTCTGCATCGTGAAGGAACTCTCCAACCCTAACGCCAACGTCAACGACTTCCCTCCCTCCCAGAAACTCTGCGACGATCTCTCCACCTTCTTCCACCAGAAAATCGCAGCCATCCACGACAGCTTCAACACCGCACCTCCGCCAGACCCCACCCCCGACGACTCCTCCCACACCTGCCGTCTCACCACCTGGTTCAAGTAGACGACACCGAAACCCTAACAACCATGAATTCCATCCACTCAGGCTCTCCCACGGACCCGTGCCCACATCACGTATTCAACAAAGCCGACGCCACCATCGCCCCCAAACTCCGCAAGATCATTAACCTCTCCTTCAACACCGCCACCTTCCCGGACAGCTGGAAGCACGCAGAAATCCAACCCCTCCTCAAGAAACCCAAGGCTGATCCCCACGATCTCTAAAAACTTCCGACCGATCTCTCTCCTCCCTTTTCCAGCGAAAGTCATCGAGAAGACCGTCAACGCACAGCTCGCCCACTTCCTAGAAGACAACTCCATCCTAGACCCCTCACAATCTGGATTCAGACGAAACCACAGCACTGAGACCGCACTCCTCGCCGCCACAGATGACATCAGACAACAAATGGACAACGGCGAAACCTCAGCCCTCATCCTCCTCGACCTATCAGCCGCTTTCGACACAGTCTGCCACCGCACCCTGCTAACCCGTCTCCACGAAGCCGGCATCCAAGACAAAGCCCTCAACTGGATCTCATCCTTCCTCTCCGACAGAACCCAGAGAGTCCGACTCTCACCCTTCCGCTCCAAAGCCACCAACCTCATCTACGGCGTCCCCCAAGGCTCCTCTCTTAGCCCAACGTTGGTCAACGTCTACATGGCCCCCCTCGCACAACTGGCCCGTCAACACAACCTTAGCATCATCTCCTACGCCGACGACACCCAGCTCGTCCTCTCCCTGACCAAAGATCCGCTCACCGCCAAAACCAACCTCCACGAGGGACTAAAATCCATCGCCGAGTGGATGAGCAACAGCCGCCTGAAGCTCAACTCCGACAAGACGGAAGTCCTCATCCTCGGACGCTCCCCCTCGGCCTTGAACGACTCCTGGTGGCCCACCGCCCTCGGACCCCCACCCACCCCAGCCAGCCACGTACGAAACCTCGGCTTCGTCCTCGACTCTGCTCTCACCATGTCCAAACAGATCAACGCCGTCTCCTCCTATTGTTTCAACACCCTCCGCATGCTCCGCAGGATCTTCAAGTGGATTCCAACAGGAACCAGGAAGACGGTGACTCAAGCCCTCGTCAGTAGCAGACTTGACTACGGCAACGCACTCTACACAGGCATCCCAACGAAAGACATCAAACGACTCCAACGCATCCAGAACGCATCCGCCCGCCTGATCCTCGACATACCCCGCCGATGTCACATCTCCCCCCACCTGAAGGACCTCCACTGGCTCCCTGTGGAAAAAAGGATCACCTTCAAACTCCTCACCCACGCACACAAGGCACTACACAACACCGGACCCACCTACCTGAACACCAGACTCAACTTCTACGTCCCCACACGTCAACTCCGCTCTGCCAACCTCGCCCTCGCCTTCGTCCCCCGAATCCAGCGCAAGAACTCTGGCGGCAGATCCTTCTCCTTCCTCGCCGCCAAGACCTGGAACTCTCTCCCCACCTCTCTACGCCAGACCGAGGACCTCCTCACCTTCAGGAGGCTCCTCAAGACATGGCTCTTCAAACGCTAGCAGCACCCCCCCCCCCCCTCCCCAGCGCCTCGAAACCCTGTCGGGTACATAGCGCGCTTTATAAATTCACTGATTGATAGAATGCTATCAGCAATTAAAAACAACGAAGAGCGAAGATAGGCTTTCTTCACCATTTACGTAGGAAAGTATCTCTTATTTAAATAAATAATATACTCAGACTACCTTTGACAGCGTGTGTAAGTAGGTTTTCAACCACAGCCATTTGACATGTTAATTAGTGTCAGAAAATATAATCTATAGGCAGATCTTCTTTCAAAAAAATAAATAATACACTTGTTTGAAAACATGAACTCACTGTGACTTTGAAGATCAGTTACAAGCAGTGTGAGCCAAGGCCTTGGCACCTACTCCAGGACCGACTGTAGGCCGAACCACCCGAGGACAGCTCAGAGCTCCTCACTGGTGTGTGTCCACCTGGAACCTCCATTGCAGGTGTTCTCCATTGTGTGTGGATTGACTGCGCACCACATGTTTTACTTAATGTTGTATTCGCCATGAGAGTTAGCAGTTGCAACATGCTCTGTTTCTGTAATTTTTCCGTGCATTTGATTACTCTTGCATAGTGCACACTTTGGCTCATGCCAGGTGTTTATGTGCGGCTTTGACTGAGAGCGCTGGCACCTAGGCCGAAGCCAAAGCAAAGTGCCTGTCAGTGTGTTGGTGCCTCTGCAGAGCACACAGAACAATATTCATGAATTCCAGTTACAACTGATATTCAGTGTAAGTGTGGTTGAAGGGGGTGCACAGTGGTCAAAATATTTAGAAGGCAAAGGCAAAAGGAAATAAAGTGCTTAAATGTGAATGAGAGTGGCGTATGTTTGGGGTGGTATAATGAAGGAGGTGCGAGGAAGTGCATTAGGGGAGTGTGAAAAGAGGGTGCTGAAGAGGAGGGAGGAGGTTGAAAATGTTCAGATGGATGAGATGTAAAGAGAAAAAAGGCAAACATTTCTAAAATGTATGTAATCCACAGTCTCACAATTTCAGAATTGTAACAGTTCCAATGTTAAATATTTATAACTAATTGTTGTTACTCATTTATCTTAAAGAGCTAATAACCATTGACAAAGCCAACAGTGCTGACAGGTTTTAGGTATATGTCAGTTGTTATGTTATATTTCTGGATGCAATAACATCTGAGAGACAAACCAAAATACAGGCCGGGAGGCACACTATGGGAATCACAGATATTTAGTCTGCATGTTTACTTTTGGAGAGCCCCCACTTTTTCCATCCCACTTAAAGACCTGTCTGCACATATTTCTGTATGACTGATAGCAGCCAGCACCTGAGGGTGCTTCCTGATGCCTGGTTACATTTGTTTCCAAAGTTGATGCCACATGCAGTGCAAGACACTGGGTAAGCACACACTATAAAGGGTCTGAAGCTGTTGCAGTGTACAATTCACACATTAAAGCAAAGAGGGGACATATTAATGAGGTAAGATATGGGGCCGTTTTTAATGTGTTTAATATTTCAAGACTAAATATTTCCACTGCTTTAAACCTTGCTTTCTCACTAAATGTATTTTCTTTCAAATGCACCATTTGTCAATATATTTTCAACCTGTTCTTGGATGAATGACTCACCTTGGACCCCGCATTTGTCAATTGAGCTTGCTCGCTTTATTAGCTACATAAAAGTCATACCCATACTTTTACGCACCACCTCTTTCAAATGTCACCAGCCGCCACTGGAGATTGGTGTTTACTTTTCTTTCATGGAGTGCAAAGTGAGAGAGGTTTGTAATGTGTACTATCTGACAATCTTGCTGAGTGTGAAAGGAAAGGCTGCTTGATGTTTATTTTTAATACGCAACACAAATTGCACAGTAAAAGTATTTCTAAATATGTCAGCAGCTAGAAAGCCATTTGAAGAACTTTCTTTCGTAATTCCGAAGTGTTATAGAAAGAAATATTTTAATAGGAATGAAACAAAACAAGACACTTTACTTGGTGAAGTGAAAGTGATAAATATTAATTGAAACCCAAATCTCCACACATTGTCATTTGTGCACTGTGTAGTGTTATTAGAAAAAACAAAGTTCAGTGCAAATTCAGTGGCAATATGTGGTGTCTGTAAATGGCAATGCGCTTCCACATCATGCTTTGGTAATACATTTGCGACAGTGAGCTCCAAAATGCACCACCAGCTACATACCGTACCCCTAACATTCTCCTGCTAAATGGGTGTGGCCCATTTGCTATACTTCATAATGTGAGGCTTGGAAGTTTCACAATCCCTATAACTTTAATGACGTAACACTGAGGGCAGCACATTCACTCTGAACATTGTTCCAGTACCACTGGTGGTCTGCTGCAAGGGTCAAACGGGTAAGCAAAGTTGTACTCTACCACAATGTAACTAGCACTTACACAAAGAGAAAACAGTTACCCACTGCCATCTTCCGGATATTACCACGCCCATCCTCTGCATATCAACTCGTCACATTCCGCAGTATGGATGATCTACCCTGCAATCTTCCCCACATTTTACTAAATCTATTTTAAACGTTCAGCAGAACAGCCTGTGCATCTGCTTGCTTCATCCAAGGCTCTAAAGCCACCTCCCCAAAACCTGCCACCCTTCCGAGTGTACTCCACCTCAAGTCATCATCCTTTTTGTATGAATATTTGTAAATATGTACACAAGTGCCTCGAGGCAACATACTTAGCAACTATAGTAAAGTCTTCAAATAGGCAAATAATGAGATGCACACCTCCTTACATTGTCTCACGAGTAGTACTCACATGTTGAAAACTCGCTGCTTGGTGCACTTTAACAATTTTGGTGTGCACACCTCTCTGTCCCTCTAAAGTGCAGAAGTCCAAGTGTGTAAATAAAAACCGGAGGAGTGTGAAACTTGATCTTGCCCTCTATGACAACCAGTTTATCATTCATCTTTGTCTACGTTTAATAAACCATCCAAAGTCTGACCCCCATCAGCTACCTCATCTTCAAAAGACAAGGTGCGCCCAACCTCAGGCTTGAGGGGAAGAGTGCAAGATCCGTAATCAGAAGGTTTCTGCCCCAGATATGGCACAGAGGTCCTATTACCAGTGACCTCTTATTTCCAATGAAGTTACCAGTCTCATTGAACTGATCAGATCCGCAGGGACACCGCAGATCAGGATCTCTTTGCTTTCACCAGGAGATACTGGCTGCTGAAAACATCCAAAATCCCTGTGTGAAATTACAGAGGGAAATGAGGAATTATCGTAGGAATTTGTCCTGGAATCACTGATTCCTGGGTAATTCCTTTTTTTCTTAGTGGATCCTTAAAGTCCAACTTATAATGGAGTGGATTTTCCCCACTCCCAGAATTAGTAGTTCTCCCAGTATTGGTAACTCCAGGTGTGGGGAAAACTTACTCCATTTACCAGCCCACTCATGGTGAGGGTGCTAGCCAGCCTTAGTCCCTGACTGTGATGGTAGCCTTAACGCCTCTGATTGAAGCTATCCATCTGACCTGAATATACTGGACCTCTCAGCAGCATTCGACATCAGTATCTGTGCTCTATTACTTCAACGCTTGTAAACAGTGGTTGAGTCTCAGTCTCAACTTATAATGACTCACTTCCTCCTTGGAAGCTGGCTGCAGGGTACTTTCACCTCTACACCTTTGCTTTGTCAATAGTGTTTCCCATTGGCCAGCATTGTCCATCATATTATTTAACATTTACAACAGGCATCCTCACAGTATGATCCATCTAAAAGCCTTGAGATCCCACTCTTAAGCTGACAGCATCCAAATTTATGTGCAGGTAAATGTCCTAGCCCAACATTTTTGAACAACTAAGCATAATCTTAAATAAAATCGCTGTTTGGTTGAAAGCCACCAATCCAAAACTTGATGCAACCAAGCTAGAGGTCAGTCTACATGGCCCAAGTGAGATGGGTGTACCCCTTCATCATTCTCTCAGTCATCGATCATTTTTGGAGGTCCCTCGTTATTTGCAGAATGGGTGAATAATTTTGACCTTATCTGAGATGGAGATGTGAGCTTTAAATCATACATTGACAGCAATGTCAATGATTGCATGTTCAAGACCCACCAGCTACAAAGGGTACTGTGTTTTCATAGGACCAGGCGGAAATGTAATTCTGCTCACAGATTGGTGGAATTTGATAACCCTGCATTACATGTGTAATGCAGAGTTCCTGCTAACTTCTGCCAATCAGCACGTTGTGGAGTTATTCTGCATTTTGCAACTCGCAATGTTTACAGGAACAGGGTGAGGCTCCACAATGTGTGCTTGCTAGATTTGCCAGGTCCTGGAACAATTTCCGGCCATCAAAGAGCCTTCTGGTGCCATTTTATAACACCGGCGAACGCGAATGGACAAAGAGTGCTGCGGTTCGAGTAGATTTGCTGCTGCCCGAGTAGCTTTTCTAATCAAGCTGCAGCAAAATCAACTTGAATGGCTACATGCTCATGCCCAACGCATGTTGCCGTTCATGCTGATTTTCAGCATTGCTTGCACTACCGGTGCTAAATTGCAGCACAAGCTGCATATTTTCCACCAGTTGGCAGAATTCTGCAGAATCTCAAGGAGTTTTTCTATAACTCTGTGGAATTCCGTGGAGTGAGTTCTTCCCACCCCTAGTTTTATACCTCCAGAAACCAACAAAGTAGTGGTGGGAAAGGTTATTCATTCAACTGTGGTAAGGCTCTATTTTGTGCCTTCCAGAAATTCGGACACAGGATGCAGTAGTCCACCTGATCTTTGGAATTCCTATTATGGACCAGGTTTCCACATTGGAATTTTCTTCAACTGGCTACCATAAAGGCAGAGTTTTTTTTCTTAGTGACCAGGTGCTGTTTGGTCAGCAGCCTACACTCTATAAATAAAATTAAATAAATATGCCGATCAATAGAAAACATGCATTCATTGATACTTCTCTCTGTCTATCAAAGTTCTCCCAAAACCAATGTCACTGACTATGCATTTATAGCAAACTATCAGCTACAAATCTCCCCAAAAGGATTTCATAAAATATCCATCCAATGTAAACAATTATTCCTTTGATCACTACATCTATCCACCAAATCCCCCTCAAATATGATACTGTCAACCATTCATTTAAATAAATCAATTATTCATTACCATTCCATCTACTCGCCAAATCAACGAAACATGTTGGAACCACCCATCCACCAAGGAAAAGCCATCAATCATCGAGCCTTCTCTCTAGCCAGCAAATCACCCCAAAATGTTCGACCTAATCATCAATCTAGGAAAAGCCATCAATCATACATCCTTCTCTCTCTCCAGCAAATCACCCCAAACTTGTTGGAACAAACCATCCACCCAGCAAAAGGCATCAATCATTGATCCTTCTCTCGATAAATCAAATCACCTCAAACTTGTTGGAACGAACTACCCACCCAGTAAAAGCCATCAATCATTGATCCTTCTCTCTATCCACAAATCACCCCAAACTTGTTGGAACAAACCATCCACCCAGGAAAAGCCATCAATCATTGATCGTTCTCTCGATAAAGCAAATCACCTCAAACTTGTTGCAACGAACCGCCCACCCAGGAAAAGCCACCAATCATCGATCCTTCTCTCTATCCAGCAAATCACCCAAAACTTGATGGAACCAACTATCTAATCTAGGAAATCAATCATTGTTCCTGTTCTGTCCAACAAATCACCCCAAACTAAATGAAGGTAACTGCTCGATCAGCGAAAACAATCATTGATCCCAGAATGTTCACCAAACTTGATGGAACAAACCATCCATCCAGGGCAAACAATAGAGCATCAATCCTTTCTCTGTTCACTAAACCAGCCCAAAGTTAGTGGCCCTTAATATCCAACCAGAGCAAAGAATCATTCGTTGACCTTCTCTGTTCACCAAATCACCTCATTCTTGAGGGAACCAACTATCCAACCAGAGCAAACCATCATTTATTGACCCTCCGCTCAGTTCTCCAAATCACCCCAAAGATGATGGAACTAACTATCCAAACACAGCATGCAATCATTCAATGATCCTTCACTGTACACCAAATCACTCATTTCCTGGGCAAACAACCATTGATCATTCTTTATGTCCACCACACCGCCCTATTATTGATAGAACCAACCGCCCAACAAATGCACCAAATCACCACAAACTTGAACAAAACCACCATCCACCAGGGCATACAACTAATCACTGATCCTTTTAATGTTTATCAAATCACCACAACATTTAAGGAACTAACCTAAGTTTGAAAAAAACTCTTCCGTCTTAGAGGTGTGCTTGACATAGAGGCTCCTCCCAAAGTCACTGTACTCTCTCATTCCTTTCAGATGATCTCTAAATTGTTTGGAATCCTACTTCTTACTATGTTTACCTTAAGTCATGGAAATCTCATTGAATTTTTTCCAACCGCCATGAACTGAGAGGAATGTCTCTAAACTTCAATCACAACTCTCTTGAGTCTCCTTGAAGTGATATCTTTCTGAACCCAGAGGATTCTTCCTCAGTGTGTAGGAACAAGGAATGTTTTCCTGAGCTCACAAGTGGCTTGCTGATCTAGAGGAATCTTCCCAGACCCACAGGACTCTTTCTCAATTTATTAGGACTCCCCTTGACCCCCAAATCCCATGGCAGGGATCCCCCCTACAGTATTTAAACTCCCTATCCATAAGGCAGCATGGCTGCAGACAAATCTAAACAGACAATTCTCAGCTTGTTATTAGACCTCTCAAATATGCCTTTGACTCTGCAATCTACCGGCAAGCTATTCATTCTTGGGTATGGATTTGTTTCTCAAACGTAACATCAGTAAAATGGGGATTCTTTTGATCCAAAGTGTTGGGGTGCCTCCTCCTGGACAACTTGTATGAGCTCCAGTCATGGCAAGTTTCCCAGGCCCATGCGTGATGTACCACTCGATTTAAGTTTTTCCTTTGAATTCTGGGACTTGTAGTCTTGTTTAATTCATTATAAAACAGGACTACAAGTCCCAGAATTCAAAGGACAAAAACTGGACTGGTACAGCACATCGTGCATGGATGTGGGAAACTTAGCTGCTCTGGTGAGTCTTCTTTGACCATCATCTCTCCCTAAAAACACCAGGAGGACACAGTGGTGAGCTCCTGCCTTCACCTTCTTTGTATGTTAACGAAGACCTTACCTTTCCATCGTAGATTCTCTTGTTGCCCACTGTTAGCCCCTCACAGGTCACCTGATGTCATCTTTTCAACGAATCCAGAAGTTTGCTGTCCGGCTGGTTAGTCGCTTGCGTACCTTTGATCACGTGACCCAGGTGCGTAAGGGCGTCTGCTGGCTGGGTGTGAACACAATTTTCATGCTAGGGGCTCAACTCTGTCCCAGTGTGCACCATAGCCCAGAAGAACCCCCCTGCTTTAGTTTGGATACTACCCCATCCAAACCAGGTCATCCTCCTGTTCGGGGTCTTCAGGAAGGCTATAGAAAAGGTTCAGTTAATGTGGAACCCTCTGTCCTTTTTGTCTGCTCTCAGCATATGCTATTTCTATATCTTTAGCTATAAATTCTCTCTTCCCCTGAGCTCAAAGGAGCCTTGAATTCACAGAAATCTCACGGTTCTCCTCACAGAAATCTCACTGAACACAAATCCCCATCCCCTGGCCCTTGAACTTAGGCTCCCTTAAACTTACAGGACTATCCTTGAGCTCAATGGACTACAGGATTCCCCCTGAATTCACAGGAGTATTTCTGAACTCACAAGAGTTCTACTTAAGTCACAAGTTTCTCCCCAAGCTCACCGAAATGTCATGACGCTCCTTTAACTCACATGCATCTCACTGAACCCTCACAACTCTCTTTGCACTCATAGGAGTCTCAATGAACTCCAGCTGCTCCGCCCTGCACTCACAAGAGTCACTATAAACTCACTTGACCATAGGACTCCTTACTGAAGTCACAATTATCCTCGACCTCACTGAACTCTGGTGTTTTTCCTCTCACTCACAGCAGTACCAATAAAACCACTAGTCCCCCCCCTTCTTTGGAACTCAAAGGACTCCTTGCACTCCCTATATTCGTAGGAGTGTTCTGATTTCTCATGAGGCCCTGAATCTCTGAGCTCTGATGAGACTCCTTGTACTCACAGGAGTTTCTCCTAAGACCGGAGTCTCCCTGAGCCCCGATGAGCCTCTGTGAAGTCACAAGGGTCTCTCCTAAGACCCAAGAGTCTCCCTGAACTCCAAGGAGCCTCCCTGAACTCACAGGGTTCTCTCCTGAGACTTAAGAGTCTCCCTGAACCCCAAGGAGCCTCTGTGAACTCGCAGGAGTCTTTCCATACTTTATGGGACTCCCTGAACTCATAGGGTTCTCTCCTGAGACTTAAGAGTCTCCCTGAACCCCAAGGAGCCTCTGTGAACTCACAGGAGTCTTTCCATACTTTATGGGACTCCCTGAACTCACAGGGTTCTCTCCTGAGACTTAATAGTCTCCCTGAACTCCAAGAAGCCTCTGTGGACTCAGCGGGGTCTCCAGGGACCAGAGAGTCTTCCCGAACTCCAAGGAGCCTTCGTGAACTCACAGGGGTCTCCCCTAAGACGCAAGAGTCTCCCTGAACCCCAAGGAGCCTCTGTTATCTCACAGGGGGTCTATCCTGTGAGCCAAGGCTCTTCCTGAACTTAAAGCAGCCTCTGTGAACTCACAGTCTTCTCTCCATAATTCATGGGACTCAATGAGCTTCAGGAGCCCCTCTTAACATCTAAGAGTCTTCCTGAACCCCGTGGGTATCCAGACCCACACTAGTCTCCATGAGCTCTCATAAGCGTCATGCACACTCACCAGTCTCTGAATTTTCATGCTACCCGCTGAACTCTGAATCTTCAGGGCTCTCACAAATACCCTTGAACTCGGACTACACTCTTTGCCCTCACATTGCCGAAACTGCAATGCAAAAGTCTTAGCTCTGCATTTACTTATTCATGAAGCTTTTGCAAAGAGCTGGAGAGAAGAAACCAAGGCAGCATTAATTATGCACTGAGGGATCCCACCAGTTCTCTGGAACAAGCAAAGACATGCAAATGAAATGCAGGGAAACCCTTTGAGGAGCTCATGGAAGAGCATTAAAGCAGAGAATCAGATTGAGGGTATGAGTGGGATGGTGCGCGCGCTCAGTGGTGGTGCGCCCTCAGCGAAGAGAAAGAGCAGACACCCAGAAAATATGTGGCAGTCTAGTCATTGTAGCTTCACTCCTACCACTGAAGTATATTTTTGCCTGCTGGACACTTACAATAGAACCCAGAAGTATCTAAATTGTAGATTTCCATGCAAACAACGCCTGTCCTAAACATATCCATTCAGACTGCCCTGAATGTACATCTGAGTTTCTACAGAGAGTGAAAAGTCTTGACATTTCCCCAGGCAAAATTATTTCTGTGTTTGTAGGATATTGTTGCTTTTTTATCATTCACAGATTGAAGCACACATGCAAAGCTGTGACTGTTTTTTTTCAGAACTACTCACATGCATAACACTTAAAAGGGCTAAAGAAGTGCACATCTGAGGAAGACCATTCCCAGCACCTCCATCCCTACCCACTCCCACAGTGAAAACACACTCGTACCCTTGGCAGCAGATGTCTGTGTGTTTCCGGGTGGAACTCTACCTGCACAGGTATCTGAACAGCTGCACATCCAAGAATCCATGAGGTTCTCCTACTTCCACAGGCATGTGTTCTGCCACAAGTATTTGTGAAGGCAGAAATTCTATACCAGTGCTAATGGGACCTTGCACGTTCTCTACAGAGGAGAACAAATCTAACCAAGGCTCTAACCACTGCAGAAAGAGACCTTGGGCCACCTCCCAATGGAGACGCCATTTGTGATCGACAAGGCACTGTCAGCTGAGTTTGTCCACTGTGGCGTTCAGAGAGCCCGCCAAATGTTGAACCAGGGATATGCCCTGCTGTTTCAGCGATGTCCAGAGGCACATAGCCTCCAGACAAAGGGTCCATGACCCCACCCGCCTTGCTTGTTGCATTATCACATGGCGTTGTGTTGTCTGTGATCACCTGCACCACTTTCCCTTTGAGAGAGGGAAGGAATGCTTTCAATGTCATTCTGATTGCCCAGAGCTCCAAAAGATTATTGTGGAGCCCAGACTCCCCTGGAGACCAGACGCCTTTGATATTCATCTCTCCCATGTCGCTGCCCCATCCTAGGTGAAAAATGTGTCACTTCTGTGAGATCTGGTTGGGGAAGGGAGAGGGATCTGCCTCTGACCCAATCACGGTTTGTTAGCCACCACTTCAAATCTTGCACAGTTCCCTCTGAGATCTGGACCATGTCGGAGAGATTCCCCTGAGCTGTGTCCACTGGAACATCAGGTCCCACTGCAGAGCCCACATGTGCCAGCGGCCTCAGAGTCATTTTCACTGAAATCCAGGCTAGAGGCTGAAACATCGGTATCATAGCCCGAATATCCTGGACTTGCCGCTCTGTAGCGTATATATTGTATCCAGAATAGCTCAGATGAAACTGAGTATCTGAGAGGGAGTCAGGAGTGACTTCAGCATGCTTATAGTGAACTCCAGCGAATGCAGGAGGTTCGCCGTAGTGTGGAAGTGGGAGACAACAGCGTGGGGCGAGTCCGCCTTCAACAGCCAGTCGTCGAGGTAGGAATAGACTGAAACCCCTGACCTGCGCAGATGAGCTGTGACCCCTGCATTCACCACGGTGGACACCCGAGGAGCACTGGTGAGACCAAAGGGAAGCATGGTAAACTTAAAGTGCTCGTGGCCCACGGAGAACCGCAAGTAACATCTGTGGGCCGGCAGGACATGGATGTGAAAGTAAGCGTCCTGCTACAAACACACCCATCCAGTCTCCTGGGTCCAGGGCAGATAAAACCTCACCCAAAGTGAGCATTTTGAACTTCTCCTTTCTGAGGAGGAGGTTGAGGGACCTTGAGGGACCAGAGGTCTAGCATAGAGTGAAGGCCCTTGTCCCTTTTGGATACAGCAAGTAGCAGAAATACACAAACACGACCTACTTCTGGCCAAGGGACCCTCTCTATGGGTTTCTTGGCACAGAGAGCCGTAACCTCCTCACGGAGAAGCGCCAAGTAATCCTCCGTCATGTGATCGTAAGAGGGTGGCATGGATTGAGGGGCAGTCGCGAAGGGGAGGGAGTAGCCCCTTCGGACAATTTGCAAAACCCACATGCTGACGTGATGGACTGCCATCAAGGCATGTGATGGCGAATTCTGGCTCTAACCAGTCTCTGATGGGACAGGGTAAGACTAGGAAGGTTTGGAGGTTGCAGCGGAGGGGTTGGGGTGCACTGGCTAGACCGCTGACTCCCTGATCCACATGGACGCTGGATCCCACGCCCTCGGCCAAGCAGAAGCTTGCAACATGCGCGTCATGATGGCTAAAGGGGAGTGGACCTGACTGGGCATCCCTTCCATGGCCATAAAAGGGGCGAAAAGCAAACTGAGGGGGGCAAGAGGCAGCTGCGAGGCCTAGGTACTGGGCCACGGCCAGGGAATCCTTAAAGTGCTTTGTCTCCAAAGAGACAGGTGCGATCAATGGGCATGTCCATAAGGGTGGATTGGACATCCCCTGAAAAACCAGATGTCCTCAACTAGGAGTGGCACCTCAAGGCCACCACTGAAGCAACCAATCTGCCTAAAGAGTCGGTCGTATCAAGCCCACAACGGATTGTGAACTCAGCTTAGCCTCTCCCGTCAGCAACAGCTTGGGAGAGAATGGCCAGGGCTTCCTCCAAAATTTGTGGCAGCATTTGAGCTACCGTATGCCATAAAGTATGGGTAGAACGGCCTAAAAGGCATGCAGTGTGCACAGACTGCAATGCCAGACTGGAGGAAGAGGACATCTTAATTCCCAAGAAGATCCAGCCTCTTGGATTCCCTATCCGGTGGCGCAGTAGGGAACGCACCATATGATGTTGAGGCATGGATAACCAGGCTCTACAGGATAGGGTATTGGGTCAGTAGGCGCAGGCCTATGGCTGCGGACTATTGTCCTGTTCACGGGAGCCCTTGTGTTGGGTTTGAACTAGGTCCCCAACAGGACATCAGTAAGGGCTTCATTGAAGGGCAAAAGGGGTTCAGACTTGGAAGCCCCGAACTGAAGCAACTCAGTCAGGAGATTAGTCCTGACAGCCAACAAAGGCAGCTCGAGCCCCAGGACATCGACCTCTCTTTGCACCACCATGGAATAAGAAGCCCCCTCCTCCAAAGCCACGGTAGGGGGAGAGAATATGTCAGCATCTGGTGAGGTGTCTAGACCGCTGGCTTCACCCAGTTCATGAGCCCAGTCCATAGGGTTTAAAAGCTGGTATTCTAAAGGGTCCAGCGACCCCTTCATACTCTTACTGTACCTGAACCCATAAGGATAAGGGTCAGGATCTGATCTAGTAAGCTAGGTCCTTACTTAGGTTAGAATCAGCATTGAGCGATGCCAGTCAAGCTCAGAGTCAGTAATGAGTATGAGATTGATGTCGTCGGTGGGCCCGGGCGGCATCGGGAGCGTCAATGTCAGAACTACCATCAGGGAGAGTCGCATGGGTACGACCGATGCAGGTTTGGATCTAGAAGTAGATCCCTGGGGTCCTCCAGAGCTAGGGCAGATGCCAGTGCAGAACCAGAGGGGGCCTGACTGGAGTCCGAAGGCGCTCTGGCAGGGTCAGACTGCCCAAATAAGCGGCACATGGCCTTGTAAAATTCCTTCAGTTGGGCAGGTGTGGCTCCGGCTTCCAGAATCTCAGGGAGGCGCGAAGCTAACCCAGTTGTGGGCTCCAAGGACGGAGGCCTAGAGCATCGATGCACTGTCTCCCACATCCCATCAGTTGACTGACAGGGGGGGGGTGAAGTTGAAGAATGCTTGTGCTTCTTCGACTTCTTTTCGTTACCCGAACGTCTCTAAGATAGTGAACGGGACGACAATGAGTGGTGGGGGCTCCGTGAGCGGTCTCGGGACTTCCTCTCAACCAAGAGTGACGTGGAGCCGAGCAATGAGCTGCGAGCAGCTTTAGGGACTGCTCCCTCAAAGCCTTCGGGTTCATGGCCCGGCATTCAGAGCACGACTTCAGGCCGTGATTGAGCTCCAAACACCACAGCCATACGAGGTGAAGATCCATCATGGACATCATCCGATGACAGGTGTCGCAGGGCTTGAAACCAGTCTTCCAGGATGCAATTTCGACACACCAAGAAGTAAAAAAATAAAATAAAAGCTTTGATAAAACCCGAAAAGTCCAGTCAAAAAGTGACTGTAAGGTAGCTCTTCTTCAGATCTGCGCATAGCGTGGCACAGAAAGAAAAGAACTGATGTCAGAGCGCCAAAGTGGGGCTTATACACGACCCATATTGTCACACCCAGTGACCACCACACCTAAGATGAATGCGGAGTTGACCAATGCCACTTAATGGCACGCAAGGGTACTGCTCGAGAAAAATCTCCGGATCCAGACTGACGCCTGGGGGAAAATTAAGATAAGGAATCTAGAAGTCTAGAAGTCTCTAAAAGATATTTATTTATTTATGCATTTTTATATAGCGCAGACATTACCCAGAGGTGTTTCAGCACTTTACAATAAAACAAAAGAATCTTACATGAGAAATTTAGAGTAACATGGTAGTAGGTGACTACACGTACAGCTACTCATTGTGAGAGTTACATATTTACAAATTACATATTGGAAAAGATAAAGGGGGTTATTCTAACTTTGGAGGAGGTGTTAATCCGTCCCAAAAGTGACGGAAAAGTGACGGATTTACCACCAGCCGCATTACGAGTCCATTATATCCTATGGAACTCGTAATACGGCTGGTGGTATATCCGTCACTTTACCGTCACTTTTGGGACGGATTAACACTCCTCCAAAGTTAGAATAACCCCCAAAGTGTTAAGGGTCACATAAATATATATTACATAAAATCAGTTATCATTCTGGTGGAATAGACTCTCCCATTTCCTAAGCCCTGGTGCCACTGCCCTTCCTGCGCTAGTGATAGTAAATCCTCTGACATGTCCAGCACGCTGGGGAGTAAGAGAATGTTTTTGTCTTTATGGTGCAGCTGTACATCCTTCCAAGCAGTTGTCTCAGGTCCCTGGAATAAACACATCTGCATTCCCAGGCTTGGCAGAAGGTTAGAGCCACAACACCTACTGGATTCCTGGCATCTGGAAGAAGCGCTGCTTCAGGGTTAGGGGCCCAACACATCTTCACATGTCCCAGATGCACAGGCGGAAGAAAGATGGTTCAGATTATTCCAGGATAAGGGCGACCAGTGTTGCCCGACAAGACACCCCTTAAGATTTAAGGTGGAAGGTGACTGAGGAATGGTTGATGTAGCATCCACAGGCAGGGCTGGGACAAGTGAAAGCTCACAATCAGACCAGTTCGATGGTACAGATATGTCCCCAGAAGATTGGGCTGCAGGTCCTTAGGTCTCTGGCTACTTTCACGACTTTGAGTTATCCTCCACAGCGGTCATGGTGAGCCAGTTCATGACAGGGCAGCTCCTCTCTCCTTGGGTCACCCAAACCTTGTCTTCCAGTCAGGGTACATCAGCAGGATTTCTTTGGTGTCCTAAGATTAGGTTCAGCCTTCGGGGGAACGCTGGCCATGATTAGGCATGCCTCCTACCAAGTGATGTAAATGGATATTATAGAAGTGCAGGTACTCCCTCTCTAGAGTACCTGTGACATAATGTGCCATGCTGAAAATCTAGATTTCCAGCCAATCAGTGCATAGCACATCTATCCACTGGAGGGACTGGAACAGCACTAGAGGGGGAAAGACGACAGAGCATAGCACGGAGGAGGAGACCACAGTGATCTCAGAAGTGCGTACTAGGTGAGGCATAGGTCAGGCAACATATGCAGGGATACGCTGCCACTTGACAGACCTAGGGATAGAGCTCATCAAGCTGTAAAACCATTTCGGCTTATACCTTACCATGGTGTTACACCACTTTTAAATACCTAGGGGTACATATATATCATGACGTCAAGGAACTCAGTTAGGGGAACCTAGGTCGAACGATTAGGTCAATCAGAGGCTCTTTACCCTTCTGGTGTTCACTTCCTCTGTCTCCGCTTGGGAAAGTGGCGATCGCAAAAATGATTATTCTCCCATGAGTATTATACTATTTTTCCGCCCTGCTGCTGGCACTCCCTAAGGCTTTCTTTGAGCCTCTGACCAGCCTGCTGACCGAACTGGTGTGGAGCAGTGGGTACCAGTGGGTGGCCCTGACCAGGATTTATTTACCACTGGAGCAGTGGGGAATGGGCGCTCTGCAGTACGAATTGTATTACGCAGCAGCGCAGATACCCTTGATCATGCGCTGGCTGCGAGACCCCCTTAGTTCGGAGGGTTGGATGGTGGCTGCCTTCCTAGACCATTCAAATGTGTTGCGATGGCTTATCGGTCAGCACGGTCCGCCGCACCCGTGTAATACCCTGATGAATGTGGCTGGCCAGGTCTGGCGCCGGTATGTAATGGGGGGGAAACGACCCCCACCATATTCGCCCGAGATCCCCCTGCTTGCCATCCCAGGCATAGGGAGGATAGCTGGACAACACAGAATAGCTGCCTGGTCCATGAAAGGTATACAGACTATAGGAGATATCTTTGAGGAGGGGCGCTTCCTAACATACAAAGCACTAGCAAACGAGCACAACCTACGTCAGGGCGGGTTCATCGCATGCGGGGCGCTGCATCGGCTGGTGCGTGACACATGGGGAAATGGTAACAGCGAACCACAAACGGCACTGGCATTACATGAATTGCTAACGGGAGCGAGCATGCAATCTGAAATATCATGGATATATAAAACACTATTTGCTTGCCCTGAGGAGGCGCAGACAGGCGAAGGCTAGATGGGATGCGGTTTTGCCCACGCCATTGACCCAGCGCGCATGCATTACAGCACTCACTTCATCACAAGAGGTTTCACGCAACTCCCGCTTTCGGTACACACAATTTAACTATCTATACCAGACTTACTGAACCCCAAATAGGCTTAAGCGCATGTTCCCACATTCTACCCCAGAGTGCCCTAGATGTGGGGACCCAGAAGCTATTTTTTTCCATATGACTTGGGGCTGCCCTCCGGTGCTGCTCGCATGGCATGATGTCACATCACAGACGGCTGACTGGTCGGGACTCTCTTTATCCCCTACACCCGAATCCTGCCTGCTGGGGGTCCACCTGCGATGCAGGGGGGAAGTCGGCACACTGGTGCGTAGACCTTGCGTTCATCTTATTTAAACGTCTCTTAGCGACACAGTGGAAATCACTGAGTGCTCCAGACACACATCGCTGGTCAAACAAATTGTTACACTGGGCTAGAGCAGAGGCACAGGTACTGCGCTCCCTCCGTGACAGGGGGGTGGTGGTCAAGGGGGTGGACACATGGAACTTCTTTATTGATCAACTGGAAAACAAGGACGATCCCCACCCACCCTGAACTGTGGCTTCCATGTTCATACATAAAGCACATACACATATAGAGGTGGACATGGGACCTCGGACCTTGGGTTGGAATGTCTAGTTTGTTTCCTTGATGCTGTACGAGTCTGCCCCTGCACTCTGCGCAATGAGAACAGTGACACTAGCGAGACCGCGCACTCCAGGTTAACTTGTCCTCGTAATTGACCCCATTCATGCAGGCACAGTGGACGCGACTGATGGGACGCTTTGTGTGGTCGGAGATTCCCTCCGGGTTGTTCCCAGGGCGCTCTTCCTCTGCCTCCTGCTCTCCCTGTGTGGCCGTTCCCCCTCTCTCTTTCCCCGCCTTCCTTTCTCCTTCACGATCACTCGGCCTGCTTCTATGCCGCTAGCGAGCAGTTCTGTTTTTCTATATTGTTTGTGCTTCACTTTACCTTTCTTTACTTCTAAGTCTTTGTTACTAAATGCTCTGTTTATGTGCAGTGATATATGGCATGATGTTCTATTGTCAGGAATGTTGGCATTGTAATTAGCCGCATATCCGGATTGCTGTGTGGAAATTTGATAAACTTAATAAACAGATAAAAAAAAAAGCTGTAAAACCATTTATGAGTAATGCCTGGACTCTTGAGAGGAGCTTGGTATCTGCAGGACATGAGAGCAGTTAGTTTGTAGGGTCGTGGGACAAAGCTGTTTGTTAGTTGTCCCATACACAAACACAACCTGAGGGGGAGCCTGCATCTTCTGCTGCAATCATACAGTCACCACGGACCACACCACTACATTGGAACTCCCATTACATACCTCTGACGAGGCACTGATTTGCAGTAGCAGACACACTGCATGCTACACTGCTGCAATGTGATTTGGTGAAAGACGAAAGACTTATATTGCAGTGGCCTATGAGGGTAGCACTGGGATGTCATGTGTGAGTGACAGGAAAAGTGCTCAAGTCCTGCCTTATGTAGCTTTGCCTAGGCATGTGATGGCCCGAAGAATAAACAGGTAAAACACATGCAATTTACAATGATTTATGGTGGCTCTGCTTGATTGTGAAGATCTCTATATAATTCACCCAGGAACGACAAAGGAGCAGTCAATGGCATGCACTGGATACAGGTTGTCAAAGCACCAGCACAATAGGGGGCACCAAGGATCAGCAGTACTTATTTTGAGCTGGTGTTTGCTGATCTTTAGGACCAGGACTTAATATGCAACATCAGTACTATTGCAGTCCACCACAGTGTGGTGCTCTTTGTCTGTTTTTAACATGAGCACATCAACAGAGTGTTTAATAATTCAAAATACATTGAAAAGGCATAATTTCAGCTATCCAGGCCAGTCTTATACCTTTGTGGGTTTGGAATAGTCTGAACTGTCAAACTTGCAATGGCATTAGCAGTGCTGGTAGTGGCATTAGCAGTGCTGACGGGACAATGGGTGGTGCAAGCTGCAGTGACCACCCGAGATGGCCCTGGCACTTACATTTTTTTTTTTTTTTTTTTACAAATTACGTACTGGGGGTCAGGAGAGCAGCACCTCTTCCAGAAGAGACATCAAAGATTGCCTGTCCAAGAGCACAAGGACCCCATTTCTGGTGTTCACTCAGGCCTTCCATCTCCTTTAATTAACTTTAAAATACACGATTGATAACAACATCAAACATTACATTACAAATGTCACTTTAAAACAAAGGCAACAACAGAATGAAACACAGGAAGAAGCAACTTAAAAATTAGAAAAGACAAGAAAAGCATCAACACACGGGCATGCAACAAATAAACACCAATCCTGTATATCCAAGCAATTTAAATGAAGCAGAATGAACTCTATTTACCCCATACAGTGGGGCTGGCACAGGTGCCATCAAGCTGA
Source organism: Pleurodeles waltl (assembly GCF_031143425.1). NCBI lineage: Eukaryota > Metazoa > Chordata > Amphibia > Caudata > Salamandridae > Pleurodeles > Pleurodeles waltl. Next base: position 690,725,182 of record NC_090451.1, on the reverse strand, counting down.
TTGTAAATTCTACATCTTTATCTTATCTTTGACATAACATCATTGCCACGTGGCATTAAGAACACCTCCTAACAGAAACATCAAACACAAATCAAGGAACAGCTATGTAGCACTGTCCTTGCGAGGGGCACCTCACTATCCATTCTGGCCCCACCACCTACACTATAAACGTCAGTAGGAAGAAAAGAGTGGAGCTGACTGGTGTGGGCCACCAGCGGGATAGCCGTATGCGTCATGTTACCTAGAGGTTGTGGCAGATCAGCCCCATGCCTCGGGTTATCTAGGGGTTGTGGTCCACCAGCAGGACTGTTAAGTGCCTCACGTTAACTAGAGGTTGTGGACCACCAGTTCCTTTTGTTACTTAGAGGTTGTGGACCACCAGCAGGTCAGCCTCATGCTTCATATTAACTAGAGGATGTGAACTGCCAGCAGGTGAGACTCGTGCCTTGTGTTTACTAGAGGTTGTGGACCACCAGCGGGTCAGCCCCGTGCTTCGTATTACCTAGACGTTATGGACCACCGGCAGCTCAGCCTAGTGCCCACGTTACTTAGAGGTTTTGGACCACCAGCAAGTCAGCCCCCCTCTAGTCAGCCCCATGTCAACCAGAGGTTGTGGACCACCACCGTGGTACAGAGGTTGTGGACTACCAGCAGTTCAGCCCCGTGCCTCGCGCCTTGAGGTTGTGGGCCACCAGCAGGACAGTACCGTGCCTCTGCGGTACCCTAGAGGTTGTGGGCTACCTGGAAGGCAGCCCTATACTAACCAGACCCATTTTAGCTAGAGATTCTGGATCACCAACAAGCCAGACCACGTTCCAGGTCATGCACCAAACCCAGGTCATCCCTGTAGAAATGTAGTACGTCTACACACCACATCCAGGCCGTTACTTTAGGAATACTGCATTGCCAGACACCCTATCCAGGCCATTACTGCTGGAATACAACATCTCTAGGCGTCACATCCAGACCATATCCTTAGGAGTACAGCATGTCTAGTCACCACAGCCTGGGCATTACTGTAGGAATACAGCACCACTAGGCACTGCGTACAGGGTATTACTGTATGAATAAGCACCTCTAGGCACATCTTACAGGGCACTACTGTATAAATACAGCACCTCTAGCCACTGCATCCAGGGCATTACTGTATGAATACAGCACCTCTAGGCACACCATATAGGGCATTTCTGTATAAATACAGCAGGTCTAGGAGCCCCATCTAGGGCATTACTTTAGGAATATAGCACTTCAAGACACAAAATTCAGGGCATTGTTGTAGAAATACAGCACTTGTAGGCACCGCACCCAGAGCCTCACTATAGGAATACAGCATGCCAAGGCACCAAATCCACAGAACACGCCTAGGCACCCCTTCAGGTAACTGCTGTTGGAATACAACTAGTCTAGGCATCCTAACCAGGGCATTACCAGGGCAACCATGCACTTCTAGGCACCCCATTGAGGGAGCTACTGTTGAGTGCAGCGTGCTAATGTAATCTACCTACAATAGTCTAGAGCACATAGAATATTTATCATCGCTATACGTCACATTATACATCCAATCCAGTGGCTCGTTATAAGACTAACACACTCAAGCACCTCACTATAGACCTTAGAGCACCACAAGGCATCATAAGTATTACATAACTACACAAATATGGTCTGATGAGGTACTAAAGGAATACAGCACAGTAGACTGCTAAATAGGGAACTGTCCTACACAGCACAATATAGGGTACCAATGCCAGACTTGTACTATAGGAATACTACACCACAAGACACCAAATCCAGCCAGTAGCATAGGAATACTGCACAACAGAGTACCACAGCCACACTTGTACTAGAAAAATACTTCACAGTAGGGTACAGAAATCAGACCTGTATTATTGGAATTCTGCACAACAGGGTACCAAATCCATACCAGTACTATACGATAACGCACAACAGGGTGCCACATCCAACTGCACCATAGGAATACAGTGACAAGAGGAAACCACATCTAGGCCTATAAAATACGAATAGAACAAAATATGGTACCAAAGCCAGACGTGTGCAACAGGAATAAAGTGTTAGAAGGTATCAAATCCAGGCATCTAGTATGCAAATATAGCACAACAGGGTGCCAAATCCAGACCTGTGCCATAGGAATGCACATAACAGAGTCCCAAATTGAGACCTTAACAACAGGAATACAACGCAAAAGAGTACCAAATTCAGACCTGCGCTTATAGGAATAACAGCACAATAAGGTACCAAATAGCCACCTTCACTGTAAAAATAATGTAAGATAAAGAACCAACCAAAGAATATTAATTTACAAATACAGCAAAATAATGTAGAAAATAAAAAACATTACTGTACAAATACAGCAGGATAAAGTACCAAATATCTACTGTTACTCTATAAATACCACTAGATAAGGTACCAAATACAGAACATTACTGTAGAAGTACATCATGATAAGGGTTCAAGCATCTACTGTTACTACATAAATACCACCAGATAAGGTACTAAATACAGGCTGTTACTGTAGATATACAGCAGAATGAGATACCAAATATCTACTGTTACTCTATAAATAAATGCCACCAGATAATGTACCAAATACAGAATATTACTGTAGAAATACAGCATGATAAGGTACCAAATATCTACTGTTACTATATAAATACCACAAGAAGAGGTACCAAATACAGAATATTACTGTAGAAATACAGCATTCAGTACCAAATATCTACTGTTGCTACTTGAATACCATCAGACAAGATACCAAAAACAGAATATTACTGGAGAAATACAGCAGGATAAGGTATGAAATATCTACCATTACTACAGAAATACCACCAGAAAAGGTACCAAATACAGAGTATTACTGTAGAAATACAGCAGAATGAGGTAAGAAATATCTACTATTTCTACATAAATACCACCAGAAGCGGTACCAAATACAGACTATTACCGTAGAAATACAGCAGGATAAGATACCAAATATTCACCGTTTTGTACAAATGCCTCCAGGTAAGGTACCAAATACATAACATTACTGTATAAATGAAACAAGACGTCAAACGCATACTATTACTGCAGAACTACAGTACGATAAGGTACAACATACAGAGCATTATTGCAGAAATATAGTACAACGGTATGCCAAATGCAAGCTATTCCTATACAAATACGTCACGGTAAACTAAAAAAAAAAACACAAAGCACTAATGTAGAAAAACAGCACAACATGGAGCCAAATACAGAATGCTAGTGTAAGGATAATGTCTGATATTAAACTATACACATTACTGCAGGAAGACACCACAATAAGATACCAAAGAACATTGCTATACAAATACAAAACAAGAAACAAAAACTATGTTTGTGCACCACCTACAGTGTTGTGAAACCATGACATAAGTGCACATATTACGAGTGGGCGCAACTGTGATATAAAGCATACGCAGCACGGACGCACACATCTTGAGCCAGTTATTGTTAAGAAGTACACTTTGGTGCTGACTTCACATAGATTGTGCAGTGACCTCCTCGTGCAGTACTCATGGCTTACTATGGGATTTCAACAGAAAGCCAAGAAGAAACCAGCAGCATTCCTGGTTTACCCCTGGAATTCAGGAGAAACCCATCAGCACCAAAGGAGTAAGTCACACCAACTCACAGCAAAATCTTTGTAAATCGGGTTTCCACATTTTCAGGAGCAGAGAAATGATCCCATCACTCAGGTGAGACACAAACTGATCCACACAAACTATTCTCAGTATATTCAGGCAGTCTACCACCAACAGCAATGCCCCAGAGGTCTGCATTACATCTGCGGAACCCATGTGGGTACATATTGTGCTGCTATGAACAGAGGTAATTTAGGAAGCAGGCTCTCTATATGGTGCACTAAAAAGAAGTACACTGCAGAGAGGCCAGAGAAACCCTAGTTAGTTTGCTGAGGCAAAAGTAGATAGATCTAATGCTCTATTTGTGGTGGGTGAGCAGTTAGGCTTCTCAAGGAGTCGTGTTAAGCAATTGTACTCGCAGAGGCAATAAATGAGACACACTCAAAGAATAAATCTGAGACATATTTAGAAAAATATTTTTTTTTATATATGTTTCAAATCCAGGAACTTCGTAATCAGGTAAGTAGACCTTTAACATAAATATTTGGCAGTTTCAGAAATCAACACTTAGTGCAATTTTCAGAGTTCCTTCAATGTTATCCTATGGGGAAAAACGATGTTCAACAGACACAGGTTTAACAATGACTTACTAGGTTGAGCTAAGGGATCAAAGGTAAGTACTGGGCACTGATCAGAACCACACCAGCAGGTCGCAACGGGAGGCAATGGGGCTGGCGGGTGTAGGGGTGCACTAGGTGTCAAGTGCCCGATGATTCTCTATGGGAGTTGTATCTCGTGAAGACAGACTGCAGGCTCTGGCTGGGGAGCCAGTCAATGACAAAAAACAGGTGATTGGTAGGATTGGGGTGCTCTGAGACGTAGTGGCACCGTTGGTCCTTTTCTCCAGGGCCCTGAAGCAACGGATGCATGGGTGTCCTTAGGCATCGGGTTTCTTCGTCCGAGCAATCACAGTCAGGGGATCCTGTGTGATGAGGCTGCAGGTGTTGTCTGGTAGTCCAGCAGGGGTGGACCCAGGGTGGACTCGAGCTCAGGGGAGCGGGGGGACGTTGTTGCACCGGTGACCCACCTCAGATTGCGTCAGGGGTGACAAGTGCAGTGGTTGCTGACGGTGTCAGGTTTTCTCTCACTACCAGGATGCTGGAGAGGGGGCCTCCGTGCAGAGGCTGCAGGTGACTTGGGTGAGTCCAAGAGAGGTGACACTCAGGCAGATTCGGACTCTGGACAAGTGGAGAACTTTGCTGGCACCATTGGTTTGCCTTGCCTCAGGTCATGGACGTCGGGTGCAGAGGTCACTTCAGGTGTTGGGTCTTTGTTGTTCACGGGGCTGGAGAGTCCTTTCTTGTTACTTTTTTGCTGAGCAGGTCCACTACTCACAGGAGTCTCAAGTCTTTTTAGAAGGCAGACAGTCCTCCTGGGTTTCTTGGAGGCTCAGCTGCTGGATGAGTTTTCCTACTGCGCAGAGTCCAGCAAGGTTAGCAGGCAGGCAGGTAGGGCTTGTACAGAGTCAGCTACCTGTTCTTTTCCTCCTCTGCAGGGGTGCCACTCTTCTTTGTCCTTGCTTCGTAGGTTGTCGAGATCTAAGTTCTAGGGTTCAGGGGTTCCGCCTAAATACTCAATTTACATACAGTTACAGGGAGTGCCAGGTGGTAGCCAATGGGCTGACCAACTTGAGAGTGACTACAAGAGGCTTAGAAGGTGCATTTATTAATAAATCCCTCACTTGCATCAGTGAGGATTTATCAAACTGAGATGTTTGATACCAAATATTCCTATGTTCAGAGAAGCCAACATGTAGCTGGTGATCTCCTAATGTCCAGTGTCCAGCACATGCATTTAAAATGGCTTCCCTGGTCACTCACTATGTCTGAGAATCGACAGAGACATAGCTGGGGCATATCTGATCATGCCGATATGTCCTCACAAGTAATATACTGCACCCTGCCAAATGGGCTGTAAGGCCTGCCACAGGAGCGACTTACATATATTACATGCAGCGCGAGGGGACATGGCACACAGTCTGTGTGCCATGTTTTCACTTTATTCTGCACCAAGACATGCAGCCTTCATCTGCAGCACTGTGTGCACTTAGTGAGAAAGTCCCCGAGGGTGGCACAATTCGTGCTGAAGCCCTCAGGGACCTCCTTTAGTACCCCATGCCCTAGGTGACTTGGTTACCATTTACTTGGGACTTACAGTGGTTGCTAAAGGTTTTCCCAGGGAAAAACAACTGCACAGTTTTGGGAAATTAGATCTGGCACTGGGAACCCGGTTAACAGGAACCCAGTAAACAATGAGATACAATCACACCAGAAACCAGGCAAAAAGTGGGGTGAGTGACCATGTCAAAAAAGGCACTTTCCTACAGGTAGCATAGGGTAACATGCACTTGTAAGTCACAAATCCACCCCAGCTCATCTTATGGTGATTTAAAACAAACATTTATTTTAACCCAAATCAATGATGCTCATTTTAGCAACCTCAGAAGGATGAAAGGCTGAAAAGTCAAGAGGCCACAATGGTATTCAAAGCAGCGGGTCCGGTCAAACACAAATCCCTGCAGTAGGTCCATTACCCCACGGAGCCTTCTTATGAACATGTGAAGCTCTGCTGGTAAGATTGGCCCAGACCTCCAAAGCTCGCGAGATTCAGGAGCAGCAGATTGAACCAGTCTGCCTTCTCCAGCACCAGGGGCCCTGTTGGAGGCCTGGTTCAGAAAACAGGTGCCGTGCACGGTATCCTTACAATACGATTTCAGTGCTGCCAAGTGAGTGCACGTTGATTTGCGGCGCTCCACTAGTCCCCACAAACAAACAAATGAAGGAACGGATGTTACACCCTACTATATCGCAACATGTTCAGCTCCGATACTTTAAACAACGAGTAACCCCAAACTCTGAAGTGAGTAAATGCTTTGATCAGTGTAAACTCAATTTTAAGTTCCAAAAGTGGTACAATACTTGTAAAGAAGGCTATCTGCAAATGTAAATTAAATTGGTAAAAGCCGATAGCGTTTTGAATTGACCTCCGCGACTACTGCATGTGTGACCTACACATGTCAGGGAAATCAGGCGATGGTGCACAGTGTTTCCGTTCTCTCAAACCACGTGATCCGTGCTGCATGGCATACATACCCTTCTTTGGGGCTGGCAATGCTACTGCAGCCCTGTGCTGGAATCAACATCCGGCCCTTTTCAGGGTGCAAAGCAACAGAGAGAAGTTTGGATTTCCCAAACCTCCAGTGTAAACAATTCAGTACGAAGTGCATTTAAATTAAAACCCATCAGGGATCCCTTTGTGACTTCCCGGAAGGCGAAATAACTTTGTGAATAGGTCCCTGTCAGTTTATGATGGAGTATGTTGCACACACACATTTCATACACATACTTCTATACTAATACCTGTGTTAATCATGCATACATTATGTAAGCATACCTTTCAGCATTACACAGGTGTGCACCTGTCTAACACTTGGAAAATCATCTAAGAATCAAGTCCTTAGACTCCAGGTTCGGCTTTGTCCTCGCATGACGACCACTCCAGTGTGCATGTGGCTGCGTCTTCTCACCATTTAAATACAAGTTATACCACTGCTAAAGCATTACACAAACATCTACTGCAAGCTTTAAAAAAATGTAAATACGAAATCGAATCTATATACGGTCTATGTGAATATTTAAATGTACAGTTATTTAAAAGTCCAATCTTAGCCCCACTGCCATATTCATGCTGGCTTCTCCAGCTTTCTGTGATTTTTCATTGGTTTAACCAATTACACCTTCTGGCTCCTGTTGTATGTTTTGAGGAGTACCCTACAACTTGCAGCCGACAGGCAGTGTATACATGTATCACTGCTCGCCCGACCTGTTCAAGAGCCAGATGCTGAATCTTTGCAGCAAGGACTGTAACGCAGATCGGGTGCACTGTCCTCGTGTGGTCTGTGGTGCACATTTAGCTCGGTCTGACGGGTGCAGACCGGTTCACCCCAGCACAATAAATGTGCTTCGCCCATTGCACCTGAGAACTTGCACCTGGCCCCGGGGCAGTGTGTTAACGAAAGGCAGGCAAACTCTTCAAAACCACTTGTCTGCTTTTTGCAGTGCAGGCAGCAACTGGCCAGCGTTTGATCGGAGAGCAGAGATCCCCCTGCAGGTGGATGCAGTCACTCACCGCACTAGTGAGAGCAACATGTACCCAGAGTAATTTTTATCACAGGAGAGGCTGTGCAAGCATATCAGACCTCCCCCCCCCCCCCCTCAGTACTCTGAGGGTGTGAAATATAGGTGCAGGGAGATGTAGTGTCCCCGGGCACTTTTGACAATACAACCCGAGTGTGAGAAACTCATGCTCGCACTGCAGCCAGCCACAATCAGAACATGGCTGCAATTTCAGACATGTAACACAAACACAGATGTGATCTTAGGACGTAATTATATCTAATTGATAGTATGAAACCTATTCGCAGCATGCATGCTGCTAGCTAAGTTTAAAATGCACCGCGCATGTGGCTTATCATGCATTGCCAGTTGGCACACTTCTTGAAGGAGTGGGCAGCTTGGTTTGTGTAGCATCTGAAAACACAGACTGCAAAAACGTCTTCAATAAAAAATCAGTGCCAAATGTAGACGACCAACAACTCAACCTTATTTTGGATATCTTTTTACACAAATTTCCACCTGCGCCTAATTCCACTACCAAGAACTATTAGATTAGTACATTAATTCACAACTGAAATATATGGGAGGCGAGTGAGTCTGGCTGGATGGAGGAATTGAATGCAGGGCAAAATCCTTGTAGGGAGATATTTATAAACGGTCAAGATTTTTCCTTGTATGATGAAGTCTACATTTTTGCAAAAGATCTTTCTATATGAGCATTATCTAAAACCGGGAGAAGGGAGGACTTCCACCAAAAGGAGAGCAAGTTGTATTAGCTGGATTAAGAGTGCATTGATTACAGTGGCTCTATGAATGCAGTATATGAGTTACTTGCCACTTTCTAGAGGATGTCCTGTACTATGAAACTTCAAATAAGGATCAGCATTTAATCAAATTACATACCTATGTATATAACCACTGAACTTCACCAGTTGCAGTTCAGTAGGTTAACCATACCTTAAACCCCAACTTCCACTGGTTATGATCTCACATATTACCTCATTCATGACGACATGTTAAAGGAGATTAGTTATAACATCTCTCATGACATCTCAGATTACATCACTGATGACATCACTGATGCCATCATAACATTATAAGAACACTGCAAGTGGCCATGTGCACTGGGAGTTAGACAATAGACCAGTCCTGTGCCCAGTCGTCTGTGAGCAACCAACCCACAATGCACAAAACCTTTGGAATGGTGCAGCAAAGAATGCTGTCTACTGCTGGGCACTGTGAGTTCTGAAGCTTGCGCTGGTGGGGACGCACCGGGCAGGAGGTACTGCCTCTCGTAGTTGGGCCCCTTGAGTCTGTGACGTTTGTACCTGGTGGTGATATATAGACGGGGCGTACTAGCCCCCATGCAGCTGGAAACCTTGAGTCTGTGAAAATGGACCACAGGGACTGGTCATTAAGCCCATTCTATATATATTTTTTTTGGATCTGCGAATCCAAAATGGGATTATCGAATCCAGACTGGGGAGGCCCTTGCGAGCATCCGCTGGATTTGCCGTCCTGAGATACTTTTTCCTGCTTATTGTATTAATGTTTTACTGAATGGCAAAAACGACATCAGTGAGAGTGACAACAAATGCTAGTAATTTGTAATACAGATCAAAATACAATTAACCTGTGAAAGCAGAAGAATGCCATGACAAATCCTGTGCCAGTAGGTAGGCGTGTAATACGCTCTAGACGTCTCTGGGTCTCGATTTTGGATATAAACCCTCTTCATACCTATCCATCTGGTCTTTGCAATAAGTCAAGACATAATTCCAATAGTCCCCTTCCATGGTGGGCCCACTCATCCAACCCATTACCACTCGCCTTTCAGCGACCAACAAGGCCACGTTTACAAATTGGACTGTTGAAGCAATGTCTGCCATAGCCCCCAGGAGTGCTAATTGCTAGTTTGTATCTATTCAAATTGTAAACATGGGACCCACATGGGTCTGGGGGCCAGACTGTGCTCACCCTGCCCTCTTATGTGCCTTTTAACTTTTTTTTAACCCATAAGGACTGACTTATGGCTGCCACAACATTTTCTTTCAATGTTGCGGCAGTCAGATGCCTTCGGATACAGGGATCCTGCTCATATTCTGCAGAGCCGAAAAGGATAACAGAAGAAAAAACTCCCGTGGCCATTACGTTTAGTTCATTTTTTTTATTTTTGGATTCCAGGATATATCCACAGGTCCTCATTAGTCCAGATATCACTAACAGTTCCTTAAAGCTAAAACTACTAAATGGATTTACACCAAGCCAACAAAAGCATAATCCTTGAGTAAAGTTCTAACTTTGTGACACTTATTGGGGTAATTATTTTCACAGGGCTGGCTTTAGCGCTGATGGAGCCCGGTGCACCAATCTTTTTTGGTGCCCCCATCGCTCCCAATCGACCTCTTTCTCTATGGGTTCCCTCGTTACCACCAGCCAACTCTAACCCTCATCTCTCACTACCCCTCTCTCACATTTATTTAATGTGCTCCTTTTAGAGCTTCTCATACCAGCAAAGGGTGTCAGAACACATATCATCACACATACATTATGGAGACAATGAATCAAATGAGAGCAAATCAGTCTATAGGACATGTTACATAAGACAATGAGGATTACAAGGTGTAGGAATCACACGTCATCCACACTAGTAGGCCGTTTATTTTAAGAGTGTTTGGTCTGGAGAAGCACACACTCAGTATTTAAAACGTACCACAGTAACTGGGGTTGGCTTTACTAATACAGATGTATTTCTACACAAAGTAACTCATTTTAGCAACATTAGGATAATTAAAAACTGGGGGAAATTCATAACATTCTAACCTATTCCGTGCAGTTTGCAAGCATCTCTTTGATGACAGTTCTTAGGTCACTGTGCTACACTAGTATTGTAACTTATGAACTGCAAGAGACAAAAGGATTGCTGTAACATAAGCAGTAAACCAGAGAGCTATCCACAGAAAGTAATGCATGGTACATGTTCTTTGCAGCAGCCATATTAACCCTCTGCGCAACTTTATGATGAGTCAAACTGCCACTAGAAAAAAACTCAATCTCACTCCAGCAAAAACAGTAATCACCAGAGTTATCTTGACATTTGTATTGTTGCCTGATACTGCTTGACACAGAAAGAATTCTACGACAGGTGTTTTTTAACCCATAAATTATTTCTGAACACAGCACTCCCCCAACTCAGCAGCCAGGTGCAGCTTTAATTTTTGCACTGTCCAAAAGCATCCCTCTCTGTTAAGGTGTTTTTGCTGTATCAAAGCGCAAATCTTCCTATGGGAATTAAAACTGGAAATCACATTTTATGCATACACCAAATTTCTTTGCTTCTACTTACCGGGTCGGTACATAACATTAAATTAAAGGAACCAAAGGGGTGAACTCTTTTGAAAATACATAACCACACTGGTGCAACATATAGTTAAAGTTATAGTTACATCATCGTTTCCACTGGAAATCCCTTTATTGTTTTGCTTATAACTTTGACACCGTTTGATGAATCTTCAAGAAACTTCCCCAAAACGTCCTCTTTTATGCCTACGTTGTGCATGGAAAGTTTCGACGTGATCTGTCAAGCAGGGCCTGTGAAAAAAGGGAGGTCCAAAAATGCAAAATGTCTATGCATTTCCATAGACTTGTCTGAAGGATTCACCAAAAACTGCTGAATGGAATACATCGAATTTGTCAAGAAGCTAGATCTTGGTTGGCAGATTTTGTTTTTTGTGATTTGGGGTAAATCTGTTTTATTATTAGTATATATCAGTTTACATAATGGAACTTGAGAAATTAAGAATGAGAAATATTTCTACTTCTGGCGGTTCAGTTCGAGGGACTGGTGTGAGTGTCCGTCAAACCCAATTTTAAAAAAGGAGCATTTTGATTGGCCAAAGGAGCTTTTTTCCTTTCGGCCAATTCTCTCCCAGGGGAGTCAAACTCCCCTGGGAGCGATCGCTCTGACTAGCTGCCAGCAACATGAAATTTTTTTACTGGCTCCCATTACAAGACTTGGGGACTTAGCCCCCTGTCCTGAAGTTATAAAAATGATATAAAGGTGCAGGGTTGAGGCCCCCCTTATAAAATTAGGCCCCAGAGATGAGGTCCCTGGGGCATAATAAGGCTCGGAGAGAGGAAGCTGTGTGGCCCAGACTCTTTTTTTAATCCAATTCTGCCCTGTGGCATGGGGCTCCCAGGGGCCATTAACGCTTGGGAAGAGGGGCCATGTGGCCCCTTCTCCTTTTTATTGGAATTTGGTCCCAGTGGCCCAAGAAGGCTCAGCAAAGGTGCCACTCGCCCCCTCCACATAGTTATGGAATTTGGCCCTAGGGTATGGGGTTCTCCAGGGCCTAATGAGACTTGTGAAAGGAGGCACTACCCTTTAAAAAAATGCCCCAGGGAATGGGGTTTCTTGGGCTTGAAAGCTAATTGTATGCCGCTGCCACAGCCTGAGTGGGTTGGTTGCCTGCAGGGGTAGGGGTTGGGCACAGGGCCTGGAGCCTGCCAAACCCTGTGGCCAGCCCCTTGCCACACATAGCTAAATGAAATGCGCAGTGTGGGGGTTGTCTGTCTGTCTGGGGTGGGGTGTTTGAGCATAGGGCCAAAGGCTGTGTAAAGTGTGGGGTTGGCTGCCTTCAGGGGGTTGGACACACGCATGATGTATTAGGAGCAAATGTGTTTAGTAAACACACCCATTAGCAGGACACAGCCCATACAAAATTAGGTAGAGAAGTAATATGGTAATTACCTGCCCCTATGTAAACTATAAAACAAAGACACTCAGTGGATGATTCAGTGATGTCATTTGAGATGTCATAAATGATGTCAGAACATGTAATGAATCACGTAAAATGTGAGGTCATAAGCAGTGCATGCTATAGATATCTCTATTATTAACTATATATATATATATATATACACACACACACACAAAAAAGGAAGAAAGGAACTCTGGGTAGTTCCCAAGTTCAGATGGAGAGCAGGTCTTATACAGAGCACTCAACAACACCAGCGCATCTCTGAATCTGCCCAACACTGAGCTAGAAAGTGACAAAATCTATTGCCATCTCTACTGCAAAGTCGTTAAGCATATGATTCACGATAGCTCTCCATGTCGAGCTGAAAAATGATAAATGCCTTTTACTACTCCAGGCACACTATTACAGCTTTGGATTGGTAAAATACCCTCTAAGCCAACCTGGAATAAAGAAAAACAACTCCTGACACATGTTTTGCTCTTGTTTTGAGCTCCTCAGGGAGGTTTATCCAGGTCCAGCCAGAAGGAAGCACCTTCTGTAAGTAAAAACAATACCCTTTCAGGCTTAGAGTGCTGCATAAATTATGCAAAAAAGGAAGCAAGGCACTCTGGGTAGTTTCAAATTTCCGGCGGAGAGCAGCTCCTATCTAGACCACCCTACAACACTTGCAACTACACATATAAAAAGATTGGACAGGCCTATCTTTTTTACGTGCAGAGTTCTCTGCCCCAGCCATGGAGTTTCTGCACTTTCAAAGTTACTATTAAATTGCAGTTCTGTCAATACCAAAAAAGAGTAAACCTGCACAAACATCTAAGTTTACATCTGTGAATAAGGTCCAATCTTTCACAGTTTCTCTTTTTTTGCCTCTCTCTGTCGCTCTCACCCGCTCTCCTTTCTTTCCCCTCTCTTGTCTTTCCTTGTTTCTTATTCTTCTCAACCTCTTCACTTCTCTCAGACTCTGTCTCACAAACCCCATCCTTAAGGTGTAAGCAGGCCTCTTTGATCTGGAATCACCTGCCTTGCTGCAGGGGGCTGAACTGACAGGAGGAAAGTCTGACAAGCAATCATCAGGGCCGATCAGGGATCAGGCCACGGCCCTCCACACCGATTTCTCTACTGCACCGGGAGGGTATGCAGGGATGGTTGCTTCTAGATTTCAACATATGCCTAGGTCTTCTATTCTAAGCAGTCCTCAGCTGGGATGGATTATTTGATTGCTTGGTGTGGATTTATGTCTTGGCGCACAGCCTCTTTATGTTAAAACTGATGCAGAAATATATGAAGGCAGTACACCAGATGAGAAGCCTCACTTCATTTGTGCAGTCTTCAGCCTTTTCAGTATCTGTAGTCATTGTACCCAGAAGGGGGTAACTGTGGAGTTGTGGGAGCCACTGGCTCTGGACACTGATCTCCTTAAATGCCCTCTTTTTCTGAGATTAGTCCCATGAGCATACCCTTTTCCTCCCAACGGGAAGCAGCCTTAACCACGACTCCCTAACAACGAAGTCGTGGACAACGAAAGCCGAACAACGCTTTCGTTAACCACAACTTCCTTGTTTGGTGCCTTAACCATGCATGTGCTGAATCACACACATGCGTGGTTAAGGCACAAAAGAAGGGAGTCGGCCTGAGAAGGACGACGTGATCAGGTAAGTAGGGCTGTTTTAGGGGCAGGGAGTCGGGGAATTTTTATTTTTAGGGGGTGGAGAATCGGGGTGGTTTAGGGGTGGGGGAGGGGGGTTGGGGAATTTTTATTTTTAGGAGTGGGGGGGTCGGGGTGGTTTAGGTTTAGGGGCGGGGGAGGGGGGTTCAGGGCATTTTTAGTTTTAGGAGCGGGGTAGGGGGTCGGGGTATTTTTAATTTTTGGGGGTGGGGTGGTGGGTCGGGGTGGTTTAGGTTTTTGGGGCAGGGTGGGGGGTTGGGGTGGTTTTGGGCTTTAGGGGTGGGGTTGGGGTGGTTTTAGGCTTTAGGGGTGGGGGGTCGCGGTCATTTTATGGGTGGGGTGATTTTAGGTTTTAGGGGCGGGGTTGGGGGGTCAGGGTAATTTTAGGGGCGGGGTGGGGGGCAGGGTGGTTTTAGGGGTGGGAGGTCAGGGTCATTTTAGGGGCGGGGTGGAGGGTTGGGGTTGTTTTCGGTTTTAGGGGGTTGTTCCGACCGCATTGTTCAGGCATGCATTGTTCCAGCATGCGTTGTTCCGACATACATTCCCACCCAACACCAGCTTCCCAGTATTCAGAAGCTCCCCAACCCTCCACTCGCATCCAGTGCCCCACATAAAACTCATGCCCACCCAATTGACCTCTGAGCCACCAAACTCACAACTCTGCACTGAAATCCAGTAAGTAAAAGCTCCCACTCAAACCAACCTCGCAGCACAAACCAGAAGCCCAAACGTTAATTTACTCACCTTACTTATACTCCTGCCAATCTGTGCCGAGCAGTTGAAGAAACTCTACTCCTGGGACCAGATGTACTTAGGTTTGGCTTTGCGATTACCAAATAGTGAATTTTTGCGATTCGCTATTTGCTAATCACAAACACACATGTACCAATGTTTGTTTGACACATTGTGTGAGTGGCATTGGATCACAAATGGACCTACCACATTATTATTCATGAGATAGGTATCGCTTTGCGACCTATTGGGAATTGCAAAAATCACAGCGATAGTGACCTGCTGGGGTCAGCAGACCACCAAGTCCGTGACTGCTTTTTCAATAAGGCATTGTTTTTTAAATGCAGCCCGTTTTCCTTAATAGAAAACAGGATACGTTTCAAAAAGAAAAATTCAAAATTTTCCATGGGATCAATGCCTACCCTTAAAACATACTTTTACAGCCATTCTCAAAGGAAAAGGGATCCCCTTGGGGACCCCTTTCCATTTCCAAATGGGTTACCACCTACCTGAAGTGGGAGGTAAAATGTGAATGCTTTGGAACCGACTTTTGGTCGCAAAACATTCACACATACCACTGCGATTCGGTCTCAGGAAGGGACGCCTTAAACACATTCCTTCCTAAAACTGACTCGCAAATCCAATTTGCGATTTGGTAACAGGGTATAGAATCACAAATTTGGCCTTGGTAGGTACAAAACTGCTTTTTACCGGTTGCAAATGCCAAAAGGTAAGTGCTAAAAGGTCACTTACTAGACGTAGACTAATTGTAGACAGGCACGCGACCTCGGGTAGGCACGCAACCTCGGGTAGGTTTGACGGCAGGACCAAGGGAAGATGTCAATGAACTCTCCTTTGGATTGAGGTTTACGTGTCCCTATGATGCTCTTCCTCCACATGGGATGGGCGACCTACCGACCAATTGACAGTGACAATTAGTCTCCGTCTAGTAAGTGACCTTTTAGCACTTACCTTTTGTTATTAATAGGAGAAGTTATAGGTTATGGTCCTGATGAAGCACCATAGGATCAATTTTTGACCGCAGAGGCGCGAAAAATGTCGACCACGCTGGATTAGGACAGGGTACATCACCTCTCCTTCCCCCCCTTTTTTTAGGAGTATAGTGGGACATTATTCCCTTCAATCACTCCTTTATCTGTTTTTAATCTTGGCCTGATCCTCATTTTGAGTGATTAAATCATGATGCCGGGGGCTCAGAGCCAATTTTAATCTATCTTTCACTCACCTCCTCTCTCTTTGTCAGTACGTATTGCAGACCAACTTGGACCTGCTATACCATCTCCGGTTATGTGCCACCACTATATGTAAGGTGGTCCGCCAGACATTGCAGTGCCGGTCTGACGAGGAGATAGCCCAATGATGATGCTTAGCATCCTAATCGATGCTTGAGGGCTCTCCTGCCAAGTACTGATTTCTTTCATCCCTGTGTATAGTGCTTTTTGGAACAGTGTACTCAGTTTTTCTTGAGGTTCACGTTTAGGGAGATCGTACACTGGACCACAATTCTCCCAGTCCCTCCTTTTTTTCATTCCATCTTGTAATGAACAGATTCTGGGCCTGATTTAGATTTCGGTGGACGGGTTGCTCCATCACAATGGTGATGGATATCCTGTCGGATGAAATATAAATCCCAACAATGAGGTATATTGGTCAGGATGAGTACCCAGTGTACTAAATGATGAGGTAGATATATCACTCTGTGTCCTTACAGATGAGGTACATCTGTCGGGGTGAGTACCCTTCATCTCAAAAGATGACGTACATCTGTCAGGGCGAGTATCCTGTATCCTGAAGGGTGAGGCACATCTGTCAGGGTGGGCACGCTGTGTCCTTAAAGATGAGGTACATCTGTGAGGGTGAGGCAGTAAAGATGAGGTACATCTGTCAGGTTGAGTACCCTGTATCCTAAAAGATGAGGTACATGTGTCAGGGTAATTCCCCAATGGCCTGCCTGAACAATGAGACACATCTTTGGTGGTGAGTATCCTGGCTCCTTAAAGACGAGGTACACCTCTCAGGGTGAATACCCTGTCTCCATAAAGATGAGGTACACCTGTCAGGGTGGATACCATGTATCGTTAAAGATGAGGTTCATCTATCAAAGTGATTATCCTGTGACCTGCCTCAACAATGAGGCACATCTGTGGTGGTGAATATCCTGTCTCCTTAAAGATGAGGTACATCTGTCAGGATGAGTATCCTGAACGATGAGGTACATATCAGGGTGAGTTCCCTGTCTCCTGAAAGATAGGATACATCTGTCAGGGTGAGCATCCTGTATCCTGGAAGATAAGAGTACATATGGCAGGGTGATTACCCTGTATCCTGAAAGATGAGGCACATCTGTTGGGGTGAGTGCCCTGTATCCTGAAAGATGAGGCACATCTGTTGGGGTGAGTGCCCTGTATCCTGAAAGATGAGGCACATCTGTCAGGGTGAGTACCCTGTATCCTGGAAGGTAGAGTACATATGGCAGGGTGATTACCTTGTATCCTGAAAGATGAGGCACATCTAGTGGGGTGAGTACCCTGTATCCTGAAAGATGAAGTACATCTGTCAAGGTGAGTATCCTGAATCCTGAAAGATGAGGTGCATATATCAGGGTGGGTACCCTTTGTCCTGAAAGATGGGGTATACCTGTCAGTGTGGGTACTTGCTTGGATTCAGTATTATCTGGCAGCAGAGCTCTTGCCGCTTTCTAAAGCTCCATTATGGACAGATTCCTCAAAAAGGCCTCCACGGTGCCCGGCTCATTACATCCTTGCACCTTCGCTCGTCAACATATACATTATAAGCTTCCTGGTCAGAACCAGCAGATGATCTTTGGTCGATGCGGTTATCTGTGTACGTCGAGGGCTCACCTGCTGCGCAAGAGCTGTCCAGCCGCCTTTTGGCCTCACGGAATGTACCTTGTTCAACAGAGGTTGCTTGATGACACCAAAACAGATTTACTCCTGCTATGTCCAGAAAGGACAAGCATTGCAGTGCAATCGGTCTCACGTTTGTTCGAGTTAGAGCTATTGGTGCTGTAAATTCGTAAATGGACATTTCTTGCCTCATAGATTGAAAATGAAAAGTAAAACAGTTGACTTAAGCAAGACGATTCAAAGTGCCATGGCCGGCATGAGCGCGAAGGAGAGAGACAAAAGGAAAAAGTTTGCTTGCAGTCAAATGTATTGGCAATCGTGCAATTATCCTTATACATTGGTGTCCAAGGCGGTAACAAAACCGCCCCAACGCAGGACAAACGTAAAGCATTTACCAATGATGACAAAGGATTTTTGAAAGGCAAGCGCATGACCGAGTGAAAGTGATGGGCGTGCGGTGGGCGTGGTTAAAAGCCCACAAGACTTACAACAGGTCAAAGCGCTTGCGCGCATGACCTAAAAAAACTACCAACAATGAAAGCCCTATGGTAGACTGCCATGGTTTACGCACTTCCCTGGTAACTGTGTCCACGCTCTGTACCAATTGATGGCCAGCTCCCTTTTATCCACATTGAAATAACCACAGGTCCTCTCTACACCATCCAAACACTCCTGAGAAACACAGGGCCATTTCCTCCTCCCACTTACTTCAAAATAGCGCTCTTTAAATCTGTGTCCTCCGACTGACACAACATAATCACTGCACGCGAACTGGTCAAAAACAATGCAACCAAGTAGGTAAGAATTTTAGGAGACCTCAGCTGTGTGTGTGGAGTCACCAAAAGAACAGGGAACGCGAAAAAGGGACATCACTGGCAGCTTAACAAACCATACCATCATGACATCACCAGAACTGAAGACACATGACCTTGGAAACCACTGATACGTCAAGAAGCAACATTACAGGGCCTATGCCCTGTGCTGTGACATCATAGAAATCCTCACTACTGAAGAATAGTAACAAAAAAGCTGACAAGTAAAGTTGACAAACAAGCTTTGTAGCTGTAAACCAAATACACTTTAGGATACTAGCAGGGACAGTCATCACAGTCCAGGTATAGCAATGGCATGCCATTTACAGCCTCAAATTTTCAAATACATCCTCACAAGCCCATGTACTGCATCAAATACTCAAGCCCTGTAGTCCTGTGCCCCAATATAGCCTACACTGTTCTAAATGCAACCACAAAATGCCACTTACATATGGGATAAATATAACTAACACATGTACTTGTAAAGAGCATGTACAGTGAGGGGTCTCCAACCTTTTCTGTTGTAAAAAGTATTTATGTCCAATGAAAATCATGCAGAGATTCAAATATTATTAAAATATGAATGCTGACCACATCAAACAAGTTTACATATTTGTTTTAAATATATACTTTTCAGTTTTGTAGGCTGGGCTTCACACAGGAGAGCTACTTATGGGTAGCTCGAGAGCTACCAGTAGCTCACGAACTACTCGGAGACACCTTACACTTTTTGTGGCTGAATGATAGAGGTTTATTGTTACCCAACTCTACAGCACTCATTTTATCAAGTGCAGAAGGAGGAAAGAATGAGTGGACATGTCTTGATTCAAACATGTGCCCATGATGCAAACACAGGAGTAGGTGCATTAACCCACTGAGCCACCAGACCCAGCAAAGAACCCTCTACTCTGTGTGAGAAAGTAGCCTCTTTCTAGCCTTGTTACCCCCACTTTTGGCCTGTTTGTGAGTGTATGTCAGGGTGTTTTCACTGTCTCACTGGGATCCTGCTAGCCAGGGCCCGGTGCTCATAGTGAAAACCCTATGTTTTCAGTATGTTTGTTATGTGTCACTGGGACCCTGCTAGTCAGGACCCCAGTGCTCATAAGTTTGTGGCCTATATGTATGTGTTCCCTGTGTGGTGCCTAACTGTCTCACTGAGGCTCTGCTAACCAGAACCTCAGTGGTTATGCTCTCTCATTTCTTTCCAAATTGTCACTAACAGGCTAGTGACCAATTTTACCAATTTACATTGGCTTACTGGAACACCCTTATAATTCCCTAGTATATGGTACTGAGGTACCCAGGGTATTGGGGTTCCAGGAGATCCCTATGGGCTGCAGCATTTCTTTTGCCACCCATAGGGAGCTCTGACAATTCTTACACAGGCCTGCCACTGCAGCCAGAGTGAAATAACGTCCACGTTATTTCACAGCCATTTTACACTGCACTACAAGCGTGCACTACATATAGGTCACTACCTACAGTATATGTAGCTTCACAATGGTAACTCCGAATATGGCCATGTAACATGTCTATGATCATGGAATTGCCCCCTCTATGCCATCCTGGCATAGTTGGCAAAATCCCATGATCCCAGTGGTCTGTAGCACAGACCCTGGTACTGCCAAACTGCCCTTCCTGGGGTTTCACTGCAGCTGCTGCTGCTGCCAACCCCTCAGACAGGCATCTGCCCTCCTGGGGTCCAGCCTGGCCCAGGATGGCAGAACAAAGAACTTCCTCTGAGAGAGGGTGTGACACCCTCTCCCTTTGGAAAATGGTGTGAAGGAAGGGGAGGAGTAGCCTCCCCCAGCCTTTGGAAATGCTTTCTTGGGCACAGATGTGCCCAATTCTGCATAAGCCAGTCTACACCGGTTCAGGGGACCCCTTAGCCCTGCTCTGGCGCGAAACTGGACAAAGGAAAGGGGAGTGACCACTCCCCTGACCTGCACCTCCCCTGGGAGGTGTCCAGAGCTCCTCCAGTGTGCTCCAGACCTCTGCCATCTTGGAAACAGAGGTGCTGCTGGCACACTGGACTGCTCTGAGTGGCCAGTGCCACCAGGTGACGTCAGAGACTCCTGCTGATAGGCTCCTTCAGGTGTTAGTAGCCTATCCTCTCTCCTAGGTAGCCAAACCCTCTTTTCTGGCTATTTAGGGTCTCTGTCTCTGGGGAAACTTTAGATAACGAATGCAAGAGCTCATCCGAGTTCCTCTGCATCTCTCTCTTCACCTTCTGCCAAGGAATCGACTGCTGACCGCGCTGGAAGCCTGCAAACCTGCAACATAGTAGCAAAGACGACTACTGCAACTCTGTAACGCTGATCCTGCCGCCTTCTCGACTGTTTTCCTGCTTGTGCATGCTGTGGGGGTAGTCTGCCTCCTCTCTGCACCAGAAGCTCCGAAGAAATCTCCCGTGGGTCGACGGAATCTTCCCCCTGCAACCGCAGGCACCAAAAAGCTGCATTACCGGTCCCTTGGGTCTCCTCTCAGCACGACGAGCGAGGTCCCTCGAATCCAGCGACTCTGTCCAAGTGACCCCCACAGTCCAGTGACTCTTCAGTCCAAGTTTGGTGGAGGTAAGTCCTTGCCTCACCTCGCTGGGCTGCATTGCTGGGAACCGCGACTTTTGCAGCTACTCCGGCCCCTGTGCACTTCCAGCGGAAATCCTTTGTGCACAGCCAAGCCTGGGTCCACGGCACTCTAACCTGCATTGCACGACGTTCTAAGTTGGTCTCCGGCGACGTGGGACTCCTTTGTGCGACTTCGGGTGAGCACCGTTTCACGCATCCTCGTAGTGCCTGTTTCTGGCACTTCTCCGGGTGCTACCTGCTGCTGAGAGGGCTCCTTGTCTTGCTCGACGTCCCCTCTCTCTCCTGGTCCAATTTGCGACCTCCTGGTCACTCCAGGGCCACAGCAGCGTCCAAAAACGCTAACCGCACGATTTGCAGCTAGCAAGGCTTGTTGGCATTCTTTCGGCGGGAAAACACTTCTGCACGACTCTCCACGGCAAGAGGGATCCGTCCACCAAAGGGGAAGTCTCTAGCCCTTTTCGTTCCTGCAGAAACCTCAGCTTCTTCTGTCCAGTAGAAGCTTCTTTGCACCCGCAGCTGGCATTTCCTGGGCATCTGCCCATCTCCGACTTGCTTGTGACTTTTGGACTTGGTCCCCTTGTTCCACAGGTACCCTAGATTGGAAATCCACAGTTGTTGCATTGTTGGTTTGTGTCTTTCCTGCATTATTCCTCTAACACGACTTCTTTGTCCTTAGGGGAACTTTAGTGCACTTTGCACTCACTTTTCAGGGTCTTGGGGAGGGTTATTTTTCTAACTCTCACTATTTTCTAATAGTCCCAGCGACCCTCTACAAGGTCACATAGGTTTGGGGTCCATTCGTGGTTCGCATTCCACTTTTGGAGTATATGGTTTGTGTTGCCCCTATCCCTATGTTTCCCCATTGCATCCTATTGTAACTATACATTGTTTGCACTGTTTTCTAAGACTATACTGCATATTTTTGCTATTGTGTATATATATCTTGTGTATATTTCCTATCCTCTCACTGAGGGTACACTCTAAGATACTTTGGCATATTGTCATAAAAATAAAGTACCTTTATTTTTAGTATAACTGTGTATTGTGTTTTCTTATGATATTGTGCATATGACACTAAGTGGTACTGTAGTAGCTTCACCCGTCTCCTAGTTCAGCCTAAGCTGCTCTGCTAAGCTACCATTATCTATCAGCCTAAGCTGCTAGACACCCTATACACTAATAAGGGATAACTGGGCCTGGTGCAAGGTGCAAGTACCCCTTGGTACTCACTACAAGCCAGTCCAGCCTCCTACATTGGTTGTGCAGCGGTGGGATAAGTGCTTTGAGACTACTTACCACTCTTGTCATTGTACTTTTCATAAGAGAAAAATATACAAAACAAGGTCAGTGTATATACACATAGCCAAAAAGTTTTGCATTTCCTCTTTTCACTCTTTTCTAAGTGCTGAAAAGTACTTTTAAACTTTCAAAAAGTTCTTAAAAGTTTAAAAAGTTTTTTTTCTGTCTTTCTAAAAAGTTCTGAAAACTTTTTTCTCTTTTTCTATCACTTTTAACTCTCTCTAAAAATGTCTGGCACAGGCCAAAATGTTGATCTGTCCAAACTTGCATATGATCACCTTAGCTGGAAAGGAGCAAGGAGTCTCTGCATAAAGAGAGGTTTGAGTGTAGGGAAGAATCCTTCCTTAGAACTGTTAATTAACATGCTTAGAGAACAGGATAAGGCTAAAAGTGCCCCATCTGTTGAAAAAGTAGCTAATGGTTCTCAATCTGATCCAGGGACTCCCCCAGGAAAAGATTCTGGAAAGAAACTTCCAAGCCTGCCCATTACTAGATAGTCTAGCATAGTTGGTAATGATGATGAGCCACACCATACAAATAGTGTTGTCTCACATCATAGCAAAAGCATTTATTCTCACCATACTGGTAGTGATGTTTCTGTTAGCCAAGCTGTTAGGGTGGCTTCTGTAAGGGACAGGTCTCCTTCTGTTCATTCCCATCATACCTCTGTATCTAGGAATGTCCCTCCCACCAACCCTGATGACAGAATGTTAAAGAGGGAACTCAATAAGTTGAGGGTGGAACAAACCAGACTGAAGCTTAAAAAGCAACAGCTGGATTTGGATAGACAGTCTTTTGAACTAGAGAAGGAAAGACAGAAGTTGGGTTTAGAAACCCATGGTGGCAGCAGCAGTATTCCCCATAGTCATCCTGCAAAAGAGCATGATTCCAGGAATCTGCACAAGATAGTTCCCCCTTATAAGGAGGGGGATGACATTAACAAGTGGTTTGCTGCACTTGAGAGGGCCTGTGTTGTACAGGATGTCCCTCAAAGGCAGTGGGCTGCTATCCTATGGCTATCATTTAGTGGAAAAGGTAGGGATAGGCTCCTTACTGTGAAAGAAAGTGATGCCAATAATTTCCATGTTCTTAAGAATGCACTCCTGGATGGTTATGGCTTAACCACTGAACAGTACAGGATAAAGTTCAGAGAGACCAAAAAGGAGTCTTCACAAGACTGGGTTGATTTCATTGACCATTCAGTGAAGGCCTTGGAGGGGTGGTTACATGGCAGTAAAGTTACTGATTATGACAGCCTGTATAACTTGATCCTGAGAGAGCATATTCTTAATAATTGTGTGTCTGATTTGTTGCACCAGTACCTGGTAGACTCTGATCTGACCTCTCCCCAAGAATTGGGAAAGAAGGCAGACAAATGGGTCAGAACAAGGGTGAACAGAAAAGTTCATACAGGGGGTGACAAAGATGGCAATAAGAAGAAAGATGGTGAAAAATCTCAAGATAAGCATGGGGATAAGGGTAAAACCAAAGATCCCACTTCAAATCTTAAACACTCTTCAGAGGGTGGGGATAAAACAAATTCTTCCTCTTCTTCTCAACCCACACACATTAAAAAGCCTTGGTGCTTTGTGTGTAAAAACAGAGGCCATAGGCCAGGGGATAAGTCCTGTCCAGGTAAACCCCCTGAGCCTACCACCACTAATACATCAAGCTCTAGTGCCCCTAGCAGTAGTGGTACTAGTGGTGGGACTGCTGGCAACAGTCAAGCAAACGGTGTAGTTGGGTTCACTTATGGGTCCATCATAGAAACTGGGGTAGTCAGTCCCAAGACAGTTTCTGTCACACCTAGTGGCATTGGCCTTGCCACACTGGCTGCTTGTCCCCTTACAATGGATAAGTACAAGCAGACAGTTTCAATAAATGGTGTTGAGGCCTTGGCCTACAGGGACACAGGTGCCAGTATCACTTTGGTGACAGAAAACCTAGTGCACCCTGATCAACACATCATTGGACAACAGTATAAGATTATTGATGTCCATAACTCCACTAAGTTTCTTCCCTTAGCTATAATTCAGTTTAGTTGGGGTGGAGTTACTGGCCCTAAGCAGGTGGTGGTATCACCTAGCTTACCTGTAGACTGTCTCTTAGGTAATGACCTAGAGGCCTCAGGTTGGGCTGATGTAGAGTTTTATGCCCATGCAGCCATGCTGGGCATCCCTGAGGAATTGTTCCCTCTCATTTCTACTGAAATGAAAAAGCAAAGGAGAGAAGGCCTGAAAACTCAGGATCCCTCTCCATCAACTGGTAAAAAGGGTATCACAGTATCCCCTAACCGCCCTACCATTCAGGATACCATTCCTGTGGTGGGAGAAACCTCTCCTGGGGTGGCACCTGTTCCAAGGGAATCATCAGCTGGCAAAGCTGGACTCCCTGAGGTAGAAGTACCTCTCTGTGGGATAACTAACATTGGTGAGAAAAAGAGCACCATTTTAGTTAACATGGAGCATCCCTCCAACCCTCCCAGAGAAACTTTAGTGCAGAAACTCTGCACTGCCTCACAACACTTAGGACAGCATCCCTGCCCTAGTGTGGAGCTCATAGGACAGCATCCCTGCCCTGCTCCAACTCAAGAGAAACAGCATCCCTGTTCTCTCTTCCAGCCATATGGACAAAGTTTTTGCCCAGCTATGGCTTTTTCTGAGACAGCATCCCTGTCTGGCATTTCCATCACTACAAATAGGTTCAGTGGATAATTCCCACTGCTCTAACCTAAAACTTACTGATAGAAACTCTGAAAATACATCTTCACATTGTTGCTTAGCTAAAAAACTTCAAACAGGGTGGTTTACATCCCCACAGGGAAGTAACCATATAGTGGATGAAAAAGGGAGTAACCAGTCTATTGCAGAGCTACTCTCTACTTATCACCACTTAGACAATAAAGTCTCAACTGGCCAAGGTTAGCCTTATTGTCCTTCGTTTGGGGGGGGGTTGTGTGAGAAAGTAGCCTCTTTCTAGCCTTGTTACCCCCACTTTTGGCCTGTTTGTGAGTATATGTCAGGGTGTTTTCACTGTCTCACTGGGATCCTGCTAGCCAGGGCCCGGTGCTCATAGTGAAAACCCTATGTTTTCAGTATGTTTGTTATGTGTCACTGGGACCCTGCTAGTCAGGACCCCAGTGCTCATAAGTTTGTGGCCTATATGTATGTGTTCCCTGTGTGGTGCCTAACTGTCTCACTGAGGCTCTGCTAACCAGAACCTCAGTGGTTATGCTCCCTCATTTCTTTCCAAATTGTCACTAACAGGCTAGTGACCAATTTTACCAATTTACATTGGCTTACTGGAACACCCTTATAATTCCCTAGTATATGGTACTGAGGTAGCCAGGGTATTGGGGTTCCAGGAGATCCCTATGGGCTGCAGCATTTCTTTTGCCACCCATAGGGAGCTCTGACAATTCTTACACAGGCCTGCCACTGCAGCCAGAGTGAAATAACGTCCACGTTATTTCACAGCCATTTTACACTGCACTTAAGTAACTTATAAGTCACCTATATGTCTAACCTTTACCTGGTAAAGGTTAGGTGCAAAGTTACTTAGTGTGAGGGCACCCTGGCACTAGCCAAGGTGCCCCCACATTGTTCAGAGCCAATTCCCTGAACTTTGTGAGTGCGGGGACACCATTACACGCGTGCACTACATATAGGTCACTACCTATATGTAGCTTCACAATGGTAACTCCGAATATGGCCATGTAACATGTCTATGATCATGGAATTGCCCCCTCTATGCCATCCTGGCATAGTTAGCACAATCCCATGATCCCAGTGGTCTGTAGCACAGACCCTGGTACTGCCAAACTGCCCTTCCTGGGGTTTCACTGCAGCTGCTGCTGCTGCCAACCCCTCAGACAGGCATCTGCCCTCCTGGGGTCCAGCCAGGCCTGGCCCAGGATGGCAGAACAAAGAACTTCCTCTGAGAGAGGGTGTGACACCCTCTCCCTTTGGAAAATGGTGTGAAGGCAGGGGAGGAGTAGCCTCCCCCAGCCTCTGGAAATGCTTTCTTGGGCACAGATGTGCCCAATTCTGCATAAGCCAGTCTACACCGGTTCAGGGGACCCCTTAGCCCTGCTCTGGCGCGAAACTGGACAAAGGAAAGGGGAGTGACCACTCCCCTGACCTGCACCTCCCCTGGGAGGTGTCCAGAGCTCCTCCAGTGTGCTCCAGACCTCTGCCATCTTGGAAACAGAGGTGCTGCTGGCACACTGGACTGCTCTGAGTGGCCAGTGCCACCAGGTGACGTCAGAGACTCCTGCTGATAGGCTCCTTCAGGTGTTAGTAGCCTATCCTCTCTCCTAGGTAGCCAAACCCTCTTTTCTGGCTATTTAGGGTCTCTGTCTCTGGGGAAACTTTAGATAACGAATGCAAGAGCTCATCCGAGTTCCTCTGCATCTCTCTTCACCTTCTGCCAAAGAATCGACTGCTGACCGCGCTGGAAGCCTGCAAACCTGCAACATAGTAGCAAAGACGACTACTGCAACTCTGTAACGCTGATCCTGCCGCCTTCTCGACTGTTTTCCTGCTTGTGCATGCTGTGGGGGTAGTCTGCCTCCTCTCTGCACCAGAAGCTCCGAAGAAATCTCCCGTGGGTCGACGGAATCTTCCCCCTGCAACCGCAGGCACCAAAAAGCTGCATTACCGGTCCCTTGGGTCTCCTCTCAGCACGACGAGCGAGGTCCCTCGAATCCAGCGACTCTGTCCAAGTGACCCCCACAGTCCAGTGACTCTTCAGTCCAAGTTTGGTGGAGGTAAGTCCTTGCCTCACCTCGCTGGGCTGCATTGCTGGGAACCGTGACTTTTGCAGCTACTCCGGCCCCTGTGCACTTCCGGCGGAAATCCTTTGTGCACAGCCAAGCCTGGGTCCACGGCACTCTAACCTGCATTGCACGACGTTCTAAGTTGGTCTCCGGCGACGTGGGACTCCTTTGTGCGACTTCGGGTGAGCACCGTTTCACGCATCCTCGTAGTGCCTGTTTCTGGCACTTCTCCGGGTGCTACCTGCTGCTGAGAGGGCTCCTTGTCTTGCTCGACGTCCCCTCTCTCTCCTGGTCCAATTTGCGACCTCCTGGTCCCTCCAGGGCCACAGCAGCGTCCAAAAACGCTAACCGCATGATTTGCAGCTAGCAAGGCTTGTTGGCGTTCTTTCGGCGGGAAAACACTTCTGCACGACTCTCCACGGCGAGAGGGATCCGTCCACCAAAGGGGAAGTCTCTAGCCCTTTTCGTTCCTGCAGAAACCTCAGCTTCTTCTGTCCAGTAGAAGCTTCTTTGCACCAGCAGCTGGCATTTCCTGGGCATCTGCCGATCTCCGACTTACTTGTGACTTTTGGACTTGGTCCCCTTGTTCCACAGGTACCCTAGATTGGAAATCCACAGTTGTTGCATTGTTGGTTTGTGTCTTTCCTGCATTATTCCTCTAACACGACTTCTTTGTCCTTAGGGGAACTTTAGTGCACTTTGCACTCACTTTTCAGGGTCTTGGGGAGGGTTATTTTTCTAACTCTCACTATTTTCTAATAGTCCCAGCGACCCTCTACAAGGTCAAATAGGTTTGGGGTCCATTCGTGGTTCGCATTCCACTTTTGGAGTATATGGTTTGTGTTGCCCCTATCCCTATGTTTCCCCATTGCATCCTATTGTAACTATACATTGTTTGCACTGTTTTCTAAGACTATACTGCATATTTTTGCTATTGTGTATATATATCTTGTGTATATTTCCTATCCTCTCACTGAGGGTACACTCTAAGATACTTTGGCATATTGTCATAAAAATAAAGTACCTTTATTTTTAGTATAACTGTGTATTGTGTTTTCTTATGATATTGTGCATATGACACTAAGTGGTACTGTAGTAGCTTCACCCGTCTCCTAGTTCAGCCTAAGCTGCTCTGCTAAGCTACCATTATCTATCAGCCTAAGCTGCTAGACACCCTATACACTAATAAGGGATAACTGGGCCTGGTGCAAGGTGCAAGTACCCCTTGGTACTCACTACAAGCCAGTCCAGCCTCCTACACTCTGTTATGAGGATACTGCAAGTCACTGAAGGGTTACATGACCTTACAGGGGAAGAAGAATGAGAGCAAAGCTTATGCACTCCAAGGTGTTTAGCATTTGCTCTTCACACAGGTTGGGTGTATTTTTGTTCCTTTTGCTGCACGGTCACACACTAATTCATCCCCACCCCTCCATTAGATCATTGGCTTCTTGCTCCTTCTAATGAAAGATTCCTTCTGGGAGTGGATATTGTTTAGTAAACCTGGCACCAGTGCTGTTACAATCAACATACCTTTAAGAAGATTGTCATAGTTTACAAACGAATAGTTTAACTTCAGTCACAGTAAAGATTCGCCTTAGATTAATATCCGGGTGAGAAGCAGAAAGATTCCAGAAGTGCAATAAACATTTTAGTGTAGATGGCTAATAGCTGTGGAATTTCAGGATAGAAACTTCAGAAGAAATGTACCTGAAAAGATTTTCTTCCATTTAATAATTTAAGTACACTTAAGTGTTGTGCTCAACAATCTTCTTTTCATACTGACTATTGACCCTGCAACAGCGGTTCAGCTAACACAGCTCGACTGTAAACATGAGTTACAGTAGACAGTGGGGTATTTACTTATTACAGAAGAGCAGTGATGCCCCAACCTTCATGGAATATGAATGTCAGTTTATTCCAGAATTGTAGGATTACTCGTGTGATAATCTTATACACCGTGACACAATTTTCTGTGCTCGTGCTCAACCGTCATATGCCTGTGCAGAAATACTTTATGCCCATTGCTGCCTAATATGTGCAGAAGTAACCACATAAGCTCAGGTACAGCCTAAATGGCCAGGTGTTACTGTTCTAGTGTTAATATACTGAGGTACAGCCTTATGCGCTCAGTGCAGTCCAGCCTGCACCATAGGTGCAGATAGTGTCTCTAAAGTTTAGGAATAGTCCAGTGAGCCAGCCTTACGTTGGGAGGCAGGATGGCCTTACATACCGAACTCACCTGATGAACACAGTATAGCTTCACATACCCCGTGCACTTGAAAAGCAGAGTATAGCCTAATATACCCAGCTCACCTGATAAGCAGAGTATAGCCTCATATACATAGTATGCCTGATAAGCACAGTATGGCCTCATATACCCATTCTGATAAGCACAGTGTAGCCTCATACACCGGGCATACCTTAGAAGCATAATATAGCCTCAGACACCAGTCTACACCAGATAAGCGTAGTATCTCATATACCCATCACTCCTTACAAGCACATTATAGCCTCATACACTCAATGAACCTGATAGGCACAGTATAGCCACATACACCAAGTGCACCCGATAAGCACAGTGTAGCCTCATATACCCAGTGCACTTGATAAGCACAGTATATCTTTCATTTACCCAGTGAACCTGATAAGCACAGTACAGCCTTATATACCCAGTGCACCTGATAAGCACAGTACAGCCTCATATACCCAGTGCACCTAATAAGCACAGTACAGCCTCATATACCCAGTGCACCTGATAAGCACAGTACAGCCCCATATACCCAGTGCACCTGATAAACACAGTACACCCTCATATACCCAGTGCACCTGATAAGCACAGTACAGCCCCATATACCCAGTGCACCTGATAAGCACAGTACAGCTCCATATACCCAGTGCACCTGATAAGCACAGTACAGCCTCATATACCCAGTGCACCTGATAAGCACAGTACAGCTTCATATACCCAGTGCACCTGATAAGCACAGTACAGCTCCATATACCCAGTGCACCTGATCAGCACAGTACAGCCCCATATACCCAGTGCACTTGATACGTGCAGTATAGCTTTTACCCAGTGCGCCTGATAGGCACAGTACAGCCTCATATACCCAGTGTACCTGATAAGCACAGTACAGACCCATATACCCAGTGCACCTGATAAACACAGTACAGCCTCATATACCCAGTGCACCTGATAAGCACAGTACAGCCCCATATACCCAGTGCACTTGATAAGCACAGTACAGCCTCATATACCCAGTGCACCTGATAAGCACAGTACAGCCTCATATACCCAGTGCACCTGATAAGCACAGTACAGCCGCATATACCCAGTGCACCTGATAAGCACAGTACAGCCCCATATACCCAGTGCACCTGATAGACACAGTACAGCCTCATATACCCAGTGCACCTGATAAGCACAGTACAGCCCCATATACCCAGTGCACTTGATACGTGCAGTATAGCTTTTACCCAGTGCGCCTGATAGGCACAGTATACCCTCAAATACTCAGTGCCCCTAAAATGCACATTATAATCTCATATGCCACATGCACCTAATAGGAGCAGTATAGCTTCATATACCCAGCACACCTAATAAGACTAGTACAGCCTCATGTACCGGGCACACCGGTTAAGCACAGTATGGCCGCATATACCTGGCGTACTTGATAGGCACAGTATGACCTCATAGACCCGGTGCACTTGATAAGCACAGAAAAGCCTCATATACCCAGTATATCTGACTAGTGCAGTATAACATCATATACCCAATACACCTAAGAAGTTGAGTATAGTGTTATGTATCCAGTGCACCTAATAAGCACAGTCCAGTTTCACTTACCCGGCACACCTTATAAGTAAATTATAGCCTCAAATAACCAGTACACCTGATAGGCACAGTATAGCCTCATATACCCAGTGAACCTTATAAGCACAGTATAGCCTCATTTACCCAGTGCATCTAAGCACAGTTTAGCTTTATACCTAGTGCACGTGATAATCCCAGTATAGCTTTTATATACACAGTGCACCTAATAAGCACAGTATAGCCTCATATACCCAGTGCACCTGATAAGCACCATATAGCCACATATACCCAGTGCACTTGATACGCGCAGTATAGCCACATATACCCAGCGCACCTGATAGGCACAGTATAGCCACATATACCCAGTGCACCTGATAAGCACCATATAGCCACATTTACCCAGTGCGCCAAAGCACAGTATAGCTTCATATACCCAGTACACCTGATAAGCACAGTATAGCCTCATTTACCCAGGGAACCTTATAAGCACAGTATAGCCTCATTTACCCAGTGCACCTAAGCACAGTATAGCCTCATCACCCAGTGCACTTGATAAGCACAGTATTGCATTCATATACCCACTGCACCTGATAAGCACAGTATAGCCACATATGCCGGATGCACCTGATAGGAGCAGTGTATCCTCATATAACCAGCGTACCTAATGAGACTAGTACAGCCTCATGTATCCAGCACAGCAGTTAAACACAGTATGGCTGCATATACCTGGCGTACTTAATAGGCACAGCATGACCTCATAGACCGGTGCACTTGATAAGCACAGTATAGCCTCATACACCCGACACTCCTGATAACCACAGTATGTCCACATTTACCCGGTCCACCTGATAGGCACTGTATAATCTCATACACCCAGTGCACCTGATAAGCGCAGCACAGCCTCGTATACCCAGAGCGCCTGATAGGCACAGTATAGCCTAATATACCCAGCGCACCTGATAAGCACAGCATTGCCTCATATACCAGTCACTACTGAAAGCGCTCCTTAACCTTCCATACCACATGCATCTGACAAGCGCAGAACAGCTTCATGTGCCTTGTGCACCTGATAGATGCAGTATAACCTCATGTATCCAGTGCACCTGAAAGACAGGTGTAGTAAAGCCTCATATACGCGGTGCACCTGACAGGTGCAGTATAGCCTTATAATCCCAGTACACCATATAAGCACAGAACGGCCTCATATAAGCAATACACTTGATAAGCACAGTATAGTCTCATATACCCAGTTCACCTGATAAGCACAGTATAGCGTCACATACCCGGTGCACCAAATATGCACAGTACAGCCTCATATACCCGGTGCTCCTGATAAGAAGAGTATAAACTCATATACCTAGTGCACCTGATAAGCGCAGTATAGTGTTATACCACCCAGTGCACTTGATGAGCACGGTATAACCTCATATACCCAATTTACATTGATATAGTGTAGTGCAGTCCTATCTGCCCAGAGCAGCTTCGCAGACGCAAGTGATACTTTAACATGTTTAATGATGGGCAGAATATAGCCTCATAGACCAGTAGCACCTGATAGGCACAGTATAGCTTCATATACCAATTGCACCTGATAAGCGCCATAAAGTCATATATACCAGACGCACCTGATATGTGCCGTGTGGCCTCAAATAACGGGTGCACCTGAGAGGCGCATAGCAGTGTCATATACCCAGTGCACCCGATAAGCGCAATATAGCCTTTTTTGCCAGGCGCACATGATAATTGCAGTATAGCTTCATGTACCCAGCTCACCTGATATAAAAAAAAAATGTAGGGCAGCCCTATCTGTTCAGAGCAGCTTCACAAACGGAAGTGATACCTTACCGTGCTCTGGGGTATTTCTATATGTGGAGAACAATGTCCTATGGATTGTGCAGATGCAAATCCATATCCTCAGAACCATCTTATTCTAAGAATCCCACTGTGACCCTTTGACGCTTCTACGCTCCGTCCGGTGCCACCCGATGAAATGTGGAAATTAGAGACAGGAAAAGGGAAGAAAAAAATGAGAAAAAAACAAGCATTTGCAATGCAATGGGTCTCGCATATTTCAAACAAGTTAATTTTCATATTTTGACAACAGCGCTCACGAACAAAAACAAAAGAAAACATGAGGAAAAACTGAGAAAAGACGACTTGGCAAAATAAAATAAAGCTAGCTTTAAAAAATAAAACTTTGCAATTTTGTGCCTGCTGGGCACTTTTTTGCCAGTCACAAGCCTTGTGGGCACTGGAAATTAGAGCAAAATAGTACTTCGATCAGGTTAGGAGCAGGGGACGAGCACGAATTAAGTTGAAATCAATTAGTGCTTGATCTCTGCTCCACACAGAAGAACGGAATTTATGCCAGACATGCCTTGACAAACTACGAGGCTGTAAAGAAGAGTGCCAAGCAAACCAACAAATGGTGAGTAACAAGCGGGCTTCGAGCCCTTTACTGAACACAACAGAGTCTCGCAAGCGAGACGCATGCGCTTGCAGGCTCGACCCTAAAAATCAGAGATGCCACTGTCAAAGCGTGGATGACTGAGGCCTTTCTGAACTGGTCCCCTCCTCACCGCAGTGCAGACAACAGACAGAAGGCAGGTCCACTGAGACAACTGTGGGCAGCTCCACACACCAGCCCCTCGGCTTCTGCATCAGAACCAATCTCAACTTCAGTTCTCCACTGCAGAAGCCAATGTGAGCTGGACCTGCGGCAGCCCTCGGACCAGCCATCCCAGCACCGGTCTGGTCCTCCCTTGACGGTGGCAATGCTCGACTTCCTCCAGACCCACCTGACACCCCTTAAGAGTGTTTGAAACACTGCAGCTGTCTCATCAAATGCCACAAAAGTAGGACAGGATCACATCACATCGCAAAGACCTAGGCAGGCTCTGTCTATCCGCAGCATCACTTTGAAGACATTCTGCATTATTGACAAAGAAGTCAGCACTGTCACCCCAGTGTACCTGGGAAGCACGATGAATCCTCCAGGGAGGGAGAGGGGCCCTCATGACATGCAGCAGCAGCCTAGCAAGGCTAGAATCCAGGAGTGCAAGAAGGGGAGGTGTATGGCCCTCATCATGACATTGGCGGTAAATGCCGCCTACCGCCACGACGACGGCCCCCAACATACCGTCACCATGGCTACCGACCGTCCATGCCATTATGACCATAGACGGAATTCCGCCAGAAAGGTGGCGGAATTCCGTTGACGGTCATGGAGGCGGACGGCGGCAAGATGGCGCTGCTGCCAGCAGCAAAACACTGCCCACCGTATCATGTCCCATGATATGGCCTGGCGATGTTTTGCTGGCGACAGCACCGTGTCCCGTCTCCTGCCGGAGGACCCCCTGCATGCAGGTAAGTCGGGTTCTCCAACAGGAGAGGGGGGTGGGGGGTGTTGTGTGCGTGTGTGGGTGTGTATGTGACTGTGTGTGAATGCGTGCATGCGTATGTAATGCGTGTGTGCATGAGTGGGTGTGAGTGTACGTGCATGTTGTGTCGTGAGATTGCATCGTGCCGGGATGTTTGTTCGTGAGTGTTGCTGTGAGTGTGTATGAATGCGTGGGTGAATGTGTGTATGCATGTGTGTATGAGTGTGTACGTATGTGCATGTATGTAAGTAAATATGTGGGGGTCGGGATAGGAAGGGGGAGGACTGTTTGGAGGGGAAAGGGGCGGAGTAGTTCAGAAACTACTGAAACCATGGCGGTGGGTGGGGTCATAATGCCATGGGCAGCCCAGTGACGGCCGCCGGGCTACAGGCTGTAGTATCCAGCCTGGCAATCGTTACCACCGTGGCGGTCGGTGTGGTACATTGGCGGTTTGGCTTTGGCCAAACTGCCAATGTCATAATACTGGAGGTAGGTACCGCTAGCCTGTTGGCGGTATTACCTCCACTATTCCACCGACCGCCGGGGTCGTAATGACCCCCTGTGTGATGCCCCAAGGTCTGGAACTCTCTCCAGTCAGGATCCATCTCGTGATGATGATATGAGATTTATATATTGCACAGATACACCTGAGAGTGTCCCAGCACTGGTTTCAAGGCTACCTACATTTTGTTATGCTTGTTGAAGGAGCCATGTGTTTAGTTTTTTCTCAAACACAGATTGCTCAGCTGTGGTGTGTAGCTTCAGAGGAAGTTTATTCCAGGCGATCAGTCCTAGATAGGAAAAAGACTTACCACCGTTTCTAGCCCGGCAGAATTTTGGACTTCTAGACAAATTGACAGTAAGATGACTGTAGGTTTCTAGAAGGGACATAGACACAAATCCTCTCTCTCAGATAGCCAGCCAGCTTCTCTTCCCCTTCAGTCAAAGAGCTGGAGACACTCCTGTTCAAGCAAGAGCTCGCTGCTGCATAAACAACTGCTGCTAGAACCCATCCTGAGGAAGAGATCCACTACTTCCTGCTGCTTATCTGTTCATCAAACCCTCACACCTGGCAGCCCCTGCCATCTAATGCTTCCCTCACCCTATTCACTCAGTCATCTGGTCTGCACCCAGCATTCCTCACTTGTACTCCCTTTTTTACCCCCTGCATTGGAGCCCCTGCCTTCCTTCTTACCTCCTAGCCCAGTACAACCCCACCAGTCCAGCTGTTCTCTTCCCACATGCTGCAGTTTCTGTAAAGCCCTTCTCTTGTGCAGTGCTCCATAGCTTTGTAAGAAAGTTCATACTCTACAGAACCCATAGATATACACACAGGAGGAAACGGAAACACGACCACTGGCTACACCTTTGCATGACAGACCGGTCTCCATTTTTATAAGTGTTTACTCCTCTTCCGTACTTCAAATGTTGCTGTGTCACACAGTATCTTTCCTGAAGTACTCTTAACTTCTGATCTCATTTTTACTGTCATCCTAGTTCAGTTTTAACACTTCATCCTTTCCTCTCCGGGCCTACCGCTGAGGTCTTCTCCCAGGGCCATAGTGAGAAAAAGCTACTGATATAACAGAATAATTTGGCCCCTTGCTTCTCTTTGCCTTGTTCCCACTTCTTTGTCCCCCGATCCTTCTTCTGTACCCAAAGAAACACTTTCAAAGGGCCTTAAGGCACTATACAAGTGTCAAGCATCACAAGCCCAACCGAAACTTTGCACAGTCATATACGGACGTCTCGCCTCCACCCAAACCAGCCTGACGGCCTAAGAGAATCTCAGCGTCCATCACCTTCTCCAAGGGGATAACCAATGCCGCATGCCTTGGAACCTGGTTCTGTTCATTTTCGAACTTCACAATTCAAAGATCAGACGTAGTTAAACTGGAGGTTCCAGGGATCAAAGGAGTGCATCCGCTCTCCTCCATACTGAAATATCAGTCCACGTTCAACTAGGAAGTTGCCCAGCACCTCTGGAGAGGAGCCACCTCCTGCTAACCTCTACCCATTAATCAGGACAGAATTCCCCCTTCTTGGACAGGGCCTTCAAAGGTCTCCTTGGTATGAAAGCAGCAATCAAACCATGTTAGAGCTTCTAGGCACCAGACCTCACTTCTAGGGGGAGGGGGACTGGGATGGGAAGCATGGGGGGGGGAGCAGGCTGTCGCTTCCCAGCATTTGTAGAGTCTGTCCTGGCCCTGAACAGGTTTTTCAGGCTTTCCAGGCCTTGTGGGGGGATAGCCCAGGGCTTCATGGTGTGAAAGTTCTTCTCTTGTTCCTCTCTTCCCACTCTAGCAATGGGTGGCAGTGGAAGTCTTGGTGGAGTAGCATGAGGTACATTTCCACCCCCAAATAATGGGACCCAACTCTCTTATAATGTTTTCCCTTTACTGTGTAAGTACTTCATCTCTAGACGCCCTATATATCTGAGTCATATCGCTTGGTCAGACTAATTTT
This sequence comes from Pleurodeles waltl, assembly GCF_031143425.1. Lineage (NCBI taxonomy): Eukaryota > Metazoa > Chordata > Amphibia > Caudata > Salamandridae > Pleurodeles > Pleurodeles waltl. The sequence goes on along the minus strand of NC_090451.1, from coordinate 690,688,205 downwards.
GGTCCCCAACAGGGGCACAATTAGTAGCTTCATCTCTAACAATCGTATGGTTCCTCCGAAATTTCCTAATAGATTATAAAGGGGATTTGGGGACACCAGAAGAACTCCTATTGCACTCCCATTCGACCTCTGGCTACTGGAGCAAGTGCCTTAGCAGTAAGGACTGAAGACACTCATTCTCCTATCTCGACGTACCTTCTAGGTTGGATAAGGCCACTTGGCCTTCTTCAAAGAAATCCATGGATATCAGATAGTTCTAAGCCCCCAGTTTGCAAACACAGTTCCAGTAAGTAAGGTCCAGTTTTAATGGAACCTGAACGACAGCAGACATTACCACACAACTATCCTATAAAGATGTATATATGACCCTCTTGGGTTCCCAAAGGAGAGCATAGAAAAGTTTACCTTCCAGCACTCACTCTATAGAAATACATCGCTTCTCTGACGTCCACCCCAGGAACTAAATAATTAGCTACAGAAAGAGTTTGCTGGTTTTTTTTTATTCCCAAACACACTACGTTGTTTTTTAGGGGCCATGGCATTATTTAATTGACACAGATGTTCACTTTAAACCATGTAGCACATGAGAAGCGCCTATTTTCCTCTGCTACTGAGACAAGAAGACATCAAACCATCCTTCAAATTCCCAAATGATTGGTGTGGTTTCATGAGGTTTACACCATTATCTAGTAAAGTGACGTGTGTGCCTAAGATATGTGGATATTCACTTTAAATCATGCAGCTCGCAAGAGGGCCTTAATTTCTTACACTACTTGAAGGAAGACGTTCTTGGCACTTTTATTTTATGGAAAACAGTCAGTCAATTTTAAAGACCCTCCTATTTTGAATTTGTGATCTTTTTTATCCTCTTGTTCGATGTCAATTAGGTTGCAAATTTCCAAATGTGAATGACTAACAGAAGTGATTAAGAACAACCTTTCCAGTTCCACTCACTTGTTATAAGGTCTCTGGCAGTCTGCTGTTTACATCAGAAAAGGATCCAAGGATCCAAGTCATACACAGCAAAGTAGCGGTCAAGACAAATTTCCCCAAAACTTTTTTGGGCACGATGAGTCCACCTGTTCTATACTTGTCAAGCGCTACTAATACTGCAGAGCTTCTTTTGCTGTGCACCTTTTCTAGAAGGTGTAGAATCCTCCAAGAGTTATCATAGGCCTTTCCACTCTGATTGATTGTAGCCGATCAAGAGAGGTAAAGCAAAGAGTAGTCATTCTATATGAGATCAACTTTGCATCCAATCTGATTAGAGCCTTTGTCCTACTCATGAGTCACATTGTGTTCCCTTAAACCAATATTGAAAACTGGACATGGGCATAACTAACCCTCCCTCTCATCCTGTCACAACAAAAGTATTGCATTACTTGAAATACGGATTTAACAGTTTTTATAGGAAAAGCCAGAAAACCGACTCAGAACTTGAAATTTGGTAATTAATTATCTTCAACTATTAGGTAAATTGTGCATAATTTTAAATATTAAACTGCAAATTTATTGAAGCCGTCCTTAAAATGTGTGTAGGATTAATTACAAGATACAAATAACTATTTTTAAGGATAGTCTGATTACTTTATCGGGATAATCTTCAATCGTCAAAGAACTCTGCAGATCATAAATAACACTTCTTCAAGTAGTTCTCTGTGTCCAACGGTATACACTGTTTCTTAAAAGGAGTGTGTGCTCCATTTGAGGACGTTACTCACTGCTTTAGAAGCATTCCACAGGCTTGTATCTCAACCTTTTACTAAAAGAAGTCTAAGTAAGCAGGGACATCTTTCTACTCCCAGAGTTCACATAACAAAGCACTGCTGCAGGTATGATCGCATACAACTGTGGATGGTTAGTTGAACCATAAGCTGGTTGCTATAAATGCCCTCTGGCATTCATCAAGGAATATATGCAATTATTTTAACTATGACTCATTATGCTAATATCGGTAGGCGGCTGGGTTAAGTGAGCCAGGGGCGTAAACGGTATGCTCCAGCTTCCATCTGATAGTAGAAATAGTAACCACCTCCAACACTGATGCCATGCACCCCATTCTATAAACCTCTAGCTAGTTGTGAATGGACCACGTTCTCCTCATCCACAGGAAGATGGTTGTCCCCCACCTCCCGCGGAAGAGGTTTAGCCCCTCCCATCTTGACAGGTGTCTAGTGAGCACAAAGTGCAATTCACAGTGTAGGGTGGTGTCCATTTTTTTAAAAGACTTGTTTAATTGATTCATGGAGCAGCAAACGTTTAGACAAGTGGGATTCGATGCAGATTGAGATAAAAGATATGGAAGGGAGGTTATTCAATGGAAACGTTCAAGATTACAAGCACTAGTAATTGTTTGCTGTTGTATCCTGGCCTGCGACCACAGGAGAATGGTATTTCAGGTCCCTTTTGATTAGGGTCACCATGATAACGTAGACAAAATATGGACAGGAGTATGACACAGGGCCTTCTGGGTAAAGTGAAACATTTGCATATTGTTAACCTGGCATGAGTGCAGCTGGGCCCAGGAGGTCAGTGCACAGCCCAGATACCAATAAGAAGTGATTGTGAAGCAGGATTGGGACCTGTCACTTTGCTCTTTAATTTGTTCATGTCAGATCTGTCCATTTGGTTGAAAAAGGCATGAGGATTTCCCCTAAGAGGCAATGGCATGAATATTAATACCTGAGGATGGATGCTGATGACTGGGCCATCGTAAAACTAACAGTACTGGCCTTCAGAAATGGATGGTGCTTTGTTGCTGTGCATTTGCTGATTATAAACGTAAATCCTGAGATCTGGTCAGAAAGAGTAAGCAAGATATGGTGGCACATTCAAGTGAGGCTTGAAGTTGTTAATAAAGATACATACTTCGGATTACATTTTCCAAACAAACTGATTCAGATAAAAAAAAAGTCTTCAGAATTTTTCTTGTAGAGCATATGGTGCCCTATCAATCTTATTAAAGACACCTTTGGTAGGACACCGTCTCCTCTGTGCTTTATGGATGTGTGGTTTTGGGGCTGGATTGTTCTTTGGTGCTTAACTTACCCACAGAGAAATAATGGAAAAGCAGCAGGACCGCTCTCAGTTTTCTCTTGATGGAGCTGATTTATTCGGAGCTAAGAGTATGTTCATTTGTGGTACAGGATGAGGCATGGTCACTGAAGTACTTCAATAAACCGAAGAACACTGCAGGGAAATGAACAGCCAGGACCTGCTGAAGAGAGCCATTGGGAAATGAGTTTATAGGATGTTACGAGGCGGAGGGGTAAATTGGTAGGTAAGGGAGGCAAGGTGTTGGTAGGAAGATAGCGTTCAGAGCATGATGTGAATTGGGGTTGGCTGTTATCGCTTCAATTTTATTAAACTAGAAGTACCCTTTAGTGGTCCTACTACTGTATTACTCATTTATGTCACACACTCTTTCGTCCCATCATATCCTCAGGGAATTAAATGGGATGTGTGATGTCACTTCCTGTCTTTGGGGATCAGAGGACGCATGTTGTATGATGTGTCTTCTGCTATCACAGCATTTTGCTGAATTAACATCACTGGTTAGGCTAGGTGGTCTTTTATCAGGATTGTCTGGGAACTTAGGATCACTACTCTAGTAGTAGGGTTTCCGACTTGGAATAGTTGAGGCTGGGGTGAGCTTATACGGCGCTGGTGTCTGTGGTCCTACTCTGAGGCTAAGGGATGCTTAAAGCAAGAGTTGGCCTAGTACAAACCACCTACAAGAGGGGAGAAGGTGGAAAATTTAAACATGGAGTATATTTTGTACTCACAGGACCACTAGATTCATGCATCGGAAAGTATTTTACTGATCCACCTAATACTTCAAAGAGCAAATAAACGTGGATTAAGGAACTTCAAATAGGAAAGGTGAGAAGACGTGATAGTGCAAATGTACAAAATGGAGAATGTAGAAATATGTGCCTTGTGAGCAAGATATTTCCTAAAAGATGAAAAATTAAATTACTTAGTGGGTAAAAGATGTGAGATGCCACTTAATTTAAAGCGTTCAGAGGCAGTGATTTATTTGTAGAAAGGAATTCTGATCTTCTATGATCGATAAGGTAGCAAAGCAATTGAAATTGTATTTCATAAATATGCGTACTGAAAAGAAATGTTTGACTTTTCTATGGAAAAACTGGACTTTTGGTTAATTTATTTTATATACGTATATGATGGTTTAAGTAAAAGCTGGTCCCTGGATTTAATCCTATGGATTAAGGATCTACCATGGGGGTCTTCTATTTCTGATATTTTCCACACAAGGTTAACTACTTCTACCACAATCAATGGCAACATCCTTTTTTTAGCACTAAAGGTGAATACAGAGGAGAAGGCGCCTGGTGACTGGATACCTTCTTTATTGCATAGCACAGCTGGATCACCTCCATTAAGTGGTAGATGTAGACACACCCCTTTCGGTGGGCAACTAATTGGTTAACATGACAAGTGTAAAGGAGGGCACACTAAATGGTAATATATGAATTTTGAAAACTGTTTGAAATGCCACAACAGGATTAAATGAAGAAATGGTCTGTGTCTGTCCGTGGCTGAAAACCAATTAATGAAGAGTAGATTCAGTGAGAGGTGTTGCACACATAAAAATGTGAATACATTTATATTTATATATTTAATAACTAGAAAACTCAACATCACAAATAAAAAAGTGTATACAAATAAATATTAATTTGTATAACACATAGGCTTTGATTAAGAGTCCTGCGTAACTGTTGTGTTACCCAACTGATAAATAAAGATAACCTGGGGATCATTATTTATAGTATGCGATAATCTGCAGCAATTACCAGTTTTCCTGTAATGAGAGGAAATAATTTGTTGATTTTGGTGGTTACCGCAAAAAACAAATCTTCACGTTCTGGATTTTCCAGGTTTTTTCCACTGGCAAATATTGAGAGGTTTAACCTGATGATAGTTACCAGAGGAAAACTCTGTCCCAGTTATGCCAGCAGTTTAACATAGCACTCACATTCAAAGCCTTGATGCATACTGCCACAAAAACATTTAAATAAAAAAACACTACCTATAGGCCACTTTAGAAACTTCCAGCAGAGAGAACACATAAGAACAAAAATAAAAGATGTGAACCATGGGCATCACAATTTAACTCCTGTTTACTTTTTCATACAAAGAGAAGGGCTATGGGCTGACCCAGTATAGAACAAAAGACAAAACAAAGAAAATGTTTTGGGGCCTATTCACAAACTGTCTTTTGTAGCATGTTTATCAGTACTGCAGCAGTACTACTAGCACATTATGAAATGCCAATCACCAACTTATATGCAGAAGCCTAGGCCTCCGCTACTCCTGCTGTTTATATTCAGAGAACTCTACCCTGACTGCAGAGGTTTCCACACACAAACATAGATGTCTTAGTAGTAAATGTGGGTGGGATAGAAGGAATGGCTAGAGAATGGGTAATACTTATGCCTAAAGGGGAGGGCTTAAGAGGTTAAGAGGGGGGCTAGGAAGAGGTTAGGAATGGACATGATCCACCTTCAAAAGATTAAGACCATTGCTATTCACAAACTCCTCTTTCAAAATTACTATAGCCAAAAGGTCTCAAACAGTAGTAAAAGTACTCCAAGTCAGGCCTGGAGTAAGTCCAGCTGCACACATGGCCAAGCATAGAAAATAATGAGACAGGGCCTTAAAATAGAAGCCCATAGGAAATAATGTTAAAATAAATAAATGTATTTAAACTTGTTAATGTATTTACATTTATGTTCATGTTAAAAATGAAATATAAAGTATAAAAATATTTTTTTAATTTAAAAATAATTGTAAGTTTTTAATTCTATACACTACTTTTAGTAATCTGTAACACGTAACCAATCTAAAAATTTTACTTTAGTAAGATTTTTTAAAAAAACCTTTAGAAACAATGTAATTGAACATTTTGTACTACTTTAAAAAAAAAAAGAAATATAAAAATAAATATAATTACAATTTAACCTAAAATATTTTAATTCTTTGTAAAATTAAAATAAACTTTAACGCTGTTCCTTGTACTTTACCATAGTGAGATCTCTGCCGCAACTGTGGTGGTCTCCGCCATGTGGGAGGAGTTTAAGATACAGTTGTAAAGCCACTACTAATAGAGACATCTATGACATGTTTGCTGACTTCACCCTGTTTTTAGGTTGTGACATTTAAGTCTACAATTTTCAGTAGCTTTAGACTAAAAAATGGTGAACAGCCAAAACAAATACATTTACTCAAAACTGCAAGATCAAACTTAACCATGTAGATTTACTCACATAGATATTTACCTCAGTGAATAGCCCCTTTACTATTCATTATTTTAATGCATAAAGTACAAAACTACCGTAGTATCCCTGACTGTTATTCTCTAGGCTCTAAAGCTGATGTTTCGGCTAGTCAATTGATTAGAGGCTCCTTCCTCAGGAATGGAATGAAGTATACAACAGTCTAGAAGCAATGGAAAGTCCATTCATAAATAAAGTGGGCTCATTTTTTAATTTGTACTTTTGCTGTGTGAATGCATTATGTTTATCAGAATTAGACTCTGCTGCCTTCAGAATAAATCCCGTCTACTCAAGTTTTAAGAGGCTCCCACCCTGAGAACCATTTTACCGACAACATCCCGGGGATGGGGAGAAGTAACTGCAGGCCCCTCTGCCCCGAAGAAGGCATTGCAAAAAGTGGCATCATGTTGCATTAGATCCAGAGGTCAAAGGAAGTGTCATACAAGATTTTCGAAACTGCTTTTAATGAGGATTCTTTTAATAATGTCACATTTCATGCAGATGATTAAAGAGTCACAATCGAAGGATTTCTTAGGAAGTTCTTTGAGACTACAGGTTTGAGTTATGATCATTCACTCCTCCACAGAAATAAAATATAAGGTGAAAAATACCTTTTTTAGAATTATAGATTTAATAGGATTTTCAGTGTGTGTATTGTAATGTGAGGACGGACTGGACGTTGTTTAGAACAACTATCCATGAATGTTGCACAACTTGGTGCACAAAACTGTGTTGCTAATCAGTTTGTAGACAGGTATTACTCTTTCTGCTCTGCAGCTGTTTGGACATTCATTACAATATCACTGACCTTAACCTACCAACACATGTGTAAAATGAGAAGGTCTAACCTTCTTCACAAGTTTCTGCTGAAAGACTACAGGTGTACCAAGCTCATGTAATCAAACAGTGATGTGCCTAACATGAATGTCAACAGTGCAGAAGCACTCTTCTGTTGCCAAAATAAAACTGCAAATAGGAAAATAGAAGACAATTTATGCCCAAGATATGCAAGGATCAGCTATGCTTCACAAAAGAACACACATCTACTTTTACTCTGAGAAAGTAAACATGGGAACACAGTTGTGCATAAAATACTCAATAGTCTTTGTCGGCATATGCCTTCAATGTGGAAAAATAATGCCTTTTTAATATTATGTTTTCTTCTATACTTTGGATTTCCTGCAGCATGAAAGTTTATTGAAGCCCCTGTGAATACAGCGATCACAGGAAATTTGCAGGGAATCCTGAAGGACAAACCTCTAGGGTAGTAGAGGTTACCTCTGGTGACCTCTAACTGACGCCAAAGCTCATGCCAGGACAGAGTGCCAATCCTCCCATGGAAACTCTCCCCAGTTATGGTCACAACTGATGGAAAAACAGGACTGATTTTGTGATCCTGGAACAATTTCTTTCCAAGTATGCTGGACAACCATGGGTGCGCGCTGAACGACAAAAGACTGCTTCCTAGGCAGGAGCAGGACAATGAGGCAGGGTGTACCAAACCATAATAATCTCCTCAACAGCAGACGGCCTGCAACAGTGCAAGACTCAACATTCTGAACCCCGCCACAAGAGATTACCCCCACAATGACACCTGGTGTTAGATCCTAAAATCCTCACATGCATTCTGATGGACTAGTAAATAAAAGGAATTTGTAAACAGAAGTTGAAGTTTTCATCAAAAACCCCAAATTTTATCAGTCAGTTGCTCATCACCTTATGCGTGGTTCTTGTACAAGTTATTAATAAATAAGTCCTGTTATTCTGAAATAAGTTTTTTCCTTTAGGAGAACAAAGAAATGTTTGACTATCAGTTTGGATTCAGCAGTAATGAGACGCAGTGTTTCTGTCGTTGCCATCAAGAATGGCACTGGTGGGACAGCTAACTTGGATGGTCCATCTGAAGCTGCTCTTCAGCTGCTGCTTTACTGTCATGGCTAGTCATGCACGCCATGGCAATCCGATGTAGGGGAAAAATAAAAACAAGCATTTGCACTGCAATAGGTCTCCCATATTTTGAACAAGTTAAAAGTTGTTTTTCGACTACACTGCCCAGGAGCAAAACTAAAAAAAAAAACATGATGGGAAACCGAAAAAAGACGACTTAACAAAATAAAATAAATTTAGCTTCAAAAAATAAAACTGCAATTTTGTTTGTCCTGCTGGGCACTTTTTGCCAGCCACAAGCCTACTGTTTGCGGGGCACTGGAAGTTAAAACAAAATAGTACCTCAACCACGTCGGGAGCAGCGGACGGGCACTAATTACGTTGAAATCAATTCAGGCTTGATTCCTGATCCACACAGAGTAACGAAAGTGATGCCAGGCATGCCTTGAAGATTTACGAGGCTGTAAAGAAGAGTGTCACGCAAACCAACAAATGGTGAGTGACAGGCGGGCTCCAAGCCCTTTACTGATCACAACAGTGTCTTGCATGCGAGGTGCAAGACCATGCACTCGCAGGCTCGACCCTAAAAAAATGCCGCTTTTATCCTGGGAGAAATACAGCACACCAGGATACTGAGTTTTATTTCCCAAAAAAATCTCCAGCTTTGGGAGAAAAAAATAATAATCTGACCTGTGTGCAGTCATGGCATTGTGGACTAGCCTGGAAATCTCTTCTTTACCTAAGCCAGTCGTGCCAAATCATGAATGGCAGCTGGAGAGAAAAAAACAGCAGCAACATAGCAGGACATCTCCAATGTTCGGCCAGCTGAAAAAAAACACCGTGCCGGTGGGAGAGACTACCTATCAAAAGGCCAATTCCATGTTAAGGTGATGCTCCCAGATTCAGAATGGGAGCATGACCAGCTCAAACGATCTCAACGTGGGGTCAGAACTATGTGCATTATTCCAATTTTAGGATCGGACAAGAAATAAACTTGCATGACCCTCTAGTGATTTCTTTTGCAACCCCAGCATGTTTTGCACCTAATGGCTATTTATTCTACACAAAGAACCTCGAAGTCGAACCCAGAGACGTTCAGGACTTATTCAGGGAAAAGAGAGGTTGCACAACACTGAGAATCAGTGGAATTCAAAGTCAAACTTGGATGGCCGCTGGAAATCCAGCGAAAACATCAATTTAGATGTAAAGGGAAGACCTTTCAAGTCTACCCTGATTGAAGAGGCTTTCTGAGAGAGAGTAAAGAAGGATGTAAATATGTCTAAAGGTACCTGGTTTGGGTGGTTGATCCATATTAAGACAAATCGATCATGGCTTAGCTCATGTGTTTGCATCTGTCTTATCCTGGCTGTTTACTCTACTACTGTATTTTTCAAGGACATTAAAGCAGGGGCTCCTGCAATAGTATAATATTAATATGTTAAATAGTTTAAAACACAAGTGGAAACATACTTTTTTATAATGGATCATGATCCAGTAACGACTGAGGCATGCACATGGTTATCAGGACACGTGAGCATGCTTAGGTTTTGCTACACTACATATTGCAACGCCTACGTTTATACGCATTTGGCTGAATTTTTACAGAATGTTATTCAACAACATTTTGCAGCTTTTTGGATATTTTCCTTGTAATACAGCCTGCAGCTTTGTATACTGACCATCCCACCTAGAGTTTAAAAATATCCCCTTAACATAGGCTGTGCTATCAGTCTTTACCATAAGAATAACACCCATGTTGGCCCTTTTAAATTGGTACATCTGGTAGTGACAGACTGCCCGTAAAAGCCAGTCCATTACTGCACATTTTCAGACCTTACAAAAAGAGGAATAAGTATGCCAGCAACCTTGAAAATTCCTAACTATCCGTCCTATTCTGGGTGGCAATTACTATATTTAAATATTGTCCCTGCCAAATGAGATGGCATTTGTCTAACCAATAACCAACATGTGCCTGACCTCTGTGGATTTACTGAAGCTACATAACTAGACTCAATAACCTGAACCAGGGAAAAGACACAGGAAGTTGTTCATAATGTACACAAATTGTCCTATCCATCTACGAGGACTGCTTAAATCATCACGGCTGTATGATACCCCCAAATTGAGTATGTCCCTCTATTAGCACTGACGGCGAAGAATCCATTCTTCTTCCAAAAGGCAACAACCTACATCACCCGCTGTTAGAGAACATATAAAACTCCAGTATGTCAAACCTCCAGTAGGATCTAAAATTAAAACTTCAAAATCTCACCATGCCCACCTTTAACAGGCACCACATTCAGACACAAAATCACATGGCCCAATAAATATCCAGAAATGGAGAACTCCAAATCAATGTACACTCAGACTATGAACCACAGTCCATCAAAATAGGTACAAAAGCAGCAGCACTGCAAAAAATGTGCATGAAGAAAGAACACAATGAACCTATTTAAAAAAAAAAAACTCACCACAGCATGATTTCTGACAGCTCATTCTGTCCTCAGGCATTCATTTAACAACATGATCTATCAACTTCCATTTAAGATAGTGCTTGGACTCAAGCTCACCCCAATTCTTGGCTGTATAGGCATGACCCCACCCAAAGAGTCAAAATGGCTCAGTTTAGCAGTGTAGGGCAACACCTCCTGTCTCCAAGACATACAACAACACTTCACTCAACTTTTCAACAATTCACAATCAAGGGAGGTTTAGCCATATTCAAACTCAACAACAATATCAGTAGCAATTTCTACAAAGAAAGGCCAGTGGAAACATGCTTTGACCTATAGTTGAACAAGTGCTACCATGGCTAAAAGACCAAGGCATAAGTATTTCAGTGGAACAATCCAGCTGGATAACACCAGCAGATTCAGTACTGAAGAAATATGGACATGTCTGCTTATGTGTAGACTGCCCCTACAGATCACCTCTATCTTAGAGATCAATCACTGTCCCTACCCTCAAGCAGAACAAAATGTATTTTCCTTTAGTGGATTTAAAACACTTTCTAAATCGACCTAGCACAATCATATCTACAAATGCAAATGTAGAAAGAACACCATCACATACACACACACATACACTAGGTGTGCGCAGACACACACACACACAAACACACATGTATATACACACACACTACAGGCATACACCCACCCAGCACAATGAGCATCATAAGTAAATGGACACCAATTCTTGCCCTCACAGCAACCACACTAAAATCTGGACGAACGCTACCTGCTTAAGTACAGATGCCACTGCGATCTTGGTGTCAGGGAATGTGCAGGCAGCATTGGGCAGTCTTTCAGTGGGTATCAATTGACTCATCAGAAGCTGAGTTTTAAGAATAGTGTTACAGTCCTTTTGTGGTGAAAGGTCTTGCATCATTGTTTCCCACAAATATGTGCGCACTCTGCAGATAATGTTGTGAAATGCTTCAGAAGATTAAAATGATGATGGTGTTCTTTGTTATAAAATGAAAATGCTTCAGGTATTTCGACATGGGATACAGATGTGTTTTCTTTTGATTTTTATAGCAAAGAACTGCAATGCTGTATGCATTGCCCACTGGAATGAAATCTGTACCGGGGCCCCAGTTACAGGCTAATCTCATCTGCCTGGCTTCCAGGAAAGTAAAACACTTACAAGTCTCAGTCCTGGAGCATAGGCATCCCACGGTTGAGGGTTCAAGGCAACCCCAAAGTTACCACACCAGCAGCTCAGGGCCGGTCTGGTGCAGAGGTCAAAGAGGTGCCCAAAACACATAGGCGCCTATGGAGAACAGGGGTGCTCCGGTTCCAGTCTGCCAGCAGGTAAGTACCTGCGTCCTCGGGGGCAGACCAGGGGGGTTTTGTAGAGCACTGGGGGGGACACAAGTAGGCGCACAAAACACACCCTCAGCGGCAGAGGGGCAGCCTGGTGCAGTGTGCAAAGCAGGCGTCGGGCTTTGTATAGGTTTCAATGGAGGGACCCGGGGGCCACTCTAGCAGTGCAGGCAGGCACAGGGGGGCTTCTCGGGACAGCCGCCACCTGGGCAAGGCAGAGGGTCGCCTGGGGGTCACTCCTGCATCAAAGTTCAGTTCCTTCAGGTCCTGGGGCCTGCGGGTGCAGTGTTGGTCCCAGGCGTCGGGTCCCTTGTTACAGGCAGTCGCAGTCAGGGGGAACCTTTGAATTCTCTCTGCAGGCGTCGCTGTGGGGGCTCAGGGGGGGGGGTCGTCTCTGGTTACTCACGGGCTCGCAGTTGCTGGGGAGTCCTCCCTGAGGTGTTGGTTTTCTGCAGGTGGAGCCAAGGGCATCGGGAGCAGAGTGTAGAGTCTCACGCTTCCGGCGGGAAACGTGAAGTCTTTGGAAGTTGCTTCTTTGTTGCAAAGAAGTTGCAGGTTTTGAACAGGACCGCTGTTCACTGGAGTTTCTTGGTCTTGTAGTCCAGGGCAGTCCTCTGAGGCTTCAGAGGTCACTGGTCCCTGTCGGATGCGTCGCTGGAGCAGGTTTTCGAAGTTGGAGACAGGCCGGTGGGGCTGGGGCCAAAGCAGTTGTCGTCTTCCTCCTCCTCTGCAGGCTTGTAGGTCAGCAGTCTTTCTTCTTTCTTCAAGTTGCAGGAATCTGATTTCCTGGGATCTGGGGAGCCCCTAAATACTGAATTTAGGGGTGTGTTTAGGTCTGGGAGGGCAGTAGCCAATGGCTACTGTCCTTGAGGGTGGCTACACCCTCTTTGTGCCTCCTCCCTCTGGGGAGGGGGGCAAATCCCTAATCCTATTGGGGGAACCCTCCAAACTCAAGATGGAGGATTTCTCAAGGTAGGGGTCACCTCAGCTCAGGACACCTTAGGGGCTGTCCTGACTGGTGGGTGGCTCCTCCTTGTTTTTCTCATTATCTCCTCCAGCCTTGCCGGCAAAAGTGGGGGCAGTGGCCGGAGGGGCGGGCATCTCCACTAGCTGGGCGCCCTGGGGCGCTGTAACAAAGGGGGTGAGCCTTTGAGGCTCACCGCCAGGTGTTACAGTTCCTGCAGGGGAGGTGAGAAGCACCTCCACCCAGTATAGGCTTTGTTCTTGGCCACAGAGTGACAAAGGCACTCTCCCCATGTGGCCAGTAACATGTCTGGTGTGTGGCAGGCTGGCATGAACTGGTCAGCCTACACTAGAAGTCGATATGTATTCAGGGGGCATCTCTAAGATGCCCTCTGGGTGTATTTTACAATAAATTGCACACTGGCATCAGTGTGCATTTATTGTGCTGAGAAGTTTGATACCAAACTTCCTAGTTTTCAGTGTAGCCATTATAGAACTGTGGAGTTCTTGTATGACAAACTACCAGACCATATACGCTTATGGCTACCCTGCACTTACAATGTCTAAGGTTTTGCTTAGACACTGTAGGGGCATAGTGCTCATGCACATATGCCCTCGCCTGTGGTATAGTGCACCCTACCTTAGGGCTGTAAGGCCTGCTAGAGGGGTGACTTACCTATGCCATAAGCAGTGTAGGGTTGGCATGGCACTCTGAGGGGAGTGCCATGTCGACTTAGTCATTTTCTCCCCACCAGCACACACAAGCTGTGAAGCAGTGTGCATGTGCTGAGTGAGGGGTTTCTAGGGTGGCATAAGACATGCTGCAGCACTTAGAGACCTTCCCTGGCATCAGGGCCCTTGGTACCAGGGGTACCAGTTACAAGGGATTTACCTGAGTGCCAGGGTTGTGCCAATTGTGGAGACAAAGGTACAGTTTAGGGAAAGAACACTGGTGCTGGGGCCTGGTTAGCAGGGTCCCAGCACACTTTCAATCATAACTTAGCATCAGCAAAGGCAAAAAGGTAGGGGGTAACCATGCCAAGGAGGCATTTCCTTACAGTTTAGTTGAGTGGTGTAGGGTTATTCGCTATTTCACGAGTGTGACCCACTATAATTGGATCAAGCTCCTTTAAAACGCCTGAGTGATGGTTGTGTCAAGTTTCCATCTCATGGTCTGTTACTGTAATATTCTAATTTTGGTTCCATTGCAGGTTAAAGTCGCTTAGCAGTAGGAGATGTTTGGTGCTGAGGTCAATCAGTTCCTCAATAAACGCTTTGTTGTTGCTCGGTGGGTGTTACAGTACTGAGGTGAATGTTTGCTGGGTTTTGGATAGCATCAGCACCTCCCTCAGTCAGAGCCTTGTCTACAAATCTTTAAAGAAAGAAACCTAACTCCAATCCTGGAAAAACCAAAGTTAACCCGGACTCCAATAAAAACTATTGCCCCTATCAAGGGTCTGCCTTTCAAAACTAGGATTAGGGAACCGTGTAGAGAAACAACTGTCCAATTATTTTGGGGATAAAGATCTTCTGGACAATTTTCAATCAGGTTTCAGATCAGGGAACAGCAGTGAAACAGTGATGCTCAAACATTTAACAGTATGAAAACCTGGATAAAAGGGAGGCATGCTTTCTGCTCTTAGGGGACCTGTCAGCAGTGTCTCATTTAGTTGACTGTGGCTTACTTCTTAGCACCTGCTTTGGTATTGGGTGAAATATCGCTAAAATGGTTCAAACTGCATCTTAACAACGCCTTCTCACACCTGCAGCACTCATCAAGTGTTTGGCAGGTTTCAGCATTTACACACATTCTCTTTAACCTGAATCTGGTCAATTGGAGGGTTTCCTAAGCATCCTTGGTCTTTAATGTCACAATACGCTGACAATTACGCCTGGGTGCAATTTAAATTACACTAGCATCATTCACATGATTTTGGGAATTTCTTATTCTTTGTTACACAAAATTCCTGAAACTACACCATTGCGCTACTTTGTGTAATTACATTCCATTTGTTAAATTTACTGCAAACACACACAAACAACAGAACACGAATGGTTGTTGTTCTCTGTGCTTTTCTTTAAATGTGGAATCACATCAAAAATTGACAAGAGGACGCAAAATGGTGGATTTTCATTTTGAGTAATTTCACATAATTTTGCAAAATTAATTGAAAGCAAATTTTGCACACACCTACCGACAATATGCAGATTTACAAAACATTCTATAGTAGCTTAGCTATAAAGTACATTACAGACTGCACATCTAAAATACAAAACTAGAGGTTATGAGAACAACTCAAGCTGAATCAGAATAAGACAGCAGCATCAGCCACGGCCAAGCAGTAGCACTGCTGAGGACTGGTTAGCTAGAGTACTTCATGGGAATCACTCAGTAACAGACTTGACAGCAATCTCAACACACATTCTCACACCACAAACATAACAAAAAGTGCATACTGCTAACTAAAACTAATAAAATAAATCAGGAGTTTCGTACTTGTAGAAGATCCGATATCGGAACTACAAGCATCCATTGAACCACAGCTGAGAATGGAATAGTCCTACTCAGAGACCTCCCTGAAATCAGGCCAGCTCCTCTAAAAGCAACCCTAAACGCTCAGTGCGAGGTGGATACTTGTGCCTCCAAATATGAAGACCGTACACCAATCCTACCCAACCAATGAAAGTCAACACACCCCACGACCAAAGGAAAGAAAGTCAATACACTGCACTACCTACATATTGAAAGTCAGTACAATGTGTGTTAACACACCCCACTACCTAAGGAGTGAAAGTCAACACACCCAACACCTCACTACCAATGGAATGAAAGCCAACAAACCCAGCTATTAAGGGAATGAATACCCAAGAAATTAATGCGAACAGACCCCCTCTACCCAAGCAAGGAATGTCACTGCATCCTCCTACCATCCTCCTACCAAAGGAATGAAGGTCAAGATATCCCATTAGCAAATGAATGAATGAAACTCAAGCCAACCCACCTCACTACCAAAGGAAGGTACTAAACAAACCCACTACCCAAGGAATGAAATTCAACACACCCCACCACCAAAGGAATGAAAGCTAGCACACCCTACTACCCAAGCAATGAAAGTAAACACACCCCACTACCCAAGGAATGAAAGCTAACACACCCCACTACCCAAGGAATGAAAGCTAACACACTCCAACCCCCAAGGAATGAAAGCTAACACACCCCACTACCCATGCAATGAAAGTCAGGATATCCAATATGAAAGCAATGAAAGTCAAAATAACACACTATCAAAAGAAGGAAAGTTAACACATCCCACTACCTAAGCAATGAAAGTCAACACACCCCATTACTTAAGCAATGAAAGTCAACACACCATATCACCCCAGACTAACTTACGCCCTGAATGCAAACGATGCAACAATACCTCATCTTTATTCAGCTTCTTCGTACATTTTTCTCCCAAAATATAGAATGACATCCCAGTCAGAGTAGGAGGGAACCTCTCAATTACCTCCTTCAAAGCTTGACTGGAAAACCATTTACTCCTGACACCGCTTAAATCAACCATATGCTCTAGCGAATGTAGTGGATTGTGAACATGAACTCATGATCAATCTCATGTGCCTATGCAATAGTGTCATGTAATGTAGGTATGTTAGAGACTCTTTCCTGTAACCTATAAAAACAAAAAGTCCTCCTGTCATTTCATCAGTATCAAGCGTTTTAACATCCCCTTGGATAATGTGTGCACTGTTTATAACACAAAATAAGTCAACACATAAACCTGAATACATAAATTAAGAAGATATTTAGTTTTGCAAAAACAGGATTGAAGTTTACATTCTTAGGTCTGGAATTGGATGACTTCCTCTCCTAAAATTACAACTTAAGCACAGGTCAAACCCATTTCTGAAGCAGTAAGGTGCGAGACTGAAGCTCAGAGATCTTTGGCACTGCCAAATGGTGGGAAGACGCCTGGCCAGGGGCTAAACTTATGGGAGTTGCTCCCGCAGGCAAGGAAACACCAAATCCCAGAGAGAGATCCATGGACAGAGACACTGCAGCTCTCATTCTACCTGACCTATCTGACTCTTTCGGCACAGTCTCTAACCCCATCCTCATTCCCCATCTCCATGAAACCAGCGTAACAGGGCCTGCTCTTCGCTGGATCTGCTCTTTTCTCACTGGATGCACTCAGTCAACCAGGCCTCCTACTCCTCAGCTACTGACAATTTCATCTGCAGAGTACCCCAAAGATCATTATCTACATGGCACCGCTCACCAACATCAATCAATCCCATGGAATCAATATAATCTCCGTTTCCAATGGTACCCAGCTCATCTTTTCCCTCTCCAACAAAACATCTAACACCCAGACCAACTTCACCTTATGCCTGTCGGAAGTAACCAGCTGGATCAAGACCAACTGTCTGAAACACCGACAAAACAGAAGCGGTACCCTTCCCCAAGGCCACCTGTCTATGGAACTCTACCTGGTGGCCAGCAGATCTCAGACTAACACCATCAAGCTAAGATAGTGGTTGCCAGCCAACTCTTGATGAACAGCCAAGTCAATGCAGTCACCTAAGCCTGCTTCTACAGACTCATACTCCCACCCTGAACACATATCACCTTATACCTTGAAGAGCTCCAATGACTCACATCCACAAACATGCACTCTTCAAGCTCCTCGCTCACGTGTGAAAGGTCTAGCACAATGTAAGTTCCTCACACCCCAACAGCTACATCAATTTCCGCACCTTGACCAGAACCCTACGATCGGCTGGCCTCCTGCTCGCTCACATCCCCTGCACTCGCACAGCAAGAGCCAGTGACTTCCCCGTCTTGTATTTCACAACCAAGGCCTGGAACGACCCCACCCTACACATCACAGGTGCCGCCTCAGTCCTTCAATTCCACAAGTAACTGAAGATTTGGCTCTTTACCAATACCTCAGACTCGGCCAGCACAGTCCCCTCCTTATCTAGTGCCTGGATTCCCTCCCGGTGAGATGTGCGCACTACAAATAGCCATACCAAAACATAACAAACATCTACATCTGGTCCGTCCATAAAATGGAGAGCAAGAGGGTACCCCATGAACACAAGATGGGCTGTGTTCAGGCATTGGCTAGACCAAGGACCACCTGCTCAGGCCACACTACACACCTTCAGATAGTTTAGCAGGCTAGCACGCATGCTGCAGGTATCTGTGCATAACATGCAGATCGCAAGGTTGAATCCCAGTCATAAAGCTTGATTGGTAAAGGCACCTAAATCAAGGATAAATACATGAGTGCTACAGGTCAAGGGGTTGAATCTCCAAAGGCCCGAACTGTTAAACAAGGGTACTCTTGATCTGAGCAAGGCAACAACATTTACTACTGAACCTGCAGATGTACAATGTAGTTCATTGTACAAATGGTTGAGTTTAGCTCCCTGGTTCTACCATGGAGAAACCAAAGTACTTGGTCCATATGCGACTCACATGCAAGATCACACACAGCGTCAGTGGAAGCTAATTGAGGTGAAAGCCCCGTGCTGGAGTGCAGTACGTGGAGTGCTGTACTTGGCGCCATGATTCATGGGGCAATGCTGCCACCAAGGAACCCCCGCCTCCCTTCCACACAGTTCGAGTCATTTCTCACCCTCTTCCCAATTATTTTGTCTTCCTGTCAGTCCAGCGCTCTTGACGTCACAGATGATCGCCATCGCTAGCGCCAACCATCTCAACAGTTTGGTTCCACACACTCTCTTTCTCTCAGTCCTTCTTCAGTCTCTCCTGCAGCCCCCTTTCATCTGCCCTCTCTCTCTCTGACCCTTGCTTTCCTCCTCAACATCTCTCATACATTACCCTTCTCTCAGGGATGATCAAGGCATGGGTAAGGGGGGCCACCTTCCAAGCCCAGCCCAGCCCCCCCACCCCATCCTGGAAAGTGAACTTTCCCTCTTCGACAGTCCATTCTATGTCTCTATGTAAACTTCTCCCTCTCTGCCTGTCTCTACCTCTCAACCCTGAATCATCCTAATGGTTTTAGGGGTCTCAACGGGTTTTGTGTTACCTTGTTAAAGTTTAGCATATGGTTTAGGAATGTGTCTCACCGGGGCTTGAGTTAGCAGGAAATGGATAATAAAATAAAAAATGTGTCCAGTACAGGTCCCTAAAATATATCTTGCCTGGGGTCCCCCTGAGTCCTTGTGATGACACTGCCATCTCTTTCTTTTTCACTTCCCGGGTCTCTGGCTCCCTCTCACCCACTCTCTCTTCCTGTAGTTCTTCTCTTTGCCTCTCTCCTCCCCTCTCTTTGCCTCCATCTCTCTCCCTCTCAGCCTTGCATCTCTTTGTCCTTCGCTCTCTCCTCTCTCTCTGCGTTTCCCTCTCCGTCCTTCTCTCTTGATCCCCTGCAGAGATCCCCTCTCCCACCGCTCTATCTTTGTCTCTCTCTACCTTCTCGCACCGCTTCCTCCTCCTCTCCATCTGTCCATTTCCGTCCCTCCTCTCTTCTTTCTATATTAACTCTGTCATCACCCTGTACTTTACCCCCCCTCCCTCCCACTATTTACCCAACCCCTCTCTCGCCCTCTGCTTCCCTCTCCCCTTCTCCCTCCTTCCTTCCATCCTCTCACTTCTCCCCACTTTCTTCCTCCGTTCTGCTGCCCCCTCCATCTCCTTGTATATTTTAATCTCCTCACCCACCTCCTCTCTCCACTTCCACTCTGTTTCTCTCCTCCCACTCCCCCTTTCTCTCGATTTTCCACCTTTCCTTTTCCCTTCTCTCGGACCATTAAAGTCCTCCATCCATCTCTCCACGTACCTCCTTCCCTCTTTCGGCCTACCAAGGTTTTAATGTTTTCTTTTATTTAAAAGTCAGATTCTGTCTCTAAATAAAGCTTTTCAGTAATGTGGTAACAGGAATCACAGGTTTCCTTGGCAACTCTGCGAGGCATGCCATGCTGACATCACTGAGCGTGGGGTGGGGGTGGCAGGAAGGGGCTGCCGAGGAGAGAAAAAAGTTTACAGAGAGCGTGGGGATCTGCAGACTGTGTCAGAGAGTGGGCGTGAGACACGGGCCTCAGAGCTGTGTGGCTGGTGGCTTTAGATGGTGTGACTGGTGCCACTGTGGGGGTATAGGACCGAGGGCCTTAAAAGTTTAATGCAGAGGGCCTCAGAGGTGTATGAGTGGATGTCTGTGGGGTGTGTGACTGAGGGCCACAGAGATGCGTGAGTGGGTGTCTGCGGGGTGTGTGCCCGAGGCCAAAGAAATGTATTAACAGGTGTTTGCAGGGTGTGTGACTAAGGGCCTCAGAGTTATGTAGCTGGTGGCTTTAGATGGTGTGACTGGTGCCACTGTGGGGGTATAGGACCGAAGGCCTTAAATGTTTAATGCAGAGGGCCTCAGAGGTGTGTGAGTCGGTGTCTGTGGGGTGTGTGACTGAGGGCCACAGAAGTGTATAAACAGGTGTCTGCAGGTTGTGTGACTGAGGGCCTCAGACCTATGTGGCTGGTGGCTTTAAATTGTGTTACTGGTGTCACTGTGGGGGTATAGGCCCGTGGACTTTAAATGTTTATTAAAGAGGGCCTCAGAGATGTGTGAGTGGGTGTCTGTGGGGTGTGTGACTGAGGGCCACAGAGATGTGTGACTGGGTGTCTGCGGGGTGTGTACCCAATGGCCACAGAAGTGTGTGAACAGGTGTGTGACTGAGGGCCACAGAGGTGTGTGAACAGGTGTATGTGGGGTGTGTGCCTGAGGGCCTTAGATGTGGTTGAACAGGTGTCTGCGGGGTGTGTGACTGAGGGCCACAGAAGTGTGAGGATGATGGCCTAAGAGGTGTGGCATGGTGTCACTGTGGGGTATATGACTGAGGGCTTTAAAGGTGTAATACTGACTTTACCAGAAGTGTGTGAACAGGTGTCTGTTGGGTGTGTGACTGAGGGCCACATAGGTGTGTGGTTGATGGCCTCAGATGGTGTGACGTGGTGTCACTGTGGGGTATATGACTGAAAGCTTCAAAGGCGCAATACTGAGTGTCTCAGAGGTGTATGAACAGGTGCCTGAGGGGTGTGTGACTGAAGGCCTTAAAGTTGTGTGAACAGATGTCTGTTGGGTGTGTGACTGAGGGCCACAAAGGTGTGTGGCTGATGGCCTCAGATGGTGTGACAGGGTGTCACAGTGGGGGAATATGACTGAGGGCTTGAAAGGCGTAATACTGAGTGCCTCAGAGGTGTGTGAACAGGTGTCTGCGGGGTATGTGCCTGAGGGTCAGATGTGTGATTGGATGCCTCTTTGGCAGATATGTCTCAGTGCCTCAAATTTGCTTAGCCACAGGCCTTAAGTGAGGTGGGGGGGCATGGGGCTACTAAGGGGCATCTAGGGTTCCATGAAGGGTATTATTATGGGGTAGTAAAGCACCGGTATGATTCAAAGATCTGTAGTGTCTAGGGCAGTTAGGGGCTTTCCAGGGAAGGCTAACGTTAAGGCACAGTCAATGTTTTTTAGGGTTCAGGCAAGTCTGGCACTAAGAGTTAGCCAGGGTTATCACAGTTCAAGGAGGGCGGCATTAAGAGGCAGTAAAGGTTTTTTTTTTTAGAGTTCAGGGGTGGATAGCATAAAAGGGTAGTAAGTGGGTGTGAGGTGCAGTGAAGGCCTGTGGTATTGGGTAGTGGGGGAGTAGTAAGGGGTTGGTAGAATTCAGTGGTTGGTAGTGTTGAGGCATTGTGAGGGTTTTTAGGGTTCAAGTAAGGGCACTATTAGAGGTAGCTCATGGTTTTAAGATTCAGGAATGGGAAGCATAATTTGCAAAAGGTTATTGTTAGGGTACGGTTAGATTAATCAAAGAATGCATGTAATATAAATGTTTTTTTTTTAATTCGACATTTTTGGAATTGTCATAGGTAATAATGAAGGGCACAACATTATTACCACGACATTAGTTCCTGACAATTTCAAATGGAGTTTAATGACGTCGACATTTTGAAAGTTTACAACCAACAAAAGGTTTTCAGAATGAACAACAAATATTCAAATAATTTCCACTCAAGGTCGCTATATGCAAATTGAGTTCATGCATATTTATTGTCAATATCCAGAAACCCTACTATGCTATGTCTGGAAGAGCTCAGTCTACACTACGCCCCTACTGCTCCATGCATGTACCCCACTCTGGGTGGGCCTTCCGCCGTCCATGCTGTGTGCAGCAGCTCAGGTGTCTACATCAAGGAATATTTACTCCGACTTCTACAATGCACCTGGCAGCTGGAAATCAATGACGTACGAAGGTGGCGCGGGCGCTCCTAAGACAGGTAGAAGAATCCAGTTTAAATTTAAAGCTGCAGCATCTTTCTAAATCACAAAACGTAGTTTCAGGCCTCTGCTATGGCAGCCAAGTAATGACGTATGTAGGTGTCCTATGGCTGTAAAGTGTGCACGTGTGGCTGTAAACCTGCAAGCGTTGATTTAATGTGAGTGCCTATAATCACATATGAAGGTGAGTGAACTGTGTGTGTGCCCATAAACGAGCAAGTGCATCTTATTATATTGCGTGCTTCTGCACATTATTGGCAAAATGAGTCACTCTATCTTTTCATCACTGCAGAGTTGTCACTGTGTAACTGCCTCCCTCTTTGTCACACACACACACTTCATCACCCACCGGGGTCTAAGTGCACATCTGCAAACACACGTGCATGGCCGCAAGCGCGCATCCCTCCCCCCCCCCCCTATTTGCAGGCATATATGCACATCCACGAGATCCACATACCCAGACACACACGCACAGGGGCTTGCACAAGACTACCCGGGAGGACAAAGTTTCCTCCCTCTTTCAGCCGTGCACAACCCCGCACGTCCATCCACACAGCCACGCGCGCACACAGACACACACAACCTCCACCGAACAGACACACTCTTGTAAGAGAGCAGCTTTTGCAAAAAGTGGACACAGGTAATTGTCATTCTGCACGTGCAGCGCTCGCGCCTCTTTAGGAGTTCGCCTCCGCCCTCGGATGAGAGAGGGCTGCTGATTGGATGAACACTTCTGCATGACCTCTAACAAGAGCACGAGAACAGTCATCCGTGGCGGCCATTACAGCCCCCCCAAGGCAGAGGTGTCCGCAGTGTGCCTGCGGCACATGGTGGTGCTGCCTACTGTCAGCCTTGTACTGAAGAGAGGCCCCCCGAGGCGGGCAGAGAATGGCACTGCACCACCATCCTAGGAGAGCTCATGGGAAGGAGCCTCGCACAGCTGGGACTCTGATGCCACCAAACCTCTGAAAGAGTTTTGCGATCTATTGAAAAGATCTCTGACACTGTCGATTGTTTGACCAGATCCATTCCTCAGGAGCTGTGTCCGAGATCTGGATAAAGTTATGGTTGTGTTGATTCCTAATCAGTCCTTATTGATCTTGTCTAAGAAATCAATGAAAACGTTTCCATAGTTATAATCTCTAAATTAGCCTTGTAGCCCAATGTTCTCTCAGAAAATACAGACTATTGACTAGTCAAATCGAAAATATTTATTAGCAGGAATATGAGGACATGGCAAAGTGCATGCCCACTAGGCGGTCAACAAATTCCTATTTCACCATTTAGATGCTTTCCCCAGTGCATTTGCAATTGAGGATAACGTCTTACCCTTTCGCTTAACCAAATGTAGTCTTTGTGTATTAGCACTTAGGGACGTTGTTCCTCCTGTATTTTCTTAACGCAAGCAATATGTTTTTATCCCATTATTTATCCAGATGAATTACCTGTACATTGTATCCTGATGACATACAAAGCCTTATTTCAGTGTTGAGTGAGTTGTGTTCACATTTTCTTTAGATCAATTAAGTCCTACCTCAGTATTGATGTGCTCTGATCAGCTTTGTCTTTTATAGAAAATTGATGCTATCCTTCTATACTATTTATTCAGGCCTGTTCTATGTGCCATCCTTCTAATGATTGATGAGGTCTGACTTACTCCATCATGTATCTGGAAGTGTTCCTTCTGAATCGTCTTATCAAGAGCGAACCCGTCTTATCTCCTCTTGGAGGTTACCAAAACAGAATGCAGACCCAGAGTAGGAAGCTGGCCCTTGCTGCAGTTATCTCCCCCCACTTTTTGGCTGATATTGATGCTGACTTGACTGACAGTGTGCTGGGATCCTGCTCCAGGCCCCAGCACCAGTGTTCTTTTCCTAAAGCTGTACCATTGTTTCCACAACTGGCACACTTCTGGCACACAGGTAAGTCCCTTGTAAAGGGTACCAGTGGTACCAAGGGCCCTGTGGCCAGGTAGGGTCCCTAAGGGCTACAGCATGTATTGTGCCACACTAAGGGACCCCTCACCAACCACATGCACGCTGCCATTACAGATTTTGTGTATTGGTGTGGAGAAAAATGGTAAGTCAACATGGCATCCCTCTAAGGGTGCCATGCCCACAAAACACTGCCTGTGGCTTAGGTAAGTCACCCCTCTAGCAGGCCTTACAGCCCTAAGGCAGGGTGCACTATACCACAGGCGAGGGCATAGCTGCGTGATCAATATGCCCTACAGAGTCTAAGTCCATTCTTAGACATTGTAAGTACAATGTGGCCATATTACATATATGGTCTGGGAGTTTGTCATTTCGAACTCCACAGCTCCATAATGGCTTCACTGAAAACTGGGAAGTTTGGTATCAAATTTCTCAGCACAATAAACCCACACTGATGCCAGTGTTGGATTTATTCTAAAAAGCACACAGAGGGCATCTTAGAGATGCCCCCTGTATTTTACCCAATCGTCTAGTGTAGGACTGACTGGTTTGTGTCAGCCTGCAAAGCGCAGACAAGTTTCTGACCCTGTGGGGTGAGGGCCTTTGCGCCCTCTGAGGCCAGAAACAAAGCCTGCTCTGGGCGGAGGTACTTCACACCTCCCCCCCTGCAGTAGCTGTAACACCTGGCGGTGAGCCTCAAAGGCTCAGGCCTCATGTTGCAATGCCCTAGGGCACTCCAGCTACTGGAGATGCCCGCCCCCCAGACAAAGCCCCAATTTTGGCAGCAAGTCCGGAGGGAAAATTAGGGAAAAAAGGTAGAAGTGACCACCCCAGCCAGGACCACCCCTAAGGTGTCAAGAGCTGAGGTGACCCCCTCCCTGCAGAATCCTCCATTTTGTTTTGGAGGGCAGGGACCAATAAGGTTACGTGTGTGCCCCCTCCCCAAAGGGAGGGGGCACAAGAAGGGTGTAGCCACCCTCAGGGACAGTAGCCATTGGCTACTGCCCTCTGACCCCGGAAACGTCCCTAAATCCAGGACTTACGTGCCTCTCTCAACCCAGCTCACCAGATTAATGGCGACGTGACAAGAAGAAGGACTGCATAGTTGAAACCCCCACCAGAGAAGAAGATGGCAACTGATTTGTCCCCAGCCCTACTGGCCTGTCTCCTGCATCAAAGAACCTGCAAAAGAACAGTGACGCATCCAGCGGGACCAGCAACATCTGCCAAGCTCCAGGGGACTGCCCTGCACCCAAAAGGACCAAGAACTCCTGTGGACAGCGGCCCTGTCTGAAGAAGAAACAACAACTAAGAACTCCAACCCCACTCCGAATGCATGAGTCCTGACCACTCTGAACCCGACGCCCATGGCCCGTGTGCAGGTGGCAAATGCAAAAACAACAAGTGATGGACGGAATGCTGAACATTGTCAAACATTCACCCCCAGTCACAGATCTGGGTTTAATCCATCGTTTTTTTGCTGCCCATGCCATTCCAGTTTGGACCTAGCCATATGCAAATCAGTCTTGACCCTGTTCCCCATGGGAACAGTCCATCCCGAACTGCTAGGCCAGGTCTTCCCTGGACTGGAAACAAGCATCCTGGGACCGGTTTCGGGGTTTCACCCCTCATCAGCCAGGCTAGCTTGAATCCAGTGGCATGGGAAGCACCGTTTGCAGGTGGCCCAACCAGCAAGGGAGGATCCCCATGCGATTCTGAACAAGTGCCCTCCCTGGGTTGACCCCTCCTCCCCTCCACGACGACGCCTGCAGAGGGAATCCTGAGGACACTCCTGATCGCGAATCTACGGATGAAGATATCCAACACCTAAAGACACACTGCACCTGCAGGCCCCAGGCCTTGGAGAACCTGACCTCTGGTGCAGCAACGTTCAGCAGGTGGCCCTCCTCCCTGTCCATTCTGTGGTTTGCCCGAGACGACCTCCTGGACCTCGCCTGTAGCCTCTGAGTGACCCCTGGGGTCCCCTCATAGAGAACCATTGGAGACGCAACATCTTGTTTGCACCCTGCACCCGGCCACCCCAGCACCGTTAAGGGTGTATACTTAGTGCCTACTTGTGACATCCCCCACCCCGCCAGTGCTCCTCTAAAACCCTCAGGTCTGCCCTCCGAAGACACGGGTTCTTACCTACCTGCAGATCTGAAACCGAGTGCCCCAAGTCTTCATAGGAGCCCATGTTAATTTTGCCTACACTTTGACCTCTGTACCCGGGCGGCCCCGTGTTGCTGGTGGTGAGTGTTTGGGGTTAACTTGAACCCCAACATGTGGACTTCCGAACCCCCAAGACTGGAACTGTAAGTGTTGTACTCACCTGCAATTCGATCTAACTTTTCTTCCCCCCAGGAACTGTTCTGAAAATGGCACTGTCAAGTTTTAAAACAGATTATTGCCAATAGTTCAAAAACTGTATAACTTATCGATTTCAAACAAAGTTTTTGGATACATGTGTGAAATACAAATCTATTGAAGTATTTACCTGCAACTTGAATCTTGTGGTTCTAAAAATACATTAAGAAAAGCTATTTTTGCTGTATAAAAACCATTGGTCTGGAGTTAAGTCATTGAGTGTGTGCTTCTTCTGTTGTCTGTGTGTGTACAACAAATGCTTTGAACTACCCTCTGATAAGCCTAACTGCTCAACCACACTACCACAAAAGAGGGCATTAGCATTATCTACTTTAGCCTCTGTTAAGCCTCTGGGGAATCCCTGGGCTCTGTGCACAATATATCTCATTCAGATATAGTATATACAGAGCCGGCTTCATACACCCGGTACTTATGCAGAAGTATTTATCTTGTATCTTGTCTGGGAGAAAATAGAATAAGCCAGTATTTATCCAGATACAGCAGAAGAGTAGGAGGAGACAGATAAAGTCCCACCCCAGGATTTACTTTATTTAACATCACAGGCATAAAAGATCTTAGAAACGTGAATTAAAAATGGCTGTTAGGTACAAAATGTCAGCGTGTATTGACAAACCAATTCACAAGAAAATCCAATAGGCTTAAGTAATATTAAAAAGCAAACCTTCATTCATGTAGATATGTCAAGCACAGCTGTACCTTTTAAAGTACTGAGACAACAATCAGCTCTAGGGATGGGTGACAACTTTCAGCATAGCCACTTCTTAACAGTGTCTCCATAAAGGACTTCTTGAAAAATTCACTAACATATTAGAGCATTTGTAAAGAAATTCCAGCGCCTGCACTCTCCCTGTTATATTATTTATCAGAAGCAGATCGTACAAGCAATCTTCGTGCATTTGTACAAAAAAAGGAAAAAAAACAGGGCGAAATATTAACAAATGTGTGTAGCAGAGTCCTTCCCATTCAAACAGAAAGAATCAACAGACTCTGGAAGTAATTTAGGGCCAGATGCACGTACAATTGGTCCCAAAATACTTATCACAATTTGCAACCAGTGTGGTAATTAATGAACTGACCTATGTACTAATAGGCTGGTCAACAAATTAACGATTCGAAGTGGGTCGCAATTGGACCTACCTCATGAATAATAATGAGGTAGGCCACAAATTGCTACCCACTAGGAATCACAGCTGTCACAGGGATAGTGACCTGTTGTCATGACTGTGAATAGCTTACTTTCAGGAATTGGTCAAATAGTTTTGTTTTGCATCCAGAATTCTATGTCAGGACCGGAGGCTCAACCTTCTTTCCTTTAATGAACAACAGCAGAAGTTAGAAGCAAATCACACTTCCCGGAAAAACCCTGGGATGAACTACAAAATTTCATCAGCCAATCCCCGACAAGGCAGTCCATATCCTGGTGCCTTTCCTCAAGCACTTCCTCTTTCTTTCCAGCTTCGATCGAGATAAGTGTCTTTCATGTTTTCTCCGTTTTTATTGCTGTGTGTATTGTGCGCGTAGGCTACGGATTTTTTTGTACAGCATAGCAGCACGTTAGTGGAGTTTACTTTCTCTTAACATTGAGCCGCGGGGGTGCTAATCATTTCCCCCCTCGTGTTTCGGTAGCCCGTCAGGCGCTGCGGTGTGCCCGGCGCACCTGAGGAGGGCTGAGCGGTGCTTACCTTCTGACGAGCATCGCATATCTCGCTGGTTCCCGCTGGGCTCTGCTCTTTGAGTCAAGGTAACAGTGCGAGCCCGCAGAATCGCGCCTCTTTTCACTGAGCGCCCTGGAAGCCCTGACGCCCGTGCAGGTCTGTAATTGCAGCGCGCAACGCTGTTTCTCTTGTTTTTTTTCAGCAGCGTGATGCCCGGAACTCCGGGTTTGTATCGTCTTAGGTCCTAATTTCTATAGCGCTTTAGTCACGCGCTTTCTACCTTCGGCTGCCGCGGGGCTGGGCCCGGACATTTTTTTGTGTGGCTCCCATAGATCTAAAGGAGGTTGGCCCCTGGGGATTACCCCGATCAGCCTTTTCAAGGAGAGTTAAAGTGTTCTCTGCAAGGGCTTTTGCTTGTTTTCCCTTGTGAACTGCACGCTGTGCATATTATCTCTGGACTTTGTCCTATACATATTCATGCTGCACGCTGTGCCTGACATTGCAGGGCTTTGTTCCCCGCTGTAAATTTCCAGACCCTGTGGTACGGAGGCCTTCTGGTTAATATGCGAGGAGAGGGTTATGTGGAGGAAGAGGCCTTTTCGGTTCTTCCCATTGATAAGGAGTTTTGTGACGCGGTGGATGCGCCCATTCAGCAGGCGATGGCGGCCGCCATTGAGCCACTGGAGAGGAGGCTGTTCCAACTGGCTCAATCTTTTCCGGCCTCTCTTAATATGTCTACCCAGGGTCCGTCAGACTGGGATCAATCGGCGCAACGACCCTATATAACGCAAAATGGACGGCGGCCTGGATATGGAGCCCTTTGAAAAGGTGAAACAAGCTTTGGCTGAGCCCTCCGCTCAGGATGACGATTCTGTCTTCCTTTTGCCACTGGTAGACCCGGAGGAGGATGATTCGCACGACTCTACTGACAAAGCAGGACCTTCTAGGCCTTGGCCGCCTACTCAAACTCCCTCAGAGCTTCAGTTGCCTATGGAGTCTTTGGACATGTTGGACCCTGAAGACTTGATCCACCCCTGCTCCTCCAAATGGGTCCCCTCCGATAAGGTCACGTCATATGTTGCCGTCATGCTGCTCAAACCTCTGGACAAGGCGGGTCGGGCACGCTTGAGGGGAAGGTTTCTTGTACCCCAGACATAGATCCCAGAATGGCCACCTTTTTGCAGAAATTTATTAAGAATCCCAAGAAAGGGATCGTCAGGTCATGGTGGGCCTGTCAGGACAAACTGCTTGATATTTCTCACACAAAAAAAGGGAGCACACTGCCTCACACTCCAGCATAAAATAGCCCCAATGCATCACGGTAAATGCAGTCATTTGTTTTAAAAATAGAGACATTTTTCAAAATGTCTTTCACCTTAAGTAGGTGCAGCAAGTGACGTATCTCTGGACACGTGTTTCTGGCTTTCGGCCGTCATCAGCCAAGAGAAAATATATCTGAAGGGGTTGCTTGAAATACCGCCGAACGTCTTCACAGGTTTTTGTACCACTCAGTAGGCGAACAGGTGCCTCAACAGAGCTCGTCAGCTTGTAGGCTCACGGGAGCCGTCAATTAAACACATAACAAAAGGGAGCACACTGCCTCACACTCCAGCATAAAATAAAGTGGGTACATTGGTGTCTTCAACGCAAAGAGGATCCCATGGGGTGCAACGTTGTCCCAGTCTTGAACTTCTTGGCTTCCTTGGCTTCAAGGGGCATGGCCTATCGTAATGTTAATGTGTATCGCTCTGCTATTTCAGCTATCCATCTTCCGGTGCAAGGTTTACCTAAAGGGGAACATCCTATGGTGTGTAAGTTGTTACGAGGCATTTGCCTGGCCATCCCTCCTCAACCCAGATACTTGAGTTTGTGGGATGTAAATTTGGTTCTTAATCTCTTCCAATCCTGGCAAGTGAATGAGTACCTTTCCAGGAAAGAAATATCAGCCAAACTCGTGATGCTTTTGTGCCTTGTTTCCTGCAGAAGGGTCTCAGATGTCAGGGTCCTGGATGTTTCCAGTAGGGTTTTTACGCCTCAAGGGTTTGCCTTTTATGTGTCCAGGAGGACTAAATGGATACTTGACTGATTTCTTACCCTGCTTTCGATAGTCTCCTAAGTTGTGTGTGGTGCGGTGCTTCAAGGCCTATGAAGTTGCAACTGAAGACATTCAAACCCAGGGGCAAAGACAATTGCTTATTTCCATTTGAAAACCCTTTAAAGATGTCTCTTCTCCGACCATAGCCAGGTGGATAAGGTGGGTTATGCAGGAGACGGGCATCAATGTGGCGCGTTTTGGGGCACATTACGTCAGGGGTGCTATGGCATCTCAGTGTTTTCGCTGGGTAATAGACTGGAGGATATTATCAATGCAGCAGACTGATCATCTGATTCCATGTTCAAGAGGTTCTACTTCAAGCCGGTCTTGGACATGGCATCATTGGGTGTGGATAACCTTTCATTAGCTTTAAAGGAAAGAAAGTTAAGCATAATCCTCACCTCAATGTCCTTAATAGAATTGAAACTTTCCGTTACGATAGCTAGGAAATTTTTCATTCCATTCCGGTTCGGTATTTGGAAGAGACAACCTAAACATGCCCCTTCCAAATACCAAATCGGTATCAGGTTGCAAACCCAAATTGCGATTCGGTAAGTTGTTACTAAATCGCAATTTGTGGTATGCATATTAAAAAAGGTATTTTTGTGGTCGCAAACGGTCCGATTCTGAGAATCGGGCAATTTGCAACCACAAAAATGCTTTGTACTTCTGGCTCTTAGACTCTGGTGGGCTGGCTGACAAACGGGTGGGTTGCTGAAGACACCAACACCTTCAGAACTTTCTGCTGGGTCTGCAGGTGCTTTCCCTCTGACATGGCTTCCACCTTCATGGCAAGAGTTGCTTTAACAAAGTGAAAAATCACTGACAGCATGTATATTATGACAGGGCATACTTGTTGCAAGGTTTTATTTACAATTCTACACAGAGAAACCCAGAAAGCATAGGTTTTATTCGTAAAATACACAAAAGTGATGTCCCTGACATTCGATGTTTCTGCGAGCACCTAGGGGTATTTTGCTTTTTTCTTGCTAGTCCAAAATCGCTTTGTGTACATGGCACTGAAGGCTGGCCCTAATTTATGTGGTTCTTCTGATTTCATGTCATCAGAATCCTGAACTTTTAAAGTAGAGGATTTGTGAGAGGGTCAGTAAAGACACCTCCCCAATTCGTGGCAGATGTCCCATTATGCCCTCCTCTAAATAAGCCTCTTTGTCTTCAGGAGGCAGGTAGGCTAAACACCTGTTAATGCATAGACTGGGAGATTGGAAATTATTCTTGAGCCTGCAATAGGTATTATATCTTACCTATAATTAATGAAGAGTTGTAAGATTGATTTGTTTACAGAGAAGGTGCACCATATTCATAGCTTTTCTGCATTATCACTTTTTTAGTAAGCTTGTAAAGCATGCCCTTGTTATTGACTTGGCTATCACCTATACATTCTAACTAATGTTATGAATTCTAAGAAAAACTAAACCAAAATAACTACTTGTCAAAAACGTTTTAATTAAATGTAATCATAATATGAAAACACTCACATTAGCCTTGTTCCAAAATTTCAATAGGTGGCAAATCAAGGAATGTTTCTGTCCTGAGACACCAATCCAGCAGATTAATTCAAATGTGGATCACTTGTTTTACCCTGTAATCTTATAATAAATACCAACACCTGACCCGTACTTTGAAGTAATCATGGGGAACATATTGGCACTGTAGGTTTGTGGCAAAGAAACAATAAATAATCCCCCATATTTTAGATTATTATTTACTATTTTAACACAAAAGAGCCTCATTACAGACACAACTATTGCTTCTAATAGAAGCAAGTATATTGTCCATGTTATTCAGACATCGAGGACACACAGGGCAAGTCAAAAAAATTATATAAACAAGACCTTTTCGTTAAAGAAGATTTAGGCCCTCATTACGAGGCTGGTGGTCTAGAGACTGCTAGCCCCGTAGTGACAGTCGGACCACCGCACTCCAGGAGGGTCAACCGCCACATTACGACCCTGACGGTCGGACCGCCAGGGGACCACCATGGGAAACAAGATGGGAAACAAGATTCCCAAAAAGCATGCAGACTCATGGTCAGGCACGACGGAGCAGAACTTAGCGCCACCGTGCTGATCACGACTCCTGTTTCCACCAGCCTTTCCAAGGAAGGGACAAGGCCAATCAAGAGCTTGCAGAAACACAGTGCAGGGGCCACAGGGGAGCCCTGCACTGCCAAGTACGTCATAATACGCCCTGTCCGTTTTGCAGACAGTGCGCATTCCGAGGGTGCTGCTGTGCTACATCAATTGCCCCAGCTGCCTTAAAGGAGCCGAGGTCAATTCTGTAGCACTGTTCTAAATGGTCCGACCAGTGGGAATGTCGTAATACAACGTTTCCGCCGGTCAGCCCGGCGGGAACATTGTAATACGACCGGGGGTGAAGGCAGCCGGTATTTGGCAGGCAAAGAATTCTGACCGCTGTAATGAGTACCAAAGTCTTAAATGTTCTGAATTCAAGTAATTCGTCATAAAATAAATATTTCTTGCATTGGCAAATGGCAAAATTAGTGTACTCTTGAGATATATTTGTGCCTGAGGAAATACTACTGTATCATCAGTATGAGTCATCAAATTTGATGGGATAGTAGATATAAGAAGTAAACAGCAGAGGAGTTAAAATACACCCTTGCTTTAAACTAGGGTACATATTTAACTTGTTCGGCCACCATTATCATTGAGGAGAATCATTATCCAGGTATCTGAATACAATAAAAGTATCTTGGATAGCAGCTAAAATCAATACCTCAATTGAGGAGGATTGACAACAACAAACTGCAATCAAAAGAAACAAAAGGTCCACAGATTTGAACATATGTGCAATTAGGAGTGTTAATTCCAGACGCTTGAGCTCCACAAGCTAACACAGCCCACACAGAAGTATTTGTGCACAACGTAAAAACTGTTGGCCCTAACAAAGTAATACCCCCACCCTCTATCCAAGACTGATATTTAGCCAATACATATTTTTCAAATATTTGAGTTGTAATATCCTGTGGGTAGCATTTACAATATCTCGTTTTTTTTATCAATTAAGCTGGGGGCAATCCGAACTACAATTTCCCTAATATGATTTCTTAGATTAGCATCAAAGGCTATGGCCATATTTCAGGGGCAAAATTCAAAAATACACCCGAAAGACTTTCTAGACCGTGAGCCCAGAAGGATTTCCCATCAAGCAAAAAAAAAAAACCTTCATCTGAAATGACGTTCCTGCCTTTCCTACAGCACGTCTACCCTCTCCAGGACCAAAGGCCTGCACTTTTCTTCCATGGTACTTATCAATGGAGATGATTCCATAGGGGCTTCTGAAAAATTGCCAACAGGCCAGAACCCTAGAAAGATGGGTAGTCTACCTCAGGCAGATTAGCTGTTCTGAGCTCAAGGTATGCCAGTAAGGCATTTACGTTAAATTCCGGTTCACCAGTTGCAAATAGACTACTGTGGACCTGGTTGCTGAGAAACAGATATTGTTTTTAGACTTCTGCGGATCCCTCATGCAAAAATTTCAATTGACTCTACTTGCCTATTGGAACTGAATATTGGTGTCTAAATGTGACCGTTGCCTTCAGTTGATACTTTTATTTAACAAGTATACGTTCTTGTTCAATAAACTGGCTGTGTGAGTCCAATACTCAAAATCTATATGTAGCAGCTAGAATTCAGAATTTCAACCAGAGGCTACTAACTTCTATATGTGGCACTGATCAGGTCAGATTCCACTGGGCTCCATAACAGCCATCTTTGTTGTCTCTTCTTGCCTCCTTTTGCGCAGTCTCTCCCTGTGAACCGTCGTCAGGTAGAGCAGAGTCTTCCCTACTGCCTCTTAATGCCTGCTCTAGCTCCCGGCCACTGTCCCTTTCTAAGTCTGAAGTGCCTTTGAATATCCTGCATGGATTTCTCCTCTGCTCCCTCAGGTCCCAGCTCTCCTGCTATTTGAACTAAAGCATCCTCCTCCTGTGAAATCAATGCTTTGCAATCACTTGTCAGGCCTTGGGCTCCACAGAGCATCTTCTCCGTCGCTGCTACCCTGGTACAAGCTGTTGCGGCACAGAGACATCCCTCGACTCCAGCTCAGCCTCATTAACACATGCACAGGATCTTCAAACTCAGTGCTCCTGGGCTTTTTTATGGTTCTGCACATGTGTGCTTACCTTGCACGCCTCTGCACGCTTTTGATTTTCTATTAAACTTGCACAACAAATGCTGCCTCTGTACATGTGTGAGGTCAGTGAAAGGGATTGTGAAGTCTAAATTCTACCCACAAAAAGTGTGCCTACAAACTTTGCAATTTCTGAAGATTGAAAAACGTGTACACTTTCCAAAACTTTTCTTCTGGTTGAAAATTATTGGAAAAAAACACAGAAAAATATTTTTGCAAAACGTTTTCCTCAAAAGAAGTTTCCACTAAAGATTGGTGTTTACAGGGAATTATTCCAGCAAAAACCTATTTTTGTAGGTTACTTTCGCCATAAGCATTTTTTTTTTAAACTTTGAAAATTTAAGCTTTGTAAAAAAAGGACATGAAGGCTTCTGAAGAAAATATTTGAATGTTTGCTTACCACAAATCCTGCTCACATTGGGCCCGGTTTCACAAAGCATTTTGTGCAATTTTATGTATCAGGCTCACAAGTGCAATGGCACTGTGTAAATAGACAGGTCTGCTGAGCTACAGAAAATTGAAACAGGTGCAAAATAAATCAAGACATAATAGTCTGGGCGAAGTCATTAGTGCGATCTATTAAGGACATAAGACTGTATCTCCGAGCATGTTGTCTCGTGGGTTACCCCAATTGAAGTGACTCATAAGCCCCTTGGCGCATATAATTTTATAAATGGCAAGATGCAATTTATCTGATCAACTTATTTAAGAGAACTGACTAACTTAGGGCTCCATTTTCCACTGATTGACTTCTAACTTTTGTAAACAGGACCTATTGTATGTAGTTTCTATGTCTTATCTTATGTACAAATCCGTCTTAGAATAGTTTATATGTTTTTAACAATTGATTTGTATTATTTTAGCATTTAGCTTCTTGTATAGGGCAAGATCCAGACACTATTTTAAGAGTCTTGTCTTAATTATTTATGAAACTTTTTATGTAGTTTTATGAACCCTTTTTTTATATAAGCAGTGTACTAATTGCTAATGTCTCTTTTTACCTGATGGTCTATAGTTTTTATCCTTCTGTATGTATGATTATTTTTTAATTTCTCAAATGGTCCAAACCTGGACCGAATAAACTATTGATTGATTGAAATCAAGACAATCCCTTTTGCACCATTTTTGTTGCTTGTGTAATAGGCAATGGAACACAAAGTATTTTTACCTGGGCTGATTTGACTTTACTTCTGCTAAGTCTACATAACAAGAAATGTGAAAAACACTTGTTCTCCACTTTTTAAAAGTGAAGGCTATGTAAACTCAGGCTGTTCATCTGTGCTGAATAAAAACAAAAAGTATGCACATGCACGTTCGATAAAAATGTTGAACGTGGACACATGCTTCCACCATCCTTTTTCACATTTTTGTCTTGTGCACAAACCTTTCTCCGAAATAGATATCGACAAATTATGATTGCTCATTTTATATTATGCAAGCAGAAAACCTCACCAGAATGGATTTGGCAGTATTTGCACAGGCACAAGATTTCGTAATTACCGAGAGATTTTCACTTACTGTGGTAGAAACACAAGGAGGCGCACCGGTTATCCAGGCTTTTTTCCTCTTTACCCCTCCATCACCTCCAATGTTATGGAACAAGAGAGTAAATTCCTGTTCTTACAGGCATGGCTGGACGCAGATCTGAAGGCAGCATTGGAAAAAGTTTCTATAACAATCATGTTTTGCATCGAGCAAGTGAGTGAGTCTTGCCCTTTCCTGGGGAGTGTGGGTGTGTCAGGTTGCATTCCAACAACCTCCAGGTCACAAAAGCTCCCTATCACTGTGTCTCCCAGGGTTCTGTATCCTATCACCTTCAACATGGAGCCTCTTGGTGCTCTACTCTCAGACAACAGCATCAAAATTAACCAATATGCCTGTGATACACAACTCTACTTAGAAGTGTCCTCTGCTTTAGGCATCCAGTGGCTCCAACACTGATGCTCATCATCCTGGATGTCCAGCGCCTACCTGAAGCTCAACCCAACTAAGACAAAATTGATGTTAAGTGACAAGAAAAACAGGCAAGGAACAGTACAAATCTGGTTTAATGACATGAACCTGACAGCTATGAAACCCGACTTTCATTGACTGCCAAGTTATATGGATTCAGTCTGGACACTAGCCTTTCACTCAAGAAATACATGTCCAAAAAAATAAACAGCTCTATCTATTCTAAAGAAAGTCAAACCATTTCATCCAAAAAGCAATGTCAGATCTGCAGCTTAAGCCCTCGTACTCTCACATCTAGATGGTGATAATGCCCTACACCACGGTCTCCCCCACTCCACACCGGCAGCCCTTAAGGACATCCTACATGCCGCAGTACATCTCGTTTAGAGTCGGCAGAAAATAGGATTGTACCACGGCCACCATGAAGGAAGTCCACTGGCTCCCCTTACCAGCCCACAACATCTTCGGGCTCACTGCGGGATCACTTACAAAGCCTCCACAACAAGCACCCTCGCTTTTCTTGCAGACAAGCTCACCATCTCTGGTGGGTCTTAGCCAACCTGCAGAGAATACACCATCAGACTAAAGACTGTATACCAAAGAAAACAAGTCAGCAGACCCTTTGCATCTCTGCACCTGATCCAGTTTAGGAAAGAACTGAAGACGCAGCACTTTAAAGAAGACCTCATTATCACACGTTTACTGCCCAGAACTCAACTACTTCTCCTATGACTCGGTGGCTTAATGCTTGTTTTTGATAGTGCAGAGAGCTCTGCTACCTTTTGCCTAGGTTTGCGCTATAGTGTTACTGTATACATACATGCATGCATTCATGCCAAAAATGTTTTTATTTGGACAAAACAATTAAAGAGGAAGTGCCACCCAAAGCGTTTCTCTGGACATGTAGTGGCCCACAATATAAAATCTTAGAATCACCTGGGTAGTTATGGACTTACTTGGCTGAAGGTTAACACTCCAGTCGCAATCATTCTCCCTACTTGCTACTCTGTGGCTTGATACAAGTGGAAACAAGGGATACCTTATTACTTGATGTCGATGGATTGGCATGAATGCTACACACGCAGCAACAAAGTAACATGTGCCTTGGTTCCACTTGAAATGCATCAAAGAATAGCAAGGAGGGAAAAGGTGTCACGTGTCACCTTCCAGCTGTTAAAGTTGGAAAAAAGTAACATTAGTTACATTGGTAAAACAGAAGGACTAGATGATTCTGGGAGTGTAAACTGCGGGCCATTCAGTGCCAAAACAATGTGTTGCATGGAACAGTCCCTTTAAGTTTAAAGGGACATTTTTTTAAAAACTGGCTAAGCAGCCTTTGGTTCAGGAGAGGAATTTGTGAAATACCCCAGTGCTTCTGAGTGGGACACAATACCGTCTCCACAGCAGTATAAACATGTATGTGCCTATATCTGGCACACTACGTGTATGGCCCACGGGCCACTTGCGGCCCTCCAGCCCTTTACATGTGGACTCCTAGTGACAGATATTCCAGCAGGCAGGCCTTCACTTCCTCGTGGGACTTCTTCTGCAGAAAGGACTTTTTGGGCCAGCATTACTGGGTTTTTTGAACACCGGTGTAGAATAAAGGAGTCTGGCCTGGCCTTGGTTGGGAGATTATCATTCCCCGGCAGCAGCCACTAAACCTGCTTAGTAACAAATGAGGACTCAGACCGAGGGTCTGCCCTTAATGAGGGGACAGCCTAGTCATACACAGTGTACCTGCTCTAGCTACCACCTAGCTTCCCTAGATGTGGTAGGACGTGAAACCCTGAAATGGTGACCAGCTTCAGAATATAGATATGGTAGACAGAGTCACTTAGAAGAAAATCTTGGTGACAGTAGTTCCCATCAATGCACTCGGAAGAAGGAATCGCCTGCTGTTGGATAACAGTGATTTTGATGCACAACTACCTTGGCACATCCAGCTCTCCTGCTGTACAACTTACACGAAGGAAGTCTTTGAATGAGGTTCCTTGGGCGACCAGCTCGAACTCTCAGAAAAAATGCTCCATCGATGCATAAGCAGCACAATCTCAGTTTTCAGTAAACTCTCCTCTGCTCCCTCATAGCGACATCATGGGGTGAAGGCCCTGCACATCCTTCAAGCATCCTGAGAGATCACATTTCCGAAGAAGGTAAATATATAGGCAGAACTGAACTGAGTCTGTCTGAGAGTCCAGCAAAACAGTTCTATCAGCTAAGTGCTGAGTCTGTATTTACCAACACAACAGTCCCGGGCCTTTCCAAAAGAGCTGCAGACCCACCAGCATCTTATCAAAAGTACCACAGGTAGTTCAGAATTGTTCACAGTGAAAAACTAAGAACTTTTTACCTGGTATTAATGTATCTAAGACAGTCTTGGGGATCACACCACCTCAGGAAAACTCTAGCTCTAGCACTTCAGAACTTACTAAAGAAGCTCTGTTGACATTTCAGCACCTGAGAAAAAGAGCCCTGGACATTTCTCCACCTAATGAATAGAGCCCCAGATATTAAAACGCCCTTCAAAAAACAGCCCGGCCCTGCAAACTACACCAGAAAGAGTCAAGGGTATTTCAACATTATCAAACGAGCACCAGTCTCTTCAGTGTCTTACTAAAAGAGCCACAGCACTGTAATAACTAACTAAAAGTCTCCTAGATATTTCCTCACCTAACTGAAATAACTCCGGGTATTACACCAATTTACCAGAAGACGCCAGACATAATAGTATCTTATCAAAGACTATGGGGGTCATTACAACCCTGGCGGTCAAAGACCGCCAGGGCTGTTCCGACGGAAGCACCGCCAACAGGCTGGCAGTGCTTCCCATGGCATTACGACCGTGGCGGGAGCACCGCGGTCGCACCGCCGGGACCGACGGGTTACCGCCACTTCAGTCCCGGCTGTTTTAATCCGCCAGGGCAGCGCTGCCCAGGGGATTGCAAGTCCCCCAACCGACAGCCTTTTCCTGGCGGTTTGAACCGCCAGGAAAAGGCTGGCGGTACGGGGAGTCGCGGGCCACCTGACACGGCCCCGTGCAGCTTTTCACTGTCTGCTATGCAGACAGTGAAAAGCACGACGGGTGCAACTGCACCCGTCGCACAGCCGCAACACCGCCGGCTCCATTTGGAGCCGGCTCCTGTGTTGCGGCCGTGATCACCGCTGGGCCGGCGGGCGGAAACCAGGTTTCCGCCCGCCGGCCCAGCGGGGATCTCAAAATGACCGCGGCGGGAGTGCGGCTGCATTGGCGCGTTTTCAAAATTTAATGGCTAAGCAGCCTTTTTTTCAGGAGAGGAAGTATTTGTGAAATATGCTGGTGCTTCAGAGTGCACAATAGCAGACGTTTTGACGTGTCACTGTAAGTGTTCTGTACATTTCCCCACCCTTATTAATAAGTATTTCAGCTCCGTTCGAAAATAACTTCTGGTATGTTATCAACTTACCCAACTAGTTCCAGGCATTTTTGAACACCGTTAAAAGAGCGCTCAGCATCCTAAAATTCAAACTTCAGATAATTTTGCACTTGTCAAACGCATTGCAGGCATTTACGCATGTTTTCAAACCATACATGTCCACATTTAAAAGAGAAACAGCCCCATGCATTTAAGCAAATTATAAAAAGGCGGGTTAGCACTTAGCCAAACAAGCGTCGGTCATGTCAGCACTAGACCAGAAGATTTTAGTTTACTTGAACAAATTACTAATGAGTAATAGACCTTTCAGTCCTGTAGCCAAACAGCCCTAGAAGTCGCAGAACAGCCCCACCGAATCAAAGGACTCACGAAATCGCAGGACCTTATTAAAAACATGACAAACATCTCAGTACGCCTCAGCGCCTTACAAAAATGCACCATGTATTTCAACACCTTGCACAAAAATTCAAGCCATCCCAATGCCCTATACTAGAAATGTTGCCTACTTTTTGCCACTTTAGCAAAGAGTTTTTGACATTTCGGCACCTTATCAAAAGTTTGTTAGACATCATAGCATCAAAACAAACTAGTGGGGCAGGTAATTATGCACATTAGCAAACAGTCGTAGACACTGCAGCGCCATAACACCATGAATTTTGGCGCCTTAAGAAAATATTGGTAGGCACTTAAGTATCTTAAAGAAGATCCTTGGAGAGTCAAGCGCCTTGTCAAAAATGCACAGGCCTTTCAGCACGTCACAAAAATGCCTCTAACGTGTCATTAATTAACGAAAGAAGCTCTTTAAACACTTGACCTTAATAAATGAATCCAAGCACTTTCACACATTTATTAATAAAGAGTAATTCCAAGGGATTATCTAGAAACATCGGGCATGTCGACAGTGTATCAAGGTATACTATTGGTATTTGGTCACCTCATCAAAATATTTCACCCGTTTCAGCATCTTGTCAAATGCATTTCAGCACCCTCCCAAATAAACGCTGGCAAGGCCAATAGATCTGACATTGGCAAGCTGGTGCAATGTTTTTTTTTTATTATTGTAACCATAAATCACAAAAAATATAGTAAAAAAATAAAGAATTCCTGCTGCTGCATAAATGTGCTCGGTATACACTTGTAATGAAAACAAGCATTTGAAATGCAATGGGTCTTGCGTTTACTGGAGTTAGAGCCATTAGCGTTGTAAATTCCTAACTGGACTTTTCTTGCCACATAAATTGAAAATGAAAAGTAAAACAGTTGACATAAGCAAGCCGATTTAAAGCACCACAGCCACCATGTGAATGAGCGCAAAGGAGAGACACAAAAGGAAAAAGAAGTTCACTCGCAGTAAAATGTATCGACAAACGTGCAGTTATCCAGTAAGAGGGCCGATGTCCAAGCAAATAACCAAACTACCCCAAGAAGGGACAAACGTAAAGCACTTACCAATGATAACAAAGGATTTTTGAAAGGTAAGCCCATGAATGGGTGATAGTGATGGGCGTGGTTAAAAGCCCACAGATAGATTACAGTCAGCGCGCTTGCGCGCTCAACCAAAAAATAAATTTAAAATGCATTGCATATAATTTTAATAGCACAGTTTGCGTCCTTTGTTGCAGAAACAATTTTAATACATTTTCTTTAGCTTTAAGGGCTATAACTAAAAAAATTTACTCTTATAAGTGCAAAGAAAAATTACGACTGGCATTTGATA
Source organism: Pleurodeles waltl (assembly GCF_031143425.1). NCBI lineage: Eukaryota > Metazoa > Chordata > Amphibia > Caudata > Salamandridae > Pleurodeles > Pleurodeles waltl. The sequence continues at coordinate 690,646,599 of NC_090451.1, read as the reverse complement.
ACTGTTACCCGAAGTCCTAGTTTTATCACACATCTTTGACTATAAAAAAAGATAAATAATTGAAATAAACAAAGTATTGGCTAATTAAAGTAGTGAAATATCAGTCTTGGCACTCAAGTGCACGTCTTTGTAGTCGGATGTGCACTTGTGATGAGGCAAAATGCCGTCGCCACAGCGGAAGGGGCAGCGGCTGAAGTGAGCGGACCCCCGCCCCACGCTATTGTGGGTGGAAGCAGAATGTGAATCGCGGTTGCCCATGCCAGTGGATGAAGAGGGCTGGCCCAAAGCACATTTACTTATGTACTCCTCTATGTATTTTTACTAATGCATTGTTTTGATTGCATAGGTTGGTGAGACTTCTAACGTTGTCACTAGGCCGGACCTAAATACTTTACGTCAATTCTGCACTAATCAAAAATTATTTTGACACTTTAACAACACCTAAGAGCATTGAGAACTTTTTCAAAGGGTGTCAAGTGCTGCAGTTTTTTTAACCCAAGTTTACAGAAGGACTCCTTACACTTCCATGAAGACTTTACCAAAATAGTGCTAGTCAATTCAGTATCTTGTCATGAGAGCCCAAGCTACTTCAGCGCAGTACAAGACGTTGCAGCATCTAATCAAAAAAAGCATCAAGCATTTCACCCCTTACCAAATTTGCCCCATGCATTTCAACCCCAAGCGAAACGATCTCAAGGCAAATTGACCCTTACAAAAACAAGCACATGCAGTTCACTTATTATCAGCTCACATTATCACCACAGTCCCAGTCTAGGAATCTTAATATCATCCTAAAAGACCAGCAGGTCTTCCAGGACTTTACCTCAACTCTAAAACAAAAGATAATCGAGCCTTTTAATACCTTAACAAAATATTGCTAACATTTCAACAACAAACAAACACCTTAAGGAGTCTTGGAGACTTTCACAACCTAAACGAAAGATTACAAAACATTTCAGCACGTAGTCAAGAGTCCCAAACATTTTAGCTACTTATTCAAACGACCACATGCTATTCAGCACTTTGTCGAAAGAGCTTCCAATATGTTAGCACCACACCGAAGAGCCCATGAAAGCTCAAGCACCACAATAGCATCACACAGAGACCCACCAAGGTGTCACTCCAGGAAGGGATGTAGAAGGTTCTTAAACATACCTCCCTTGCCAATGGTGTCAGGCAGGACAAATGTCCCTGCTCATCAGAGGCCAGAATAAGAAGACAAAGTAAACATGTAATAAATAATCAGGAAACGTGGTACTAAAGAACAAATACTATCACTAAAGAGGGAGGTCTGGACCACAAAGAAGATTCTGTGGAGTGATAGGTCATTTATCAGAAAAGGCGTTACCAAAGGCAAGTGGCTTTTTCTTCTAGGAGATACTCTTTTTGCAGGTTCCTCACACACTAGACCAATGTCCATGACAGGAGGAGGATCTGAGGCACACAAAGCACAGTATTCCCACTAGAAAATATTATCAAACATAGCTGCAACACTCATCGCATGTTTGGTAAAGGTATGAAGGGAACACCATGTTGCTGCTTTACAAATGTCCAATACAGGTTCCAATATATAGACCACAGACACATTCTCTATCTCTCATAGGATGGGTCTTAAACCCTCAAGGAGATTATTGTAAGCCTTCCAGATCTCATCTTCTTTTGTGCTGCTCAATCTTGTCTTGCACCCAAGAAGTCAAGTAACATCAAGTCATCAAACCCTGCATTATTCTATCCGTTCCACATAAAAACAAAGTCCAACAAAGTCAGGTGGTTTCAGGTGAACTCCACCAACAATGCTTCAGGGTAAGTGACACTACTCAGTTTGAAGTGTTTACCACTACATGATAGATGTCTCTTAACACAACGGTATTGTGCCTTGAGGTAAGAGTGTGCTTTTGTAAAGAATGTTCATGCTGAAATTATTAGTGACACATTAGAAAATTACCCAGAGATAATTCAGGGTGACGTTACACTCCTGGGGAATGGTTACACATTAGAAATAATCGCCAATTAGCTCACAGGCTTCAATACAATGGTTTATATCGGTTCCACCTCCCACTTAAAGAGACCCACCCCAACCAATCTTTTCCTAAAAAAAACAACATCCTCCAGGATCAAAAGTAATTCCGGGAAGAGGGTAAAGCCACGAAACAAGAATGATACAAGTTAGAGAGAGGAAATAGAGGAAGCCATACTCCCAAACTGTATTCACCCACGAGAAGAGCAGTTTCAAATTTATCTTACGATAATGGTAACTCAGAAATAGCATTTCTCCACGACATGGTGAACTCAGTAGAGCAAAAGACTCTGCACGTTAACTTTTTTCAACCAGTAGAAGCTAATCCAAGTCCTTCGGCTTCCTCGTTCCTCCTATCCCACATATGCTGGATTCCTTCAGCAATATAGCAGAGTCATTTCAAAATAAAATTATGCTGGAACACCAAGACAATATATGAACCTGCTTTAAGTGTGACTACCTTTCCAGGTCTTTCTAGGTCTTTCTTGTTCTCATCACTAGCTGGTCTTGTCCATTGGCTAATTTCCGTTTTACCAGGAATTTGGAATCTTCGATCATTGCCTCTACATGTTAAAAGGTCTGCGCTGAGATGGGACCAAAGCCAATCCTTGTCTGAATTGTCTTCTCACCAGACAGCTTCAAATTTCTGACCATGGTTGGGTGAAATACATTTCCATTCATTGCCACAGTGGGGCATTGCATGGGACCAGTGGGAGTTAGAACTCTATTTGCAAGCATTCTTAGAATCACTTTTTGTGTGTTTGGGATTCTCCGTCTACATGGTGACTACGCCTGTTTCAGGTACTTGCCAAAATCTCATCTTTTCTAAAGTGCTGACAGTGTGTTCTTCCAGTCGGTACCTAAAGTGATGCTCATTGTACTACTACGAGGTAGAAATCCTCTTAACTTGTGATATCTAGGGTGCATTTTCCAACTTAGAACATTATTGACAAACAACACAATTTACATTAAAAAGAATAATTAGCCCTAATACCAATTTCAAACTGTTGTATGTACTGATATCTACATGTTAACATCCTAAACTAATATTTAATTACGTAAACAAAGTCTGACTTCTTTATTATAAGAAAGGAAACCTGCAGAGTTTACAACTTTATATTGAAACATGGCAGTTTATTGCCAAGTACAATGATGTGCCTGTACTCGGCCTGCATTTATCCAGTAGAGTAATGACAAATTGTAGACCTTATTTATTGGAGTCTAGGGTTGCATCACTGCTGCAGCCTGATAACTATCCTTGAACAATACCTCACATATTCTGTTTTCAATCATGAGGGGTCACTCTCAGATGAGGATGATATTAAAAGATGGGCAACTGATGCAGTGAATCTATGGAGCACATCTAACTTCACAGCACAAATGAATGTGCGTGTGTGTGTATGTGTACTAAAAAACAAAGTACAAGTGATGTTATAGTTAGGTGAAAATGTGAGTTTAAACGTAACACTGAAATTCACCAGTTATAGTTAAGTAAAGTAACTATAACTTGTACCACCGCCTTACACAGTGTTGTCATCAATTATGTAATTTCAGTTGTCATCAGTGATCTTATCAATGATGTCAAGAATATGTCATGAGTGATGTATTATATGAGGTCATAAGCAGTGCAGGTTAGCAGAGGCGGACGGTAATTTTGGAGGGGGTAGGCAGGCCACACATGCACACATACACACTCACTCACAACCTTGCATTCACAAACGTGCATACATACACCCATTCAGAACACATAATAAATTCATACCTTTATACATACACGCACACATGCACAAAACATTCACAAACAGAAAACGTACCTATACTGCAGCTTTAGGAGAGGAAAGCCTCGGTGGTCCCAGGAAGGTTGGGACTGCTGTCTACCCTTATTGGCTGACCTAAGTTCAGCCAATGAGGGCAGACAGCCGTCCCTACCTCGTCACAGAGTGCAATGGGTTCAGTGACAGTTGCTGACTCCACCCCACTCTGCGACGAGGTGTTACTCCCCATCGCCACAAGGCGGAGGACCTCAAGGCATTTTTGCCAGGCCGAAGAGGTCAGGCCCACAGAGCTGTGAAATCCTCAACATGGCAAAGGTCAGTTCAGGCAGCCAGGAGCATGCACATTTAGTGCTTGTCTAGTTCCTAGCTGCCTGATCTGAACAGGAAGAGTGTTGTCAGGCTGACCTTTACTCAGCTTGACAGATCAATCAATCAATCATTGTATTTATAAAGCGCACTACTTACCCGCAAGGGTCTCAAGGCGCGGGTGGGTGCTGCTACTGCTCGTACAGGTCTTGAGGTGTCTTCTGAAGGTGAGCAGGTCTTGGGTCTATCTTACGTTGGTTGGGAGGGTGTTCCAGGTCTTGGTGGCGAGGTAGGAGAAGGATCTGCCACCGGAGGACTTTCGTTGGATGCGGGGGACAACGGCGAGGGTGAGGTTGGCGGAGCGGAGTTGTCGGGTGGGGATGTAGAAGCTGAGTCTGTTGTTTAGGTAGGCTGGTCCAGCGTTGTGGAGTGCTTTGTGTGCGTGGGTGAGGAGCTTGAAGGTGATCCTCTTGTCGACGGGGAGCCATTGAAGGTCTCTCAGGTGGGGGGTGATGTGGTTGCGGCGGGGCACGTTGAGGATTAGTCGGGCAGAGGCGTTTTGGATGCGTTGTAGGCGTTGCAGGTGTTTCGTCGGGATACCTGCGTAGAGTACGTTGTCGTAGTCTAGCCTGCTGCTGACCAGGGCCTGTGTCACTGTTCTTCTTGTTTCGGTCGGGATCCACTTGTAGATCCTGCGGAGCATGCGGAGGGTGTTGTAGCAGGAGGAGGATATGGCGTTGACCTGATTTGACATGGAGAGGGATGAGTTGAGGACGAATCCAAGGTTGCATGCGTGGTCGGTCGGTGTCGGTGGGGTACCCAGCGAGATTGGCCACCACGGGTCGTTCCAGGCGGAGGGGGTGGGCCCTAGGATGAGGACCTCCTTCTTGTCTGAGTTCAGTTTCATACAGCTGCCTCTCATCCAGTCGGCGATAGCCTTCATACCTTCGTGAAGGTTGGTTTTGGCGGTGTGCGGGTCCTTGGTGAGGGAGAGGATGAGTTGGGTGTCCTCGGCGTAGGAGATGATGTTGAGGTTGTGCTTGCGGGCCACTTGTGCAAGGGGAGCCGTGTAGATATTGAACAGCGTCGGGCTGAGCCCTGGGTTACGCCGCAGATGATGTTGGTGGCTTCGGATTGGAAGGGAGGGAGGCGGACTCTCTGGGTTCTGCCGGAGATGAAGGATGTGGTCCAGTCGAGGGCTTTTCCTTGGATTCCAGCTTCATGGAGGTGGGTTTTCAGAGTGTGGTGGCAGACCGTGTCGAAGGAGGCTGACAGGTCTAGGAGGATGAGGGCTGATGTTTCGCCGTTGTCGAGTTGGCGTCTGATGTCGTTTGCGGCGGCGAGAAGGGCGGTCTCGGTGCTGTGGTTCCATCTGAATCTGGACTGGGAAGGGTCCAGGATGTCGTTGGCTTCGAGTTGGCGGGTCAGTTGTGTGTTAACGATTTTCTCGATGACCTTCGCCGGGAACGGGAGCAGGGAGATGGTCCGGAAGTTCTTGAGGTCCGCCTTGGGCTTCTTGAGAAGGGCGTTGATTTCGGCGTGCTTCCAGCTTTCCGGGAATCTCGCTGTTTCGAAGGAGATGTTGATAACCTTCCGTAGTTGGGGTGCGATGACTGCATCAGCTTTGTTGTATACGTCGTGCGGACATGGGTCTGACGGTGATCCTGAGTGGATGGAGTTCATGATCTTGCGAGTTTCGTTGTCGTTGACGTTGGTCCATGAAGTCAGGCGTTTGGTACGGGTGATGTTTGTGGAGATGGAGTCTGGCGTGGTCGAGATGGTCGTGTCGAGGTGGTCGTGGTGTCGAGGTGGTCGTGAAGTGTCGAGGTAGTCGTGGATGTCAGCGATCTTCCGGTGGAAAGAAGTGGACGGTGAGCCGCACAGCTCCTGAGAAGGTGGGATGTCGTTGACATTGGCGCTGGGGTTGGAGAGTTCCTTCACGATGCTGAAGAGCTCTTTGCTGTTGTGTCCGTTTTTATCCAGATGGACTTTGAAGGAGGATCTCTTGGCTAGCCTGATGAGTTGGTGATGTCTGCGGGTGGCGTCCTTGTGGGCTGTGTGGCTGTCGGGTGTTCGTTAGTGGAGCCATTTCTTCTTGAGTTTCCAGCAGTTGCGCTTGGAGGTTTGGAGCTCGTTGGTGAACCAGGTGGCTTTCTTGCTGGCTTGGTTGTTGGTGGGCTTCTTGAGTGGTGCGAGGTAGTTTGCGCAGTCATTGATCCACTGTCTGAAGGTGTTGGCTGCGTTGTCTGGGTCGGTGGGGTCAATTGGCGGTCTCTGGGTGATGGCGTTGGTCAGCTGATCTTCAGTGACTTTGCTCCAGCATCGACGGGGCAGTGGTTGGGTGTGGCGGTGTTTGGTTTGTTTCTTGAAGGTAAAGTGGATGCAGTGGTGGTCGGTCCAGTGGAGTTCGGTGGTGTGGTTGAAGGCAACGTGGGCGCTTGTGGAGAAGATGAGGTCGAGTGTGTGGCCGGTGGCGTGGGTAGGTGCGGTGACGAGTTGTCTGAGACCGAGGTTGGTGAGGTTGTCGATCAGAGTGGTGAAGTTGGCATCGTTATTGTTCTCAAGATGGAAGTTTAGGTCCCCGAGGAGGATGTAATCCGTGGAGGTGAGTGCCTGGGTGCTGGCGAGGCTGGCGATGGAGTCGCTGAACGGTGCCCTAGGTCCGGGGGGTCTGTAGACGAGCGTCCCTCTGATGGTGGTGTTGGGGTTAGTGTGGATTCGGAAGTACAGGTGTTTGGCTGCCTTGAGGGTGTTGTCCATGTTGGTGTAGACTTCGAGGGTGGACTTGTGGACGATGGCTATTCCTCCTCCGATTCCGTTGACGCGATCCCTGCAGGTGACCTTGTAGCCGTCTGGGATGGCTATGGCGATGTCGGGTGCCGAGGAGTCGTTCCACCAGGTTTTGGTCAGGAAGGCTACATCAGGGGTGGCCGTGTTGAGCAAGTCCCAGAGCTCGATGGCATGTTTGCGTGCGGAGCGGGTGTTGAGGAGTATGCAGTGAAGGTGGTTGATTCCGGTCCTGGTAGGTTTAGTGGCTCTGTCGCAGGTGAAGCTACAGGTGCGGCAGGAGAAGGGTCAGTGGGTGCGTTTTGGGGTGGCCTGGAGGCAGGTGGTGTCTCGACCGGTGTTGAGTGCGAGGAGGGTGCTGGCATCGTAACAGAGTCTGGCGGCATGGTGGTCGCAGGGTTCAGGGGTTCTGGCGCTGGGCGCGGTCCAGGCGCAGAGGGGCGCAGACCGGCTTGCCTCTGGCGCGACCGCCATTAAGAAGGGGAGGAGGGAGGGAGGGAGGAGCAGCTGGGAGGCGAATGGGGGCACGAGGGGGGCGGGGCCGCAGGGACGAAGCAGCGGGAAGGGGAGATGGCTCGGGGAGCCGAAGCGCTGGGGGGCAGGGGCACAAGAAGCGACACAAATCCGGGGAAAGAAAAAAAAAAACAGACGCAAACAAGGAAAAAACGAAATACAAAGAAAACAGTGAATACCGAATTTACCAAACACACTAACGCTTACCACTAGACACCAGGGAAGATCAGGTTCAGGAGGGCCTTGATCCCTTGGCAGCAGCGAGGGCGGGGTGGGGAGACACAGGCACAGCTATGTGGTGCTGTGCGCACGGGGAGTGTTCACCTGGCCAAAACAGGTCAGGGGTCACAGACATTTTTCTTCTCCAGAACGGGCCATGGCTGCATACAACAGAAGTTATAGTTGCGTCCATTAACTGTAACTGATTAATTTCAGTGTTTTTTAAAGTATAGGATTTTACATTCAAATTTAAATTTGGACGCTGTAACCGGACGTCTCCGGACGCCGGTTTCCAGGACATTGTGCGGAACGGACGCGAGCCTGTGACGTCAGACGCCTTCGGCGTCTGGACGACAACCGAAAGAAAAGACGGACCAAAAGAGGATGAAGAGAGAGAGGAGACGGAAGTGGTGTCTCGACGTGCGCGACCGGAGGAGAAGGAGACCGGGACGCCGACGACAGAGAAGAAGGAACCCGCCGAAGGAACCAAGACCCCGAGAGAGAGAGGAGAGCCCCGGGGCTCTCCCGCCCCCGTCGGAGAGAAGCCGGGAGGCTGCCAAAGTGCCGGCCACGTCCCAGGAGGGGCGTGGTCACCTCAGAGCCGGGCCCCTGACGAAGAGGAGGACCGGAGACCTTCCCAAGGCTGGACCGCGTTACTCACGGACTACCACCAAAACCCTGAAAGAGAAAAACAAGGGGGAACTTTTTTTGTTAATTATTTCTGGATTGCAAGTGCGTTATCCGTGTGAACAAAACAAGGGATAAAAAGCCATCCTTAAAAACCAAAACACGAATAAAATAACTAAAACCTACCTTCTGCGCCTGTTATCTTATTCCAATATCCCTTTTATGTGCTTCAGGGATAAAGAACCCATTACAGTGGTGTCAGAAGTGGGATATTGGAATAACTACAGGTAACCAAAGACGATGGAGGGCACACCCAGCCTATCGGAGATGATGCAGCAGCTAGCCGCAGGGCAGAGGCATCTGCAAGTAGTATGGGAAGAGCAACAGAAGGAGGCTAAAGTGGAAAGGGAAGCCCTACAAAGCGCTCTGAAAAGTCAGGCCACTATCATGGCCAACAATCAGTTGGTCCATGAGACTGCAATCAAAAACCTCACGGACACTATTGCCACTACCCGGGTACATCCGAACGTACCCAGTTCGGTCCTGCAGCGATATCAGGAAGGCGAAGACCCGGATGCCTTTTTCACGAATTTCGAGCGGGTTGCTACTTCCGCCACCTGGCCCCCGGATAGGTGGGGCCAATACATCGCCCCGTTATTGACAGGAACTCTCCAAGCGGCTTATCAAGCGGTAAACCCCGGCGGAACGACACCCTATCAGGATATTAAGAAGAGTATCCTGGAGCGGGTGGGGTTTGATACAGAACATTATAGGGTCCGGTTTAGGAAAGCCAAGTGGGGACCCTCCGAGAACCCCCGGGCCCTATATTTTCGAATTAAGGACTTAGGACTCAAGTGGCTAGGTCCCATTGGGACCAATAGGGAGGATATCATTGAGGTTGTTCTCCTAGAACAATATCTAGATGCTCTACCTACCAATACCCGTAATTGGATCAAGCAACACCCAAGTCCAGATACTAACACCACTATTGAATTAGCCTGTGCCTTTCATCGCTCCCTCGAGTTCAAAATCCCTCCCGTACGGCCAACACTTAACCCCCTCCGACAGAACCTCGGACCCTCCCCATCCCTAGGGCGAAAACCAACCGAGGATCCGGGAAAATTACGAGGTCCAGAAAGACCCTATATGCAACAACCACAGTGTTTTAGCTGTGGAGAGTGGGGACATATCGCCCGGGTTTGCCCACTGAAGTCAGAAAAGTCAGAGCCGATGGAAATAGGAGTCACCAGGGGGAGAGTCTTCTATACAGGGGGAAAGGAAACCCGATACAAGAAGAAACTTGTTATCAATGGAAGAACCACAGTAGCGCTCATCGACTCAGGGTGCAGCCAATCTGTAATTCGTGCTGATTTATTGGAAAAACCCCTTTTTGCTTCAGGGCTTACAGTATCCATATGTTGTATTCATGGAGATACAAGAGAATACCCCCTAATCTGGACAACTTTGTCCTGGGATGGAAAAGAAGTCCCCATAAGGATGGGGGTGGTGGAACGATTAGTCGAAGAAGCTATCATAGGAACAGACTTCCCTGACTTTTCGGAACTTCTTGACAGTACAAAGGACTCTGAAAACATGAGCACATGGTGGAAAAGAGCTCCTTTTTCTAGTACACCAATAACACCACCGGTGCTTAAATACCGACCCTCCCGAAAAGAAAAGAGAGAAACCCGAAGAGTCTTTGCCCAAGGAAACATGAGTCCAGATAGGGTAATTACAAAGGTCCTTACTCTTACTGACCTTCCCCCATTCCGTAGTTGTCAAAGGGAAGATCCGAGTTTGATCCATGCCTGGAAAAATGCCCGACCACGGGAACCCCAAGACAAAAGCCCCTCTTTTACCATAATCAGAAACCTGTTGTACCGTGTCACTGGTAATAACCGAGAAGAAAAGAAGCAGCTATTAGTCCCCGAACCTTATAGACCACAAGTCCTACACCTAGCCCATAGCCAGCCAGGGGGGGGTCACTATGGCAGGGAAAAAACGGAAGAATATCTGTTGAGGAAGTTTTACTGGCCGGGGGTCTTTTCACAGATTAGGAGGTTTTGTCAGCAATGTCCCAAATGCCAAATGATTGATCCTGGTCCCAAAAGAAGAGCTCCCTTACAACCGTTGCCCATTATAGACATCCCTTTTTCAAGAATAGGAATGGACATTGTAGGTCCTCTCCTACCTTCTTCTAGAGGATACCGTTATATACTGGTATTAGTGGATTATGCCACCAGATATCCAGAAGCCATCCCACTCAGCAGTATTAACTCCAAGAGCGTAGCTCATGCAATGATAGGGTTCTTCTCCCGAATAGGCTTTCCCCGAGAAATTTTAACAGACCAAGGTACCCAGTTCATGTCCAACTTGATGTCACAAATATGTCAACTTCTGGGGATCAAACAGTTACGGACAGCGGTTTATCATCCTCAAACGGATGGTTTGGTAGAAAGGTATAACCGCACTCTGAAAACTCTACTAAAGAAATCTATTTCAGAGACAGGTAAGGACTGGGATAGAAAACTCCCCTTAGTGTTATACGCTATCAGGACCCATGAACAAGCTTCCACGGGCCATAGTCCATTTGAATTATTGTTCGGACGACAGCCCAGGACCTTGTTAGATATGGCTGCCGAGTTATGGGAGGAGGAGGACGGAGAAAAATCCCTCTTAGAATATACCCAGGAGTTAAAAACCAACATCCAAAATGTGTGGGAAAATGTAAGGGAGCATATGGAAAAGGCTCAAGAAAAGCAGAAAAGATATTACGACAGGAATACCCAATTAAGGACCTTTACCATAGGTGATAAGGTGTTAGTGCTTCTCCCTAGCTCAGACAACAAGTTGCTGGCAAAGTGGCAGGGACCTTATAAAGTGATAGGGGTAATAACCCCCGTGACCTATAAGATCCAGCTCACAGATAGTTCCAACCGGTCCCAGATCTTTCATGTCAATCTATTGAAAAAATGGGAAGAGCCACAGGGAGAACCAACCAGGGGATGCCTAGTTAACACCGTTAAGGAGTTAGAGATAGGATGGTGTCCCACTGAGCATCCTAGCGGAAACGAGGTGCCTCCCATAAATAGCGAAATCTCGATCCAACAGAGTGAGCAATTAAATCAGCTCCTCCATGTTCATGCCCATGTGTTCTCCTCGATACCAGGCAAGACCAAGCTGGTACATCATCAAATCATAACCCCACCTGGCAAGGTCATACGCTTACGACCATATCGTATCCCAGAAGCTAGAAAGATCCTGGTAGAAAACGAAATAGAAAAGATGTTAGACCTAGGCGTTATAGAGCCTTCCCAGAGTCCCTGGTGCTCCCCGGTGGTATTAGTGCCAAAGCCAGATGGGTCCATACGTTTCTGTATTGACTTTAGACAAGTCAATTCTATATCCCAGTTTGATACCTATCCCCTTCCAAGGGTAGACGAACTCTTAGAGAAGTTGGGAAAAGCTAGGTACATGTCTACACTCGACTTGACCAAAGGCTATTGGCAGATTCCTTTGACGCCAGAAGATAAAGAGAAAACGGCCTTCTCTACCCCCTCTGGGTTATACCAATTTAAGGTTCTCCCTTTCGGGTTACATGGGGCACCCGCCACCTTCCAACGTCTCATCGACACCATTCTACGACCTCATACCAGATACGCTGCCGCGTATCTGGATGATATCGTTATCCACAGCGAGACTTGGGAGGACCACTTGACACATTTAACCAAAATCTTTACAGCGTTACGAGGGGCTGGGTTAACAGCCAATGCCTCCAAAAGCCGATTGGCGTTCAATGAGATCTCTTATCTAGGATATCATATAGGGAAAGGTATACTTAGACCACAAATGAGTAAAGTTGAAGCCATCCTACGGATAGAGGCACCCACAACGAAAAAGGAGGTCCGCTCATTCTTAGGCTTAGTAGGCTACTACCGAAGATTTATACCCCATTATTCCACCGTGGCCGCTCCCCTAACCGATCTCCTGAGGAAAGGACAAAAAAAAAAAAATCACGAATTTAAACCCCGTACAATCCCATAGTTACCGTACCCTCCAAAGATACCTCACTACCCAACCGATTTTAAAATGTCCTGACTTCACTGTCCCCTTTCACCTCCAAACGGATGCCTCAGACGTGGGTCTGGGGGCCGTGCTTTTTCAGAAAGATGGGAAAGGTATTAGTCACCCCGTGGTCTTTATTAGCCGTAAACTGTTTCCCAGGGAGCGAAACTATCCCATTATTGAGCGAGAATGTCTCGCCATCAAGTGGGCACTTGAGAGCCTCCAATATTACCTCCTGGGAAGATCCTTTCTATTATATACGGACCACGCTCCCCTCACCTGGCTATCGAGGTATAAAGATACTAACAGTCGCATATTGAGATGGTTTATGGAGCTTCAACCTTTCTCCTTCCAGGTTTGCCATCTCCCTGGTGATCTTATGGGACAGGCTGACTATTTATCCCGGTTCCCGGGACCTTTGGGGCTCGAACAGCCCCATTCAAGGGAGGGGATGTGTAACCGGACGTCTCCGGACGCCGGTTTCCAGGACATTGTGCGGAACGGACGCGAGCCTGTGACGTCAGACGCCTTCGGCGTCTGGACGACAACCGAAAGAAAAGACGGACCAAAAGAGGATGAAGAGAGAGAGGAGACGGAAGTGGTGTCTCGACGTGCGCGACCGGAGGAGAAGGAGACCGGGACGCCGACGACAGAGAAGAAGGAACCCGCCGAAGGAACCAAGACCCCGAGAGAGAGAGGAGAGCCCCGGGGCTCTCCCGCCCCCGTCGGAGAGAAGCCGGGAGGCTGCCAAAGTGCCGGCCACGTCCCAGGAGGGGCGTGGTCACCTCAGAGCCGGGCCCCTGACGAAGAGGAGGACCGGAGACCTTCCCAAGGCTGGACCGCGTTACTCACGGACTACCACCAAAACCCTGAAAGAGAAAAACAAGGGGGAACTTTTTTTGTTAATTATTTCTGGATTGCAAGTGCGTTATCCGTGTGAACAAAACAAGGGATAAAAAGCCATCCTTAAAAACCAAAACACGAATAAAATAACTAAAACCTACCTTCTGCGCCTGTTATCTTATTCCAATATCCCTTTTATGTGCTTCAGGGATAAAGAACCCATTACAGACGCTAACCTATTTTTTTCATTTTTCAGGACGCCGGGACCAAGGCCACATGGCACTTAACTGTGGTTGCAACATTTTAGCGACCAACAGGATAAAAAGCCTCCTGATCCAACCAGACCACCATATTATTTGAAGATGCATGGACTCCTGCAGGATTCCCATGTACCCAACTGTCCAGATATCTATACATTTTGAACCTTAATTTCTCAAAAACTACTGAACGATTTCACACCAAATCATAAAGAGCACACTTTCTGAGTAAATATGTAGCTTTCGGCCAAATTTGGTGTAATTCGGCTATTTTGGCTGTAGCAGTGTCTAAAACGTCCTATGGAAATTGCATGGGGAAATTGTATTTTGTGACCCCCATTTTGTCTCTGCTCCCTCTTGATGGAGCACCCCAAAAATTTCCCAGAAGGAGCGGAGGTTGCTATATTCACACATATATATGATACAGATATATATAGGTCTTCATAAGAAAACACAGTTAAAATTCAGTTATCATTACAAATTAAAACAGCAAAAAATAAGCAGACTTTAATTGCACACCACGTGCAATGCTTAGGACCTCACAAAATTTATGGCAATAAGTAGCAACACCGAAAAGATCATCATTGATAATTGATAACTAGCCCCATAGCTGGCAGAAGTGTATAATGAAGCCCTACAAGAAGGTTTACTACCCGATTCACTTCATTAATCTCTTCTAATATTCATCCTTAAACCAGATAGGGACCTGCCCTTGCTGTCATAGTAAGGCCAATAGCCATATTAGATTAGTACAGACTATAAAATACTTGGGAAACACCTGTACTGTGCGGTACCTCTTACGATGAGCCTGGTCAACAAATTCCTCCTTCCTAAAGTAAGCCCCAAGATGCCATGGTCCCAACGTGACGGTGGCCCGAAAATGTAAGTTTCGAATTTTCCAGCTCACGCAACAGGAGGCACCTTACGCTCCAGCACTTACTTTTAGGAGTTTACCCCAATACACTGGTTTCTTCAGCACTGGTGAATTAACTGCCTGGCAAGACTCATCTGTGACCACTGTGGGGATTTGATCCCTAACGGACATCTACTTACATTTGAACACCTCACGGAGGACTACACCATCCCTCCTGGCCAATTCCTCACATACAGGCAACTTAGGATGCTCCTCACAGACTATGGAATACGAACAATGAAGAACCACAGACACATGTCGTGTTGCGATCACTGTTGCTCATTGGTACAGGTCAACACCTGATTACCTGGATATGCAAGGTAATCAGGGAACAAACTGGGACTTCAGTCATGACTCAAGACGTGGGAGGTGGGAGATGGGGGTGGATAGAAAGTTCCATGACACAGAATGGGCCAAGGGACTAGAATTCCAACAAGAAGGCCTGCAGAAAGGCTAGACTTAAGAGCCTACAGTTAACCGTACCACGCAGGACCTATCTCACACCCAGAAAACTCAATCAGTACTTCCCAATGAGACACCTCATCTTTCCTCACTGTAGTTCTCCGACAGTCGACCTGCAACATTTGCTGTAACCAGCCCCAGCCCTACAAAAATACTGGAAGACTATACCCAATACACTTGCTGAGGAAAAAGGGTACTCTCATCTAAGTAGCTGGACTGCAATAGCTTTGGGCATCTATAAACTGAAGATGCACCATAAAGTTGAAGAGTGCTTCACCAGCCTGGCACTGGTATTGGCCAAACGTGCCATCACACAACACTACAGGGCAGATAGAAATCCTCGTCCAGTCACCACCTGGCATAACAGTTTCATCCGCTGGATAAAAGCAGAGAGCACAGCCCTCTGCCAAAAGGAAGCCAAAAAGCTCTGTTAATGCCCAATCCCTATGGTCTGGGATGCTCTGCTTATACACTTCAAAGCTTCAGTGAGAGACTACACTCTCCCACTGTGAGCAGATATGCCCGAGACAAATGAGTAACATGTCCAACAGCACTCATATACCAACCTCAGATTGGATTAAACACTCTCCTCAGCCACTTAGTCGCACTTTCCACTCCCTCTCACTGTCATAATTTATATGCAAACTTCAGAACTTTTGCTCATCAAAGTACTAGACTTAACAGACTAAGCAGTCACAAGGCCCTGTCCAACCACTGCCACTGCCTGTGCTGCACAAATTCTGTTCACTGACTGCACTCAAAGCTGTTACCATATTGTTACTGTTGGTTCCTGCTTCCCTCCAGTTTAACAGTTGTTAAAATTTACCCTCACACACTTGTCCAACATTGATAGCTCAGATACAGGATCTGGAAACTCATACACGACCATCTGCAATTGCTATGCTTGCAACCTTGACATGGTTATGGTCTACAAGGCTTTGTATCACTAAATGTTCCACTGAATGCTAACCCATTTGCAAGTGATTGGCAACTCTGTGCTTCCCACCAATGTAAAAATCTAATAAATATATTTACAAAAAATGAAAAACATTAATTGAAAACACATAGGCAACCTATTAAATACTTTATTCACATTCATCTCAATAACAGGGTCATTTAATAGATAATCTCATGGAAAGATCACTTATGTCATTTGAATTTGCATCCGTCACATCAGCGGTGAAGTCATAAGCATTGCATTGGATGTGCAGGTTATGGCTTTAGTCACTGCTCTGCGGATTTCAGTGGATTGCAGTTTTGCAGTTTAATTGATAACCATATGAATTTGATAGAGTTTTAGGTGAGTTTCAGAGTTCTGTTTAAACAAACGTGTTATGACCGAAACCTAACCATAACTTCACATTAGCTGTAGGTTTTACAGTGAATATCTGTGTTCACCGTACGGGTTGACCATTGGCATAGCATCTGGCTAGGCTCTATGTCCAAACTGTTGCTGATGGCAAAGCCCTGCTATGCACGGCCTTTGGAAAACTGCTGCAGAGGGTGACTGCAGGACCTGGCTTTTCACCAGATCCTCCACCGGCAACCAATCCTTGTACATAATGCCATAGGGCTTAAGCTACAACCAGGCTGTGCCCTACACCCACTCATGCAAACCCCACTGTCCGCAGCTATTAATTGTGTGCAGCTAAGGTAAGCAAAACTGTTTTTCAAAATCCACAGGAGGCCCATCAATGTCCTGGATCTCCAAATCTCACCCTGTGGAAAAAGTACTTCTTTTTCTTTTTAAACCTTCATCCGATTATGAAAAAACAATCATAAAAACATTACCATTATAAAATGACGATTATTTCAAGAGAAATATAAACATAGAAATAGAAAATCAGATGGTCAATAATTTAAATTTGTAGAGTGTCGTCTCTAAAAAGGTTTCCACAATTAAAACAGACCAAGAGTTTGGTAACAAATGTAAAAAACATACAAAGTGGGCTTCAATCGACGAAACCTGTAAAATGTAAGAACAGGTTATAAAAACTTTCTGGTTTGGAATGCATAAAATTTACAACAAAAAAACAAAGTGTTCTAAGGATTGCACAGAAGACTCATCACAGGAGCAAACTAAAACAGATCCGTTATCATATTGGCCCAGGGGAAAGTAGAGATGTAATAGTTCCCAGCCAAAATTTGGCTAGTTTGGGATCTTTCCCAAGGGCTCAGGATCCAAGTCAAGTATGACTCGCGAGAGCATAACATCACAAAAGAGGTTTCCTCAGCTCCGCTACCTCTATAGTTAACAAACTGTGGCTCATAAAGGGTTTGCTGATACACAAAGTGTCAGTTTTAGTTCGAGAGTGTGGAGATGTAAATAATTCCCCAAGCCAATGGCTTTAGATGCTGATTGAACATTATTCAGCCAGGGAAATCGCAAAAACCTTTTCACATTTCAAACTGTCTCCAATGATCTGCCTAGTGACTGCGGAGTGCTTGTTGGCCTAGACTGAAACCCAGAGAACTAGGGATGCCACATTAATTGGATTGGATACATAGGATAGGCCCAATTACTCATGCAAAAAGAAAGGAGGAAGTCCTTGGAGGCACCAACAGAAGTGGTTCTCATCTGCCTGTACCATAACAACATCCTGATAACCCAAACACTTTTGCAGGTAGACCTCTAATGAGGCCAGAATATGTTTATTACCGGCTTGTTTTGCAAAATCAAACTGGGCTTCAACAGAATGATTGAATCACTAGCAATGATTAGCTATGCAGGGCAACGATGAGCATTTGGGATCAAACACGATACCCAGATATGGAAAGTTGGTAACTCGCGCAATCCGCCTTCCCTTATTCCAAAAGGAGCCCTCTTTACCCATTCTAGGGCCACAAACCATGTATTTAATTTTTGAGAGGTGGGTTTCCACATCTGAATTATCCTTGAAGGCTACAAAACTGCTAATTAGGGACCTCAGACCATTAGGGGTACAGGACATCAGGGCAGCATCATCTGCATAAAGCAGGGTGGTAGTAAAGTGGACTTGATCTTGAGCAGATCCTTCGCTGAAGTTTGATAGCATTCATTAAGCTACTGATGTAAAGAAGAAATAAGATAGGGGAGAGGACGCATCCCGTAGGAACACCTCTTTGAAGATCAAAAACAGTCAGTACAAGCTCCTCGTGGCCCATATCCAACAGATGCAAAGCCTCCACAATGTAAGGCCCAAAGAAAAATAACCAAGTTATCCTCAAGCCCCAGGTCAAAGACATTTTTGAGAGTTTACTTCAGTTAACTCTGTCAAATGAGCTACTTAAATCCATGAAAGAGAGAAACAATGGCTCCCCTTTAGCAAATGTGTATTGCTAATGATTGAATGGGAATTAAGACATTGCTCTGAGGATCTGAGCCCTTTCCTAAACCCAAATTGCACAGTGGTGATTACTTGATTGAAGTTTGCCCACCTCTCAATCCTACTCAAGGCTATACATCCTCTGACTTTGACCATGGTTCCTAGCAAAGAAATTGGCCTGTAACATCGGGGATCGTTTTTGCAACTATTTGTTTTTGGATCGGGATGACCACAGCTGTGTGCAAGAATGCGGAAGACCAGTGATGGTGGTATTATTGACTACTTTAGTATTGGCAGGTGCCCAAAACTCCACATTCTCCTTGTAGAGCTCTATTGGGACCTGCATGTCCCAGGGGCGTTTCATGACATGCTAGCGCTGATGGCCTCCCAAACTAATGTTACATTGAATCTAATAGACAATGCAAAAAGCGAGAGTGTATCTTCAAAACTGGAATCCAAGGGGTCTGGATATGAATAAAAAGCTTTAAAGTGATTTACCCAAAGCTCGGCATTGACGTTAGACCCAAAAACTTTTTTTTATGCTGGAGGGTCCCAATGGGGCCTCTGCCAATGGGCACGGGGTCCCATAACCTGCCCTCCTATGCTCTATTTTTCTACATTTTCCCATACAGTGATTGGTGTACCACACTGTATAGTGGCAGCAACTAGATACATATTTTTTGATGGCCAGCCAATCAGAGCAAAGTAAATTTACAAATCCACAATGGACGAAAAAGCTTCTACATCCAATAATGTGCCTTTATTTTTTAACAGACTTATGAAACCCCTATGGATTTGCAAACTGCAGGACATCTGGTTATTGACAGTCCAGATATCTCCAACTCTGAACCCCTTTAAGCCCACACAACACATTTTTGTAATGCTAATATTTTGAAAACTACTGAATACATTTTCACCAAATCAAGCAGAGGCAGTCCCTTAAGTAAGGTTGTAATTTCATGCCAAGTTTGGTGTAATTCCATAATGCATTTTTCTGGAGTAGAGAGCAAATATTTCAATCGAAGTAAGATGAGAAATGTAATTTGTTTGATTCCCCTTTTTGTATCCCACCAAGCTCCATCCCCAAATGTGAGAGCATTACATTTCCCATGCTGATCCCAAATTGAGTGAACATTTTTTGGGACATTTCATGTATTTGTGTTGAATGGCCCAATGGAAAGTCTCACCTAACTAATTCACTGTCACTACAGAGTTATTTATATGAGATTCTTTACCTTGCTTATTCTGTACCATATTCTAAGAGAAAACTGTTATATGTATTTTCTAGGCAGTTTGGAAGGATATTTGCTTTACTCAGTGTTCACACTTATCAGCATCAGCATGGCGGACTGATAATTATGAATACTTTGTCATCACTCTCAGTACCCCAGGCATCCTCTTCATCACAGAGACCTGCAACTTTGCAACTCACAGCTCTTCCACCACCAATTGTCATCCTTCAACCATTCTATATCTCACTATGACCTTTGCCACCACTTACTATCTCATCTACAACCCAGTCAAAAACAACTCACCCTTTGTATCACACTTTTCAAACACAATTTCTACAGCTAATGTCTTACTCTACCAACTCTTTCACTATTGCATGTCTCCATCTATCACTTTCCCACGCTCATTCCCACTAAACCATACAGACAATTAATAATTTGCCCGCAGAAGCTCATAGGCAACTCGTGATAATGACCCTATCTTTTATCTGCAACATTATCTGTACCCTGACAGACATTTAGGATCATCTATGCAGCATAAGGTCGTACCGAGACCACTGTTCCCTGGTATGCCCATGAACTGAATACCAACAAAAGACTTGCAAGTGTGAATATATCTAGTATACGTCTAGATCTCCCAGTAACCTTGATGCTCTCGGAATAGCTTGCAAAAAAGACAAAGAGACTATTATCTCTACCAAAGCCAAATATTAGCTTGTGATTATTCTCAATGCCAATAATTAAAATATATGTTCAACACTGATAAGCACTGCTGCTAGCCACTCCGCCACCACCCC
This sequence comes from Pleurodeles waltl, assembly GCF_031143425.1. Taxonomy (NCBI): domain Eukaryota; kingdom Metazoa; phylum Chordata; class Amphibia; order Caudata; family Salamandridae; genus Pleurodeles; species Pleurodeles waltl. The sequence goes on along the minus strand of NC_090451.1, from coordinate 690,626,484 downwards.
TCCTCATATTATAAAAGCATCCATTGGCATCAAAGAGTTGAAAGTTGCAAAGGGTGCCATGGTAAGGCTGGGCAAGAGGCATTACAGTATGGGGGTCATTCCGACCCTGGCGGTCCGGGGACCGCGGATGCACCGCCAACAGGCTGGCGGTGCATCCAGGCCAATTCTGACCGCGGCGGTAAAGCCACAGTCAGAAAAGGGAAACCGGCGGTTTCCCGCCGGTTTTCCCCTGGCCTGAGGAATCCTCCATGGCGGCGCTGCAGGCAGCGCCGCCATGGGGATTCCGACCCCCTTCCCGCCAGCCTGGTTCTGGCGGTTTTGACCGCCAGAACCTTGCTGGCGGGAAGGGGTGTCGTGGGGCCCCTGGGGGCCCCTGCAGTGCCCATGCCAATGGCATGGGCACTGCAGGGGCCCCCTAACAGGGCCCCACAAAGATTTTCAGTGTCTGCACAGCAGACACTGAAAATCGCGACGGGTGCAACTGCACCCGTCGCACTCTTTCCACTCCGCCGGCTCCATTCGGAGCCGGCATCCTCGTGGAAGGGGGTTTCCCGCTGGGCGGGCGGGCGGCCTTCTGGCGGTCGCCCGCCAGCCCAGCGGGAAACTCAGAATGACCGCCATGGTCTTTTGACCGCGGTACGGTCTTCTGGCAGTTGCCGCCGGCGGGGGTCAGAATGACCCCCTATGTGTGCTAGAGGTGTCGTTTTTGTGGCTACCGTGTTGAATTTAAACAACATCATTAACATTTCCACATCACCCGGCCTAGTACCTCACTCCTTGCCCACTTTACTCCAGCACTCCTCATCTTCGCCAATCAAACACTAACATCCTACACACCCTAAATGCAACCTCGCATGGCAGTGGCCTTCTCTTATCTTCACCTATCAAATCTATAGCTCCTGAGGGCCTTGGTCTTTGTTAGACCTGGCAGCTTTTTGGCGTGTCTCCCCTGTCTTTTTGCCTTCTGACCTCCTGGTTTTGGACTCTGATTTTGCTGGTTTATTGTCTCTGCGCACTTTACCACTGCTAATCAGTGCTAAAGTGCAAGTGCTCCCCATATAAATTGTACTGTGGACTGGTTTATCCATAATTGGCATATTTGATTTACTAGTAAGTCCCTAGTAAAGTGCACTAGAGGTGCCCAGGGCCTATAAATCAAATGCTACTAGTGGGCCTGCAGCACTAGTTGTGCCACCCACATAAGTAGCTCTGTAATCATGTCTCAGACCTGCCACTGCAGTGTCTGTGTGTGCAGTTTTGACTGTAACTTAGACTTGGCAAGTGTACCCACTTGCCAGGCCTAAACCTTCCCTTTTCTTACATGTAAGACACCCCTAAGGTAGGCCCTAGGTAGCCCCAAGGGCAGGGTGCAGTGTATGGTTAAGGTAGGACATATAGTAATGTGTTTTATATGTCCTGACAGTGAAATATTGCTTAATTCGTTTTTCACTGTTGCAAGGCCTGTCCCTCTCATAGGTTAACATGGGGGCTACCTTTAAATTTGATTAAAGTGTAGATTCCCTTTGGGAGCGGATGGACATGCGGAGTTTGGGGTCTCTGAGCTCACAATTTAAAACTACATCTTTTAGTAAAGTTGATTTTAAGTTTGTGCGTTTGAAAATGCCACTTTTAGAAAGTAGGCATTTTCTTGCTTAATCCATTCTGTGACTCTGCCTGTTTGTGGATTCCCCGTCTGGGTCAGTTTGACAGTTGGGCTGTTCTTACCTCTCCTCTAGACAGTGACACAAAGGGGGCTGGGGTGTAGCCTGCATATCTTGATTAGCCATCTGTGCTGGAGGGGAAGGGAGGAGTGGTCACTCACACCTGAAAGTACTGTGCCTGCCCTCACACAATGCTGTCTCCGACCCCCTGGTGAGTGTCTGGGGCCTGGCCTGGACAAGGAAGGATCTTGCAAACACTTGAGACTTTGCTTTGAAGTTTGGAAACTTCAAAGGCAGAACTGGGTATAATAAATTCTAGACTTTTAGAATCTTTCTGGAATCAAGAGGACCCTCTGCCCAGGAGAAAAGCTGAAGAGCTGAAGGAGGAGAACTGTCCCTTTGCTGTGTTGCTTTGCTGGACTGGCCTGCAGTTGCTGCTTCTGCCTGAAAAGAGTGCAAAAGGTGAACTTTGCTGTGTGTCCTGCTCGAGAAAATTCCCCAAGGGCTTGAAGTAGAGCTTGCCTCCTGTTGGAAGTCTCAGGGACACCGAAGACTTCAGTTTCCTCGACCTGCAGCACTGGGAACTGTGTGTTTTGTGCTGTGCAAGAGGAGAAACCACTGCAACTCCGGCAACGACGCCACTGGCCTGCACCGTGACCTGCCGACCCCACACGGAGTTGCATTGCCCCGCTTCGCACCGCGACCCTGGTCTCACTGACGCCGTCATCGGACGACTTCACAGAGCCGCTGCTCGCACCACGACCTGTGGGCCCCGCACTCCGGCGTCACCTGCTCACATCGCAGCCTGGGCATCCCCGACGGCGTCGCTCCTGCTGACACCGGCGCCGCTGCCTGCACCATGGCCTGTGGACACCGCTTGTGAGGAGCACGAAGCACCGTCCCGTCCCGCAGCCCCGGTCCACCGACACCAGCACCATCGGCTCCAGTGTTGTCACCAGGCATCCTTGCCTGCACCGTGGCCTGTGGACACCGCTCATGAGGGTCACGAAGCACCGTCCTGTCCCGCACCGCTGGCTTGGGCCTACAGATGACCGCGCTTCCACAACGACGATGCTGCCTGCACCGTGACCTGTGGACACCGCACATTGCACCGCCCCGCTTCACACAGCAGCCCTGGTCTCACCGACGCCGCTGGACGCCGTCACCGAGCCGTTGCCTGCACCGTGACCTGTGGGCACCGCACGTCGCATCGTCCCGCTTCGCACCGCAGCCCCGACGCCATCCCCGCCAGCGCACTTGATTTCATCAGCTCGGAGTTCGATCCTTGAGGTGCGTGACTTCAAGGGCCCGACGACTCCTGCACCGACTCCAGAACCGACACCAGCGACGACGCTCTCCGGAGCTCACCGCGAGGATCACGACGCCCTGCGAATCCAAGGTACTGTTTGTGGGTCTTCTGACACCGCAGCTGGCCCGCAACGCCGAGGCCAGCCTGAACTTTTGATTTTGTTGTTCACGACGCCGCGATAGCCCCAGGTGGAGTTATTGACTTCAAGGAACTGTATTGTTAAGTACATCTTGCAGCATTCATATTTTTATTACTGTATGTTGGATTTTTTATCGTAGTTGGTCTTTTTTTATATAGATAAATATTGGCTATTTTTCTAAAACTGGTGTGGTGTCCTTTTGTAGTGTTTTTACTTATTACTGTATGTTATGTGTAAATGCTTTACACATTGCTTCTGAGATAAGCCTGACTGCTCGTGCCAAGCTACCAAGGGGGTGAGCAGGGGTTATCTGAGCGGGTATCTACCTTATCCTGACTAGAGTGAGGGTCCCTACTTGGACAGGGTGCAAACCGACTGCCTACTAGAGACCCCATTTCTAACAGTCTTCTTTTAGACATTTTCAACATCTCCCTCATTAATGAGAGTCTGCGTTCCTCTCTAGAAAATGACATATCCTTTACCTCCTCAAAAATTGAGATGGACCTTGATGATTACTATTCCATCGGTCTCCGCTACTGAGGGAAAGTCCTCATGACGGCAGGTCCTAAGCAGCTTCACATGAGCTGTTCCCTTCACAACCTATTCCAGTCTGTTTTTGCTATCACCGAGGCACTGACACTACTACCAACCAGGTGTTAGACAATGTTCTTATGACCAGTGGCAACCCCAACATTTCCATCCCAGCCTCCCAGCAGCCTCCAACAAGATCGATCACCTGGCAGAAGTGGAGGCACTCCCCCAGGCATTAGCATCAAATGAAAAACCATTAATTCATACCCTACCCCTCTGGAAGACAAGTTATTCAAACAGATTCACCCAGATGCCTACTTCCCTTCTCTCACCCCTTTATTGTTTAACTTTTGCATGGGGATATTAGGCATCTTATTCAGCCAGCAAATCATTGCTCTTCACCACTGAGGCACCACTCTTCATCAGTATGGCAAAAACCCTCACCCTTTCCTCAAAGCGTCAATGACCAGTGACATCCATAAACTCAGATGTTGCTTGGGCCTCTTTCAGACCTGCATGACTTTAAACGTAATTCAACCAAAACTGGGCTCATGCTATTACAACGGGTTTCTCAGATTCTGAACTTACTTAAGTCTGTGCTTCACACATCGGCCAAACCCATAACTAATCAAGCGTAGTTCAAACATTCCTCAACCAGCAAACACTGCTTCTGCTGGGCTGACTCCACTTTAAAGTCTAGTGTGTGATCCACAGTCCTCCAGTGCACTGAACCAAGACCTGGCTTCCAACAAAAAGCATTTCTGGATAACACTGCACATCTCTCTATGGCCTGGTTTAAGACTCAAGACTCACAAAAAGCACATGGAGACAGGCCTTCTGATGTGCTCCAAAACTGCTTGATTCATCTCCAGCTCAGCCTTACTCCATCCCTTCAGTATTTCAGGGACGGTGTCAAACCTTTCTCTTTACCATCTTTCCGCCACTGAAGCTCCATCTTTCTCTAGAAATAGCCCATTTTCTGGGTTAGGTGTTCCAGTTGTTATGTACAGTGCTCAATGTCTTCCAATCAGTATTAAACACATTTTTACTACAATACATTTAGAAAAATCAAATACACACAATTTCATTATGGTGGATATTCTTTGTGGCCCAACCAGGTGTGTCATGCAAGACACATTATTTTATTATGTTGCCACATATGCAGCCACATCTCTTTTAGTTAGGCACTACAGTCCTTCCATTTGCCCTGCGTTTAACGAAAGGTAGTATGTATTGCAAAGAACTGCACATACTGGGAAATGTGTCTGCAATAATCAACTGAATTAATCTAAGTGGTTCGAGATCCAGGGTACACTTGGCCAGTTTAGGATAAGTGATTAATGGTAGCTGTCAAACTAAAAAGGCAGAATAAAACATGACATGTTTTTTACTTTTTCTGCGATTCGAATTTGGACCTCTATTTAATGTATTTTTATCAGTATTGTGTTTTTATTTTCTGTTAAATGGCTCTAACAAACAGTAATAATATTTGCGTTTTGACCACTGACTCTACGTTGCACTTAGCTTAGCAGCACACCGTCACATTAGTGACCACCAACTTCATTTTGCCTATTGACTTTATTTTAGCATTAGCCACTGCCATGTTAAAAGCTGCAAGTAATTTTCCATGCCCACATTATACAATGTGCTCATGTTTTTATTCTGCCTGTTTGGGTGTTCTTTCTCACCAAGGGCTTAGGCTGATAAGAATGTACTAGGACGGCAGGGAACGGTTTTGTTTTCATAGAGGGCACCTTGGGATTTTGGCCAATTCCAGACATGTTCTTTAAAAAACTGACCTAAAGTAACCAGCATTTTTTAAATAATAAACTTATGAAGTGGGAGGGAGTTTCTGAAATTATCCTCTCATGTTTGTTAAAAGTATATAAGAGACCCAGGTCGACGGTGGGCAGATTCAGAGACCTCAATCAGGATTGAGACGTTGAATGGATGATATATTTCCAATGAGGGTAGATCTCTCTTTCTCGTTGCAGTAGAACCGGGGTCAACGACTTGCTGGCATGAGAAGGATGAAGCACCAGATAGGCCCCTATGGTTATGAGTTTTTCCTGATTATTTGCTTTGCATTGTGTATGAATATATATGTCACTATAGGTATGTGTATCTTTGCATGTATATATTTGCTGTGTATATGGCAGTGAAGAGTCATTTGTACATGTTTTCATTTTATTGATGTGACCATTTTTAAACGTGTGCTTTCAGCATGCTAATCTCCTTTATGAACCTTGCGAAGTGATTTAATAAATGTCTTCTTTAGACTAAGAAGCGCATTCCAGAGATTTTTGTCAGGGCATGAGTGTTTCAGCTCGGTCATTAGTGAAGCAAAACACAAGCAACAAGTGAGAAGTAATAAAGTTCAATCATAAGTGAAAATAAAGTGCCCTAATATTTCTGGGCTTCACCAGTGAAGCATCAGACAGTACAGGATCCCAGCACTTTGATAAAAAAAAGCAGATCCTATTTTGCTAGCAAACCTAAATAGATGCAGGCTTTTTAGTATTTTATATAGCGTAAACCAGGCCTTTCAGTAGCCTACTAAAAATGACCACGGAATTTAAGTGATTTAGAAAAAAGGAGCAGTCCATCGTCACCTATTTTAGGAACTTACAAGAAATGTTTCAGCCCTCTCAAGATAACTACCACGAGAACATTGCAGGTTATTACCAAAACAGTTTAGACCTTTAGAAGATCTAGACATTATAGTACTGTACTAAATGAATGCCTAGACGTCCAGCATTTTTCTAAAAGATAAATGGAAATTTGAATATTTACCAATGCAGCCCTAAACAGACCTTACACCGAGACTCCTTGTCGTTTCAACAGTTTCCCAAAAGTGTCCAATATATTCTGGGAAACTACTAAGAAAAGTAGCTGTTCGGGTATATCTCCAATATATATATTCCTATCTACTGCCAGACATCCATCACAATAGTGTCGCGCCGCTGTACGTGGCACGAGCCGAACATTCGGCTCGGGCCGCAGCACGCGGTCATAAGACGCGCCGCGCCCCCAGCCTGCTCTGTACCTTACGAGGCCCCAAATTGGGCATGGGGCCTCGTTCTTTTTTAGCGCACCGCGTGTCTAGGCAGGTCTGACCCCCCACTCACCTGTTCTTTTCTTTTCTTCTTTTTTTCTGGACATCTGGTTGTGCCTTCTTTTATGTTTTTCCCCCTTTCCCATAGTACCCTTCTCTTCCCAGCATTCCTTGTTCCCTACTCTCTATGGTTCCTAGTCCAATCTGTTCTATGTGCTTTTCCCTATCTAAGATGGTGTCCTTTTACTTCCTGTTGGTCGTTTCCTGTTTGTTGGTATTTAAGGGCTGTGTTTCTTTCTCTCCTTGTGCTGCAACACTTTCTGTTTGGATGGTGTCTTCGCTCCTGCTTCCTTGTATTCCTGTGCTGGTTCTCATTAGTTTCAGTGTATTTTCCTGTATTTTGTTCCTGCTGTTACCTATTCTTTTTGTTCCTGTTGCAGGATTCTATCTTTTTGGAGGTTTTTTCCCCCTTTCAGGGTTTTTTTCCCTCTGGCACTACTTCTGAGGGACACGGCCTGCTCTTGGCGTACCCATTGCCTGCAGCACCATGGCTACCAGAAAGAGTCGCCCCTACTTGGGCCAAGGCCGAACATTTCAGAACAGGATCCACGCCACTCGCTCTGCGGCCTCCAGGGTAAAGCAGCACGTAAGTCGTGACAGATTGCAGCGCCCAATACTCCCGACGTTGTCTAACATCATGGATGATACAGTGGCGGCTGCTGCAGATCCTGACCAATCTCTTCTGGCAACCATTCAGCAACAAGCTCAGGAACTGCAACAATTACGCAATGAGAATGCTGCTTTACGACAAGCTTTGGCCTTTCGCAGTGCAGATGTTCCGGCCGTCTCCACCTCTACTCCTCGTTTCTTCGGTGAACCAACTAAGCTGCGAGAGTTCCTCGATGCATTGACGGTGTATTTCGCCTTCCGACGTACCCAATTCTCCCACGACAAGACAAAGGTGTGATAGCTTATCAGTGCGTTATCCGGTCCTGCCTTGGCCTGGGCAACCCTGATGGTATCCTCCAATGACCCAGTATTATCGGACTATTCCGCTTTCGTGAATCGGTTTAAACAGATGTTCAGTCGTTCAGGATTGGAGGCATCTGCGGAAGAAGCCTTATGTGACATCCAACAAGGCTCACAAGATGTCCTCCAATATATTACCCGCTTTCGACAGCTATCGGCTGAGACCACTTGGGTGGAACAAACTCTGGTGACTTTGTTCCTTAGAGGACTGAAAGAGGAGATTAAAGATGAGTTAGTACACTCCACCCGAGTTGAAGATCTTCGTGGTCTGATGGATCAGGCTCTTTCCATTGAATACCGTCTCCAAGAACGACGTATGGAGAAGAGAAAGAGTAGAGGATCTTCTCAGCCAAGCACTTCACGTGTCCTTATGCATCGTCCCGAGGAACCTCGTCCTCCTGCCAGAGACACCGAAGGCGAACCTATGCAAGTGGATACCACTCGAGGCCTACTTTCCGTTAGCGAGCGGGAAGACAGACATAGGAAAGGATTGTGCCTGTATTGTGGTGCTGCCGGCCACATGCTTCGTACCTGCCCCGTTCGTCCTCAAAGACCATCAGGAAATGCCACTTCCCGTCCTCTGTAAGAAGGGAGGGGACGGGATCATCGGCTATACCTTCCATCAGTTAATTCAAGGACAATGCCACAACTTTGTTTATGTTACCTGTGACGCTACATTTACCGGACGGCAGTCAAGAGAGAACAATGGCTTTACTTGACTGTGGTGCCAGTGGCATATATATGGATAAAACTTGGGCCATGACTCAACACATATCAGCACGACCCAAAGAAACCCCAGAACAAGTTCACACAGTGCATGGGTCCTTAATATCCTCTGGTCCAGTTGATACCACCACCACGACACTGAGTTTACAATTCGGAAACCACCAAGAACACATCTCATTTGATTTAATATCATCCCCCAATCATACTATCATTTTGGGAATTCCGTGGTTCATAAGACATAACCCTTATGTAAATTGGGAAACCCGGACTATTTCCTTGTCCTCACAGTTTTGTCATGAGAACTGCTTTGCTTCAGACACTTATTGGTCACCCAAGAGGTTGATGCCTACTGAAATTATTACCAGATATTCCATCAATACAGTTCAAGGTGTCCCCGATCACTATCAAGAATTTCAAGATGTGTTCCAAAAACCAACCACACCTGTGTTACCTCCACATTGAGATTCCGATTGTGCTATTCCCTTGGAACCCGGAGCTATTGTTCCCTTTGGGAGGATGTATTCACTCACGGAACCTGAAAGGGAAGTTCTAAAGGAATATCTGCAAGAAAACGTACATAGCGGTCTTATCGTACCATCGTCCTCTCCGGCAGGGGCTCCCCTCTTTTTTGTACCCAAGAAGACGAAGGATCTTCGTCCCTGCCTGGATTTTCAAGGTCTAAATAAAATAACTATAAAAGACCGTTATCCTTTGCCCCTCATCAAGGATATACTAGAGGCAGTCAGAGGGGCTCAACGATTTACCAAATTGGATCTTCGTGGAGCCTACCACCTTTTGCGTATTAAAGAAGGTGACGAGTGGAAGACTGCCTTCCGGACCCCTGTTGGTCATTATGAGTACATAGTTATGTCTTTTGGTCTCACTAATGCCCCCTCCATTTTCCAAAGATTTATGGACTCTGTGTTCTCTGATCTCTTGAACCATACGGTCGTCATCTATTTAGACAATATCCTTATTTATTCTAGACGTCCTGAACTTCATTCCTCTCACGTGAAACAAGTCCTCCAAAGACTCCGGGAACATCAACTGTCCTGTAAACCGGAAAAGTGTGAGTTTGACAAGACCGAAGTCAAATATTTGAGATATCACCTTTGTCCCACTGGAATAGTATTGGACCAGGAAAAGGTACCAGCCATCCTATACTGGCCATCTCCTTCCTCTATTAAGGAAACGCAATGTTTTCTAGGATTGGCTAACTTTTATCGGCAGTTCATCTTAGACTTTGCAGAACAAACCAGCAACATAACTCAAACATTAAAAAAGGAAAATTTAAAGAAAGGCTTTGTCTGGACAATGGCGGCTGAAAAGGCTTTTCAGAGTCTAAAAAAGGCCTCACTCAAGCACCGATATTGAGACACCCAGATACTAACAAACAATTTATTGTTGTTACTGATGCTTCCGAAAGAGCCATCGGAGCTGCCTTACTCCAACAACAAGAAGATGACGGTCTTGAACATCCTGTGTTCTATTTGTCCCATGTACTCTCTGCATCGGAACAACGTTACTCAGTACTTGAAAGGGAGTTGTTAGCTCTGAAAACAGCCTGCCTAGAGTGGAGACAGTTTCTTATGGGTTCCAAAGAGCCGTTCGAGGTGAGAACAGACCATCGTAATCTACAATGTTTACGTAATTTTTTATGCCAGAACAGTCGTCAGGCTCGTTGGGCCTTTTTCTTCAGTCAGTATGACTTTTATGTCACCTATATTCCTGGATCCCAAAACATTCTGGCTGATGCTCTGTCTCGTCGTTATCCAGATTGTACTTCTACCCCATCTCAGTATCTACTTGAGCCCAGTAAAATCATCGGAGTAGCTCAGTCTATCCTGGATGAGGTACAACTGGAATATTCTAACCTGACTGATCAAGAATTAAAGAAACTGAATATATGTAAAATGCAAGGGTATTATTATTATAAGAACTTGTTGTTTCTCCCTACTAATGGAGTAAGAGAAAAGGCACTACAAATGTGCCATGATTTGCCAGTCGCTGGTCATAGAGGCATTAAGGCCACACAAGAACTACTCTTGCGATCTTTCTGGTGGCCTACCTGGAAATCGGATGTCGAAAAATACGTGCAGGCTTGTCCCATATGTGCTGAAGTAAAGATCCCCGTACCAGACCTGCAGGATTACTACAACCATTACCTGTTCCACCGGCTCCCTGGCACACCATTTCTACTGATTGTATGTGTTCATTACCTCCATCAGCAGGAAACCGGGTTATCATGGGCACCATAGATTCCTTTACTAAGATGGCTCACTTCACTGCCCTGAAAAAGCTACCTACGTCCCAAGAACTAAGTCAGATATTTATCCATCATATTTTCCGTCTCCATGGACTTCCACACAGCGTTGTATCTGACAGGGGACCTCAGTACATCTCCCAGTTTTGGAAACATTTTTGTAGGACACTGAATATCAACATAGCACTATCATCGGGTTTCCATCCTCAAACCAATGGACAGACTGAGCGTCTCAACCAAGGATTGGAGCAGTACCTTCACTGCTTTTGTAATTCTACCCAGAGCAACTGGAACACTTACCTTCCTATCGCTGAATTCTCTTACAATAACACTGTCCATAGTGCCTCCAAGGTCACTCCTTTTTTCTGTTCTTATGGCTATCATCCTACCTCTTTTCCTACTACTCCTCAGTCTGCCTCTTCTCTTCCTGCTGTTACTTCATTCTCCAGACGACTTTTACAGATCCATAAATTGATTCGAGCTAACTTGTTGAACACCAAGAGATACATGAAGAGAATAGCAGACAAGAAGCGTAGGGATGCTCCAGAATATCACCTTCAGGATAAAGTCTGGCTTTCGTCAACATTTTTACCTTTACGCCTTTCTCAAAATAAGTTCACACCTCGTTACCATGGTCCTTTCCGTATCCTTCAGCTGATTAATCCTGTCACTGTCCGTCTTCACCTGCCTCGTACCTGGAGGATTCACCCGGTCTTTCATGTTTCTCAGCTCGAACCATATGTCCCTGATCCTTACTCTTGTCAGTTTCCCTGTCCTCCTCCTGCGTTAGTGGATGATGTATCTGAATATGAGGTACAAGAGATTCGTGACTCTCATATCTTTCACAAATGTCTTCAGTATTTGATTCATTGGAAGGGTTACCCTCTCAGTGAATCCTCTTGGGAAGATGCATCTTCTGTTCACGCACCTCTTCTGATTCGCCATTTTTTCTTCGCTTGTTTCCGCACAAACCTGGGCCTTCAGGGGGGGGACCTACTGTTGCGCCGCTGCGCGTGGCACGAGCCAAACATTCGGCTCGGGCTGCAGCACGCGGTCATAAGACGCGCCGTGCCCCCAGCCTGCTCTGTACCTTACGAGGCCCTAAATTGGGCATGGGGCCTCGTTCTTTTTTAGCACACCGCGTGTCTAGGCAGGTCTGACCTCCCACTCAACTGTTCTTTTCTTTTCTTCTTTTTTCTGGACATCTGGTTGTGCCTTCTTTTATGTTTTCCCCCCTTTCCCATAGTACCCTTCTCTTTCCAGCATTCCTTGTTCCCTACTCTCTATGGTTCCTAGTCCATTCTGTTCTACGTGCTTTTCCCTATCTAAGATGGTGTCCTTTTACTTCCTGTTGGTCGTTTCCTGTTTGTTGGTATTTAAGGGCTGTGTTTCTTTCTCTCCTTGCGCTGCCACACTTTCTGTTTGGATGGTGTCTTCGCTCCTGCTTCCTTGTATTACTGTGTATTTTCCTGTATTTTGTTCATGCTGTTACCTATTCTTTTTGTTCCTGTTGCAGGATTCTATCTTTTTGGAGATTTTTTCTCCCTTTCAGGTTTTTTTTCCCTTTGGCACTACTTCTGACGGACACGGCCTGCTCTTGGCGTACCCATTGCCTGCAGCACCGTGGCTACCAGAAAGAGTCGCCCCTACTTGTGCCAAGGCCGAACATTCCAGAACAGGATCCACGCCACTCGCTCTGTGGCCTCCAGGGTAAAGCAGCACGTAAGTCATGACAAATAGCCCCAGGCATCACCAAAGCATTCCCATCCACTGAGAGCACTCCATCACAATAGCCCCAGGCATCACCAAAGCATTCCCATCCACTGACAGCACTCCATCACAATAGCACCAGGCATCATCAAAGCATTCCCATCTACTGCCAGCACTTCATTACAATATATTCCCAGGCATTCCAGCAAACTGTTAAACGAGAACCCAAGTAGTTCTGCTCCATATTATTAAATCTAACAGAATATTAGACACGTGCCAAAAGAGTCCCAGTCACTCACTATATTCTGAAGGCATTTTCGCACTGGTCTCCAGGCAGTGGAGGACTTTACGAAAAGAATGCATATATTAAAACCGCTTACCAAAGAGTCTGCAACATTCCAGCAGTTTAGCAAAACAAACCTCATATTTCAGCATCTTCTCAAATGATCCACAGAAAATTCACAAAGACTGCCAGGTATTCCAAAACCTTAGCAAAAGGACTCACGAGTTTCACCATCTTCCTAAAAAAGATTAGATATTCAGATCTGTAGATACTCCAGATCTTTATAAAACACTGACAGACACCTTACAATTTTAGCGGCAGACATTTTTCAGCTCTTCCAAAAATGAAATGCATATCTCAGCCTCTTGAAAAAAAAAGGAATAGTCCAATATTTCACCTCTACAGCAAAAAGAAACTTCACTGGCTGCTAAAAGAATCAATGTATTCTGGAGCCATAGTGATATGGGCCTAGGCAAGTTAGTATAGTACCAAAAATATCAAGAAATGTCATCACCATCCAAAAGAGCCCAACGTCGTTCAACACTTCATCTAAAAGTACAGAAGCAGTTCAGTACCTTGTCATAATAGACCTACATATTGTAATGTCTTTACATGTTAGCATCGTAACAAAAAATGTACATCGTTTTTGACACTTTAACTCTTAGAAACCAGCAACCCCTCAATAACACGTTGACTGTGTCTTTGCCTTGGACCTTCTACAGCGCTCGCTGCCTGTTGTCATAGGGTGGATGTGGCGTGCACTCCGGAAACCTTCACCTCCTGGTCTTCCTTCTATAGGGTGGGACTGGCCCATAGGACAATCAGACAGTACCTGATGGGCTAGTCTGACTGATCAGTGTGTGGGATGGTTTGGTTTGTAGGCCAGTTTTATGGCATTGTGGGTCTACATTTATAAGTGATTTCCCTGTTAGTACCACAAGGGTTGTACGACAGAACCATGCATTGTACAACCACGCATGGCTTAACTACGCGGTCGGAACCACGACTGCGTCTTTACCACGCATGCCTTTACAATTAATTTCATTGTAAAAGCATGCTTAATAAAGGTATATGTGGTAACGTCATGCGTGGTTGTGTGATACAACCCCACCAACCACCTCGCCCCGCCCTAAACCCTAAAACCTACCCTGTCCTAAAAACTACCTCACACTGTCCTAAAAACTACCCAACCCTCCGCTGTAAACCCTAAAACCTACCCTCCCCTAAAAACTACCCTGACCCATGCTCCTACCCTGAAACCTAAAATCTACGCTGCCCTGTCCTAAAAACTACCCCAACATCTGCCCTAAAGCCTTCCCTCTCCTAAAAACGACTTCACCCTGTCCTAAAAACAGCCCCGACCCCCGCCCTAAACCCTAAAACCTACCCTGTACTAAAAACTACCCCACCATGTCCTAAAAACTACCCTGACCCCCTGTCCTGAACCCTAAAACCTATCCTCACACTGTCCTAAAAACGACCTGATCCCCCATCCTGAATCCTAAAACCTATCCCACTTGCCCTAAAAACTACCCTGACACCCGGCCCCAACCATGAACTCTTAAACCTACCCCGCCCTGTCCTTAAAAATCACCTCACCCGCCCCAGGCCCACTTACCCAGCCGCCACGTTCCTCTCCCGGCTGTTCCTGCTGTGTGCCTGAACCACGCATATGCATGGCGCCTTAAGCATGCATTTGCATATTAACACTTGCGTGGCTACGCTACACATTGCTCCGGACACGATGAAAAGACTGTTTCCCTACCACAAGCATTGCCTCTAGCAAAAATAAAATGCATGCTGTCTTCCATACACTGAAAAATACACATAGAGCGTGTCTTTATAAGTTCAAAACTGACCTGATTTGTAAAGGTAGCTAACTATTTTAGCTGTCTGGTTTGCTAATGTGGGCCACTTTTATTTTGGTGCCTAGGATTAAATTTTGTCCTAGTCTGTCCCTAACCCTCTCACCGCACTTTTTACCTGTAGCTTTAAGGACTTGGTGACTCCATCTAGGTGGAGAAAGAGTTTCTTTCTATCTGCCATTGTCTGTTCTCTCATGTTTCTCAGGCTATAGTGAGTGGCTGTAAAGCAGAGGTCTTCAAACTTTTTTATGCTTGGTCAACGTCCACATTTTTCACAATTATTCTATTACATTGGCAATGTTTAAATATGTCAATACTTAGTTAAGCAGCTCAGATAAGTTCTGTTACTTTTTTTTTTAATGCCATAAAATGCATAAAGCCAACCATATTTTCTGGTCAGGCAGGCCTTGCTAACGTGTAAAGGTATCCACACTGTGATTATTAGAAGTGTGGGGGAGGATTTTGAAGAGTATTTGGAGTCCTTTGCCTTTTGACAAATACCCCCAGCTTGGATATAAATGACAAAAACATTTTAGTGATTGCCCATTACAGAGCAGTTTACTACTGCTCATGGTTTTTCAGCTTAAAACAAAACCCTGTTATCAGCATAATGCTTGTCTTGACCAGAACCTTTCACTCCCCAGGGATCATTTGAGGCCCTCTAGGGGGCCCACCCCTCAGGTTGAAGACCCCTGCTGTTGAGAGAGGCTCAGCTCTGGTCCAGCTATGAGAGTGGTGCCCATCAGCCTCATGCATCCCTTTAAAAGGGGATCTTTCTTCAGCACCACCTAGGGCCATTGAGAGTAAAGGGAGAACTCTCATTGGGACACAGAGCCAGCCACGCTCACGTCCTGTAAGAGGAAGGTTAGGAGTGATCAGAGAACCCCAGGCGTGAGGAGGAGCGCTCATCATGCAGTGATGTACCAGCCTCAGCAGGACCACAAGTTAAGCATGATGCTGTAAGAATAAACATGAGTGAGAAGCAGAAAAAAACAAGGTTGCCATGACACTGCAGATCTTCCTACAAGGAACAACCACATGAAGTCTCATGCCACCACAACGACCTGATCGACTATGACAGATTCAGTTGGGGTCCCTGCTTTTGGTCTCCTTGGCACCTTTCATGCCTACTTGACTTTCATTCACACTCCGCATCGTCAAACTGTTTTAAGTTTCATATACAACTGTGTTTTGATTTGAAAACCCTCTGTGTATCTCAGCTGGAGTCTGAGTTCCAGCCTGTAAGAGCTAAGTTCGACCGGGTATAATACTGCGCTACAACACATGCACATGGCACACTTTGGGAGTCTTGAGTCAACAAGGAGGCCTGTGTTAAAAGTGCTTTGCTTCCTCAAGGATACAAACCACAGGCACATTGAGATGGAAATAAGATTTAATGAAGACGCAGGTTATAGGAGAATCATTCCAGCCGTCCTCCCCAGTTAGACTCCAGTTGCAATTCAAAGCATCATATTCCTAATAGAATATTCCTATTAAAAGGTTCCAATGGAATGTGACACAATCTCATTCTACTTCAGCTCATTCAAGTGCTAAGTTACCACACACCTCCCTCTCATATAACTAAAACATAACCCTGTATTTTTTTTAACAAGGTACCAATGACTGAGTTACCCTGCAAGTACTTGTGTGTCTTCACCTTTCTCCGAATTCTTTTGACATGGAGTTTCCATTCTATCTTTTGTTTTCTTCTTCCTTATTTCTTTCCTCCCCATATTTCACTATACCTCTTCTCTTCACTTGCCAGCTTTATCCCTGGCCATCCTGATAGTCTCCTTCAACACCCTGTTAAAGCGTTCCACAATGCCAGTAGCCTCTGGCTGATTTAATGTGCATTTCTTGTGTTTAATTCCTTTCTCCTCTAGAAGCTCCTCCATTTCTTTTGAGGCCACCTGCACTCCGTTGTCAGTAAGCAATATCCCGGGGATACTCTCTCTGCTGATGAGTTATTTGAGAAATGTCATCACATGTCTGGTTTCCACACTCTGAGTGAAAGTTATTCTGGCCACCAATAAACTGTTCGTAGTCTCTCCATAATCTTAGATAGCCCCAGAGGACCTTCATGTGCCAGTTGTAATAACAAATTCCTCAGGATTACTGGTTGCACCAATCTCATTCCACGAAACAACAGTCCATGTTTCTCCAATAATTCCTCCCTTACGTTCCAAAATTTCTGGCACTCACTGTCAACACATTCTTTCTTCAGCAGTTTAAATACTTCCTGTATTACTCCATCCTCACAAGTACCCTTCCTCCGCTCCTCTTCACAAATTGCCGTACCTTCAATAGCACAGGCACTCTCTTCTTCTAACCTATCTTCTCCACTCACCATTTCTTCTTCATTTGACACCAATTTATGCAATGTATACACTACAACATTTCTCACTCCTGGTATTTACCACAAAATTATACTCCTGAAATGCTACCACCCACTTAGTGATTCTTCATGCCACTGCATCAATGCCTTTCTTGTGAAAAATCACTCTCAGGGGCTTATAATCAGTATTGATTTTGAATTCACTTCCCCATAGAAACATCCTCATTTTTCTCACAGCTATTGATAGGGACTCCTTCTCGATTACAGAATACCTTGTTTCCAGTCCCTTCAAGCTTCTAGATGCCAACATTATTATTTCGGTATTGGTCTCTTCACCTTGCAACAACACCGCTCCAACCCTTTCCCACTTGCGCCTGTAATTAACGTGGTTTTCATGTTGGGATCAAAGATTCTTAGATTAGGGCCTTCAGCTAGTTCATGTTTTATCAACCTGAACTCCTTTTCCTAATCTTGGTCCCATTCCAAATATTCCCCTTTTCTTTAATAAACTGTTCATCTTTATACTCTTCATGGCAAAATTGGGTATGAACTAGTAATAATTTTCAGCCATCCCTAAATATCTGAGTAATTCTACTATGTTTTGCAGTGATGACATCCAATTTATTGCCCCAACAAGACTTGCTTTTATTTTATACTGCTATTTGAAACCTCATATTCCAAATATTTTGTGTGACTGCCTGAATTTCAACTATCCGCCTTTTATAGTTAAGTTTAATGCTTCCAACCTCCTGAACACTGCCCTCGCTCTGTCATCATGCACAAGTACATTGGACCCAAAGATAAGTATGTCATCTTGTATATTTTGACTCCCTCTAACCCCCTTGAAACTCTCTCTATTGTTCTCTGAAAAATAGAGGCTGCTGGCACCAGCCCAGAAGGTTTTCTCTTGTACATAAAAGTGTCAAAAGATGTTAAAAATGCAGTAACATCTTTAGAGCTTTCATTCAGTTCTATCTGATGATACACTGATTTTATGCCTATGGGACAAACACGGTGGCACCTTCAACAGTGTTATCATGTCTGCCACGTTGGTGATGGGATACCTATCCAGCACAACCCCTGTAATCAGCTCTCTCACATCCATGCACAACCTCACCTCTCCACCGCTCTTTTTTGCCACAACCACTGCAGACAACCATTCAGTCCCTTCCACTTCTTCTATCACACCCTCATTTCCCAACCTTTCCAATTGCAGTTGCAGGTCCTCCCTCACTGCAAATGGTCTATGTTGCATACTTTACCTCATATTGGCCGCACACCTTTCTTCAACTTGATTGTACGAGTATACCCTATAAGACAACCTTCTTCTGGTCTAAATACTGATTGAAATGATATCAACAGGCTATAAGCAAAATCTTCAAAAGAATCAATAATTGCGTTGATACGAAAGCACCAATCCAAAAACCCTCACTTCAGACTTACAAAAGGCTATGTGACTGTAGCACGGAAGCCGGGGGAGGGGGGCAGTTGTGTCCATGGGAAGCATGCCAAGAGACTTTGAGGTGTCAGACACTATAGAAATGTAGCTGGTAGCAGTAGTGGCAAACACATCTGAGCAGTACTAAAGCTTGCAGTTCACCAGAGAGCCTCATGGCTCTATTCAGCCTCTGAAGAAGGAAAACGTTTAACTAGAAAAGAGGAGAATGTTAAGCTCCTTCCTAAAAGACAAAAGAGAGTGGGTCTGACTTAACTACAGAGGCAACAGGTTCCAAAAGGTAGGGGCCAGGACTGAAAATGCTCACCCACTTTTAAATCCTTTGATAAAGGTAGGGATCGGTCATAGAGTGGCTGAGGAAGATCTTACAGGCCTACCTGCAGTATACGAGTCCTTTAAGAAAGATCAGACAAGGGCTGAATAAGCATTTTGAACAGTACAGAGGGATTTGAGAAGCACTCTGTTATGAATAGGAAGCCAGTGTAGTCTGACTAGAAGATGTGTGGCTTTTGAGAATCATGGAGGTTGCAAAATATATTGCGCAAATTAGTTTTGAACTAGTTGTAAGCGTTTCAATTGATATTTCGGACTACCCAAGCAAAGGGTATTAATGTAATCAAGCAGAGGGCCAATAGTGGCAGATACCAATCTTCTGGTGTGTTCTGGTTGTAAAGACAGGATAGGTTTAAGATTTCTCAGCAAAAAGAATCATGAGGATGTCATCGTTGAGGTTTGTGACTTCAGCTTAAGCCTGGTTTCGTTATATATTCCCAAATTTTTTACGTACATCTAGAGTTAATGCCAGGAGCTAAAATTATCATGCCAGGGATTAGAATTCCATGTGTTAGAAATGGGGTCTCTAGTTGGCAGTCGATATGAACCCTGTCCAAGTGGGGACCCTCACTCTAGTCAGGATAAGTTGGGAGGTACCCACTCGGATAACCCCTGCTCATCCCCTTGGTAGCTTGGCACAAGCAGTCAGGCTTATCTCAGAAGCAATGTGTAATACAGTGAAAACACTACAAAAGGACACTACACCAGTTTTAGAAAAATAGCCAATATTTATCTTATAAAACAAGAATAAAACTGTAAAAATCTGACATACAGTAATGAAGATATGAATTTAGTAATATTTAACTTAAAATTACAGTTCCTTTAAGTCAATAGCTCTACATGGGGCTATCTCGGCGTCATGATCAACAAAACTAACAGGTCAGGCCGGCCGCGGCGTCGCATGCCAGCTACAGTGTTGGGAAGACCTGCAAACAGTACCTTGGATTTGCAGGGCCTCGTGATCCTCGCAGAGAGCTCCGGAGGGTGGCGTCACTGGCGTCGCAGTGTCAGTTCCGGAGTCGGTGCTGGAGTCATCGGGCCCTTGAAGTCAAACGTGCTGCAGATTGAACTTGGGCTGATGAAGTCGGGAGTGCTGGTGTGGATGGCGTCGGGGCTGCGGTGCGAAGCAGGATAATGTGAAGGGCGGTGCCCACAGGTCACGGTGCAGGCAGCAGCTCGGTGATGGCGTCGGTGAGACCAGGGCTGCGGTGTGAAGCGGTGCGACATGCGGTGTCCACGGGTCACGGTGCAGGCAGACGTTGTTGTTGATGAAGCGCTGGCGGTGGTAGGTCCAAGCCAGCGGGGCGGTGCTTTGTGACCCTCACGAGCGGTGTCCACAGGCCACAGTGCAAGGTGGGATGCCTGGTGAGGACACTGGAGACGATGGGGCTGGCGTAGGTGGACCGGGGCTGCGGTGCGGTGCAGGTGGTGTTGTGTGCTCCTCACAAGAGGTGTCCACAGGTCACGGTGCAGGCAGCGGCGTCGGCGTCAGCAGGAGCGGCGGCGTCGGGGATGCCCAGGCTGCAGTGTGAGCAGGCGATGCCTGAGTGCGGGGCCCACAGGTTGCGGTGCAAGCAAGGGCTTGGTGAAGTCATCCGATGATGGCGTCGGTGAGACCAGGGTTGCGGTGCAAAGTGGGGCAATGCGACTCCCTGCGGCATCAGCAGGTCATGGTGCAATGTTTTTTTTCTGTTGCAGCACAAAACACATAGGGCCTCATTATGACCCTGGCGGCCGGCGGTAAGCTGGCGGTAACACCGCCAACAGGCTGGAAGTGTTCCGCCAGCTAATATGACCTTGGCGCAATAGCCACGGCCATACCGCCGGCCCCTCCACTATACCGCCAGGCTTCCGCCTGGCGGTCATAATCTCCAGGGCAGCGGTGCAAGCACCGCTTCCCTGGGGATTATGATTCCCCGACCGGCAGCCTGGCCACGGTGGTAAACACCGCCATGGAAAGGCTGGCGGTATGGGGGACTTGGGGTGCCCCTGCACTTGGCAGGGGCAGTGTAGGGGCTCCCAGGCATAGCCCTGTCACGCATTTCACTGCCGGAAATGCATGATGGGTGCTACTGCACCCGCTGCACATCAGCATTGCCGCCGGCTCTATTGGCAGCAATATTGATGTGACTTTTCCATCAGGCCAGCGGATGGTAACACTGTGACCGTCTGCTGGCCCAGCAGAAAAGTCGTAATAGGGAGCCAGAAATACTGCCAGCACTGGCGGTATTCTGGCTCCCCCAGCCTTTGCGGTCTTTTGAAAAGACTGCCGGGGTTGTAATGAGGGCCAAAGTTTCCAGTGCTGTAGGCAGATGAAACTGAAGTCTTTGATATCCCTGAGACTTCCAACAAGAGACAAGCTCTACTCCAAGCCCTTGGAGAACTTTCTCAAGCAGGATACACTCAAGCAGGATACACAGCAAAGTTTACCCTTTGCACTCTTTTCAGGCAGAAGCAGCAACTGCAGGCCAGTCCAGCAAAGCAACACAGCAAAGGGACAGTACTCCTCCTCCAGAGGTTCCTCTTGATTCTAGAAAGATTCTAGAAGTCTGGGGTTGGGTCCACTTCTTATAACCCTTTCTGCCTTTGAAGTTGGCAAACTTCAAAGCAAAGTCTCAAGTGTTTGCAAGCTCCTTTCTTGTCCAGGCCAGGCCCCAGACACACTAAAGGGGGTTGGAGACTCCATTGTGTGAGGGCAGGCACAGTTCTTTCAGGTGCAAGCGACCACTCCTCCCTCCCATCTAGCTTAGATGGCTCATCAAGATATGCAGGCTATACCCCAGCTCCCTTTGTGTCACTGTCTAGAGGAGAGGTGTGAACAGCCCAACTGTCAAGGACGGGGAATCCACAAACAGGCAGAGTCACAGAATGATATAAGCAAGAAAATGCCTACTTTCTGAAAGTGGCATTTTCAAACTCACACTCCAAAAACCAACTTCGCTAAAAGATGTATTTTTACATTGTGCTTTCAGAGACCCTAAACCACATATTTCTATCTGCCCTCAAGAGGAATCTGCACTTTCAAGTTATTTAAAGGTAGCCCCCAATAACCTATGAGGGAGATAGGCCTTGCAACAGTGAAAACAGAATTGGGCAGTATTTCACTGTTCGGACATGTAAAACACACCCGTACATGTCCTACTTTTTAAATACATTGCACCCTGCCAATGGGGCTACCTAGGGCCTACCTTAGGGGTGCCTTACATGTGCCAAAAGGGAAGGTTTGGGCCTGGCAAGTGGGTACACTTGCCAGGTCGAATTGGCAGTTTAAAACTGCACACACAGACACTGCATTGGCAGGTCTGAGACATGTTTACAGGGCTACTACGTATGTGGGTGACACAATCAGTGCTGCAGGCCCACTTGTAGCATTTGATTTACAGTCCCTGGGCACCTCTGGTGCACTTTACTAGGGGCTTACCAGTAAATCAAATGTGCCAATCATGGATAAACCAATCAACAGTACAATTTACCTAGGGAGCACATACACTTTAGCACTGATTAGCAGTAGTAAAGTGCGCAGAGACAATTAACCAGCAAAAACAGACCTGAAAAAATAGGAGGAAGAAGGCAAAACGTTTGGGGATAACCCTGCAAAAAGGGCCATTTCCAACACCATGCACTAAGTTATTACCTAACACAAGCACTTCTGTTTTATCCAATTAATCTTAAGCCCATTTTGAACCAACCAGACTTTGGCCCTCATTATGACAATGGTGGTAAAAACTGCCTACCGCTGCGGCGACAGGCTGCCAAAAGACCGTCGCTGAGGCTACCAGCCGTCCACAGTATTATGACCACAGCTGGATTTCCGCCACAAGAATGGCAGAAATCCGGCTGTAGCCATGCCGGCGGATGGCGGTAAGGTGGCACTGCTGCCACCAGCAGCGCCACGCCTGTAGACCGCCGCCAGCCATATTATGACCAATTATATGGCCTGGCGGAGTTCTGATAGCGGGCGCTGCTGGTGGCAGCAGCACCCCATCCCGCCTCCTATCGGAGGACCCCTGAACATAGGTAAGTTGGGTCTCAGACAGGGGAGGGGGGTGGGGCTGTTGTGTGTGTGTGTGGAGGTGTGTGAATGTTTGTGTGTGCGTGGCAGCGGGTGTGTGTTGCATGTTGAATGCGCGTGTACTTGTATGGAGGTGTGAGTGCGTGCATGTTGTGTTACGTGAATGCATGTCTGTGTGTGTGTTTGAAAGTGTGTGCGGATGTGTGTGTGAATAGATATATGCATGCGTGGAAGCATGTGGGAATGGGTGTGTGTATGCGTGTGTGTGTGTGCGAGGGGGCATGAATGTATGGCGGGTGGGGGGGGCTTTGGAGAGGTATAGGGGTGGTGGGGGGTGGATGGAGAGGGAGGGGGGAGACCCCTATCAGTGACAGGGAAGGAATTCCCTGTCACAGATAGTGCCTACCGCCAACGGTTTTCGTGGCGTTACGAATGCCACAGAACCCATGGCAGTAGGCGGGGTCATAATCCCGCAGGCGGAACAATGACGACCGTCGGGCTGGAGATGGATATCTCCTGCCCGGCGGCTGTTACTGCAGTGGCGCCAACCTGCCAATGTCATGGTATGGCGGTAAGTACCACCAGCCTGATGTTGATGTTAAATAGCCAAAGAGACAGAACTAACCCTTGAGGGACACATTGTTATTACAGATGGCAAAGACACAAATGGATTCAGTTACTCTTTCCATACAATTCTCCAAGAAAGATGTAAACCAAGCATTAGGCCACCAATTCCAATATTTGTAAGTCTTAAGCAAAGCTTCTGATCCACCATATAGCTGCTGCTGGTAAGTCAAAAAGAATCAGAAAAGAGATGGAATTATCATTGGCACCTCTCACCAAATCACTTTGCTCCGGTATTAAAGCACTCAGTACTTCAACCCTCAACCAGACCTGGCTATAGTGGACCCT
This sequence comes from Pleurodeles waltl, assembly GCF_031143425.1. Classification (NCBI taxonomy): domain Eukaryota; kingdom Metazoa; phylum Chordata; class Amphibia; order Caudata; family Salamandridae; genus Pleurodeles; species Pleurodeles waltl. The sequence continues at coordinate 690,602,865 of NC_090451.1, read as the reverse complement.
TGACCCAACCACACCTTCACCAGAGGTCTTTAACCCATCATGAATGGCTGCAACTTTTCTGCCACCTTCCCGGACCCATGAAACACACCACAGTCCTCCCACTTCTCAAGAAAGCTACTGCACGCCCATCAATGTTCAGCAAATACTGACCAGTCTCCCTGCTCCCGTACCCAAGTCCAAGAGCAACTTATCAACAAATGCCTCATCAACCATCTCAGCCACCACCAACTCTTCAACATCACACAGTCCAGATTCGGACCCACTTACAGCACAGAAACAGCCCTCATCGCCACCACAGATGATCTGCATGATCCTGGACAGAGAAGACACAGCTGCCCTCATCCTACCTGACCTTTCCACTGCATTTGACACTGTATCCCTCTCATTACCTGATACCTACACAAGACTGGATTCCAAGGACACGATCTCCACTGGATCTGCTCTTAAACACTTGAAGGACCAAGCGATCACCCTGGTCCCCTACACCTCAGACGCCCACAACTTCATCTGCAGACAAATGCAAGGAACATCTCTTAGCTCGACCGTCTTCAATGTTTACATGATCCTACTTGCAAGTGTTATCTGCACACACAAATTTGAGATCCTCTACTATGCCAGCAACACTCATCTCATACTCTCTCAATTCAGCAAGACTCCAACAGCCAGAACAAGTTCACCGCCTCCATGACCAAAGTCGCCGACTGCAGGAAGACCAACTGTCTCATAATGAACACCGACACAACAGACGTTGAGGTCTTCGGGAAGAACACTTTGCAGTGGCATTTCACTTGGTGACCTGCTGAACTAGGACGCACACCCATCACCCACACCAGGAACCTCTGAATCATCATTAACAGTAAATGTGACATGAATTTCCAAGTCAACGCTGCCCCAGCCTTCTGCTTCCACACTCTGAAAATAATAAGGAAAATCTTCACATTGCTTCAGACCAGTACCCGCAAAACCATCACAAACGCTTTTGTCAATAGTAGATTGGACTACAGGATCACTATCAATGCCGGAATCAGCAAACAACCAATCAGCCGCCTACAAACAATTCAAAAGTCGGCACCCCAGATCACTCTCAACCTTTCATACTGCGCTCACGTCACCCCCACCTCAAAGAGTTCCATTGACTTGGCTCCCTAAACACAAATGGCCACAGTTTAAACTCCTCTCTCACACCTTTAAAGCACTACACAACACTGGCCCAACATATCTCAATGGATATATCCTTTTACAAACTACCCAGTCACCTCTGCTTGGCCAGACTCCTTTTTGGACACATTCCTCGCATACACAGAACCAGATCTGACAGTCGGGCTTCCTCCCGCATCGCTCCCAAAGCATGGAGCGACCTGCCATTACACATCAGAGCTTCCTCCTCACTTCTTGAGTTCTGGAAGAAGCTGAAGAACTGGCTGTTTCATGAGTTTCCTCAGCTTTCCCCAGACAAGGCTAGTCTCACATCTGCTCTGCACTAGTATACCCTTCCCGGTAATAGTGTATAACGTAACAAAACATAACTTTGAATTGCTACAGTGCTCTCAATCAGTTTTGATACTGCTGGCAGGAGAGTGACTAGCGATACATAGCCACACAGTATGGATTCATGATAGTTTTTTTTTAATGAGGGTCTCATGATGTCTTGGTAAAGTTGGTAACGTTGATCCAGGAAGGCCCCAAATTTGCATTGAAGGGCTGTGATGGTAAAAGGGTAGATGCTTGATTATCGGCACCATGCAGTATCTGAATATGAGGGAAATCTAAGGGTGAACCAGTCTTTCATTTACCAATAATTTAAGATGACTCTTCAAACGAGGACAGTGGAAAAACCGAGGTTGGGGTATGCAAATGTGCACGATATATCTGTGATATATCTGTGATGCACATGCACAGAGCATGTGAAGATGTCTGTGACGCAAAGGTAGATCTGTGGCTCACAGGTAGATCACTGACACATAGGTACGGAGGGTGTGAGGGTATCTGGCGTGGTATCAGTGATGCACAGGTAGAGAGTGTGTGTGAGGGTGTCCGGGGTGAGATCAGTGATGCACAGTTACAGAAGAGTGTCGCGTGCATGGAAAGTGCGAGAGTATGCGGGGATAGCAGTAATGCAGAGGCAGAGAACTGTGAGGCAATCTGAGATGATGTCAGTGAGGCACGGGTACAGAGTGGGAGGAGTGAGATCACTGACGCACAGGTAAGGAAGGTGTGAAGGTATTTGGGGTCATATCAGTGATGCACGGATACAGAGGGTGAGAGGCTAGCTGCATTCATGGCTGTGACACACAGGAAGATGTGAGGGTAGTTGACAAGATGAGTGTCCTAAGGAGTTTCATTACAGGCCTTGTGCTTCTGTACACTGCAGCCAGACGCAGAGAAATCTGACGAAGGTCTCAGTCTAGCGGAGGAGGCGGCGGAGGGATGATGGCATGGCCCTGCCTAGCCTGCCGTGGGCAGGAGTGAGGTGACACTCGGAGAGCACAAGCGAAGCAGTGCTCCGGCAGTGACGTCACTTCCTGCCCTCTCCAGCTCACCAGGTACCCAGCATGCCCGGCTGCCGCTTCCCCCGTCAGCCCTTATAAGGCTGTTCTGGTTGCAGGCCGTTCTTTGTCAAGGAGGCGGGTGGGAGGAATGACAGCAGTGTGTGTGATGGGGATTCAAGACGTGTGCTCGGAGCAGCCTCGGAGAATCTCAAGTACTGGAGGGAACAGCTCCCTCCTTTGTGTGCCAGCCACAGGCCTCAGGTGGGCTGTGGGGTGACAGGGACCCCCACAAAACAGCCGGTCCTGACAGCAAGCCGCCTCTGCTGGGCAGGACTGAGGCCTACGGGCTGATCTGGGCCCAGCACAGTGACAGCTCCAAAATATACCTTCCACAAATTATAGCCAGCGTCTATAACTAGAACACAGAGACATCTCAAATTATACCTTCCATAAGCACTTAAAATGAGTGTGCAGAGTGACATAAAGATACCATAATCTGAAACCAGAGCACAGTGACACCTTCAAGATCACTGAAACAAGCGAGCAAACTGACATCTCGCAGCCCAAAAGGGGCCCTTCATGATCACTTATAACAAGTGCACAGAGTGACAGCTCTCAATCCTCAAATAGCTTTCAAGCGAAATTTAAACCCATTTGTTTTTGCATTGTTTATTTAGAAATGCCTGATTGCCAGCCCAGCCCTTCAAAAAAGACCTCCCATGGTCACTTGAACCAAGTGCAGAGTGACATCTCTCGATCCAGAAGAGACCTCCCATGGCCACTTATAATAAGTGGACTGAGTGACATTTCTGGATCCAAAAGATACTTCCCATGGGCACTTGAAGCAAGTGTACAGTGACAGCTCTTGATTCAAAAGAGACCTCCCATGGTCACTTGAAACAAGTGCACATAGTGACATCTCTCGACCCAGAAGAGACCTCATCTGGTCATTTGAAAGAAGAGCAGAGTTACGTCCCTCAATCCAAAAGAGACCACCCATGGTCACTTGAAACAACAGCACAGGGTGACATCTCTCAATCCAAAAGAGGTCTCCCATGGTCACTTGAAAGAAGTGCAGAGGGTGACATCTCTCAACCCAAAAGAGACCTCCCATTGTCACTTTAAACATGTGTACTGAGCGACAAAGATAGGCATAATCTGTAACTAGAGCACAATTACATATCTCTAGCCAAAAGAGACAGACACAGTCAAGATCAGTTATAACTAGAGCACTGTGACATATCTCTGGCCAAAAGAGACAAACATCTTCAAGATCACTTGAAACAAGTGTACAGAGTGATACCTCTCAATTCAAAAGAGACCTCCATGGTCACCTAAAATAAGTGCACAGAGTGACATATCTCAACCCTAAAGAGACCTCCCATGGTCACCTGAAACAAGTGCACAGGCTGACATCTCTCAATCCAAAAGAGACCTCCCATGGTCGCTTGCAACAAGTGCACAGAGTGGCATACAGATAGGCATAATCTGTAACTAGAGTACAGTGACATATCTACAGCCAAAAGAGACAGACACCTTGAAGATCAGTTGAAACTAGAGCACAGAGTGACATCTCCCAGTAAAAAAGGGACCTTCCGTGATCACTTTTAATAAATGCACAGATTGACATACAGATAGGCATAATCTGTAACTAGAGCGCAGTGACATGTCTCCAGCCAAATGAGACAGACATCTTCAAGATCAGTTGTAACTAGAGCACATAGTGACATCGCCCAGACCCAAAAGGACCTTCCTTGATCACTTATAACAACTGCACAGAGTGACATCTCTCAGTCTAAAAGAGACCTCCCACGGTCACTAGAAACAGGTTCACAGAGTGAAATCTCTCAATCCTCAAATAGCTTTCAAGTGTACTTTAACACCATTTTTTTTTGCCTTGATCATTTAGAAACTCCTGGTAGCGAGCCCAACCTGGAAAAAGAGACCTTCCATGGTCACGTGAAACAAGTGCACAGAGTGACATCGCTCGATCCAAAAGCGACCTCCCATGGTCACTTGAAACAAGTGCACAGAGTGACATCTGTTGATCCAAAAAGAGACCTTCCATGGTCACTTGAAACAAGTGCACATAGTGACAGTTCTCAATCCAAAAGAGATAGACACCTTCCAAGATCACTTGTAACTAGTTCACAGTCTGCCATCTCCAAATGCAAAAGAGATACACAGGATCATCTACAACCAGTGTACAGCAACATCTCTAAGCTAAAACAATCAACCTTCCTGATCACCTTTAATCAGTCCAGAGCGGCATCTCTCACCAAAAGAGACACCCTACATGATAACATTTAACAAATCCACAGTGACACCCCTCACTCCAAAAGGGACAGGCCCCCTATATAAGATGCATAAGTTGCAGACAGTGATATCCCTCACACTGGAAAAGACGACTCCCTTTGTATATCATATTTGTACCTACACAAAGTGATGTCTCCCACTGCTAGTGATAAACATCCTGCTACACATGTAAAATCCTTTTGCACTGTAAGTGATACCTTATAGCAGCACATAGTGACACCTGTACATCGTGAAAGACATACATCAAGCTAGTGACTTATAGCCAGCCTCCAACTAGATTTCTCACTCAAAAAGAAACAGACATCATGCTTGATAACTTATAAACTGTGCACAATGACATATCTTAAACAGTAAGAGGCCGTTCCTTAGACTTCTCAATTTATGACCAGGTATGAGTGACATCTCTCAATCCAAGAGACAGGCATGAGACCCTAAAATCTGGTACAATTATTTCGCTCACTCCAAAAAGGGCAGGCGCCATGTTTTAGTGTATCAATTATTTGAGTGGCATAAATTAACTACCAATAAAGAAATATCAGCAAATTAAATGACAAGCAAGTCCAGCATAAATCGATAGTAAGATGAAAATGCTGTTAGCAACACATGCACCCATGCCAAACCTTACTAAAATATAGGAAAGGGAGATAAAAGATGGTTAGGACATGGACCATTAATGTCAACTTACTGATCCTTTCCACTCCAAGAGACAGCCCCCTGCAGAGATAACTCCAAGCCAGCGTAGTGACGCTCTTTTCCCTGTGTAACGATCCTTACAGGGCAAGAGACAGTCCTTTCATCTCTTCACTAGTTGTGTATGCACAGGGACGTCTCACTCCAGTAGGGACACCCCACAGATTACCAATGAACAGTGAGAACCATCAACACACAATTACATACCCAGCTGCGCTGAGAACTCCTGAAGAAGAGGAAACTACGAACAGACCGTGGACACGTTTTTAAAACTGACAAGAGAAGTTAAACTAAGAGGCTAAAAGTGGGCATATTTCGAGATTTTGGAATTAACGACAGAAAAGGCCTTGTCACCAAAAGTAACATATTTATTGTTCCTGATTTTCGGCAGTTCGAGATTGGTAGATGGCAGCGTCTGAAGACAGAATTTCAGGTGAATTCTGGCACGAGGTCTTATGTAGGATGGTCATGAAATGAAAAGTGAATCTTTTTCTAACAGGCAACGAATGAAGAGCCTGGAGCATTCTTTACCAGTTGTAAACAAATTGGGCTCCCCTGTGACTGAGCAGGAAAACTGTCCCGTGACAAACTCCCAACACCCACTGGAGACACCAATACCACATGGGGCGGAAATACTCCAGATTACATGATTCTGGGGACCAACATGCAGGACTCTGTTCCTACAGGGATTTTAGGGTGCTATGCGGCCACTTTCCCTGGAATTCCATCCAGAGGCTTTGCCCGCTCTCAGACTCAGTTAAAGGAAGCATTATTTCTATTATCTATTGCTGGCTACTTCAGACAATGTGATTGGTCGGGGGATACAGAGGCTCGGCGGGTGTCAAAGCAGGTTTAGGATTTCCCATCATACAAAGAAGGCGGGTCCAGTATGAATTAGCCAATCAATACAATTGCCTCACGAGGCATGGTACACTCTTTTCCAAGAAGCACTGCTGTATTTCTGAGGAAGCTCATTCATATTACCGGTTAAGGAAAGCCCAAGAGAAAGGGTGCATCGACCAAGAAGGCCCAGAAAGGAAAAGAGGAACTGGCCTCGGACGCTGAGGAGGTGCTGGGCCAGCATCTTCTCGAGAGGTAGGGGACCACAGACATGTTTACTGCAGCCACATGAGATGCAGTCTGTACTCGTTCACCACAAGCTGCCCGCCTGATCTGCAGTCAGTCTGGACCCTGTTTGAAATGGTGACCGCTTTACCTACATTTCCAGTCCTTAGGAAATGGAGCAAAAAGATTAAAACAATCCGACAGGCCTTTCCCATCTTTGAACCCAGAATCTGAAACTATCTATGAGTCCAGCATCTGAAACTACATCCACTGGTCCACGCCAACCCTGTTCCAATATAAGTAGGCACAGGGCACACACCTCTTTAAGAAGACTACATCACCATGCAGTAACAGTACACTCTGCTCTCAGATCCGAGCGCCAAAGTTCCATACAGTCCCCTCTCTGAGCGGGGAAGATGCTGATGCTTCAGGAGTGGGGTTGTCCCTGAATGCCATCTGGTATTGTCTGGGTCATGTGAGCCGCCCCATCTCAGGCTTACAGCTGGGAGGATAAGGGTATGTCAGATGTGTGAAGACTGTAGATGCAGCAGCACATCGAGAAGGCAGAGAGGAAGAGTGGCCTCTTCGGCCTCTCTGGTGAATGTGAGCAAAGCACTCTCAACTTCAAGGTGTAGAGGGGAGGAGATCTTTAGAGTACCACCCTAATTGTGAAGGAAAATCCGTGCAGATCTTATGCCCTTGAATGGCTGGTATAACAGGGAGGCTGGCCTCGGGGCCTGTTGGTACCTCACTGTTCCACCCACTCTGCCCTTCCTGTTCTTTACCCGGGAGCCCTGTGTCCCCGGCCTGCCCATACCTTATGCTGCTCCCAGGTACAGCCCTCTGTTGCCTTGGGGCTAGGCTTGTGCTACATAAATCGCACATATACCGAACACCCCAGGTAAGTCACTGTTAACATAGCACGTTCCTTTTATCTTGGAAACCTTCTAGCCAGACAGGGAGCAACAGAACCATCAAGGTTGGAGTAACTGTTGCAGTAAGTGTTCACAGAAGAGTCACTAGTTCAGCGAGGAAGACTCATGCAGCCTTCACAGCACAGGCAGCAGTAAGCAGCACTGTAACCACACTGGACACGATCTATGTCAACCGAAAGATTTACCAACCAAGTGCGCACAAAAGGACACATTAGCATGTCAGAGACTGACCATTTTCACAAATGGTCAAATTCACCATGATGACAACCATATGAACAAGTCGTTTTAAAAAAAGGTAACAGTAACTCAAAACTGGATGAAAGAAATCCACTATGAGTAGGAATCAAATGCCAGCCTGGGGTGGTGGGTGAAGGGGGGGGGCTTAAAAACTTCTATGGCAGGAATTTAAGGAATTCGTAAAAGTGGTGAATTGTAGGGCGAAACGGGGCAGAAAACAGAGGCAAGCATTGGTAAAGAAAAAGGGTTTCTTTTTAACACAGACATGCTCAAATGCTACTTGAATGTCTTTGCACATTAAAGCCAGATCTATTGGCTTTGTCAATACTTGTATCTGTTTTCAGTCTACAGTTCGGTACTTAGGGCCCGCTTAGCGCTACTCATAGTTCACTCACACTCAGTTCTATCATGTGCATGGTACGCATTCTTTGCAGCAGGCACATTAACCCTCTGCGCTGTTTTATGATGAATCAAAACTGCTACTCGATAAAACTCCGATCTCTCTCCATCAGGAACATGAATCACATTTTTATTGTTGCCTGAAAAACATACAGGGACTCTGCAGCACATGCTTTAAACCCATAAATTATTTTTAAACACAGCGCCCCTTCCAGATAAGGGTCAGATGTGGCAGCACCAGTTTCACCGCCTTAAAACCAGCCCTGACAGTACTGTCTACAGCCTACTGGGTGTCCCAGCAGTGAACAGCACAACGCTAGAGTACGTCTCTGTCACTACGTGCGCCTAGCAGTCCGCCGCACACGCCTGCAGTATCACAGGCTGCTAGTAAGTGATCCACAATTAAAAACAGGAGAGCAATTGATTTCAGTGGCACTGCAGAGTAACCCTGACATAATCTCAGAGATGTTTAATAAATGAGGCAGTACTTGCATGAAAGAGAGACCAGATTCGTTGCTTTTATAAAACCATTACATTGATGAAGAAACACAATGGCACATCCAACCAGCAACAATGAATAAAGTAACAAGGGCACATACAACCAGAAACTTACTTGTAGAAAGTACTACAAGGGCACATACAACCAGAGTCTTACTTTCACAAAGTGCTACAAGGGCACATACAACCAGAGTCTTACTTGTACAAAGTACTACAAGGGCACATACAACCAGAGTCTTACTTGTACAAAGTACTACAAGGGCACATACAACCAGAGTCTTACTTGTACAAAGTACTACAAGGGCACATACAACCTTTGCGAGGAGCATACTCATGAGGAAAGTAAACCACATCATCTGATCTTGGAAATGAAGCAGAAGCCAGAGCAAAGTAATGCAACACCTGCAACACTGCACAATCTAAAAAACTAGATGTTTGGACTTTACCCAGAATATCTCTTTTCCCTTTCTGTCTCTAAATGTAACTTCTTATCCAACTCACTCTTTTCTCTACCTTCTTTCCTGTTCTCTCTCATCATCGCCACCCCTGATATTTGCCTTTTGTGCCCCATCTCACGATAATGATATCCCCGTGTTCATTCCTTTCACCTTTCTCACAAGTACTTCTCTCGCCTCCATTATTTTCTTTTCTCTTTTCCCCTTCACCCTCTTATCCCCAAAGCTTTATCTTCTGTGCCCGGTCCAGATGCTTCACCATTGTAGTGCATGTAATGCAAACTGTTTCCCTCTTCCTCCAACCATCCTATCTTCTCACTCTCTTGCTGTGGTCGCTGAGCCGTAGGTTTCATTACGGAGTTTCTTGCAGTGCTCCTCTCCATTGAAAAGAGATCTTCAGTCCCCGCTGTTTTTTTCTTCTGTAAAGCACACTGAAACATCTTTAGTAGAGTAGCAGTGCATAAGAATGAGAATGAAATAAATGACAAACCTTATCAACATTATGTAGATACCAGATACTATTGGTCAGGTGCTACCTTTAATGAAAATATTTTTATGTAGCATTTTTTTTTTACACAAATTACTTTTTTGAAAACGAGACATGGTACTTAAGAGAGATCATTCTCAGATATAATTATTCGGCGATACTTTGAGTAAGCACACTTAAAATGGAAAACTGGTTTATTTTAGAGGGGAAGCCTTCTTTTCAAGATGGCTTCTGCATTTCTCAGGCAGTCCCTGCCACATGCTGATAAATGGACCTCAGCCATGCAATAGATGCACTTCCAAGGAGATAGCAAGATACATCAAACAGCCAATGTTTACTCCTCTAAAGTCCAATGTCTGTATGTCTTTGGAAGAGAAGTGACAAAAGCTCTGACAGGAAGTTATACTGCTCAGACCTAAAAAGAAAAAATGAGGCCTTGGTGGTCTATCTTCACTCTCTATTGTGTCCACGGAAAGACAGACAGGAGGGCAGAGAGAAGCGGAGCGTTGTTGAGCACAGAGCAGAAGAATAAAAAGTTATGAGCAGGGGAGAGGGCAGGAAATAAACACAGAAGAGATGAACGCCGAGTGAGGGAAAAGAGGAGCAAAAAAAAAAAAATGTTGCAAGGCAACGGGCAGAGGAGAGGAAGTGAAAGATGAAAAGCATGAGTGACTGAAGCAAGCACCGGATCGTACAGTCTCCTCTCTAAGCATAGTACCAGAAGGGGTAAATACAAAATGTGGGCAATGGTGGCTTACCATCTATAAAGGAAAGCTAACACATGTAGGTTCAAAGAAAGCAGCATGTATTAAGTCGAATCCATCAAAAAACACATTCTCGTAAGGTTGGATTTGTAGGATCCAGCTGACCTAGAAGCGGGGATGAGAGATCATCGTAGGATCCCTCAGACCATGCTGACAAGTGAAAGCACAGAGCTAGGACAAATTGGGGCTCTACCATAAGCTAAGTCAAGAGAGCAGTAAATAAGAGGTGCTGTGCTCCATTCGGAACAAAGAAACATCTCTAACATTTCTGCTGGCCAACGAATAGCAAATCTGAGCAAATAACTTGTCGCAGCTCACGCACCACCCAAAACAGAAGAAGAACCTGAAATAGCAGAAGGAGGCGGCCCAGATATATACAGTGAATGATGGCCAGGAGAAGGATGCCTTGCTGGCACCAGGGTGAGGACACATATGGAAGCCTCCTTTGGCCTTTAAGACAATAATTCAGCCCCACCCCATTTACTTCCTCTAAATAACTTACGTGTCATTGTCAGCAGTCCTTTCTAGTTCAATAAGCATACCCAGAGCTCGCAAGTACTTGTTGTGAAGCAAACCATGTCAAGTTACTTTCTTAGGAATCCCTAAGTTGCTCCTCTCAACTAGATCTACGCTAAAATAATAACATAAAAGCTAAACTGAAACTCATTGGGAACAAGGTCTAAGTTTAGGAGGGACTGCTAGAGCTCATCTGTGACAGAAGCTGCTACAAGGACCCATGAGAGCACCTCAGCCATCTGAGATGTTGACTTGGAGCTCACAAAAACAGAGATCAGCATCAAAGTGGAAAGGAAGCGACACCGCCTCTCAGAACAGGCACAGAAATGACAGCATGGACAACAGCTGGAGCAGGCGAAGCTGCAAAGGCTGCTCGTACACGAGTTGGAACACAGAAGCTGGAAATCTACTTGGCAAAATACAAGCAAGTGCAGCCAAGGCAAAAACAAGCCGTGAGCACCAGGGATAATTTTAGCACTGGGTTTCAGGTTGCCTTAAGAAGAAGCAGACGGTTCTTGAATCATTTTGAGGAAGACAGTGATTCACATGTCCTTTACTTAGGTTTTGGGGGCAGTGCTTTACTGCAGAGGTAAAATGTATTCAATAGGAAAGCAGAGGATGGTCCAATCAGGTTGCAGATAAGAGATGAAGAGGCAAAGACTCTTCTACTTCATTTGGTATGTGCTTGGGTCAGGTGACAGAGTTGAAGTGTGGGGATACAAGGAACAGTCTCTCCTTTCTTTGCATAGTCCTGCTCTCTGGATAGTAACACCCTCTGTAAGCATTATTTGAAGGGTAACCGGATGTCTGCAATGGAAGGACTCTCTAAGAAGTTCTGTCCGGTCATGGATATCGGGACCTATTCCCTGAGAAAGAAAACAGAAAGAAAACAGATTTTTCAATCCACAGAAGACTGAGCTAGCAGACGCTGTAGCTGCCATCTTTTCCAATATCCTTCTCCCAATGGGAGGGAGTTTAGGAGGGAGGATTGGGACCTATTGGGACATCATTCAAGGGACCAGTCACAAGCCGTTGGGCCTCCTCTATAATCCCTGTGGAATGGGGACTGAAATGAAGACAAACATTTCTAGGGCAAAGATTGGTGTAAAGATTTTGTGGCTGCCTGCTTAATACTTAAATATATCAGGTTCTAAGATATTGGGTTCTAAGTTCCTTCACACACATTAATTTTACTAAAGGGCAAAGATAATGCTTAGCATGTGTAAACATGAGAATTCCTCTGTCGTAAAGTATTACTCATTACATAATTCAATTGAGTCCATAATACACATTAAAATTATTGTTGTGATTTCTGACTAACATAAAAGTCCTTGGAGTTTTGTGGTAGAATGTAGGCATGACACTTTAAGCCAAGAATCAAAGCGGAGACTAGAGAAAGTCTTTCAAGTAGTCCTTTTAAATTGTCTTTAATCATTTTTCAAGCGTAGCGTTCATTGATTAACATTATTTAGCACCTCTCTAATGTGTTGAAGAGTTTCAACCTACATAAATGACTGCAAAGGGTTCCTCAGGGCTAAAACCAAAATCCTACAGGACATCACTAAGAATTATCACAATGTGGCAACTCCCAAAACGTGAATTAATTTTAAGGTAGTCAGGATATTTAAATGTATCTTGTCAGGTCATCAGTCAAGACATGTAGTATGATTAACTTTCATGAAGGAACACAGGGCTTATTTTAGAGTTTGGAGGACGGGGTACTCTACTGAAAATGCAACCGTGTAACCCACATGCTAAGCCACTGGTCTTCATTCACATTTAGAGATGGGAGGATCGCTAGATTTCTTTTGGCAGAGCCTCAGTCGACTATGTTGACAAAAATGTTACTCCAATGGTCTGATGGAGCAGGTGCCTCCAAAGTACATATCACAGTACATCCAATTAAGAGTGTATGGTGTAATTTATTTTTTCCCTATTACCTCACCACGAGGTTTGAGGGACAGGAAAATAACAATAATGATCTCCATACCCTAGGGAGAAAAACCCCAGAGTGGGTGTGTCAATGAATTTTTGTTTTTCAGTTACAAACTTCCAGCACAGAAGTTTGCTTTTTGAAAAACAAAAGGTTTTGAAGAGTTTCACCCTACATAAATAATTACAAAAGCTTCCTCAGGACTTTAAACCAAGACCCTAAAGGACATCGCAAGAATTATCAAAATGCGGTAGTACCCAAAACATAAATTACATCTGTCAAAACCAACCGCAGATGTGTGACAAACTTTTTCTCAGTTGAAAGAAACAGATATAATGGAGAGAAGTCAGCTGGGGTGGCGGACAACTCTAAATTCTGTGGTTGAATTACCTTCGGTATGGAAGAAATAATGTCCTGTGCACCCGGACAGACAATACTCTGTCCACCGAATTCTAAAGCAGCCACTTAAACCTGATGCCTTTAAGTATAAGCAGGCAGACCTTAAGTCAGGTTATCAATCTTTCCCTTAAAAGGACATTTTGACTTATCTTTTCAGGGATGGTCCCCTTAAGATGCGCCAGAGACAGGAGCCCAGCGTTAACTTTACTGACAGCCAAACGTTGACCAACATGGGTGGGAGGTCTGTAAGTGGCCGAGTGCGTGTGGCGCAGGGGTCAGTGGAGGGATTTTGTGTGCAGAGAGAGCATACGCCTTTATCTCACGTGGTAAGAGGAAGATCAGAGTGCAAATTAAACCAGCAGATAATATTTGCAGCAGGGTCCTCCTCCCCAAAATGTCTCTCCGCCTAAGCCAAATACATAGCCTTAAGGGTCCCGAAACCTGCTGGAACAGAAACGGTTAATTTGATTGTAGAGTCACACGCATCGGCCACGAAGGGTCGCATCTTTTAAAATTATTACAATGTATGAGTTAATTATTCATCCATAAACAAGCTGATAATTTACCCCACCCACACACTTTCTTTGGCACGTTTCAGTACCAGTCACAAACACAGACGGCGTGATGTCTAAAGTATTTTTTAACTTTATGCACTGAACTTTCTTTAGGATTCTCAGAATTTAATCACCACATTTTTGCTGACATTGGTGCGTGGTGTGTTTTTATGTACACCTTGTGTTTTACTATTCTGTTTTAAATGTTTAGTGGCATACAAAAAGGTACCCATGGATCACAGTTTAACTGTTTATTAGTGTTCACTCTTGCCATAGGCAAGTGCACACATAAAATAAAGAGAGAAAGATCTATACTTACCACCAGCATCCAGGCTATTCTTTAAGGTAAATTGAAGGACCTAAATAAGCTCGCTATTTTGCCTTGTTTGACCTGATTTACTCTTCAGACCAGTACACTTTGAAAATGCTGAGAATATCAAAATATTCCAAGAAATCGACTGACTTGTTATTCAATGATTGTGTTTGTATATACATTTGAAGTCTATGATCTTGTTTATATAGTACAGCCTAATAGCCAGCTGTTGAGGGCTATACCAGTTGTTAAAGGCCCTGAACCCGAGCTATAGGCCCGAGCCGCTGATGAGGGCCTATAGCGAGGGAGCGGGCCTTTAACAACCAGTATAGCCCAAGACATAAGGGCTATAAGGCTATTAAAACATTCTACCCACTGAGGGTAGAATGTTTTACATTCAAAGGTGAGAAACAAGAAGAAAAACATTGGGATGTTGGAGCTCCCGGCTTATACCAGCCACTATACGCCCAGAGCTACTCAATTATCTTCAGTGGAGCTCTCAACATTCCAATGTTCTAATATAGATTTAGGGGGTCATTACGACCCTGGCGGTCATGGACCGCCAGGGCCGGGGACCGCGGATGCACCGCCAACAGGCTGGCGGTGCATCCAGGCCTATTCTGACCGCGGCGGTAAAGCCGCGGTCAGAAAAGGGAAACCAGCGGTTTCCCGCCGGTTTTCCCCTGGCCTGAGGAATCCTCCATGGCGGCGCTGCAGGCAGCGCCGCCATGGGGATTCCGACCCCCTTACCGCCAGCCTGGTTCTGGCGGTTTTGACCGCCGGAACCTGGTTGGCGGTAACGGGTGTCGTGGGGCCCCCTAACAGGGCCCCACCAAGATTTTCAGTGTCTGCATAGCAGACACTGAAAATTGCGACGGGTGCAACTGCACCCGTCGCACCTTCCCACTCCGCCGGCTCCATTCGGAGCCGGCATCCTCGTGGAAGGGGGTTTCCCGCTGGGCTGGCGGGAGGCCTTCTGGCGGTCGCCCAGCGGGAAACTCAGAATTACCGCGGCAGTCTTTTGACCGCGCAGCGGTATTCTGACGGCGGTACTTTGGCGGGCGGCCTCCGCCGCCCGCCAAGTCAGAATGAGGCCCTAAATGTCCTTCAACATGTTATTGTTTATTCAACACTATGCTAGGTGGTTTGGTGTCTGCATGATCCCTTGTCAGCCTACCCAGACACAACATTTCTAGCAAATGGGCAAGGCTCTATAAAAATAGCTTAATTTGCCTTTCTAGAGGCATGATAGGAACTCAACCCATCACAAGTAAAATAATCAGCTCCTCATAAGCATACGAGGAACCGGGATAGCAAGCAGGCGCGGAAGCCCAGAGGACACCAAGAAAACCCAGCTGCAGACAGGAGACTGTTTCCGCAATGTGTCAGCGGTGTTAGAGAAAGTCACATGATCTGGGGCTTCTTCAATTAAACACATTCCATGACATTTCCTACAAAACCAAGATTAAACCTGGCATAAAATCTACCACACCCCACTGCATCAATTTCTGTATTTGGCAAGAGGTCATGATACAAACAGCTACTGGTCCTCATGCCCACCAGAACCACAACTCGGTCTGGGAGTATTTTTTACATGGCAAAATCTCCGCTAATTCCAGATTGTTAGGTTTTGCGTGTTTCTCATATTTTTTTCATCCCTAATATGGTCTTTGGCCCATGAGGGACTGGTTCAAGCAGAATATTTTTTGAAGGAAGTGTGAAAAGTACGTGTACCGCGACCAGGAGACATTTTCTGCTCGAACTAGTCTCTCACAATTATCTTCTGAGCTCTGTATGCGAGGTATGCCCAGGGGAATAGCTCCAAGTGAGGTGTTTGCGGTTGACACCCCCTAATAAATGGATTCTAATGTGTGTAGTTGGGCCCATGGACCTCCAGTTGGGCTAGTAGTGTCACTAGTCGGGTTTCCACTTGGATTAGCAGCCCTCATAGCACAGAAACACATCTCTATGTAACTTTGCAGAGCTTATATAAATCCACCCCTCCTCTTTCCTGTCACACAAAACAGGCCAAGAATTAACCGAGGACTGGATGGCTTTCATGTGGGGCTGGGAAGCCTTTTGAATTTAAGACTATTTTCAATGGCATGGACAGTTGGGAAATCTCTGTTCCACACACCCCGAATCTAGCTGATGAAACTATGGGCCTGATTCTAACTTTGGAGGACGGTGTTAAACCGTCCCAAAAGTGGCGGATATACCACCTACCGTATTACGAGTCCATTATCTCCTATGGAACTCGTAATACGGTAGGTGGTATATCCGCCACTTTTGGGACGGTTTTACACCGTCCTCCAAAGTTAGAATCAGGCCCTATGTCCCTGAGTATGACTTCATACCCAGTTTTGAAAGCTAACAACATATTACTTCTAGATTTTTCCAAAAACTAAATATATGGCAGGAGGAAAAACAGTGCAATTCTGCCCACCGCTAGGTAGATCTCCGGCATTCTGGTTTCACAATTGGGAAGTGTCAGTCTGGAGCTTAGGTACTAAAGAGTGGCACCATCTCCGACAACGACTGTATGAATGCGGTCACCATAGTACTCCATGACCATGCACCAAGCTAATCTCAGAAGGAGAAAAGGAGACGCAGCGGGGGTAGGTAAGTGAAAGGAGACCTGGAATGCAGCAAGGGCAAAGGACAATCTTTAGTGCCTGGTGGGATCAGTGGAAAAGCCTGTGCCAGACCAACCTGTAGAAAAGAGATTAGGCAGATGTGGCATGAGGAGTAGAAAACGGCAGTAAGCAATGACACAGGGAGTGGAAGTAGCATTGGGAAACCCTAAGGGTAGAGGATGGCAAAGGGATTATGATGTGAAAAGAAACGTTACAACTTCTAAAGATCCCAGGTAACAAAAGGTTGCATGGACTTGTAGAGACATCACTGAATCCAAGATGGCCACCCAGCGCCTTGAGACCCATGCTGGAGTGTTGAGCATAGGACTGGGTTCGATAACTGCCAGCAACCAAGAAGAGTCCAATGGAGAGGTGTCCTCACCACCATCCCAAAACATTATCAATTGTGTGTAATTATTTTGTTAGAGCACATACTTCAAGCCATAACCGATTGTACACACAGAGGCATTCTGTTGAATAGCCAGAGACTAGTTATGCTATTCCAAACAGGGAGTCCAGCATCGTCGACTCTAAGATGAGGCAGGTTACAATAGTCCACATGGTGCCACAGCTGGACGGTCATGGTTACACTGAATGGGCATAGCACATGAGGCACAATATGCAGTGTATAATAGCCAAGAGCTTCAATGCTATTTACAATCCTGAAGTCAACTTCTAGGACCAGGTGCTTGGAGGGCTACAGTACCCTCACTTTCATCTCTGGCTCAACACAGGCTCATCTCTCTGGGCAAGGGTGCAAGTGCTGTTCCAATAGCCTATCTCCAGCCTTCCCTCCACGGATACATATGTTCATGAACCTGAAGGATAAAAGGTTTGGGGCCTAAACAAGGGAATCCCAGGCCACTCTTTTTTCTCCATATG
The DNA here is from genome assembly GCF_031143425.1 of Pleurodeles waltl. Lineage (NCBI taxonomy): Eukaryota > Metazoa > Chordata > Amphibia > Caudata > Salamandridae > Pleurodeles > Pleurodeles waltl. The sequence goes on along the minus strand of NC_090451.1, from coordinate 690,585,297 downwards.
CACTCTGCAGCTGCATGCTACTCCAAGGGCAGTATACATACGCTATGTCACACGATCGTCCTTAAACTACAGAACCAGCAGAACGCCAACCAACCAAATGAAATCCACACAGTAAAATGTTCTACACTTGGCAGGTGGGATGCAGGAGCAGCAAAACACCAACCACCTGATGGGAATCTTCCCAGTAGAATTTACTACACTGGTCTAGAATGACAAAGGAACAGCATAACACCAAACAACCAATTGGAACCCACCCAGAAGAATGTCCTACATAGGTGAGGAGGGGCAAAGGAGCAGCACAAAACCAACCAAACAAATTCAGTTCTCCTAGAAGAATGTGTTATACTGGCCAGGAGGCCCTGGCGAGCTGGTGGAACACCAAGAAATCTGTTTGAATCATCTAATTAGAATGCACTACACTGGTCCCAATGACACCAAGGGGCCACACAGCACACAGTCTAGAAATGGCACAAATATTCACCAAGCACTCACAGTCAGTTTTGTCCAACAAAATCCAGACCCTCTGGGGGTCGCACAAACAACAACAGTATCTGGCTGCTATAAATAATATATTCAACCTGCTAAGAGTATGTCATCTCAACAACACATTCATGGTATTCCATTCAGAAGTCATCCAGAAGAAGTGAACTTAATTCTACCACACCCACAAGCACAAGCACTGTATCAAAACTTCATAATCAATCAGCAAAAATCCCTTGAAACCTAACAGCTCCTTGAAGATCAGCAACAGACAACTGTACAACCCAACAAAATGAAAGAAGTAACAATGTCCATGAACATAATGCTCTGTGTAGGTCAACAACAGAATGTAACCGGCAACTATCCAACATAACACCTCACTAAACAATGTGTTCCTTTATTAAAACCTTCAATGGTTACAATCCAATATAACACACCTCTAAACTATACAAAACTCAACCAAGTCCATTATCAAGATATGACTTTGACTTGGGTCCATGAGAACCCCAGAATCATAAAGGGTACCCAGATTCCAAAAGCACCCCAGGACCACAATCGGTAGGAAAGCACTATACAAATGCACACAAGATAAAACACTAGCAATGCAGAACAAAGCCCAAAGGGTACTACTGAATAGATAACCATGTAAACAGAGGTGGATACTGTACTATGGGGGCCTGATGAATCACCATAGCAAAGAAGCACAGAATGGGATTGATTTTTAGTTTGGCAGATGGGGTTTACTGTGTCAGGACAATGGGGTACAGGGAGTACCTACACGCCGAAATCAGAGATGTCCACCAGCCAAGGGGCATGTCTTGCATTGTCAGGAACCCCTGTCACTGTGGTTTCTCCCAATGGATTGAAAGTTTGACGGACAGCTCCATCAACATGACAGGTCAAACATAACCCCCTCACCATGGGAGATTTTTTGCACATGCCACAGGGTATTTACAAGTTTTACTGCCCTGTACGGCCATCATTTTGCCTGCCGACGAGAAACTGAAAATTGCCCATTTGACCACCCACTCTAAATCGGGTGGGCGGTCAAATGGCCAAACCTCAGACAGCCCTTATTCTGCCAGCCCATCTGAAGTGTATGTCAGCAGCAGAGACAGAGTAGTTTACTCCACTGACCTACTTCAGTTCTGTCCATCTCTAAATGAGAGAGCAGAACTTCAGCTCGGTGGAGAGGATACTCCGAGGCCTATGTGATGGGCTACCCTCTCCATCAAACTCTAAATCAGGCCCAAAATACTGAAAAGTTCTGAAATGCTTCATTTACTGATCTGAATGAACAACTGAAGACAGGAGACCAACGTACCAGCTTAAATTTATTACACTGTATGACTCTTAGCAAAACAATTAATCTGCTATTGTCTTTTCGCAAAAGTGCTTTGCTTTCATTGAAAATTAGACTTTAAGTCATCTCACCAGCCCTCAGACAACAGCAGAGACTTTTTTGATCAAAAAATTACAATATAAGCTGCATTAGATCGCTTTCTAATTACACCTCTTCTCAGCCTGGGAAGCAGAAAAGTCCCTGAACCCCAGGTGTTGCACGGCTCAGAGGCTTGAATACTTAACAACACAGTGGGCAGCAGATCATTGTCCGCCACGGTGGCATGAACATGGCCTAAACGCCTAATCAATAAGAAACTGGAAGAAAATGTTGAGAGATCTAAAAATACACACAAAGGCCTCATAGGTGGTTACCGGGATCAACAGGACCGAAGATAGGTCCCTGTTCCATGGGTATGCCTGGACACACCAGATTTATAATGCTGCCTAACAGCACTTCAAATAACAAGAGCTTCATCGATGAATGCACAGGAAGTTTATGTAAGTGCGCTTCTGCACCTACTAGGCTAACTGAATAGAGGTTAGCGGGCATCAATGAAAGTAATCCAACATTTAGGAAGGAGAGGAAGTTTGTACAGTAAGACCCAGTCATAGGAGAATGCGCTCGTTAGGAATGCTAGTGCCTCTCTATGGGTTCCTCATTAGCTAGCGGCTTAGGAATACTTGTACCTCTCTGTGTGACCCTTAGTAGCTAGCAGCCAGAAGACTAATGCCTCTCCCTGTGTCTCTCTCATTAGCTAACGGCTCAGGAACGCTAGTGCCTCTCTCTCTTTGCCGCTCAGTACCTAGCAGCTATGGTATGCCAGCATTTCTCACTCTCTGTGCTGCTCAGTAGCTAGCGGCTTAGGAATGCCAGCACCTCTCTCTCTCTCTGCCACTCAAGAACTAGCAGATTAGGAATGCCAGCGCCTCTCTCTTTCTCTCTGGTGCTCAGTAACTAGTGGCTTAGGAATGCCAGCACCTTTCTTTTTCTGTGTTGTTCAGTAACTGGAAGGTTAGGAAAGCCAGCGCCTCTCTCTCGCTCTCTGTGCTAATCCTTAACTAGCAGCTTGGGAATGCCAGCACATCTCTCTCTGTGCCGCTCAGTAACTAGCAGAGCACAAATGCCAGTGCCCCTCTCTCTCTGCCTCTTAGTAACTAGCATCTTAGGAATGCCAGTGCCTGTCTGTCTCTTTCTGCCACTTAGTGACTAGCGGCTTAGCAATGCCTGTACCTCACACTCTGTGCGGTGCCCCTCTCTGTGCCGTTCAGTAACTAGCAGCTCAGGACTGCTAGAACCTCTTTCTCAGTGCTGCTCAGTAACTAGCGGCTTAGGAATGCCAGTGTCTCTTTCTCTCTGTGCTACTTCTCGATAGCCAGCACTTCTCTCTCTTTGTGTCACCCAGTAACTAGCATCTTAGGAGGGCCAACACCCCTCTCTCTCTCTCTCTCTCTCTGTGCCATTCAGTAACTAACAGGTGGAATGCCAGTGCCTCTCTCTGTGTCGGTCAGTAACTAGCTACTTAGGAATGCCAACACCTCTATCTCTGTGCCTCTCAGTATTTTGCGGCTTAGGCATGTCATTGCCTCTCTGTGTGTGCTGCTCTGTAACTAGCAGCTTAGGAATGCCAGCACCTCTGTCATCGCAACTCAGTACCTAGCAGCTTAGGAATGCCAGAGTCTCTCTCTTCACAGCTCAGTAAATATCAGCTTAGAAATGCCAGCTCCTCGCTCTGCATCCCCTTCAGGAGGCAGCTCAAGAACACTAGCATCTCTCTCTTTGCACCCTACTATGGATAGTAGCCCAGGAAAACTAATGCTAGTGACTTATGAGCACGAGCATCTCTCTCTCTCTCTCTATCTCTCTTTCTCTCTCTCTCTCATTAGCTGGTGATTTAAGAATGCTAGTGGACAACTTTCCGTGTCCCTAATTAGCTAACAAACCAGGAACACTAGTGCTTTTCTCTCTGTGCCCTATCTTGAAGTTGCTCAGGAACACTAGCGCTCCACTGTCTGCGTATCTCACTAACCAGTGGACTGGGAACATTACCGCCCCTCTCTTTGTCCTTCATTAGCTAGCAGCTGAGGAGCATTAGCGCCTCTCTGTGTCCCTCATTAGCTAGCCACAATAATACAAACTCAACCGCGGCCTATTACTTAATAATATTAATAACCTCACCCACGGCTCCCAACTCAACAATACAAGTGCATTCAAAGTGGTTCCTTACTCAATAATAGAAATAAACCAAATCACACTTCCTTACTCGAGAATGTCAATAAACCAACCTTTGCTCTTTGCTTAATAACACAAGTAAATTCAGCCAAGGCTCCTACTCAATAATACCAAAAACCCAACAGCGGCCCCTTCCTCGACAATATGAAAGAATTCAACTGTGGCACCTTAATAATTCTCATTAATACCAATGAACTCAACCTTGGCTCATTACTTAATAACACAAATACAAGGCTCCTACTCAATAATACCAAACAACTCAACAGCAGCTCATTGGTCAAGAGAATAAACCAACTCACCTATGGCTCCTTTATAATACTGATAAACATAATTATGTCTCCTTACTCCATATTACAAATAAAATCAATCTTTACTTAACGACACAAATGTATCTAGTCAAGACACCTACTCAATCATACCAAAACAACCAACAGTGGTTCCTTCCTCGACAACTCAAACAGACTAAACCATTGCTCCCTACTCAATAATATATATTGACTCAACCGTGGATCTTTATTCAATAATAACAAAACACTCAGCAGTGGCTACATAGGCAAGGATATAAAAAAACTAGGTTTGGCTGATCACTCAATAATTCAAAGAAATGCATTGTGGCTCCTTATTCAATAACATAAATAAATCAATCCTAGACTCCTTACTCATTAATGTAACTATATGTAACTGGGACTTTTTACATAATAATATGTAACTTAACTCCACCCTGGCTCATTATTCAATGCTAAGACTGAATCCATAGCTTACCTTTTACCCAATAATAATAAGAAAATTACATAATCCCCATAATAAATTCAACCATGACATCTTATTCAGAAATACAAAGAAGCTCAACTGCGTCACACAGTTCAAGAACGCATACATACTCAAACAAAGCCCCGTACTCAGTAACAAAAATAAGCTTAACAATAAATCATTAAACAATGTAAATTAACTAAGGCTTCCAGTTTTTACTGATTTTTAACAGTTTTTATCAATAACTACAGACAGACAATCTTTTGCTGTCTGTATTTAATTTTAAAAGTGGAAAAATACAGAACATTGTGTGTCTTGAGAGTGACTCGCCTTGTTGTCCAACATGAGTTCTAGATCAAGACACCATGGGGATTTTAAAACAGGATGAGATTCCCTCACATACAGATATACATTAACATATAATTGTATTTAATGCTACTGTTTACCTGTGTGTGCATTTTTTTGTTATATTTGGCTGCTTAATTTGCTAAAAGACAACAGGCATCAAAACTTGAGAGCAGGTTTATCAGTTAAATAACTGTGAAAATGTACCATTTTACGACTCCATCTGGTCTCAAAACAAAATAAAAAGGGATAAATACCAATGAAATGGCTAAAAAATAAATATGGATAAATACAGATGGAAATGGTTAAAATATAAATACCATAAAACAGGAGACCTAAACTTATCTCACCATGGATTTTAACTAAATAATACAATTAAAACTCCTACCTAATAAATGTGCTCATCTGTAGCTCCTTACTAAAAAACTCAAATAAATTCAACGCTGGATCCTTACTCAATACCACAGTCACATTCAGCCATGGCTTAATTCAACAATGTTTCCTTACTCCTAGATACCAGAACAACACAAGTGTGATCTCTTACTCAGTACTATAAATGAACTCGACCATGGTATCTTATCAATAATATTAATAAAATCAGGCATCAGTCCTCAGTTATACTAATACATTCAACTTTGGCTCCTTACACAAAAATATGAGTAAAATCGACTCATAAATAAAATCAGTGGTGACTTCATCTGCAATATATGGGTAAACAAATATGTAGCTAAAGATGATAAGGATACTGCAAGCCACTGAGAAGTTCTAAGACCATATAGAGGGATGCGACCAAAGGACAAGTTCCTTTATAAAGTCCTGTAACACCAAGGTGACTTTCAATATCCTTTTAACATATAACAGATGGTATTTTATCCCTCATATTATGTGACAACATCATCACCCTTCCAACAAAGCCTTGGTGTATTTTTCTTTCATATAAAAGCAATAGTACGGTTGTAGACATGAAGAAAAGTAGCGCAAAATGTAAACATACCAAAAACATGTTAGCAATTTTTTCCAAGAAGAAATTATAACCAGTTTAATATGCTAGACATAAGAAAAGACATACAGGCTTTCGCGTAGTAACCTTTTACGTACAAAAAATAAACATGTGAACGTAAATATTTCCTATCTGCTAATCTCTGTTCATTTTAGAAAACAGATGAAAACAATAAAAAGTTATTTTCATGAAGCTCTACTTATACTTTGTGACCTGTCTTTCACCTTGGCTGCTGGCAGCAGGATTTTTTCTTATTACGAACTGAATTGTGATGGCTTCATTAACCAACCATATCAATAACATAATACCAACCCAGGCTTCTTACTCAATGATATGAGTGGGCCAAAGTGAGGCTACTTATTCACAACACAAACTCAGGGTTGGATCCTTACTCAATAATACAAATAAATTTAATCAGAATGCCTTACACAATAATATTAAAAAAACTCGACCCAACATAATTTGAGTATAATCTGCTACGGCTTATTACTCACAAAAACAAACCTAGCATTGGCTCCTTACTCAGTAATATAAAAATGCACATATACTTCCTTAATCCATATTACACTTTCCAATAGTAAATTCAAATTAGGCGCCTTACTCATGCAGCATTTAAACTTAGCATTGGCTCCTTATGCAATAACATAAATTCACTCAACCAAAGCTCCCTACTCACTGGTAAAAATAAATTCACCCATGGACCTTAATAATACAAATAAACCCAACTCTCACTCTTTACTAAGAAACATACACGAACTCCACCAATTCTCAATAATACAAATAAACTCAAAAATCTATAATATATAGTAACCCAACAATGGCTTTGTGGTTAATAATACAAATACATTTAGCCTTTGATCCTACCTCAATTATATAATTTAACTCAAATATGTCCCCACTCAAGAATAAACACTGAACATTGTTTACTTACTAAATAATACAAACAAACACAACAACGGCTCCTGACTCAGAGATATACATAACATTAAACTGTGAAACTTTATTTAATAGTACAAATATACTCAACCACATGGCTCCTTACGCTGTAATAATGAAGTACTTTTTTTGAGCAAGTGGCTCCTCGCTCAAAAATACACATGAACTCAACTGTGGGTCCTTCTCCTTTGAGGCTAACAAATTCAACCACTGATCAATAGACAATAATTGAAATAATCTCAAATGTGTCTTACTAAATAATAATATACAAAAAACATCAACTGTAACTCACTACAAATAAACACAATTGCAGATCCTTACTCGATAAGAGAAACATAACATGGCTTGTTACTCAATAACACAAACAAACATACCCATGACTCCTTACTCAATAAAACAAATTACCTCAACCAAGGTGCCTTTTTCAATAATACAACCAATTTCAGCTATGGTTAGTTATTTGATAATATAATAAACACAACAGTGGCTAGTTACTTAATAAACAAATACAAGTGAGGCTTGGAACATTACTCTGTGATGCAAATGGACATGGCCATGACTTGAAAATGAACATTACAAATAAACACAACCAGGACTAATTTCTAAAATAATGCAAATAAAAAGGTCATCATGTCCCATTACTGAATATTACTAATTAGTCCAATGTGGATCATTGTTGGACAGTACAGTCATGCTTGTGGCTTGCTACTTGACAATATAAGCAAAATAAACCAGGTGCTGCTGTTAAGAACACAAATTAATTCAACTATGGATCCTTACTCAATCATTCAATATTGTAATGGAACTCAAATATGACGTTTTACCCAACCACACAAATAAACTTAACAGTGGTTTAGTACTCAGTAGGTGGTTGATTACTCAGTAATACAAATAAACTCAGCTATGGTTTGATTTATGAATTAAACTCAGTTGTTGGTCATTGCTTTCTTATGTAAACAATCTTACATTCTGTCCTTCACTTAGTAATACACACAAACTCGACTTTGGTTTATTGATCAAAACCCTAACTGTAAATTGCTACTTTTTAATATAAATAAACATTGTCATGGGTGGTCAGTAAATATTACAAATACAACAGTAGTGTTGCATTACTTAATAATGCAATCCAATCTCCAAATGGGTACAATATTCAATAATAAGAATAACTCTGGCTTCTTACTTTACAGTGCAATTAAGTGAGCTGTGGAACGGCATAAAATAATGCAAATAAACTCAAACATAACTCATTGTTCAATAGTGAAAATCAACTCAATCACTGCTTGGTGCTTTGGAACACAAACTCATCCGTGGCTCATCTCTAAAAAATGCAAATAAATTCAACCGTGACTCGTTGCTAAATAATACAAATGACCTCAACTGTGGTTCACTATATGACAAAACAAACAGACTCAATTGCGGTTTGTAACTTGATAATACAAAAAACTCAATCATTCCTCTTCGATCAATAATACAAATAAAATCAACTGTTTCAATTCTTACAGCACAAAAAATTATACAATTGCTCACTACTTAAAAAATTAACAGACTCAACACTTACTCGTTATGTGATAAAACAAATAAACTGTGTCTTGTGTTGCAATAATAATAGGAAATGTAAACTGTAGCTCATTACTTGACAATGTTGATAATGTAATCAACCTCAACCGCAGCTGATTAATTAATGATATCAATGAACTGAACCATACTGCACCACTCAGTAATACATGCACTCTTAAACTTGTTTTGGTACACACTTGTACAAATAAACTCAACCAACACCACCTCTTTTTAGAAGGCAGAATGTAGCTTGCTACCTTTACTTATGCACCTCCGTATATTAAATGTTGGGTTCCACAAGTTATGGCATTGTTACCTTCTCTATTTAACTTCTCGATTAGGCCTCTACTAGACACTCTTAAGTGTGAAGATTGATTCACTTATGACACACGAATCAATTTTCATAACTGTACTGAAGATAAATTAAACAGCATGGCATCAAGTCTTTGTTTGATTGGCTTTTGACTACAAAACAGTGGGCTGAATCTGAACAAAACTGAAGTTATGCTACTGGGTACCATACATACAATTCCTACACCTACTCTGCCCTTCTTTGCCAACTGTATTAGGAGTCTTCACCAAATTAAAGGGCAGTGTTAAAAACTTGTTTGTGTTTTAGACTTAGCATTTCAGTTAAGAGACATGAGAGAAAATGAAACTGTTAACATAAACTGGTACATTCAACATCATGATGGCTAGCTTAAGCAGGAGATGTCTACCACCAAATTACTAAGATGATCTGAATATCAAAGTTATTGTGATGTTGCCTGTACAATTCCAATTATTTTGATTTAAAAAAGCAGTGTGGAAAGAAAGCCAACCAAAGACTAGAGCTGCTTTAGTGGCCAGAGGTGAAATAAGAAAGTCTATGGATTCATCAACAATCTCAATATAAGCTAGGGTTCTCAGGTTTCTAATCACTCATCTTCTATAATTCTAGCACCCATACTGTTATGCTTCCACCTTCCTCCTCATACTCCCCACTACCACCATTCAAAGAAAAGCTGGCCATGAAATCTACAGCTCTGAAAGTTATGTCATTGGTGACATCAGTTGTGACTGGAACTCCAGTGTTCTTTCTTGTGTCTCCAAAGCCTGTCTTCTATCTGCATCGGTGAGAAGTTGAAGTGGTTTAATAATTTTACTCATATTGTCTAAATGCTTTATTCACTTCCCGTGATTTATCATGGTCAAACAGCATATGCCACTACTCCCATAGTGTTGGTGAAATGATGCAGTGGTGACTTAAGAAGCACTTTATGTTTATTTAGATAGTGAAAGCTGAGAGGAATCTGCCCAGATGGTGCATTGTGTGTACATATGAATCACACAATTGCTATCACCACAAACAGGAAGAAATTAACTAGTCAGCAATTGCCCATGAGATGGGGATGCAGGTGGATGATTATAAATGTAGTACCACATTTGAGGAAACTTTACAAGTGTTCTTTACAAATTCAAGGGTTTTAATGAGGCTGCAAAATGCACAAAAGATTGGTTGTAGCAGCAGGGTATGGGTAAGGCTTGAAGTCAATGAGCGCGGGCCCGGCATCTCGCCTGAGAAAGTGGACTGGATATGACTGGATTTGACACCAGGTGTCATATCTGTGGTGAGTGCAGTGTTAGGAGCATGCATGAGACTATGTGTTCAACATGGACAGAAGCGCTTCTCATACCAGAGGGTTTCTAAATGCTTCTCTCAGCATGTGATTGTGCATCGCTGCCATTCAGAGAGCTTTCCTATCTCCACTCATTGCCATGACACATGTACCAGAAGCAAAATGGAGTATCACTGTTAAAGGGCAGTTGAGGGACTTTGAAATCTAGCATGGAATGATGGATGTCAATCTTGATCTTGTTTGATTAGCAAACAAATGCTATGAGTTTATAAGGCTTGCCAACACCTGTTTTAGAAACAGCCCAAGATAGTAGTGTGCCATAATGTGCTAATCAAGGCTTCACATCTAAGATGAATTAGAGACTTTTCCTGTGATGTCAGTTCCTGTTTGAATCATATATACGGAGGCAAAAAAGGAGGAAGATGTGCCACAATGCATGAGATAATATTTTTGTCCCAGATTTTTTTAATTCTAGCAGTTTAATCTTCAGGATTTTTAAGTCTGGAATTATTGTTTGGCTCTTTTCTCCTTCCTGATGTCAGGGGGAGTTTGGTGCCTTGCTGATTTCTTCAGTATTAATCTTCATTTTCAGTCATGATGTACCAGATTTGCAAATATTTTCCACCTTTGTTGATTTTTCTTCATATCCTGGACCCTCTTAAGGAGACACTTGACACACTTCACTTGCACTATACTATTCTTTGCAGGATGACACCGCTACTTGGAGTCGTCCTTTCTGCGGGAAATTAAGAAGGAGACCTTAGCGCCCAGTCCTTAACACTGTGTGACAATGGGTACCACTGGTTGGAAATGCTATTTCAAGAACAGCGGGTCAATCCAGCCCTGTTAAACTACAGAAAAGGCCAAAGCTAAAACCTGAATGACATCCTTCATAACTCAAGGTGCCTAGTGAGAGTGACAGACTGGTGGACAACTGCTGAGTAAATTGACTCTGTGGGCTTAATAAACACAGTCAAAACAGGTATCTGTAGTATTTCTCTGAGTGATTCCCTGCTAATTGTAGGGGGCAGAGGCTCATCATAGGGAATAACCCTGCTGAGGACATGCCTTCCCTTCTTTGGAAGGTGTAAACCTGCTTGTGGTAGGTAGTGGGATTTCACAGAGGGAGAAACCAAGCTGTGAGACAGACATGGTGAATCGCTGCAGTGGTGGTAGAGTGATCTATAAGAGGAATTTTCATATTTGTGATAGAACCATGACAAACTATGTACATAACAAACACCTGCTTAGCATATTATGCCACCCAAGTCATCTCTAAGTGCTGGGTCTACAATACCTGCCTTCACGAGTAGCCCGGAATTAAAATACGTGGGCCTTGAGTCTGGATGTAAACATGCCAAGAGATATTTGCAGATGCAACTCAACTGGAACGCAGTTCTAGAATAAGATCCAAAGGCTTCCAACCTATGTTTTGCGATGAGTGACAGAAACAAGGTCCGTTTATGATCCCAGTGCCTTCACTGCGCTTTAAGAAAGCATCTTATTTTTTTAAATACATTGTGCTAACCCAAACTAACATCTGAAGACAAGGCATGTACATTAAAACTTTAACCTGTCATCTACTGTGAGCCACAGCAAATATTTTCTTGCTCTTGAAACCAGGCTTTTTTCTCTTGTGGTCAATAGATAACCCCCTTATTTTAGCACTTTCTATCCTTTACCATGGGGGTTTTGAGAAACCTATATAGAGGAAATGAACGTAGAATACCGTATAAATGACTACAGCACCAATAATCATTAATCCAACATTTGCTGTCACCATGTGTACAACCATTTTAAGACAGTGGAGATGAAATGTGATATTACTCATCAGATTTTACTTCTGGGTCAAGAGAAAAGAGAAGCATACGATTTCTCACTTTTTCCCCACCAAGGGGGAGTCTCTTAGGTAGGAAATGTAGGAGTAGTTCTTCATTGAGACATTTCTGGATCCTAAAAATGTATAACTCCAGTCTTTAGAACAGTGAACTGTAAAGTGCTCTGACTCATGCGAGACGTCAGCTCTGTCAGGCAAGAAAAAGCCTGCTGTATTTCTCAGAAACACCCTCAGTCATGAGTGTGATCCATGTGTCATTGGCACAGGATATATTTTGAGGGAGGCCATCAAAGGTTGGAGAAAGCATTAAAATTGCATAAGCACAAAGGTTACAGCTACGGAACCTAAGTAGCCAATTTAGGTGCTGAAGGGAATTGCCCAAATTTACTGTCACTTGGTTGCTCGAGAACGAGTAAAACAGAGAACATTACCTGTGCTTGGACAATGCTCTTGAGTTCAAGAACCATGGGACCATGCTCAGTGTGTTGAATGGTAAATGGTGATGAGCACTCTTTCGACACAGCCCAGGCACCTTTATCCACCATTCTCAGCAAACTAGTCAATACTTCCAAAAGTCCAAAAGAGTCCCTTCCACACTGTGGCCAGAACTAAACTAAAGGCAGAGACACAAAGCTCAGAGCAAGCAAGTTTAGTTTACATATGCAAACAGTCTTTTCTATGAGAAAAAAACTACTTTTGGAATCCTCTAGAGTTAGCTTTACTCTCATAAAGGAATTTAATCACACAAAGATTTTTGAATGAGTAAATTTACTCACAGGGTCTGAAAGTTGGCAAGAGTCCACAACCATACAGGCGTGCGGGGGCCAACGTGGACAAGGTTAGAAATATTCTCCTAGCATGGGCAACAGAGCAGAACTAAATCAATTTCCAGGGAGGGTTAAGGTATCAAAGGTATCTAAACATGGTGAGAGTGGAGATAAAGGGGTTTCTCCGTGGGAAACATATTCTGAATGTGGAGATAAAAAAATGCCATGGCACAAACGTGATGCCATTTCTTGGTATACAGTCCCGAGCTCTATCATGCACATAGGCAAAAGTGAAAGGAGCTCTATACTGGCACAATTGCTAATTTAGTAACAGTTTTTCAGGAGTTCGCCGGGAAGCCTGTTGACAGACCTTACCCGGGAAACTTTCGTAAATACCGAAAATTAGTAAATCTACACACACAAGATTGTAAACCTTTGGATGTGGATTTAAGAAAAGAGCCATAACAGGCTTGCGCCAGTCTAACTGAAGTTGCAGCTCATTAACAACACTTTTTTCCAAACTTTTACTGCTAACAGGTAAAGCAACAATGGGTATAATAATACTTAGCTCAGTATGTTTTTTGTAGGGGGTTTAACTGTGTTTTTTACAATAGTTTCAGCATGAAATAATTTCTGTGGTAGTAATTACTCAAGGATGTTACAGTAATCTATCTAGCTGGTCACTTATAAAAATATAATGCTCCCCCTGAAAAAAGGTGGTAAATTGGGGAACTACTGCCATACCCAATCTATGAATAGATCAAGGTCAATTTTATTTGTTAGTCAAGCTGGGAGGGTACTTACATCTGCCACTGAGCTGTGAGTGTTTCCCCGAAGGAGGATGAAAGAGACTGCTTCTCCGCAAAGACTTAAATGACCACAGGAAAGGGGAGTCACTTCTACGCACTTCTTTTGAGTGTGAAATGGGCGGGTTGAATTGCGCCACTCTCCCAGAGATGTCCTTGTTGAAGGACAATAGTTGAAGGCTTTGGTTATTTTCTTAACTATATATATATTTATTAAAGGTATTGATATGGCCGGGACCTAGCCATGTGGGCGAGTCCCATGCCACATCTGGGCTAGCGACATGCTGTACTGATGTTGAACAGTATTAAGTGAGAGTCTCAGATTTGTACCTATTGAACAGCATTACATCAGTGTTTCTCATATATACTGATTGGATCCCAGTATGCAAGTGCCTGAGGCAGTTCTTGTTGGACCGAAAAAGGTGGACACCTAGGTGTTTTTTTTCTGCTTGACAACATGCAGTGAGTGTCTCACATATCTTCCAAGTAGACTGCAGCAACTCTTTGTGCCAGGCATCAGCATCATGGATGGCATTTCCTGACTGTCCTGCGTATATACTTTTTTGAGCAGCACTGAGAGTCTAATGCATATTTTTGTTTGACAGTACTCAGTGAGTCTGTTGGTTATTATCTTAGGGGAAAGCATTAGGTGAATGTCTGTTATTTTCTGGCTGGACAGCATCCAGTGACTGTTCCTGCAATGCTCTATTTGGAAAGCACAATGTGAGGACCTCCACATAGGCCACAGTGCAGTTCAATACATTTCAATACAAGCGCTCGCCCACTGTGATTGTGCCAGCCATCAGTTAATGTGCTTCTATGCCGTGTCACAAATATCAGGCACTCTATAAATCCTACTACAGTACGATTCAACATATTTGTTGCAAAGCATGCGTTTAGACTATTGGGTATGTTCTTGTTGGACATCTCACAAGTTCATCTGGAATGTGCTTGTTGGACAACAATAGTTGTGTGTATTGGTTTCTTGTTGGACAGCATTCTTGACACTCAACTATGCGCTACTTCAACATTATGAAGTGAGTAACTCAAATATGGGCACGTTAGACAGCAGAGTATGTTAGTTTTTTGTTTGTGTCATTCGGTGTGTGTCCAGGTTATTTTCTTGTTGGACAGCATTCAGGGTTTGTTACTTCCTTTATGGACAGCCTTAGATAGCAGTTTCTCCTATTTCCTTATTGAGCCGCATTTAGTGATCGTTTATTGTTTTCCCTTTTGGACAGCATTAGGTAAGTTTTGCAGTTATTTTATTGCAGGGATGCACTAGGCGAGCGTCTCAGTTATTTTCTTGTTGGGAGGCAGTACATGTTTGTTATTTACTTTTTGGACAGCATTATTTTCTTGCTGGGTCGGTGCTTGATATTTTCTTCTTACACAGTATTAGGTTAAGTGCTGCAGTTATTTTCTTGTACAGCATTAGGTGAAAGACTCAGTTATTCAATGGTTTTACTGTTGAATGGCTTTCGGCAAGTGTTAATGTTATGTTGGACAGAATTAGCTGTGTGGTTTCTTAACTTGCCCTAAAAGGGCGACCCGCTCCTCTACCTGTGGACAATATTCACTAAGTTATCTCTACCTAGAAAACATTATGTCATAGCCTCTAGTATGGATTTATAGGATAGCATTTACTAATATTGCTTTCTTTCTTTTTGGACAGAATTAGGTGGGGAACTTGGATTTTTGTTCTGTGGCGATCATTTGCTGACTGCATCAACAGCTTCAGTCAAGTTATTCGCATTCACTTTCTCAAAAACTCTGTACATCCGGGGCTTTAAAAGACCTTTAGCCAAACTCAACAAAAGACCCAAAATAAATCAAGGAGGCTGAGAGCAGGGAGGGATCCCTGGCAGTTGCGAACACGATCTGTTGGAAACAATGTTCATCGGCGACAACCTTTCAAGCTTTCTCTCTTCGTCTGAGTCACCACAGCTAGGTAATCGCTGCTCTATAGAACCGGGCACGAGCGGCCTACTGCTGCCTCTTACCGCCTCCTCCACACTCTCCCACTTTCACGTTGCACATTTCCTGTATGTTCCTCACTCAGCCCGCTTCCGGCTCAGCTCCTAACATGGCAGTCCTTCCTCTAGCCACCTTGCTTCACTCCTGAGGGAAGTACTGGAGTTCTACAGCCCTGCTGTGGGTATGGTTTAGCTGCCTTCAGTCAAGCTCGGCTGCTGTGGGCGGTATATTTTTAGCTGACTGGTAGGAAGGACTTGTCATGCAAGGACTTGTCGCCAGCCAGTGATGGCTGGCATGAGAGACCTTTCACTGGCCACCACGAGGGTAAAAACCATGTTCATGCAGCGTGGACACAAGCAAGCACTGCTTCCCTTCATCACCATTCCCTGAAGTGGTTGAGGTGGTCAGGAGC
The DNA here is from genome assembly GCF_031143425.1 of Pleurodeles waltl. Lineage (NCBI taxonomy): Eukaryota > Metazoa > Chordata > Amphibia > Caudata > Salamandridae > Pleurodeles > Pleurodeles waltl. The sequence goes on along the minus strand of NC_090451.1, from coordinate 690,569,237 downwards.
TACTGGAAAAAAGTTCCCAGTCTTTTTTCAACGTTACCACAACAGTTCCCAAACTTTTGCTATAAAACATAAACGACCATTCAGCACTGCACCCTGGGTCCAATATATATATATTTTTTATTGCACTTCAACCTCTGTGTATGTCCCTAACTCACCCACCGTCCCGAAGCTTATCTCCCTCTTCGTCGCCGAAACTAACACCTTCACCGTCGGGGCCACCTGTGGCCTGCACTCCCGGCACGTGCCCGGCGGCGCTTCCCGCCTCTCCCACGCGGACGCTCCTGTCACGTGACCACCATGGCGGCGCTCGGCGCGCGGCCCGGGCCCGCCTCGGGGAGAGGGAGAAGAGGCCCCGGCCGGCCGTGGGCCCCGGGGCGGGAGACCGAGCCCTCCGCGCCCCGCCCGCTCCAGCCGCCGGCCCGGCACCTGCCAAGGTGAAGCGCCCGGGAGCAGGTGTCCCCGGACCACTTCCGGGTCGGGGGCCTCCCGGCGGCGCGCGCCCGTCACGTGCTGCACCTGCCAGGAAGGCCTGTGCAGGGCACGAGCTCTCAGGCCCACAAGGGGTCAGATAGACCGGAGCATGGAGACAGCCCCTCACTGGGCAAGATGGGGGTGGAAGGAGAGACGGGCAAGGAGCAGAAAGCTGGGTCTCTAGGGGCCACCGACCGGAGGAAGGACCAGGGGCTGAGAGGGGACCCATTCAGTGTAAGGGACAAGCAATGTATGCATGTTGGTTTACACAATAAATGAAGACACTGCCGGGTAAAACGAGGGGGTGCAACATGTGAGCTACTGGCAGGGGACCACTTGGTTCAGAGAAAGACCAAGAGCAGAAAGCAGGGGCTCTCGGGACCAGAGGAAAGACAAGGAGCTGAAAAGGGACCCAATGAAGACCAGGGAGAAAGTGGTAACAGGTCAGCTGTTAACCAGGGACCACTAGGGTCCAGAGAAAGACGAGGGGCGGAAAGCAGACCCTAGGTAACAGTCACCTCAGAGTCCCTCTGAATCAAGGGAAGCTCTAAGTAGGCCTTTCGGGGCCAGAGATTAGCTCAGGGCAGGTGCCTGTGCAACCTCAAAACAGACCCCATCAAAGTCAAATGTTTAAGGAAGTCAGAGAAACCCTAGGAACGACTGGCAGCAGAGGAGGCCTCGTGAGGTCTTTGTGTAGATGGGATCACAGCAAGTAATCCAGGGACAGGTATCTTCAGAGCTCAAAGCTAGGTGAGCTTGTGGCCTGGCCCTGCCGGACAAGTGAGAGCTCCCTTCAGATCTGGAGCTATGTGGGCTTATGGGAAGTCTCACTATGACCAGGAACCAGTCCCTTGAGAACTAGGAGCTACCTGAGCTCATACCCAGCCTCTGGAACATACAGGACTGGTACCTTTTATTCTAGGAGCTAGGTGACATCATTGCAAGTGCCATCGGGACCAGGCACAGGGCCCTTCAAGTCTAAGTGCAAGTGGACTTTGCGGGCAGCGGTGTCTGAAATATTGTAGGTTCCGTACCAGTGAGGGAACGTCTCATACAGTGCAGCTTCAGTACCATGGAGAGAGGAGGCTCGGGCACAAAGGGTTCAGTTCCATGGAGAGTGGAGGCTCAAGCAGAGCATATTCAGTACCGTTGAGATAGGAGTCTCAGGCACAGAATGTTCAGTACCCTGGAGAGAGGAGGCACAGGGGTCTGGGTACCATTGAGAGAAGGGGCTCATGCATAGAGAGCTCAGTACCACGAAGAGAGGAGGCTCGTGCACAGAGAGCTCCGCACAGAGGAGAGAGGAGGCTCAGGCACATGCACAGAGTTCAGTACCACGGAGAGCGGAGGTTCATGCAGAGAGAGCTTCATACAGTGGAGAGATGAGGCTCAGGCACAAAGCATTCAGTACCATTGAAAGAGGAGGCACAGGGGGTTCAGTACCCTGGAGAGAAGAGGCTCATGCAGAGCTGGTTCAGTATCATTGAGAGAAAAAGCTCATGCACAGAGAGCTCAGCACCCTGGAGAGAGGCGGCTCGAGCACAGAGTTGGTCAGTGCCATGGAGAGAGGACGCTCATGCATAGGGAGCTCAGTACCATGGAGAGAGAAGGCACAGAGGGCTCAGCACCCTGGAGAGAGGCGGCTCGAGCACAGAGTTGGTCAGTGCCATGGAGAGAGGACGCTCATGCATAGGGAGCTCAGTACCATGGAGAGAGAAGGCACAGAGAGCTCAGCACCCTGGAGAGAGGCGGCTCAGGCACAGAGCGTTTAGTACCATGGAGAGAGGGAGTTCATGAACAGAGAGCTCACTTCCATGGAGGGAGAAGGCACAGAGGGTTCAGTACCATGGAGAGAGGAGGCTCATTCACAGAGCAGGTTCATGGAGTGACAGGGCAGGTTCACGCACTTCTATGCCATGCCCAGTGGAACCACTGATACTGCACGGTCAGAAAAGTGGTGACATGAAGGCACTGCTGGTTAGATACCATGGAGCGATCCAGGCACTCGTGGCTCTGTGCAGTGGCGAGAGGAAGGCACTATTGGTTAGATACAAGGGTGATAAACAAGCACTCGGTGCACTTGTGAGAGGAAGGCCCTCCTGGCTCAGTACAGTAGTGAGAGGAAGGTCCTGGCTCGGTACAGCGGTGAGAGGAGTCTTAGGCAATCCAGATGCGGTATTCTGGTACACAGTTCGGGCGGGGGGGAGGAGGGGTGTACATTTCAGAACCCTGGACAGCACTAGAGGAGGAAGGTTCACACCCACGGGTAGAGGAATCCAGGGAGGTGAAGGTTCCTGTCCAAGGACAGATGGACAGAGTAAGTTGGGCAGTGCATGTTCACGTCCACTGGTGGAGGACGCGCGGGAAGTCTCGGATCAGTGCCTGGGACAGAGAAGCGCCGGTGTGCTGAGGGCAGGAGAACCGCGGGCAGTGTAGGTCGGTCTGGTTGCAGCGGGCAGTGGAGGTTCATGGACCTGTAAGGTCGAAGCTAGGGCAGTGAAGGTTCATGCCCTGGAGGTGCAGAACCCTGGCGAGAGGAAGCGCGGACAGTGGGCAGGAGAAGTATGGGGCAGTGAAGGTACCAGGCCTGTGGAGCGGAAGCGCGGCAACGGATTTGCCATGCCTGGGCACTGTAAGCAAGGGTAGCGGAAGTGGAGGACCCTGAACAGGGGATGCGCCTTCAGAGGAGGCGCAGGGCCCTAGATAAGAGGAGAACGGCAGTGCAGTGCCCGGGCAGTGGGAGCTGGCCAGGGCAGGTACAGGGCCCTGAGTGTGGGAATCGGGGGCAGAGAGGTGCAGTGCCCGGGCAGTGGGAGCTGGCCAGGGTAGATACAGGGCCCTCAGTGTGGGAGGCGAGGACAGGGAGGTGCAGTTTCCGGGCAGTGGGAGCTGGCCAGGGCAGGTACAGGTCCCAGATCGTGGGAAGCGGGGTCAGAGAGGTGCAGTGTCCGGGCAGTGGAAGCTGGCCAGGGCAGGTACAGGGCCCTAAGCGTGGGAATCGGAGGCAGAGAGGTGCAGTGTCCGGGCAGTGGAAGCTGGCCAGGGCAGATAAAGGACCCTGAGTGTGGGAAGCGGGGGCAGAGAGGTGCAGTGTCCGGGCAGTGGAAGCTGGCCAGGGCAGGTACAGGTCCCAGATCGTGGGATGCGGGGGCAGAGAGGTGCAGGGTCTGGGCAGTGGAAGCTGGCCAGGGCAGATAAAGGGCCCTGAGTGTGAGAATCGCGGGCAGAGAGGTGCAGGGTCTGGGCAGTGGGAGCTGGCCAGGGTAGATACAGGGCCCTGAGTGTGGGAAGCTGGGGCAGAGAGGTGCAGTGTCCGGGCAGTGGAAGCTGGCCAGGGCAGGTACAGGTCCCAGATCGTGGGATGCGGGGGTAGAGAGGTGCAGTGTCCGGGCAGTGGAAGCTGGCCAGGGCAGACTGATTCAGTGCACCGGACAGAGGCCTTAAATAAACCTCACATGTCTAGACCACAAATCCCCTTTTTGGGGAGCCGAAGCTGTTTTTTTGTGGGGGTTCTAAGGCTGTAGCGCGTGTTCGGCGGTGGCAGAATGGGTTACCCTGGAAGAGGTGTGTGTGGGGGGGGGGTGGGTAACCAGAGGAACTCCGCCCCCCAGAAACACACACACCTACCACGGGAGAAGAAACAACATGGCAAGGAGACCCCCAAATACAGATGCACGTAAAAGGATAGAACAGCTAGCAGTGCAAACACCCCCGACTCCATCCACGTTCAAGAAGAGAATGGGGTGCAGTGGAGAGACGACATCAAAGGAAAAACACCCCCCCCAACCACACACACATTCCAAAACAAGCCCCCCAGGACGCAGGCGTCCTACCTTGGTGGTCACTATGCAGAGACAGTCCATTGTCTGTCGGCGGGGAGAGGATGCTGGCTGCCGGCGAGGTGGCACATCCGAGAAGCCCTGCGGGAAGCCCCCCCAGGCCTGGGCAAGCCTTCCTCGGCGCCTGGCAGTGGCCCCCCGCGCTCACCTTCTCCGGGGCAAGTGGCTGCAGGTCTCGGGAGGAGGGGGTGGGGGAGTGAAGGGGAGGGGGCGTGCGTGTGCGTGAGAGAGAGAGAGCTGGTCTGAGGATGAAGATTGTGTGAGAGGTGCAGGGGAAGGAAGGAGGGGGAGCGCCGAGAGAGAGGGAGGGCAGGAAGAAGGGGTGGGGGAAGAGGCAGAGAGAAGGCAGGGGGGAGAAGGAAGGGCAGGAGGAGAGAGAGAGGGGCTCAGGGGCTCGGCGGGAGCGCAGGGCGCATGCAGAAAGACCCGCTCCAGCCCTCTCCGGGTCTGACAGTGAGTAAGGAAGGGAGGCGGGGAGGAGGGAAGCGACCGAGCAGGGAGGGAAGATGGAGGGACAGAGGGGGTGGAAGCCGCGGATCCCACGCGATGTTTCCTGGCATCGGAGGCTCGGCCCAGGGGGTGGGTGGGGGGGGAACACCCACAGAAAATACAATGCCAGGGAGGGGAGGGGATGTGTCTGGGAGGGCAGCAGCTCCCTGGGTGCAGAGAGCCCCGGCCGCCCCAACCAGAGAGGAAAGGGTGCGGGTGAATGGGGGAGAAGGGAGCGTCGATGCTCAGGCAGAGAGGGGGCGAGGCGCGGATTAACTCGTTAAGTGGCGGCTCCGCGGTGGGAACGGAGGTGGGAGAGGGGACATGTGCTGGGGGCATCAAAGATAGGATATCTTGCGCTCGGTCCAGCGCTGTATAAAGAGCTCTGATGTGGGGATTGGGGGGAGGGGGGGCGGTCAGACACGGTCCCCCACATCTACCCACCCCGGGGAGCAGAGCTCCCCCCTCCCCACCCGCACCGGGGCTGTGAGGCATGGACCATGTCACCAAGCGCCTAGGATGCACCCAAAGCGCCTCTGCGCTTCCGAATCGGGTGTCATAGATCCTACCCCTTGCATGTATAGAGCTCCAGAGCACCAAGGGCAGAGTCGGGCCTGCCGAAAATGAAACCTCTGGACTGCAGGTCCCACACTGAAACCCGCGACCTGAAAGTTGCACACACTGTCTGTGGCAGGCATATTAACTGGGAGTCTGAGCAAGATCGGAACCGGTGGCCTACAGGTCACTCTCCGCAGCTGGCGCATTAATCCCAAGGGCTGCTTTACTTGGATCGGAGCCTGCAACTTACCGTTGTAGCATACAGAGCTTCCCACAGTAGGTGCACTGATGCCATGAGCAGTTTTACCCGAAACCTGCGACTTGCACTTCAATCATGCACAACTGTCTGCAGCAGGTGCGCGAGCCTGCTGGTCTTGCTAAGATCAAAACCTGTGGCCTGTAGGCCAAGCACAGCTCTCCCAGGCACCTGCACGGGTCCCTGGAGACGTTTTATGTGGATTGCAACCGGTGACCTGTAAATTCCTTACAGCTTTCTGTCGCAAGTGCATCCGTTTCGATGTCTTAATGAGAGGTTACAACGAGGCCTACAGTGCGCACACATCTTTTGGGAGGCGATGAGGTGTCGCACTCGGATAGCACCTGTGTCCTACAGGTGACACACAGCTCGCGGCTGTAGGTGCAGCAGGTTTTACACAGCTCTCTGCAGCAGGCGTATTAACCCCCTGAGCTGGATTACTGTTTTATTGTGGGTAAAACTTGTCACCTGAAGGCTGCACACCTCTCGGGAAAGTATTAATCCACAGAGCTATCCTACTGTGCCTGGAAGCTCTGACCTTTGCACTCTTCAAGTGGCCTCAACGTACTGAGCAGTTCTAATGGGACCGAAACCCGTGACCTGCAAACTTCACGAGGGTCCCCAGCATGCAGCCCAGCCCTCCCAGCCGTGTTTCAAACCAGTCACCTCCAGGTTTCACATCAGGATGTGCTCTAATCAACAGTATGGGCCAGATGTAGCAAAGGGTTTTTCCCATTCTGTGTCAATGGTAAATGTGTTCGTACATATGGCCCTATCTCACTGCTAATGACCTTGTAACCCTCAGGTATGTAAACACCTCTGCAGCAGACACTCAACCCTATGATCTATTTTACTGGCACTGGAATTCCTGCCCAGCTCGTTGCACACACATCTCTGCAGGAGAATGCATTAACCCGCTGAGGTACCTCACTGTCAGCCGTGAGTGGGTGCGGCTAAGTATCAATGGCTACGGCAGCCCCTCTAGCCACAGCGGACGCGCCTCGCCTACGCACACACGTGCGTCACATGCCCTGGTAACGCACGGGCGCGCAAAGGTGCACGTTGGCGGATCACGTGGCCACTGGCTGGTGAGCCATGGAGCCACTGCATGTTTAAGGCATAGGCCGGAAGAGAGCTGCGCTTTGAAGGGGAAGGCCCGGGGTGGGGATGGGTCTACAGTCCTCCACTGGTGCTCAAAGCTGCGTGGATAAGGAGAGGAGGGGAAAGCAGAGTGGATGGAAAAGAGAGAAGGTGACACCAAATAAGGAAGGGGAGAATGAGGTTTGTGTGTGTTGGGGGGGCGAGAGGGTCACATAGGGGTTGCAAACGGGGAAGAGGACGAAGGATATATCACGAAATGGGGAGAGAGCGAAAGAAAAGAGCTCAAACTGACGATAGTCACTCGCTATGCCTCCAACTCCCCAGAGATCACTTTCCATAGGGATCTGTAAATGCACCTCAGTACTCGAGCTACACTTGATGGTTGCGTTCTGGGACTGCACATAGCTCTGTCGGAGCACTGCATTCCTTACTTAAAGCTTACTTGCTGCAGGTAAGGCCCGCCAATGCCTCAGCATCATGCCCAAAGGAGATGGAACAATGCTTGCAAAAAGTCTAACCACTGGAGATCTCAGGGTAGCATTCCAGCCCATTGTTCGGTTACACACCATGCCACCCCAGTCTGGACTCAATCGTATGCAAATCAGCTTTGACCCTGCTACTCATCGAAACAGCCCAGTCCAAACTGGCATCTTCGGTCCTCCCTAAACTGGAACATGTGAAACTCAAGACTGGTTTTGGCCCGATTAGGGCTCTTTGGTCGAGTGTTGCTTGGTTCCATTGGAACAATGCACAAGGGACCAACGTCTGGGCATACCTTTGTCACTTAAGGTCGTACATCAAATGCACAAAAGGTGATGGGAGGAATGCTTGCAATAAGCCTAACCACTGGCAATCACCCACATGTTCTGGATCAGGTAGGACCTGGATTGGCAGTACAGCCTGGACTGTTCCTATTGGGGCAGGCTCAAGACAGATTTGGATGTGGCTGGGTCCAAACTGAGGTGGCATGGTGTGCAAAATAACAATAGGTTGGGACACATCCTCAGGTAATTGCCAGTGGCTGAGATGAATTCACGCATTCCATCCATCATTTTTTTCATACTTCAGAACAATGCCCTAAGATGGACAGTTATACCGGACGTGGACAATAACCACTGGTATCAAGCTATACGCAACTGGTGAGCCTGAATAAGGGCGACACCAGTCTTGGGTTGTTTGTGTTCTTGTTCAGGGAGGACCTGACCTGTTCCCATCAGGAGCAGGGTCAAGACTGATTTGCAAATGACTGGGTCTAAACTTAGTTGGCAAGGTGGGTGAAAAACGATGGACTACATACTATGGGCCTGATTTAGATATTGGCAGACAGGTTACTCTGTCACAATAGTGAAGGAGATCCCGGCCGCCAAAATCTAAATGTCATTAAATCCTATCAGATTTAGATTTTGGCAAACAGAATGTCTATCACGGTTGTGACGGATTAACCCGTCTGCCAATATCTAAATCAGGCCCTATGTTTTGGAAGACCAAGGAGTAGGGGGTGGCTATAGTCCAAGCGTAAGCGTATCAACTCTCGGACCATGGGGATTGTTCAATGTGGCGGGAAGCAATTGTAAGATCTTTCGGATGATTCTTAGTAGAGGTACGTGTACCTTAGAGGTAAGAATTGAGTCAAACTTTACTCTCAGATTTTTTGAGGAGGGCACTGGTGTTGACGAGGGCCCTCATTTTGCTGATCCCCATGCTTAAGTCCATGGGGATTGATTACCAAATATCAATTCCAACATAGAATCTGAGAGACAATACGCTATGACTTCGCAAGTTAATTAGTCCGCATTAAGGTAATATGGAATACAACTTTTGAACTTCGGTATCAAATGTACCAATGTAGGTTTATTAGCACAATTTTGCCAAATAACTTGCTTCATTGGACCGTGTTTGCAGAAGCACACAACATCCTTCACTTGCTTACCTCCTCTACTGCTGAGGAAAGCACCCCTTCTATACCATACTAGTCACTCTTGCTGCATGAATAAGGCAGCCTCGTCCCTACCTTTTAGACACTGAGAGCCTAGAGACACTTTTGAAAAGAAATTACAACTCTGAGTTGGTACTTATGTCAAGGCTGTTCTTGCCACCAATAGTAATAGTAAAGGGTGATTTCCAACCTTTTAATGACACCATTGGTAGCACTGTCATTTTGACCTCCCACCATGGGCCATGCCATAACTTGTTCATACTACCAGGGTTAGCCATGCCCTGCTGGTCGCAATAAAGGGTTACACAGAACCCATTCATGTCACCAGTGCTAGCCTTGCCCAGTTATAATGGTGAAAGGCCATGCTAGATCCAAATCATTGTCCTATGAACCTTTTGCAAGGGGCAGTGCCACAGGAACTTGTTTACGGTAACATTAGTCACCACGTTCCTCTGTCATTAGGGCTGGGCTGAAAACCAAAATCAGCCCCAGGAAAAATGTTCACACCAGCCCTTTCTGCAGGCGGCAGAAACTAATATGGGGCCATAGGGCCACTGTTGGGTCACAAGAGCCCACCCTACTGTGAAAGCAGACTCCTAGCCTGCAGCCTAAAGCAAAACGCTAGAGTACAAGAATGGTCATTCTGGTCCTGGCGGTCCCTGGATAAAGGTCTCAACCCAACCGCCACTGTAATACTTGCCTTAATGGCTGGTGGGAAGAGGCCATTACACAACCTGTTCATGCCACCAGTATAATCCTTGCCCTAATGCCTGGTGGAAAGGGGCCATGAAAAACTTGTTCATGTCATTGGTGTAATACTTGCTCTACTGGCCAGTAGAAATAGGCCATGACACTGGTGTAATCATTGCCCCAGGGCTAGTGGAAAGGGGGCAAGCAACAACCTGTTCATGCCATCGGTGTAATCCTTGCCCCAGTGGCAAGGGTACATGCTACAATCTGTTCATGCCACCGGTGTAATCCTTGCCCCAATGGCTGGTGGGAAGGGTCCATCACACCATCTGTTCATGCCACCACTGTCGTTCTTGACCCAGTGGTAGGTGGATAGGGGCTATTCCACAAACTGCTCAGACCACCAGTGTAAACCTTGTCCCAGTGGCTGATGGAACGGGGTCAAAGGGGCCATGCCACAACCTGCTCATGCCACCAGTGGTGCCATTGCGCTGTCCCTAGCGCCTTGAGACCCGCACGGGTCAGTAGCGCGCTTTATAAATGCTAATGATTTGATTTGATTGCACCACTAGCCTTGAGTAAAGGTAATTTACTGGTTGTAAACAATCAGGGGAAGGACATAAACTGTAAGGTGAAGGTTACTAGCACAAGGCAGGGTTATTATTGGTAGTTTAACGTTTCAGTGCACTAAGTAGCCATATGCAATACATCAATGACATAACATAACCAAAGACTAGGGAAGATTAAAAAAAGAAGCAATGTATGTATTTCACCGTTTTAAAACATTAGAGAGAGAAACAGATAATTTTCTGTCTTCAGTAATTTGTAAAACTTAGCAAAAATGAAATAGACCCTTAAATACAATGGAATCCATTTTCAACACACTTTACATACCCGTCTCTTGGATCATCTACAAAACTAGCACTGGTAAAGCCAATATAACTGGTTTAATGTGCCAACTCGTGTAAGCAAGTATTCACAAATACTGTTGGCATGCACTGCATGTACACAGGCGGTTTATTGCAGTAAACCCTACCCTGCAAAAAGGATTGCTTTCTGTATAGTATGCACATAGAAGACAAACAGTAGAGTACCCTCAACAGCGTGATGATTGAAACAATTTTCAGATATAAAATAGTCCCTCATGCATTCCAAATGGAAACACTGCCTGGAAGGCAGAATGATACACCAAAGAGCCAGGAACCTGAGGAGAAAGAGTAATATTCCACTAGTTGAAACCAAAGTCATGAAATTTATATTTTAAAGAATTGTTAATAATACGTCTCTCAGACACCTGTGCTGTCAAGCCAAGTACAAACAAACCATCAAGCACCATTAGGCCATAAGTGTTTAAGATATTCAATGTGGGGTTAAAACCACACTAAGGGCTGGATTTATTGTTTGGCAGACGAGTTACTCCCTCACAACTGTGACGGATATCCCATCCTCCGTACTATGAGGCCGATAGGATGTAATGGAATCGTAACCCAGCGGACTGGATATCCATCACGTCTGTGACTGAGTAGCCCAATCTGCCAAACTCTAAATCCTGCCCTAAGTATTTATTAGTAAAAAGTTTCAAATTGTTTACCAGGCAACGGTATTATAAGCACAGTAGGACACCACATATCTCAACGTGCATTTTTGTCTTTCACCTGAAAGTTTTGCTATTTAACTTATCCATCCAGTCTTCTGAAATCCAAAGACCAGTAGGCATAAGCGGGCAACCTCAAATGCTCAGTAGCACAGCTTCAGGCCACCTCGGGTGGGATGAAAAGCAAGTGTCTTCCACTTTTAACCATGAGGGCAATACCTCCTGTTTCTGGTTTTCAACCACTGTCTGAGTGAGGCAGTTTATTTGATACTGGGTACACAAGCTGCATTGTCTGTAGCTGGGGTGACATTTACCAGCTCCCAAGTGTAAAATCCATGCAGTCCTCAGTATTGCCATCTTGTGTTCCTCCCCTGTCAGCACAGGCCTATTGCAGTAAGGCAGGAAGGACTGAGATCGCTGCACAGAGAATGTGTGTCTGCAATGCTGTAGTCCTGCAAGGATGGCACCTTCACCCCCATCCGTAAATATTTTGTCCTAAAAAGGGGTTGTTTTGCTTATGTCTGACTTTGGTCTAGAATACACACCCTCTCTTGCCACGCCTCTATTCCATCCCTCCCATCCTTACAGGAAAAGGAGCACCTGAAACAAGTATGAGTTTGAACTTGGGAACAAGCGGACAGGTATCTTGGTAAGACCAGGGACTGCGCTGGGGCAGTGCAGCTCCCGCGTCATCTTTATGTCCATAAAAATCTGGCTACAAGGAGAAAACTTTGTCTCGAGTCTCTTGTTACTTTTATATCTCAGGTTCATTTTCATACAGCACTAAACACATGGCACTTTGCAGCTCTGTCTCTACTTTGGGCAAGAGCTGGGTCAGATAATCAAAAGACGTTTTGGGTGGATCTCAGCTTTTGAGTCTTAAGTCCTTAAATTCACGACCCATACAATACCAAACCAAACTCCAACTCTTGCTGAGTGGGAGGCGGGGCTATCAGGAAAACCATAAATCGGCAAAGCTTAATTTGGAACTGTTGTTTAAATTCCAAAGCTTTGTTGAGATTGGACTATGAAAACTCTCTACTTAGAGCCAGTGGCACAATACACCCTTAGCTTTCTTTAGGCAGCTCCTCATGCTTCAGTCAGGTTGGTCTCAGGAATCAAATGCCCTGCCACAGCCCCTATCAGCTTCCAATAGGTGCCAGAAGTAGGTTCAAGATGGCCAATATTGTTCACAAGGATCTTCAGTGTGGAACCCCAAATTATCTATTGCAAAAACTGATCTCCTCAAGAGGTCTTCACACCCCTCAACATTTGTTTTAATAGCAGATCTTTTATCATCTGCACCAATTTTATCTTCTGTATTCTTGACATTTTGTAAACCCATATTTTTTGCCTGGTTTGCGCTAAATAATGAGCCCAAAATAATAAAAATAAAAATCTACTCCAGCTGCAGCAAATTTACTCAAGAAGCAGTCCTCCCACTGCCTGTGACCATTCGCGTTAGAAAATGATGCCAAATGTCGCTCACAGTTCTGAAGCCTTGCAGGAAAAACTTCGGCCATGAGGCGACTGGCGGGTTTTGGCCATAACTTAATTCTTTGACACAAACAAGACCCATTTGAGCTTACAATTATCTCCTGGAATCCGTGAACTGGTTGCCCTTATTGTGAGTCACAAGGCTAGGCTTAAAAGCAAATGTGATGTCCAGCAGTTAATATTTCCAAGTCAAAAACGGAGTGTATGTTTCAGCCAACATAAAAAGTAAGAAGTCAACAGCCTCCCCCCCTGGGGGTGAAAATCATCTCGCCCCCTCCCCAGAATTGTTCATAATTATTCTATGAAGTTGGCAATGTTTAAATTTGTCTAGACATATTTAAACATTGCAGTGAAGCTCTGTTACCTTTTTTTTTTTAAATGCAATAAAAAAAATTCTGCTGAAAAAAGTTTTACTTGCATAATGTCTCTTTTGGCTAGAGCCTGGTGCCCCCTGGGATCACTTGAGGCCCACCTTGGGGGGGGGGGGGGAATAGTTTGAAGGCCCCTGATTTAGGCAGACATGACATTATTCTTCCCATTTGAAATTATGTCACTAGATCACCTCTGTGGTGCCTATCTCACCAGAGTGCTGCCTTCTGCTAGGACAGTCATACATCAGAGTGGAACTACTTTGGGAATCACCATGGTCCAAGCCAACATACATCTACACATTTTAAGCAGTCGTAAATCGGTCCAGGAGTACTACTATTTCAGCTCCACTCTTTCAACGGGCACTACATCTCGGGTAACGGTACAGGGGACTTCACTCTGACCTGATGACGTACTGCTTGCTTGACACATCAAAAATGTTCTCCTTCACTTTTATCCATAGATAGGTGATTTGGGCAAAGGTCCTTCATGGGTCTCCTTTACACTGCACAGCAAGGAGGTTCGTCCAGTCACTCCCAATATTCAGAATCTCCTTATGATTAAAAATATCTTATGCCTTGTTTTTGGATTCCAGGAGCCACAAACTCTGCTACCTCTGATAGACAGTTCTACATGACATGGTCCAACTTCGAACAGCTTTCATCTCTAGGCTTCTTCCAGCCTCTCTTGGACCAGTATACTGCATTGGCTTTGCACCTCACCTACAAAGCCAAGTCACCATGCCTAAGATGCATCCAACCATGAGATGAAACGACACCATCACCTTACTCTGAGCCACTGCCTAAGATGCATCCAACCAAGCGATGAGGCTGCACCATCACCCTCCTCTGGCCGACAGCCTAAGATGCATCCATCTGTGAGGTGAGGCTGCAGCATCACCCTCCTCTGAGCAGCTGGCCTAAGACACATCCAGCCTTGAGCTGAGGCTGCACCATTGCCCTGCACCGGGACACTAACTAAGACACACCCAACCATGAGCTGAGCTGCAACATCACCCTCCTCTGGCCTAAGATGCATCCAGCCTTGAGCTGAGGCTGCGGCATCAACTTCTGCATCTGCTGGCCTAAAATGTATCCAACCATGTGCCGAGGCTTCATCACCACCCTCCTCTGGCCCACTGCCAAAATGCATTCAACCATTAGTTGACACTGCACCATCACTATCATTTAGGTCACTGCCTAAGACGCATCCAATGTGAGCTGAGGCTGCACCATCGCCTTCCTCTGGGCTACTGCCTAAGACACATTCAACCATGCGCTGTGGCTGCACCATCATCCTCTTTCGTGCCACTACCTAAAACACATCCAATCACGTGAAGAAGCTACACCATCACCCTCCTTTGTGCCACGACCTAGGTTGCATCCAACCATAAGGGTGCCCCATCGCTCTCACCTAGGCCCCTGACCTGTTCAAGCCTAGTGTCACCACAGTGACTGGATATCTTTCCTGGACTCCGGACTCCTCCTAATTAGGATGTGCTCTGGTGATTATTTGCTGATTAGTAGATCCTTTAATAGGGCTCTTTAAGTGTGTGATTCTTGAAGGTGCAGTAATGGTTACAGGGCCGTGGGGACCACAAACTGCTTTCACAATTAATTAACTATACCCACTTTTAGCCCACTGGAGACTCAAGCCTTTTATTAATCCCTGCTCTCAGTATCGCTATTAAAACACATCTTAGGCTGGTGTTTACGGCGTGGAACGGTTCTGCTGTGAGATACCAGGACTGCAATGCCTTGTGGATTTTATCAAGTTTGCAATGTGTGTGTCTTGCTTGTGGTAGTTAGTTAATTTGTTTATCACGTTATATATACACTGCCTATGTTTTCATGAAGGGGTGCACAACCTGAAGTACTAAAATCCTTCCATTCCACTAATCACAAAATAAGATGTAAATGGTAACTTATGAAATGCCTCTTATTTGCATGTTCATCCTACCAACCAGACCTCAGTGCCAGTGTCTTAACCCCATACAAATTACATGTCCAATTGGATACACCCTATTAGCAAGGTGTGACTTACTTGTAAGTCTCTAGTATATGGCACCCAAGGCATATAAGACAAAGTGCTCACTCAGGGCTGAAGCACTGTTTGTGCCACCTGTTGTGTGACAATGCACAAAATGGTTCCCAGCCTGCCACTGCAGCCTGTTAGGGCAGTGCTTGCAAAGTCAGTTCGCCTTTGCCATTTAAACCTAAGGCAAAGCCACCATATCTCTTAATATTATATGTAAGTCTTCCCTATAGATAGTCTATTGAGTCCTATGGCGCCGAGCAATATTTTGCTATGTAAGACATATGTTTTATGATATGTCTTAGCAGTAACACTTCCAAAGTGTTGCTTTGCTGCTGGTAAAGTTGGTAGCCCCACTGGGTTACCGAGTGGAATCCCCACCCGGGTAACTTTTGACTGAGACTACTAAAATGTGTCATGTGAGGTATCAAATCAATTGTGGCTCTGAACTAGACTGGTGCCAGAGAGCAGAACAGGTAGTCTATTAGAGCATGGGCTGCCCCAAGAAGTGGTAGAAAGTGTGGGGCAACTGGTGTGACATTCAAGGGTATTGAATGTGAGGAGTGTTGCAGGTGAGGGAGTGGAGAGCACACCTGTTGAGTTGTCACTGATGCAGTACAATATGAAACGCTACATGCCATAAAAGTGCCATTCCAAATGCGTATTCATGGTTTGCCTTTGTTACTGTCTGCCTTCATTGACAAGTATAACAGACAATTGTCTCCATTTGTTTTCTGCATTTACTGTATGATGAGCAATGTTCAAATAAAAAGTTAAAAAATATATACTATGGCATTAAATGCGACTTAAATCCCAGGTCAAAATTAATGTCGCTGTTAATGTTAGGAAACTTTTAGAAAGTTGCCACTCTGTGCTCTGCTCGCCCAGGGGCCTCACAAAGCCATACATACTCAGACAGCTTTCTGAATGCCTGGGGAGACATGTGAACAACTTCCAGGCTCAGGAACAAAGGCATTGCTTCACCAGCGAGATGTGACCTCCTCTGCCAGGATGGCCACTCAAGAAGTAAGCCAGAGGCATGCTTCGAATGGGAAGCCGCCTTTGATTGGCAGTCCGGCCCAACATTCCTGAGCAGGATGCCTTTTGTTCCTGCAGAAGGCATGAAGACAGGACCAGAGACGGAAACTCAACCCTAAACCGGTTGTACCGTTGGTGTGTTGCCCTCAGGTAGCCACAGCTCTAGGGTGGGCTACCTTGCCCTGATGACAAAAGAAGGGTCATACCTTCTTGAAGGGGGGCAAGAAATGTGTCATTCTGGGATAGCCGGATGCCACACAACACAGGAACTTTGTTACTAGGTATGAGGGGACCCGATAGCCCATTGTCAAGTGACCGCATGGTCATGGGATAAATATGGCACCCTGACACATTACCCTCAGTACATGCTGGACTTGGAAGGAGGACAAGAAAACTACTTTGCACCTGCTGGAAGTGCACAAAGACAGCCTGTGACACAGGAGCAATTGCACACTGTACTAACAGATTTTGGGCCCTGTTCTGCATGCCTGGCTTGGGGAAAAAGTAGATTTGCAGTCCCAGTCCGAAGCAGAGACTCCACGCGTCAGTTGGCTGGCCCACCAGAATGGTACTGGAGGCATTAAAGCTGAAAGAGCCCAAGTCGCATCTCTGCTAGGCACTGCAGACGTTTTGCAGATACTAGATGTTGGCACCTCAAAGGACAATTCAGAGATAGCCAGAAGGTACACCTGTGTCTGCTGGACCCATGGCTATATATTGTGACTGGATGTGTCACACAAGAGGGACACCAGCCTCCACTAAAGATTTGCATCATGACCACTGAATAGCAAAAGCATAAAGTCTGCATCAGCAGCCCTTAGACCCTTGCAAAGAGGACTTCGTGGGAACCCACGATTCGTGGACAGTCACCCCCACTCACCTGTGGACCGAGGACTCGGCCAGACTTCACCCACATCGACTACAAAGCATCAGGAGCATCTTTGAGCCTACATCCGTCACCATCAGGACCACTCCTTTGTCGTCTATGGTGGTCATCCTGTAAAGTTTGGATCTTTTTTCCCAACTGTCAGGAATACATTTCTAAGCTTTCTCAGTATGGAAAAAGATTAGAGAAGAGCTAGTGAAAAACGTGAAAACATGCAAGTTTGTAGGCTTGCACAGTCTCAAAACAGCATTTCAACCCTGGACCTATTGCTTACTGCTACCTATATCCTCTGTATATTTGTGAAAAGGTGGCGAAATAATAGTTTTGCTAGTATTAGAACCCTAATATAGTATGAGCCCTGGCATAACCAGATAGGCTATTACCTGACACCTTATATAATGAGATTGCTGCCATAGTTTGTCGCCGCACTACATTGCACCAAAGGGACAAGTGGATTTTGTTACAGGGCAAGTAGATTTATGAAGCAACCTGCCCTATAGACAAGCAGGCGTTTTATTAAATTTCACACTCCTGGTGGGTGTTTGGAATTTCCTTCCTCACCGCCCTGCCACCATCTTGCCTGGGAGCACAAAAGACTAGTGTTGAACCCTTTTGGAGTGTTCTGAGGCTTTTGTGATGTGTGGTAGGTGACAGCTCCACCCCACTATGAAGTCCATCATCTGTTGTAGATGAAAAGGCCATAGGCATTTGCATTACTTCAGGTTCTCTGTGCTATCTATGTGGTATGTAAGCATGCAAAGTTTGAGGAACATAATCCTGCTGGTAATCATATTCTGATCTCACCAAAATCTGGGACATATCTTGCATTCAAATGCATAAGACTGTAAGCAATTGCTTACGGTATTGCTGTATTGCTGTCAAAGGTAACACCGTCGATGATGTCTTCATGAACAATGTTATTAATGGCATTTTCATCAACGTCAGTGGTATGTCGCCTTCGACGGAGCTATTCCCATTGCTGACTGAGTTCAGCATCTAGCATATTGGTATCAGTGGATTCGCCATTGATGGCAGTGGCACTATCATTGCTGATGATCTTGTCAAAAAAGTGACATCATTATTGGCGTCATGGTCAACAACTAAGGTTTTGAAGATTTCTTCTTAATTAAAGCTTGATCCTCCATGGTCTTCGATACGTGCGCTATATTTTGTGCAGACAATAATCCCTTTGGGGTAATATTTTCGTGGTCCATGTTTAGTCATGTCAGAGGTGGCGCAAGCGCTGTACCAAACAAGTTCAACTCGGAAAACTGTACAAGTCTTCTTTTCTGCACAGCCTTCGTGGAAGTGCTTGAAGGATCCCATTTCGCTGAATCTTCCCCTGAAGTGGGGGGGAGGATTCTCCTTAGACAGTAGATACAATGCCAACCTCCTTTCTCTGCCCTTAAGAGTCTTAGCTGGAAAAGCCTTAAATATATCACATTTAGATGCCTTTTGATTTGGATAAAGGCAACAAATACACTGAAAAGGAGGATAATCAATGTAAATATCCTTATGAACAAGGTATGCAAAGGGATTTCTTCTCTCTGTCAGCCATGGTGACAATTGGTGACAGTTGGGTGTCAGATAAAAAGATAGCCCTGGCCCAGATTTTGATAAAATATTTCTTAAACATCTCACAGTACTTCAGTGCTGAAGATAGCACTGGTTCAAATCCAGGGTAGATCAAGAAAGTAACAGATTTTAGGTTCACAGAAAGATTAGAGCAGAGCTATGCAGGGGAATCCTTGACACACGACGTGTGGCAGAAATCTGAGTTGTGGTGGCCTTTCGGGGGGAGTAGGAGATCTCACGCTTCCATCTCATTAGCTGAAGTTGGGTTCTTTCAAATTAATTGGAGACACTACTAATAGGTAAAGTTGTTTGAGGCCTATGACCATTTTAACACTGAATACTGTTATTTTAATGTACCAGGGATTACCAGCCTGATGATGTGGAGTGAGGTAACCATGTAAATATATAAAGATCCAATGTTTGAGAACCAATCAGCATCCCCCCACTCTTTGCTGATGAGGTACAAGCAAAGGCAGCCATGTGTACACTCTCCTCACTTCATTGTATGGATCTTCACTTTCCAGCCGCTGGAATCTAGGCAATATACTTCCATATTCAGGGGAATGTATCCTCCCCCTATCTTGTGCCGTGCCACAACTAGGGGCATCCAAAATTGATCCCACTTTGCCTACATGATTAATACTTTGAAACAAATTTTAAGGAAGACTATAAAAGACATTCACTGCAGTGTTTGTAAAATCTCCTTTTCAAAGTTTGCATTATTTACCGCCTAACCTCTCTCGCATTGCTATGATCATGATGTTACTGATGACTTTGAGTGCAGCCAGATCTCTCAATATTTCCCTGTATATGCATCAAGCCATTCAACTAAACTTTCAACTCTTCCCATTCTTGGAAAAGACCCTAGAGTTTAGGGGTAGTGACAATTTTGTGGGAGGAGTCAAAAGTGATGTAATCTGGATTAAGGGAGTCATCACTCATTTGTGCCTCCGTTGTTGTGAGACAAGGGGCAGGATCGTCACTATGGCTCATGCACTGAACTTCTTGTGCTGGGTGACCAATAAGGACATATCGATAAATAAAGTTAATAGGAATTATCTGGGGCAATTCAATTTTGTTTATAGTGTTTTGCAACTGCTAAGCTTACTTCCTAAAAGTTCAGAAACTGTATACATTGTAGAATGATAATGATTTGAGGAGGCTGTGATTATATATTACAAACACATACATACACATATATATATTCACTGAAAACAACAAAGGTTACAGGGGCATTATAGTTAGGAAATATATATATTTTTTTAAAACATACAAATTCTCCCAAGGTGCCCTAAGGTAACTATAACTCGCACCCCAGCCATGCACAGTGCAAAACATTTTACTGCAAATAATATTAATATTATCAATGACGTTATCAAAGATGTCATGATGGCGAAGGCGCGAGTTATAGTTACCTTGGGGCACGAGTTATAGTTACTTGAGGTAACTCTAACTATAACTGATGAATTTTTATGGTTTTGTACGCTTAAAATGTGAGCCTAACTATAACATCCCTGTAACCTTTGGTTTTGAAGTGAATTTCTATAGCTGTTTTAAATTATATTTCCTAACTATAAAGTCCTTGTAAACTTTTTTCCTCAGTAAATTTCTATGTTTTTTTAAATGTAGGTACTTTTCATTGCTATACATGAATCCAACCACTGCTGTGAACGGTCTTCGGCCATGTGTGGCGGTGGGGGCCAGGCCCTGAGGCCAACCCCCTATAAGCACACCACATTGCACTGTGCATGGCCTTCACCCATGTGCAGCGAAGGTTGCCCACAAGACCTGGCCTGCAGATAGACTCTGCGGCCAACCCCTCTGACCACCCAACCCCATGCTGTGCACAGCCCTTTGGCTGTGCACGGCAGGAGTTGTCCGCAGCTTCTATGGGTGTGAGAATAGGTGTGAGAGGGTTATCTGGGGGTAAGAGTGGCTGTGAGAGTGTGTGTGTGGGAGTGTATGTACATCAGTGTTTTAGTGGGTGCATCAGTGTTTGCGCTGGTCTGTGAGTGGGTGTATGATGGTGCCAGTGGGTCTGTGAGTGGGTGTGTGAGTCTGAGTGGGTCTGTGAGTGGAATCGTAACTATCAGAGTGGGTCTGAATGGGTGCGGGAGGGTCTGACTGGGGCTGTGAGTGGGTGCACGAGGGTCTGTGAGTGGGTGCGTGAGTGTCTGAGTGGGTCTGTGAGTGGGAGAAAGACTGAAAAAGATAGAGAGAGAAAGAGAGGGAGAGAGATAGAGAGTTTTTTAGGCTTTGATATATGATACACTTAGAATGAGATATTTCTGGACAAACTGGAAAGAAAAAATGTATTTGTCATTTAAAAATAGTAAGATCACCTTTCAGTATGAGGTTTAAACATTTGTAGTTAAAAAACTGAAAAAAGAGGGAAGCCACTCCGACTAGACTCGAACCCTCAAAGCTCAGTGTCAGGTCTATGAATTTCTTTATTTATTTCTTCAATTTCTTTTTTTTTTAGCCCTTTATGGGCTTTCTGGGACCATGGAGGAGCCCTCAAGGGCTCCTCAACAGTCCCTACATGTTTTTTTTAAATATATATATTGTTTATTTTATAACAAGCCCTTTACAGGCGAAATGCCCTGGGGAGGTGATGGTCCCGGGGCTAAGGGGGTCCGAAACGGAGCCCCTATCATTTTCAATACTGCCCTGGGAGGTACTGGTTCCTGTGGCTCTGGGAGGGGGTGGAGACGCGCAAGATCTCGATCGGTTCTGGAACCAGTTCAGTCAGGTATAAGACCAATGCATAATACAGAATCCACTTTGATAACCATATATGGTTAATTAAATTGCAGTGAGACTTAAAGTAGGATGCCTGTGCAGCCGGGATCATTTTAGATCTATTGGCCATCTTCAACATCATCTCCCATATGATCTTTTTTGGCTACATTGAGGAAGATTGGTCTTGCAGGCTTAACCTTACAATGACTGGTTTCCTACCTGAGCTATGGCTACCAGGGCTAAAAATTAACTTTTCAATGTCAGAAGTTTTTCTGGCTAAACCTAGAGTTCCTCAGGGCTCATCCTTGCTCTTAACATGATGACGCAGAGTAACCAGCAAGGAACTGATGAGATAAGCTTCACTCAAGGTTCCCAAAAATGTGCTTGCCTACGATTTACCCAAGAGGAATAGCATGAGAGAAAGCGTGTGTGTAGGAGACAAAACTTACCTTAAAGAGTATGTATTCAAACTAAAAACCTCTAAAATTGGCCATTCACAGCATAAGTCCCTATAACCACCATCATGCACCTCCAATTCATTGTTCTTTCTGTCGAAATTTGCACATGGGTGTATTGTGGTTCTGGTGTCAGCATAAACATAATTGGTCAGTTTTAGAGGCTTGTAGTTTTTTAAACCTAAACATAATATCCCTTTGCATTCATACTGCGATTGAATGCGTGGACCATGGTATTGAAGTAGTTCTGCAAACTCAAACGTACTGCTAAATGTAACTTGTACCAGATTGTACCAATGTCAGCTGGCACAGAGGAGCGGTCATGGACCTCTACCATATGTGCCCACAGGACATACTGGTACCAGTGCAGAGACTGGGTTAGGGGTTGGATTTAAATGAGAAATAGACATTCATGACATCTTACTGCAAGTCTGGTTTTGGAAGAAAAAACTGGCACATTGTCTGAGAACTTGTCCAGTGCTATGTGAGAGAGGCACTTTTTTTTCGGTAGTAGGCAGGGGTGAGTGGCATTTCCCAATCCTCTATACATTGCCCAGGTCCTTGAGGCCCTACAAGCCCAGTGCAAGCTCTTTCCACTGTGAAATCTGCAAAATTCTGAGAGGTCCACAAATCTCTGAAAATGGTGGAAGTCCACAAACGTACGTGAATTATTCTGCCATTTCCTGGCAGCTGCACACAAATTATAGTTTTCAAACAGAACTGGTAAAGCACACTGAACAAGGCGACCTCTGTGTGCTCAAGTTATGTTTCTGCCATTCTAGTCACTTTCTTTTGTACTAGTATTTCCCAAAAATGAAATGGAGATGTCATATACAGCCCCCCAATCCCTGTAACTTTTTAACCTGTTGGTAAATCAACATGACTCATTCATGAATCAAACAAAAGTAGATTACAATTCTTTGAAAAATGATTTGTCCGCTTTGTGGCATGGTTCTAAAGTCAACAGTAAATCCACACGTGCTTTTCCTGTGGCCTATTCGATTTAGGTACAACTAGAGTGGAGCCACCAAGAGAGTCTTGCAAAGGAGGCAAGATGCTTGAATTGCGACTAACACCTGCCAAGGCCTGGTGAGCCACAGGAGACGACAGTCAACCAGTGCCACTTTTAAGGGTCTGTAGGATGAAGGAGCTATCTTGTAGCTTTGCAAATAGTGTTTCTATGGGCAGCTGCCATTAATTTCGTCTGTATGTTTATTGTCTTGGTGCCCATTATAATGGTGTTTTCTGTTTTATTACAGGGAGTGCAGAGGATCAGAGCTAAAACTTTCGTCAGCCTGACACGTTAGCCAGAGTTATAAACGGTGCTTGTCAACACCACTTGCCATGTAGTAATAAGACCCTTACAGTTTGAAAAGAACACCAATGTTATGCACTCGTGCTGATGAAGCCATGGGTCATATCACAGACTGAATCCAACATGAACATTTGAAATATTTGGTAGAGTATTCAATTAGACTCGACCCAGAAAAAGCTGAAAGGACTATCACAGTGTGAAGTGCTGAAGATCACCTCACCCCAGAAGACAGCTGGACCTTTTCAGAGCAATGTAAGTTTTTAAAGAAGCAAGAGAATAGACTACCTTAGAATACAACCAAATAGAAATGTGGGCTATGTTCAAGAAACATAAACAATTAGGATCCCCTTGCTAGAATGGTTTTAAGGGGACTTTGTTAAATTTCAGTATTTTCAGATTTATATTTAATTAGCATTTTACTGTACTTTTAATGCCTTTACACTTTAAAGGGCCACACACTGTAAACAAAAACACCTCTCTTTCCACACATCACTTACAATCACCAACCAGTCGCGGCTCGCCGTGGTTACAGGGGCGGGATATTAATAAAACTGTAAAAAATAAATAAAATAAAAAAACTTAGCTCCGCACCACCGCTCCTCTTTCTCCTCAGCAGGCAGGTACAAGCTCCCAGTCTGCCCTGGGGCCAATCCGGACGCTGCTCAGAGCAGCATTAGGATTGGCTGGGAGCACCCAGCTAGGGCGCTCCCATGTAGCCTGGGAGCCTGTGCCTGCTCTCTCCAGCCTGGCAACACCGTGCCGGGCTGGAGAGAGCACAGTGCACGTGTGTTTGGCCGGCCCGAGACGGCCGGGCAAACACACATGCACACTGAGGAGAGTGCATAGTGCACTCTCCTTAGTGCTCATCATCCCCAATGCCCCACCCCTTTAACAATGAAAGGATAATAAACTTAGTTTATTATCCTTCTGTTGTTAAAGGATATGCAGTGGTTACTGCTCGCGGGGGACGGCAACGCTCCTCTGCACAGCTGAGGAGCCGCCACTGTCACCAGCAATAGGCATGCCAGAATGTTCCTTCATAAGATGATCCACTTCTTGGTTTTCTAAACCTTCTTCAGCATCATTCGCTGGATGGTCCCTCAAAGTGATGTGGTCCTCAGTTTATACAGAAACTCGACGCATCAAGGAAGAGGCGGATAATAAGCTATCTATGAATAAAATTTGCGAGAAGCATCTTTTTTGCATCTGTACCCCAGCAGCATCGAAGATTGCACTTTGTTCATAGGAAATAGTTTCTGTTTACCTGTTCTGTCTTCAGAACTTGTGAAGCCATTAAGATATATCAATTTACATTACACAGGAAAGTTGATAAGTGGTTTGAAGGTGTATTGCCAGTGCCACAATATTCTTTCATATCTGATGCCCATCACCCAGTTCTTTTACTTAGGAGCACTCAGTACCAAAGGCCACTGCCGGATGTAGTGACTGTATAATGGAATAATTGTCGATTTGTAAAAGCGCTGACTTTTTCAAACTGATAATCATTTCATTCAATTTGTTTAACTGAAGGTCTGTCTAGAGCAGGGGTCTTCAAACTGGGGTGTGGGCCCCCCTAGGGGGGCCTCAAGTGATCCGGGGGGTGGGGGGGGCGCCAGGCTCTAGACAAAAGATGCATTACACAGATAACAGTGTTTTGTTTTTAAACAAAAACATGTTATTGCATTTTTAAAAAGGTTACAGTACTTCACTGCAATGTTTAAATAAGTCTAGACACATTTAAACATTGCCATCTTTATAACATATTTGTGAAAAGTTCTGAGGGGGGGGCCCAATGATTTTTACTTTTCAACTGGGGGGGCGCAGCATTAAAAAGTTTGGAGACCACTGGTCTAGACATCTAAATAAGAAATAGATTTAACATAATCATATATCAAAAATTAGATACAAATATTTGGCAAAAGTTAAGTTCACAGATCATTTAAAACAACAGAAGCCCTGATTACTAAAAGATTGTGCTGTCTCAACTGAAACTATACAGAAACATCTGGACATCTTGGCCTACAAGATGAAAAATGTTATATCAAGGACTCTAAGTTCTTAGATGGACTTCCAAAAATAAGACATACTGCAAGGCCTTGGAGAGTAGATGATGCCCTCTGGCATTTTTCATTAAAAATACGTTTGGCCCCCTGGACTCCAATCCTCATGCACGGCAAAACTGCAGGAGGGCGCTACTGGCAGTAGTTATGGATCCATCAATCTAGCCGGGATACTCAGACTTTGGAAGTCGTTCAAGCTCATCAATGGCACAGAACTGAAGGAGCTGCACACTACCAAACCACTACAGTGTAACATTTTGCACAGTAGAAAGTTTCATTCTCCCCTCGATCAATAGTCGTCTAGTGATATCAGTTTTTATAGATGCATAGGACTCATTACAACTACCCAAAACGGTATTAATTTGCCTTTAGACAAGGTCATGAAAAGTGAGTTTATTGCACCTCTTTTAAATATATCATCTTTGGACTCATCATTATCACCCTGTTGCCATCTTGATATGATCATATTACTAAGAATTAGGCCCAGGTGTAGAAATCTGCTCCAGCAGCAGAGTTTGTGTAAGTTGGGTACTTTGTGCTATCCAGAGTAGTGCAGAGTGGCCGAATTCCACAATCCCATGCGAATCATAGTTCGTTCATGCGCGCAAGGTTGAGTTTTGCCGCTCTCTCACGAGAGCTGCGATGCTCCTGAGCTGCAAGCATGCACACGCAAGAGACTTTGCATTCATTCGCGCTGTTTCCAGCCACACGCATGAGACTTAGCATTTAGTCGCTCAGGTTCTGGCTGCGATGGCAGCCAAAACAGTCCTGCTCATGAGCGTGAATGCACCGGAGTACATTTTCTACTCCAGAAAGTGTTTTTGAGTGAATTTTGTCCTCGAATGGACCATTCAAGTTGTTTTAGATTGAGATTTTTTTTCAAACAGGAAAGAAGTGCCCCAGAGACTCCAACTTTCTGCTCCTGCCAAGCAGGCTCCTCCCAGTGCTTTGTCCATCTCCTGGTAACTTTTCATTTGTATTTTGAGGTGGAAGGATCACTCTCTTGATATACCTTTAGATTTAAGGACTGTGTTTTTTTGTGAAATCACACAAAGAAGTTCCATAACTATTGAATAAGGGTGTTATTTGTTTGCTTAAGCATGCACCAATATTAATTTGTACTTCAATCTTATTTAAAAAAATTATAGTGGTGATAGGCCTGGAGTTTAAGTACGGGTCTAATTAGTTATTTTGCACTTCAATGATTTTTCATCTTTTGTAAAGAAATATTGTTGCACAGCTCAGTACCCGTCCTTTTCTACATGTCTGTAACATTTGCAATATTATTTTACTATGTGGTCTAGATCCTCCAATATTTGCTCTAATAGAAATAGGAACATTAGGTTTATATTGGTTCATTCCAAAACAGAAAGACAAAAATCACACAAGACCTTAGGAGTATGCTCAGCATGCCTCCAGTTACAGGTCATCACAAGTGTAGAAACTGCATAGGATATTAAGCAACTATTGAAGGGAAATTCTTGATCCACAATAACATTGAAATTAAACATATGGAATTCACCAACTGCAGCAAAGAATCTAGTATACTGCATGTTATGCCCTTGTAATAAGGTGTATATTGGCCAAACAACTTAAGAAATAGGTCATCACATTAGTCAACATAAATCTAGAATAAGATGTCATATATTGAAAAGCTCTGCTTGTCCAACATTTTGTATAAACTGGACATAAAGAGTCTGATATAAAATGGACAATTTTGAGATAGACAAAAAATGGCAATGAAAGATCGCTATTACAAGAAGCATTTTTAATATTGTTAGACCCGACAGCCTTAGGGTGGTCACCCCTAACGTTTTGCCTGCCTCCCTCCACTTTTTTAATACTATTTTTGCTGGTTTTAGGACTCTGTGCACTTTACCACTGCTAACCAGTGCTAAAGTGCATATGCTCTCTCCCTTTAAACATGATGACATTAGATCATACCCAATTGGATTTTTTAATTTACTTATAAGTCCCTAGTAGAGTGCACTATATGTGCCCAGAGCCTGTAAATGAAATGCTACTAGCGGGTCTGCAGCACTGATTGTGCCACCCACTTAAGTAGCCCCTTTACCATGTCGCAGGCCTGCCATTGCAAGGCCCGTGTGTGCAGTTTCACTGCCAATTCGACTTTACCTTTAAAAGAACTTGCCAAGCCTAAAACTCCCCTTTTTCTACATATAAGTCACCCCTAAGGTAGGCCCTAGGTAACCCATAGGGCAGGATGCTGTGTAGACAAAAGGCAGGACATTTACCCGTGTAGTTTACATGTCCTGGTAGTGTAGAACTCCTAAATTTGTTTTTGCACTGCTGTGAGGCCTGCTCCTTTCATAGGCTAACATTAGGGCTACCCTCATATACTGTTTGAGTGGTAGCTGCTGATCTGAAAGGAGTAGGGAGGTCATATTTAGTATGGCTAGAATGGTAATACAAAATCCTGCTGACTGGTGAAGTTGGATTTAATATTACTATTTTAGAAATGCCACTTTTAGAAAGTGAGCATTTCTCTGCACTTAAATCCTTCTGTGCCTTACAATCCACATCTGGCTAGGTTCAGTTGACAGCTCCCTTGTGCATTCACTCAGACAAACCCTAAACACAGGATGCTTAGCCTCACTTGCATACATCTGCATATTGAATGGGCTGGGCTGGGAGGGTGGAGGGCCTGCCACTTACATGTCAAAAGACAGTAGCCTGTCCTCACACAAAGGACTGCCACACCCCCTACTGGGACCCTGGCAGACTGGATGGAACTGGAAGGGGACCTTGTGCACTTCTAAGCCACTCTTTGAAGCCTCCCCCACTTCAAATGCACATTTGGGTATTTAAGCAGGGTCTCTGACACTACCAACTGAGACACTTCTGAGGTAGACACTCTACTTCATCAAGACACTTCCTGGAGAAGAGAACCTAAACCAGAACCTGCAACCTGCAAAGAAGAACTGCCTGGCTGCCCAAAGGACTCACCTGACTGCTTTCTGAGAAGGACTGCTGCCTTGCTGCTCTCTGTCTGTGCTGAGAAGTGCTCTCCAAGGGCTTGGATAGAGTTTGCCTCCTGTTCCCTGAAGTCTCAGGACCAAAAAGACTTCATTCCTGCAAGAAGAAATCTGTGTGCGGCAGAAATCGACACACAGCTGGCAGAAAACGATGCACAGCCTGCATCGCGGTGAAGAATTTGCCGCACGCCAAACCAGGACGACGCAGCCCGACTTCGCAAGGAGAAGATTGACGCAGCACCAGCTTAGCGACCGGAAATTCAACGCACGGCCCACTGTATCGATTTACAGCCGAGCCAGAACAACGCAGCCCGACTTCCTGAGAGGAATCGACAGCGCCTGCCGTGCGGTCGAATTTTACATGCAACGCCCACCGGATCAACGCAGCGCCTGTGACTTCGTCCTGCCAGCGCCGGATTTCAACACATCATCCCCGGGGCGTCCAAAAATCCTGCACCTGAAGAGGATCCAAGACCGAGGGCCGGAAAACGACACAAAGCCTTCCCTGCATGGAAAATAAATGCAGTACTGCGGTGTGCGGCCCAAGAAAATCAACGCACACCTCCCTGCTTTCCATGCATCTCCTCTGCAGTTCTTTTCGGAGATGTTGAACGCAAAACAGGTACTTTGTGCTTGCAAGAGACATTTGTTGCTTTTAGGAGACTAAAGACACTTTATATCATTTTTACAGTGACATTCCAAAATATATTTATTGCATTTGAATCGTTTTGACCTGCATTTATCCAGATACATATTATATATTTTTCTAAACACTGTGTGGTGTATTTTGTGGTGTTATATTGTGTTAATGCATGATTTATTGCACAAATACTTTACACATTGCCTTCTAAGTTAAGCCTGACTGCTCAGTGCCAAGCTACCAGAAGGTGGGCACAGGATAATTTGGATTGTGTGTGACTTACCCTGACTAAAGTGAGGGTCCTTGCTTGGACAGGGGGTAACCTGACTGCCAACCAAAGACCCCATTTCTAACAAATATGAAATTACGTCCTGCAGAAATGGGTCTAAATAAAATGTCACAAATCGGCTATGTGGTCTAGACTATTCATGTATAAAAGGATTGCTCACAGTAATAATACTGGCATACTCATCATCAATCTCCAGTGGGGACAGGCTAGGAAGGTGTGATTTAGTGACTGAAAACCTAAAGACAACATTATTTTCCCAAATTAATTTACAACTTCACTACAACTCCTATTGGGCGGTAGAAGACAGAAAGCTCTGTCAGCACAGTATTGCAAACCCGCTGACATTTCCAATCATGCTTTGGACGTCCGAGTCATATGAGTGTATACACGGTAAATGGCGTTCACTGACGCGCCTCAAAGCATTCGACTTTGGCAACATGAGAGTTGGGACAACTTCATGTGGAGCAGAGTCACGGCAACTAGTGAGACCACAAGAAGTGAAGACTTTAACAAAGGTATGCCAACGAAGGACAATGCTAGCTTTTCCCTATAGGCATCTTTTGAAAGCGCAGTAATGATACGCTTTTTTCCTAAAAACAATCATTTGAGGAACAGCGTGACGGCTATATGACAAGAAGTCTAAAGAAACTGGTGACAGCATTTGTTTCCCAGGGTAGACACACAGACGTAAAATAGGATGTTACACGAACACCATGTGAGTAATTCCCAAAAGGTTGTACAGAGTTAATGGCTAATAAACCTGTATCACAAGAGCGCACATGGGTCATTAAGTGAGTAAGCGCCAGATGTACCAAAAATCCAAATTGCGACTTGCAATTTGCGAGTCCCTGCGACTCGCAAATTGCAAGTCACAATTTGGTAAGCAGAAAGGTGTCTCAGAAAACCTTCTGCAACTCGCAATGGGGTCGCAAAGACCCACCTCATTAATATTAATGAGGTGGGTTGCAGTTTGCGACCCCATTGCGAGTAGGGGCACTCACGGGGATGGTGGCCTGCTGGAGTCAGCAGACCACCATGTCCGTGACTGCTTTTTAATAAAGCAGTTTTTTTTTTTTTCTAAGTGCAGCCCGTTTTCCTTAAAGGAAAACGAGCTGCACTTTGAGAAAAAAAAAACGAAACCTTTAGTTTCGGATTTTTTCAGGGCAGGTAGTGGTCCATTGGACCACTGCCTGCTCTGAAAAAATATTTATTTGTCCAGTCACAAAGGGGAAGGGGTCCCATGGGGACCCCTTCCCGTTTGTGACTGGGTTACCATCCACTTCAAGTGGATGGTAGCTGCGATTGCAAAAGCGGTCGCAAATGGAATTGAATTGCATTGCGAGTCGCAAATAGGAAGGGAACACCCCTTCCTATTTGCGAGTCGGAAATGCATTTTACGAGTCGGATCCGACTCGCAAAATGCATTTCTGAATACCGGTGAGGCTTTTGCGCCTCGCAAACGGCGTTTTTCGTCATTTACGACTCGCAAACGCTTTGGTACATCTGGCCCTAAGACTCTAATCAACAGCACTTTTCCTCTACTCTTCTATTTATAATTGACATACTTTTAAGTAAAATCACTGCAGTACAATAATAGGTTACCAGGAACTCTAAATTGAGCTTACAATAGCTTTGCATACCATAGAGGTGCATGTACACTTGGAAATGGGTATGTGCCTGAAATGTACTAACACGTATAATGGTGTATGATATGACTCATTATTCTTTAATACTATATTTTTAGATTCCCAACCCTGAGGAATTTGGTGTGGCCCCGAAGATGACCCCGTATCAAAATGTATGCCCTGGTTTGAATAGAGGTTGAAACACTGGATAATGTATTTTAAGGAAAGTGCTCGAATGGTCCAGAAGGATCATCTGTTATAGAAGGAAGAGATTACTCTTCATGGAACTTGCTTGTGGAACTAGAATTGAAGGGGGCAATTTGAAGACCATTCTGCATTACCCAATATTCTTGTGGACATTGGATGAACTCTTGTGTTTGAAGCTATTCCAGGGAATAATCTGATGGGTAGGTTATATGGACAAAACAGGGACAGGACTCCCACATCTGTTTATATATTAAAAGATTTCTTTCATGGATATATTGTAATCCTTGTCAGGCAGATGTAATTAGTCTCTTTTCTATCTAATCTCAGGCAAATGTGCATGTTTTTCTGTGATTAACTGAGGTGATGGTGTACAAATTGATATGGAAATTATACAAAATGAAACCAGAAATATATTAATGTACAGACAGGATTGATGTACTGTGGTGTATGAAATAGAGTAATCAAAAGCCAGTGGGGTCTACTTTTGCTGTTGTCTAGGTTTCCAAAGGGCCATCTAGTTAGTAGGCCCAGTACTAGTAGTCATCAGTGCATGAAAGAAATATTTCAGTGGTGTATGTTTTTAAAACTTAATTTAGGGCAGGGATGGCATTGGATTAAATTACAAATATTGGCTTTTTTTGCATTTCATTTTATATACGTTGTGCAGTTAATTTTCATGTTTTGCATTGCTGAATAAATGTTAGTGTTTTTTGAGTGTTACCACCATGCCTCATTAATGCCAGCGAGTGTGTGTGTTTGTCATCATCCACCATTTGTCTTTGTTCTCCATGCCGTGTGGCAAGGGGCCATTTTGTGTAGTCTATGTCCATAGGCTTGGATGTGTTCTTTGTTCTCCATGCCTCCTTGTTTGCAGTTGTTGTTGACCATGTGGCCGGTGGACATTTTCTGCATCCAACCAGTGTTCCTTTGCCATAGGTGTGCATGTGTTTGTCTTTGTTCTCCTTGTTGTTGTTGCCTGACCGTGTGGCTGGCAGCCATTTTGTGCAGTGTAGGAAACTGGCCTGGTATGTGGTGGGTACATACCTAAGGTACTTACACCTTATACCAGGTATCCCCTCTTAGTGAAGTATAGACAGTGTCTAGAAGCCAGGCTCTCTAGAATTATCTGTGGATGAGCAGCCATGGCTTATCTGGGAGACATGCAAAGCTCATGCAAAACCACTGTAGTCACACAGCACTTACAAACATGAAAGAAAACACTCAGTTGAACAAAAACTGAAGGTACTTTATTTTTGGTCAAACAATACGACAAAATACTAGAAGGGCAACCCTCCAATAGGAGGCAAGTAATACACTAATTATATACACTAGGAAGCAGCAATAGGCACAGAAAAGGTTAGAAAACAGTGCAAATGCAGTTAGACAATAGTGACCCTAGGACCCAAACCAGATACTAAAAAAATGGAACGCAAACACAGGAACCCCCACCTAGGTAAGTGGAATGTGTACAGGGGAGCTGGGAGTAGTAGAAAACCACAGAGGTAAGTAACACAGTGCCCCCCAGCGACCAGGAAAGCAGGAGTAAATCACTGAAATTTCCCCCAAACCACCCAAAAGGAAGGAAAAGAAGACACCCAGACAAGAATGCAAGAAACCAGCGGTGGATTCCTGGAGGAAGACCTGTGGAGAGAGGGTACCAAGTCCAAGAGTCACAGTGTATTCCAGGAGGAGTAGGAGCTACCACCCACCCATCTATACTTGCAGGAGTTGGTCAAAGGTGATAAAGATCCGGTCAGCACTGCAGCCCTGGAGCCGGAGAAGAGTTCCTGAGGGATACAGAAAATGCCCCATGCTGGAATGAAGATTGCAGACGGGTGTCGGTGCAGGAATTCCACCAACAAGCCTTGGCAAAGGCAAATTTACAGTTAGCAAAAAAGTGGTGCTGCCAGGGACCAGCAAGACCCAGGTGGACTCAACCCAGGAGGAGGGTGAGTCAGAGGGGACCCTCAGCGGCACAGAGAGCCCACAGGAGCAAAGGCAGCACCCACAGGACAGGGACACAGAAGTCGCAGAAGGGGCCCATGCAGCACACAGAATGGTGCCAAGCCACAGGAGAACCACTCAGGGGGCTGTGCATCGCAGGAAGGAATGCTGAGGGCTGGAGCTGCACATAGCCTGAAGTTCCCTTGAAGGAGATGCAAACAAGCCTTGGCAGATACAAGAGATGCAGTGCACGGGGCTACAGTCCTGCATGGGAAGGCAAGGGCTTACCTCCATCAGAGTTGGACAGCTGGCAGAGAGGACCAAGAGGACTACTCCGGACCACCACCCATGATGCAGGATCCACGCAGCTTAGGAGGAGATGAGATCCACGCAGCCGGTCGTCATTGCAGCAGGTGCCTGCGGATGCAGGGGAGTGACTCCTTCACTACAAGAGAGATTCGTTTTTCCTTCTCATTTAGACTGAAGACTTGCCACCCTCAGAGGATGCATATCCGGAGAAACGTTGCAGAAGCTGGGAGGAGCTGTGGAAACAATGTTGCAAGAAGAGTCTTCTTCGCAGATGCAGATTGTTGGTTCCTGGAAGGCCCAGTTGCAGTTCCAGTGGTTAGAAGTTGAAGTAAGGTTGCAGAGGATTGCTGCTGGAATTTTGCAGGCCGAACCTGAGGACCTACCCAAGAGAGAGACCCTAAATAGCCCTGAAAGGGGGATTGGTCATGTAACCAGGTGACAAACTATCAAGCGGAGGCTCAGACGTCATCTGCCTGGCCTGGCCACTCAGATGCTCCCAGAGGCCCCTGCCAACCTTGGATTCAAGACGGGAGAACCCAGGGACCCTCAGGAGTAGCTCTGGGCACCACCCCAAGGGTGGTGATGGACAGGGGAGTGGTCCCTCCCTTTTCCATTGTCCAGTTTTGTGCCAGAGCAGGGACTGGAGGTCCCTGAACCAGTATGGACTGTTTTTTGCACTGATGGCACCAAATGTGCCCTTCAAAGCATACCAGTGGCTTGGGGAGGCTACCTCTCCCAAGCCATGTAACACCTGTTTCCAAAGGGAGTGGGTGTCTTCTCCCCCCCCCCCCCCCGAAATCCTTTGTTCTCCCTTCCTGACTTGAGCTGTTCAAGCAGCAGGAGGGCATAAACCTGACTGAGGGGGTGGCAGCAGCTTGGCTGCCTGGAAAACCCTGGAAGACTGGTGGGAGCAATTCTGGGGGTCCTCTAAGGAGCCCCCAGAGTGCATGGAATCATACTTTCAATACTGGCAACAGTATTGGGGTATGATTGCGACATGTTTGATACCAAATATGCGTAGGTTCGGAGTTACTGTTATGTAGCTGGACATAGGTTGTGACCTATCAATCAATCAATCAATCAATCAGGGAATTTGTAAAGCGCATTACTCACCCGTGAGGGTCTCAAAGCGCGGGAAGGGGAGCTGCTACTACTCGAGCAGCCATGTTTTGAAATGTCTCCTGAAGGTAAGGAGGTCCTTAGTCTGACGCAGGTGGGTGGGAAGGATGTTCCACGTCTTGGCGGCGAGGTGAGAGAATGATCTGCTACCGGTGGTTGTTCTGCGGATGTGTGGGATGGTGGTGAGGGCAAGGTCGGCAGAGTGAAGCTGTAGGGTTGGGGTGTAGAAGGATAGCCGTCTGTGGAGGTATTCTGGTCCAGTATTGTGCAGTGCCTTGTGAGCCTGGGTGAGTAGTTTGAAGGTGATTCTCTTGTTGACGGGGAGCTAATGCAGGTCTCTCAGGTGGGCTGTGATGTGGCAGTGGCGGGGAATGTCCAGGATGAGGCGTACGGAGGGGTTCTGGATGCGTTGCAATCTTTTCTGGAGTTTGGTCTTGGTTCCTGCGTAGCAGGCACTGCTGTAGTCCAGTTTGCTGCTTACGACGGCTTGGGTGACTGTTCTTCTGATTTCAGTGGGGATCCATTTGTAAATCTTCCGAAGCATGCAGTTGGTGTTGAAGCAGGAGGAGGAGATGGCGGTGACTTGCTGGGTCAAAGATAGTGAAGAGTCCAGGATGAATCCCAGGTTGTGTGCATGGTCGGTGGGTGTCGGTGCGGTTCCCAGTGTGAAAGGCCACCAGGAGTTGTCCCATGAAGAGAGGTTGTAGCCGTAGATGAGGACCTCAGTCTTGCCAGAATTCTGTTTCAGGCAGCTGTTTTTCATCCATTCGGCGATGGCCTTCCTTCCTTCATGGAGGTTGGGCTTGGCGGTGTCCTTGGTGAAGGAGAGGATCAGCTGGGTGTCATCGGCATATGAGATGATGTTGAGGTTGTGAGATCGGGCGATGCTAGCGAGCGGAACCATGTAGACTTTGAAGAGGGTCGGGCTGAGGGACGAACCCTGGGGTACGCCGCAGATGATTTTGGTGGCTTCAGAGTGAAATGGAGGGAGGCAGTGGTTTTACTTTATGTTTGGTATTTATTACATATGTATCCAACCACACTAAAATTGTATTTGTACTATTTTAACCTGCAACAATGCCACGTTTCACTAACTACACGTTTTTCTTGCATGGTTGCTTTTAGGCGCACACAAGAAGAGACCTCACATCACCTGCAGTACTACCAAAAAGAAGGCCTTACAGTTACTTTGGTCCTCCAAACTCTTCCGCTCTTGCATCTTGGTGCCACTGCCAATTTAGAGCTTAAGATGGCCCTAAAGAAAGTTGCCCCCAAGAAAGTGGTTAGAGAGAAGAAGCAGCTTTCTAGCAGTGTCGTGCCAACTGCAACCTTTTTCAGGAGATGTGTGCCTGCCACACTAGCCTCGGGGGAGGAACCTCGGAGCACCACCCCAACCTAAGCCCAAGACCATGTCTGTCTGTGAGGCAGCCAATGCAACCATGGCGACTGTAGGAAGTTGGCTCTGTACGTGCTATTTCAAAGTAAGGAATAGCATGCACAGAGTCCAAGGGTTCCCCTTAGAGGCAAAATAGTGGTAAAAATAGATAATACTAATGCTCTATTTTGTGGTAGTGTGGTCGAGCAGTAGGCTTATCCAAGGAGTAGGGTTAAGCATTTGTTGCACATACACATAGACAATAAATGAGGTACACACACTCAGAGACAAATCCAGCCAATAGGTTTTGTATAGAAAAATATCTTTTCTTAGTTTATTTTAAGAACCACAGGTTCAAATTTAACATGTAATATCTTGTTTGAAAGGTATTGCAGGTAAGTACATTAGGAACTTTGAATCATTTCAATTGCATGTATACTTTTCAAGTTATTCACAAATAGCTATTTCAAAAGTGGACACACTGCAATTTTCACAGTTCCTGGGGGAGGTAAGTTTTTGTTAGTTTTACCAGGTAAGTACGACACTTACAGGGTTCAGTTCTTGGTCCAAGGTAGCCCACCGTTGGGGGTTCAGAGCAACCCCAAAGTTACCACACCAGCAGCTCAGGGCCGGTCAGTTGCAGAGTTCAAAGTGGTGCCCAAAACGCATAGGCTATAATGGAGAGAAGGGGGTGCCCCGGTTCCGGTCTGCTTGCAGGTAAGTACCCGCGTCTTCGGAGGGCAGACCAGGGGGGTTTTGTAGGGCACCGGGGGGGACACAAGCCCACACAGAAATTTCACCCTCAGCGGCGCGGGGGCGGCCGGGTGCAGTGTTAGAACAAGCGTCGGGTTCGCAATGTAAGTCAATGAGAGATCAAGGGATCTCTTTAGCGCTGCAGGCAGGCAAGGGGGGGGGCTTCCTCGGGGAAACCTCCACTTGGGCAAGGGAGAGGGACTCCTGGGGGTCACTTCTGCAGTGAAAGTCTGGTCCTTCAGGTCCTGGGGGCTGCGGGTGCAGGGTCTTTTCCAGGCGTCGGGACTTAGGTTTCAGAGAGTCGCGGTCAGGGGAAGCCTCGGGATTCCCTCTGCAGGCGGCGCTGTGGGGGCTCAGGGGGGACAGGTTTTGGTACTCACAGTCGTAGAGTAGTCCGGGGGTCCTCCCTGAGGTGTTGGTTCTCCACCAGCCGAGTCGGGGTCGCCGGGTGCAGTGTTGCAAGTCTCACGCTTCTTGCGGGGAGTTGCAGGGTTCTTTAAAGCTGCTCCTTTGGATAAAGTTGCAGTCTTTTTGGAGCAGGTCCGCTGTCCTCGGGAGTTTCTTGTCGTCGTCGAAGCAGGGCAGTCCTCAGAGGATGCAGAGGTCGCTGGTCCCTTTGGAAGGCGTCGCTGGAGCAGAGTTCTTTGGAAGGCAGGAGACAGGCCGGTGAGTTTCTGGAGCCAAGGCAGTTGTTATCTTCTGGTCTTCCTCTGCAGGGGTTTTCAGCTAGGCAGTCCTTCTTCTTGTTGTTGCAGGAATCTAATTTTCTAGGGTTCAGGGTAGCCCTTAAATACTAAATTTAAGGGCGTGTTTAGGTCTGGGGGGTTAGTAGCCAATGGCTACTAGCCCTGAGGGTGGGTACACCCTCTTTGTGCCTCCTCCCAAGGGGAGGGGGTCACAATCCTAACCCTATTGGGGGGAATCCTCCATCTGCAAGATGGAGGATTTCTAAAAGTTAGAGTCACCTCAGCTCAGGACACCTTAGGGGCTGTCCTGACTGGCCAGTGACTCCTCCTTGTTATTCTCATTATTTTCTCCGGCCTTGCCGCCAAAAGTGGGGGCCGGGGCCGGAGGGGGCGGGCAACTCCACTAGCTGGAGTGTCCTGCGGTGCTGTGACAAAGGGGTGAGCCTTTAGCATCTCCACCCAGTGCAGGCTTTGTTACTGGCCTCAGAGTGACAAAGGCACTCTCCCCATGGGGCCAGCAACATGTCTCTAGTGTGGCAGGCTGCTGGAACCAGTCAGCCTACACAGATAGTCGGTTAAGTTTCAGGGGGCACCTCTAAGGTGCCCTCTGTGGTGTATTTTACAATAAAATGTACACTGGCATCAGTGTGCATTTATTGTGCTGAGAAGTTTGATACCAAACTTCCCAGTTTTCAGTGTAGCCATTATGGTGCTGTGGAGTTCGTGTTTGACAAACTCCCAGACCATATACTCTTATGGCTACCCTGCACTTACAATGTCTAAGGTTTTGTTTAGACACTGTAGGGGTACCATGCTCATGCACTGGTACCCTCACCTATGGTATAGTGCACCCTGCCTTAGGGCTGTAAGGCCTGCTAGAGGGGTGACTGACCTATACTTGCATAGGCAGTGAGAGGCTGGCATGGCACCCTGAGGGGAGTGCCATGTCGACTTACTCGTTTTGTTCTCACTAGCACACACAAGCTGGCAAGCAGGGTGTCTGTGCTGAGTGAGAGGTCTCCAGGGTGGCATAAGACATGCTGCAGCCCTTAGAGACCTTCCTTGGCATCAGGGCCCTTGGTACTAGAAGTACCAGTTACAAGGGACTTATCTGGATGCCAGGGTCTGCCAATTGTGGATACAAAAGTACAGGTTAGGGAAAGAACACTGGTGCTGGGGCCTGGTTAGCAGGCCTCAGCACACTTTCAATTGTAAACATAGCATCAGCAAAGGCAAAAAGTCAGGGGGCAACCATGCCAAGGAGGCATTTCCTTACAGCGACGCTGAAGAGCAGTGACGTTGAATTGGATTTGTCCCTTTAGTGAAGTAGTGCCCAATAGTTTCAGGAAACGGAGCAAAGTGGACAGAGGCCGCAGCCAACAATAGTAGATCTTTCCAAAGTTGGAGCAGAACAGGAAGTTAAGCTTCCTACAGAGCAAGAACCTCCTCTTTTAGAATCAATGGCTTCCAGATCTCCAGCAAGAAAAAAGAAAGGGTACTACTCCACCATCTTCTCCAAGTACCACTTCTGATGACGATGATTGGGACATGGAGTGGATCCTGTCAGAGTCTGAGAGATGCCAGGAGAGGCAAGGAAAAAGGAAAATTCCAGAAAGTCTTAGGATCATGTAAGAGGATGATGATGAAGAAGAAGAGGAAGAGGAGAAGGATGATGATGATGATGATGATGATAATGCAAAGCCAGTAATTGTGGAAACTGACACAGAGAAGTCCAACATTACTATCCAACCTGCTCCCGGGGATGTGGCACAGAAAGCACGGCCAACTGTCATTTTTGTAAGGCCCCAGCAGAGATCTGCACCAACCCATACCTCAGTAGAAGCATGTACTGCAGAGAGGAATTCATCACACCCACCTTCCTCCAGTTCCTCTTCAGGCATTGGCAGTGGCCCAGTAAGAAAATACTCCTCCCCAGTTCGGGATATTTTTACGATTAGCAAACAGGAAGAGAACCCTGTGATACCGCCATTTGCCATATGAGTTTTCGTCGAGGTAAGCCTGGTTCACATTACGGTACTGGAGACCAGATGACCCATATGAAAAAACACCCAGCAATCTGGTGCAAGGAGCACCTTAAAAAAGGCTGAACGTGGTTGCTGTGGTAAAGGTGAAGAGAGGTGGGAAACATCAGCTACAACTGGTCAAATCACAGTGGAAGGAGAGAAAAAGAGAGTGACATCCTTACGCAAACCAGCCATGTCCCCAGCAGTGCACCAGAATCACCCGCCTCAGGGACCTCATTATAGCACAGGAAGACACAGGGTCAGATGGAGACACCAAAGCATACAGTGACTGCACCACGATGCACATTAAGTCTACCACCACCTACATCTCAAAAGTGGCCAGCATCAGTGGCCCCACAAAAGAAGAAAATCCAGGCTATGATTGCGCAGTATTTAGACAGCAGAGGCCCTACTACCGCAGCCACCCAATGGCATCTTTGTACAATAGGAAGCTGGCAAAAATGTTAGCACTGAACCTCCTCACTTTTTTATTTTGTGGAAGGAGTAGGATTCTTAGAGTTTGTGGCAGCCATCTTCCCAAAATGGAACCTATTTTGCCAGAGTTGCTGTTCCAGCGTCGCATCAAGATGTGTTGCTATTGGTTGAAAAAAAGTTTGCAGCATAGTGTTGTCCACACTATCCACCTGATGACACACATGTGGACCAGCTGTCAGGGTACGGATTGCATGTGCATCACTGCACACTGGATCTCTTTTGTGGTAGTAAAGCAAAAGCTATCTACAGATCTTGTTCCAAAAGAAATTTTTAAGAGGGTTCGGCAGCATGCAACAGTAGCCAATTTCGCCATGGAGAATCACACACAGCTGCAAACATCTTGGACGAATTTCATAGCAAGGTGTCTGAATGGCTGTGACCCATAGGTCTCTGAATTGGATTTGTTGTCATGGACAATGGCAGTAACATAGTCAAGGCCTTGGCGGATGGTGGCTATTGCAGGTTCCTGTGTTTGGTTCACTGCATCAACTTGGTTGTGCAAGACATTCTCAAAAAAGAAG
Organism: Pleurodeles waltl; assembly: GCF_031143425.1. Taxonomy (NCBI): domain Eukaryota; kingdom Metazoa; phylum Chordata; class Amphibia; order Caudata; family Salamandridae; genus Pleurodeles; species Pleurodeles waltl. The sequence goes on along the minus strand of NC_090451.1, from coordinate 690,529,349 downwards.
ACATAGGGCCTGATTCTAACCTTGGCGGACGGCGGAGGCCGTCCGCCAAGGTTCCGCCGCCAAATGACCGCACCGCGGTCACAAGACCGCTGCGGCCATTCTAACATTTCCTCTGGGCCGGCGGGCGCTCTCCAAAAGAGTGCCCGCCGGCCCAGAGGAAATGCCCCTGCAACGAGGACGCCGGCTCAGAATTGAGCCGGCGTAGTTGCAGGGGTGCGACGGGTGCAGTTGCACCCGTCGCGTATTTCAGTGTCTGCATGGCAGACACTGAAATACTTTGCGGGGCCCTCTTACGGGGGCCCCTGCAGTGCCCATGCCATGGGCATGGGCACTGCAGGGGCCCCCAGGGGCCCCGCGGCACCCCCTACCGCCATCCTGTTCCTGGCGGGTCTGGCGGTAGGGGGTGTCAGAATCCCCATGGCTGCGGAGCGCGCTCCGCAGCCATGGAGGATTCCCCCGAGCAGCGGAAAGTCGGCGGGAGACCGCCGACTTTCCGCGGTGCTCCCGTGGTCGGTGGCCCTGGCGGCCACCGGCCACCAGGGTCAGAATGACCCCCATAGTCAGCAACATACTGACCACTTACAGATGAATCTGCACCCATTTCAGCCATTTTTTCAAAGCCCGGAAACAGTTGCAGATTATTCAGTGTGGTAACAGAGTACCAGGTAAAACCCTGATACAGGAGGTGCCAACACTTTGGAGCTCAACCTATTATATGTTGCAACGTTTGTTGGAACAGTACAGACAGATCAATGACTGTCATTCTAAGAGGAGGGGATGCAATTGGGAAAGCTATGACCATGGATGCAGACAAATTGGGTCTAGTCAAATGCCTGACAGAAATGCTGCTACCTTTTGAGGTTTTTAAAGGGGAAGTTAGCAAGGAGGACAGTGAAATGGACCAAGCTATCCCACTGTTGCATTTGCTACAGGACCAGCTAAAGAAGGTATCGGAAAGGTTCGCACTCGGAGGTGTAAACAAAAACCCAGAAGCGCATGCCTTGGTTGAGAGCCTAAGCTATCGCTTGACTTTTAATGCAAGGCTGCAAAATGTCATTATCATGTCCAAAGAGTACATCTGTGCCATCCTACTTGATCCACACTACAAAAAAAAAAAATCCTCTTCATTCCTTTTTGTGAAGGGGATGTTTAAAAATACACAAGGTGGATTTTTGAGCAAGCCAGAGAACTGGGAGAAGAACAGCTGGAACGTAGAGTCCCACTCTGCAGTTCTGGGGTGCTGCCTACAACTTCCAGAGATGGCAGTCTTGTCTCATAGCAGCCAACACCAGCAACAAGAACACTGGCAATAAAAGCATCAGAAGAATCAGACCCAACCGCTGCATTGGCTTGCTTTTCAGTGACAGGTCTTAAGTCCAGTGCAGAGGCGAAGGCAAAAGAGGTGGACCAAATGGCAGTACCACTGACACTTCAGAGGGCGTTCCAGGGGTATCTGGATGACCCAAAATAGGTCAAAACCTAGTGGTTCAAAACCCATTGGTGTATTAGGATGAGACGATGAGCCAATGGCCAATGCTTAGCAGGCTAGCAATAAAGTATCTGTCTTGTCCTGTAGCCAGTGAGTATACTGAATGCATGTTCAGTACAGCTGGTGCAGATGTTACAGTGAGAAGGACCAGTCTCTCCCCTCAAAACGTGGAGAGATTAACCATGATCAAAATGAACCAGCATTTTATACCACCTGAATACACTGTTCCTGGTCCACAGGAGGAGGAAGAGGATGACTGGCCAGAAACAAGTGTGTTTGTTGACCAACGTCTGTGTGAGCCACCTGAGTATGAGGACGAACTCTCCTTCCCAGACTGAGTATGACAGTGCCACAATAGATGTTTTTCATTATTTCTCGTTTAACTTCTTTCTTGCTTTGCAAAACAAATATATATATATATTTATTTTTTTTGTCTCAGATTTACGCTGCCCCACCATTTTTTTGTCACATATTATATGGCCGGTTTGGAGTTGGATCGTGTGGAGTGGGGAAGCCCTCACATTCCATTCAGGACACTGGAGACAATGCCTGTCTCTCTCACACGTCATTGCCTATCCTTTGTTTGTTTTGTTTTTTTACATCACCTAGCAGGGTTGCCCCAGAAGATCATTGATTAAAAGACTGTCAGTGCCAATGCCAAATTCCATTGTGTTGCTACTTGCTACCAATGGAGGAGATAACATTTTGGTCAACCATCATGCTAGGATTGGAAGAGGTAACTACTAATTATTGCACCAATGAGTGGCGATATATTGAGTGATGAATGATGATGTATGTGGTGGCAGACAGTGAGGGGTGAAGTTCAACACATTTGTAAACTTGAGTCTGATGATTTGCAATGTTTGGGGGCTGATGGGTGATAATTTTTTCCTGAAAGTGATTGGTCTTTCAAACTTAGTGAAATTTATTTGCAGGTCTACTCCTTGTTTTCCTGGTTCCTCATACAAGAGCAGTCACCTTAGTTACCAAACACAAATCTAAACAAAATACTCCAGTTCTTTTTCTCTAATTGTTCTTCAACAGCAGTGCACTTGACTACACAGGTCTAGCTCGCTCGGTCGGGGCCTTCTGTCCTCCTGAATCTGGGAGTTCCTCAGAATCAGGAGGAGGAGAATGGAAGGACTCAGGGTGGGACTATCTCAACAGCTAAAAGGAGAAAGTTATCAACTTCAAAGAGAAACCATGATGATGGCGAATACTTTGAGGCCTAGTACTCACTCAGCTCTCTCGACTGGAGAGAGGTGCGCTGTTGGGAAATGTTGCTGAGTATGTGTTTGCAGCATTGCTGGCACAAACGTCAAAATCCTATTTATGTTCTTGCTTTGCCTTTGAGTTTTCTTGGTACACTCCTGACTCCTCATGAATCTTAAGCTCACCTTGCTTCCCTTTGTCCTTCTCATTTACTCTATAATACAGTTACAGGTTGTTTTCAATACCCAGGCCCTCTCCTGCGCACTCAGAACTTGGTGAAAGCTCAAGACTTCAGCTTACCTACCGGACAGGTTCAGCTAGGCACCTAAGAGTGAATGACATTCCAAGAACAATGGAGATGCACTGCCCAATTTGGCAATACAGTATCATTTTCCTTTCAACAATCATAATTTTTAGAACTGGGTGTGTTAACTTCAATCCTCCATAATTTGCAAGTTTGAAACCTAGAATACATAACTTTTAGATTTATGCTATCTTTGGTCTCTCTGGGGCAGAAGGACTGTTTGCAATGCATTTAACTGAACTGTATCATACTTATCCCTTCATCATTTCTTTCCACAACAGACTGATGGTGTGCTACTCGCTGCCCTACTGAATTTTGCCATGGTTTCTTTTGTGTAGTGTTTATCTTTGTCACACCTTTCCCCAAATCCCCTCTCCCATCCATTCATCGAGCCCATAACCCTCTTCTCCCGGGCTGTGTGATTCATTGAGGTGTTTATTTTACACCATAATTGGACCACACACTTGCTAGGGCGGATGTGATGAAAGCAACACAAACTCACTGCGCAATCTTCTATTACCTGAGCAATATTCCACACCGGCACCATTAACATCATCATTCATGCATTGTTTTGTGTATTGCATAAGTGCTTAACCTTGTCCAACCACTGGACTCTGAGCTCATTTCTCCTGACTCCATGATTTCATTTCCTAAGTTTAGTTTTTAAATACTGGCTCGGTTACCACTGCTCTGAAGGAGTTGATGTTGCTAGTTTTTAGTATCTTATCAGGTCTTCTTTGTGGTGCGTCAAATACTGTTGTTGTGGTAGTCTGGGCTCAGTCTTTCTAAAGTTATGATTTAATATGGCACATTAACTATTTTTTCTTTCAATTTAGTTGACAGTGATGGATAACCCTTTGATTAATCTTGCAGTTGGAGTCTGCGTAGGTGGCAGTGTCACCTTCTGTCGTCAGTGTTACAGCACTGGCCTACTACTACTACTACCACCACCACCTACCACCCCCTTAATATGCCACCTTGGGAAAAACCCTGCAGTAAGAAGACTCCCTCACTTTATCTATTCAGGTGAGAGAACAACCATGGATTGAAGTGAACTTGTTTAGTTAGTAATTAACTCCTACTGAAGATGTTTTTATTGTATTTGTGGGTGAAATAGACAATAGCAATAATCCCCTAGTGGTCAATATAGTTGCAGAGGGCAATAGAGCAAGGGTATAAGTAAATGACATACACATCTTTTAGCACATTTAAAAAAACAGGCTACACTAAAAATACAGCAATGAAAACTAAAACACCAAAATAAACATTTGATGCATAAATCAAGTAAAATAAACTATCCCCTTTTTATTTTTAACAAACACAAAAAACAACCCTTATCAACCACAACAGACCCACCCACCTCCCTCCCCCAAACAAACAGCCCTAGCCCCGAAAAGGTCAACATGAAAAGTTTTTGAAAACCTCATCCAAACTCCCTCTCCACCCACAGCAAGCCCCTCCCACCAAAACAAAAAATGTAAAAAGGGCTCAGAAAAGCAGTTCCAAGCTCTGCTTGATTCTAGCGACCCGGCTCTCCACAGGTTCATCCGCTGCAGGACACGGTGGAGCTTGAGGGGGCAGAAGCAGGTGCAGTCAGGGACCCTGATAGCTGGCAACTGTGCTGGAGATATAGTGGCTGGGAGGCTGGGGCTGGCATGATGCTGAGCTGGGCCCTGGGTCCGAGGCAGCTATTGCAACCTCTTCCTCCTCCAGGACCGCCAGCCACCAGTAATCAGCCTGCCACAGATGGGCCACTATCTCCTGCCTGGTTGGTGGTTGTCCAGCAAGAGTAGCTACATAGATAAGAGAAAAAAAAAGACAAATTGTAAACAATGTTCTGAACAAACATTCCTTCAAAAGTAGGCAGTGGGTGGCACATTAGTAGTCCACTGCTTGTCCTCTAGGGACATTGGAATTTGGTGTGATTATAATTAGGGCCAATTTTATTTGTTTACCCACACATGCCTCACATAAAAAGCACGGACTATCTGGTATAAAAGAATTAAGGCAGATTAACACCAGATTAAATAAAACAGTGATTTCATTTTTTTTGTCTTAAAGGCTTTTCTAGTAACTTAGCAGACTTTCAATGGAAAAAGTATAATGAATTACCTCTCATTTATGAGTAAGGCATTATGCACTCTGGAGTACAAGTTTCATGCTAGCCAGCGTTTCAAGTACTTTGCTGTCTGCAGCTCGGGCAGCTGAAGTTTACAATTATCTATCTTTAATTCCAATGGCCCTGCTCTTCCCCAAATGCCTTTCACTTACTTTCTACCCTGACTCCAAAGAGGCAGATGAATAAATAAGATATGTTACACATGTCATGTATAAAATGCGGATATATTTACCTGTCTGCTATAAGCAGGCGGTAGGGAAAACGATGCAGTGCACTACAGGGATTGGACCAGGCTATATAGATTGCATTTGACACATTTGTCACAGAGTATCCCTTACGCCAAACTTGAAATCAAGCACTTACTAGTCCCACTTTACTCACTGGCCTTGCCCACCAGTACAAATTCTTTCCAACAAATTCATCCGCTGGGCACTATGGAAAGGGAACTTCACTTACTCTACTACAGAGTAAGGCATCCGGATTAGATGGGTAGGTAGAGCTTTTGGTATAGAATAGAGGGGTGTCACTGATCATTGATTCATCCATCGTGTGCCTAAGCTTTGTCTTATTCAGTCACTATATAGACGAAAGACTAAAGGGAAAAATCTGAAGAAGCGTAAAATAAATCTGTTATGGGAAACAATTAAATATATATTTTCGAAACACTTCACATAGTAATAAAGGTGTAGCGCATGCCAAGAATGGATTTTTCAATTTGTTTGGTAGGCTGGAATGGAAGAGATGACTGAGTGGGCAAAGGGAAAACAACACATCTTGTGTATCCGGTTTGCAATGCATTGAAAACTTCTTTGTAAATGCTGCATTAACTGAAGTAGACACACATTGCACAGCCAACACTTCAGCACAAATTGAACCATGCTGCACTTCTTTGGCCTTGGGTGGCAAAATGCCATTGGCAGGGAGGGGGTGGATGAGTGATGATAATGGGTGGGATACATATCTGCCTTGTTTAAAAAATACCTTGAGTCAAGGGATTAGAACACAAATTAAAACACCCCTACTTTGAAACATAGCTCTGATAACCTTAAAGCATAGCATAAGTGAAGTATGTGAGCAGCATGCCCCTCTACAGAAGAGCTCCCTTCTTTATTCATCTAAGCAATTATTCAATCATCCTCTCATTCTTCAGACCATTTTCACCCATAGTCACCATGATTCAAACTTTACTTTCCCTCATTCAGTCTTTCACAAAAAAATCATAATCCATTATCCATCCATTGAGTATCCACTATCCACCCTTTCTTTCAATCATCCTTTCATCTATCCATCCATTTACCCAATAGTCACCCACGCATTCTTTCATCAACTCATGAATCCTTTCCTTTCACTCATTTCACCCATCCTTTCTTTCCCGTTTACATCAAGCCATCATTTTTAGTGTACATTATGTGTGCTTTGCCGAGCTGCAGATAGAAGACACCATAAGTAATCCAACCATAGTAATTGTCAATAAGCAAGCAATGTGACTTACCACCGCCAGTCGCTGTTGCCGCATCTTCCCGATCCACTGGCTCCTGCAGCGAAACTTAAGGCAGCTCCACTGGTGGTTGGTGTGGCTCAAAAAAACATTATATACACCTCCCCTTAATTTTTTAAATAAAAAAATTGCAACCACAATACATCGTGACAGTTATGTTAGCGCTGCAGTATCGTCTATCAAAAATATCACTCTGGGAATTTAGTTGTTTTACATTGATAGAAAAGCCAGGTAGTCAGGCTAACCAAACACTTTGCGCAATGGAGGGGGAGAGCTATAGCCTATGATGATGATGATGACTTGGAAGGATTGAAGCGCAATGAGTGGGTGGGATAAAAATAATCAATGAAAGACAGACAGGTATAGCAGGAACTAAACAAAAATTGGATGCGGTGGAAAAAAAAGCATACAGTATAAAAAAAAGCAAACAAGGCAAAATTAAAAGAAGTGGGCAGAGGTAAAGGTTAGTGAAATAATAATAATATTAAATAATAGGACTTACTGGGATGAGCAGAGCCCTCAGCATTGGCACTGGAGGTCGACGTCTGCCCAGCTTCTGCCGGACCCGCCTCTGTGGTGCCCCTCTTCTTACCCTTGGGTACTGTAAGATATGAATAAGATTTTTTAAAAAAATTAAAAAAAAAAAAAAAGGTCAATGGTACAGTTAATCCCCACAAGATTATTATAGGACATACAAATGCAGTAACATTACACTTAAATCAGATCACCTATGGTACTAGTATGATTAATGATTAATCTTTGATTCTATTGTCATTTCTCAACCCCGTTGATGGACCAATTCAGTTTCTTTTTTGCAATGCACAGATGCATTCTAATCCTACACATAACTGTGAAATATCTTGGGACTGTATGAGCTAGATAAAGTAAGTCATGGAACACCAAGTCACTGATATCACTAATTCACTATAATGACAGGAGGACAGAGGAGACTGCATTGCAATGGCTTCTTAAATAATCAGGCAAAGCGAGTGCCTACGAGTATGATGATGTAGTGCCGAGCACCTGCCTAACTCTAACCGGATCAAATAATAAATAATATTTTTAACATAAACTAAACTTAACTTACCTCAGAGTGTGAGCAGCATGCTATTCGGAAAAAAAATTCAGCACCGTAGAACACAAACACAATAATATAGTCTGTACTCACCCAAGCCCCGGAATCTCAAAGCCTAGGCGGTCAAGCAGGTCCTACTTGGGGTCGATGATATCTGCCTGGTGGTGTGTCAGCTGCTGGGTGGTGTGCTAGACCTGGGTGGTGCCCCGAACACACTTGCGCACAACAGCCCAACACAACTGACCCTCCCACAGGGGATAATAGCTCCCAGGCCTGCCACCAGCATGGAGAGAAGGTGGCGCTGCACGTAGAGAACCAGTGCTGCCACCTCTTGCTCACAAAAGATGGGCCGAGGCTGCACCCCTTGGCAGCGCTGACGCCCACACAGTAGACGGCTGCTGCTAGCTGTCTGGGGGGGGAGGGGGTGGGGGCGGCTGGCACTACTGCTGCTCCCTTGTTTGCCCGTGCTGCCCTGCTCTGCCATTGTGCTGGGTTGTGGGGTGAAGAAAAGAACAGGAGGAGAAGAAATGAAGGAAGAAATAACTAAGTAAGTAAAGGGGAAAAGAAACAAAAATACAAAAAAACACTAATACAATAGATACAAATGAAGGGTTGATTCATTAGAAGGGTGGAGGATTGAAGAGATTATTAAGGGTTGAAAACAAAGCAGGCGAAGGGACCATAAACAGAGTGAAAAACAAGATGGCCACGCCCATCCGAACCGTGTGGTGCCATTCCTAAATACAGACAACCCCATGACCACATTCTTTAGTTAATTCCATGGATTGGTACATCCATTTGAAAGTTTCTGCTTCTAAAATATAGCACTGGGCAAATAAGTGCACCTGACTTTTGGGACTCTGTTAGACTTTTCATCCTTGGCGTGGTCTCCCTTAACTTTTTGCCTCTGTTCCCCAGGATGTTGATGTGTGCTGGACTCTGATTTTACTGTTTTTGGTACTCTGGGCACCTTACCACTGCTAACCAGTGCTAAAGTGCAAGTGCTCCTGTAGCCGGGCAGCGCAATGAGGACACGTACTCAGTGGTCGAATGCTACGGTGAGTTTTTATTTACAGTTAAAGGTATGAGCCCAGTAGTTTATGTTTCCCGCATCTATGATGTCTGTTTCATTAATTCTTCTCCTTGTCTTCTCGTTTCAGGGCTCCCAGGAGGCGCATGTGGGAAAACAAGACAAAGAACCAGTAAGTAGGCTGCCCTTAGTTACGGGTTTTTGTTTTCTTCTTATTTCCTGTCCTTCTTTCCCCTTCTTTCTTCTCTCTGACCTTTTCTCTATCTCTCTTTTACTTTTGTCAAATGTTGACGGCTTCTCTCTTTTCTTAGTTTCTCTTCTTCTGTATTCAGCTTCCTTGTTGTTCCGTTTCCTCTTGCTTGGTTTCTTTCTGTTTTCCTGGGTCTTTCCTTTTCTTTTCTTGCTACTATTTCTTGCCTCCTGTTTCACTTTCTACTTCTTTCTAAATTCTCGGGGTCTTGTCTCCTCCCTCTCATTCCTTTCTGTTGTTCCCTTGTTTTGTACTGTCCCCTCACCACAATCCCTTCTCTGTGCTGCCCCTTCACGAAAATACCCGCCTGTCAATCCTTTTCCTGTGCTGTCCCCTCCACCTTCTCTCTAAGTACCCACAAACAAACCAAAAGGCAGAATAAACAAAACATACACTGTAGCGTTGTAGTCCCCTCTCGCCCACCCCTTTCTTTCCCCAGCTTAGGTTTGCCACCCACCTGGGAGGGCCACGCTTTTCCCTAAGCGTGGCCGGAATTCTCGCTGGGCGCCTCCCGCGCCGCTGGTGCTGGTCTCTGGATCTCTGCGTTGTGCTCCGGCTCCTCCGTCGTCCGTGGCGTCTCCTCGGCTCCCGGTGAGGCTCTACGCTGTGCTGCTGCTCCTTTTGCGCCTCCCGTTCATCTCCTTTTCCTCATCTTCCTCCAACTCCGGCTTTAACTGTTCAATGGCACGAAGCTGCTTACTCTGCCCTTCCGCCCCCGGATGTACTAGGGAATTGGACGGCTCACATTCCCTTTCCAGGTCGGCAGCGGCAGAGTCGTGCAAGTCCATAGAATCAGGCGGGTCTGTTGCCGTTCCCCACGGCCCGTTACAGCTCCTTTACAAAATGTGTATGTAATTGGCTTATCCATGATTCGCATACTTGGTTTACTAGTAAGTCCCTAGTAAAGTGCACTAGAGGTGCCCAGGGCCTGTAAATCAAATGCTACTAGTGGGCCTGCAGCACTGGTTGTGCCACCCACATAAGTAGCTCTGTAATCATGTCTCAGGCCTGCCACTGCAGTGTCTGTGTGTGCAGTTTTAACTGTAAATTCGACTTGGCAAGTGTACCCACTTGCCGGGCCTAAACCTTCCCTTTTCTTACATGTCAGACACCCCTAAGGTAGGCCCTTGATAGCCCCAAGGGCAGGGTGCAGTGTATGGTTAAAGTAGGAAATATAGTAATGTGTTTTATATGTCCTGACAGTGAAATATTGCAAAATTCGTTTTTCACTGTTGCAAGGCCTGTCCCGGCAATCAAAGCCATTTATAAATCCCCTGGTGTACGGATACAGCTAATGGGAGGGCAATCTGATCGCATTCAAATAGGGTGTGGCACTAGGCAGGGGTGTCCATGCTCCCCATTGCTGTTTTTAATATATATTGATCCCCTGCTTAGACAGCTAGAAGGGAATTCTGCTATCTCGCCAGTTCACAGGTTTGGGTGGGACACGAAGGTTTTGGCGTATGCTGACGATATAGCCATTATAACCTCCAACCCAGATGTAGTATTGAGAGAAATAGAGGAGACAAGCAAATTTGGGAAAGTCTCTGGGTATTCATTGACTAAAGAGAAAACCCAGTTATTGGTTAATAGACTTGTGACCACACAGCATACTCGTAGGGTGGATCATGTTGTGTATTTAGGTATAGATATTGTCCAGAGGGTAGAAGAGATTGTCAGTATAAATCTGGACCCGATATTAGGAAAAGCAAAGCAGGATCTGAACAGATGGAATAATCTGCATATGTCTATAATGGGGAGATGCAGTATGGTTAAAATGATTCTTCTCCCCAAGCTGTTGTATCTTTTTCGGGCAATCCCACTGGGGTTTGAAAGCTCTTGGTTTAAAGAGATGGATCAGTTGGTAATGACATTTATATGGGCATATGGTAAGTGTAGAAGGACGAGCAAATTTATGTATTTATCTAGGGTAAAGGGGATGGTCTCTCCTGAACCTGAAATTGTATCAGTTGGCAGCGGCTTTTCAATATATGCGCCCATTGTTAGGCGGGGGAAACACGGTAAGACAGGGGCAGAATACTGCCCAAATATTTATGAACTGCTGACTGGTCCAATAGCTAATGGGAGCTTGCTGGTCTTTATGGAACCCGGGTATCATAAGAAAGTACGGTCTAAGGTACTGGAAGCCACCTATAAATGCTGGCGACCTTGGCGGAAAATGGCTGGACTTGGGAGGTTTAACCACTATACGTTAATAGATAATAACCCGTCCCTGCCCGCGATATTTAAAGATTATCATTTTGCAAAATGGGCCCTCCTGGGGATACGAAGGATAGTAAATTTTTATGATGAGTCTGGGATCAAGCCATTTGAGGATCTCCGGGAGCAGTTTGAACTCGAGCGGAGAGATTTTTTCAAGTACTTGCAGATAAGAGATTTGAGCAAAAAAGCTGGGGGGGTACAGGGGTTTGCAAAAAATCCTCTTTTGGAGAATATAATCAAAAAGCCTAGTACATCAATAAGATTTATTTACTCAACTCTTATGTCTGAACAACCCAATGATCTTGAGAAATACAGTGAGAAGTGGGATAGTAAGTTCAAAAAGGGTGGCATTAAGTTCTTTGAGTCCCTAGAGCTTTGGTATACTATGTTATTGTCTTCTGCATTACAGGCACAGCACTATAAGACATTGTTTGACCTATATTATACCACAGCTCAAATAGCTAAATGGGGAAGATTGGAGGGAATACACTGTCCGAGATGCGGTATATCTGGAGCAGATATCATACATATGTTTGCCATGTGCGGGGAAACTGACTTCGCTGAAAGGAGGGGTCCAGCAGGTGTTAAAGGGGAAGGTAGTAAGATACGATGTAGAGCTTACCCCTGATATTGTGGTCTTAAGGATCGCAGAGAAAGGGGGGCAAAACACATAGGGCTTTTATATCTATGGCAATGGCGGTATACCGATTGAGCATATCATCTGCATGGCTGGATCCATGGCCCCCCTACTTATCAGCAATGGCTGGGTAAATTGCTATCTATTTATCATCTGCAGGTCGCCCTTTATGAGCAGAAAGGGAGGCGCGCGAGGAGAAAGGGACAGGCGATATGGGGGCAATTTCCAGAATGGTTTTGGACACGCTAATGGCCTATTGTGGGGCTAAAAATTTGTAAGGCAGATTTGAATTGCTATGAATTGGAATATGATTGTTTTTCTTTTTTCTCTTTCCCTGGCTGAATTCTCTGCTCTGTATTGTTCTTGTAATGAATTTTCTTTCTTTTCCGAATAAAAAAAATATATATATATATAAAAATGCCACTTTTAGAAAGTGGAATCCCTGTCTGGGTCAGGTTGACAGTTGGGCTGGTTGCACCTCACACTAGACAGTACACCCCAGCCCCCTTTATGTCAGTCTGCATTTCCTGATGAGCCATCTGTGCTAGGAGGGAGGGGAGGAGTGGTTACTTACACCTGAAAAGGCTGTGCCTGTCCTCACACAGATCAGTCTCCGATCCCCTCGTGAGTGTATTGGGCCTGGCCTGGGCAAGGTAGGATTTCACATTCAAAAGAGACTTTACTTTGAAGTAGGCCTACTTCAAAGGAGAAACTGGGTATAAGAAGGGCACCCAAAACCACAGACTTTAGAAACCCTTCTGGAAACAAGAGGAACCTCTGCCTGGAGAAGAGCTGAGGACGAAAAGCTGCCCCGCCTGTGACTGTGCTTTGTGGAGCTATCCTGCAGTTGCTGCTGCCTGCCAGAGTAAGACGGCAAAGACTGGACTTTGTGTGCCTTCCATCTTGAAAATAAATCTCCATGGGCTTGATTTAGAGCTTGCCTCCTGTTGTTTGAAGTCTCAGGGACAGCAAAGACTTCACTCTGCCAGCACCTGGAGTCTCTGGAGAGACTCCTACTCTGCCCTGTGGTGCCCATCCAGTTCCTGGTACCCTGAAAGGAGAAGCTGGCAGCCTAAAGACAAGGAAATCCACGCACAGAGCGCCGTGCAGGGAAAAGATCGATGCGACTCCGATCTGCGACTGAAGAAACGACGCGCCACCGGCTCCGCAGCTAAGAAACGACGCTCGCAGGAAACGCGACGAAGAATCAACGCACATAGCATGAGAAACGACGTGCAGCATCACTGATGGAGGCTGGGAGATCACAACCTGCGCTGTGGGGTTTTCAGATCATGGTGTGGCTGGATTTCCGACTCAAGTACCACTGTGCATGGAAAAACAACGCAAGGCCTGCCCGGGCCCGAGAGTGCTGACCGGATCGACGCATTGCTCTCCTGCGGAGGGAAGAAACGACGCGCCCCAACTTGGCGAAAGGAGAAACCACGCACGGTCCCACTCGTGAGTGGAATCAACGCCTCGCAAGCCCTTTTTGACGCGCACTCACCCGTGCGGGGTTATTTTTGATGCGCCCAAGGTACTTTTTCACCCAGACAACATTAGTGTGAGTTTAAAACTACTTAAAGACTCTTTTTGATTTTTAATTGATAACTTGACTTGTGTATTGTGGTTTTTTGTCGTTTTGGTCTTGTTTTGTTTAGATAAATATTTCCTATTTTTCTAAACTGGTGTTGTGTCATTTTGTAGTATTTTCATTAAGTTACTGTGTGTGTTGGTACAAATACTTTACACATGGCACTCTGAAGTTAAGCTTACTGCTCTGCCAAGCTACCAAGGGGGTAAGAAGGGGTTAGCTGAGGATGATTCTCTTTTACCCTGACTAGAGTGAGGGTCCTTGCTTGAAAAGGGGGTAACCTGACTGTCAACCAAAGACCACATTTCTAACAGACTCCATATCCCATGAGCGTTTACAAATATGCAGGCACGTGGTAGCCATTGTGTTGAGCTTCATTTAATTGTACTCTAGCACCAATATGATTATCAATTTCATACTCTTCAAACAGGAGGACCCACGATTTCCTCCAAAACATCCTGTGATTTTCTGCAGGAAAGGGTTAGAACACAATTTTCTCTTTTCTGCTGAGCGTACAATCACAGAAAGCACCCTCATTTTTAAGATTAACCCAGATCACCATCTAGGTGTTAATTAGTAATGTAGCCATTCTGAAATTAACACAAATTGAGACAGTTTAAAGAATAACCTCGACCAAGTAGAGTTCAAGTTCATCAAGTAAGTTCACAGATATAGATTTAGAGTGGAGAGAGCCAGCATATGTATCTTTAGCATCAACTCCCACTTTTCTACCCAATATCTGTCATAGTTTCAGCTGATAATTCAGTAATAATCTGCAAACTTTATCCACATTGCATTACATTATAAACAACTTAAGTAACAACCGCAGGGCTCAAACAAAAAAAAGGAAAACAAAAGTTTATGTTCAGAAGAGGCTATTCTCCATGCTAGTTCATTTAACGTATTGCAAGTTTGTGAGAGGACAGTGGTACGTGGTAAAGACGACATAGGAGATAATACATAGAGTTAAGTGAAGAACAGCAGGTGAGTGGAACAATGACAGAGAAGGGAACACATCTAGTATTCGGCCTGATTTAGAGTTTGGCGGTGGGTTACTCCATCACAAGCTAGATACTTGTTTTACCAACTGTGATCGCGGTTCTACCACATTCAATCATTCAGTTGACTCTTACCTCTCTTTCTAACTACACATTTGATGCCTAGGGCAACCAGTAGTAACCATTGCTGCTTTCGTGCAACTTCCCCTTTGAGCAGTCAATGAAGACCAGTTTTAAGTCATCTGTGTGTAATAAGTACTGTGTTGTAGCTGAAGATGTCCTGCAAGCGGTTGTCCCTGTAAGTTTTGAATTATGTGCGTTCCCCATCAGGCTCAGTCCTAGGTCCTATGCTCCTAGAGATTGTAGTCTGTTTCTTCCTGAGTGTTAGACTATTTTAAGAGATCACAAGTGTCCTCTCAGTCTACATAGATGTTTTCTAGGTTGTGTTGTTTGTGGCTCTTGGACCTGCCAGATTTGCCACTGCCAGTAACTGTGTAGGTTCTGTGCTGAGAACTAGCTGCACGCATACCAGTCCACCCTCTCGCTAAGTGTTTTAGGTAATTTCTTTTTTGGTACTGCTTCCTTGCTGGACACGGATGATGGTTTTGTGCAGTCTATTCTCAATTGTCATGCATGAAAAGCAATAAACGTCTTGACGCCTTGTGTTGCTTGGTCTCCCCCCACCCCCCCACCCCCACTCCCACAGAATAAACCTTCTATTCCTGTGTTCTGCCTAACACTAGAGGAGTCTGTAGTGGGCTGGTACCACATTGCAGTGTAGATATAATCCATCAGCGCTGCTTTTCAAGATTACTCCTACACACCAAGACTGGCCCTGACAAATGTAACCTTCTCCATTCATCAGCCACCTGGTGGAGTCTCCATTCTTCTATAGTAGTGTTTTATGATGGCATTACTTCGGCAGGAAAAGGCCCAGTGGGTAGCAGGCTCCCATCTTTCAGTCACTGTGTGCGGCAGGGATCCTGTGCTCTAGACCATCATCCAGTACATTAAGGAATGTAGAATCGTCATTAAAGGTCAGACCACCGAGCTGGCGAGAGAGTAGGGTTGCCACCTCGCTTCATGTCATCAGCACATCAACCTCCGGCTTTCATTTGACAACTTCAGTTGTTTTGGGGACTGTAATCCTCTTGTTTGCCACCACTGAACCAGCTAGACTGTACCATCTGATAAGGGTGACTTGTAAGAAAATGCCGAAGACTGGGATCCTGGTGTCCTAATGACACAGTGTGAAGTGGCAACTCTTCGGCTGGCTGCAGCAGAGGTCCTTCAGGTAGGGAACCTGTACACCAGTAGGATCCTGAGCCTATGTGTCTCGCTCAAAGATATAGCATCTTGTCAGTTTTCAGAACATACGATCAGTGCCTCTCTGGTCAGACACAAAAGCTGGTGATTTTCACTCACACGATCCCCCTACTTTTTAAGTTAATTACTCCCCATTTAGGATTCTGTTTTAATACTGCAACATTTTAAATAGGGCTTATTTTTGGGGAGATACTAATTGTGCATAATATGCCAAAATACTGACACATTAAACACAATATTTCTGCACAAGTAATTGTAAAGTGATTGTAGATGTAGTAATGAACACATGGACACATCCAGCTTCTCTTTTAGAGTGCCCTGGAAGGAGGATCTGCCTCTAAGATTTAGTGTTCAGTAAGATCTGGGTGCATCAACAGACTACACAGGGAAAAGGCCACCTAAAGTCAGACAAGCTAAGATCAGATCATCTCTGAGCCCACTGACATACACAGTAGTGCCCTCTGCGGAAAGGATCTATCTCTGCATCTAGGGGACATGTGCTTCCTCCCCATAATTCTCCAAGAAATTCCCAGAAAATTTACACCCAACATTTGCAGTTGATATCCACTCACTCCAGAATGATAGCTGATATCTATGAAAGAAGACATTTAGATAGGAAGAAACTAGTCAGTATGGGTAGGGGTATCCGCCCAACCACTTAGAGTAAAAAAACAATTGAATTAAACCTGGACGAGGTAACAGAGGAAAGACAGTATTTAAGTTAAGAGCAGACAATGTTGTCACATTAGGCCAAACACTGAGGTTCTGCTGAAGCAAACTACTGAGCGAGAGCTGTAACAGAAGCAGTCAGCAGCCGCTGGGGCAAACTGTATTCTAATACTGAAGTAATAATATGGGCACTGACTGAGCAGAGTCTGGGCTATGAATGCACTAATACAAAGGGGATCAATGTGCAAATATCAGATATTAGGGCAATCAGTATGCATATACTGCAGCAATCCATAATCAGATACCAGGGCAAATGAATGTGCCAATATAGGTGTAGCAATTTAATGTGCAGAGGCGTATTTAGTAATGAGCTGACAAAGGGGAAATCAATCAGCACATACGGAGACAAATTATAGAGCAATACCAGAGCAACAACTGCAAACAAGACACCAATACTGGAGCAACAACCTTAACCAATACAGCAGCAAAAACCTCAAACAATGCACCAATACTGATGTAACAACCTCAAACGATGCACCAATACTGCTGCAACACTCCGAAATAATTCACAAATACTGGTGTAACAACCTCAAACAATACACCAATACCGTAGCAACAACCTCAAACACACAAATACTGGAGCAACAACCTCAAACAATACACCAATACCACAGCAAACACTTCAAATAATGCCCCAATACTGGAGCAAGAACCTCAAAAGATACACCAATACTGGTGTAACAACCTCAAAAGATACACCAATACTGGAGTAACAACCTCATACTATACAGCAATACTATTGCAAAAACCTCTAACAATATACCAGTACTGGTGCAAGAACTTCAAACAATACAACAATACTACAGCAACAATCTCAAACATTTTACCAACACTGCAGCAACAGCCTCAAATAATACACCAGCACTGCAGCAACAACCTCTAACAATACACCAGTACTGGAGCAACAACTTCAAACAATATCCCAATACTCGAACAACAATCTCAAACAGAACACCAATATTGCAGCAATAACTTGGGCACTTATACGAAGCTCGGGCTATCAAAGGGTTGCCTATAAGGCAATCCCCGAGTGGATGTTTAGGCAAGTGAAAAGCACATATATGGATAATTAATAATCATAATATAACATCTGTATGTGTAAAAGCGCACGCTCAGCCCTTGGGGCACCTTGGCGCTGAATAACAGGGGTCTGCTTTTATCCAAGTTAGTGGTTCTCATTTTATCAATCTCAGAAAGATAAAAGGACGAACCAGGATATGAATCTGTGGCTATGTGATCAAACACAGCTTCCCAGAGCCGGTCCATGAATCCACTGAGACATCAGACCCAGCTGATACTGGAGCAAAGATACTGTCAATCCCAACACAAACAAACAGAAAGTATGCAACAATCATTGTGCTTATGCTGGGTCAATTAATTAACTGATACTGCGGAAATCATTGTGCTTATGCTGGGTCAAGTAATTAACTGATACTGGGGCAATCAGTGGAAGAACATCAGAGGCAGTCAAATTGAAAATGGGATCCTTATAACAAGGTGTAATACTAATGTTATTGATAATACATTTAACAAACATGACCAAAAACGAACAACAATAACAGTCATTATAATACAAATAAGTGATAATAAGTATTATTATTAGATAGGAAAATAATTTCCTTTTTATTGCAACAATTCTGCCATAGCTCACCCACCTCCTATCAGAAGATCTGAGAAGGTTTGGGGCACATTCACATCTTGATGCCTACTACTCAGTTACCATGATAAGTAGGGTAACAGATTCTTGTGTGATAGGTGACTGCAGGATCATCAATGCCATGACACCTGTAAGAAGGGTCATGGCGCTGGATATCACCTGGAAGTGTTTCTACAGGCTAGAGGTAGGAAATGTAGAAACAATGCCTTGGACCTCAAACCCCACCTGAAAGTTTGATATACCAAGCAATAGATTCTCGCAAATACTGAGGAATTCACACTGGAAGTATTTGCATTTAATGGTGGATACCAGAACAGACAAAAAACACTAGCGTGCAAGACAACCTAAGAGTGAAACTACACACCGATAGCGGAAAAGAACCCACAGCCAGGGAGAGCACCACTCAGGTAGACATGGAGATTCAACATGCAACAAATCTTTCATCAGAACAGGAGGTTCTGTCGAAGGATGCAACTTTTGGGACCAAACTTTTCTCAGCAAGGCGAGACAATTCTGCAGTGAATTAAACTTTCCTACACCCAATTAAAGTG
Source organism: Pleurodeles waltl (assembly GCF_031143425.1). Classification (NCBI taxonomy): domain Eukaryota; kingdom Metazoa; phylum Chordata; class Amphibia; order Caudata; family Salamandridae; genus Pleurodeles; species Pleurodeles waltl. The sequence continues at coordinate 690,510,660 of NC_090451.1, read as the reverse complement.
AGCAAGACCGCCCAATATCATGAAAGACCACACTCAAACAAGCACAACCGCCCTATACTTGAAAGACCTCCTTCATTGAGTAGGTCTTAAACACCAACTGCAAAACTAACCTTACACATGTACCAGCATCATTCCATAAACAGAGTTGGGTACAAAGTCATGAAACCAGAGACTAAAATCAAGAAAACCTACACCAGATTTCATGCCTGATTTAATCTATTGCTTCTTGCCTAGAAAGTCTGCCCAGCAAGCATTCAGCAGCCTACATAAACCACAGATTCAGTCCAGGAGGGAAGCAGGGGCGTTAGCCTACTTGACAGCACTCCCTGCCATCATCACATTGTCTAAACCTCCTGGCCATTTCTGACAATTTAATTGGTTAACATGTGACCAATCACATCAGCAGTTGCATTCAGCCCATTCTAACTAACTGCGGATGAGGGCACTGCTGGGCTTCAGAATCCCAGGTCTTCACTGAATTGCTCTGTGGACCAAGGAGGCCACAGATATCCTATTCTTGTTTGGAGTGTGCAGGAACAACCTTTCTTAGGTACCTCTCCAAAGGCTGAGTCTGACCAACATGGAAAGGGACCCTCATTCTAACATGGAGCAGGAAAGGAATGGCCCTTTTCGCACAACCGTCCCCATGCAATAAAAGAATCTGAATTTGGAGTGTTTGCCTCCCTAGTGAGAGAGAAAGGCTACCGGTGTGTGAACCTATCTTCCAGCTGGAAGATCACGTCCAGTGAGTGAGATGGCAATCAAGTGAGTGAACCAGTCATCTAGCCTGAGAGACCGCCTTTCAGTGATAATACAGGCCCCTTGGTGATTGAGCCTTTCTCAAAGCCTTCAAGGCAACTCATCTAATGAATGAGGCGATCTCTAATCAGTGAGTCTTTTTCCAGGACTTAAAGGCCACCTTCCAGTGCCAAGATGGCCCTCAAGTGAATATGTCTATCCTAAAATCTAAGGGACGGCTAATTAGTGAGTGAGAAGGACCACCAGTGATTGAATCTGATCTAATGCCTGAGAAACTACTTCTCTAGTGATGTAAACCACAAGGAGTGTGTCCATCCCAAAGCCTGAGACCAGCTTCCAATGAGAAAGCAAATCCTCTTGTGCCCGGGAGAGAGGTTGCAATGAAGGTTAATTGAATGAAGTGCAATAGTCCATATAAATTATACACTATGCCCCCCTCCCCGCTTCCTACAACCCACATTCCCCGGCTACTCCGTACCTTAGCATGACGCCTCTTGGGAGCGGTCTGCTGGTTTTCGGTTACAGTCACCTCGTAAAACTCCTGGATATCTAGACAGACAGAGAAGATGGTGAGAATGATACAGGGGGGGGGGGGGTTCACCTATAAATGTGCACTATCACCACATGTATACCACACACACCCACACCAACACACCAAACCCCTGCAGAATCAGGGGACACTAATCCAAACGTACACTACAGCAACTCATTACCTCAACCTAGAGGTGGCACCAATTCACAACCAATATTGCACCCCTGCAGAGCTATAAATTACCACCAACTTAAAATATAGGTGACATAACCCCACAACCAAACTGCACCCCTACAGGACTATACTATAACACAAAGAAGGTGATACTAATCTACAACCATACTACACTGCAAGTTACCACCAACTGAACATAAAGATGTCAGCAACCCACGAGCTTACTGCACCCCTAGAGCACTGTACGTTACTACCAACTTAACATAAGAAGGTGGCACTGACCTACAACCATAATGCACATTACAACCAACTGAACATCAATAAGGAGATACCAACATACAATTACACTGCACCCCTATAGCACTGAAAGTTATCACCAACTGAACAAAAAAAGGTGACACCACCCCACAATCATACTGCACCCCTACAACTCTTTAAGTCACTACCAACTAAATGTAAAGGTGACACAAACATACCACACCCTTACAGGACTAAGTTACCACCAACTGAACCTAAAAGAATGACACCAACCCAACACCACCCTGCATCCCTACAGAACTGTATGACTTCCAAGTGAATATGAATAAGATGACACCATCCAGCAACCACACTTGTTGATGAGTTGTATGGAGCTTCCTTACACCTGAAGGTCTCTTGACACTGATGAAGAGGCTGCAGAGCAATTAATTCGGGAGCTAGGAAGGTCTTACGTTCTTCCTAACGTGGCTGTGGGAAGAAATCAATTTGAGTTCAAAGAGTGGATCACTCTACAGCTGAGAGGCCAGGACAGAGTAGGAGCAGCCAAGAAGATTTACGAAAATAAGGAACGTTAAGGATATGAAGTTGAGAGGAACATAGAGAATAAATAGGCACATATCTGCAAATTCTTAAAGTGAAGAGAGATGGTACAGAACTTATTCCCAATGCAAAAAAAGTAGAATTATATTTTAGAGTGGGTAAGGAGCCAGTGAATATGAACTTGTAAAGACTTAGGAGGTTATATAAGATTAGTTGGACAAGTCACCCTGTCCACCAAACTGACGGTCCACACACTCTATTTAGAACTGGATGCACCATCATTTTTGTAACGACAGAGTTTCTGCTAGCTCCACCCACAGAACCCTTAGGCCAACAGCCTGATGTACATTAGAGTGTCAGTCTAAGTGCCTCGGACTAGACTCAGTGTTTATGAAAGATGTTCCTTTTACTATTTTTAATTTTCAGAACCACAAGGAATAGTCTAGTGGTCCTGAACAGCAAAAAAATAAAAATGACCCCTTGCCACCTCAATTTTAACCCACGCCTTATGCAAATCAGGCTTGACCTTGGTTCGATAGGAAAAGTCCAGCACAGACTGCCAGGCCAGGTGCTCCCTGAACCTGAACACAAGGTACCCAGGACCGGTTTCGCTCTGATTAGGGTTCTTCAGTCAAGTACAGCTTGGCTCCAGTGCGCAGTGAGCTCGGGAACCAGGTCTGTGCATACCGTTGCCACTTACGGCGTTACATCAAACACACAGAAGGTGACGGAAGGAATGCATGCCTGCAAGCTATCAGAGTTGTTTTTCAAGTACAAACTCTAGCGCTTGGTGTTAACTTTTGAAAAGCAAGAAATTAAGCTAGAAGGTCACATGAAACATTCAATCAATCAGTTAATTTGTAAAGCGAAAGCACGCTACATACCCGTGAGGGTTTCAAGGCGCTGGGGGCGGAAGTGGGGTGGGGGGTGCTGCTACTGCTCGAAGAGCCAAGTCTTGAGTAGTTTTCTGAAGGAAAGATGGTACCGTGTGAGCTGTGTGTTGACGATTTTCTCTATGAACTTCGCCGGGAACGGGAGCAGAGAGATGGGCTGGAAGTTTTTCAGGTCCTTGGGGTCTGCCTTTGGTTTCTTGAGAAGGGTGTTGATTTCAGCGTGTTTCCAGCTGTCTGGGAATCTTGCAGTTTCGAAGGAGATGTTGATGGCTTTCCGTAGGTGTGGTGCGATGGCCGTGTCTGCTTTGTTGAAGATGTGGTGTGGGCAGGGGTCTGATGGTGATCCGGAGTGGATGGAGTTCATGGTCTTGCGGGTTTCGTCGTCGCTGATGTTGGTCCAGGAGGTCAGTCTGTTGGAGCGGGTGGAGTTTGTGGTGGGTGGGGTAGGAGCGTCTGGATTGTGAGGGGAGTTGAAGCTGTCGTGGATGTCCGTGATTTTTCGGTGGAAGGCGGTTGCTAGGGCGTCGCAAAGTTCTTGGGAGGGGGCGAGGTCGTTGACGGTGGCGTTTGGGTTGGAGAGTTCTTTTACATTATTAAGTTGACTGAAACTTACAATGCCTTCAGGAGGAGCCACCATGGTGGGAGCCCCCCTGAAGAAGGCAGAGAGATCTCCACAAGAGAAGCTCTCTAAATACAATGGGTAGTCCTCCAGGGTGGAGGAGAATGTGACCTCTGCCCACCTCCTGGACAGAGGGCCTCCTGCTATAACCCTAAATAACCTTCTTCGCTCTGGCGAAATGGGTGGCTAAAGTGGCTAGCTTGGCAGACTGGCTTTGTAAGGAATGGAGCTGATGTGTCAAGATTTTGTCCTTGCCCAGGTATAAGGTGATGCAGTAGTTTAGGCCCAATCCACCATGTGCAGAGACAGCGGCTTTCTCACTACCAGAATTAGAAAAGGAAAGCTCAGTCTATGATTCGACATGTGAAAGGAAGAAGAGAACACGGGGCAGTCACCTGAGCATCCATCTTAAATTTGAGGTCCACTTACAAACTTTCAACTATGTTCGTAGGTTACAGGAAAGTTAACACCAGCCCAGAGAAATAATGGGAAACTACAACATGGGACACCACTAAACACATTGTTTTTACGACTTAACGACACTGCAGCTGACCCACACACATTTTGAAAATCATGCTGGAGGTGACTCCAACAAAACACATGAAGTCTCCTCTTGAGCACTCTCAGGTGACGCCAATCAGCATATATATTACACCAAAGCACAGTTAGGTGACACTAGCCCATTTGCATACAGTAAGGTGACACCAACCAACACACATACTGTATACATCCTTCACTGCTCTCTAAGGAGACACCAACCAATATATGTACTGTGTATAAATCATCTGCTGCTCTGAAAAGTGACAACAATCACAATATCTAGTGTGTACGTCCTCTACTGGTCAGTAAGGTGACACCAACCAACATACATAGTGTGTTCATCTTCTACTACCCTGTAGGGGGACACCAACTAATAGAAGTACTGTGTATATGCCACCTGCTGCCCTGTAAAACGACAGCAATAAAAATATATGGTTTACTGCTCTATAAGGTGACACCAATCCCACTGATAAATACTCTTCCACGCTATGGAGCATCCTGGGAAGTTTAGGGATAGTTCAGGTCTGCCTTACTGCACAATCTCCTGTATTTTTGAGTCACAAAACCTTATCACGCGGAGAAGTGTTCTGGGTGTTTTCCAGGAGGACCTCCGTAGAGATCCAGGTCAGTTCAACCTTCACTTCTGGGTATAATTCCTGATATCCGTGTTGCCAGAGCCTCCATGTATTAGATCGCGCCACTTACTGTGCCACGAGAGGCCACACCATCATTATGCTGCAGTTATCCAAGTAGGCAATGACAACTGTCAGAGAGAGGGGCAACCACCACCCCTTCTACAGCTCTTTTACAAATGCCATCTTAACCCAGCTCCTAAGAGCTGTCATTTGCTCCTGGTGTCATAAAAGACTTATTGGAAGCCCATGCAAAGCCATAGATATGAGTAGGCCCCCCGGTCCTATCCAGTCTCATGGGGTGTCACCCATGGGCCCTGATGCTACACTACAAGAAACATACGCTTTCTGATGTGGTGGGAAGTTAGGAGAGTAATGCATGGGCACTTGTAGACGGTCTAAGGATAAACACTGGAAATGGCAGCCTTTTTAAAAGACAGTTGACTGTGGCGGCATGGCACATAGGTTGTTTGTCAATTTTTACATCTGACTTGACATCGTAGCTGTCTGCATTAGCAATTTTTAGACCGAGCCTACCTATCAGCGCAAGCTGTCTGGCTGCAAAAGTCCTATTTCAAGCTTAAGAAACTCTTAGAGTAAGCTTAGAGACTGTACATTGCTTAACACTGGTTGACTTCATTGTCACTCGCATTTGCTTGCTTCCTATTCATTGGCTTCCTTGCCTGTCCTCTGTTTGCCCCGCCCCTGGAGTTTACCCTGGTTACCATCCTTTTGACTGGATGGCTTTTATCCTTCCCTGGCTGACATCAGAGAACTAGCGGTTTCTTTTTTCTTACCTGCGCTCCCTAGCAGTGCATGGGTTTTCTTGATCTCTCTCTGCCTGTGTGCTGCTGCTGAGCTCTTTGTTTCACAATCTGAGCGCCTGGCAGACTGCTATAATTGTGTGCTTGTTTTCTTTCATTTTCATGCGTGCTCTACTATGGGTGCCGGGAGCACCCGCTAGGTTTGTTTTAGAGCAATGCCACTCTGCTAAGATCGTTCTGCTGCAGGCTCCCGTTGGAGACAGTGAAGACCGGTGCTGCGTCTCTTCCTTGTTTAGTGCTGCTTCTCACATCCCACACTTGTGACTAAGGGCCACATGTACAGAGCATTTTTCTAGTCGCAAACTGACCGATTCGCAGAATCGGACCATTTGCGATTAGAAAAATGCCTTTTGGGATGTACAAATCCCAATTTGCGATTCAGTAACTTCTTACCAAATCACAATTTGGGTTTTGCGATTCAGTATAAGAAAAGGCATGTTCAGGGCATCCTTCTTTTAATACAGAATCTGAAAGATATCTACGAATGTTTTGCAACCAAAATGCGGTCGCAAAACATTTGCAGATTACCACCAATTTCAAAGTGGTGGTAAACCATTTGTAAACAGGAAGGGGTCCCCAATGGACCACTCCCCCTTTATGAATGGGAGCGCCAACATTTTTTCAGAGCAGGTAGTGGTCCCACGGATCACTACAAACTCTGAAAAAATTTGTAAACTTTTTTTTAATTTTTTTTTTAAATGCAGCCCATTTTCTTTTAAGGAAAATGTCTGCTTTTTAAAAAAAAATTGCTTTATTTAAAAAGCAGTCACAGACATTCCTGTGAGAGCAGCCCATACCCAAATGGGTCGCAAACTGCGACCTGCCTAATGGAAATTAATGAGGCAAAGTCCCTTGTGACCCATTTGGAAATTGCTAACAGTGTCTGACACACTGTTGTACATCAGGTTTTACGACTCACAAATTGCGAGTTGCTAAGACACGCAAATTGCGAGTCGCAAAACTTGACATTTAAGCATGTGGCCCTGATAATAAAACACACCCTTACATGTCCTCAGGTTACTGTGTGGGGTCAGTGTGCCATGGGAGGGCAATCTACTGTCGAGTGACAGCTCCAGTTGTAGCTGTTGCTGAAATCAAAGTAGTGTGCCTGAAAAATCCTACAGCTATCCTGGACCAACAAAAAAAAGCATCTCAAACATTTATAAAAGAAACAATCCCGTGACTCTTTACAGATAGCACATTCACTCTTCCACGAGCATCAGATACTGTTGTTTAGCTGAAAGCAAACACCGTATTTTTGCAAAAAAGGATGCTAGCCCAAGCTGTGTTGGTGAAAAGATCGATTGTCATCTTACAGCCAGCCTAGGGCCCATCCATTGCTTACCATTGCTTGGCTCTATTGTCGCTTTCATTTGTACCTTTTTTATTTGTCAGCGTGTACGGGCTTTACTTCCTCTTCTAACCTGGAGCATGGACACATTACATGTGGCCTTTCGCTGTTCATTTTTGAAGCACTACTTTTTTTTGTTCTATTTGGCTATGCACTCCACAAGAGTGCATGTGTTTTCCACCTATCTTCCTTGTGTACTGCTTCCGATGCATTCTGTGTTGTTCTCTCACCTATGTGCCTTTTACCACCTTCCTCTGTGTGGTGACAGCCCTTGTGTACTTCACCGGCATTGCTTTCTCACTTGTATGCTTCCTCCAAGAGCTCCAAGTTCTTGTCTCTAGCTGCGTTTCTCTCCGTCCCCATGCTCCACATCTCTCTCTCACCTCTGTATTGCTTCCATCCCCACCTGCGCCCTTCAGGCTGCATTCCCCCGCCTGCGCTGTTTTTGTCGCTTCCCCAACCCCAATCTGCTGTTTTAACCCGGATTGGTAAACAAAAATAAAAAAAGCCCCCAGGTAATTTTGTAGGCAGGTGCGTGTGTGTAGCGCACCCCTACAACAGGTAGTGGACAGACATGTCATGGTGCCTTTTTTGTTTGTTTGGTCTTTAACCATGCTGCGTAGCATCAGGGTGGGGTACAGTATCGCAAAATACCATTGAAAAGAGGCCTATTTCTTGCTCATTTTATTCTGTTGGCTGCTTGGTGCATCATTCCACCTCCTGTTGAGTGTTTGCAGTACAATGCATGTGAGGCTATTTTCCATCTCAAAAGTAAATTAATTCATCAGGTTAAATTATTTATTCCATAGACGCATTGTGTACAGAAATTAATTTTTTGGTCATGTGTTTTTACTACATCAGGCCTTTTAAAATATTTTAGTCAAGACTCAAAATGGAAGCCAGGCCTAATGGCTTTGTCCATGCTTGCCTTTGTTTGAACTTCAGGCCAGGCACCTGTTGGCCTAAGTGGGATTGCCTTTGACCTTTATGCAAGGCTCCTGTAGGCCTAAGTTGGGCCGGTACTTGGCTAAGGGATCTCAGAACGGTCACCAACACCTAGTTTGATTTTCAATGCCAAACTCTGTTAGTACCCCAGTTGAACTAAATCAGAATGGGTGGCAAAACGATTTGCAGTTGCAGCTACAGAGCTCTGGAACCACCCGTCCTCTGATATTTAAGACTTCGGTGACCAAGTGTCAGTCAGAAAGTTTGTCAAAGCACAGACAGCAGGAGGGTAGGGCTCACAGTTACTTTGTTTGCAAAGGAGGACCATAAAAGCCAATTCCTGAAACCAAAAACCTCGTTTCAAAAATCGAGGCCTTGTGGATTTATCCTTGGATAGAGTGCCCTTGTGCACTTGTAACAATGTAACAGCACTCGGTATTTCCACCACACAGTCTAGGATCTCCTAGAAACTCTTTTATACAGCTCCGGGCTTCATCTGCACAAAATCCAGACCTCTGTTTTCAGGATAACCAGTGAATATATATGTTGGACTTGGCTCTTCTGCATGGTTATTCCAAACATACACTCCTCCTATGTTTGCTCAATTCATTTTTGATGGCCTTAGGACTCTGTGTACTATACCACTGCTAACCAGGGCTAAAGTCTGTGCTCCCTCCTTAAAACATGATATAACTGGCCGATATCCACTTGCCATATTTAATTCACATGTAAGTCCCTAGTAAAGTGGTACTACCTGTGCCAAGGGCCTGTAAATCAACTACTACTAATGGGCCTGCAACAATGATTGAACCACCCACTTAGGTACCACTTTAAACATGTCTCAGGCCTGCCTCTGAAACCTGTGTGTTCAGTTTTTAGCTGTCATTTCGACCTGGCAAAATAAACCTTTTGCAAGGCCAGAGCTGTCCTTTTTAATACATATAAGTCACCCTTACGGCAGGCCTTGGACAGCCTGGAGGACCGGGTGCAGTGTATTTAGAAAGTTGGACATGTAAATCTTACTTTTACATATCCTGGCAATGAAAAATTCTTATATTCGTTTTTCACTATTGCAAAGCCTACCTCTCCCATAGGATAACACTGGAGTTACCTTTATTACATCTAATAAGTGCTAATTTCCAATTTGGAGCATGTAAGTAGACCTGCATCTATTGAACGAAGGACCCCCAAAGTGAGTCCATGGGCTAGTTTGCTGGCCTCCTGACTAGAGCCTCAGGGACAGAAGGCTCCAATAACCTTGAACCCACCACCTGAACGCTTTTGTCTGTGAATCCTACCCCATCAAGTGGTACCACCCAAGTCCTGGACTCTTGAAAGCGGGCTTGAAGGTGCCAACCCATTGGTGGATTCAACATACCTGATGCATCTCCTCTGCTGTGCGGCACAATCCTGAACAGAAACACCACATCACTTTGGATGAGAAGGTTCTCCTAGTGCAAAGATTCTGCATCACCCTCACAGCCCACATCAGAACTGCCACTGTTCGAAGCTTCACTGATGTAGGCCCTCATGTTGCAAATCTCTCATCAGCGGAAGCCCTGGTGACAACAAAGGTTCTCGCACCACAGTCCAGAACCGACACAGCGCCTTGACTGTGTGACGCATATTTGACGCTGGACTTCGTGCTGCAAGTCCCTGTCAATGGAATCTTCAACGACACCGGACCTTGCATCGCAGTTCTTCTGCACCAACACATCGCTCTGGCTGCCCCATGCATCCTCAATGTGAGATCGCGCAAAACTACGCAACCTTGATTTAAGGTACTTTTGTTCAGCAGGCGTAGCTGAGTCCCTGTAGCCGATCCATGCTTCATCGTGGTAGGCCTGACCTTGTGACTTTGTCCCGGTCTGACCAGATTTCCACAATTGGTGCTTTGTTTTTTTGGTGCTATTTTCAATGAAGTCTTTAAAAAATGCGTATCTTGGGTTCTACTGATTAGGTTTTTGTGGTTTTAGTCCTGTTCTATTTAATAAAAATTGTTCTAATTTACTAAATTGTAGTATTATTTTTTTTGTGTCGTGATTTCACTTTATCACTTTTAGAAGTGCTGCAAAAATACTTTATACATTGCCTCTAAGTTAAGGCTGACTGCTGTGGGCCAAGCTACCAGAGAGTTGAGCACAGGTTCATTTGGGGTTTGCTTGTGCCTCACTCCAACACGGACTGTAGTTGTTGCTTGGGTAGGGTTTCATCGCCCTCAACCAGCAACCAAATTTCTTACATTATATAAATAAATTGCAAATTCACATTTGCGCCATTTCTAACACTTGATAGGCCCCTGGCTCTCAAGAGTCAGAGCCGACTTAAGTTTCTCTTCGCTCTTCTCTCTAGCTATCCCCCTAATTCTGAGGGGTGTGTTAGAGACCGATGTGACAATCACCCTCGTAATACTATTTGCCACAGGACTGGGTCGCTTTTTACACCCATTTCCAATCAGTGTGCTGTGCAATATGAAAAAGACATTGCGCCGGTTTTGCACAATATACCCCTTTATCGAACAATATGATAACCTGTATGAAATTGCGAGTGAAACATCCATGGAGCAGAATGCCATTTGCACAAACTTGTGCTATGCACCAAGTATAACAAGCATTACCAATGCCAATAGATCTGAGTTTAATGTATCACTGCATGCAAACAAAGGCGCGCAAAAAAAGTGGTTTCCATGCGCTGAATGCACAAATGCTGTTTAGCACGTTATAGCCAGACTGCTTTCTGTACATAATGCACCGAATGTGACAAACTGTGAGGATCACATATACTTCTAGATTAAAAATAGTTCCTCTTGAATTTCCGTTCAAGCACTTATGAAAAGGCGGAACGATATCAAGCAGCCAATAGCAAGAGGTAAAACGGTCATACTCCTCTGGGCACTGCCAGAGCCCACTTTATGTACATGTTAAAGATGAGGTAACAATGGGTAAGGCAGGCCTACAAACGGGCACACACAGCTTACTGCTGATTTTACCACCCTGCAAGCTTTCTCCAGCCTCATCCCCCGCCCACCCCCTCCCCCCCCATACCCCAGGCGGTAATCCTTCCATGCTTCTCTCCCTAAAGAACAGCAGTAATTAAAGGGGATTATTTAAACACTAAACTCGGTTGCAGATAAGTCTCCGCCGCCTCACTCACCCAGAGATCAAGCCCACCTGCATTCACTCTCCACAACGAGGCATCTCCCCCACCCTACCGCGGGGGCCTCACTTCTATATCAAGAGCCCTCCAGGTGGAAACACCCCCGAACTGTGGGCTGCCAGCGCGCCCTATCCTGGCCGGAAATGGCTGTAGCTTGGATCCCTTGTGGCTTTACGGGCCCCTGGCGACGCCACTTCAGACTCACAGGTATACACACTCATAATGAAAAGCCAAAGTGACCCAGAGGCTAAGCCACCGATCTTATAACTAGAGGCCTGAGTTTTAATCTCGGCTTCACCAAACTGTGTGACCTTGGACGAACCATATTATCTCCTTAGGCCTCAGTTTCCTTATCTGTAGGAAGGCAACTACCCGACCCCCCGGTACATAGCTCTGTGTGGCATATAGACATTAACGCCATTGCTGTGACAACAGAGAGAGTGTTCCTAGGTGAGCAGCATGCCTGCGAGGGCGGAAGGCGAGGCCTACCCAGTAGCGCTTGGAAGAGGTCGCTCTGGAAGATGGCGAGGAGGCGCTCCACCTTCTGGCGGAAGTTCTGGTCAAGCAGCAGGGATTCCTCCATGAGCCGCAGGGCTGCCTGAGTGTCTGGGGGGCAGAGAATGAGAGGAGAGAACTGAGCAGAGAGCGTAGCACACACTGAGAAGTCACATACACAGAAGCGTCACAACTGGGAAGCATATAAACAAGGGCCCCCTGGGGAGACATCATTGGGCCCAATGGGGTCAAACGACAATACAGTCTGGGCTCTGGAACCACAGGACATCATCAGCCAGCTGCACACCTACCAGACCCCCTAAACCAACCGGAGACCACTCACGGAGGAAGATACCACCTCAACCATGAAGACTGCCCACTCGAGCCCGTGCAGACCTGTGCGCACACCACATCTGCAACCTAGGAGGACCCGTGATCAGCAAATTCCTCCGCACATCATCAACTCCTCCACTCAGTCCACTACCTTCCCAGAGCAGCAATGGCCTTCCTCAAAAAAAAAAAAAAAACATTGGCTGACCCAAACAAACTCAGCAACTTCGGGCCCATCTGCCTACTACAGTACCCAGTAAACGTGATAGAGAAAGCAGTCAACTAACAACTCACCAACCACCTGGATCTTCACATCTCGACAGCTCGCAATCTGGATTCCGGAGCAATCACAACACTCAACGCCGCCACAGATGAGATCCACATCCTCCAAGAAAGAAGAGAATCTGCCGCCCTCATACTGCTGGACCTATCAGCAGTATTTAACACTGGGTCACACTCCAACCTCATCAAAATATCACATGACAAAGGCATCCAAGGCCCAGACCTCGAGTGGATATGCTTGTTCCTCACAAGGAGACCTCAGCGAGTCAGCCCCCGCCCCCCCCCACACACACACACATTGGAGTCCAAGGACGTACCCTGCAGAGTTCCCCAAGGATCAACCCTCAGCTTCTCCCTATTCAGCATTTGCATGACACCACTCGCTGGCGTCATCTGGTCCCACTGTATCCCAATTATCTCCTACACCAGTGGATCTTAGCCTTTTGACTTCTGTGGACCCCCACTTCATCGTACACAAACCCAGGGACCCTCAATCAATCATTACCGGAATCTGGAGACACCCCACTGAGTCATTACTGGAAGCCAGGCCTGAACAGGGTCAATGATTCGGACCACAAAAACAATACACAAAAAATACAGACACAAGCATTCCATAAAACACATACACAAATGATAATACATTTCATTTAATTTACAAATAAAATAAAAATTTCAATTTGAAAGGGAGGTTGGAGCTTTTCTAAATTCAACTGAAGTCACACATTGTCCACACTGTATTCTGTTTGGTGCACCTGCGCTGGTCCCATGACTCCATCTGACGATACTAATTACATTTTTAGTCTCCAATTTCAAATACCTTGACATCTGCAGTACATTTTACAAATTTCAATTGTACATTTTGCAACTTTATTTATATATACTTTAATAATCTGTTAATATTTTATTTTCTAATCAGTCATAGAAACCCTGAGGAGGCCTTGCGGAGTCAAAGAGGCCCCAGACCACAGGTTGGGAACCACTGTCCTACACCAATGACACCCAGCTCATCCTCTCCATATCAGACAAATCACCTGCAACCAGATCCAGCGTAAACGGATGCATGAAATACACAGCCAAGGGGATGAAAACTGACTGGCTGAAACTCAACATGGGTAGACTGAAGTGCTGATGTTTGGGAACAAAAGCTGCCCATGGGACACCTCTTGGTGGCCATCAGAGCTAAATCCAACCCAATCACCCTCCAACCACACACACAAGCTGGGAGTCACATTAGATAAACTCAACATGACTGCTCAGATGAATGCAGTTAGCTCCACCTGTTTCCACATGCTAAGCACCCTTAAAAAAAAAATCTTCAGCTGGATTCCCAAAAGCACCAGAAGACATTGCTAAAGCCCTAATTACAACACACTTGACTACGGAAACACACTCTATACTGGATTCCCAAAACACCTCTTCCACTGCCCTCAGACCATCCAGAACGCCACTGCCAGACTTGTCCTAGACCTTTCCCGGTACCCCCACATCACATCTCATCTCAGAGATCTTCACTAGCTGACGATACACAAACGCTGCCGATTGTAACGCCACACTCATGCATACAAGACACTGCACAATATTGGACAAGCATACCTCAACTTCTGCCTCCACTTCCACCAGCCCACCTGACACCAATTCTCTTTCTCTCTCGCACACCACCACCCCCCGCACAAGCAAAAGCAGCACAGTAGGACTCGCCTTCTCAAACCTCGCACTCAAAACATGGAACCTCCCTCTACACCTATACGGCCTCCTCCACACTTATGGAATTCCGTAAAAAGTTGAAGACCTGGCTCTTCAACAAATGACCCTATAAACAATCTTCACACCTGCTCCAGCACCTGGATACCACAGATGATTAGTCACACATTACAAATCTATATGACATAACAAACCCTAAAGTAACCGGCTGCCAAGGACCCAAAAGAGAGAGAGAGAGAGAGAGACTGTGTGACCTGACGATCGAGCCAATCCAAGGCCCAGGTAGGAAGATACTCTTAGGCTCAATGAGAGAGACAGGGCATCCGCAGATGAGACATCCCCGGCTCTAGAAAGGAGACATCCATGTGATGCACAGAGCAGCGATTCCAAGCCTTCACTTGGGAAATACCTACCTGTGAGCCTATCAGGGAGCATCTTGGGACCCAATGGGAAGACATTTACCATTTTTCTGTTAGGTCAACAGCACAAGTTTCTTCTCTTGGCACTATTAGCAATGAGAATATGTCTACTTGCTATCCGTATTTCCTTCAGGCAGTTCATTTGGGGGAGGAGGGGCCTTGCTGCCTTCCACCAAACAGATGTGAGTGTGTTCCATGGGTGGTATGTTACAGTCTGGATGTTGATACCAACCGGCCTATACTAGGCCCGTCCTAGTTTGTGCATTACTTCACCTCTGTCCCAGGACAGGCATCCGCCTCTACCTATGCCTGACATCACGTCCTGTGTCCATATTACTGTTTCCTTGCCCAAATGGCAGTATATTCTCTTTCAGGAACTGCCTTCCCTTCTCCAGAAGCCAGGTATACCTGGCCCAGTGTATATGTCAATCCATGGGCCCTGTAACATTTGCAGTTTATTAACTATCCCAGTGTTGGTGCATTCTTTTTCAGAATCTGTGTTCCACTTTTCGGAGTCACTGTATGCCTTGATCAGATCTCCTATTTCATATTCTCTGTGTTTTCTCTCCCTGCATCAATGTACTCCCTGTCACAGTATTAGTGTACTTTCTGTTTAAAATATGAGCATCCCCAGTCCGTGAATGAAAGCCGTCTTCAGTATATTCCCTGACCCTACGTTATTACGTGTATTTGTAAAGCACATTATCACCCTCAAGGGTTTCCTGGTGCCGAGGAGATGTGTTTTTTCTAGCCCTACTTGAAGCAGGTTGGTTAATTGAAAAGCTGGGCTTCAGCTTCTTGCAGAATTCACAGAAATAGGAGGAGGCTCTGATGTGGAGTGGAAGGTCGTTCAATGCTTTAGGAGGGATGTAAGCATGTAAGCAGCACCAGGATTGGTGGGGAGCCTGTGCTGGTGTCCCAGCGCAAGAAGACCAGAAGAGCAACACAGCAGGAGGCGGCGGCGAAAAAGTACTTAAAAAAATAATAATAGATATATATATATATATTTTTTTTTTTTTTATGGCCCCATCCCTCTACTCCTCTCCTTGAGATCTGTGGCAGCCGCCTCTGCTTCTGAGTATTGAGGGGCCAGGCTGACAACTTGAGTTCTGTTAAGAAGGATTAGATTCAGTGGGTCCTTGAGCACCAGTCTTGTGCAGACCCCTGATGAAGATGGGGTGTGAAACCGTGTCAAATGCTGTACAGAGGTCCAGAAGAATGAAGGCTGCCAAGTCTCCTCTGTTAAGGATCATGCAGATGTCATCTGTGGCAGCGAAAAGTGCTGTTTTTGTACTGTTATTGATCCGGAATCCGGACAGGATGGCATCGAGGAGCTGTTGGTGGCAGAGGCATCGGTTGATTAGTTTCTCTAAGACCATTCCTGTTTTGTTTTAGAATCTGTATTTGCTGTCCCAGTCTCAGTGTATTCCCTATACCTGTTTTAGTGTATTCCTTGATACTATGCCCCGATTCGGAATCTCAGTATTTCCTGTCCTTGCGTCAATGTATTCCTTGTTCCGGTGCCAGTGTATTTCCTGACTCCATGTCAGTGCATTCTGTTTCATACTCAGTGTACTTGCTGTCCCAATGTTAGTCTATACACTGTACCTGTGCCAGGGCATTCCCCAATCCTGTCTCAGTGTAGTCCCTATTCCAGTGTCAATGTGCTCTCCCTTCAACATGTGTATTCCCTGCCCTTGCGTCAAAGTCTCCCTCTCCCAGGGTCAGTGTATTCTCTGACCCAGTGACCCGAACCTCCCTTGGCAGGTCTGTTAACACCTATGGTGACACTGCTGGGCCGTCTCGAGCCCCTGTGCCATAGAGACCCTCATCAGCTCACTGAGCCAGCACGCAGGATCCAGGCTCACTCATGGACCTCACTAGCGAGGCCCACAAAGGCTGAAACATGTCTGCAGCTGCTGGTGTTCCTGCTCAGGGTCGATGGGCCAGGACAAGAATGATTTGTATATTGTTGATCTTTTGTAACAGCACCGAATAGCTAGCAAATGGTGGAACGGAATGCCACCCAGGAAACTCCCATCATTCAAACCACTGACGCGCTTCCACCCATCATGCAGAAAAGGTCCTGGGATGGATGCACCTGGTCCTCTCCTTTGATAAAAGGCCACTGTCACTGCTCAGCTTGTGACACTGGAACGAAAGACCCCAGAAAGTTAAAAGGAACCCAGACAGATGCACACGTCTCTACAACAGGCACACGAACCTGCTGGGCCATCTTCCTTGGGTTGGAACCTCTGACCCACCTGTTACCACAGCCACCACTGCAACCCAATGAGCTGTTTTACCTAATTATATGACGTGGCCCTAGCCCACCAAGCTATCTAACCGGCCGAGGTTAAGAAGTGCATTTGATTACATAAAGTATGGGACACGCTTATTTCTGGCCGCACCCAGAGCTCCTGGATAAAAAAAACGCCCCCAGGTAACCCACCGAGCCCCCAGTTCCTAGGTCGCAGCCTCTTTCCTTCTGCGGAATGCCAAAGCGCCCCAAAAATGCATTTCTGGCGGCCGAACCCGGTGTCTTACCTTCTCTCTTCGCAGGCATCGCTGGCAGACGTCAGAGGGAGCCGTAAGCTGCTTAGCCTCCCCTGACAGCTGGGCTTTAAGAAAGCTGAAGGAGGGATTGAGGCAGGGGCATTCTGGGAGATGTGGTCTGCCTCACCTGAAGGGCGAGTAATGGGGCAAGCGCCTCTGTTTGTGTTTTGGCGCTAATTATCAGCTCTCACTTTGTTCGTAAATGCGTCCAGTTTGGGCAGATCTGAGAACCGAGGCACAGCTTGATAAGGTGACTGCCCCCACATCGCACACTCATTCTGTGTGAAAAAGCAGGGTTACAACAGAGCACTTACGTTTCACAGTTCCTGGTGAGTAGTTCATCCCGTCCAGATAGTTTACGTTGCATTCTGGGATTTATAGTCCTGTTGATCCCCTTAAAAAATCAGGACTACAAGCCCAGTTTAAAAGAAACAAACGGAGCTGGATTACTATATTGAATCAAAATCCATATGTCACAGTGAATACTTTACACGTTTCTTCTTTTACATTCCGATACATTGCATCTCCCAAACTCCAAGGAAGTTGGAGGGCTTTATTGCACCCGGTAATTCCGGGTCTGGTAAATTCCCAGCCCCAAGAATTCCTGCGCCTGCGTAAAGAAGGAGTTCCGTACTGGTTGGAAATCTCCGACACACTCAGAATCAGAGCACTGGGGGTCTTCCCAGGCAGCCCTGTCAAGTTTTTCAGGTCCATGCGTGATTCAATCACTCACAGAACGCCCTCTATAGTGCTATTACCAGTGGTTTTAGCATGGATCCAGAGAGAACAAGAAATCACTTACGCCATCGATTTGGGGGTGAAACTGATGAAAATTTCTGATTGCAATATTTGGAGGGGTGCACCACTATAAGCCATACACTGCGTCTTGCCACCTAGCTAAAGGATCATCATTTGCCTGAAATTATTTCAGAAATACAAGCGTGGCTCCTCCATATGGGCGGAGGAGCGTCGTCCCCCGCCAGCAGCATCCGCTGCAAATCCTTTTACTTGGAAAGGAGAATAAACTTTGTTATTATCCTTTCCATGTGAAAGAGGCGGGGTATTGGGGGTGACGAGCTGAGGGGAGTGCACTGTGCACTCCCCTCAGAGTGCATGTGTGTTGGGTCGGCCATCTCGGGCCGGCCAAACACACATGCGCACAGGACTCTCTCCAGCCCAGCAACATGGTTGCTGGGCAGGAGAGAGCCTGCACAGGCTCCCAGCCAATCCTGACGCTGCTTTGAGCTTTGGCACAGGGCAGGCTGAGAACCGGTGCCTGCAGCAGCGACGGGAGAGGAGCAGTGCGGGAGCAAAGCAGGTAAGTGATTTAAAAATCTTTTTAAAATAAATTTTCTCCCGTGACCCCTTCCCCCCTGCCCTGCCCCGACAAAGCCACGCGAGCTGCTCCTGCAGAAATATATATCTCCACTGGTCAGTGGGTCAAGAAACCTTAGGTAGTATCCACCAAAACTGCAACTCAAGCCCAAGGCAGAGGTAGAGGAACACCAAGAAACAAGGCACTGGAGGTAAGAAGACACAAAAGGGCAAACATAAAGGCTGGGCAGGATCACCACTGTGATGGAAGCCCAGTGCGGGTTATCAATTGAGGGACCGCAATGGGTATCAGTATTCTGACAACAGCCGTCCGCATTATTCACAGGACTCAGGAGACAGCAGACACTCACTAAAGTGTCCTGAAGAAAGAAGGAGAGGCTGAAACGTTAAAATCAGAAAAGGGATGTGTATGTCAAACAGGAAGTCAGGAATGCGCAATCCAAGCAGCAGGATGCCAAGCACAGTGGGGAATAAGGAAGAGAAACGTTGGCACTCAAAGGATTCACTTGAAGAAGGAGAAAGCAGGATTGACCACTAAAAAGAAAGAGCTTACCCTGGAAAAAGCGAGTCCTTCTGCGGAACAGGAGGTCGACAATGGTGCTCTTAGACAGTGTGGCTGTGACGACAATAGTTCCACAGACTCTCCAGGAGTATATGCCCGCCACTCCGACTGATGACTATATTCAGACAGAGACACTCTTGGGACACGTAAATGCCCTGACCATTGAAGCATTCTCTTCCATAGTACCTGAGAATCTCTGGAAAAAACACCCACAAGATTGGAGTTTGAAACAAGCTCCTGCACTCTACAAGAATCAAACGTTGTGTTATAAGGATGAGACATCTCAACGGATTACTTATCAGAGTGAGCCACAGGTTCAGATCAAATAACCATTGAAATCAAAAGTTAAGTCTAAGGTAACAGCAGTCCTAACAGAACTGCACTGTCCGGGAGAGACAGCATCCAGACACTCAACAATGAACAACACTCTGTTCCTGGAGGTAAAACAAGACAATTCATATCATCTTGCATTGGATTATGTACACTCTCACATGCCGCACAGGATGCTCATAGTACTGGACTAATAACAAATTTAGTACAGAAGTACAAAATGTCTTTAGACATATTATACAGGTTTTCAGTTTCAATATATAGCACCTGAATTAGATTATGAGATGGGTGTTACATGTGGTGGTATCCAATAGGCCAATACGCAAAGAGCACTGGAGTTTAAGAATAGTCTTGGGCTACTCTCAGCGATCATGCTGGACCTGGACATACAACATCCTTGTCAGTTTTGGCATGCCCATCCCGCGCCATCACAGATCTACCATCACCGGAACTGCCCACCGCAGCTGGATAAGCATCTAAAAAAGGGAGTAGGCTTCCACCTTTTCCAGCATTGGCCCAAAGACACCAGTGACTTGTTGAAAGCCATCAAAAACCTCAACAGCTGGATCACCGCATGTGCAGACACCCTGGCTCCCTTCATGCACAACCCAACAGGGTGTGGATCCGATTTTGGCCGGCTACCAGTTCGAGTCCATGGTGAACTGTTATTGCTGAAAATCACTACTTCTCTCTTCTTGTTGTTGAGCTTGAGAATGTTAGCTTTCATCCAGTTAGCAACTTCAGTCATGCAGGCAGTGAACTTGTCTTGTTCTGAGGGTCTTGTCAGAAAGGGAGAGTATGAGTTGTATAATGCCTGTTTAGGAGAAGATGTTGATGTTGTGTGTGTGCATGACGTTGGCCATAGGGATCATGTATTCTTTGAAGAGGGAAGGGCTGAGCGATGAGCCTCGATGCACTCCGCAGATATGTTTCTGGGATTCAGGGAGTAAGGTGCCAGGCTTGAGTTTTATCTGTTAAAAAGGAGCAAATCCAGCCGAGAGCAGGTCTTTAGATGCCAATTTCATTTAGGCGTCTGATGAAGATGGGGTGTGAGACCATGTGAAATGCCAAGGATCATGCGGTTATGTTCTGTGGCAGTGATGAGTGCTGTTTCTGTATTGTGGTTGGGCCTGAATCCAGACTGTGTGGTGTTGAGTGGCGGGTAGGTACTGAGGTGGCCAATGAGGTGTCAGTTGATTAGTTTATCTAATGCCTTTCCTGGGTTTGATGGGAGGGAGATGGGTCTGTAATTGGCGAGTGTGGCTTGGTCAGCAGTTGGTTTCTTGAGCAGGGGCATAATGGCTGCATGTTTCCAGGAATTAGCTTGTGTCGATGGAGGTGCTGAGGATTGGTGTTAGTGCTTTGCTGATCGGTAGGAGTCATTTGGTGAAAGCATGGTGAGGGCAAGGGTCAGATGGGGCTTACGAGTGGATGGTTTTCATGGTAGCAACAATTTCGATGATGGTGATGGCAAGCCACGAGGTCAGGGTTCATTCATCAGCCATGATGGGAAGTTGAGTTGCAGTGGTGACAGGGACCGGTTGAGGGAGTGAAATTGCTGTATATGGAGGTGATTTTGTTAGATAGGAATTCTGAGAGCGTGCTGCAAAGATCTTGTGTTGGTGAGGTGGCGGGAGGTGCAGGGAAGTGTTTGATGACTGTGAAGATTTCCTTGCTGCTGTTAGCGCTGGTGTTAATCTAATCTGCAAGAGCTCTGTGCTTGGTATTCTGCATCTGCTGTTGGAAGTGGTTAGGGCTATTTTGAAGATGTCTTTATCTGTGGTGTCTTGACTTGTTCTCCATTTGTGCTCCAGTTGCTTGCAGTGGCATTTCGTCAGCCTTAGTTCCTCTGTATACAAGCTGGCCTATGGTTGAGTTCCTGAAAACCCAGAATCCACAGCAGGCACCTCAGAATATTCAGCAGCAAACTGGACATGAACGCACAAGTCAAAACCTTAATTGCATCTTGTTTCCACTCACTGAAGATGCTGAGAAAGATCTTCAAATGTCTCCCAAACAACACTAGAAAAACTGTCACTCACGCCTTACTCACAAGCAAGTTGAATTATGAGAACACCTTCTACGCCGGGATCACCAAGCAACACATTAGAAGACTGAAAACCACCCACAACTCGGCAGGCAGACATTCTCAACCTCCCACACAGAATTCAGATCACACCACACCTCAGAGAACTACACTGATTTCCGATACACAAACCCACACAATTCAAAGTCCTTATATACACATTCAAGGAACTACAAAACTCAGGCCCCACCTACCTGAACAGGAGCAACTCATTCCACCAACTACTCAAACACCTCCGCTCTGGAGGACTCTTACTTGCACACACCCCACGCGTACACATCAGAGCCTCCTCTACTCTTCTTGAATTTTGGTCAAAGCTGAACACCTGACACTTCAATTAACCAACCTACCATAGGCTGAGCTAGGAACACACACCTATTCAGCACCAGGATGCCTTCGAGGATGCTACTGCACTTTACAAATAGACATAATGTAACATACAACATAACACAAAATAACATACCATTCTGGAACTCTTAACAGGACGATCCAGATGTATTGTCTTACAGCAACAATATTTACTGACAATGATGTAAATGAACATTTCTAGCTGGATGGGCGCTTCACAACCAATGGTGTCAGTAGAAGACATCAACAAAAACAATGAAAGGCGACCTTCTGAATGTCTACCTAAGGGGACAAAATCAATCACTCTAAAGCCTCATCAATGAAATGTATCATGGTGTTCAGATGCAATTAAAGAATCCACCAATATAACAGCTGGTCTGCTTTCAGTACACTTTTAGTCAATATTTAGTGTGATCTGAATGCTACCGAGTAAACATCTGGTACGCTAAAAGGATATCCCTGATATTGTGGCCACAGGAAATAAATACCAGTGGAGATGGAGAATGTAGGATTGCCTGAGTCCCAAAAGGGTTGGCATCTAGAAAAGCAGAAGACCTGCAGTTCATGTTGCAGACTTTCCACAAAGAGTGGAAGGAGGGCTAAAGCAAGAAATTGGAGAGATACCCAAAACCTTGGCCAAAACAGTCACTTCTCTTAGGCTGAATGTCTATAACATAGGCCATAAAGGAAAAGATTTGAGAAAACAGAGACTGAGCTGGAGAATGAGCAGACTGCAGATGCCAAGATGAAAGTACTCACATACTCATCTTACAGAACCAGTGTGGACAGGAAAACCGGACACGCCTGACAACGTGCAAACTGGGGACTTTTAAAAGGTTGCAGAAGGCTCAGACGTCATGGTTTAGGCAAAACGATTCTTCACCCAACAGGAAAGGAGACGAGGTGAAAAGTGAGATTCCACAAAATCGTCTCTACAGGACAGAAACTCAGTGGGAGACACAGAGATATTATGGTGAAAACTGTCACTGTTTTAAGAGAAAGAACACGCGATTATAGTGGCGAGACACAAGAGTCCTCTTAAATAGCAGCAAGACAACATACTTATGCTACAAGACCTGGGCCATTTGACACCAACCAATGCAATGGATCTTGCGTTTGCTGGAGTTAGAGCTATTAGCACTGTAATTTCAAAACTGGCTTTTCTTGCCACATATATTGAAAATGAAAAGTAAAACAGTTGACATAAGCAAGCCGATTCAAAGCACCATGTCCACCATTAGCATGAGCGCGAAGGAGAGATACAAAAGGAAAAAGAAGTTCGCTCACTGTCAAATATATCGGCAAATGTGCAATTAAGCATGTAACAGGGTCAGTGTCCAAGGCGGTAACAAAACCGGCCCAAGGAGGGACAAACCTAAAGCATTTACCAATGATAACAAAAGATTTTTGAAAGGCAAGCCCATGAACGAATGATAGTGATGGGCATGGGATGGGCGTGGTTAAAAGCCCACAGATAGATTACAACAGGTCAAAGCGCTTGCACGCACAACCTACAAAGGAAGTCTGTACGATTGTAGAAGTGTCACGACTCACGTGCTGCTTGCGCCTGGAATTTGCAGATCTCGTGGCGTGAATCTTCAATGTTCGGCTTTGGCCCAAAAAGGGGCGACTCTTTCTGGTAGCCACGGTGCTGTTAGGCAATGGAGACACCAAGAACAGACCGTGCCCTTCAGAAAGTAGCGCCAGAGGGAAAAAAACCCTTAAAAAGGGGAAAAAACCTCCAAACAGGAAGACTCCTGGAGAAAAACAAGAACAAACAAACAGGAATCCAAAAGGAGCAAAAATCAGAAAACACAGAATGCTGAATCCAAAACCAAAAGGCAAGGAAATCAGGAGCGAAGACACTAACTGAGCAGAAAGTGTTGCAGCGCAAAGAAAGAGGAAAAACACAGCCCTTATATACCAAAAAACAGGAAGTGACCCACAGGAAGTAAAAGGACACCATCTTAGATAGGGAAACAATACATAGAACAGAATAGTAGAGGAACCATAGAGAATAGGGAACAAGGAATGCTGGGAAAGCACAGGAATCTGGGAAGGAGGAAAAAACCTAAAGAAAGGCACACAACAGACTGCAAAAAAGAAGAAAGGACAAAGAAACGAAGAAAAACAGGTAAGAGGGTTCAGAGACCCCTGGGACAGTGAAAGGCAGAAGGAAGAACGAGGCCCCAAGCAAATCTGGGGCCTCGAAACGCGCAAGAGAGGCTGGGGGCGTGCCGCGTCTTAATAACGCGGTGCGCGGCCCGAGCCGAACGCCCGGCAGAAGTCGAGCTCTCGGCTCGCGCCGCGCGGTGCGGCGCGACAGTAGGTCCCCCTCCCGAAGGCCCAGGTTTAAGAGGGAATAAACAGTGAAAGCGTTGAATCAGGAGAGGAGCGTGAACGGAAGAGGCATCTTCCCATGAACATTCACTGAGAGGATAACCCTTCCAATGAATCAGATACTGAAGTCGTTTATGAAAAAGACGAGAGTCACAAATTTCCTGCACTTCATATTCAGGAACATCATCCACAAGGACAGGAGGTGGACAAGGAAACTGACGTGAGTAAGGATCAGGCACATAAGGTTTAAGCTGAGAAACATGAAAAACCGGATGGATCTTCCATGTATGGGGTAAGTGAAGACGGACAGTGACAGGATTGACCAACTGGAGAATACGGAAAGGCCCATAGTAACGAGGTGTGAACTTGTTTTGAGAGAGACGTGAGGGCAAGAATTTGGAGGAGAGCCAGACTTTATCCTGCAGATGATAATTTGGATTGGTTGTACGTCTCTTGTCTGCAGCCTTCTTCATATACCTCTTGGTATGTAACAAATTAGATCGAATTAGTTTATGGAGTTGGAGAAGGCGTTTGGAGAAATAGGTAATAGCAGGTAGAGGAGAGTTGGATCGTGGAGAAGTAGGGAAAGAGGTAGGATGAAAACCATAGGAACAGAAAAAGGGAGTGACCTTGGAGGCACTATGGACTGAGTTATTGTAGGAAAATTCAGCTAAAGAGAGGTAAGTGCTCCAGTTACTTTGGGTAGAATTGCAAAAGCATCGAAG
This sequence comes from Pleurodeles waltl, assembly GCF_031143425.1. Taxonomy (NCBI): domain Eukaryota; kingdom Metazoa; phylum Chordata; class Amphibia; order Caudata; family Salamandridae; genus Pleurodeles; species Pleurodeles waltl. The sequence goes on along the minus strand of NC_090451.1, from coordinate 690,485,928 downwards.
ATATTGCTCTAGTCCTTGGTTCAGACGCTCAGTCTGTCCGTTGGTCTGAGGATGGAACCCTGAAGACAGGGCTCTATTTATATTCAGTGTTTTACAAAAATGCTTCCAAAATCGGGAGATGTACTGAGGTCCTCTATCAGATATTATGGTATGTGGAAGTCCATGGAGACGGAAGACATGATCTATGAATATTTGACTTAGTTCTTGAGAAGTAGGCAGCTTTTTTAGGCCAGTGAAATGAGCCATCTTTGTGAAAGAATCCACTGTGACCATGATAACCCGGTTTCCTGCTGATGGTGGGAGTGAACACATAAAATCAGTAGAGATAGTATGCCATGGGGCCGATGGAACAGGCAAAGGCTGTAGTAATCCTGCCGGTCTGGTGTGAGGTATTTTGACTTGGGCACATATGGGACAGGCCTGAACGTATTTTTCCACATCCAGTTTCCAGGTAGGCCACCAGAAAAATCGTGAAAGTAGTTCCTGTGTGGCCTTGATGCCTCTATGACCAGCTACAGGGGAATCATGGCACATTTGTAATGCTTTCTTTTGCACCTTGTTTGTAGGGAGGAATATCAGGTCTTGGTAATAAAAATATCCTTGTTTCTTGTACAATAATGGTCTTAGTTCTTCTATGTCATGGTCCGATAGGTTGGCGTATTCTTGTTGTACTTCTTCCAGGAAAGACTGAGCCACTCCAATGATCTTACTGGGTTCTAGAAGATACTGGGATGAGGAAGGAGAACACTCTGGATATCGGCGAGACAGAGCATCAGCCAGAATGTTTTGAGATCCTGGAATATATGTAATATAAAAATCGTACTGACTGAAGAAAAAGGCCCAGCGGGCCTGACGACTATTCTGGCATACAAAATTTCTTAAACATTGTAAATTACGGTGGTCTGTCCTCACCTCAAATGGTTCCTTGGAACCCATCAGAAACTGTCTCCACTCAAGGCAGGCTGTTTTCAGAGCCAATAATTCCCTTTCAAGTACGGAATAATGTTGTTCAGCTGTGGAAAGGATATGAGACAAATAGAAAACAGGATGTTCAAGGCCATCATCCTCTTGTCGTTGGAGTAAGACAGCTCCGATGGCTCTCTCAGAAGCATCAGTTACTACTATAAATTGTTTGGTGGTATCTGGATGTCTTAAGATGGGGGCTTGGGTGAAGGCTCTCTTTAAGCTTTGAAAGGCTGCTTCAGCAGCCTCAGTCCAGACAAACCCCTTCTTTAAATTGTCCTTCTTTAAGGTGTGAGTTATGTGGCTAGTCTGACTGGCAAAGTCTAGAATGAATTGTCGATAGAAGTTTGCTAAACCTAGGAAACATTGTGTTTCTTTTATGGTAGAAGGAGAAGGCCACTCTAGGATAGCTTGTACCTTTTCTTGATCCATAGCTATGCCGGTGGGACTTAAATGATAGCCCAGATATTTGACTTCCGTCATGTCGAACTCACATTTCTCTGGTTTGCAACATAGTTGATGATCACGAAGTCTTTGAAGAACTTGTTTCACATGGGAAGTATGGAGTTCAGGATTTCTAGAATAAATAAGAATATCATCTAGGTAGATCACGACTGTCTGATTCAGTAGGTCTGAAAACACTGAGTCCATAAATCTCTGGAAGATTGCGGGGGCGTTAGTAAGACCAAACGGCATAACCCTATATTCAAAATGGCCAAATGGGGTCCTGAATGCTGTCTTCCATTCGTCGCCTTCTCTTATGCGTAAAAGGTGGTAGGCTCCTCGTAAATCCAATTTAGTAAAACGTTGGGCCCCTCTGATTGCTTCCAGTATGTCCCTGATGAGAGGCAAAGGATAACGATCTTTAATGGTAATTTTATTCAGACCTCGAAAATCCAGGCACGGACGAAGATCCTTAGTCTTCTTGGGCACAAAAAAGAGAGGGGCCCCAGCCGGAGACGACGATGGAACAATAAGACCACTCTGTATATTTTCGTCCAGATACTCCTTTAGAACTTCCTTTTCGGGTTCCGTGAGGGAGTACATCCTCCCAAAAGGAACAATTGTGCCGGGTTCCAATGGAATTGCACAATCATATTCTCGATGTGGAGGTAGCACAGGTTTTGACGGTTTTTGGAAAACATCCTGAAACTCCAAATAGTGGTCTGGGACCCCTTGGACCGTATTAATGGACATACCAGTGGCACCTTCAGTAACTAAGGATCTTTTCGGAGACCAATACTTGTCGGAAGTAAAACAGTTCTCATGACAAAATTGCGAAGACAAAGAGACTGTCCGGGTAACCCAATTTATATATGGGTTATGTCTGATGAACCACGGAATTCCAAGAATGATGGTATGGTTAGGGGACGTAATAAGATCGAAGGAGATGTGTTCTTGATGGTTTCCCACCTGTAGACTTAACATCAGGGTAGTGGTGTCTACAGGACCAGAGGATATCAAAGATCCATCCACAGTGTGTACCTGTTCGGGTACTTCTTTTGCTTGAGTAGGAACTAGGTTAGCAGCAGCCCACGTCTTGTCCATGTATATACCACTAGCACCACAATCTAGTAATGCCATAGTCTTTTCTTGACGACCGTCAGGAAGTTGTAACAGGACAGGAAAGATGAACAAGGCAGTTGTATTGTCATTAAAGGAGCTGATAGAAGGTATAGCTGTAGATCCCGTCCCCTCCCTTCTTACAGAGGACGGGAGGTGGCGTTTCCCGAAGGCCTGGACGGACGTACTGGACAGGTACGGAGCATGTGACCAGCAGAACCACAATACAGGCACAACCCTCTCTTGCGTCTGTCTTCTCGTTCACTAGCAGAGAGCGGACCTCGGGTAGTATCCACCTGCATGGGTTCCCCTTCGATGTCTCTAGCAGGAGTGCGAGGTTCCTCGGAACGCTGCAGGTATGCACGTGAGCTACTTGGCTGGGCAAACCCTCTACTCCTTTTCTTTTCCGATCTCCGTTCCTGAAGACGATATTCGATGGACAGTGCTTGATCCATCAGGCCACGAAGATCTTCCGCTCTGGTAGAATGCACTAGTTCATCCTTTATTTCTTCTTTGAGTCCTCTACGAAATAATGTTACCAGAGTACGTTCCACCCAAGTGGTCTCTGCCGCCAGCTGACGAAAACGGGTTATATATTGCAGGACGTCTTGGGAGCCTTGTTGGATGTCGCACAAGGCTTCTTCAGCGGAGGCTTCCAATCCAGGACGGCTAAACATCTGTTTGAAGCGACTCACAAAGGCGGAATAGTCTGACAATACAGGGTCGTTGGAGGACACCATCGGGGTTGCCCAGGCCAAGGCTGGACCGGATAAGGCACTGATAAGATAACCCACCTTGGTCCTGTCGTGGGAGAATTGAGTAGGTCGGAAGGCGAAATACACCGTTAAAGCATCCAAGAACTCGCGAAGCTTGGTTGGTTCACCAGAGAAACAAGGGGTAGAAGCGGAGATTGTCGGAACATCACTGGTGCGGAGGGCCAAGGCCTGTCGTAACGCAGCATTTTCATTACGTAGTTGTTGCAATTCCTGGGCTTGTTGCTGAATCGTGGTCAACAGAGATTGCTCCGGATCTGCAGCAGCCGCCACTGTATTATCCATGGTGTTTGAGGACGTCGGAATGGTTTGGCGCTGCAATCTGTCACGACTCACGTGCTGCTTGCGCCTGGAATTTGCAGATCTGGTGGCGTGAATCTTCAATGTTCGGCTTTGGCCCAAAAAGGGGCGACTCTTTCTGGTAGCCACGGTGCTGTTAGGCAATGGAGACACCAAGAACAGACCGTGCCCTTCAGAAAGTAGCGCCAGAGGGAAAAAACCCCTTAAAAAGGGGAAAAAACCTCCAAACAGGAAGACTCCTGGAGAAAAACAAGAACAAACAAACATGAATCCAAAAGGAGCAAAAATCAGAAAACACAGAATGCTGAATCCAAAACCAAAAGGCAAGGAAATCAGGAGCGAAGACACTAACTGAGCAGAAAGTGTTGCAGCGCAAAGAAAGAGGAAAAACACAGCCCTTATATACCAAAAAACAGGAAGTGACCCACAGGAAGTAAAAGGACACCATCTTAGATAGGGAAACAATACATAGAACAGAATAGTAGAGGAACCATAGAGAATAGGGAACAAGGAATGCTGGGAAAGCACAGGAATCTGGGAAGGAGGAAAAAACCTAAAGAAAGGCACACAACAGACTGCAAAAAAGAAGAAAGGACAAAGAAACGAAGAAAAACAGGTAAGAGGGTTCAGAGACCCCTGGGACAGTGAAAGGCAGAAGGAAGAACGAGGCCCCAAGCAAATCTGGGGCCTCGAAACGCGCAAGAGAGGCTGGGGGCGCGCCGCGTCTTAATAACGCGGTGCGCGGCCCGAGCCGAACGCCCGGCAGAAGTCGAGCTCTCGGCTCGCGCCGCGCGGTGCGGCGCGACAAGAAGAGCTAACAAAAAGACAAGTTTGCTTCCACTGGAAATTTCCATGCGGCATCTAATTCAAAATACACAGTGAATGTCATCACCTCAGAACAGTGGCAGAAGGTAGACAAATCCTGGTGATGTGTCTGGAACAAAAGGAGACACCTGTGCTGGTGGAGAAGATGCCAGGGTACCAGAAACACTTCAAAGATCTGTTACAGAAACAATCTACAAAATCCCAGTGATGGGGAAATATAACCCATAATCTACAGAATATTCTTTAAGGGGAAAGTTTGTCTATTAAGTGGTACAACAACCACATGGAACAACCCAAAGTATGGGCTGGGACTTTAACTGAAAAACAACTATTCTTTTTGCATATACATGTGTGTACGTGGTATCTGTGTAGCACAACCCTAGCCAAGGCAGCAGGGTGCTGCACATGGTCAAAGGTGAGGATACAGTCAACACGGTTTTTTAGAGATAGTTGCCATGGAGACTGTTGCTGCATCACTGTGTGGTGTTATTTAAAGAGGTACGACTTCAGCTCTTTCCTGAAATGGAGCAGAGTTAGGGCAATCCTGTGGCTAGAGATATCGGTCCAAGTCCTAGGTGTTTGGATGAAAAAGGCACCTTGCTTTGTTGTTAAGTCGTTACACTTCTTTGTCTCCAGTCTGATGATGCCTTGGCTTAATGTGTGCCGAACGCCACTAGAAGTGGTCATCTTGTCAGCAAGCTAAGAAGGGTTGCTGGTTGTGATTTCTTTGTAAAAGATGCAGCTGGTTTCGACGATAGTGGGACTGGCAAGGGGAGCCAGTGGAATTCCATCAAGATGGGTGTGATGATGTCATATTTCTTTATGCCGTGGATGAGACACGATGTGGCATTTACTAAACCCTTAACAGTGCCAATGTAGAGTCTGGATCATGCAGCAGGTTGTTTCCACCATCCAAATGCAAGACTACAAGGGCTTGAAGAACTATTCCCGGAGGAATGGTTTCACTTTCTGTAGTAGAGAGATCTAGAACCAGGCCATTTTTATTTCAACAGTACTGTATCCTGCGGGGTTAGGATGATGTCCAGGGTAAATCCAAGTGACTTGGCATTGGGTGAAAGTTGGGGTTCAAAGCCATCAAGTTTAAGTCATTGAGCCAGTTTGTACTAGTCCTTGCTTGCTTTTCCTGAAAAATATCAACAATTTTGTCTTGGGGGGTGGGATGAGCATCAGATGGGTGCTAGGAGTTTTGCAGGCCAAGTTACAAGTCCTGGATATTTGAAACGGAGGAGACTTTCAAGTAAAGTTGTGTATTGTCAGCACACAGCAGAATTTTGATGCTGCTGTTGGTGATTGGAACCCCAAGGGGCTCTGTGTAGGAGTTGAAGATGAAGAGTCTGATTATGGATCCCTATAAGGAGGCGGGTAGAAAAGAGAAATACCTACTTAGAGGAGGGAGGCCACTGAGGCAGGAGCAGGGCCCTGGTCTGGGGGAAACCTAAGGAGTAAAGACGAGAAGATCAGAGACCCAAAGAGAGAGAAAACAGACTAAAGAAAATAAAGAAGTAAAGATGAACAGAAAGGAAGGTCTAAAGAAAGATGTTCTTCATAAACAGGAAGAAGCATCACAGGAGAAGGAAAAACAATCCAGAAGAACAACGGAGACACGGAACAAGGAGGAGAAGAAAAGGAGGGAGAGAATGGGAGAAGCACAGCCCATCAGAAGCAAAGAAAAAACAAAGGATTGCAACATCAGGAAGCCAACCAAGGGGACAAAAGAAGAGAGTGACCCGTTAGGATAAGATTCCAAGGAGGAGCCAGACAATGGGTCAGAAGAATAGTGCTCTCCACGCCGGATGGCCAAAACCACAGAACCTGCCACATTACAGAAGTGTGACCAGTCCAGATGGGTCTCAAGAGCCTGGAAAGAGACTGGAAGGAGGAGACGAGTATAAAGAAGACGGACTACTGCCTCATGGCCAACAAAGTAAAAAGGACATGAAATATAAATTCTAAATACTTACAGACATAAATATAGTCAACATTGAGGCGTGACTATCTAACTACTTGACAACCAGGGTTAGAACTATCCCGCTCACATAGGAGGATACTAAGGCAATTGAGGTTCTTTTCACTTTTGTTGTTAGTGGTTGTTGCTCCCAACCCCTACAGATTCAATTTCCTTGGGTGGAGGACTGCTATTCGCATTCCATTTTCTTAGTATTTGGTTTGGTCTTCCCCTTTGGGCTCTAATATTTACTGTTATTTCACTGTTTTCTATTGCTTCTTATGCCCATTCCTGATTAGTAATGTGTACATAATAGTGTGTTTACTCACCTGCTAGTAGAATATTGCCTATTTTTGTTACCCTAATAAACTACCTTAATTTTTCTAACACTGTGTGGTTCTTTCATGTGTGTAAGTGCTGTGTCACTACAGTGGTATTCCATAAGCTTTGCATGTCTCCTAGATAATTCTTGGCTGCTCATCCGCAGCTACCTCTAGAGAGCCTGGATTCCTAGTCACTGGCTACACCTCACTAATAGGGGATACCTGGATCTGGTATAGGTGACAACACCATAGGTGCTCACCACACACCAGGCCAACTTCCTACAAATGGCAACTAGAAAGGCTGTCTTTAAAGTAGGAAACCAAACTGGACAATTATGAAGTGGCTGGAAAGGAGCACACATCAAGAAGGTAAGGACCAAGTTTAAATCCCATTGGGGCATTATGAACGGAGAAAGAGGCGCAGAGAGGGGGTCCATAGACTTGTCTGTACACCATGCCACAAATTTTTTCCAATGATAGGCATATACAGTTTTGGTGAACGGAGAAGGAGGAAACATATGGGTAAGACCCTTTAAAAAATTACCGTCAATGTGGGATTTAAACAAGGAGGGTTGCTCAGGAAATCTGAGGAAATCAGAGATGGCAAATAACCCATGAGGGTCCCCAGAGCAGAGCACCCCCCGCCAAAAGGAGACTTCCGCGCAACCGTCTTCAAACCAATCATTAACATGCACCAGCTGTATTAAAGGATGTGGTGTTTCTATATTTTTATGCATTGTTTTGTAATTGTAAATTGTGTAGGCCGGGGTCCGGGGATTCCAATAATGACGCCTGGCTGCCAAGATAACGTTACAAACTTCGGGCAGAAGGTCAAAAGCTGTCAACTTCTGCCGCTCAATCTCCACACACAAAGGCGAAGACTGGACAGGTTTGGGTGGAGAACCATCTCCTGCTGCTGTGACAGAAGATCCTCCTGAAGAGGCAGACTGAGTAGAGGATCGATGGTCATGCTCAAGAGCTTGGGATACCAGACTCCTTGTGCCCAGTCTGGAGCCACAAGAATGACTTGGGCCCGGTCGTTCTTGATTTTCTTGAGAAGTCTGGGCAGTAGTGGTATTGCCGTAAATAAGGCCTGAGTGCCACTCAAGACGAAAAGCGTTGGCAAGCAAGTGATCGACCAGGCATTGACAGCTGCATTTGTCTGCTCTGGCATTCAGAGAGCAAGCCAGATGTTGAACCACTGGGATATGCCCTGATGTTCTAGCCATGTCCAGAGGCACAGAGCCTCCTGACAAAAGGTCCATGACCCCACCCCGCTTGTTGCAGTACCACATGCCAGTGGTGTTGTCTGTGAACACCTGCACAACTTTCCCTTTGAGAGAGGGAAGGAATGCTTTCACTACTAGCCTGATCGCCTTGAGCTTCAAAAGACTGATACAGAGCTTGGACACTGCTGGAGACCAGACACTTCTGATCTCTACCTCTCCCATGTGGCCACCCCATCCCAGGAGTGACACATCTATCACTTCTGTCAGATCTGGTTTCGGTGGGGAGAGGGCTCGGCTGTTGACTCAATCGCGGTTCAAAAGCCACCACTGCAGATCTTGCACAGTCTCCTCTGAGATCTGGACCACATCTGGGAGATTCCTCTGATGCTGTGTCCACTGGAACATCAGGTTCCACTGTCGAGCCCGCGTATGCCATCTGGCATGAGTCACCAGCTGGATGCAGGAGGCCATGAGGCCCAGCAGCCTCAGGGTCCTTCTCACCAAATCCAGGTTAGAGGCGGAAACATTGGTATCATAGTCTAAATACCCTGGATCAGCGCTTGGGAGGATAGGCCCGAACCTGCACAATCTCCAGAACAATTCCAATGAAAGGGAGCATCTAAGAGGGAGTCAGGTGTGACTCTGGCATGTTTACTGTGAACCCCAGAGAATGCAGGAGGTCCACCATAGTCTGGAAGTGGGAGACGACAGCCTGGGGCGATCAAGCCCTCAACAGCCCGTTGTCAAGGTAGGGGAAGACTGAAACCCCCGACCTGCACAGATGAGCTGCGACCGCTGCCATCACCTTGGTGAACACTGGAGGAGTGCTGGTAAGGCCAAACGGGAGCACGGTAAACTGGCTCGTGGGCCTACCATGAAACTCAAGTAACGTCTATGGGCAGGCAGGACGGGAATATGGAAATATGCTTCCTGCAAGTCCAATGCTACCATCCAGTCTCCAGGGTCCAGAGCAAATTGGACCTCACGCTGGCGGAGGACCTATTTGCCCTGGACCCAGGAGACAGGATGGTAGCATTGAACTTTTCCTTTTGGAGGGAAAGATTGAGGGGCCGAAGGTCTAGGATAAGACATACACCCTTGTCCTTCTTTGGCACTAGAAAGTAGCAGAAATAATAACCATGACCTACTTCAGGCAAAGGGACCCTCTCTTTGGCTCCCTTGGCCAAGAGAACCGTAACCTCCTTGTGGAAAAGTGCCAGGTGATCCTCCAAAATCCTTTCGCAGGATGGTGGCATGGATGGAGGGGTAGTGTCGAAGCAGAAGGAGTAGCCCCTTTGGAGTACTTGAAAAACCCACCAGTGTGATGTGATGGATTCACAGCGAGGCGAGCGATGATGAATCCTACCTGCTACTGGCCCCTGATGGGGAAGCCTCAGACAAGGAAGGTTTGGAGGGTGCAGGGGAAGAGGTGGTGGACTGGACTGACTGCTGCCCCCCTGATATACAAGAACATTGGATCCCACGTCACCGACCATGCAGAGGCTGGGCAGCATGCGCGGCACGGTAGCTGCAAGGAAAGAGATGTAGTTGAGCACCCCTTCCTTAGCCACGAAAGGGGCAAGAGGTAGGCGAGGGGCAGCTGCGAGGCCCAAGGATCGAGCCGTAGCCCAGGACTCCTTAAAGCGATTAAGCGCTGATTTTGCTTTGCCTCCAAAGAAACGGGTGATATTAAAGGGCACGTCCATAAGTGCAGCTTGGAAATCCCCTGAAAAGCCAGACATCCTTACCCAAGCATAGCGTCTCAAGGCCACAGTTGATGCAACTGATCTAACTAGTGAGAAGGTTATATCCAGTCAACATCGTATTGTGAACTTGGAGGTGTCTCTCCCATCAGCAACAGCTTAAGAGAAAAGGGTCAGGGACTCCTTCGGGACCTGTTGCAGCACCTGCGCAACTTTGTCCCATAAAGTATGGGTGTAACAGCCCAAAAGGCATGCGGTGGTCACGGACCGCAATGCCAGACTGGAGGAAGAGAACATTTTCTTCCCAATCTAATCCAGTCTTTTGGATTCCCTATCGGGGTGCAGAAGGGAATGTGCCAGAAGAGGTAGAGGCTTGAATAACCAAGCTCTCAGGGGTGGGATGTTGGGTCAGGAACACTGGGTCGTTAGGCGCAAGCCTATAGAGATGGGTGATTGCTTTGTTAACAGGATCCCCTGTGCTGGGCTTGGATCAAGCCTCCAGCAGGACATCAGTGAGGGCTTCATTAAAGGGCAAGAGGGGTTCAGAAGGGGAAGCCCCAGGCTGAAGAACCTCAGTCAGGAGGTTAGTCCTGACGGCCACAGAAGGCAGCTCAAGGCCCAAAACCTGAGCCGCTCTCCTCACCACCATTTAATAGGACGCTCCCTCCTCCGTAGCCATGGTAGGGGAGAAAGCATGCCAGCGTCAGGCGAAGTGTCAAGACCACTGGCTTCACCCAGGTCCTGAGCCCAGTCCATGGGATTGTCAAGCTTGTATTGTAAAGCTTGACAATCCCATGGTTCAGCGACCCCTTCATACTGTACCCATATAAATAAGGGTCAGGATCCGACTGAGGAAGCAAGATCTTCACTGAAGTCGGAATCGACGTCGAGCAATGTCAGTCCAGCTCTGTGTCAGAGATAAGTATGGAGTTGACGCAAGTTGCGGGCCCAAATGGTGTCCAACCAACGTCGAGGAAGGTCGCAGTGGCACGACCGACGCTGGTGCTGATCCGAAAATTGATCCCTGGGTGCCCACCCCTCCCAGAGCCGAGGCCGAAGCCGCTGGCAAAACCTGAGGGGGCCCCTTCCGACCCCGCGGGGTCCAAAGGTGCACCAACAGTGTCAGACTGCCAAAAAATTAGGTGCATGGCCTCCTAGAATTCACTGAGTTGGGCAGGGGTGGCTCCGGCTCCCGGAAACTTGGGGAGGTGTTGGCCCAACCCAGAAGTAGGCTCCGAAGACAGAAGCCTAGAGCGATGATGTTCCTTGTCCTAGGTCTTGTCATCTGATCAATGGGGTGAAGTCGAAGAACAATTACTTTTCTTCTTCTTACCTGACCATCCCGCAGATTTTGAAAGGGACGACGAAGAGTGTGGGCTCCGCGAACGGTCTCGGGATCTTCCTTTCAACCAAAACTGGGAGTGATGTGTAGCCATGTGCCCTGCCGCAAGAAGCTTTAGGGACTACTCCCTCAAAGTCTTCTGGTTCATGACCCAGCACTCGGAGCACAACTTCGAGTCGTGGTCACGCTCCAAACACCAAAGACACACGAGGTGCAGATCCGTCAGGGACATCATCCGATGACAGGAGCGCAGGGCTTAAAAGGTGGTCTTCCGTGACAACATCTCAAGGCACCAGAACTCATAAAAGCTTTAACAAAAGTCAAGAAGACCGGTCAAAAAGTGACTGTAGGGATAGTTCTTCAGATCCACATGTAGACTGGTGTGAAAAGAACTGATGTCAGCGCATCGGAATGGTGCCTATATATGATCCGCGATGTCATATCCAGCGACCACAATGCCCATGATGGCGCAAGTTGATCGACACCACCTACCGGCATGCAGGGGTACTGCTCGATGAAAAATCTGCGGATGCAGACTGACACCTGGGGAAGTTCTAAGGTAAGGAATCTTAAACTAGAAATCTCTGTCAGATATACTACTCACATGTACGCCACACTTACTCAAGAACAGGTATTCTTTATGTATTTATGCAGAGGATGTATACCTGTCAGAGCTGCCGCGTCTGGAATTGGCGGACCAGGATCTAGTTGGGAAATGGCTCAACATCTTGTGATTCTGGGCAAATTACCTAGCAACAGATTTACTATTCTTTCACAGCACAGCAAGTCAACATGCTGCGCTGTGTTGCATGAAGAGGAGAGAGCAGAAATGCACCATGTTTACATAGATATTGCACATTTCTGCTGTCTCCTAGCACTGGTGCACTTGTGGCTGCCTAGCACCAACCCAGGCACCCTTGCACCATGGCATTAATAATGTTCATCATCATTTGGGGGAGTTTTGTTGATAAATTATTTGCCCACAATATCATGTACCTGCCTACCATTCATTTTGGCCTAGGGCCTCAGATTACTTGTTGTAAAAGCAGACTACTTTTATTGCATTTATGCCATCATGTAACAACGTGTGAAGCATGTTTTATGTAATAAGATAATGTGCCTTTAGTTCATATATTCATTTATCATGATGAGAGGTTTCAGCTTGGGCTTAGTGGTTTAGTATATGGAAATCGTTAGGGAAGAATTTCCAGGAGATTCTTCTGACACTGCATCAGAATCACAGGTTCACAGCCTGTGAAACCAGGGCCGGGTTTAGAGCCATGTTATAGGTGTGGCCACACTTTGCGCTGACCTGGGGGGGGCACTGACCTCAGGGGTGGGGTGCTGTGTTTAGCAATAACTTAGGATTTAAAAGTACTTGCAGGAGAGTTCCTTTGTGTCCAGCTTTCAGGCAGCAATAGAAATGTCAAGATAACTCCTAGGATTATTGCTCCTGCTAGAGAAAGAGAGAAATCGAAGTTTTGTCTAGTGGCAGTTTTGACTCCTCATAAAAGCTGCACAGAGGGTTAATATGCATGGAGAAAAGAATAGATCTGTATTTTATGCGGATAGCTGAGTGGATTAGTAAAGTCAGCTCTTACCAACACTTTGAAACAAATGTCATGTATGTGAGAGAGGGGCTATGGATAGATGAGAAGCACTTTTGCTGGGTGGTAGTGAGAAAATATGAGGAGGAGGTCATGGGGGAAGGGACGCCAAAATATATTGTTGCACCGGACACCACCAGGGCTAAAGCTAGACCTGTGTGAAACAGTATAAATATAGTGGTCTTCAGTTCTCACAGAGCGAGACTTTTCTGTGTCCAAGGAGCTTGTTTCTCCCCCATCAAGGACACTGGCAGTTAACAAGCTGAGATATCAAAGGCAAAACCTATCTTGCAATCCCCAGGCAGCCTACATGTACCAAACAGGTACACCACTGTGTATTGCACCACTCTCAATGACAGACTCTTCAGTGCAAATTCTCATTAGCAAAGACTCTGTAGGAAGGGGAATTACATAGAATAACCTCTTGCCTATTTCTTATGATTTACCTAATGGTAGTTTTAGTCACCTCAATAAATCTAATTATCCTCTGCACTAGCAGAGCTTCTAATAAATCTTTTTAAAATACAAGCTCAAATTGAATATGCGGATCACTTTGAGGCAAAGGGTGAGGTGAATTCGACAAACTGCCTCTTGGCAGGCAGGCAATCTCCATTACCAACATGAATTCCTTCCAGGTAAGTTTGGGAGATAGTCATGTGACACCACCTGCTTGCATTTGCCAGAAACCAGCCTCAAAGGAGACAGGTAACTTACACACCTAGGGCCAGATATACAGAGCTTGTTTGAGGTGGCAAACAGTCTGATTCGCAGAATCAGGACTTTTGCAACTACAAAAAAAGTTTTTGATCTACCAAGCCCTAATTGGGATTCAGTAATTTATTACCGAATCGCACATTGGATTTGCAATGTGGTATTAGGAAGGGGCATGTTTAGGGCGTCCCTTCCTAATACCGAATCACAGTGGTATGTGTGAAGGTTTTGCAAACAAAATGCAGTCTCAAAACATATGCATTTTACCACCAACTTCAAGTTGGTGGTAACTCATTCGCAATTGGGAAAGGGTCCCACAGGGACCCCTTCCAAATTGAGAAATTTTGTAAAGTACAAGTTACTTATATATCTGGTATGTCTCTACCAGATATATTGTTACCAAAGGTAAGTATCTTGTACATCTGATAGAGACTTATAGTTGCAGATTCCCAGGGGTGTGCTGCGAACCAAGATCTCACCAGGAAGTCCTGCAGGACCGACCGACCAAAGTAACCGTCCCTACGGACCTGACTGTCCAGGCAGTAGTGCTTGGTAAATGTGTGCAGAGATGCCCACGTGGCTGCCTGACAGATATCAAGGACTGGAATGCCGCGTGCTAACACTGTGGTACCTGCAGTTGCTCTTGTTAAGTGAGCTCGCAAACCCTCAGGGGGTTGCTTCTTTGTCAAAGCATAGCACATTTTGATGCATAGGAGGACCCATCGTGAAATGGTTCTCTTTTGCACCGTCTTCCTTTTCTTCACCCCCACATATCCCAAAAAGAGTTCATTGTCCACCCGGAAGTCTTTAGTACGATCAAGGTAGAAAGCCAACGCTCTTTTTGGGTCCAGGTGATGGAGTCTCTCCTCCTCATGTGAGGGATGTGGGGGTGGGCGAAAAGTAGGCAAGGCAATGGATTGACCGACCTGGAAGGGTGTTACCCCTTTAGGGAGAAAAGAAGCCCTAGTGTGGAGTACCACTTTGTCAGGATGTACTGCCAGAAAAGGTGGTTTAGATGACAGAGCTTGGAGCTCACTTACCCTGCGAGCAGAAGTAATATCAACCAAGAAGGCAGTCTTGATGGTTAGGAGACGTAAAAGGGAGCTATGAAGCGTCTCAAATGGAGTGCACATCAGATATGTGAGGACTAAATTTAAATCCCATTGGGGCATGATAAATGGGATAGGGGGGAAGAGATGTGTGAGGCCTTTGAGAAACCTCCCTCCAATGGGAGATTTGAATAACGAAGGTTGGTTAGGTAGTCTCAGGAAGGCAGAGATAGCAGAAAGATAGCCCTTGAGGGTGCCCAAGGCAGAGCCCTGTTCGGCTAGAGAGGGAACAAAGAGCCGAACTTCAGAAAAAGGCGCAGAGAGATGATTGACAGATTTGTTGATACACCATGCCACAAATGTTGTCCAACAGCAGGCGTATACCGTTTTAGTGGAGGGACGCCTGGCTGCCAAGATAATGTTACAGACTTTGGGTGGAAGGTCAAAAGCTGTCAACTGTCGCTGCACAATCACCACACCAGGAGGCGGAGAGTGGACAGGTTCAGGTGGATGACCCTCCCCTGCTGCTGCGACAGAAGATCCTCCTGAATGGGTAGTCTGATCGGAGGAGCTATGGCCATGATCAAGAGCTCAAGATGCCAGACTCTTTGTGCCCAGTCCGGAGCCACCAGAATAACTTGGGCCCGGTCTTGCCTGATCTTCTTCAGAACTCTGGGCAGAAGTGGTACGGGCGGAAAGGCGTACAGAAGGCCTGAGCTCCAGTCGGGACAAAAGGCATCACACAGCAAGTGCCGCCTTGGAAACTCCAACGCGCAAAACAGCTGACATTGCACGTTCTCTGTGGAGGCGAAAAGATCTAACCAAGGCTCTCCCCACTGCTGAAAGATACCTTGTGTCACCTCCGGATGGAGACGCCATTCGTGATTGATTATGGATCGTCTGCTGAGTTCGTCTGCTCTGGCGCTCAAGGAGCCTGCCAGATGTTGAACCACCAGGGAAATGTCCTGATGTTCCAGCCAAGTCCAGAGACGAAGGGCCTCTTGACAAAGAGTCCATGACCCCACTCTGCCTTGTTTGTTGCAGTACCACATGGTAGTGGTGTTGTCTGTGAAAACTTGCACTGCTTTCCCTTTGAGAGAGGGAAGAAATGCTTTCAATGCTAGTCGAATCGCAAGGAGTTCCAAAAGATTGATATGAAGCCCGGATTCCGCCAGAGACCAGAGGCCTCTGATCTCTGCCTCTCCCGTGTGGCCGCCCCATCCAGGACGCATCTGTCACTACTGTGAGGTCTGGTTGGGGAAAGGAATGGGATCTGCCCTTGACCCAATCTTGATTGGTTAGCCACCACTGAAGATCTTCCGCAGTTCCTTCCGAGATCTGGACTTTGTCGGAGAGTCTCCCCTGATGCATCGCCCACTGGAACTTCAGGTCCCACTGCAGAGCCCGCATAAGCCATCTGGCCTTTTGAACGAGCAGGATGCAGGAGGCCATGAGGCCCAGCAGCCTCAGAGTCATCCTCTCTGAAATCCAGGACAGAGGCTGAACCATCGGTATCATAGCCCGAATATCTTGTACTCGCTTTTCGGGATGATAAGCCCGAAGCTGCACTGAGTCCAGAACAGCTCCTATGAAAGGGAGCATCTGAGAAGGAGTCAGGCGTGACTTCGGCATGTTTATAGTGAACCCCAGCAAATGCAAGAGGTTCGCTGTGGACTGGAGGTGGGAGATGACTTTCTGGGGCGTATCTGCCTTCAACAGCCAGTCGTCGAGGTAGGGGAAGACTGGGACCTCTAACCTGCGCAGATGAGCTCCAACCACTACCATCACCTTTGTGAACATCCGAGGGGTGCTGGTAAGGCCAAAGGGGAGCACGGTGAACTGAAAGTGCTTGTGGCCTACCACTAATCTTAGGTAACGTCTGTGGGCCGGCTAGACAGGGATGTGGAAGTATGCGTCCTGCAAGTCTAACGATACCATCAAGTCTCCCGGGTAAAGGGCAGATAAGCCCTAAGCCAATGTCAGCAACTTCTCCTTTTTGAGGAAGAGATTGAGGGACCGAAGATCTGAGACAGGACAAAGGCCCTTGTCCTTCTTTGGCACCAGAAAATCATGGGAATAACAACCACGACCTACTTCTGAAGCAAGGACCCTCTCTATAGCTCCTTTGGCCAAAAGAGCTTTGACTTCCTTGCGGAGAACTGCCATGTGATCCTCCGATATGTGATCGAATGAAGGTGGCATGGCTGGAGGAGAGGACTCGAAAGGGAGGGAGTAGCCCTTCCGAACAATCTCGAGGACCCACCTGTCCGTGGTAATGGATTTTCAGTGGGGCAGATGATGGTGAATCCTGCCACCAACTAGTTCCATCTGTTCCAATGGACTAGGAAGGTTTGGAGACCCGAAGGGGGGGTGTTTGGGGTGAACTGGGTGACCCGCTGGCTCCCTGATCCCCGAGATCGTGGGATCCCACGGCCGTGCAGGGGCTGTACAGCATGTACGGGTTGATGGCTCGGTGGAAAAGGATGTGGTTCAGTGCCCCTTCCAAAGCTATGAAAGGGGCGAGAGGCGGACTGGTGGGGTCTAGGGGCAGGTGCGAGGCCAAGGGACTGGGCCGTGGCTGGGGAATCCTTAAAGCGCTCGACCGCCGACTCCGCCTTGTCTCCGAAGAGACAGGTGCCATCAAAGGCCATGTCCATCAACGTTTGCTGGACATCCCCGAGAAGCCAGATGTTCTCAGCCAGGCGTGACGTCTTAGTGCCACCGTTGATGCAACCGATCTGCCTAGAGAGTCGGTCGTATCCATTCCACAGCAGATGAAGAACTTGGCTGCATGTCTCCCATCTGCGAGCGCTTGGGAGAGGACAGTCCGGGTCTCCTCAGGAACTGTAGGCAGCACCTGCACGACCGTATCCCAGAGGGTATGGGAACAGCGGCCCAAAACGCTAGACTGGCAGAAGAAAACATTTTCTTCCCCAAATTGTCCAGTAGTTTTGATTCCCTATTCGGGGGGGGAGGTAGTGCTAGGGAACGCGCCAGAGGAAGAAGCAGAGGAAGCCTAGATCACAAGGCTCTTAGGCGTGGGGTGTTAGGTGAGGAATTTAGGGTCTGTTGGCACAGGCCGATGGCAGCGGGCAATCGTCCTATTCACATGAGCCCCTGTGCTGGGTCTGGAGCAAGAACCCAAAAGGACGTCCATCAGCGCCTCATTAAAGGAGAGAAGGGGTTCTGATGTGGAAGACCCCGGTTGAAGCACATCACTTAGGATATTAGGCCTAACCTCCACAGAAGGTAGCTCAAGGTTCAAGACCTCAGCCGCCCTTCTCATCACCATGGAGTATGTGACACCCTCCTCCGTAGCTACGGTAGGGGGAGAGAGGATACCAGTGTCAGGGGAGGTGTCTAGACCACTGGCATCAGCCAAATCCTGCACCCAGTCCATTTGGGGGTCAAGCTGGTATTCTAGAAGGTCCAGCAGCCCCTCTAAACTCTCCCCATATCCATACCCGTGAGTATAAGGGTCTGGATCAACCCTGGGCCCAGGACAGCCCATACAGAACGGAATTGGCGTCAAGAGACAACGTTCCGGCTCCGGGTGATCGGGTATGAGAATAGGATCAAGGTCGATTGTGGGCCCAACCGACGTCGGGAGCTTCGATGTCTGACCCAACATCGGGGAAGGTCGCTGTGGCATGACCGGCGTCAGGGCTGATCCGAAATTGGATCCGGAGGAACCCTCTGGAGCCGTGGCCGAAGCAGACGACTTCGAACCCACGGGGGCCCCACCGACTCACCTGTGCCCGAGGGCGCTGAAGGTGGGTCGGTCTGCCCATAAATTAGGCTCTTTGCCTCATAAAACTCTTTTAGCTGGGCAGGGGTGGCTTCGGCTCCCTGGAAGTTAGGGAAGCGCGGGGCGGACCCAGATGGAGGCTCCGGGGATGGAGGCCTAGAGCATCGCCGCTCTTCCCGCACCGCATCATCCGAGCGACAGGATGAAGTCGAAGAATGTTTGTTCTTCAACTTCTTTTTCTTATGACCTGAATGTCCCAATGACTTAGAGGATGAAGAGTGGTTGTGACTCCGCGGCCGGTCTCGAGACCTTCCTCTCGAACGAGACCATGAGGGCCGCGTAGTCGAGTGTCGGGCAGCCATTAGCTTTAGGGACTGCTCCCTCAAAGCTTTCGGGTTCATGGCCCGACACTCAGAGCACTACTTCAGGCCATGATGTTGCTCCAGGTACCAAAGGCACATGAGGTGCCGATCTGTCACTGATATCATTCAGTGACAGGAGTCGCAAGGCTTAAAACCTGTCTTGCGGGACATCCCTCGACGCATCCACAACCTTTTCAAAAATAGTTTGACAAAAATGTTGTTGTATTCAAAAAGTGACTGAGGTAGCTCCTCTCCGGACCTGCGCGTAGGCTGGCAAGGAAAGAAAAAAACTGGCGTCATCACGGCGAACAGGACGCCAACAGAGTCGACTGACACGACCTGACAGCGCGCAGAGGTACTGCTTGAAGAAAAAGTCTCCGAATCCAGTCTGACGCCTGGGGGAATTTAAAAGGTAAGGAATCTGCAACAAGAAGTCTCTATCAGATAACATTTTTAAGAGCAGCCAGTGGTTCCATGAATCATTCCCTACTCCTAAAAAAGGGAAAAAAACTTTTCATTTTTCATTTTGAAACAGATTCCATTTTTATTATAAGGAAAACGGTCTGTATTAAAAAAATGATATATTTAAAAGCAATCACAGACTTGTTGATCTGCTGACCCAAGTAGGCCACCATCTCTGTGATTTTGGCGATTCCTAATGGGTCGCAAAGCGAGACCTACCTCAAATAATAATGAGGTATGTCTATCTGCGACCCACTGGGACATGCACAATGTGTGAAACACATATTGGTTTGCGATTACCAAATAGCAAATTGCGAACATTCGATTTGCTATTTGGTAATCCCAAACCGAACCTTAAATACATCTGGCTCGTAGAGAGAACAGGAGGGGGATACACATTTCTGAACATCAGGAGGGCAGACACAATGTTCAGCACAAAACAAGTTGTGCACCGACATATGGAGAACAGTTAGAAGGTTAATGTAAGAGGCGTAGCTTCAGGCAGGTTTTTGGGGTGTTACATCCCCCTAATAAATGAGTTTTCTGGTAAATAGTCAGGTGCAGGTGTTTTCAGTCGGATACGGTGAAGTATCTGTCGGATTTCACAAGGCATTTTTCCATACACACAGACAAAAGCTTACACGCACTCTAATCCTCTCCTGTTTTGGAAGTCTTAAAAAATGTTGGTAAGTTTACCAAATATTGCATTTTTCTCTCAGTTAGTACCCCTACCAATACGTATTCTTCTACCTTTCCACTGCCCCTAAAGTCCCTCTCCTGTGCCCTGCTTGTCTATAATGTATTTTAACATTCTTTACCAGAGTGATTGTTGGGAAATCTGAAGCTCACCCCCCCCCCAATCTTAGTGACCAAGCTACACCCCTGGCTACACCCCAGGTTACTGTGTTTACAAGAGTGGTGATTAAGGAGAACAGGTCGATGGCATGGACAGAAAAGACTATTGCCTCCAAACAAATATCAGTTCCAGGTGAGCTGACCCTTTGAGAAATGTAGGCCGCACAGAGGTTACAGATCACACTAGGCAGGCGTAGTATAATAATGATGAGATCTATGACCCTGGTGTCTAGTAACAATGCATTTGGGTTGTTGTGGCTCCTGCTAGTCACCCAGGTTTGCCCACAGTTCCCACACCTTTGTTCTTTTGGTTCCCCCCTCAATCCCTCACATTTCTCATTTCCAAACCTTTTCCTGTTCCTTTTTCTGGCTGTTGGCTGGTTGTTTTGTGCTGTGTGTATGCTCCTATCTGCAGGTGTAAGCTATTGGTGGTCAGATTCCAGGTACTCTGTGGGGTTCGTTACCATTGGTCTTTAAGTGTATACTGGTAAGTGATTTCTTATCCTGTATTGTAGTCTAACATTCTTGATATGTTGTACATGATACTGATATCCACTCATCTATCCCCTGGTGCGCCATCTGCCAGACAAAGACACAGTGAAGCCCACCTCCAGCCAAGTACTGACGTCACTCTGAACAAGCTGCTGACGAAGATTGATCTCTCGCTCTTTGTTTGTTCTCGCCTTATATCTCTTGGGCCTGCACTAGCGAGCTTGATGACACTCCAAGGGCAGACTCTGTTGGAAGGACAGTTTTTACATCGAAGCTGCCTAGGATTATCTTATATCTTACTACCAGTGCTGCCAATTTGTTGGGTCTTTATCAAATGGAAGATAAATTCTGACAACTGGATTACATGGTATGTCAAAGACAACGATTCAAAATGATTTATAAATCGCTCTTCAATAGCGCAAGCTTTTGCCGGAAAAACCTAATCAATTATTAGCAGAACCCCAATCTGAGACTTCAGTTGCAGCTTCTCCCGCACCATTCACATTCATAGGGGGAAGTTTTAATATGTGTGTATCAGCCCCTTCTGAGGCACCTCTTTTTGTTATGTTATGTGGATTTGTGGACCACAGCTTACCACCCGTGAGAGTATCCATGGTACTGGATGGTAACCTAAGTAGAACATGCCTCGGGGGGGAAGATCATGCCTGTTTCATCTGAAACAGCCATGTCTTCGAGGTTCCTTCTAAAGTCCATGATGGAGGTTCTGAGGTGTTGCGGGAGATAGGTCCAGTTCTGGCTGTGTGGTATGAAAAGGCACATCCTCTGCTTCTGGCCTTCTTGATGCGAGGGAGTTGTGCTCTTTCCTGACATGCAGATCTAATGTGTCTGGTGGGTTGGTGGAGGTTGAAGCAGTGGATGAGGTACACTGGGCCGGTGTTGTAGAGAACTATGTAGGTATAGGTGAGTAGCTTGAATTCCATTACAAGACCAGAGGCTACCATTATGCATTATTTCTTTAATGGCACTCTGTGCAGTACCTGAAAGACCTTTTGCATAATAAGGCAAACATTCTAGAACAGAACATCCATAACATATAATTAGTACATGCACAGAACAATCTGCCTCTTTTTAAAACTGTTCCTCTCAGATAAGTACCTTCATTTTTCAATTTTGTATGTTTACTTGTGTGCTAGTTCATGGTTATATGAGCGTTTGCTGCAGTTTCCAATTTATGGAAATTCATTCTAGCTGTGCTGTCTAGGGTTATATTTAGTATGTTAGGGGTTAGATTTGGTATCAGTCTTTAAGGGGTAATGCCTGCCTATTTACTGGTGTACTCGGCCCATAGCCTAGTTACCAGTCTTCTTACCCCATTCTAGAGCTCCTGAGGAGCTCTCTGCGTGTACCTGCTTCAGTGTGGGGCGACATCTGCACTGCTCTCTCTCCGCGGTGCCTAGACCACCAAGGCTGCCTTCGAGCACCTCAGGCTACTGCGGACCCCGCAGTGCATGTGCCAACAACCCCCAAGGGTTGCGCTTCTGACTGCCACGGCCCCCACATCGCGGCTCGGCCGGCCCAGAGCGGGCAGTGTGCCAGCATCTTTGTTTAGGTTTTTCCTAATTTATTTCAGTCAACAGATGCGGCTGCCTGGAGACACTGTAACGTCACAGTGGCAGTTGACATCTACAGTGTCTCTGTGATCAGCTGCTTTCAGTGAGGGATTACTGCTCCTCATCCCGGAGCTGTGTTCAGGCAGATGCCTATTGCTTTCTACCAATTTTTTAAAACAAAACCTCTCCCTTATCTCCCTATAGCAACTACCTACAGGGTATTTCGTGGTTATTTTAAAATAATTCTCCTTTTACCTCATTAGACTAAGATGTCAGATCAGGAGACAGAGAATCCTGAGATCACACATGCAAAGATTAATGAGGAGCTAATTATTAAGCTAATACAACATGAGATGCATACCTGCGTACGTGAAACTCTTGCTCAGGTGATGATTAGTAAAAGATCTATGGGATCTGATAATTAATTTGACTGTGGGTCCATTTCAAGGGGAGACTCCGATCACAAAGATAAAGGAGGTAAGAAAAGGAGGAAATGTAAACATATCGAGAGAGGGTCTATACCCCTTAAAAGGATGGGAGGTCCAAGCACCTCAAAGAAGACGGAAGGGCAAAGCACCTCAAAAGGAATGGGAGGTCTAAGCACCTCGAAGAGTATTGGTGTCCTATCCGGCCCAAAATTGAAAGGTGTAAGGAATAAGGTGCCTGTGGCAGGCTGAACGGTATAAACCAGACGGAGATCAGATAATAGGGTAAGTAAGGGTTTATTTATAGATATTATTTTCTTTGTTCAAGTGTTTTAATAAAGTTCAGTTTATTTATGGCGTAACCCGGTTAAATGTCTCTTCTTTAACTCGGTCGTTCTTCTCTCTCTTTTCCTCCTCGTTCAGGGTGTTCTGGGAACTTGGAGAGGCTCCAGGGAGGTACCGGCAAGAAAACAGAAGAATGCCATGGTAAGTATAAAGGTGTCTTCTGGGGTTTTCTCTATTAAGAGGGAATAGGGAATGGGTAAGCAGGGAGATAGGAAAAGTGTGCGTTCACCCGTGTACTGTGTTTAAACCCAAACAATGTCTGTGATTCAGGTAAGTAACTTAGGGTGCGCCCGAGAGGTTAGGTTAGTCAGTCCTTTAAAAGGCTGTGCCCTTCCTTTACCCTTTTCCCCTCTCACCCCTCCCCAGTTCCCTTTCCCAGTGGGGTTTTAAGATTTCTTTCCCTTGTCCCTAGGAGGGACCGTACCTTTGTGAGCCACGACCCTCCAGGGTCGTGGCTGGGCTCCTTAGTCCGGATCTCCGGTGTTCCAGGGTCTGTGGTCTTGCTCTCCACCTCTCTGTGGCTGCTCGGTTCGTGCTTTGCTGTCTCCTGCTGCTCCGCGGTGCCTCCGTCGTCCGTCCTCCTCTCGCCGTCCACACCCCTCTCTTCGCTGTGACCCGGCCCTTTATGGCGTCCTGCGGTCTTGTTGCGATCGAGCGTTTCCCCGGAAACGGAGAAACGCAGCTGTGTCGGATTGAGCATCCCCATGGTAACATGGGGACGCGGAATTGACGTATTGGGTTCGCCCGATACAGCGTCTCCTGCTGCTGCCGGCGCCGGGATCGGGGTTGCCCGATCACATACCCCTTCCCAAGAACGGTCCTGTTCGAGGACCGGAGTAGGGCAAGGAAACCTGGATAAGTAATCCGCAGGACCCTGTTGCGCTCCAGGGACATGACAAACCTGGAAGGAAAAAGGCTGAAGTTCAAGAAACCATCGCAGAATCCTAGAGTTGGAATCCTTATGTGAAGCAAGCCAGGTAAGGGGAGCATGATCAGTATACAGTAAAAAAGGTCGACCCAGGAGATAATATTGCAAGGTCTCTACTCCCCATTTAATGGCCAAACACTCCTTCTCAATGGTGGGGTAATGGCATTCCCGGGGAAGCAGCTTCCGGCTGATAAACACAATCGGGTGATCCCTACCATCCGAGTCCGGTTGTGCGAGCACTGCGCCAATGCCCACATTAGAAGCATCCGTGTACAGATGAAAAGGTTTAGAGAAATCAGGACATTGCAAAACCGGTTCTGAGGTAAGGGAGGACTTTAACCGATCAAAACTATGTCTTTGACTGTTAGAAAAAGGAGCCAATTTGTTGGGGTGCTTTTTGGATAATAGATATGTAAGAGGGGCCGCCACAGTGGAATAACCCGGTATAAATCTACGGTAGTAACCCACTAGCCCAAGAAAAGAACGCAAATCTTTCTTCGTTTTTGGGGTTGGTGCGTTTTGAATTGCTTCTACTTTAGTCATTTGTGGTTTTAACGTACCACTGCCTATCTTATAGCCGAGATATGATATGTCAGTCTTCCCTAAGATGCATTTCTTAGGATTAGCCGTCAACCCTGCTTCTGCAAGAGTAGTCAAAATGCGGTGTAGATGGTGCAGATGGTCTAGCCAAGTATTGCTAAAGATGACGACATCATCAAGATAAGCGGCAGAGAATGAATGGAAGGGTTTTAACAATCTATCCATCAACCTCTGAAAGGTTGCCGGCGCTCCATGAAGACCAAAAGGTAACACGGTGAATTGATATAAACCAGATTGAGTAGAGAAGGCTGTTTTCTCTTTGTCTTCGGGGAAAAGGGGTATCTGCCAGTATCCTTTAGTGAGGTCCAAGGTAGACATATACTTAGCTGTTCCTAGCTTCTCGAGAACATCATCCACCCGGGGAATAGGATAAGAGTCAAACACAGAGATTGCATTGAGTTGGCGGAAGTCAATACAAAAACGAACTGTTCCGTCCGGTTTGGGGACCAGAACTACCGGTGAGCACCAGGGACTGACAGAAGGCTCAATTACTCCTAAGTGTATCATCTTTTCTATTTCGTCTTCTATGATATGTTTCCTAGCCTCTGGAATACGATAGGGCCGTAATCGAATAGTCTGTCCTGTTGGTGTTCTTATTCTGTGATAGATCAGGGACGTTCTGCCAGGTGTGTCTGAAAACACCCCTGGGTACTGGGTTAATAGGGCGTATAACTGATCCTTCTGTGACTTTGTCAATGAAGTGTTGACAACGGGCATATTTGCCTCTTGTTGATTCCCAGAGGGAACCAGCTCTATCTCTACTTCCTTAACGGGAGATAAAAGACAACTCACTGCTACTCTCTCGCTAACCTCCGCTTCTGCTTCCCATTTCTTGAGGAGATTCACATGATAAATTTGTTTTTATTTGGGGTTGACACTTAACTCGATGAGATAGGTGACAGGGGAGATTGCTCGAATAACCCTATATGGCCCCTGCCATCTGGCTAATAACTTTTGATCAGATGTGGGTCTCATGATCAACACTTTGTCATTAGGAAGGAATGTACGCAGTTTACTTCCCCTATCATAATATTGTTTCTGCGACTCTTGGGCCTTTTCCATATGTTGTCGTACATTCTCCCATAAGTCTTGTAAATGTGATTTAAGCTTCTGAACGTATTCTAACACTGGTCGCCCTTCCTCTTCTTCTTCTTCCTCCCATGTTTCGATGGCCATATCTAAAAGGGAACGGGGTTGCCTCCCGAAGACCAGTTCGAACGGACTATGTCCTGTTGAGGACTGTTCGTGTGTTCAAATGGCATATAACACTAAGGGCAGTTTCTGGTCCCAATCCCTCCCTGTCTCGTCTACTATTTTCTTCAATAGTGTTTTAATAGTCCAGTTGTATCGTTCCACGAGTCCGTCTGTCTGTGGATGATAAACTGAAGTTTTAATCTGAGTGATGCCGAGTACTTTGCAGATCTGCTTCATGAGGTTGGACATGAAGGGTGTACCCTGGTCAGTAAGAATCTCTTGGGGAAACCCTGTCCGAGTGAATACCGTTATCATTGCCTGTGCTACTGTTTTAGTCGTCATGCTGGCAAGAGGAATGGCTTCGGGATACCGGGTTGCATAGTCTACTATCACTAGTATATAAGTATGTCCCTTAGTTGAGGGAAGCAAGGGTCCAATTAGATCCATCCCCACCCTACTAAACGGGATATCGATGATGGGAAGAGGTAGGAGAGGTGCTTTCCGGGGCCGGCCTGGTTCGGTGAGTTGACACCTAGGGCATTGCGAGCAATATTTCCTAATGTGGGCAAAAACTCCTGGCCAGTAGAATCTTCGGAGGAGATATTCCTCGGTTTTGTCCCTGCCAAAATGGCCCCCACCCGGTTGATTGTGGGCTAGGAAAAGTACTTGGTCTCTATATGTCTCTGGGACTACTAATTGGAATTTGCGTTCCCCTGCCCTGGTGGTGGTCACCCTATAAAAAAGGTTGCGTTGTACAAGGAAATAGGGACCCACCTCGTCAGTTTCTTCAGTTTTTGCTGTTCTCCAAGCATGAGTGAGAGTAGGGTCCTCCCTCTGATGCTGGCGGAAACTGATGGGTGCTCTATAATTCTCAGCTATAACTCTTATGGGTTGATGTTGTTCTTTAACCTCTCGAAACTGCGCCTTGCCTTCTCTTTTTTCCCTACGGGAAAGCTTTCTACGATATGGGGGACAGTCAATTTCGCTATAAGAAAAAGGAGCCTCGGTCCACCATTCGAAGTTCTCCTTTTGGGTACCATTTAAGAGTTGCTGAAAGTGTACGTAGTCTGTTCCCACAATACATTCTTCAATTAGTTGCTCCATAACACCCATAGGAAGAAAGTCTCTATAATTTCCCCACTCTAACTCTACTGTGGAAAGGGGGTATTGTGCCTTATCGCAGTGTATACAGCAAATAGTTACTCTTTGGCAGGTATTTTCATCCACCGGGTCTATCAGATCTTGGCGTATGACCGACTGACTACAACCCGAGTCTATGAGGGCAGAAAGGAGATGACCATTGATTCTTAAAGTCTGTTTAAATTTGGTGTCCCCTTTTCCTGTACATAAGACCCTGCGTCGAGTTACTCCTATTTCCATAGGTTCCGCCCCCTCTGTTTTCCTGGGACACATGCAAGCTATATGTCCCCATTCTCCGCTGTTAAAACATTGGGGTCCGGGTATTGGATGAGCCTCCCCTGGTTTACGTGGGAATGGGTCTTCTACGGGATATCTCTGTGTGGGCCTTGCTGGAGGGGTAATGGGTTTGGGATTGGGCCGGGGTGATATTGATCTTACGTCCGTGGATCTGTGATATGAACAAGCCAGGTCTATAGCCATATCCGTATCCACATTGGGATGTTGTCTTATCCAGTTTTTTGTACCTGTGGGTAAGGAGTCCAAGTATTGTTCGAGGATGATTGTTTTGATAACATCCTCTCGGTTAGTTCCTATAGGACCCAGCCATTTGAGCGCCAAGTCCTTAACCCTAAAATAAAAGGTTCGGGGGTCCTCATTCTGTCCCCATTTGACTTTACGGAACCTTACTCTATAGTACTCGGTGTCGTGACCTACCCGTTCTAAAATGCTCTTTTTAATGTCTTTATAGGGCGTAGTTCCGTCCGGATTGGCCGCCTGATAAGCTGCCTGTATAAGTCCGGTGAGTAAAGGTGCGATGTATTGTCCCCATCTCTCTTCGGGCCACTGAGCTGAAGAGGCGACCCGCTCAAAGTTAGTAAAGAACGAATCTGGATCTTCCCCTTCCTGATATCGTTGGAGAACTGAACTGGGGACATTAGGGTGCACTTTACTAGCAGCTATGGTCTCAGTTAACTTTTTCATGGCCGTCTCATGAACCAGCTGATTGTTTGCCAATATGGTGGCCTGGCTCTTTAGGGCAGACTGTAAAGCTTCTCTATCTTCCTTGGCCTCGCGCTGGTGAGCTTCCCAAACCAGCTGTAAATGACGCTGGCCTTCCGCCAGCTGTTTAATCATGTCCTCTAGGCTAGGATGTTCACTCATGGTTATACCGTTCCTCAGCCGCCGGGGGGGGATATCCCACTTCTGAAACCACTGTGGCAGGCTGAACGGTATAAACCAGACGGAGATCAGATAATAGGGTAAGTAAGGGTTTATTTATAGATATTATTTTCTTTGTTCAAGTGTTTTAATAAAGTTCAGTTTATTTATGGCGTAACCCGGTTAAATGTCTCTTCTTTAACTCGGTCGTTCTTCTCTCTCTTTTCCTCCTCGGTCAGGGTGTTCTGGGAACTTGGAGAGGCTCCAGGGAGGTACCGGCAAGAAAACAGAAGAATGCCATGGTAAGTATAAAGGTGTCTTCTGGGATTTTCTCTATTAAGAGGGAATAGGAAATGGGTAAGCAGGGAGATAGGAAAAGTGTGCGTTCACCTGTGTACTGTGTTTAAACCCAAACAATGTCTGTGATTCAGGTAAGTAACTTAGGGTGCGCCCAGAGAGGTTAGGTTAGTCAGTCCTTTAAAAGGCTGTGCCCTTCCTTTACCGTTTTCCCCTCTCACCCCTCCCCAGTTCCCTTTCCCAGTGGGGTTTTAAGATTTCTTTCCTTTGTCCCTAGGAGGGACCGTACCTTTGTGAGCCACGACCCTCCAGGGTCGTGGCTGGGCTCCTTAGTCCGGATCTCCGGTGTTCCAGGGTCCGTGGTCTTGCTCTCCACCTCTCTGTGGCTGCTCGGTTCGTGCTTTGCTGTCTCCTGCTGCTCCGCGGTGCCTCCGTCGTCCGCCCTCCTCTCGCCGTCCACACCCCTCTCTTCGCTGTGACCCGGCCCTTTATGGCGTCCCGCGGTCTTGTTGCGATCGAGCGTTTCCCCGGAAACGGGGAAACGCAGCTGTGTCGGATTGAGCGTCCCCATGGTAACATGGGGATGCGGAAATGACGTATCGGGTTCGCCCGATACAGCGTCTCCTGCTGCTGCCGGCGCCGGGATCGGGGTTGCCCGATCACAGTACCTCTATCAGTGCTCAGGATATTGAGCTGGGAGAGGAGGAACAGAAGAGTATAGTGCCCTTAGATGAGTACGTATTAGACCTTGAACAGGGGGACTTTGATGTGGACGACCTCTTTACTGAGGATAAGGCCCCTACTACCTCCAAGAGAATAGTTAAAGATCCATTGGGAGAGGAAATGTTTTCCCCACACAATATTAGGCACCCCAGGAGTGCTGAGTGGTGGCCGTTAAACCACGCAGGCCAATTCATCAAACAATGGATGAGGAACCCACTCGAGAAGGAATCCCGTCATATTCCAAAGGCCAAATACTCATGTCGCGCCGCGAGCCAAACATTCGGCTCGGGCCGCGACGCGCCCCCAGCCTGCTGTGCACTCTACGAGGACCCAAATTGGGCATGGGGCCTCATTCCTACATAGTGCGGCGCGCTTACAGGTAGGTCTAACCCTCCCCCACTCACCTGTTCTTGTTATCTTCTTCTTTTTCTTCCTTTTCATTGTGCCTCCCTTAATGTTTTTACTTTTTTCCCATATTACCCCTCTTTTCCCAGCATGCTTTAGTTCCCTACTCTCTATGGCTCCTAGTCCATTATGTTCTATGTGTTTTTCCCTATCTAAGATGGTGTCCTTGCACTTCCTGTTGGTCGCTTCCTGTTTTTTGGTATTTAAGGGCTGTGATTCTTTCTCTCCTTGCGCTGCAACACTTTCTGTTTGGATGGTGTCTTCGCTTCTGCTTCCTCGTATTCGATACTGGTTCACGTCCGTTCCAGTGTTGTTTCCTGTTCTTTTTGCTCTTGTATTCACCTATTCAATTTGCTCCTGTTTCAGGAACTTTTCGTTTCTGGAGTTTTTTTTCCCTTTCAGGGTTTTTTTCCCTCTGGCACTACTTCTGAAGGACATGGCCTGCCCTTGGCGTTTCCATTGCCTGCAGCACCGTGGCTACCAGAAAGAGTCGCCCCTACCTGGGCCAAGGCCGACCATTCAGGAACAAGATCTCGCCACTCGTTCTGCGGACTCCAGGTTAAAGCAGCGCATAAGTCGTGACAGATTACAGCGCCCAATACTCCCGACGTTGTCTAACACCATGGATGATACAGTGGCGGCTACTGCAGATCCTGATCAAGCCCTTCTGGCAACCATTCAGCAACAGGCTCAGGAACTGCAACAATTATGCAATGACAATGCTGCTTTTCGACAGGCTTTGGTCCGCAGTGCAGATGTTCCGACCGTCTCCACCTCAACTCCTCGTTTCTCCGGTGAACCAACAAAACTGCGAGAGTTCCTCGATGCATTAACTGTGTACTTTGCCTTCCGACCCACACAATTCTCCCACAACAAGACAAAGGTGGGTTATCTTAACAGTGCTCTATCCGGTCCTGCCTTGGCCTGGGCAACTCCAATGGTATTATCCAATGACCCAGTATTGTCTGACTATCCGGCCTTCGTGAATCGGTTCAAACAGATGTTTAGTCGTCCAGGATTGGAGGCCTCTGCTGAAGAAGCATTATGTGACATTTAACAAGGCTCTCAAGATGTCCTCCAATATATTACCCGCTTTTGACAGCTTGCAGCCGAGACAACCTGGGTGGAACGAACTGTGGTTACCCTATTCCGCAGAGGACTTAAAGAGGAGATCAAAGATGAGTTAGTACATTCCACCCAAGTTGAAGATCTTTGTGGTCTGATGGATCTGGCTCTTTCCATCGAATACCGTCTCCAAGAACGACGTGTGGAGAAAAGAAAAAGTAGAGGACCTTCCCAGCCAAGTACTTCACGTGTCTTTTTGCATCGTCCAGAGGAACCTCGTCCTCCCGTCAGAGACACAGAAGGTGAACCTATGCAGGTGGATACTATTCGAGGCCCACTTTCCGTCAGTGAGCTGGAAGAAAGACACAAGAAAGGATTGTGCCTGTATTGTGGTGCTGCCGGTCACATGCTTCGTACCTGCCCCGTTCGTCCTCTAAGACCATCGGGAAATACCACTTTCCGTCCTCTGTAAGAAGGGAGGGGACGGGATCATCTGCTATACCTTCCATCAGTTCATTCAAGGACAATGCCACAACTTTGTTTATGCTTCCTGTGACGTTACAGTTACCTGACGGTCGTGAAGAAAGAACAATGACCTTAATTGACTGTGGTACTAGTGGCACATATATGGATAAGTCTTGGGCCATAACACAACAAATACCTACACAACCTAAAGAAGTCCCGGAACAAGTTCACACAGTGGATGGGTCCTTAATACCCTCTGGTCCAGTCGATACTACCACCCTGACACTAAGGCCCTCATTACGAGCCTGGCGGTCTGTGACCGCCAGGCTCGCGGTTGGCGGGAGCACCGCCGACAGCCCGGCGGTGCCCCGCAGGGCATTCTGACCGCGGCGCTTTGGCCGCGGTCAGTGCAGGAAAACCGGCGGTCTCCCGCCGGTTTTCCGCTGCCCGTTGGAATCCTCCAAGGCGGCGCAGCTTGCTGCGGATTCCGACCCCCCCTACCGCCATCCAGTTCCCGGCGGTCCGCCCGCCGGGAACCGGATGGCGGTAGGGGGGGTCGCGGGGCCCCTGCAGTGCCCATGCCACTGGCATGGGCACTGCAGGGGCCCCCGTAAGAGGGCCCCTAAATGTATTTCACTGTCTGCTGCGCAGACAGTGAAATACGCGACGGGTGCAACTGCACCCGTCGCACAGCTTCCACTCCGCCGGCTCGATTCCGAGCCGGCTTCATCGTGGAAGCCTCTTTCCCGCTGGGCTGGCGGGCGGCCTGAAGGCGGCCGCCCGCCAGCCCAGCGGGAATGTCAGAATTACCGCTGCGGTCTTTCGACCGCGGAACGGTAACCTGACGGCGAGGGCCTAAGTTTACAATTTGGGAACCACCAAGAACACATCTCATTTGACCTAATATCATCTCCCAAACATACTATTATTTTAGGAATTCCGTGGTTCATAAGACATAACCCTTATGTTAATTGGGAAACCAGGACTATTTCCCTGTCCTCACAGTATTGTCATGAAAATTGCTTTGCTTCAGACACATACTGGTCACCCAAGAAGTTGATGCCTACTGAAATTACTATAAGATGTTCCATCAATACAGTTCAAGGAGTCCCTGATCACCATCTAGAATTTCAGGATGTATTCCAAAAACCATCCAGACCTGTGTTACCCCCACATCGAGATTATGACTGTGCAATTCCCTTGGAGCCTGGGGCGATTGATCCCTTTGGGAGAATGTATTCACTCACGGAACCCGAAAAGGAAGTTCTCAAAGAGTATCTGCAAGAAAACCTGCACAGCGGTCTTATTGTGCCTTCATCCTCTCCAGCGGGGGCTCCTCTCTTTTTTGTACCCAAGAAGACGAAGGATCTTCGTCCCTGTCTGTATTTTCGTGGTCTAAATAAGATCACTATAAAAGACCGTTATCCTTTTCCCCTTATCAAGGATATTCTAGAGGCAGTCAGAGGGGCTCAATGATTTACCAAACTAGATCTTCGTGGAGCTTACCACCTTTTTCACATCAAAGAAGGAGACGAGTGGAAGACTGCCTTCCAAACCCCATTTGGTCATTATGAGTACAGAGTTATGCCTTTTGGTCTCACTAATGCCCCCTCAGTTTTCCAAAGATTTATAGACTCTGTGTTTTCTGATCTCTTGAACCATACGGTAGTCATTTACTTAGACGATGGCCCTCATTACAACATTGGCGGTAAAAGCCGCTTACCGCCGTGCAGAAGACTGCCAACACACCGACGCGGAATTCCGCCACAGCTATTATGACCCACATTTCGGAATCCGCCAAAATTCAGACACCCACACAAGTCCGCCACACCAAAGGTCAGTGATAAACTGGCAAAAACAAAACCTCCACCGTCACGCCAACAGAAATACGCCCACACTATCACGACACACGAATCCACGCGGCCACATTGACAAATCGAAATACACACACCTGATACACATACACACACCACTCCCACACACCCATTACAATATAAAACACACACCCACAAACCCCAACGACAAAAAATTCCAAAAGAAGGCCAGAGAGAGACAGCACCAGCAAGAACAACAGCATCCACAGGCACACAACACCATCACCCACACTACATAGCAACACACTTATCACCACACATTCCACCCCACACATCACCTACACCACCACATGGCACGGCAAAGACATCCCAGGTTCTCGGAGGAGGAGCTCAGGGTCATGGTGGAGGAAATCATCCGGGCAGAGCCACAGCTATTCGGATCACAGGTGCAGCACACCTCCATTGCTAGGAAGATGGAGCTTTGGCGCAGAATCGTGGACAGGGTCAACGCAGTGGGACAGCACCCATGAAATAGGGATGACATCAGGAAGAAGTGGAACGACCTACGGGGGAAGGTGCGTTCCGTGGTCTGAAGACACCACCTGGCGGTTCAGCGGACTGGCGGCGGACCCCCACCTCATCCCCCACAACTAACAACATGGGAGGAGCAGGTCTTGGCGATTCTGCATCCTGAGGGCCTCGCAGGAGTAGCTGGAGGAATGGACTCTGGTAAGACAAATCTTAATTATTACATCCCCCACCCTACCTGTATGCGAGCACATACCCCCACCCTCACCCCCAGCACCCCAACCCCTCACATATGTCCCAACATCACAAACCACCCATCCCAACACCAAGCCCTGCATGCAACAACAAAGCATGGACACACATCACTAAAGCATGCCCACTGCACATACCCATACAACCCCGTAAACCATCATCACACAAGGTCCCACACAGGAATGCAAGCACTGGGGTAC
This sequence comes from Pleurodeles waltl, assembly GCF_031143425.1. Lineage (NCBI taxonomy): Eukaryota > Metazoa > Chordata > Amphibia > Caudata > Salamandridae > Pleurodeles > Pleurodeles waltl. The sequence continues at coordinate 690,452,545 of NC_090451.1, read as the reverse complement.
ACGGTCACCCACCCATTGCACACCATGACACACACAGATGTAATAACCATCCTTTTATACCCCTGCAGGACCCCTACCCAACGTCACCGGACAGGAGGGTCCACACATGTCCACACCACCAACAGAAGAGGCCCCCAGTGATGACAGCAGCTCTGTCCAACTGGATCTAGATGACCAGCCCAGCCCATTGGGGACCTCAGGACAGTCGGTTCCCATCACACAGTCACAGGCCACCACAGACCTTCCCCCCTCTGGAAACACCAGCACAGCACCCACCCAGCGGGCCCATAACTCCGTCCCCAGGACACGTCAATCAGCTGTGTGTCCACCACTACAGGGAACCCAGGACAACCCACCACCCCAACAACAACAGGGACCTGGGGCAGTGGCAGTGGGCACACAGTCCAGGGGATGGAGGCCCAGGAACACAGGGGAACTGGGAGGGCTGCTGTGCGACAGGAGGCAGACAGACCAAGGGAACCCACTCTCCACGAGGCCCTCTCCACCATCATGGGAGCCTACCACCACTCCCAGGAGACGATGGCAACGGTACTGGCCAAGTTTCAGGAGACCCAGCGCCTGCAGGAGGGACCGTATATGGGCTTCAGAGAGGAACTCAGAACCATCAGCTCCACCCTGGGCACCATCGTACGGGTGCTGAAGGAAGTACACAACACCAGGAGGGACACTGTGGCACTACAAGGGGCCCCTGACACTAGGATGGACGATTAACTGCCCACCACCTCTGCCGGCGCTAGTGGACAGGACGCCCGACCACAGGACCACCACCCCACCCCCTGCAGAGGGAGAACCACCCGCAAACGGTCCCTGAAATCCAGAACAAAGACAGAGCACGATGCCAAGACCCCCGCCAAGAAATGAGACCACCCTGATTGTCATCCTACTGTCCCACTTTGTCACCCTGTCCATACTTAAACTGCCCCAGCTCCACTTCCTATGCCCATATGGGCAATGCACCTGTGAGACTAATAGACTGGACGCTGCCATGGACATTCCTCCGCCATCACCCCTCACCATTTCACTACCCCCTCCAATATTGAGCACTTAAATAAATACTGTTGAAGCACAAAACAATCTGGAGTCGGTCTGTGATTTTGAAATTGTGTATTAGCAATTACAGTGACAAATCAATTGTAATGTCAACATACCTATGTCACACAGCTCTAGTCCATGAGGAATCTAAGCAGATGTCACACAGTGGGACCCACATCTGTGAAATCGTAAGGGAAAGTGACACCTCAGTGACCATACACTAGGTGAAAAGGACAGATAGTAGAGAGGTATTAGTGTTAAAGTACATGTAGTAGGCAGGTCTGTACTCTTACCTGTGTCTCACTGGAAATATTGCTGGATCACTGAGTCCCTGTTGTTCATGTCTTCTTCCTCTGCTTCCTCGTCTTCACTGTCCACAGGCTCCACAGCTGCCACAACACCGCCATCTGGACCATCCTCCTGCAGAAAAGGCACCTGTCGTCGCAAAGCCAAGTTGTGAAGCATACAGCAGGCCACAATGATCTGGCACACCTTCTTTGGTGAGTAGAATAGGGATCCACCTGTCATATGGAGGCACCTGAACCTGGCCTTCAGGAGGCCGAAGGTCCACTCGATCACCCTCCTAGTTCGCCCATGAGCCTCATTGTAGCGTTCCTCTGCCCTTGTCCTGGGATTCCTCACTGGGGTCAGTAGCCATGACAGGTTGGGGTAACCAGAGTCACCTGCAAATGGCGAGGGAACTGTTAGACACACACTAACCTGTAGGGATATCCCCAGACAACCATTCCCAATGACTTGCTTCTAGGTGCTCACCTAATAGCCACACACGGTGCCTCTGGAGTTGACCCATCACATAAGGGATGCTGCTATTCCGCAGGATGTAGGCGTCATGCACTGAGCCAGGGAACATGGCATTCACATGGGAGATGTACTGGTCTGCCAAACATACCATCTGTACATTCATCGAATGATAACTCTTCCGGTTTCTGTACACCTGTTCACTCCTGTGGGGGGGACCAAAGCCACATGGGTCCCATCAATGGCACCTATGATGTTGGGGATGTGTCCCAGGGCATAGAAATCACCTTTCACTGTAGGCAAATCCTCCACCTGAGGAAAAACGATGTAGCTCCGCATGTGTTTCAGAAGGGCAGACAACACTCTGGACAATACGTTAGAAAATATAGGCTGGGACATCCCTGATGCTATGGCCACTGTTGTTTGAAAAGACCCACTTGCAAGAAAATGGAGCACTGACAGCACCTGCACTTGAGGGGGGATTCCTGTGGGATGGCGGATTGCTGACATCAGGTCTGGCTCCAACTGGGTACACAGTTCCTGTATTGTGGCACGGTCAGGCCTGTATGTGATAATCACATGTCGCTCCTCCATTGTCGACAGGTCCACCAACGGTCGGTACACCTGAGGATGCCGCCATCTCCTCACATGTCCCAGCGGACGGTGTCTATGAAGGACAACAGCGAGCACAGAGTCAAACAACTCAGAGGTATGTACCCACAGTCTACAAAGAACACGATTCATACACAAAATCTGGCCTGTATGTGTGTTGAGAGTAGGCCTAGGTATGTGTGACGCAGTTGAAAATGAAGCCATGTGGGCCCCTGAAATGGCGGCTGCCTGACCTGTAAAGTGGGACAATGGGATGTGAGGTAACTGTGCTGGCGTTGTACACCTTCGCGGTAGGCGGTCGAAGACCGCGGCGCAATGAGGCATTGGTTAACATTGGACCCTATGGGTCCCAGGAGCCAATGACGATGTACGCCGGCGGTGACGGTATGCACGGCCGCGGATGTGACCGACATTTTCTATCTGTTCAATCACTTGATACCTGATCTTCGACAGGAGAGGACCTACAGTGCAAGTGCTGCTGTGACCTTGGTCTGGAAGAGACAATGGCTCGAGTGTCTGGGGAAAGGGCCTGTGCCATCACATCGGAGGAGTTAGAGAAGCTCCTGGATGGGGTCCTCCCCCAGTACACGCTACTCTACGGTCCTCCAGACAAACAGGTAAGTACACAGGGAGCATGTTGTATGGGCTATGCCTGTGTGGAGAGGGCTGGATGTAAGAAGGAAGGGGGGAGAGTGCTGCGTGCATGAAAGACTGTGAATGCATGTGCCACATGGCAAGGGTAGGGATGGGGGCCAATCACTTTGACGGTGCAGTTGGTAATAACTTCTCTTTTTCCCCTGTACATTTCATGTAGGCCAGCGCCCACCAGAAAAAAGATATTTGGCGTGCCTTCGCCAAGGACGTCTGGACCCTGGGGGTCTACCATAGACGGAGCACCCACTGACGGAAAAGATGGGAGGACATTCGCCACTGGAGCAAGAAGACGGCAGAGGCTCAGCTGGGGATGGCCTCCCAACGTGGGAGGGGTGCCCGTCGCACCATGACCCCCCTGATGTTCAGGATCCTGGCGGTGGCCTACCCGGAGTTGGATGGGCGCTTGAGGGCATCACAGCAGCCACAAGGGGGTGAGTACACTCTCATTCTGCTGACTTTGCGCGCAGTGGAGGTGTCTGGGTGGGGGAGGTGGCCTGTGGGTTTCCCTAGGCCAGGGCGAGTTCCGTAGGCAAGGCCCCTCTGTAAGGCAGGCCATGTGGCACCCCACCCCACATCTGTAGAGTGCCAAGTACACCTAGTCATGCCCCTGTGTCATCTATGTGTGCAGATGTCGTCCATAGCCTTGTAGGCCATTTCCCAGGAATCGAACAGTGGACCCCAAGAGTGCGGCGTAGTGCAGGGGGCTTCTGTGTCTGTTGTGTCCGCCAACGCTAGCGGTAATGTATGCACTCAACGTGTCTTTATTCTGTTGACCCCTCCCTTTTTTGTGGTCTCCCTGTTCTTGTGTGCATTAGCATCATCAGGCGGAGGAGCAGTGGCACCAGAGCACGAGGGAGCTGCATCCCACATGGCCCTGGAGGGCGAGACTACGGACTCAGAGTTCACCAGTGGGACGGAGGGCGAGGGGAGCTCCAAGGCGGGGACAGGAGCTGACACCAGCGACATGGACTTGTCCTCTGATGGGAGCTCCCTTGTGGTGGCGGCAACATCTGTGCCCCCCGCATCTACAGGTACAGCCGCCACCCCCCCTACCAGCACCGCCCTCCCAGCAGCCCCTCAGCTTTTGCAGGCCCTGCCCCAGTCACCCCTGCTGCCCTCAGTGAGGACCATTGACCTCCTCAGGTCCCTCACTGTTGGGCAGTCTACCATTTTGAATGCCATCCAGGGTGTAGAGAGGCAGTTGCAACAAACAAATGCATTCCTGGAGGGCATTCATTCTGGTCAGGCGGCCCTTCAGCGAGCTTTTCAGAGTCTGGCCTCAGCACTGATGGCAGCCATTGTCCCCGTCTCTAGCCTCCCCCCTCCAACTTCCTCCACCCAGACCCAATCCCCTGTACCTCAGCCTATCCCAAGCACACCTACAGACCAGCATGCACACACGTCAACACACAAAGGAAGCTCTGGCAAACATAAGCACCACACATCCCACAGGCACTCACGCAAGCATCACACACATGCAGACACACCAACATCCACTGCCTCCACTGTGTCCCCCTCCTCCTCGTCTCCCTCCTCCCTCCAAGTCTCGTCTACACTCACACCTGCATGCACTACATCCTCAGCCACTACGTCGCTCTCCAGCACACCCACCACCACACTCCGCTCACGTGCAGTCACCACCCCCACTACCATTCACACGTCCCCTGTGTCCTCTCCCAGTGTGTCTGTGACGCCCCCTCCCAAGATACACAAACGCAGGCACACACCCACCCAACAGCCATCCACCTCACGACAGCCTCTAGCTCATGCACCTTCACCCAAAGTCACCAAACGTACACCTCCTACAACCACCACCTCTTCCTCCACTCCCAAACATGGCCAGCTACCCGTCCCAGTGTGTCCAAAAAACTTTTCCTGTCCACCCTTGATCTCTTTCCGACACCTCCCCCACCCCGTCTGTCTCCTAGGTCCCGAACTTGCACCTCAGCCACAACATCTCCGGGACCAGTGGTGCCTGTAGTCACCGGAATCTGGAGTGCACCGGCCACCAAGGCAGCCAGTATGGCACGGAGCCACAGCACAGACAGTCGCCCACCTGTGAAGCATCAGAAGTTGGCCAGTGCCCGGTGGGAGAGGGGGAAGAATCCAGCCACCAAAGCTGCTCCCAGGGGTCTCGGTGGGAGTGTGGAGTCAGCTGTGACACCTTCCAAGGTGGGGAAGGGCCACAAGAAACCCGGCAAGTCTGGGAAAAGCAGCACGACGGTGAAGACCACCATCATCCCCGATGCCCCGGAGCCCATCTCCAGCACAAGCCCAGCTGCCCAGGACAGGACCGCCAGCACTAGCCCACCTGCCCAGAAGGCCACCGCCAACACCAGCCCACCTGCCCAGGAGGCCAGCACCAGCCCACCTGCCCAGGAGGCCACCGCCAGCACCAGCCCACCTGCCCAGGAGGCCACCGCCAGCACTAGCCCCGCTGGGCCATGAAGGACCGCCAGCAAAAGCCCCGCTGGGCCATGAAGGACCGCCAGCACAAGCCCCACTGGACCATGATGGACCGCCAGCAAAAGCCCCGCTGGGCCATGAAGGACCGCCAGCACCTGAGACCCAACAATGGAGACCGCCATCTCAAGCACCGCTGAACAGGGCACCGCCGCCTCAAGCACCGCTGCACAGGGCACCGCCATCTCAAGCACCGCTGAACAGGGCACCGCCGTCTCAAGCACCGCTGCACAGGGCACCGCCATCTCAAGCACCGCTGAACAGGGCACCGCCACTCAAGCACCGCTGAACAGGGCACCGCTATCTCAAGCACCGCTGGCCCATGAGCGGCAAGGGCACTGACGCAACTGAGTCCGTCACGGGGTGAATGATGCACTCTGGGCACCATGCCCCCTCCAGAACCAGTGGAGACTGTCATCCACTACCTCTGTCCTTAGCAGGATGAAGCACTCTGGGCACAATGCCCCCTCCAGAACCAATGGAGACTGTCATCCACTACCTCTGTCCTTAGCAGGATGAAGCACTCTGGGCACCATGCCCCCTCCAGAACCAGTGGAGACTGTTATCCACTTGTGATACTGTGGCTTTGCACTCCCCAGGATTGAACAGTGGGCAAACCACCCACTGTAGAGACTTGAGAGACTGTGGCTTTGCACTCCCCAGGATTGAACAGTGGGCAAGCCACCCACTGTAGAGACTTGAGAGACTGTGGCTTTGCACTCCCCAGGATTGAACAGTGGGCAAACCACCCACTGTAGAGACTTGAGAGACTGTGGCTTTGCACTCCCCAGGATGAAACAGTGGGCATGTGGCCCCGTCGTGGATTTGGCGTCGTGCACTCAAGTGGCTGAGGTGCCCCCCCTTTCCCTCCCCCTGAGGTGCCTGTTTAGTTGCTCTCTGATGCCCCTGCAGTGTTCTCTCCGTCATGGTCGGGGATCTTGTGTGGGCCTCGCCCATACCATGTGGTCCCAGTGTTCCACAGACTTTCTTAGAGCACTACCTGGACTACTATGCTTGGTATATATTATGTACATGGTGTATATATATATTTCTGCCTACTTGCTTTTAATATATTACAATGGTTACACTCATTTTCTATTGTCTTTGCATTCTTCCGGGGGGTTTGTGGGGTGTAACTGTGATGTACTGATATGTATTAGTGTGTGTGTTGTAGTGGGTGAGGGTGGGGGTGTTGCGTTTGTGTGTCCCTGTTTTTTCCCTCCTCCCTCCCCTGTGTCGTAGGTGCAGTAATCACTGTGGTCTTCGCCGCCGGCGTTCGTGCTCCTGGTAGAGGAGCAGGAAGTCTATTGCAGGTAGAATTTGGAGTTCCGGGTCCATGGCGTCCTCGTTCCTCGTGGGGTGTGTAGAGGTGAGCGTTTTTCATTCGGGATTCCTGTTTCCGCCGTGTTTTTATCCGCGGTGAATCCGCCCCGGAAAAGGTGGCGATTGGCCTGTCATAATAGTGTGGGCGGTACATTGTCTCCCGCCTGTGTGTTGGCGGTGACCGCTGCGCTGTTTGTTTGTACCGCCGTGGCGGTCGGAGTGTTAAAGTGGCTGTCTTTGTTGGCGGTTTCCACCACGGTCGTAATTGCAACTTTTTTACCGCCGGCCTGTTGGCGGTCTTACCGCCGCTTTAACACCGACCGCCAGGGTTGTAATGACCACCGATATCCTTATTTATTCTAGACGTCCTGAACTTCATTCTACTCATGTGAAATAGGTCCTCCAAAGACTCAGGGTACAGCAACTGTCCTGTAAACCAGAGAAATGTGAGTTTGACAAGACCGAAGTCAAATATTTGGGTTATCACCTTAGTCCCACTAGAATAGCTATGGACCCGGAAAAGGTACAAGCCATCCTAGACTGGCCTTCCCCTTCCTCTATTAAGGAAACACAATGTTTTCTAGGACTGGCTAACTTTTATCAACAGTTTATTTTTGATTTTGCAGAACAAACCAGCCACATAACTCAAGCATTAAAGAAGGAGAATTTAAGTAAAGGCTTTGTCTGGACTGGGGCGGGCTGAAACAGCTTTTCAAAGTCTAAAAGAGGCCTTCACTCAAGCACCGATATTGAGACACCCAGATACCAACAAACAACTTATTGTTGTTACTGATGCTTCTGAAAGAGCCATCGGAGCTGCCTTACTCCAACAACAAGAAGATGACGGTCTAGAACATCTTGTGTTCTATTTGTCCCATGTACTCTCTGTGTCAGAACAACATTACTCAGTATTAGAAAGGGAGTCATTAGCCCTGAAAACAGCCTGCCTAGAGTGGAGACAGTTCCTTATGGGTTCCAAAGAGCCCTTTGAGGTGAGAACAGACCATCGTAACCTACAATGTTTACGTAACTTTCAATGCCAGAACAGTTGTCAAGCTCATTGGGCCTTTTTCTTCAGTCAGTACGACTTTTAAGTCACCTACATTCCTGGATCCCAAAACATACTGGCCGATGCTCTGTCTCGCCGTTATCCAGATTGTACTCCCACTCCATCACAATATCTGTTTGAGCCCAGTAAAATCATTGGTGTAGCTCAATCTTTCCTGGATGAGGTACAACTAGAATATTCCAATCTTTCTGATCAAGAGTTAGAGAACCTAAACCCACTAATATGTAAACAGAAGGGGTATTATTATTATAAGAACCTGTTGTTCCTCCCTACTAGCGGAGTAAGAGAAAAGGTGCTACAAATGTGCCATGATTCTCCGGTTGCTGGTCATAGAGGCATCAAGGCCACGCAGGAATTACTCTTGCGCTCCTTCTGGTGGCCTACCTGGAAATTGAATGTCAAAAAATACGTTCAGGCCTGTCCCATATGTGCCCAAGTAAAAATACCCCGTACCAGACCTGCGGGATTACTACAACCATTACCTGTTCCACCTGCTCCCCGGCACACCATTTCTACTGATTTCATGTGTTCACTACCTTTATCGGCAGGAAACTGGGTTATCATGGTCACAACAGATTCCTTTACTAAGATGGCTCACTTCACTGCCCTGAAAAAATTACCTACTTCTCAAGAACTAAGTCAGATATTTATCCATCATATTTTTCGTCTCCATGGACTCCCACACAGCATTGTATCCAACAGGGGACCTCAGTACATCTCCCGGTTTTGGAAACATTTCTGTAGAATACTGAATATCAATATAGCACTATCATCTGGTTTCCATCCCCAAACCAATGGACAGACCGAGCGTCTCAACCAAGGATTAGAGCAGTACCTTCGCTGCTTTTGTAATTCTACTCAGAGCAACTGGAACACTTACCTTCCTATCGCTGAATTCTCTTACAATAACACTGTCCATAGTGCCTCCAAGGTCACCCCCTTTTTCTGTTCTTATGGCTATCATCCTACCTCTTTTCCTACTACTCCTCAGTCTACCTCTTCTCTTTCTGCTGTCACTTCATTTTCCAGACGACTTCTACAGATCCATTGATTGATTCGATCTAACTTGTTGAACACTAAGAGATACTTGAAGAGAATAGCAGATAAGAAGCGTAGGGCTGCTCCAGTATATCACCTCCAGGATAAAGTCTGGCTTTCTTCAAAATTTCTGCCTTTGCGACTTTCTCAGAACAAGTTTACACCTCGTTACTACGGTCCTTTCCGTATTCTTCAGCTGATTAATCCTGTCACAGTCCGTCTTCACTTGCCTCGTACCTGGAAGATTCATCCTGTCTTTCATGTTTCCCAGCTCAAACCCTATGTGCCTGATCCTTACTCTCGGCAGTTTCCTTGTCCTCCTCCTTTGTTGGTGCATGATGTACCAGAATATGAGGTACAGGAAATTTGTGACTCTCGTATCTTTCGCAAACGTCTTCAGTATCTGATTCATTGGAAGGGTTACCCTCTAATTGAATGTTCTTGGGAAGATGTGTCTTCTGGTCACACCCCTCTTCTGATTCATCACTTTCACCGCTTGTTTCCGCACAAACCTGGGCCTTTTGGGAGGGGGGACCTACCGTTGCGCCGCGGCATGCGGCGCGACCCAAACATTCTGTGTCCTATGCGGCCCAAAATTGAAAGGTGTAAGGAATATGGTGCCTCTAGCAGTGCTCAGGATATTGAGCTGGGAGAGGAGGAACAGAAGAGTATAGTGCCCTTAGATGAGTACGTATTAGACCTTGAACAGGGGGACTTTGATGTGGACGACCTCTTTACTGAGGATAAGGCCCCTACTACCTCCAAGGGAATAGTTAAAGATCCAATGGGGGAGGAAATGTTCTCCCCACACAATATTAGGCACCCCAGGAGTGCTGAGTGGTGGCCGTTAAACCATGCAGGACAATTCATCAAACAATGGATGAGGAACCCACTTGAGAAGGAATCCCGTCATATTCCAAAGGCCAAATACTGATGTTGTGCTGCCGCGCGAGTCAAACATTCGGCTTGGGCCGCGGCGCGCGGTATGGAGACGCGCTGCGCCCCCAGCCTGCTGTGCACTCTATGAGGCCACAAATTGGGCATGGGACCTCGTTCCTACATAGTGCAACGCGCTTACAGGCAGCTCTAACCCTCCCCACTCACCTGTTCTTGTTATCTTCTTCTTTTTCTTCCTTTTCATTGTGCCTCCCTTTATGTTTTTACTTTTTTCCCATATTACCCCTCTCTTCCCAGCATGCTTTAGTTCCCTACTCTCTATGGCTCCTAGTCCATTATGTTCTATGTGTTTTTCCCTATCTAAGATGGTGTCCTTGCACTTCCTATTGGTCGCTTCCTGTTTTTTGGTATTTAAGGGCTGTGATTCTTTCTCTCCTTGTGCTGCAACACTTTCTGTTTGGATGGTGTCTTCGCTCCTGCTTCCTCGTATTCAATACTGGTTCACGTCCGTTCCAGTGTTGTTTCCTGTTCTTTTTGCTCTTGTATTTACCTATTCAATTTGCTCCTGTTTCAGGAACTTTTCCTTTCTGGAGGTTTTTTCCCCTTTCAGGGTTTTTTTCCCTCTGGCACTACTTCTGAAGGACACGGCCTGCCCTTGGCGTTTCCATTGCCTGCAGCACCGTGGATACCAGAAAGAGTCGCCCCTACCTGGGCCAAGGCCGAACATTCAGGAACAAGATCCTCGCCACTCGTTCTGCGGACTCCAGGTTAAAGCAGCGCGTAAGTCGTGACAACTCAAGTGCCTTACCCCAAACCTAGACTCGAAGCTTATTACCTTCCCTTTTAAGCTGGGCAGAGATCCCAGGAATGGGTTTGAGAGGTCCTTTAAGGCTTACCAGGACCGCCTCCTTGACGTGGTCAGACCACTGGCAAGAATCATTGACATGGCTGAGAAGGCACATGTCATCGAGCTCCTAGTAGATATAAATCTCCTCAGGGGTTGGAGCCAAAGGGCATTGAATCGTCTTGGAAAAGCCAATGCTGACCTCAATGCTGAGAGGTGTAGAACTGTACTCATGAGAATATATTCTAAACTTGGAGATCTCACAGAGAGAGAACCCTCCAAGAACCCCAAGGGTCTTCTCTTCAGCAAGGGTATGATCAAAACCCTGGGCAAGTCTGTGGCAACATTTACTACCCTTCACAAGGCCCAATCTAACATATGCAGGGTTTTTAGTTCAGGTATTTTTGGATGGGCAAACAGAAGGGGACTTTCTGCTGGCTGGGGCTCCCAGAGGTCCCACTTCTCAAACTTCAGACAAAGGGGCACTGACAGAGGATATCAAGTTGGAGAAACTACGACCTTCTATCCAAAAAGAGGACGACATTTCCATTGTGCAAGCGAGAATTGGTCCAGTGGACGAGTCTCAGCCGGTTACCAGATTGAGTAGAACAGATTCAGCTTCTTTTTCTTCCCTGGGAAGAGTGGGAGGTCACTTCAGACTTTTTACCCAGGCCTGGGAAACAATTACGCAAGATCCTTGGGTGCTAGAGACCGTCCAGGGATTCAAGATAGAATTTCTGAAAAAACCCTTCCAAGCTGTTCCCCCAAGAGAATTAAGTTTGACCAGAGATCAGCCGAAAGCTGTTGAAGAAAAGGTAAAAAGTACATTGTATAAGTTCCCTTAGAGCACAGAGTTTTCATAAGTACACTCTTCCTTGTGGAAAAGAAAGACAAGGGGTGGAGGCCCGTTATAAACCTAAGAGATCTGAACAGATTTCTTATATACAGCCATTTCAAGATGGAAGGAATCCATCTCTTAAGAGATATGTTCCTAGAAAAGGATTGGTTGGTAAAGTTTGACCTGAAAGACGCCTACTTTACCATTCTGATGGCCAGGGAGTGTCAGCATTAGCTTCAATTCACCTGGCATGGTCGACTTTACCAATTTCACACTCTCCCCTTTGGTCGTTCATCCGCCCCATGATGCTTTACCAAGGTGATGACAGCTGTAGCTTCCTACCTTAGAGAGAGGTGTGCATATGACCGTCTACTTGGACAATATCCTTATCATGCCCCAGGGCCAAGCACAGGTTTTGAAGGACTTGGATATGTTTATGTTGCTTCTGGAGAGTTTGGGCTTCATAGTAAAGAGGGAGAAGTTTATTCTTAACCCCCCCCCCTCCAGGTCTCTGGAGTCTTTAGGTTCCACAGTAGATACAGTGAATATGGTTCTGCTTTTTCCCTTAAAGAAGGCTACCAAAAATTCAGAAAGAGATAAGGTATGTGCTGAAATGGAAGTCTCTAACTCTGAGGGAACTAGCCAGACTATTGGATCTTCTGTCTTCTTCCATTCAGGTCCCTTAAATTATCGCACTTTGCCGAGAATGAAAGAAAAGGCCCCTCGGGGAGGATTGTGGTATGGAGCCAAGGTATCTCTAGATCAAGAAGCTAAGCCGGAGATGAATTGGTGTTTGGAGAATTTGGATGGCTGGAATGCAAGGGCAATCTTTGGATGCTCCCCAGAATTCATTCTGGAGTCCGATGAGAGTGCACACGGTAGGGGTGCACGCTTAGGTGCACTGGACACTGGGGATTGAGGTCACACACAGAGAAGTCGCATCACATAAATTATTTGGAGTTGACTGCAGGTCTCTACGCCCTTATGAGTTTCAAACATTGTCTGCAAGGCAGAGCGATTTTGTTAAAGATGGACAATGGTTCTGTGGTAGCATATATAAATCGCTTAGGAGGGACTAGATCCTCAAACCTGTCAAATTTAGCCAAGAAACTCTGGCTGTTTTGCTCGGAGCCCAAGATCAGCTTGAACGCATAGTAATTGCCTGGCAAGGTAAATGTGACTGTGGACTGGATTCAAGGTTTTAAGGGATTTCAGGAACTGGAAATTGAGAAGGGCCTATTTCAGAAAACTGTCTCACATTTGGAGACCACTGGAGTCAGTCCTTTTTGACAGCAGGCTGACATTTCAACTGAAGAGGTACTACAGTTGGATGTGAAACCCGGGTGCTCTAGCAGTGACCACCTTCTTTCAAACTTGGAAAGGGGCCAACACTTACGCATTCCTGCCACTCGCAACGATTCAGAGAGTTGTTCAGAAGGTGAGGCAAGAGAGATGCTCTATTGTTCTAATAACCCACTTTTGGGTGTCACAGGCATGGCTTCCAATGACCTTGGAGATAGCTTGCAACATTCCCTTTTTTCTTCCTGCCGTGCAGAGTCTGTTTAAAGATGCAGATGGAGAGGAACACCCTCTGATTTTAATAGAGACTTTTAGTCTTCTTGCTTGGAGAATATCAGCTAGAGAATTGTCAGGCCTTTTGGGAAGACCTGAAGAACTCTTTCAGGAGTCCTGGGCTCCAGGAACTCGCTATAGGTTTAAAGGAGTATGGTGCTTGGAAAGCGATTAGGATCCTTTGGAGGCTCCCATAGTTGAAAGTGGTCAATTGTTTTGGGTAGAGCAATTTAATAGGTGCCTTAGCTACAGAACAATAAACTGCTATAGGTCTGCGATTTCTGCAGGACACAATCAAGTCAATGGCAGGAGCATGGGAAAAAAATGTTCTGACCTGTAGTTTCCTTAAGGGCATCAGGTTGAGGAGACCCCCTAGACCTAAGTATGAGACCCTATGGGGTGTAAACTTAGTTCTCTGTATGTTTTCCTCTGTTTGGACCAGAAAAAAAACTTTATATAAAGTTGTCTTCCTTATTTTATCTAAATCCTGTTGTCGAGTGTCAGATGTTAAAGCTTTGGAGGTAAGTAACAGAGTATACAGTGCCTTTGGGAACGTCTGAGATTATTAGGAGAACTAAAACAATGTCTTACACCATATTTTTCCCAAAGTTTGAGTCTTGCAGAAAATTATGTGTTGTGAATTGCATGAGGGAATAGGATTCCAGGATGAGCGAGTTTCGTCCTGATGGTACTGACCAACTTCTGATTTGCTTTGTGAAACCCTTTAAAGCAACTATTGCAAGATGGGTAAAATGGACTATGTTACTGGCTGGAGTTGATTTATAAAAGTTTCAAGTTCATTCTATGAGAGGAGCTATGGCTAGTCAGTCCTTTTGGTGAGGCAGCAGATTGGAGTGTAACTTGAAGCCTGCTGACTCAACTAACTTGTCTACATTTGCAAAACATTACTGTAAGCCAACTGAACACATATCTGATGTGGTACAGGAGGGATACCAATATGCATAATGGTAGCCTTGGTCTTGTAATTAAATAGCGATTCTCCAAATTAAATGCCAAGAGAATATGAATTTCATTAACGACACAGAGGCTAACATTATCCTACCCTCCTGTAATGATATATTGGTTTTGACCACTGACTCCATGTTGCACTTAGCGTAGCAGCACACCGTCAAATTAGTGACCACCAGCTTCATTTTGCCTGTCAACTTTATTTTAGCATTAGCCACTGCCACGTTAAAAGCGGCAAGTATTTTTCCATGCCCACGTTATACACGGTGCTCATGATGTTTATGGTACAGCATGGAACAGTTTTGTTTTGAGAGAGGGCACCTTGGGATCTTGGCCAATTCCTGACGTGTTCTTTTCAAAACTGACCTGAAGTAGCCAGCATTTTTTGAATAATAAACTTATGGAGTGGGAGGAGGTTTCCAGAATTCTCTTCTCTTGTTTGTTTAAAGTATATAAGAGGACGAGACCAGAGGGAACGGGGAGTGACTCAGATCTCAGACATGCTCAGGACGCTGGGGTTTGTCGTTGCCAAGGCTTGTTGGCTCTTCAGTCCGAAGACCTCCTAACTTCAAGAAGCCCCACCCTCCAGCACTACACAACTCAAAGAACGACATCCTCTATGTAACTCCTGCAACATGGGCATCCCTCTTTGCTGTGCTGCTGAGGCCTCCCTGCGACTCCCTGCGCCTACAGCCAGAGGGTCCTGCTGGGGGTTCCAACAATTTTTCCTGGCTCTCCTGTTTGCTGAGGACTGGCCCTTACTTACATGCAAAGGTAGAGACTCCTGGACCTTGCTGGTCCCCCAAATTCTGCAACAATCTGTGCAACACTTTCTTGCATGTGCCAAGCCTGTTGGTGAGTCTTCTGACCACTGACCCCTATGAAATCCGATGACCGGAGTGGTACAGCTCGTGGATGACTCCTGGGATCCTCCCGTATCGCCTGAACTCCACAGCTGCACTTCTTCCACCACCGTCCAACAGGAAAGCATCTCCAAGAAGGGTGGTCCGGGCCCCCTGCACTGCCTGGGCAACCCTGAGTGGTCTGGACTCTGTCCCTGCTCTCCTAAAGTCCTCTTCTTCCAGAATCCACTCCTGGGTTCCATGACAGCAGCTGGACAACTGAGGTCCCCCACTGAATTCAACAGGAGGTTCCGACACAACTTCACCCCAGTGCACCTGGGCTCCCTGGTGTAGGTACTCCACTTATCTGGGTATCCACGGGTGGGGACATTCTTGAACCTCCCTTGTCCCAACGGGCTCCCTCAGTGTCCTCTGGGAAGTGTCCTAAAACTCCAAAACTCCTAATGCGACTTCCCCACGCTATTCTATGGACACTGATCCGGGGTTAGAACTCTGCACACGGGTGCATGGGGAATCCTATCTACTTTCATTTGGTGTTTTAGTACAGTTTGGGCTGGTAGTGATTCTCGCATTCCATTTTTCAGTATATGGTTTGGCCCCCCCAGAGGGGCCCATGTTATTTTATGCTTTTACTTACCTGTTTCTGAGCATACTTTTGTATGTACTTATCTCGGGTTATGAGATATACCAAAGTTAGTTAAGTGTTTTGTGTTATAATAAATAATGCAATATTTTTCAAACACTGATGTGGTTCTTTCATATGTATACATTACTGGCTGAGCTGTGTGGTATTTGCAACTGCATTACACACTCCTGGATAAGCCTTAGCTGCTCTCCACCGCTTCCATTTGAGAGCTCTGGTTATCTAGAACCTCTTTCACTACTACTAAGGGATGCCTGAGCTCAGTGCAGGGTGCCTCACCTATAGGTGTACACCATATCCTGAGCAAGCCTCCTACACTTCTGATGTCATCAGTGACCGCAATAAGCACTGTTTTTAGTGCAAAAGCCAGACTGAAACCTGTGTAGGAGTTGATGGAGTTCTAGGTGGTCTGCGAGTTGGGTACTGTTGGCTTTCTCCATGACTTGAGCTAGAAAAGGCAGTGGATGGGTGTAAATGGGTTTGCCTTTTGTGCACCTGTGGTGAGCCAGCAGCACGGCAAACACACAAACCTCAAGGACAGCCCCTGAGGATTACTGACCCTTAAACAACAGCCATGGGATTCAGAGAGTAATATTGGTGCATTTGAACAGCTACAACTCAGAAGCTTCCTGGACCAATGAGGTGGCAGTGGAAACCCTTATCCAGGGCCTTCTTGAAGAAATAATGGATGCACTATCCATGGTTAAAAACTCTTCTCCAGCTACAGCAGCACTTATTGATCTGACTTTACACACTGAATCAAACAGAGAGAGCAAAAGGAGGAACATTTAGATGTACATTCAAGAGATTGTCTCCTCTTCCAGCATTTACAGACCCTGTTTCATTATGACTGGATAGATTAGAAAGACCCTGACATTGGGAAAAAAAGGAAAAACAAATTAAAAAGTTAACTCTGTTTGTACTATAAAGACAAGGGTTACTTTGCTTACAATTGTTCTTTGCTACATGGAAACGAGAGGCACCCAATTGAATGACAGATCAGAAGAGGGTGTTTCACTATATAGAAGATTTGGCATCACCAGGGCACATTACTTATTACTTATCATGTTGGTGACAAGTGAGGACACTTGTTGTTACAGGCCTTATTTGCTACTGGAGGCTTCTGCTTGCTTTATGGATATCAGTTTTCATGCAGGAAAACAAATTTCCAGGGTCAAGAAAAAAAGCAGAGAAGATTAGCGGCATTGATTTGGCACTACATACTTCTTGAGCAATATGCTTCAAAACACCACTGTGCAAATGTCTACAGAAAATGGACATATGGAAGAAATCAGTTTTGATCTCATCAATTCTCCAACATTCCATTTGGTTTTGGGCACTACTTAGCTACAACTGCATAATTCACATATCATTTGGGATCACAAAGACATCAAATTTAACTCCATATAGTGATAGCAATATTGCTTTCTGTGTAAACATCCCAATTCTTACAAGTAACAAACTTTGGGCCTTATTATGAGTTTGGCGGTCTCACTGCGGGACCGCCAAACCCGAGGTGGAGGACGCCATGGTGGTGGTGTCCCCTCTAAAGTGCATTACAATGTTCCCGCCAGGCTGACAGGCGGGAACATTGCAGTACGCAGTTCCCGCCGAGCTGCCTGAGGGAACAGTGCTACGATGTTGGTCTTAGCTCTCTTAAGGGAGACAAGGCCAACACCATGGCACACAGCACCCTTGGTGCTGGGCTCCTGCCATGGGCATGGGCGGTGCAGAGGCCTCCCTGCAGCCCCCTGCTCTGGCTTACTGCCAGGCTTCTCATGGCAGGCTGGCTGGTGGAAAGCTGAGTTGTAAACAGCCAGGCTGCTCTGAGTTAAGTGCTGCCATGGCTGAGTACAACTCCAGCCCTCATCTACTTGTCGATAACCACGTTCCCAGCGGAGACGGAGGTCTCCTGACAGGTCTGCCCACCACGGTTGTAATGTGGCAGTCGGACCGCCACAGTTACGGCGTTCCAACCGACACGTCTTGCAATGAGGCCCTTTGTCTTGTTTTCCAAAGTGGCACAACCCACTGCAATACCTTTAGTCTACCAACACTTAAGTGATATGTTTAGCAAGAAGGCAGCTGACCAACTGCAGCCGCATCACCGCTCTGCTTGTGCCATTATTCTAATACCTGGGATTGAGGTTCCACATGGTTGAATTGACCATTTTACAATCAAGGAGTATGAAGTCTCAAAACAGTATTTGGAGGAGGATTTGGCAAACATGTTTATACAGCATTCTAGCTCTCTATCAGGGGCCTCTATGATTTTCCCCAAGTTGGATCGTACTTTTACACTTTGTATTGACTGCAGAAAGTTCAAAGTCATTACCATCAGGAACTGCTATCCTCTTCCTTTGATTTTTATACTTCTTATATTTCTGGATCAGATTAAGGATGCCCATATTTTTTCCAAGTTAGATTTGAGATGGGCTTATAATACAGTCAAAATCAAGTAAGGTGAGAATTGCATTCAACACTCACTATAGACACTAAAAGGACTTCATGATTCATTTTTGTCTATGCTATACAAGAGACACATTTTAACATTTTATTTATGAAGTCTTCTGGGATATATTGCCTGGCTACATCATTGCCTATGTAGATGGCTTGGTGTTTTCAGCTACTTGTGAAGATCACAGAAGACACATGAGGTGAGTTTGGTACAATTTACACCAAGATGGTCTACATACTGAAGTTGAAAATGGGTGTTTGAGGTCTGATCACTGTCCAGTTTTGGGATTTATCATCGCAGTTCAAGGTATGGGAGTGGATGAAGAAAAACAGAAGCAGGCTGCGATTGACCACGGTGAAAGAAATCTTTACTGGCAATTTGTTTAAGGAGTTTCAGAAATTTTAGCCCTCCCCTCATAAATGAACTATTCAAGAAAGAAGTACCTTTCAAGTTGGAGAAAACACAACAGTGTCCAAAAACACTGAAGACAACATTCATGTTGGCCCCCAATATTGTGTCCTCCAACTCAATTTGCTTTTGCTTGTAGAAACAGATGTTTCACCCTGAGACATATCTAGATCTCAGAACTGTGTCTCCCAAACGTGCATTGTGAAACAGCACTTATTTTGTCTTTATACTCTAAATGCAAATTTCTCATCCTATTAAAGGTAGGCTCGGGAAAATCATTCTATCTTTCCCCTCATTCCAGTTCCTTATAACACTGGATCACAAGTAGGCTAGCTACTACAAATGAAATGTCAGTTTAAACATGTTACAATATGTTTATGATTTTAATAGGTATGTAACTTTTCACAGACTTTAGTCTCAAACAAAATAACCACGTAAAAGACGTATTGTCTACTCTTATAAATATCTTCATAGATATAGTGGTTCTCTCCTTCACCCTAGGTATCTGAGCACAACCTGTTCAACTGTTAAGGAGCTCTGCCATCAGCTGGAGTGGGTTCTAAGATTGTTGTCTTTCTACAGCGTTAGATATTAGAGACAGACATCAATGAGTAACAGCAGTAGCCCCAGAGGCATCAACACAACTGGAATCACCAGCCTGCAATGGAGCAGTGTTTGAAGAAAAGGTCCAAATCTCCCTTTGTGACTCAAACTCTCTCAAGGAGAGAAAGTTCTTGTTAGTCATAGGTTCAACGTGCGCGCTATGAACTGGATCCTCTGTCATGGTACATACAAGGGACTTTGGAAAGTTTATCGTAAGAAAGTATATTTTCAGATACCACTTGACATAGGCAAATCCTAGTGAAGAATCCCAAGTTGTACTGTTTGATTGTACTGCTTGACGTTTGGTTATGTGGTATGGTGGCTTTCTCATCAATGAAGAGCAACTTGCTTTTTTGACTAACAGGTGCTCAGAATTTGTGAATTCCATAGAGAAGCAAGCAAGGGACTCTAGGTCGAAGCTCTCCATTGCTGGGCACCACCCAGAAAAACAAGTGGTGGGGAGAGAGTTAAAAGCTCAAGTGATGTTGATGAGAAGATAGCACATGTCTGACAGGATATGGATGTGTTATCCCTCTACACACACAGGCAGGCAGAGAAACGTGCAGGCGGTCACATCTAATGAGGACATAGACAACCTGAAAGTTAACCACCATTTTATTGGACTATTTGCCACTCACTCATTACTCCACCCATGGTCTTCTAGCCAAACAAAACATGTGGAACAACATTCCACCTGCACAGAGTACAAATACACACACTGGGGAACACTTTGGTCCCCACTTATGAGGGAGCGAATGGATTTTAGTGGTGAGGTGGGAGTGGAAGCTCTCCAACCCATGTGGAAAACAGGTAAAAAGGACGTTGCCCCTAAATCCAGAATCAGCAGTCAGCAACCATCAGTCTCCCCAAAGCGTGGTTTGAGAGGTTATAGCCACTTCCGATTGTGGCTGGTGCACATGCTTTTAATGCAAACCACAGACAGCAATGTCTATGCACTGTCTGGTGATGTCAGCAAACATTTAGCATCTTGTGGAGAAGCACAGAGCAGGGCAGAAACGTCAAATGGGTAGGGTAGCACAAATGTCCTTGTTCTTCTTACCATGCGTGGCTTTTGTCCTAACATTCCTATGACCATTCACGGGTCTAATAACTGTACAGCTAGAGCTGAAAAGCTATTAACAGACTGCCACTGCATGTTGAGTCATAGGGAATCCTTTTTTAGGTTTGGCATTAAAGATTCCAGTCAAAACGATTTGTATGATGAATGTATGACTATAGTTCCAGTGTAAGTCATAAGCTATTGAAGGCTTCCTCTTGTTGTTTCCAAGGGAACCCAAATCACGGTTGCTATGTGCTTGCTCTGTGTGTCTCAGCACATCTGCTGTAACATTAAAGAGTGTAAGGCAAGACTTCATCAGTGGGAGGCACTTCTTGTCCTCCATAGTATATCTCCTTTTCTCTTTAACATCCAAGCACCACTGCCACTAGCATTGAACTGCACACAACAAAAAAATGCATAACAAAAAACTACTGGTACACTAAAACGGAAACACTACATCATAACAACTACCTGTCTACATGACAACAAGTACATCACATCCCTAAACCAAAACTGCTACAACATTACAGATGAAATGCTGATTATACAAAACAACATTACAATGAACATTTTCAACATAAGATATATAAAAGCTACCTCAACATTACCATAGTATGAAAACCTGCCACTCCAATTGCAGCACACACTCTAAACCTCCAAGAGTACAACCACCTCCACAACATAACACTGGAACTATAATAAATAGCTGCCTTAATAAGAGCATGCATTTTTTGCGTTCAGAAAACATAAAAAATATTTACGCAAATTATAGATGCACCTTCAAAGTTGTTCCTGGTTTTGGGTATATGTCAGCTTACAGAGGTTACTTTACATCAGCTGGCACTCATATTAGTAGAGGAGTGTGGGTATCTCACTTGCTCACTGCCGTTCTTTTGTCATCTATATTGGCTGTGGTCAAGTGCGCTGCTCTTCAAAAGGTTGTAGAAGATGTAGGAAAAGGGATATTTTGTTCACATGTACAATGAAGGTCCACTTGAAAAAATGAGGATGGTGCTTTATTTTTACCCATGTTGCTGTTTTTCCTGTGACATAGGCCAAGTATTCAATGTAAGTAAGACATTTGGGGCAGTCCAGGGAGCACGATATCCACTCAGGGTAATTTTACACAAATGCCAAAGGTACTGTTTTTTTCCTCAGGGTGGAAACAACTGTAAAATGTTTTTGGGAAAATTCATCTTTGCTTAGGACCCTTGTATCAGGCGTGCCAACGGGATGCGTCCTTTAGTAATGGTTGGGCACACCCATGGGACGCCCTGCAAAGATACTTAACAGCACCATACATTTTCCCTTGTGACCCACCTTCTTTCCCTTGGCGGCGCATTGTTGGGGCAACACTGAACCAGGGTTGCAGGGATATCTGGGGCTCACGTGTGCTGCTCCTGAGTAGAAGAGGTGCCAAGAAAAAGGAAATGATAATGCCTAGGCTTCAACCCAATCCACCATCGCCACGATCTCATAGGTTATAATGCAGTTAGCCCAATCCAGCATGAAGTAACTACATCATATGGGTTCTATTTCTTTTCTCAGTTAATGTTCCAGTATTTATGCCTGCTGGAAATTCACCCAGTGGCTTGTAACACTTATTGGTGCTTGTCTGGTTTTCTTAATGTGTACTTAGCTTCCTATCCCTCAACCTACCATTTTCTGAGTACTTGTGTGCTGTAATTGTTGGCAAGTTTCTGGAGTTTATTTGGCCTCTGGCTTTTCTTCTTTGATGATTTCCTTAAAGGGACAATTGCAGCTTCATGTTCCCATCACTGGCTGGCAAGATGGCTCCTGGAGGTGATCACCTTACCTTCATATTGAGACCCTTCAGACCCAAACGGTTTCCTTGTACCCTGACCTTGAAAGATTAGGATGTCAATGTCGCTTTACAGGATTCCATACATCAATGGTCCTCAGGGAGGAACTCCTTGTGCAATGAAAATACAATATTGCGGCAAGTCTTGTCAGCCACAGTGTCCTCTGAGCTACCACCAGTCCCTGCATTGACCAATATTTTGATGGGGACCCAAATAAACTCAAGGCATTTTTGGACACTTTGACATTCCATTTTACCTTCCAACCAACCCATTTCTCTCAAGATAGGATCAAGGTGGGATATCTCATCAGCTGCCCGTCAGGAGCAGCCGTGACATGGACTACACCTCTGCTGTCCCTAGTCGGGACAAGTGTTCCTGTTAGCCTTACGCCATACGTTTTAAAAGCCAGACTTGGACGGAGAGCACTGCTGAAGAAACCTTTTGAGAGATTCAACAGTGTCCTTGGGATGTGCTGTCCGATGTAACATGGTTCAAGAATTAGGCTTAAGACACAACTTAAATGGAGCGAAGGTTGTTGAGCCTCTAAAAAACCTAGGGAAGAGAACAAAGTTGAGCTACTCCACATTCTTTATCCCATTAAATTAAATGAAGCAATTGGGTGAGCGCTACATATCGAACATCGCTTGAATGAGAGAAAAAAATTAAAGGAAAGGTGTTCGGCCTGAACCATTTGCCATAACTCCAAAGGTGCCTTCACCGGATCATTAACATAATACTGAGTACACAAATATCAGGATACACAAATATCATGTCGACAATATTGTTGACACAATTATAGTTCCCCTATACATAAAATGGTAAATAAAAAATAACTAAAATAAATATTGTCCCACACTAATATCGTATAAAAGTAAGACAAAAATATGAATTTCCATTAAACAGTTTACCATAGTAAATGTTAATACATATTATTAATATAATGTATATTCAATACATTTAAGTAATATTTATTAATTAAAAAACAAATATATACTTCTATAAACATACACATAGTTTGTGGTATGAAGTCAGACTCCATATGGAGAAGGCCCAAGAAAAACAAAAAAGGAGTATAACCACAATACCAAATTAAGAACCCTCTCCATAGGAAGTAAGGTCCTACTACTCGTACCATCTTCAGACAATAAGCTTCTCGCAAAACGGCAAGGCCCCTATAAGGTATTGGAACAGGTCACACCAACTAGAAGCGCCAAATATATCAAACAAGGGCCAAGAATATCACATAAACCTCTTGAAAGCATAGGAGGAAGCAGAGACTGAGTCAACAAATACACACACCGCTTTACTAATCACTAACTCAAAACCCTTAGAAATTGCTTTACCCCCTCCCATGGATCAGGGAGGGTTCACATTGTCCCATGTATGGGAGACAGTCTAACACCAACACAGAGAACCCAAATGATGGACCTTATCAAAGGAAATCAGGATGTTTCTTCCATTCTTCCTGGGCAAACTTCTTTGGTACAACATGACATACAAACAGAAATAGGAAAGGAGGTATGCCTCAGACCTTACCAGATACCAGAAGCTAGACGACAGATAGTAGAATGGGAGATCCAACAGATGATGGAAGGGGACATTATAGAGCCCTCAAACAGTCCCTGGTATTCTCGCATTGTGTTGGTACCAAAACCAAATGGTACAATTCGGTTTTGTAAAGATTTCTGCCAATTGAATGCTATAGCTTGTTTTGATACACATCCTAAGCCTTGTGTCGATGAGCTCATTGAAAGTCTGGGCCAAGCCCAATATCTGTCAACCTTAGACCTAACAAAGGGATATTGGCAGATTCCCCTTTCCCTTTCAGCTTGGGAAAAAACAGCCTTTTCTAATCCCTCAGGATTGTACCAATTTAAGGTACTATCCTTTGGGTTACATGAAGCAACCGAGACCTTCCAGCATTTAATGGACACTTTGTTGAGGCCTCATCAATGTTATGCAGCAGCATACCTTGATGACATCGGGATAGACAGTCCCACATGGGAACAACACCTGAGTCAGTTCGAATCTGTATTGCAAACCCTCCATAGGGCTGGCCTGACCACAAACCCAGAAAAATGCAATCTAGCTAGGACCTCAATAACTATCTAGGGTATGTAATTGAGAACTGTGCCAAATGGCCACAAGTGGACAGGGTGGAGGCCATTCAAAAACTCCCATACCTTCAAACCAAACGAGATATCAGATCCTTCCTGGGACTAGTGGATTATTATAGGTGGTGTATCTCTCATTTCTCTACTTGCGCTGATCCGTTAACTGACCTTCTGTCAAAAACCTATCCAAAGTAATTTACAGCCTCAAACCAGCTCCAAAAGGACTGCTTTGGTACAATGAAATCTTTCCAAAGTACTGCCCCAATCCTACGCTACCCTGATTTCACCAAACCCTTCCCCTTATAAACTGATGCTTCTGCACAGGGATTGGGGGCTGTTCTATCCCAACCCGATGGTAACAGACACTTACATCCTATTGTGTATATATAAGCAGAAAACAGTTGCCCAGAGAAAAACATTATCCAATCATTGAGAAAGAATGCTTATCCATTAAGTGGGCTGTGGAAGCACTGCAATATTATTTTCTCCGTCATTCTTTTACCCTCCTAACCAATCATGCACCTCTCACGTGGCTAGCCCGTCACAAGGATATCAACCATAGAACACTGCTGGGGTTCTTATCCCTTCAACCCTTTTCCTTCCAGAACTGTCATCTGCCTGGCTCCTGTCAAACCACTGCAGACTTACTATCTAGGGCACCAGCTGTGTCATGACCTGAACGACCATGCATGGAGGGAAGCCGATGTAATGGAACTCCCGTGGCCCCGGTGGTCATGGACTCCAAAGACCCACGCTGGCAAAATGACTAGTGCCCCCGGGGTACTATGGATGGGAAAAGCACAGGTCAAGTAGCTGTACGTCCCGAGGTACAAAATTGCGACCGGAGTGAGAAGGAGGGGACCCCGAGCTGGGAGGAGATGACGGAGAGCGGACCCGGAGAGAAGAGAACAGGTGGAGGACTCCAGCAACGCACGGAGCTGAGGAGAAGTAAAATGCAGCAAGACAAGACCAAAGTCGACCAGCAGTGAAGGAAAGAAGCCTCGGAGGACGTGCACAAAGGCTAAGGTGTTAAAAGGGCCCCTCACATAGCACCCTCCCCTTTAATACCACAAGAAAAAAAAAAAGATAAAACACTTACCTTGTACCCCACTCTATTTCCTCCTGAGGTCACAGGAGGAGCATACCTGCGTGAGGCGGATGTCAACCCTGAAAAGATAAAGAAAGCAAAAAAAAAGAACGTTGGTCGTTACAGTAACTAATAAAGAGACACTCATAGCAGATATCAAAACAATGTTGATAATTGTGGACAACAGCTAATAAAAGGAGTATATCAGTTCAAATTGGTGTGCGTATATTTGTATCCACTAGGAGTGTGAGCAAAATCCCTGCTACACCCCCTTTGTTCGTTTGTGCTTTCTGGACACTTTGGGCATTTATTACATGTTCTGCAGCTATTTTACGGAGAGTTTGCAGCCTAATATCCAAGGCTGCTACATATTTTACAAAAGATCTGTCTTCTCTTTCGGTTCCACCCACTCCTCGAGGACCATGTTCAATATTGGCCTTGAATAAAGACTGGGGAACACTTCTTAATATGAATTCTAATAGAGGTAATACTCTTTCTCGTCCGGGCTGATCACCTTTCTCAGCACTTCCTTCAAGGCCTTATTAAACCGGTTCCCCAACCTCTCAGCCCGTGGCTGGTAAGCTATGGTTTTCATAGGTTGGATTTTTAATCTTTCAAACACTTGAGCCACAAGCTTAGACATGAAATTGGTACTCTGGGCTATTAATATCTCTTCCGGCAGTCCTTCAAGAGGAAAATACAAAATAACGACATCACAAATATGGGCATCAGATTTGCTACTTAATGAAAACGCCTCAGGATATCTTGTGGCATAATCTAGTAATACCAGCATATACTTATACCCCCCCCTTCCTTGACGGTTCCATAAGTCCTATTAGGTCTGTCCCAATTTTCTAGAAAAGCCTAGCAATGATGGGCAACATATGAAGGAAAGCTTTTGGTGTATAGCCCTGATTCACCTTTTGACAATCTGGGCATTACTGGCAAAACGTTGTGGTCTCTGCATACAACTATAGCCAATAAAACCATTGGAGAATGGCTTGCTGAGTTTCTTCACCCGAGAAGCGCCTCTGGTAAGGTGACTATGAGGCAGTATTAACACTGTCAAACTGAAAGCAGGCAGGTACTAGCATCTGCTTATGTGGCTGGTCCCTGAGCTTGGGCATTTATCCCACAGACCAAGTTTTTTCCTCCAGGACGTACAAACATAAAGGTGCGAGAGAGGTAACCCCTTCTTCTGGCTCATTATAGAACATAGGCTAAGGTAGTATCCTGATGTTTTTCTTGTCAAAACATTCCCCTATTTTCCACCATTCCAATCTATCATAGTTTCTACAACATGGGTGGCTAATACTCGGGCTTGCTTTTCTCTTCTCTGCCCCCTACCTCCCGGATTTTATTTTTCCCGTGCAGACTGTTCCCTAAACTGATAGCAAAAAATAGTCGTTTTCCCATCAGTCATCAAATCCAGGTTGGTAGTAAAATAATTTCTTAAAATCTGGAATACCTTACCCAACCCTGTGGTCTCAGGTAGATATGGAATCAACCCAACCCATCACTGAGGGATATCATCCAGTCCTTTTGTTAAAGTGTTTTTTTGTGGTGGATACATGCAAGTGTCCCCATGGATACATGTTATCAAGATTGTGCTATGCCTAGGACCAGTGGCTAGTTTAGGGATGAACGCAGACTATAATGTAGGTAGCTACTGTCACAAGTTCTAGGATTTTCTTCTCATCAACACTTAATTCCTGTGAGAATGCAGAGCAACAAGAGGATCTCTGACCATGATTAACCCCCACCAATCCTATTCTGGAATATTCTTGGTGAGACACACTCAAGCAATTTGACCTCAGTCCCCATGTTCAAAGCTTTGTGGGCCTGTAAATGTAAAAATGTGTTTCCCCATTACTAGTGGCATTTCTCCAAGTTGCAGGTTTGATCAAGTCTTGAGACCCTCTGCCGAGAATAGGACATGTGATGATATATGAAACTCTAGACAGCAGCTATCGAGCAGGTGCCCATCTTTCCTTGTGGTAAGAATGCTAGAAGATCTTGAAGACTTGTTACATTAGGGCATGATAGAAAGCTGACTTCACAAATGTGTAATTCTCGCTTGTCTATGCCAGCTTCAAAATGATGTCACACTTACTTGAACACCCAGGCTAAATGTGCGTACATCATCAAAATACAAAGTGGCAGTGCATTAAACATATGTATCACTTAGCAATAATGCAAAGACCTTGGTGATACTGTAAGCAGGCATAAAAGCAGTTTCACAAAGACAAGTGGCAAGATCAGTAACATTATTTCAAGGTATAATGTGAGTCCATGTTGTTAACAGATGTCACCTGAACCCCAGTGCTATACTTCCCATGTGAACTACCTGATCCAGAATAAATTGATGCTGATAATCTGAATCCCCAGCAGAAACTCCAGGCAAATGGTGATAAATAACTCTGGAGAGTGATAAGAAGCTGACACAAGAAAAAGCAAGTGGAGTCAGTCAGACAGAACCTCCTAAGAAACGCTTCACTGGCTCAAGAATGAAAGAATCAAAATAGGAGGGGACAGAACAGGGGTACAAAGCAGGGAGGAATAGGAACTGAGGGCACTCTCCCTACGAAAGAAGATATGTTTTTTGTTCTGGTTTTTGCACTATCCATTCTAGAATACTGATTGACTGGTAGCACTAAGTAAGTTTTTGTAAAAAGTATTTCAGTGTCCCAGATATCTCTTCCCTAACAAATAGAATGGATGATGATTCGCCAACAGGTTTTATTTCTTCTCCTTGATGAGACAAGGCATCAGTCTTACCATGTCTGTTTCCTGGACAATACATGATCTAATAGGGTGACATAAAGAAAAAAGAGGCAATCTAACATTTCTGGTGTCCGATGGCTAGTAGTAATGGCCAAAGGTCCCCTCCTGTCTATTGATGACTTCCTGTGAAGTGTGGCATCAAGCTAGCCCAGAATGCACCATCCTACCCACTTCCAACAGTACAGAACCCTTTTGTTGTGTAGAGCTCCCTAGCCACACCCCAGAGTTTTGGCTACCTGGGGACTAAACGCCCACAGAAAAAGCAGTTTGGCCACGGCTTGCCCTCTCTGTCCTCGACACTAACTTGTCAGCAAAAACAAAAAAGCAGCCCCTCTTGTTTGTGTCCACCATGTGCCCTTCAAAGGCAGCCTCCACACCCTGTTTGGCCTTCCTTCCATGAAGAGGTCACACCTCTTCCAACAGCAGGCCCTTGGTGTTCCTTCCTGAGAGTCGCTCACACCTCTCCCTTGGAGGGCAGAAGGCTGTCTCGCAGCCAACAACCGTAAACAGTCACTGGGACATTTTGGGCAACAAAGTGGCAACTTTCTCAAGCTGCCAATTGTACAAACGTTGCACAAATTCAACTTGATCAACATGTTTGGTTTAATGTATCAATTCTTTTGATACCTTGAAGTAGCATATTTATTAGTCCCATTCAGGCGTTAACACTGCTGAGTGGTCATCGTATAACCCTGTAATCACCGCCAATGGGGCTACTAGGCTTGATACAGTAAAAACGACAAAGCATGTTTTTTACTGTCATAATATGTAAAAAAAAACATGCTTAAAACCGCTCTACCAATCTGCAGTGGCAGGCTGGGAGACATGCTTTAGTTTGTCACACTCATGGTGGCACAATAAATGCTGCAGTCCACAACGGACACTAACATACAGGCCCCGGGCACCCCTGGTACCATATACTGGGGACTTATAAGTAGGTTGACCTATGCCAATTGAGTATAAACCAAATAAACATACATGTTTCAGGGTTGGAGCACATGCACTAAGGCCTGGTCAGCAGGGTCCAGTGCGGTACAGTCATTATTCCAGTACCTAATAGTCAAAAGTGGGGGAAAAAATATGGGGACTGAACCAGCAAAAACGCAATTTCTTCACAAACACACCGCAGCACCGGCGTGGAGAAGATTACAAGAAGGGAAATAGCCTTGAATCTCTTTTCATTATGGACCTCATTTCTTTTCTGTTCCTTTATATTTTCCATAGTGTAGGCCTGAGGAGGGCAAATAACAAAACAAGATCACTTTCCGCTATTATTTTTGACAGTGTTTTATTTATCATAGCCTTAGTTCAGTTTCCCGCCCCGCACCCCGCACCCTTCACCCTGTATCCGTTCACTCACCTATGAAAGCCACGCTCCTCCTGGAGCTTGGCGGGACCAAGGGCTTCTCCAGAGGTTTCCTCTACAGGAGGCTCTTTGTGGTGCATGTTTGCCTCCTGAGTCCATGGGGCTGGCTGTGCTCCACACAACAATACCTCCTCATGCCGTCTCATTTCCTCCTCCCTTGGCTCCCCACGGTGTTCTCTCCGGAGCCTTTTCTCCTCTTCCTTCAGGAAAAAAATAATCAAATACATTAAAAAAAGAAACCTAAGCTCAAGATTGGGACCCGCTTTAAAACACCACCATACAAGAAAAAGACAATAGGTAGTACATCCTTCTCTGTTCAAGCGGCCAAACCATGGAATTCATTACCCCCAAAGTTGAGATCTATGGATAACCATCATGTCTTCAGAAGACTACTCAAGAGTTGGCTCTTTCCTTCATACCCAACATGTTCGAATTGCAATGGACTGCATATGCCTGTATTGGTAAACATTTATAATCTGATTATTTGTCTATAGATAGATATATTTATATATATGTGTGTGCATTTCTTTAAGAAATATGTATAATTACTATTTTATAATAACAAAATATATACATACTCTTCAAGCCTGTTTAACATATGGATATTTTACTCACAGTTAAATTTATATATGTGTGTGTGTATGCGTATGTATGTATATATGAGTGCATATATAAGTATGATATAATGTATGCATATACATATATATGTGTATATTATTCTAAGCTTAACATGTTCATAGGTCATTGAATAGTTCCTAGATAAATTGTTAGATTAGATACTTATGAATCTGTTTTCATTCCATATATCGCAATGAGAAAATGTTATCTTAACAATTTATCTGCAAGCATTGCACTATTGAAATATTGAGGAAAGATAAAATAATGTTAGAAAAGTACACAATTAAATTAACTTCAAATTTTGCAAATCTTGATAGTCTGTGGTTATACAATACAACTTTAAATCTCGAAATATTATATCCATTATTATATTCCTTACACATATATTCCCTTACGATGTATTCACATATCTATTTATTTGGTACTCTAGTCCTAGTGTACAAGAGAAAAAAAAGTAGCATCTCATTAGCTTTACTCTGTCTCTCCAACACCCAATACCTCTATTAATCTATCCTCCATCCCCACTGTTTGACTCATCTGAAACCCATTCTACAACTTTAATCTCCAAAATGACCCTACCTAAGCTCTTCCCTCCTCTACAGCTCCTGGCTCACCCCAAACCTCAGTTTAATACTATTATCTCCCAAACAACCCTACTAAATTCGCCCTCATTTATCTCACCTATGCTTCATCCAAAACCCTTTAACTATTATGATCTTTCTAACCCCTTTCTACAGATTCTTCCCTCCTTCATTTCTCCTTTACTCATCCCAGTCTCATCCTAATATTATAATCTCTCAACACTTCTGAATTCTTCCCTCCTCTATCCCTCCATTACTCTATTCAATCCAACTAACAAACTCACATATCCTCCACTCAAATGAACTCATACTAATATTGTACTCATATTTACATATACTAATCCTTTTGGGTTCCAAAGTAGCGTGCTACTCCCGAAAAGCACTTTGACGCCTCGTCAGGGGTAGTAAGCACTATATAGATACAATTACAATTATTCCAAGTTTCAACATTTGTTCCACCTCCATTTGTATTGCTTTTCTTTGGGACTCTGGTATACAATATTGTCTTTGCTTTATTATTTTCTCTGTCTCCGTTTGGATAACATGTTCAATTAAATGGTTATACCCAGAAGGTTGGAGAATATTCTGGAAAAGAGGCATTGATATAACTCCTCTTGTTGCCTTGCTGTTATGTTTCTCAAGGTAAGTTCTGTTAAAGTACTTTGCTCTGGTATATTGTTTCTACTAATTGAACCTGGATAGGAGGTGAATTGAGCCATTTTTTTAGTAGGTTAATTTGATAGATTTGGGTACGGTTTCCAGGGAGCTGTAATCTATACATGACTTTCCCACTCCACTCTATAATTTTATAGGGGCCTTGCTATTCAGCTTTTAGCTTGTTATCTGATGTGGGTAATAACACTTAAGCCCACTCTCCCACCTGAATTTCCTTCCATTTCTTTCCTTTATTATAGAAATAGGCTTGCTTTTGTTGGGCTCGATCAGGGTGACTACAGGCAAGTTCTCAGAGTTTACCCAGTCTGGATCTTAATTGTACTGTATAGTCTAATCGATTATTTTCTTCCTGTGAGTTATGGGAGTTATTTTATCATGCTTCTTGAGTTATTTCAAGTAGAATTCTAGATTTTCACTCAAAAAGTAGTTCAAAGGGCGAACAGCCTCAACTATTCTGTACTTGGTTTCTGATTACAAATAGGGCTAGCGGCTGATCACAGCTCTTACCTTCACCAGTAAGCATGTTTGTTTTTAAATCAGCTTTAGTATTCCATTATAGCATTGCAACAACCTGCCATTTTGGAGATGGTAGACAGAGGTGCGGAGATGTTTGATCTTTAATTGCCTACGTATCTGTTCCATTAATTTAGATAAAAAGGGGATTCCCTGATCCGTGAGGATTTCTTTTGGGAAACTCATTTGAGATTTTTTTTTAGCAGATCCTGGACTATAGTTTTGGTATTAGTTTCCATAAGTGTGACAGCCTCCAGATACCTTGTGGCATAGTCAACTATGACTAACACATATTTATGTCCTCTACTGAAGGCAATCAAAGGACCAATGGGATCTAGCCCTACCCTTTCAAATGGTTTCCCACTGATAGGCTTTCTTTCCAATGGTAAAGCCAGTGGGTGGGTAGGGTTTTTTTCTTTTGACATACCTCACACTCCTTACAGTATTTTTTTATTTCAACTATGATTCCCGGCAAATAGAATTGGGCCATAATGGCTTGAGATGTTTTCTCAGCCCTGCAATTTCCTTCCATAAGGTGAGAATGAGGAAAAATATCATTTGATCCACTATCTGGGAGTACTAATTGTGGGGAGTCATCTTTTTCCCAATTCTTTACAATAATCCATTTATAATACAGAAGGATGGATATACCTGTGGGTTCTGCCCTTCGGCTTCTCTGCCACGCACACTGCAGGGTGGGGTCATTCACTTGGGCAGCCCTAGAATTTATATCTAGCTCCCATGGTTCTGGTATTACTAAAGCATTTTGCAAGGCACCCTTTCTTTTTTGTTCTCGCTTTTCTGTTTCAGATTTGACATTTTCCTCTTAGAAAAAACTGTGCTTCTCTCACCTCCGCTTGAGGATCACTGGTAGTGTCTCTAAGGAGTGTAGGACAATGATGTATCAGTGCCCAAAATGGCATCACCTAGTATGTTGTGTAGTACCCCAAACTCGACCCACGCTTCAGGAACACTTGGACCTTGAACTTGAACTTTAGTTAGTTGATATGTTCTCTGATCTCCATGAACACACTTAATACATACCTGCTTTTTGGGGATAATCTTTTGGGGAAGTACAGAGGGTCTTGATTGCAGACTGCTTACTCCCTGAATCCAACAAGGCTGTACCCTATTTGTGACTTACCTGTAAACTCACATATGTGGGACCCATCTCCTGGGTATAATAAATGGTTTGGAGAGGTAGTTCACTTCCATGGGTTCCTTGTCACGTCTCTTGTTTTTGCAAAAGTAGGCGATTTGACCCCCATTCCCCACAGTCATAACAATGGGGTCCTGTCCTGGTGAGATTTTTGGCTTTTCCAGGGCGTGTCCAACCATCTCTTGTCGGGGCGGGTTGGGCATCTTCATGGGCTTTCTAGTATTCCAAACTATAGGTTTTTGCCCCTTTCTGAAGCCCTGGTTTAACAAAGGATATTGAGCTCTAGAATAGATACATGCCATTTCATTGGCATGTTCTAAGGTTAGTCCTGGGTGTTTTCTCAGCCCCCTTTGAGTAGGTGATGGTAGGGCTTTCAGGAATTGCTGTAAATAGATTTTCTCCATTACTCCCTCTTTGTAGGTATCCTGTGGTTTCAGCCGTCTGTCAGCTGTATCTTTACATTTAAAATATAAGTTTTGAGGATTAGCTGTTGTGGAACCCTTTTCTCTCCTAAATCACAACTGTAGAAAAATGTCTCCTTGTTGAAGTTACCACCCCACTTTTTGCCTGATATTGATGCTGACTTGACTGGGAAGTGTGCTGGGATCCTGCTACTAAGGCCCCAGCACTAGTGTTCTTTCACTTTAAAATGTAATATTGTTTCCACAATTGGCACACCACCGGCACACAGATAAGTCCCTTGTTAAAGGTGCCAGTGGTACCAAGGGCCCTGTGACCAGGGAAGGTCCCCAAGGGCTGCAGCATGTGTTGTGTCACCCTAAGGGATCCCTCACCTAACACATGCACACTGCCATTGCAGATTGTGTGTGTTGGTGGGGAGAAAAAAGCAAAGTCAACATGGCATCCCCCTCAGGAGGCCATGCACACAAAATACTGCCTGTGGCATAGGTAAGTCACCACTCTAGCAGGCCTTACAGCCCCAAGGCAGGGTGTACTATACCACAGGTGAGGGCATAACTGCATGAGCAATATGCCCCTACAGTGTCTACGTTCCTTCTAGACATTGTAAGTACAGTGTAGCCATATTAAGTATATGGTCTGGGAATTTGTCAAAACGAACTCCACAGCTCCATAATGGCTATACTGAATAATGAGAAGTTTGGTATCAAACTTCTCAGAATAATAAACCCACACTGATGCCAGTGCTGGATTTATTACAAAATGCACACAGAGAGCATCTTAGAGATGCCCCCCGTATTTCACCCAATCCTTCAGTGCAGGACTGACTGGTCTGTGCCAGCCTGCCACTGAGGGACGCGTTTCTGACCTCCTCTGTGCTCCCTGAGGCTAGAAACAAAGACTGCACTGGGTGGAGGTGCTTCACACTTCCCCCTGCAGAAACTGTAACACCTAGCAGTGAGCATCAAAGGCTCAGGCTTCGTGTTACAATGCCCCAGGGCACTCCAGCTAGTGGAGATGGCCGCCCCCAGACACGGCCCCCACTTTTGGCGGCAAGTCCGAGGAGATAATGAGAAAAACAAGGAGGAGTCACCCCCTCAGCCAGGTCCACCCCTAAGGTGACCAGAGCTGAAGTGACCCCCTCCTGGGAAAATCCTCCATCTTGTTTTGGAGGATTTAGCCCAATAGGGATAGGGCTGTGCTCCCCTCCCCAAAGGGAGGGAGCACAAGGAGGGTGTAGCTACCCTCAAAGACAGTAGCCATTTGCTACTGCCCGCCAGGCCTAAACACACCCCTAAATCTAGTATTTAGGGGTGACCCTGAACCCAGGATATCAGATTCTTGATCACCTGAAACAAGAAGGACTGCTGACCTGAAAGCCCCGCAAAGACGACAACTGACTGGGCCCCAGTCCTACCGGCCTGTCTCCAGACTCAAAGAACCTGCAACAGCGACATATCCAGCGGGACCAGCAACCTCTGCCAACTCAGAGGACTGCCCTGCACCCAAAGGACCAAGAAACTCCTGTGGACAGCAGCTCTGTCCAAGCAACAAATAAACAACCAACTTTAAACGGACTCCAGCTTCACTCCGGAAGCGTGAGTCCCAACATTATGCACCCAACGTCCCTGTCCAGAGAAACCAACACTGCAGAGAGGACCCCGAGGCGACTCCAACGACGTGGACACCCTGAGATGACTTCCCTGCACCCCCACAGTGACACCTGCAGAGAGAATCCAGAGGCTCCCCCTGACCACGACTGCGTGATAACAAAGAACCCGATGCCTGGAAGAAGCACTACACCCGCAGCCCCCAGGCCCGAGAGAAACCAATTACTGGTGTAGGAGTGACCAGCAGGCAGCCCTCATCCTTGCCCAGTTGGTGGCTGGCTCGAGAAGCCTCCCTGTGCCCTGCCTGCGCCCTGCCTGCATCGCCACAGTGACCCCCTGGGTCTCTCCATTGATTTCAATCTAAAACCTGACACCTACTTCGCACACTGCACCAGGCTGCCCCTCTACCGCTGAGGGTGTATTTTGTGTGCCTGTTTGTGATCCCCCCAGTGCTCTACAAAACCCCACTGGTCTTTTCCCCGAGGACGCAGGTACTTACTTGCAAGCAGACTGGAACAGGAGCACCCATAGTCTCCATAGGCGCCTATGTTATTTGGGCCCTACTTTGACCTCTGCACCTGACCGGCCCTGTGTTGCTGGTGCTGGGTGTTTGGGGTTGATTTGAACCCCCAACGGTGGGCTGCCTATGCCCCGGAGACTAAACTGGTTAAGTGCTTTACTTACCTGCTAAACTAACTTGTACTTACCTCCCCCAGGAACTGTTGATTTTTGCACTGTGTCCACTTTTTAAATAGCTTATTGCCATTTTTGCCAAAAATGTGTACATTCCGGTTTTAATTCAAAGTTCCATATTTTCCTATGCCAAGTGCCTTACAATGTATGTATTTACTTGAATTCTAAATCTTGTGGTTTTAAAATAAATTAAGAAAATTATATTTTTCTATATAAAAGCCCTTTTGGCCTGGAGTTGAGTCTTTGAGTGTGTGTTCTCATTTATTGCCTGTGTGTGTACAACAAATGCTTAACACTATCCTCTGATAAGCCTACTGCTCGACCGGACTACCACAAAGAGAACATTAGTATTTTCTAATTTTACCACTATCAACCTCTAAGGGGAACCCTTGGACTCTGTGCACACTATCTCTCACTTTGAGATAGTATATATAGAGCCAACTTCCTACAATAACCAATACATTTCTTCGTCAATATCAAGTCTTTCCATGATGACCTTTTTGATTTCAGTATAGGAGGTTGTGCCTGTGGGATTAGCAGACTGGTATGTAGTGTGTGCTTTCGCTACAAGTACGGATGCCAAATAGTGTGGCAATCTCTCTACTGGACAGGCACTATCATGGGCAGCTTGTTCAAAATTGAGTAATAATGCAACAGGATCTTCTCCTGGGTGAACTTTGTAATGAAATGGTGGGTCCAGTAGGCACCAGATCTTTACTTTGGGCTATCCCCGTGGCCTGGTTATAAGTGAGTCTCTGACATCTTTGCAATTATTCCGCCTGTTCTTTTTTTCAGTGGTTTGAAACACATTCTGTTAGGTCTCTGAAGTTTTGATATAGAATTCCAATACCCATTCTAGCTTCTTCTGACCTTCTGCCAAAGTGTGTATAATGTTCTCCATCTTGTATCAGATAATTGTCCCACTTGTGACATCACATGTAAGCAGGGTATTGTGCTTTATAATAAAGTCTCTGCCTCAAGCGTAATTCTATTTCTACGTCAGGACCGGAGGCGAGGATCATGCATATCTCCTTCTTTGTTTTTTAGCTCACAAAGCCCAATATAGCTACCATACGCAGAGAAACAAAGACTACATTTCACATGAGACTTTGGAAAACCATCAATACAGTCCACCAATGGCCTTGGTTCAAGACATACATAAACATAGTCAAGGAAAAGCACTCCCTCTTTCTTCACTGCTCAGTAGCCAGATAAGTGATTTTCCTTGATTGCCTATTTTCTTATAAAACTTTGTCCTGTTGTATTGTGTTACTAGTAGCTCATAATGTATTACAAGCGGTCAATTTCTTTGCAGGCGCAGCAAATTTACCCATAAATCTCAGTTCCCAACTCCTGGCGCTGCTCTCTTACCGCAGGTGGGAGAGGAGTTCAACTGAGACCTAAGGGACCATTTCGAAACACTCAACCCGAACTCTTGAGTCTGAGTTCTGTAAGGCCTTCTGGAGTGGCACTGGGAGCTGTGGAGGCGTTCCCTGCCTCTGTGAGCAGTAAAGGTTTCCTCGGGTCCCGCAGAGCAGTGATTGTGATGCGTCCATTGTAGTCGTGTTGACGCTCGAGCGATACTAGAGGGTGCGCAGGTGTTGGGAAGCTGTGTGTTTCGCTTCTCTGCTCTTTCATGTTCTACAGCAGGGAGCGCTGACAGCAGGCGCACGAGCCTTCGTTCTCAGATCTTGATGCTCTGCATGTTTCTGAGTGCAATTATCTTTAACTCAAGTTATGGGCCCTTTGAGACAGCAGAGTTCTCCTGGACAGGTCACACAGTCTGTACTACGGCACATTTTTCTTCAGGGCCAAGTTTTGTGAACATGCATTGGCTAAATTCCTCCATCAATTGGACAAGAATGGCCACAGCACACCGATAGTATAGTCCAATAGTGTGGCAGGGATGAGTGTCCCTTATCTTATGTTGCTATGAAGCAAAGTTGAAAGGAGTCTCAAGTCCTGTTTGTAGAGGGTGTCTTTTATTTGTAGATACTGGAAATCATTGTGTCATCAGCGTGATACAGCCAACACGTGTTTCGTCACACCAGTGACTTTATCAAGGCTGCAAAATGATAATTAAAACAAGAGTTTCGGCATATAGAAGTATATGGGCACAAAAATGTGTTTGTAGGAGAGCACGTGAAGGAGACTCCAAAAATGGTAATAATGACCAGTGAGCTATGTGTAAGGCAAAGTGGGTATTAAAATGAAAGGTGGATAGGTGAGAGGTTAGAAAATCTGGAAAACATAATAAGTGATAAGGGCCCGAAGTGCAAGATTTGAGAAGAAGTGTGAATCACCGTGTTGTGTAATCTAGAAATAATGTGTTCAAAGGTATATGGACAGAATATAAGGTGGATAGAAACCATTATGTTACTGGAATAAGTGAGAAACGAGTGTACGGTAAAGGGAAAGACTGAGACAAAGAGATCAGATAAGTAGAAGAGTAAAGATATAGTAATGGGGTTGAAAAATCAAACGGAAGGACCACGTGAGTGGCTCATACCTGGGCCAGCCGGCCAGGAAGGTGCGTGACAAAGGTAAGTAATGGGGAGCCGCGTGATCGGTTGAATGGGCTCAGGGACGTCAGTGGTGACTGAGAAAGGAGAAAACGGTAATCAGGTGAGCAAGAGTAGAGTAGAGAAAAAGCAAAAACTAAAAATTAGAAACAAAGAGAAAGAAAAAAAGGAGGAACAGAAAGTCTGGGGAAAAGGTATATACATAGTACGTAGCGAGATAGTAGAGAGAAAAAGGAGCAAAAATACATACCTTCTTAGAGTGGAACTAATGAGAATATGGTTGAGTGAGAGAACATGAATGCAGACCCTGGTAAGCCTGTGGTCGGAACCTAATAAGTGTTGGATATGAGGGAAAGGGAAAAGAAAATTGAGCTATTATCAAGAAAAAGAGGGAGAATTGCACATGAGGTAATTGCTGTGTGCAGAACACGCTAAGAAGCTTGTTAGAACGGTCGTGCAAATAACGAAGACTAAAATGAAGAGAGGTCCAGTATGGTGGCAAAGTCGTCATGATTGTGAAAAGTATATTAAACAGTATCCAAAGAATAGGCGAAATAATCGTTAAAAAAAAAGGGGGGGGGGGAGGGGTTTGTCATCAGCTACGCGTAATCCCGAGAAAATGGAAGACTTTGTGTTTAGTGAGCGAATTGGCCGTAAACCGGCGCGCACAATAATGCTGTTGAGGAGAGTATGGCGTAAAACAAACCCGAGCGCAAAGGGGTAGCGCACTAATAACGGGGAGTAATAGTTAAATTGGGCAGGCGGTGAGACAAACAATTTAAGTAAAAAAGTGCCGCAATTGAAAACCGCAGTGCGAAAATCAGAAGGGCAGCGTTTAAAGCGCTTCTATGCTGACTATTAGGTAGTAGGCAAATGTAGACAAATATCGTGAAAGAAGCCCGTGTGCACAGGGCAGCGCATTAAAATGCGGGAAGAAAGTAATGTAACTTAAAAAAGGGGCGAGGCACGGAGTGTAAGTACAAAACTGCAGCAACTTGGAGCCGAGGTATGGAAATAAAAAGGTAGTGCTTAGTATGCTTATGGGCACATCTAGTGAGTAGTCAGATATTTTAAATTGCTAGCAAGGAAGGAGAGTTAAAAAACAAAAGTAAGGTCAGTCGAGGGCTTACCTGAAGTGGCGAGGGGACGTGTGTCAACGAGCTATTTTGGACGAGTACTGGTCGGAATAGACCTGTGCTCACAGCTTAAGAAGTGCAACTGGGAGTGGCACAGAGATAGATGAGGGGCTAAAAGTAGGAAGTGGAAACAAACGGCGGCCATCTTGAGTGTAGGAAATAACGAGAGACTAGGAGTAACTGCCAGAGAATAGTATTCAGTAGGCGAAGAGAGAGACTAAATAAAAATTATAAAATAATAAATAATAAAGAAGAGAGAGGGCGGAACCCTAGAACGGATGAAAGTAAGCGGGAACGAAACCCTTAGATGAAAGAAAAGAGTAAAAAGTACATCGAAAGTATTAGAATGAGAAGCAAAACGAGTTGGGAGGTGAGAGAGGACGAACATATCCTAAACAGGTGCAAGTTGGAGAGCATTGTGAAGTTAGGCTAGTAGGTAGGTAGTATGAGGTAAAACTAGGTAGAGTAAATCGTAGTAAAAAAGGCAAGGGTGGTAATGTGAGTGACATGAATGGTAGGTGACAACGGTATCCTACTAGTGACAAGGTAATTTGTGTGGGTGTAGTCAAGGAATGTAATATTGTACATATTTAGTAGATTGCAAACAAGTACAGTGATAAAACATTTACGTTAGGTACATTGAGTGAGCAGTAACGGAACATACGGAGATCAAGGTCATGGGGCATGGTAATCAAGTGTACCGATTGGTTATATAAAGAAATGGGATAAGTGCTGAAATATATGATAAAAAGAAAAAACCACAACATTGTAGACATATAATACTGATACAGAGTAAACCGTGAGGTTAAACCATACAAATGTCCATTTGGAAAAAATGACCGTGAAGTGTATAGAGACCGAGGTCACGGGGCATAGTATTTACATGTGACAAGGCATGGTCTAGCTGGTGAAACAAATGAGCAGCAACGACATTGTTGACACATGTTGATAATACATCTTGATCGACATTGTTGACACATGTTGATAATACATCTTGAACTGTGAGAGAAACACAATAAGCCATATAAGGACCTAAATATGAACCAGGCAGACCACAAAGGAGTGGGAATTACCATTCATTTAAGAAAGTGGTGTAATTCTCGGTCCGTGTTCAGGCCTAGCTCCACTGCGCGGAGTTTTAGGATCCACTTAGCCTCGCATCTGCGTAGATCACCTGTTCTATCTCCCCATCTCGGAGAGTTGGAAATATGCGCGATGCCATGGAATCTGATGTTTAAGAGGTCTTTTTCCCCGTGTAGGTCGTTGAAGTGTATAGCAAGAGGATAGTTGGTATTGACATTCCTGATGGCTCTTACATGTTCTTGTATACGTTCTTTAAGTGGGCGTATGGAGCTTCCAATGTAGATTAAGCCACATACACAAATCAGGCAGTAAACAGTGCACTTAGTATTGCAGTTCATGAAGGTTTTGATATGGTACTTGGTCCTGGTATTGTAAGAGAATGATGTAGTTTTATTTAGGGCCAAACGACAGGATATGCAGCAGCCACATTTGTAGAAACCATTGGGTTTTTCTGGGATCCAGCCCAGTGAGCGAGTTGGGGGGGAGGGACAGAGAAAACTAGGGCACAGAATGTTCCTGAGCGTGCGACCTCTAGTGTGTACAATGTTGGGTGACACGCCCACTGAATTCTTAAGACATGTATCCAACATTAACAAGTGCCAATGTTTTTTGAGAATGCGCAGTAATGTTTTGCTCACAGGGCTGTATTGGGTGATGAAAGAGACTGGTCGCCTGTTAGGAGAACCCCTATTGCCAGGTTCTTTGGGTTTTTTAAGCAAAAGGGTGTGTTGGTTTTTGTTGGAAATGCGCTTACCAGCTGCTGAGATAAGTTTGTTGGTGTAACCTATAGCCTGGAAACGTTCAGTTAGGTTCTTGAGTTCCTGCCTGAAAACAGCCGTGTCAGTGCAATTACGTCTAATCCTGACCATTTCCCCGTAAGGATTGGCCCTGATTTGTGTGTGGGGATGGGCGCTTTGTGCATGAAGAATGGAATTGCAGGCCGTGGGTTTTCTGTACAGTCTAGACATGATCTTACTATTGGTGATGTACAACAGTAGGTCTAAGAATTCAATTTGACTGGTGTTCACTTTGTGAGTGAACACCAAGTTGAACTCATTCATGTTAAGGTGTTCTATGAGTTGGTGGAGGTCAGTGATGTTGCCAGTCCAGATACCAAGAATGTCATCAATGTATCTCCCCCAGTACAAGATATGTTCAGTGATATGTGTAGGACAGTCGGACCACAGATGTTTTTTCTCAAATTGGCCCATGTACAGATTCGCATATGATGGAGAAAATTTGGCTCCCATGGCAACACCCTGACATTGCCGGAACCATTTACCGTCATGTAGGAACACATTGTTCTCAAGCACTAGTCGAGTAAGATCAAGAAGCATCTGCGTGTGTTCGTACAGAGTGGCGTCACGGCTACTAAGAGTCAGCTGGAGCATTTCTAGTCCCTTTTCCAGGGGAATTGAGGTGTAGAGAGAGCTGACGTCAAGACAGATAAACATGCAATCTTCCGTCCATTCAATATCCTCAAGTTGACATAACAAATCCCTAGTGTCCTGTATGTACGAGGGTAAGTTATGAACCAAGGGCTGTAAAAAAGAGTCAATGTACTCAGAAATGTGTTCCGTAGGGGATCCAATCCCCGAGATGATGGGTCTCCCAGGTGGAAAACCCCCTGGTTTGTGGACTTTGGGTAGAATGTAAATGCAAGGAGCCCTAGGCGTTTCAGTGTACAAATATTTGTATTCTGAGTCAGTTAGGAGACATTGATTCTTCCAAGCCGTTAGTTTCTTTTCGATGCGACTAGTGATGTCAGGAAGGGGGTTACCCTTTAATGTAGAGTAGGCCTGTGTGTCATTGAGTTGTCTATCAATTTCTGCAATGTAGTCGGTTCTGTTCATAATGACAACGTTGCCCCCTTTGTCCGCCTCCCTGATGACTATGTCCGTGCAGGTAGAGAGTTTGTGTAGCGCTCGAAGTTCATTGGGGTTAAGATTTTTGTAAGGTCTGTGGGTACAGATGTTGGCCTTATCCTCTAGGTTGTGGAGTTCCGTGCTGACGGCTTTATAGAAAACATCAATGTGATTGTCTGGTGGCAATATTGGTATGAATGTGGAGCTAGGTCTGAGTCCACTGTTAACGTCTAAGTTTGGTGTAATGTCAAGTTGAGTTAGTAGTATGTCAAGGCTCGGTGGTGATGACAGTGTATTGTCAAGGGAGAGGATGGTTTGGATGTCCTGTAGGTCTCTGATAGATTGATTGCAAGTGGGTGGTGAAATGAGGGCAGTACGGTCAATGTCTGGTCTATTTTGGAAAAACTTTTTCAATTTAAGATTTCGTATGAACTTAAACAGATCTATGTGAATGTTAGTGTAATCGGGTTTTGAAGTAGGACAGAAGCCCAAACCTTTTTGCAACACATTTATTTCGTGTACAGATAGTTCCACATTAGAGAGATTCATGACCTGTACAGTGTCCTCTGAAAAAATACAGTTGTGTTCCATGGGAGGACCATTTAGGTTCGTTGGATTTTTGCGGTCGAGCGTGTTGTCATGCCCTCCCTGGTGTTTATTGTGGTGTTTCCTGCCCCCCCTGCGGGTGGGTTTGTGTCTGTGCCTGACCTGTTGTAGTTCTGTCGTAAACCCTTTCTGTATCGGCCAAGTTCCTCTAAAAAAGAATTTGGCTGTTGGGTTGTGTTTTGTTGGTGAGCACTGGTAGAGGAGCCATCTCCAGCTGAGTCTAAACAGTCGCTAGAGAGATTAGAGATGTCAGATAAACTACCTGCGATTGACCCTACAGGTGTGGTAGCCTTAGTGGGTCTAATGTTAGTCTCCCTGTAGATCTGATCAAACCTACGTGCAAATGTAAAAATCCTACCATTTTGGTAGTCATTGTCATCTCTAATGAGTTTGCGCATTTTCTTGTCCTTAATGTATAGTTGATACCCAGTG
This sequence comes from Pleurodeles waltl, assembly GCF_031143425.1. NCBI lineage: Eukaryota > Metazoa > Chordata > Amphibia > Caudata > Salamandridae > Pleurodeles > Pleurodeles waltl. Next base: position 690,409,332 of record NC_090451.1, on the reverse strand, counting down.
AGTATCTCTTTCATGATCGTGTAGTTTTTGTCTGTTGCTTCAGTAAGATTGAGGTTCTTAATTTCTTCCTCCAGGGTTTTTATATCCTGGAGTAGTTTAGTGCGTTTTCTATCAGCATGTTTGATAAGAATATTAATCATGCTGAAAGAGGTGGAGGAGATAAGATGTTCCCATTCCCCAAGTAAGTCAGGGTCAAGATCCTCAAAAGAAGGGAATATAATTACCCGGAGTCCCCTAGGGACTTGTTTGAGTTCCAAATAGCGTTTAAGAGTGGTTATGTCCCACCAACGGGCTAGCTCTTGTTTTCTGAGTCTTTCAAGTTTAATAAATTTTTGTCTCAGTCCTTCCTTAGAAGGTGTACGATCTATAGTGCGTGTTGCTGGTGGTTTCATAGAAAACAGTTCTGCAGCTAGGGTGTCCCGGTTGTCATCAAATGAAGCCATATTATGCGACCTAAAGTAAGAAAATTACTTCTGGGCAGAAGAAAAAACACGTCGTATAGTAAGACAGTAGGTGTTACTAGAGTGCGGCTCACCCTATTCAGACAGAAAAGAGACGCCTTAGGCAAAGCACAATAGGGTAGTAAGGGTGAAAGGCGCCGCACATCTAGGCAGTAAAACAATAATTTTACACAAGTAACAAAGTAACCGCAAGATCAGGTGCAAACTGGCCCAGTGCCTTACTACCCGGTAGGCACCAAAAAGGGTATTGGGATACCCGAAGACAAAATTGGACAAGAATGGCCACAGCACACCGATAGTATAGTCCAATAGTGTGGCAGGGATGAGTGTCCCTTATCTTATGTTGCTATGAAGCAAAGTTGAAAGGAGTCTCAAGTCCTGTTTGTAGAGGGTGTCTTTTATTTGTAGATACTGGAAATCATTGTGTCATCAGCGTGATACAGCCAACACGTGTTTCGTCACACCAGTGACTTTATCAAGGCTGCAAAATGATAATTAAAACAAGAGTTTCGGCATATAGAAGTATATGGGCACAAAAATGTGTTTGTAGGAGAGCACGTGAAGGAGACTCCAAAAATGGTAATAATGACCAGTGAGCTATGTGTAAGGCAAAGTGGGTATTAAAATGAAAGGTGGATAGGTGAGAGGTTAGAAAATCTGGAAAACATAATAAGTGATAAGGGCCCGAAGTGCAAGATTTGAGAAGAAGTGTGAATCACTGTGTTGTGTAATCTAGAAATAATGTGTTCAAAGGTATATGGACAGAATATAAGGTGGATAGAAACCATTATGTTACTGGAATAAGTGAGAAACGAGTGTACGGTAAAGGGAAAGACTGAGACAAAGAGATCAGATAAGTAGAAGAGTAAAGATATAGTAATGGGGTTGAAAAATCAAACGGAAGGACCACGTGAGTGGCTCATACCTGGGCCAGCCGGCCAGGAAGGTGCGTGACAAAGGTAAGTAATGGGGAGCCGCGTGATCGGTTGAATGGGCTCAGGGACGTCAGTGGTGACTGAGAAAGGAGAAAACGGTAATCAGGTGAGCAAGAGTAGAGTAGAGAAAAAGCAAAAACTAAAAATTAGAAACAAAGAGAAAGAAAAAAAGGAGGAACAGAAAGTCTGGGGAAAAGGTATATACATAGTACGTAGCGAGATAGTAGAGAGAAAAAGGAGCAAAAATACATACCTTCTTAGAGTGGAACTAATGAGAATATGGTTGAGTGAGAGAACATGAATGCAGACCCTGGTAAGCCTGTGGTCGGAACCTAATAAGTGTTGGATATGAGGGAAAGGGAAAAGAAAATTGAGCTATTATCAAGAAAAAGAGGGAGAATTGCACATGAGGTAATTGCTGTGTGCAGAACACGCTAAGAAGCTTGTAAGAACGGTCGTGCAAATAACGAAGACTAAAATGAAGAGAGGTCCAGTATGGTGGCAAAGTCGTCATGATTGTGAAAAGTATATTAAACAGTATCCAAAGAATAGGCGAAATAATCGTTAAAAAAAAGGGGGGGGGGGAGGGGTTTGTCATCAGCTACGCGTAATCCCGAGAAAAGGGAAGACTTTGTGTTTAGTGAGCGAATTGGCCGTAAACCGGCGCGCACAATAATGCTGTTGAGGAGAGTATGGCGTAAAACAAACCCGAGCGCAAAGGGGTAGCGCACTAATAACGGGGAGTAATAGTTAAATTGGGCAGGCGGTGAGACAAACAATTTAAGTAAAAAAGTGCCGCAATTGAAAACCGCAGTGCGAAAATCAGAAGGGCAGCGTTTAAAGCGCTTCTATGCTGACTATTAGGTAGTAGGCAAATGTAGACAAATATCGTGAAAGAAGCCCGTGTGCACAGGGCAGCGCATTAAAATGCGGGAAGAAAGTAATGTAACTTAAAAAAGGGGCGAGGCACGGAGTGTAAGTACAAAACTGCAGCAACTTGGAGCCGAGGTATGGAAATAAAAAGGTAGTGCTTAGTATGCTTATGGGCACATCTAGTGAGTAGTCAGATATTTTAAATTGCTAGCAAGGAAGGAGAGTTAAAAAACAAAAGTAAGGTCAGTCGAGGGCTTACCTGAAGTGGCGAGGGGACGTGTGTCAACGAGCTATTTTGGACGAGTACTGGTCGGAATAGACCTGTGCTCACAGCTTAAGAAGTGCAACTGGGAGTGCCACAGAGATAGATGAGGGGCTAAAAGTAGGAAGTGGAAACAAACGGCGGCCATCTTGAGTGTAGGAAATAACGAGAGACTAGGAGTAACTGCCAGAGAATAGTATTCAGTAGGCGAAGAGAGAGACTAAATAAAAATTATAAAATAATAAATAATAAAGAAGAGAGAGGGCGGAACCCTAGAACGGATGAAAGTAAGCGGGAACGAAACCCTTAGATGAAAGAAAAGAGTAAAAAGTACATCGAAAGTATTAGAATGAGAAGCAAAACGAGTTGGGAGGTGAGAGAGGACGAACATATCCTAAACAGGTGCAAGTTGGAGAGCATTGTGAAGTTAGGCTAGTAGGTAGGTAGTATGAGGTAAAACTAGGTAGAGTAAATCGTAGTAAAAAAGGCAAGGGTGGTAATGTGAGTGACATGAATGGTAGGTGACAACGGTATCCTACTAGTGACAAGGTAATTTGTGTGGGTGTAGTCAAGGAATGTAATATTGTACATATTTAGTAGATTGCAAACAAGTACAGTGATAAAACATTTACGTTAGGTACATTGAGTGAGCAGTAACGGAACATACGGAGATCAAGGTCATGGGGCATGGTAATCAAGTGTACCGATTGGTTATATAAAGAAATGGGATAAGTGCTGAAATATATGATAAAAAGAAAAAACCACAACATTGTAGACATATAATACTGATACAGAGTAAACCGTGAGGTTAAACCATACAAATGTCCATTTGGAAAAAATGACCGTGAAGTGTATAGAGACCGAGGTCACGGGGCATAGTATTTACATGTGACAAGGCATGGTCTAGCTGGTGAAACAAATGAGCAGCAACGACATTGTTGACACATGTTGATAATACATCTTGATCGACATTGTTGACACATGTTGATAATACATCTTGAACTGTGAGAGAAACACAATAAGCCATATAAGGACCTAAATATGAACCAGGCAGACCACAAAGGAGTGGGAATTACCATTCATTTAAGAAAGTGGTGTAATTCTCGGTCCGTGTTCAGGCCTAGCTCCACTGCGCGGAGTTTTAGGATCCACTTAGCCTCGCATCTGCGTAGATCACCTGTTCTATCTCCCCATCTCGGAGAGTTGGAAACATGCACGATGCCATGGAATCTGATGTTTAAGAGGTCTTTTTCCCCGTGTAGGTCGTTGAAGTGTATAGCAAGAGGATAGTTGGTATTGACATTCCTGATGGCTCTTACATGTTCTTGTATACGTTCTTTAAGTGGGCGTATGGAGCTTCCAATGTAGATTAAGCCACATACACAAATCAGGCAGTAAACAGTGCACTTAGTATTGCAGTTCATGAAGGTTTTGATATGGTACTTGGTCCTGGTATTGTAAGAGAATGATGTAGTTTTATTTAGGGCCAAACGACAGGATATGCAGCAGCCACATTTGTAGAAACCATTGGGTTTTTCTGGGATCCAGCCCAGTGAGCGAGTTGGGGGGGAGGGACAGAGAAAACTAGGGCACAGAATGTTCCTGAGCGTGCGACCTCTAGTGTGTACAATGTTGGGTGACACGCCCACTGAATTCTTAAGACATGTATCCAACATTAACAAGTGCCAATGTTTTTTGAGAATGCGCAGTAATGTTTTGCTCACAGGGCTGTATTGGGTGATGAAAGAGACTGGTCGCCTGTTAGGAGAACCCCTATTGCCAGGTTCTTTGGGTTTTTTAAGCAAAAGGGTGTGTTGGTTTTTGTTGGAAATGCGCTTACCAGCTGCTGAGATAAGTTTGTTGGTGTAACCTCTAGCCTGGAAACGTTCAGTTAGGTTCTTGAGTTCCTGCCTGAAAACAGCTGTGTCAGTGCAGTTACGTCTAATCCTGACCATTTCCCCGTAAGGAATGGCCCTGATTTGTGTGAGGGGATGGGCGCTTTGTGCATGAAGAATGGAATTGCAGGCCGTGGGTTTTCTGTACAGTCTAGACATGATCTTACTATTGGTGATGTACAACAGTAGGTCTAAGAATTCAATTTGACTGGTGTTCACTTTGTGAGTGAACACCAAGTTGAACTCATTCGTGTTAAGGTGTTCTATGAGTTGGTGGAGGTCAGTGATGTTGCCAGTCCAGATACCAAGAATGTCATCAATGTATCTCCCCCAGTACAAGATATGTTCAGTGATATGTGTAGGACAGTCGGACCACAGATGTTTTTTCTCAAATTGGCCCATGTACAGATTCGCATATGATGGAGAAAATTTGGCTCCCATGGCAACACCCTGACATTGCCGGAACCATTTACCGTCATGTAGGAACACATTGTTCTCAAGCACTAGTCGAGTAAGATCAAGAAGCATCTGCGTGTGTTCGTACAGAGTGGCGTCACGGCTACTAAGAGTCAGCTGGAGCATTTCTAGTCCCTTTTCCAGGGGAATTGAGGTGTAGAGAGAGCTGACGTCAAGACAGATAAACATGCAATCTTCCGTCCATTCAATATCCTCAAGTTGACATAACAAATCCCTAGTGTCCTGTATGTACGAGGGTAAGTTATGAACCAAGGGCTGTAAAAAAGAGTCAATGTACTCAGAAATGTGTTCCGTAGGGGATCCAATCCCCGAGATGATGGGTCTCCCAGGTGGAAAACCCCCTGGTTTGTGGACTTTGGGTAGAATGTAAATGCAAGGAGCCCTAGGCGTTTCAGTGTACAAATATTTGTATTCTGAGTCAGTTAGGAGACATTGATTCTTCCAAGCCGTTAGTTTCTTTTCGATGCGACTAGTGATGTCAGGAAGGGGGTTACCCTTTAATGTAGAGTAGGCCTGTGTGTCATTGAGTTGTCTATCAATTTCTGCAATGTAGTCGGTTCTGTTCATAATGACAACGTTGCCCCCTTTGTCCGCCTCCCTGATGACTATGTCCGTGCAGGTAGAGAGTTTGTGTAGCGCTCGAAGTTCATTGGGGTTAAGATTTTTGTAAGGTCTGTGGGTACAGATGTTGGCCTTATCCTCTAGGTTGTGGAGTTCCGTGCTGACGGCTTTATAGAAAACATCAATGTGATTGTCTGGTGGCAATATTGGTATGAATGTGGAGCTAGGTCTGAGTCCACTGTTAACGTCTAAGTTTGGTGTAATGTCAAGTTGAGTTAGTAGTATGTCAAGGCTCGGTGGTGATGACAGTGTATTGTCAAGGGAGAGGATGGTTTGGATGTCCTGTAGGTCTCTGATAGATTGATTGCAAGTGGGTGGTGAAATGAGGGCAGTACGGTCAATGTCTGGTCTATTTTGGAAAAACTTTTTCAATTTAAGATTTCGTATGAACTTAAACAGATCTATGTGAATGTTAGTGTAATCGGGTTTTGAAGTAGGACAGAAGCCCAAACCTTTTTGCAACACATTTATTTTGTGTACAGATAGTTCCACATTAGAGAGATTCATGACCTGTACAGTGTCCTCTGAAAAAATACAGTTGTGTTCCATGGGAGGACCATTTAGGTTCGTTGGATTTTTGCGGTCGAGCGTGTTGTCATGCCCTCCCTGGTGTTTATTGTGGTGTTTCCTGCCCCCCCTGCGGGTGGGTTTGTGTCTGTGCCTGACCTGTTGTAGTTCTGTCGTAAACCCTTTCTGTATCGGCCAAGTTCCTCTAAAAAAGAATTTGGCTGTTGGGTTGTGTTTTGTTGGTGAGCACTGGTAGAGGAGCCATCTCCAGCTGAGTCTAAACAGTCGCTAGAGAGATTAGAGATGTCAGATAAACTACCTGCGATTGACCCTACGGGTGTGGTAGCCTTAGTGGGTCTAATGTTAGTCTCCCTGTAGATCTGATCAAACCTACGTGCAAATGTAAAAATCCTACCATTTTGGTAGTCATTGTCATCTCTAATGAGTTTGCGCATTTTCTTGTCCTTAATGTATAGTTGATACCCAGTGAGTATCTCTTTCATGATCGTGTAGTTTTTGTCTGTTGCTTCAGTAAGATTGAGGTTCTTAATTTCTTCCTCCAGGGTTTTTATATCCTGGAGTAGTTTAGTGCGTTTTCTATCAGCATGTTTGATAAGAATATTAATCATGCTGAAAGAGGTGGAGGAGATAAGATGTTCCCATTCCCCAAGTAAGTCAGGGTCAAGATCCTCAAAAGAAGGGAATATAATTACCCGGAGTCCCCTAGGGACTTGTTTGAGTTCCAAATAGCGTTTAAGAGTGGTTATGTCCCACCAACGGGCTAGCTCTTGTTTTCTGAGTCTTTCAAGTTTAATAAATTTTTGTCTCAGTCCTTCCTTAGAAGGTGTACGATCTATAGTGCGTGTTGCTGGTGGTTTCATAGAAAACAGTTCTGCAGCTAGGGTGTCCCGGTTGTCATCAAATGAAGCCATATTATGCGACCTAAAGTAAGAAAATTACTTCTGGGCAGAAGAAAAAACACGTCGTATAGTAAGACAGTAGGTGTTACTAGAGTGCGGCTCACCCTATTCAGACAGAAAAGAGACGCCTTAGGCAAAGCACAATAGGGTAGTAAGGGTGAAAGGCGCCGCACATCTAGGCAGTAAAACAATAATTTTACACAAGTAACAAAGTAACCGCAAGATCAGGTGCAAACTGGCCCAGTGCCTTACTACCTGGTAGGCACCAAAAAGGGTATTGGGATACCCGAAGACAAAATTGGACAAGAATGGCCACAGCACACCGATAGTATAGTCTAATAGTGTGGCAGGGATGAGTGTCCCTTATCTTATGTTGCTATGAAGCAAAGTTGAAAGGAGTCTCAAGTCCTGTTTGTAGAGGGTGTCTTTTATTTGTAGATACTGGAAATCATTGTGTCATCAGCGTGATACAGCCAACACGTGTTTCGTCACACCAGTGACTTTATCAAGGCTGCAAAATGATAATTAAAACAAGAGTTTCGGCATATAGAAGTATATGGGCACAAAAATGTGTTTGTAGGAGAGCACGTGAAGGAGACTCCAAAAATGGTAATAATGACCAGTGAGCTATGTGTAAGGCAAAGTGGGTATTAAAATGAAAGGTGGATAGGTGAGAGGTTAGAAAATCTGGAAAACATAATAAGTGATAAGGGCCCGAAGTGCAAGATTTGAGAAGAAGTGTGAATCACCGTGTTGTGTAATCTAGAAATAATGTGTTCAAAGGTATATGGACAGAATATAAGGTGGATAGAAACCATTATGTTACTGGAATAAGTGAGAAACGAGTGTACGGTAAAGGGAAAGACTGAGACAAAGAGATCAGATAAGTAGAAGAGTAAAGATATAGTAATGGGGTTGAAAAATCAAACGGAAGGACCACGTGAGTGGCTCATACCTGGGCCAGCCGGCCAGGAAGGTGCGTGACAAAGGTAAGTAATGGGGAGCCGCGTGATCGGTTGAATGGGCTCAGGGACGTCAGTGGTGACTGAGAAAGGAGAAAACGGTAATCAGGTGAGCAAGAGTAGAGTAGAGAAAAAGCAAAAACTAAAAATTAGAAACAAAGAGAAAGAAAAAAAGGAGGAACAGAAAGTCTGGGGAAAAGGTATATACATAGTACGTAGCGAGATAGTAGAGAGAAAAAGGAGCAAAAATACATACCTTCTTAGAGTGGAACTAATGAGAATATGGTTGAGTGAGAGAACATGAATGCAGACCCTGGTAAGCCTGTGGTCGGAACCTAATAAGTGTTGGATATGAGGGAAAGGGAAAAGAAAATTGAGCTATTATCAAGAAAAAGAGGGAGAATTGCACATGAGGTAATTGCTGTGTGCAGAACACGCTAAGAAGCTTGTAAGCTTACAAGCTTCTTAGCGTGTTCTGCACACAGCAATTACCTCATGTGCAATTCTCCCTCTTTTTCTTGATAATAGCTCAATTTTCTTTTCCCTTTCCCTCATATCCAACACTTATTAGGTTCCGTGTTCTCTCACTCTCACTCAACCATATTCTCATTAGTTCCACTCTAAGAAGGTATGTATTTTTGCTCCTTTTTCTCTCTACTATCTCGCTACGTACTATGTATATACCTTTTCCCCAGACTTTCTGTTCCTCCTTTTTTTCTTTCTCTTTGTTTCTAATTTTTAGTTTTTGCTTTTTCTCTACTCTACTCTTGCTAACCTGATTACCGTTTTCTCCTTTCTCAGTCACCACTGACGGCCTGAGCCCATTCAACCGATCACGCGGCTCCCCATTACTTACCTTTGTCACGCACCTTCCTGGCCGGCTGGCCCAGGTATGAGCCACTCACGTGGTCCTTCCGTTTGATTTTTCAACCCCATTACTATATCTTTACTCTTCTACTTATCTGATCTCTTTGTCTCAGTCTTTCCCTTTACCGTACACTCGTTTCTCACTTATTCCAGTAACATAATGGTTTCTATCCACCTTATATTCTGTCCATATACCTTTGAACACATTTGTAGGAAGTTGGCTCTGTATGTGCTATTTCAAAGTAAGGAATAGCATGCACAGAGTCCAAGGGTTCCCCTTAGAGGTAAAATAGTGGTAGAAATAGATAATACTAATGCTCTATTTTGTGGTAGTGTGGTCGAGCAGTAGGCTTATCCAAGGAGTAGTGTTAAGCATTTGTTGTACATACACATAGACAATAAATGAGGTACACACACTCAGAGACAAATCCAGCCAATAGGTTTTTATATAGAAAAATATCTTTTCTTAGTTTATTTTAAGAACCACAGGTTCAAATTCTACATGTAATATCTCATTTGAAAGGTATTGCAGGTAAGTACTTTAGGAACTTTAAATCATAAAAATTGCATGTATACTTTACAAGTTATTGACAAATAGCTGTTTTAAAAGTGGACACTTAGTGCAATTTTCACAGTTCCTGGGGGAGGTAAGTTTTGGTTAGTTTTACCAGGTAAGTAAGACACTTACAGGGTTCAGTTCTTGGTCCAAGGTAGCCCACCGTTGGGGGTTCAGAGCAACCCCAAAGTCACCACACCAGCAGCTCAGGGCCGGTCAGGTGCAGAGTTCAAAGTGGTGCCCAAAACACATAGGCTAGAATGGAGAGAAGGGGGTGCCCCGGTTCCGGTCTGCTTGCAGGTAAGTACCCGCGTCTTCGGAGGGCAGACCAGAGGGGTTTTGTAGGGCACCGGGGGGGACACAAGCCCACACAGAAATTTCACCCTCAGCAGCGCGGGGGCGGCCGGGTGCAGTGTAGAAACAAGCGTCGGGTTTGTAATGGAAGTCAATGGGAGATCTAGGGATCTCTTCAGCGCTGCAGGCAGGCAAGGGGGGGGTTCCTCGGGGAAACCTCCACTTGGTCAAGGGAGAGGGACTCCTGGGGGTCACTCCTCCAGTGAAAGTCCGGTCCTTCAGGTCCTGGGGGCTGCGGGTGCAGGGTCTCTCCCAGGTGTCGGGACTTAGGATTCAAAGAGTCGCGGTCAGGGGAAGCCTCGGGATTCCCTCTGCAGGCGGCGCTGTGGGGGCTCAGGGGGGACAGGTTTTTGTACTCACAGTCTTAGAGTAGTCCTGGGGTCCCTCCTGAGGTGTTGGATCGCCACCAGCCGAGTCGGGGTCGCCGGGTGCAGTGTTGCAAGTCTCACGCTTCTTGCGGGGGAGCTTGCAGGGTTCTTTAAAGCTGCTGGAAACAAAGTTGCAGCTTTTCTTGGAGCAGGTCCGCTGTCCTCGGGAGTTTCTTGTCTTTTCGAAGCAGGGGCAGTCCTCAGAGGATGTCGAGGTCGCTGGTCCCTTTGGAAGGCGTCGCTGGAGCAGGATCTTTGGAAGGCAGGAGACAGGCCGGTGAGTTTCTGGAGCCAAGGCAGTTGTCGTCTTCTGGTCTTCCTCTGCAGGGGTTTTTCAGCTAGGCAGTCCTTCTTCTTGTAGTTGCAGGAATCTAATTTTCTAGGGTTCAGGGTAGCCCTTAAATACAAAATTTAAGGGCGTGTTTAGGTCTGGGGGGTTAGTAGCCAATGGCTACTAGCCCTGAGGGTGGGTACACCCTCTTTGTGCCTCCTCCCAAGGGGAGGGGGTCACAATCCTAACCCTATTGGGGGAATCCTCCATCTGCAAGATGGAGGATTTCTAAAAGTTAGAGTCACCTCAGCTCAGGACACCTTAGGGGCTGTCCTGACTGGCCAGTGACTCCTCCTTGTTATTCTCATTATTTTCTCCGGCCTTGCCGCCAAAAGTGGGGCCTGGCCGGAGGGGGCGGGCAACTCCACTAGCTGGAGTGTCCTGCTGGGTTGGCACAAAGGAGGTGAGCCTTTGAGGCTCACCGCCAGGTGTGACAATTCCTGCCTGGGAGAGGTGTTAGCATCTCCACCCAGTGCAGGCTTTGTTACTGGCCTCAGAGTGACAAAGGCACTCTCCCCATGGGGCCAGCAACATGTCTCGGTTTGTGGCAGGCTGCTAAAACTAGTCAGCCTACACAGATAGTCGGTTAAGTTTCAGGGGGCACCTCTAAGGTGCCCTCTGTGGTGTATTTTACAATAAAATGTACACTGGCATCAGTGTGCATTTATTGTGCTGAGAAGTTTGATACCAAACTTCCCAGTTTTCAGTGTAGCCATTATGGTGCTGTGGAGTTTGTGTTTGACAGACTCCCAGACCATATACTCTTATGGCTACCCTGCACTTACAATGTCTAAGGTTTTGTTTAGACACTGTAGGGGTACCATGCTCATGCACTGGTACCCTCACCTATGGTATAGTGCACCCTGCCTTAGGGCTGTAAGGCCTGCTAGAGGGGTGTCTTACCTATACTGCATAGGCAGTGAGAGGCTGGCATGGCACCCTGAGGGGAGTGCCATGTCGACTTACTCGTTTTGTCCTCACTAGCACACACAAGCTGGCAAGCAGTGTGTCTGTGCTGAGTGAGAGGTCTCCAGGGTGGCATAAGACATGCTGCAGCCCTTAGAGACCTTCCTTGGTATCAGGGCCCTTGGTACTAGAAGTACCAGTTACAAGGGACTTATCTGGATGCCAGGGTCTGCCAATTGTGGATACAAAAGTACAGGTTAGGGAAAGAACACTGGTGCTGGGGCCTGGTTAGCAGGCCTCAGCACACTTTCAATTGTAAACATAGCATCAGCAAAGGCAAAAAGTCAGGGGGCAACCATGCCAAGGAGGCATTTCCTTACACAACCCCCCCCCAAACGAAAGAGGATGAGACTAACCTTTCCCAAGAGAGTCTTCATTTTCTAAGTGGAAGAACCTGGAAAGGCCATCTGCATTGGCATGGGCAGTCCCAGGTCTGTGTTCCACTATAAAGTCCATTCCCTGTAGGGAGATGGACCACCTCAACAGTTTAGGATTTTCACCTTTCATTTGCATCAGCCATTTGAGAGGTCTGTGGTCAGTTTGAACTAGGAAGTGAGTCCCAAAGAGGTATGGTCTCAGCTTCTTCAGGGACCAAACCACAGCAAAGGCCTCCCTCTCAATGGCACTCCAACGCTGCTCCCTGGGGAGTAACCTCCTGCTAATGAAAGCAACAGGCTGGTCAAGGCCATCATCATTTGTTTGGGACAAAACTGCCCCTATCCCATGTTCAGAGGCATCAGTCTGCACAATGAACTGCTTAGAATAATCTGGAGCTTTGAGAACTGGTGCTGAGCACATTGCCTGTTTCAGGGTGTCAAAGGCCTGTTGGCATTCCACAGTCCAGTTTACTTTCTTGGGCATTTTCTTGGAGGTGAGTTCAGTGAGGGCTGTCACAATGGATCCATATCCCTTCACAAACCTCCTGTAATACCCAGTCAAGCCAAGGAATGCCCTGACTTGAGTCTGGGTTTTTGGAGCTACCCAGTCCAGAATAGTCTGGATCTTGGGTTGGAGTGGCTGAACTTGGCCTCCACCTACAAGGTGTCCCAAGTAAACCACAGTTCCCTGCCCTATCTGGCATTTGGATGCCTTGATAGAGAGGCCTGCAGATTGCAGCGCCTTCAAAACCTTCCTCAGGTGGACCAGGTGATCCTGCCAGGTGGAGCTAAAGACAGCAATATCATCAAGATAAGCTGTGCTAAAGGACTCCAAGCCAGCAAGGACTTGATTCACCAACCTTTGGAAGGTGGCAGGGGCATTCTTTAAACCAAAGGGCATAACAGTAAACTGATAATGCCCATCAGGTGTGGAGAATGCTGTCTTTTCTTTTGCTCCAGGTGCCATTTTTATTTGCCAGTACCCTGCTGTCAAGTCAAAGGTACTTAGAAATTTGGCAGCACCTAATTTATCAATGAGCTCATCAGCTCTTGGAATTGGATGGGCATCTGTCTTGGTGACAGAATTGAGCCCTCTGTAGTCCACACAAAACCTCATCTCTTTCTTTCCATCTTTGGTGTGAGGTTTGGGGACTAAGACCACTGGGCTAGCCCAGGGGCTGTCAGAGCGCTCAATTACTGCCAATTCCAGCATCTTGTGGACTTCCACCTTGATGCTTTCTTTAACATGGTCAGATTGTCTAAAGATTTTGTTCTTGACAGGCATGCTGTCTCCTGTGTCCACATCATGGGTACACAGGTGTGTCTGACCAGGGGTTAAGGAGAAGAGTTCAGGAAACTGTTGTAGGACTCTCCTACAATCAGCTTGCTGTTGGCCAGAGAGGGTGTCTGAGTAGATCACTCCATCTACTGTACCATCTTTTGGGTCTGATGACAGAAGATCAGGGAGAGGTTCACTCTCTGCCTCCTGATCCTCATCTGTTACCATCAACAGATTGACATCAGCCCTGTCGTGGAAGAGCTTAAGGCGGTTTACATGGATCACCCTCTTGGGGCTCCTGCTTGTGCCCAGGTCCACCAAGTAGGTGACCTGACTCTTCCTCTCTAGTACTGGGTAAGGGCCACTCCATTTGTCCTGGAGTGCCCTGGGAGCCACAGGCTCCAGAACCCAGACTTTCTGCCCTGGTTGGAACTCAACCAGTGCAGCCTTTTGGTCATACCAAAACTTCTGGAGCTGTTGGCTGGCCTCAAGGTTTTTGGTTGCCTTTTCCATGTACTCTGCCATTCTAGAGCGAAGGCCAAGTACATAGTCCACTATGTCTTGTTTTGGCTCATGGAGAGGTCTCTCCCAGCCTTCTTTAACAAGAGCAAGTGGTCCCCTTACAGGATGACCAAACAGAAGTTCAAAGGGTGAGAATCCTACTCCCTTCTGTGGCACCTCTCTGTAAGCGAAAAGCAGACATGGCAAGAGGACATCCCATCTCCTTTTGAGCTTTTCTGGGAGCCCCATGATCATGCCTTTTAATGTCTTGTTGAATCTCTCAACCAAGCCATTAGTTTGTGGATGGTATGGTGTAGTGAATTTATAAGTCACTCCACACTCATTCCACATGTGCTTTAGGTATGCTGACATGAAGTTGGTACCTCTGTCAGACACCACCTCCTTAGGGAAACCCACTCTGGTAAAGATACCAATGAGGGCCTTGGCTACTGCAGGGGCAGTAGTCGACCTAAGGGGAATAGCTTCAGGATACCTGGTAGCATGATCCACTACTACCAGGATATACATATTTCCTGAGGCTGTGGGAGGTTCTAGTGGACCAACTATGTCCACACCCACTCTTTCAAAGGGAACCCCCACCACTGGAAGTGGAATGAGGGGGGCCTTTGGATGCCCACCTGTCTTACCACTGGCTTGACAGGTGGGGCAGGAGAGGCAAAACTCCTTAACCATGTTGGACATATTGGGCCAGTAGAAGTGGTTGACTAACCTCTCCCACGTCTTGGTTTGTCCCAAATGTCCAGCAAGGGGAATGTTATGGGCCAATGTTAGGATGAACTTCCTGAACAGCTGAGGCACTACCACTCTCCTAGTGGCACCAGGTTTGGGGTCTCTGGCCTCAGTGTACAGGAGTCCATCTTCCCAATAGACCCTATGCGTTCCATTTTTCTTGCCTTTGGACTCTTCAGCAGCTTGCTGCCTAAGGCCTTCAAGAGAGGGACAGGTTTCTTGTCCCTTACACAGCTCCTCCCTTGAGGGTCCCCCTGGGCCTAAGAGCTCAACCTGATAAGGTTCAAGCTCCAAAGGCTCAGTTCCCTCAGAGGGCAGAACTTCATCCTGAGAAGAGAGGTTCCCTTTCTTTTGCTGTGTTGTAGTTGGTTTCCCAACTGACTTTCCTGTTCTCTTGGTAGGCTGGGCCATTCTTCCAGACTCCAGCTCTACTTGTTCACCCTGTGCCTTGCACTGTGCTCTGGTTTTCACACACACCAGTTCAGGGATACCCAGCATTGCTGCATGGGTTTTTAGTTCTACCTCAGCCCATGCTGAGGACTCCAGGTCATTTCCAAGCAGACAGTCCACTGGGATATTTGAGGAGACCACCACCTGTTTCAGGCCATTGACCCCTCCCCATTCTAAAGTAACCATTGCCATGGGATGTACTTTTCTCTGATTGTCAGCGTTGGTGACTGTGTAAGTTTTTCCAGTCAGGTATTGGCCAGGGGAAACCAGTTTCTCTGTCACCATGGTGACACTGGCACCTGTATCCCTCAGGCCCTCTATTCTAGTCCCATTAATTAAGAGTTGCTGTCTGTATTTTTGCATGTTAGGCGGCCAGACAGCTAGTGTGGCTAAATCCACCCCACCCTCAGAAACTAGAGTAGCTTCAGTGTGGACCCTGATTTGCTCTGGGCACACTGTTGATCCCACTTGGAGACTAGCCATACCGGTGTTACCTGGATGGGAGTTTGGAGTGGAACCTTTCTTGGGACAGGCCTTGTCTCCAGTTTGGTGTCCATGCTGTTTACAGCTATGACACCAGGCCTTTTTGGGATCAAAGTTTTTACCCTTGTACCCATTGTTTTGTGAAGAGGCTCTGGGCCCACCCTCCTGTGCAGGTTTTTGGGGGCCTGTAGAAGACTCTTTACTATTTTTAGTTTTGGTTGTCTCATCACTCTTCCCCTGGGGAGTCTTTGTGACCCCTTTCTTTTGGTCACCCCCTGTTGAAGTCTTGGACACCCTTGTCTTGACCCAATGGTCCGCCTTCTTTCCCAATTCTTGGGGAGAAATTGGTCCTAGGTCTACCAGATGCTGATGCAGTTTATCATTGAAACAATTACTTAACAGGTGTTCTTTCACAAATAAATTGTACAGCCCATCATAATTACTTACACCACTGCCTTGAATCCAACCATCTAGTGTTTTCACTGAGTAGTCTACAAAGTCAACCCAGGTCTGGCTCGAGGATTTTTGAGCCCCCCTGAATCTAATCCTATACTCCTCAGTGGAGAATCCAAAGCCCTCAATCAGGGTACCCTTCATGAGGTCATAAGATTCTGCATCTTGTCCAGAGAGTGTGAGGAGTCTATCCCTACACTTTCCTGTGAACATTTCCCAAAGGAGAGCACCCCAGTGAGATCTGTTCACTTTTCTGGTTACACAAGCCCTCTCAAAAGCTGTGAACCATTTGGTGATGTCATCACCATCTTCATATTTAGTTACAATCCCTTTAGGGATTTTCAACATGTCAGGAGAATCTCTGACCCTATTTATATTGCTGCCACCATTGATGGGTCCTAGGCCCATCTCTTGTCTTTCCCTCTCTATGGCTAGGATCTGTCTTTCCAAAGCCAATCTTTTGGCCATCCTGGCTAACTGGATGTCCTCTTCACTGGGGTTATCCTCAGTGATTTCAGAGGTGTTGGTCTCTCCTGTGAGGGAACCAGCATCTCTGACTATTATTTTTGGAGTCAGGGTTTGAGGGACCCTGTTCTCCCTAGATAGGACTGGTAGGGGGGAATTTTCCTCCAAGTCACTATCCTCTTCCTCTGAGTTGCCACCCTCAGAGGGGTTGGCCTTTTCAAACTCTGCCAAAAGCTCCTGGAGCTGTATTTTGGTAGGTTTGGGGCCCATTGTTATTTTCTTTATTTTACAGAGTGACCTTAGCTCCCTCATCTTAAGATGGAGGTAAGGTGTGGTGTCGAGTTCCACCACAGTCACATCTGTGCTAGACATTTTGCTTCTAAAAGTTGGAATACTTTTTAAGAATCTACAACTGGTTCTAGAATCTAATTCAAACTTTTACAAACTTTTAAACTCTAAAAGAAATGCTAAACAGGATCTAACACAAGGCCCTAGCAGGTCTTTTAAGAATTTAGAAAACTTTTCAAATTGCAAAAATCAATTTCTAATGACAATTTTGGAATTTGTCGTGTGATCAGGTATTGGCTGAGTAGTCCAGCAAATGCAAAGTCTTGTACCCCACCGCTGATCCACCAATGTAGGAAGTTGGCTCTGTATGTGCTATTTCAAAGTAAGGAATAGCATGCACAGAGTCCAAGGGTTCCCCTTAGAGGTAAAATAGTGGTAGAAATAGATAATACTAATGCTCTATTTTGTGGTAGTGTGGTCGAGCAGTAGGCTTATCCAAGGAGTAGTGTTAAGCATTTGTTGTACATACACATAGACAATAAATGAGGTACACACACTCAGAGACAAATCCAGCCAATAGGTTTTTATATAGAAAAATATCTTTTCTTAGTTTATTTTAAGAACCACAGGTTCAAATTCTACATGTAATATCTCATTTGAAAGGTATTGCAGGTAAGTACTTTAGGAACTTTAAATCATAAAAATTGCATGTATACTTTACAAGTTATTGACAAATAGCTGTTTTAAAAGTGGACACAGTGCAATTTTCACAGTTCCTGGGGGAGGTAAGTTTTGGTTAGTTTTACCAGGTAAGTAAGACACTTACAGGGTTCAGTTCTTGGTCCAAGGTAGCCCACCGTTGGGGGTTCAGAGCAACCCCAAAGTCACCACACCAGCAGCTCAGGGCCGGTCAGGTGCAGAGTTCAAAGTGGTGCCCAAAACACATGGGCTAGAATGGAGAGAAGGGGGTGCCCCGGTTCCGGTCTGCTTGCAGGTAAGTACCCGCGTCTTCGGAGGGCAGACCAGAGGGGTTTTGTAGGGCACCGGGGGGGACACAAGCCCACACAGAAATTTCACCCTCAGCAGCGCGGGGGCGGCCGGGTGCAGTGTAGAAACAAGCGTCAGGTTTGTAATGGAAGTCAATGGGAGATCTAGGGATCTCTTCAGCGCTGCAGGCAGGCAAGGGGGGGGTTCCTCGGGGAAACCTCCACTTGGTCAAGGGAGAGGGACTCCTGGGGGTCACTCCTCCAGTGAAAGTCCGGTCCTTCAGGTCCTGGGGGCTGCGGGTGCAGGGTCTCTCCCAGGTGTCGGGACTTAGGATTCAAAGAGTCGCGGTCAGGGGAAGCCTCGGGATTCCCTCTGCAGGCGGCGCTGTGGGGGCTCAGGGGGGACAGGTTTTTGTACTCACAGTCTTAGAGTAGTCCTGGGGTCCCTCCTGAGGTGTTGGATCGCCACCAGCCGAGTCGGGGTCGCCGGGTGCAGTGTTGCAAGTCTCACGCTTCTTGCGGGGGAGCTTGCAGGGTTCTTTAAAGCTGCTGGAAACAAAGTTGCAGCTTTTCTTGGAGCAGGTCCGCTGTCCTCTGGAGTTTCTTGTCTTTTCGAAGCAGGGGCAGTCCTCAGAGGATGTCGAGGTCGCTGGTCCCTTTGGAAGGCGTCGCTGGAGCAGGATCTTTGGAAGGCAGGAGACAGGCCGGTGAGTTTCTGGAGCCAAGGCAGTTGTCGTCTTCTGGTCTTCCTCTGCAGGGGTTTTTCAGCTAGGCAGTCCTTCTTCTTGTAGTTGCAGGAATCTAATTTTCTAGGGTTCAGGGTAGCCCTTAAATACAAAATTTAAGGGCGTGTTTAGGTCTGGGGGGTTAGTAGCCAATGGCTACTAGCCCTGAGGGTGGGTACACCCTCTTTGTGCCTCCTCCCAAGGGGAGGGGGTCACAATCCTAACCCTATTGGGGGAATCCTCCATCTGCAAGACGGAGGATTTCTAAAAGTTAGAGTCACCTCAGCTCAGGACACCTTAGGGGCTGTCCTGACTGGCCAGTGACTCCTCCTTGTTATTCTCATTATTTTCTCCGGCCTTGCCGCCAAAAGTGGGGCCTGGCCGGAGGGGGCGGGCAACTCCACTAGCTGGAGTGTCCTGCTGGGTTGGCACAAAGGAGGTGAGCCTTTGAGGCTCACCGCCAGGTGTGACAATTCCTGCCTGGGAGAGGTGTTAGCATCTCCACCCAGTGCAGGCTTTGTTACTGGCCTCAGAGTGACAAAGGCACTCTCCCCATGGGGCCAGCAACATGTCTCGGTTTGTGGCAGGCTGCTAAAACTAGTCAGCCTACACAGATAGTCGGTTAAGTTTCAGGGGGCACCTCTAAGGTGCCCTCTGTGGTGTATTTTACAATAAAATGTACACTGGCATCAGTGTGCATTTATTGTGCTGAGAAGTTTGATACCAAACTTCCCAGTTTTCAGTGTAGCCATTATGGTGTTGTGGAGTTCGTGTTTGACAGACTCCCAGACCATATACTCTTATGGCTACCCTGCACTTACAATGTCTAAGGTTTTGTTTAGACACTGTAGGGGTACCATGCTCATGCACTGGTACCCTCACCTATGGTATAGTGCACCCTGCCTTAGGGCTGTAAGGCCTGCTAGAGGGGTGTCTTACCTATACTGCATAGGCAGTGAGAGGCTGGCATGGCACCCTGAGGGGAGTGCCATGTCGACTTACTCGTTTTGTCCTCACTAGCACACACAAGCTGGCAAGCAGTGTGTCTGTGCTGAGTGAGAGGTCTCCAGGGTGGCATAAGACATGCTGCAGCCCTTAGAGACCTTCCTTGGTATCAGGGCCCTTGGTACTAGAAGTACCAGTTACAAGGGACTTATCTGGATGCCAGGGTCTGCCAATTGTGGATACAAAAGTACAGGTTAGGGAAAGAACACTGGTGCTGGGGCCTGGTTAGCAGGCCTCAGCACACTTTCAATTGTAAACATAGCATCAGCAAAGGCAAAAAGTCAGGGGGCAACCATGCCAAGGAGGCATTTCCTTACAACATTATTTCTAGATTACACAACACGGTGATTCACACTTCTTCTCAAATCTTGCACTTCGGGCCCTTATCACTTATTATGTTTTCCAGATTTTCTAACCTCTCACCTATCCACCTTTCATTTTAATACCCACTTTGCCTTACACATAGCTCACTGGTCATTATTACCATTTTTGGAGTCTCCTTCACGTGCTCTCCTACAAACACATTTTTGTGCCCATATACTTCTATATGCCGAAACTCTTGTTTTAATTATCATTTTGCAGCCTTGATAAAGTCACTGGTGTGACGAAACACGTGTTGGCTGTATCACGCTGATGACACAATGATTTCCAGTATCTACAAATAAAAGACACCCTCTACAAACAGGACTTGAGACTCCTTTCAACTTTGCTTCATAGCAACATAAGATAAGGGACACTCATCCCTGCCACACTATTGGACTATACTATCGGTGTGCTGTGGCCATTCTTGTCCAATTTTGTCTTCGGGTATCCCAATACCCTTTTTGGTGCCTACCGGGTAGTAAGGCACTGGGCCAGTTTGCACCTGATCTTGCGGTTACTTTGTTACTTGTGTAAAATTATTGTTTTACTGCCTAGATGTGCGGCGCCTTTCACCCTTACTACCCTATTGTGCTTTGCCTAAGGCGTCAAATTCCTCCATCAAACCCATTACATATACTTGACAAAAACATGAAGAACAAATACTGGAGGTGGAGGAAGAACAGGTAGTTCTACCCTTTAATGATGGGCTGGTGGAGGTCTTGGACACCTTTTCTAAACAGACATGTCCTCTGCGTTCGAGCAAATTAATCAACAACTATTGTGGCTGATGGCCAAAGCCAGCGTACTTCCGTACGGTAAGGAGGATAGGATAACGTCCCACCCTGGGAGCCTGAAAGTGGTCCAGCCCTCGTCTGGTGGCAACCAGATAGTCCCTAAGTGGCAGTAACACCCTCCATCTTATGATGCATTCGAGAGGTTGCATCTGGCATTTGTGAAAAGATGGGCAGGAACCCAAGATAGTCAGGAGGATGATACGCCTGGGACTAACTCCCAATGATGACTCTTTCCTCCTTTCAGGAAATGATGCGGGGGAAGATTCCGGACGAACCTGGCCCCAGTAGACCATGGAGGCCAGAAAGCAGCCCCAAACGTCCCAGGTCTGACCCTCTGGGTAACACTGACGACAAAGGGTCAGATGACCCCCAGGAAATGTTGAATCCTGATGATATTTTTCATTCCCTTTCCTCAGACTGGACCCCAGTGGCAAAGGTGGCTTAGAACGTGAGCAGTCACATTAGGAAGTCCCTAGATAAAGAGGTTCTGGAAGACAGAGCAGAAAGGCCTAGACCATCTCTGGAGGATAAGGTAGTGATTTCCTGCAGGATCGATCCCCAGGTGGCCACATTCATAACAAAATTCATCAAGGACACAAAAAAAGGCCTTGACCACTCTTGGAAGCCATGCCAGGACAAAGTTTTGGATGTCCTGGGGCCCCAAACTAAGATTCTAGATATGACAGAGGAAGCCTGGGAAAGTGGTAATCTTATTGAACCAGACATCCTCTCGGGTCGGGCCCAACATGCACTGTTCTTCAGGGGGAATGCAATTGCACCCTTTCCTCAGCACACAGGTGGTCACTCTTCAGTAAAATATAGACCCAAGCTCGGAAGCAGGCCAGGTGGCTGATGGGAGCCTATTCGAGGAACGCTTCATTAAGGACCTCTCCACATTCATCACTATGTTATCCTCACTTGATAAGGCAAAACGATCAATCCACAAAGTTTTTGGCTAGATGATTTGTGGAGGGGACGGGAGAGACAGTGGGTGCTTACCCGGCCAGTCGTACAACGCAGCTTCCCACAAACTACAGACCAAGTAGTGGCAGGACCAGAGGAGATTTGGGTGATCTTTCCCTCCTGCTGTGCTGGGTGCAACAGAAGCAGCAATGGTGCCTTCAGAGTACCGGGCTCACTGTGCCACTGGATTCAAGCTAGCCTGGCTGATGAGGGGTGAAACCCCGAAACCGGTCCCAGGATGCTTGTTTCCGGGCCAGGGAGAACCTGGCCTGGCAGTTCGGGCTGGACTGTTCCCATGAGGAACAGGGTCAAGACTGATTTGCATATGGCTGGGTTTAAACTGGTGTGGCATGGTGAGCAAAATAATGGATGGATTAAACCCAGATCTGTGACTGGGGGTGAATGTTTAATTAGTTCCGCATTCCGTCCATCCAGTTACGCTATCCCACAGCGTTTGTGTTTTGCTTTGCCTTCAGAGTATCTTCCAACACCTCCTGAGGATCTAACGCTGAGCACTACCCATTCTTTCCCAGCAAGGGTGGGAGGCAGGTTACGCTTCTTCCTTTCCAACAGGAGAACCTTAACAGGCGACGCCTGGGTCTTCAAACGGCAAAGGTTTTTCGAATGCAATTCCTAGGAACCCCACAGCAGGAGATTTGCCCCTTGCCTTTGACCGTCTCAGGAGAAGCTGAACAGCTGATAGAAAAGGAGGTAAGTGCCATGCTGGGGAGGGGAGCTATAACCTCAGCCTCTCTGCATCCCAGAGGTTTTATAAGTACCTCATTCCTGGTGGAGGACAAAGGATTTTGCCCTGTCTTAAACCTGAGACAATTCAACCAATCAATTGTATATCAACACTTCAAACTGGAGGGGATGCATCTGCTCAGAGACATTCTACAGACGATCAACGTATTGGTACAGCTAGACCTCAAAGATGCCTATCTCACGTTGCAATTCTTCCCCCTCACCGGTGTGGTTTTCAATTCTAATGGAGAAGGCAGAGTTATGAATTCATGTGCCTTCCATTCAGTCTTCCTTCTGCCCCTTTGTGCTTTACTAAGGTTGTGAGTCTGGCCATGGAACATCCCCAGCCACAAGGAATCAGGTTCATTGTGTTCCTCAACAACATTTTTTAATGCATCAGGACCCAACTTGCCTGTGGGAACAACTCTGGATGGCGAGTTCCCTGCTAGAGAACCTGAGATTTATCATAAATTATGAGAAGTCAGAGGTCAACCCATCTTAACAGATAGTCTTCTTGGGGCTTATCATTTACGTTCATCAGTCACTGAGATTGCCTTAGAAGAAGATTGCCTTGATACGCGGGGAACACTGGAGGACATTAGAGAAATAAAAGATCTTTCGTCACAACTATCCAGGGTGGTAGGTCTCTTGGCCTCCTCCATCCAGGCCATTTTCCAGGGCCCCTGCACTACAGGGCACTTCAGAGACTGAAGGCAAGCCATCTCATGTGTGGGCGGAACTATGCAGTGGAGATTTTCCTCAACTAGGAGGCCCGACTGGAGATCGAGTGGTGGCTGGAACACATGCAAGCCTGGAACAGCAGGGCCACATTTGGATCTCCCCACAGATGTCATAATAGAATTGGGCGCAAGTGGTCTGGGCTGGGGGGCCCTATGTGGGGATAGTACAACCAGTGGTCCCTGGTCTGGAGAGGAACAAACATTGCTAATCAACTGTCTGGAATTTTTGGCAGGCTCCTCCACAACTCTTCCAGGATCTGATGAACAGATGGGACTGTGGCAGGTCAATCTTTTTGCCTCACTTCTGGATCATCAACTCCTGCGATTCTTCAGCTGGCACCCAGATCCCCTGGCAGAAGCCACGGATGTGTCCTTGCAGGTTTGGAGTCAGATCATTGGATACGCTTTTCCACTTTTTTCGATGATCAGCAGAGAATGACTGCCCAGGTCAGGCATCAACAGGCGAAGATGGTGTTGGTGACACCTCTTTGGAAGTCTGGTATTCAGTTCTTCTGGAACTTTCTATGGATTCTCCAATCCCTCTTCCCCAGAATTCGCACCTGCTGAAGGGTGCTCACAGCACTTTACATTACTTGGTACAAGAGGGGACTTTCCAATTGATATTGTGGAAGATTACAGGATAGGCTGAGAGGTCCTGGGACTATCGCAACCAGATGCTCGTTTCATCAGCAGAGCATGAGCAGATTCGACAATTAAGCAATATAAATCTGCGTGGAACAGATGGTCACTCTGGTGTGTGCTAAGGAGTTTGGATCCTGGGAGGTCAGATGTAGTGCAGATAGTTAACTTCTTATCGGAGCTAGGAGAGAAGGGTTTGGGCTTACAGGACCATCAATACCTGCCTCTCTGCTATATCAGCATGCCATTCTCCTTTTCAACATATCCCAGCAGGAGAGCTCTCCCTGGTGTCTAGAGTGACGAGAGGGATCAGATTATTGAGACTCCAAGCTCCCAAATATTCTTCCCTATGGGATGACAATGTTGTTCTTAAACTTCTGGAGTCCTGGCAGGACAATAAATTCCTCTGACAGAACCTAATTACAGGGATTTTACTGTGTCTCATATCCTGCAAACGTGTATCGGATGCTAGGGCTCTAGACATTTCAGCCAGACTTTTTTCCCTGAATGGGATGTCTTTCACTATTTCAAGGAGAACTAACAGCCTGATTTAGTTCTTGGCAGAGGGGGGTATTCCGTCACAAACGTGACGGTGATCCCCTCTGCTGTATTACAATCCCATTATATAGTATGGAGACCGTAATAAGGCAGGTGGGATATTCGTCACGTTGTGATGAAATATTCTATCCACCGAGAACTAAATCAGGCCCTTAGTCAAATACCAGAGTGATTCACTACCTAGCTTTTCCCCAACACCTAAATTTATGTGTGGTGCAGTGCTTAAAGGTGTGTGAGACCAAGACAGAAGAATTTCACCCTATGGGAACAACTCAACTTCTCACTGCTTTGAAAAAGCCTTTAAAGGTGGTCTCCTCTTCAACGTTGCACAGTGGGTGAAGTGAGTCATGCAGTAAGAGATCAATATTTCGTTTTTGGGGGTTATTCTGCCGTGGGGGCCATGGCTTCCAAGGCCTACCATTTGGGTATTTGGGTGGTCGCTTGGAGGATATCCTGCACACGGCTGACTGGTTCTTAGATTCTACTTTTAAGAAGTTTTATTTTAAGTCTGTCTTAAATGTGGCTTCGCTGGTAGTTCATCAGCTTTAAACTTCCTTACTCTGATCCTCCGGTCCTGACATAGTATGTAAAATTTTGTGAAGGAAAGTTTAAATTCTAAAAAGAAGGACACAAAAGGGAGGATTATCCCTCCTGGTAATACTTCTGTATATCAAATACCTTCTCCTCAGACATACCTGACACTTTATGAGGATAAGTATGCTTAAATATCTTATACTTGCAGTATCATTTAATCTGTTATTTAGATATATTTAATTATTAAATGATCTGGTGATATTTTATGGTCCAGAAAGGGTTAATTACAACTTTGTTTAATGTTTTTTAGGAGCTGAATATAATCAGACAGAAGAATTCTAACCACAATGGATAATGTTACACTTTTCACAAATAAAGAGGTAGTGCCTTTTTTTTGTTGATGTCTATATATGTGTTGGGTCACGACTGATGGTTTTCCAAAGACTCATGGAAATGTACTCTTTGTTTCTTTGCCTGTAGTTGTTATATTGTGCTGCGGAGCAAAGCAAAAAAAATCAAGAAGGAGAAATTAATAATTCTCGCCTCCGTGTCCTTAATAGAACTGAAACTTTTCTTCATGTTAGCTGAGAAATTTTACATTCTTTATTAGACTTTCTTTTAAATCACAAGGGTTCACAAGAACAAAATTCGGATTAATCCAATGAGGAATCTATTGCCTTAATTGTACCCCCCTCTCAGGGATGAAGGATGCTGGGTTTGTTCTTCCTTCTAAGTACTTATTCCTTCTTTTACTTTCTTTCTTTTAGGATGGAGGTTTCCCAACCGGAGTCCCTCAGAAAATAAGAAAAAGACCAGATAAGTATGTTGTGGTCTTTTTCTCCCTTATCCCTCTTTATTCTTCTTCCCTGCTTCTGCATCCTCGATATTCCCCTTTACTGAGAGGTGCTTTTCTTGGGTCTCTTCCTTCTCTAAGATAATCTCTCAGTGTTTCAGCTGAGGCTGTCCTTAGGGGTCTTTCTGGGTCCCAGTATTCCTTTTATTAAACTGAAATATTCACAACGCCTGGGCCTGGGTTTTATAAATTGGTGTCAGATTACTTTTACGTTATGTGACTTTTTAATTTCGTTATTTGGTGCGTCTAAATGCTTTACACTAGTTCCTCTGTTTAAGCCTTTCTGCTTGAAGTCATACCTAACCAGCGTTGAGCTAAAGGTTTTACAAACAAGCCTGACTGGACCCAAAACAGTTTTGCGAGTGTATTTCAAGGTAAGGTCGCACAACCATACCATATAATACACCACAATCCTCACATCATTCCTACGGTTTGTTGAGCCTTACACTGGCTACCCCCATGTGTTACAAAATACTTACATGAAACATTAGGGGGATGAATTATATGGCCAAAAGTCATAAGGTGTTTTCACATCTCACCCGAAGAGGAGTCCGGACTGCACTGCTCCAGGAGACCCACCTGGATGCCGAGGAGGGTCTAGCACTACACGTAGGTGGAGAGGCCAAGTATTTTACAGTGTATCTTCGGCCTATGCCAGGTACGTCCTCATATGGATTAAAACAGGGCTACCCATCCAACATAATGGATCCCTAATAGACCCCAAGGACAGATATGGGGTGATCACAGGGTGCTTGAATGGCCAAGATATTACTGTGGGGAGCGTGTATGGCCCTGACACTTACCAAGCAGCTTTTTCCCACCTTATCCAGAATATTGGACCCTCTTTTAGTAGGTTTGATTATATTAAGAGGAAACTTCAAAAGTGTTGCGGACCCTGCTATGGGTGAGTCCCAACCCCCTTTACGAGACTCCCCAGTATATTGAGATGCCAGGCCTTCTCTGAATGGCAGTCTGAATGGAACCTAGTTGACTCTTGGCGGGCACATCGCCTGAGAGAACACGATTACACATTTTTCTCCTCCCTCTACGGCCCACGTGTGCCTCTTGGTGCGATCTTGTGCTCACCAGACGTCCATGAGTTGATGCACTTGTCAGAATATTTTATTAGGACCATATTAGATCACAGTCTGCTTTTGATGGGATTGCAGTGGGGTCGACCTAGACCCTCGTCCCTATTTGGCAATTAGGACACAAATCATTGGAGAACCTGGTCTACTGGGACACAATTGGGACTGCCATAACATCCTACTTTGGGACAATGCGGGGTCTACAGCGTCTCCGCTAACAGAATGGGAGGTGTTCAAAACAGTGATTAGAGGACGTTGTATCTCTGAGGTCACTGAGGTATGTTGCAGGCTTTTGAAGGATATTACAGCGGCAGACAGGGAGCTGAGAGTTTTCGAACAGCGCAGGCCAGCCCACCCAGACCAAGCTCTTGGAGGCCAAGGAGAAACTGACAGCAGGAGAGGAGAGACTATGGTGTTTCAAGTATAAAAACGACCTTGTACGGGTCCACGCAGAGAGGGACCGCACTGGCTCTCTCCAAGCATGGCTCGCAAAAACCAGCGAAACCTGGGTTGGTGATTATGGACCTTGAACCTAACCAGGGTTGTAGTGTCTACAGACAGGAAGACATCAATATGGAATTTAACTCCTACTATTCTAATTCACGCACTGCCATGCCTATGGTGTTGGACATTCAAGAGTTTCTATCACAGATGGAGATCCAGCCCTTTCGTCCCAAGAGGTTGAAGATTTGGGACAAGATATCGCATTCCATGAGGTCTGAGCAGCCATCAAAAAATATGGCCCGCAATAAGACACAGGGCATAGATGGCCTCCCTATTGAACTTTACTTGATTTATGTTGAGAACTTAGCCCCTAGATTAGTCGAACTCTATAAAATGGCTAAGAACGGAGGTCATTGCCACTGTCCACCCAAGTGTATCCAAGAAGCTCTCATCATACCCCTGTTGAAACCAGGGAAACCGGCTACTGATGTCAAAGCATATCGCCCACTCTTGATGCTGAACATCGATTATAAAATACTTATCAGGATTTTAGCCCCCTGTCTCCTCCGTCATATGACTACTGTTGTTCACCAAGATCAGAAAGGGTTTATTTCAGGTTGTAATACTGCTCTGAATATTTGATGATTCTTCTTGATACTGGAGGCAAATACCTATGATAAAGAACGAGTGGTGATATTCTTCGTAGACATTGAAAAAGCTTTCAATACCTTGAAATGGGCCTACCTGTATGACAGATTGTGGAAGGTTTGGACTGGTAGACAGGTTTGTGTCCTGGACCCAATTACTGTACCCAGAGCCACGGGTGAGACTATGCACAGGTCTAATCATTTTCAAGAGCTAGTGCGCCATGCCCGAACGGGCAATATCTTTGCTGGCTTCAAGGTAAGGTGCCCACATGCAATATATTGTGCTCTATGCGGGCGACCTCCTATTATTCCCAAGAGACACGGACGGAGCCTTGTTGGGGGCACGCAACTTCTTAGAGTGCTTTGGCTCACTCTCCGGTCAAAATGACAGAAGTCTTGTGTATTCCCCACAGAGGTACGAGAGAGGACTCTGGAAATATAGACACCTAGAAATAAGAACGATGTGGTCTACCATATTTGGGAGTGCAAGTCTATCAAGACCCAATGGATCTCCTTGAGAGGAACGTGGAAAGGTCCCTGCAGGGACTCCAGGGCAGTACATATTTCTGAAGATCACTCCCTCTGTTGGTCGTGGGGCATGAGGCCCTATTGAAAATGGTGCTCCTTCCCCACCTCCTATATCTTTTCATAACCTTAGCACTGTAGATCCCACGTTCAATCTTCATGGAACTAGATACGCTTATCACAGGATTTCTGTGGGGCTCAAGCCAAAGGAAGATGGGATTGTCCACACTCTGGAAACCATTAAAGGAGGGAGGCATGGCTATCCCCGACTTTGAATCCTATTATTTAGCGGGCCAACTCCAGGGGATGGCTGACTCAACGGATAGCAGGTCGGATGACACCTTGTAGGGAAATATGTCCCATCACCCCAGATATCCATTGCCTGACTAAGGCAGTGCTCCGAATACATTGTCCTACTGTTGGCGACACAACGGAGTTTAAGGTACTGTGCTGTTGCTGGCTTTGGTGCCTCAAAAAGACCAGATGGAAAAACACCCTACTCTCCGAATATCCTGATGCGTATTTTGTTCACACTCCCTCACAGAGGGGAGTGGTGAGGAGTTTCAGACCAGGTTGAGGTGCGAGCAAAGACGGTAGGTGTCCTTTATGAAGCAGAGGTGCTTTTGCCCTTTTAAGACTTTCTATAGCAATACGGGTTACCTCAGGGTCACTTCCTACTACACAGGATGGTAACAAGGACAATCGGCAGACACTGAACACAGGGGCTGACGGACCCCCCCGCAAAATCCCCAATTAAGAGTCTGATAGTACTTGGCTATTTCATCTGGCGAGCACAAAGCGGTTACCAGTTTATACAGGAGGCTGCGAGGGGACTTGACGCTACCCTTAAAACACAAACGGAGGAGGACCTAGAAACCACCTTTTCGGATGAGGACTGGGAACATATCCTGGAGTGCATACCAAGGTGTCCAGAAATGCCAGATTTAAGCTCGTTAATTTTTATATACCCCACTCTGGGGAGGCTCAACCGCCATTTCGGAGTGGAGGATGCCAGATGCCCAAGATGTGGGGACGGGGCTGTTAAATTCCTACACATGCTCTGGAGTGGTAAACTCTAAACAGATTACTGGGGAGACATTACAAGAACACTAGCTGGTGTTACTGAAAGGGACATGCCATGAACTCCTGGGCTTTGCTTATTAAGTTGGTTCCTGAATTCAGCCAAAACGAAAATCACAAGCCAGTTTCAGGCTCTAGCAATCCTCATAGATAAGAGAGAAATCACAGATAAAAGAGAAATCACTATAAACAAGAAATCATAGAGAAAAGAGAAATCATAGAGAAAAGAGAAATCAATAAAAACTGGAACCCAGATTTACAAATTGGAGATGGTGAAATAGGCGGGCTACGAGAGTGTAGTGCGACTTCGAGAAGCCAAACACGGCGTGGGTTCCCTCGATGGAGCAAGGGCCTGGGACACCCTGGTACATGCACTGGAGAACCTGGACCCCCAAACCATAGCAGACAGGCCATCTATCCTGTAGATGAGAAATTAGTAGTGATACCAGCGCACTCGAAGCGGACAATACACATGCACTTGATATCAAGGAGGATGAACACTAGTAGACATCATGATCATGATTACTTAAACTCCCCCCCACACACCACCACTACCATGTAGGACCAATTAATTAGAATGGTCAGATGGCACAAAGTGCGGGGAAAGGGGTGAGATTGTTGAAGGTTAAAGTTTTTTTTTAGTATTACTTTGCACTGATAAGGTTGATTAGCTAGATGTTCCTGTAGGTAACCGGGCTACCCACCAATACCTCTACACATCTTTGGACTATGCGCATATGTGATACAGTGATACTTGGTATCTGGCTATGTTACTCTGATTGTAATGTCTATATCAATGAAGGCTTGGGGGGGAGACCCTTCATATATTGTTACATGCCACCTGAAAACCTAATATTACACACACACAAAAATTGGCGCCCCGATTATAATAAATATGAAGAATTTTACTACATGAAGAAATTGTGTATTCTACATATATATTTACTCCTCTATCTACAGTGTCAGGGTGAATGATCCATGTAATCTCTCACAGCAACAGCTCTGGGGTTTCCTTCTTTATGGGTTATATGCATGTTCTATCATGTGAATTGCATTGAATTTCTAGGTTGTTCCAAAATTGTAGTGTCAGTTCATGCTTAGAATCTCACTTTTAATTTGCTCAAAAGAGTTACTGTATGCTGTACTTGAGATGCTTGCTGCTGCTTTCACTGAGGGTTTGTTACTCGGACAAACTGATACACAACCAGCAATGGAGTCGATTCAGACCTCGAACACTGTATCAGACGTTCTGTGACCTCATTGAATCCTTATATGCAAAGTGAGCTTTTTGACATTAGTTCCTGGTTCACTGCCAATGGCTTATGAGAAGGGAATGCCCCTTCTCAAAGTCCTTAGCTCCTCATTAATGTGTTCCTATTGCATTAAGAAATTGGTTGTTTCTGATCCTTCTCCATTACTTGCTAAAGTTAAGATTTTATTGTCTTTTTGCATTTGTTGGGTACTAGCATAATACTTATTCAGTGTTTCTTCTGAGTTCCATCACACTGGTAATGCTCTTTCTGTCGCATCAACTGATCTGTAATATTTCTCTAGCTTTCTTTATTTTTTCTGCAGAGATATGTTTTTTGCAGGATACAATCTAATCCTGAAGAAGTCACCAATCAGAATATTGTGGTCTTCTGGGTGGAGGGCTGCTAGTCACACAACAGACTGTGCTGGCTACCATTCAATTTCTACATAGATCTGAGTGGTATTGCTTGGTGGACATATAGAAGTTTAAGACAGGAATCTTGATTTATGTTTTACTGATTTTACTTTTTCAACTTCAGTGTCTGGGTTCCCTCCCTTCATCTAAAAAATGTCAGGAATACACTTCCATGGTCTGGGAAAGCAACCTCAATGCCATCTTGTTTAGCTAAAAAGGCCAGGGGTCTCTAATTGAAAACCATGTGCTTTTGTCACTCTGGATCACTCATACACTCATGCAGTGTGTAACACGTTTTTTGTGCACAACATGCATTCCTCTTTGCACTCTGGATCTCGGCGCTAAGATTCCAGGTTCACCGTTAGCAGAGGAAATTTACACGATTGGGCCAGAAGGATTCCACTCCTGTGATACAGGTAACAAGGTTTGATCACACACTGTATACTACCACCACTGCACTATACGCATGAACCGATGACAAAGACAGTAGTCCTTTGTCACTACTGAGAGCTCGCTTGGTGTGCACTTCCAGGTCCAGGACTAGCATCCTTTCATTAGGTTAACATGAGGTTGGAGCCAAAAAATCGAAACATTGGGACACCAGATTCTTGCACCTGGGCACTAAGGGCTGGGGACACAACTGTACACTATGCAAGGGACATTCCTTTTCCAATATTTCTCATCGAGGCTGACCAGAAAAATATGATAAATTAATAACTGTATATTATAGCACATTTAATACATTCACCGGATTCTGACCCATCATTACAAAAGTGGTAATACAGCAACAGGAAAAAAAACATTCACTAACACAAATTCAGTTGGTAATAAGCCTGCACAAGTGAATATTATATCCAATATATGTGGTAAAAAAGCTCTGTGTTTTCTGGGTGTGGAAATGGAGTTACATAGAGAGCTTAAGTCTTACTCACTGCCAGCCATACATCTGAAAGTGAGGTGCAGTGGTGTGGTATTCCAATAGGCAAAAGCCCACAATGGAAAGTCGGTGTTGTTTCAACAAGATTATGGGAAACATGAAAATAAACAAGCATTGGCAACCACGGTGAGTACTGCACCTACAGCACAGGGGATGGGGGAAAGAGAGTGACACACACACGGAACATGCAACACCCCCACCCTCACCCACAACAACACACACACCAATACATGCTGAAACATTACATTTACACCCCCCAGTCCCACCTGAAAGAACGCAAGGATAAAAGGAATTGATTGTAACCGTTGTAATCAATAAACATCCATTAGTCCAAAATTTATATACACTATAAACAAATATGTACACCAAGAATTCAAGTCCAGGTACTGCACCTATATAGTCCGTGGACCACTGGGCCCAAAATGCATGGGCGAGGCCCACACAAGATACCCGATCGAGACGGAGAGAACACTGCAGGGGCATCAGATCGAAATAAAACAGGCACCTCAGGGGGAAGGGAAGGGGGGGCCACCTCAGCCGGTTGAGTGCACGATGCCAGCTCCACGAGGGGGCTCCATGCTCATTGATGTATCCTGGGGAGTGCAAAGCCACAGTCTCTCAAGTCTCTCCAGTGGGTGGTTTGCCCACTGCTTTTTCCTGGGGAGTGCAAAGCCACAGTCTCTCAAGTCTCTCCAGTGGGTGGGTTGCCCACTGCATTATCCTGGGGAGTGCAAAGCCACAGTCTCTCAAGTGGAGAACAGTCTCCACTGGTTCTGGAGGGGGCATTGTGCCCAGAGTGCTTCATCCTGCCAAGGACTGAGGTAGTGGATGAGATTCTCCACTTGTTCTGGAGGGGGCATTGTGCCCAGAGTGCTTCATCCTGCCAAGGACTGAGGTAGTGGATGAGATTCTCCACTGGTTCTGGAGGGGCAACATGGATGCTGCCCAGGCCCCTGGAACTGACCACCAGCCACGTACGGATGACCACTGGAGATGGCAGCCATGTCTGTGGTGGTGCCACTGGTTCAGGTTGTCACGGGTCCGCTGGCGGGGCTGGCGGCGGTGTCATTAGCAGCGGTGCTTGCGGCGGTCATTGTGGCGGCGGTGCTGGTGGCGGCCTCACTGACTGCGGTGCTGGTGGATGGCTTACTGACCGCGGTGCTGTCGGCGGTGTCAGTAGCAGCGGTGCTGGTGGCGGGCTCACTGACCACGGTGCTGGCGGCGGTGTCAGTAGCGGCGGTGCTGGTGGCGGGCACACTGACTGCGGTGCTGCTGAAGGGCACAGTGTCTGCGGTGCTGGTGAAGGGCTCAGTATCTGGGCTGCTGGTCACGGTGTCTGTGGCGGTGGTGCATGTGGCGGTGCCGGTCTTGTCTGCCGTGCGGGTAGGCGGCAACGTTGACTTGCCTTTCTTCTTCAGGCCCTTCACCACCTTGGATGGTGGCGCAGCTGTCTTGCCACTCCCCACAATTATCTTGCCTGAGCCCTTGGTGGCCGGTGTTTTGACCTTCTCCCTCCAGGTTGTGGGCAACTTTTTCAGTTTTGGTAGTGGGGAATGTCCTTGGCCTCGCTCCTTGGGACACTGGCAGCCCTGTTGCTTGGCGCACTCCAAAATCCAGGTATTGCTGGCACCACTGTGCCCGGTGATGTGGTGGCTGAGGTGCTGGGTTGGGACCTGGAAAGGCGGGCCCTAGGGGATGGACGGGGGGGAGGTGTAGGGAAGAGGTCAGCATTTAAGAGGAAAAGGGCCAGATGTATGAAAAATGTTTGCACTCGCAAAATTAGTCCGTTTGCGAGTGCAAAAAAGTGGTCTGCGATGCATGAAAGGCATTCGCAGACCACAAATAAGAAATCGCTAAAATTGCGATTTCTTGCGTTGCGACCTGGTTTTGCGAGTCGCAATTTGCGATTCGCAAAATTCACATCGCAAGGCGATGCTGCAAAAAATCGCAAATTGCGATTTTTCGCAGAATGGCATTTTGCACATGCAAAATACTATGAAATTAATACAGGTGGTACCCTGGTGCAAATTTAAAAAATGCATTTAAAATGCATTTTTAAATTGAACATGTAAAGCACACATGCCCTTTTGGCATGTGTGCACCTTACATGTCCCCCAAAACATTTTTGGGGTGCAGGAGAGGGGGCCTTAGGCCCCCAGCACCCTGGGCTTTTGCATTTCCAAAATTGCGATTTCTGGTTCAGAAATCACAATTTTGGAAATGCAAAAAATTTGCAGCTATTGGCCAACAGGCCCATAGCTGCGAATGGGGCCGGTATCGCAATTTGCGATTCAGTAATAGCATTTACGTTTTTTAAGAAATCGCTATTACCAAATCGCAAATGTGATACATGGCACTTTGCGAGTCGGAAATAGCGATTTCTTAAAAATTGCAATTTCCGAATCGCAAAGGGCCGTGATGATACATCTGGCCCAAAGTTTTTTAGACACACTGGGACGGGTAGATGGAGGGGGTTTGGGAGCGGAGGAAGAGGTAGTGGTTGTAGGATGTGTTTGTTTGCTGACTTTGGGTGAAGGTGCATGGGCTGGAGGCTGTCTTGAGGTGGATGGCTGTTGGGTGGGTGTGTGACTGCATTTGTGTACTTTGGGAGGAGGGCTCACAGACACACTGGTAGAGGACACAGGGGATGTGTGAATGGTAGTAGGGGTGGTGAGTGTACGTGAGCGGTGTGTGGTGATGGGCGTATTGGTGATGGAGGTAGTGGCTGAAGATGTAGTGCATGCAGGTGTGAGTGGAGACGTGACAGGGAGGGAGGGGGGAGACGTGGAGGAGGGGGACACAGTGGAGGCAGTGGATGTTGGTATGTGTGCATAGGTATGATGCTTGTGTGAGTGCTTGTGGGATGTGTGGTGCTTATGTTTGCCAGAGCCACCCTGGTGTGTTGAGGTGTGTGCCTGCTGGTCTGATGGTGTGCTTGGGATAGGCTGAGGTACTGGGGATTGGGTCTGGGTGGAGGAAGTTGGAGGGGGGAGGCTGAACACAGGGGCAATGGCTGCCATCAGTGCAGAGGCCAGAGCCTGAAATGCTCGCTGGTGGGCTGCCTGGCCAGAATGAATGCCCTCCAGGTATGCATTTGTCTGTTGCAACTGCCTCTCTACGCCCTGGATGGCATTCAGAATGGTAGACTGCCCAACAGTGAGGGATCTCAGGAGGTCAACAGCCTCCTCACTGAGGACAGCAGGGCTGCCTGGGGCAGGGGCTGAGGTGCCTGGGACGAAGGAGATGCCCACCTTCCTGGGTGAGCGGCCACGGGACACACGCTGAGGGGCTGCTGGGAGGGCGGTGCTGGTAGTGGGGGGTGGCGGCTGTACCTGTAGATGCATTGGGCACAGAGGGGCCTGCCACCGCAAGGGAGCTCCCATCAGAGGAAGAGTCGGTGTCGCTGGTCTCAGCTCCTGTCCCCGCCGTGGAGCTCCCCTCGCCCTCCATCCCACTGGTGAATTCAGACTCCATTGTCTGGCCCTCCAGGGCCATGTGGGATGCAGCTCCCTTCTGCTCCGGTGGCACAGCTCCTCCGCCTGATGAGGCTAATGCACACAAGAACAGGGAGACCACAAAAAAGGGGGTGGAGGAAAAAAAGAAGAAAGACATGTTCAGTGCATACAATACTGCTACCATTGGCGGACACTACAGACACAGCGGCCCTCTGCACTACGCCATGCACTTAGAGTTCCCTAATTATTCACCGGGAAATGGGGTACATGGCCTATGCCCGATTGCTGCACACATGGAAGTCACAGGAGCCTGACTAGGTGGAGATGGCTCTTACCACTGGTGGGGATGGGGTGCCACTTAGCCTGCCTCACAAAGGGTCCTTGCCTACAAAGCTCGCCCTAGCCTAGGGGAACCCACTGCCCACCTCCCCCACCCAGACACCTCCAATGCGCGCAGAGTCAGCTGAAGGAGAGTGTACTCACCCCCTTGTGGCTGCTGTGATGCCCTCAAGCGCCCATCCAACTCCGGATACGCCACTGCCAGGATCCGGAACATCAGGGGGGTCATGGTGCGACGGGCACTCCTCCCACGTTGGGAGGCCATCCCCAGCTGGGCCTCCGCCGTCTTCTTGCTCCAGCGGTGAAGGTCCTCCCATCTTTTACGGCAGTGGATGCTCTGTCTGTGGTGGACCCCCAGGGTCCAGACGTCCTTGGCGATGGCACGCCAAATATCCTTCTTCTGGTGGGCGCTGACCTAGAGGAATAGTACAGGGGAAAATGTAAAACTTTTACCGTCCGGACCGTCACAGTCATTGTCCCACGTTCCCACCCTTGCCCTGACGCACATACACTCACTGTCCGATCATGCAGGCCTCAGCTCCCCCCTGTATCTTCCATCCACACTACTCCAAACAGACATTGCCCATACAGCATGCTTACAGTTTACTCACCTGTGTGTCTGGAGGACTGTAGAGTAGCGTGTACTGGGGGAGGACCCCATCCACTAGTTTATCCAACTCCTCCGATGTGAAGGCAGGGGCCCTTTCCTCAGACACATGAGCCATCGTCACTTCCAGACTGAGGTCACAGCAGCACTTGCAGTGTAGGTCCTCTCCTGTCGAAGATCAGGTATCAAGTGAGTGAACAGAGAGAAAATGGCGGTCACGTCAGCGGCGGTGCGCACCGTCACCGCCGGGGTATATCGTCATTGGCTCCTGGAACCCATAGGGCCCAATGTTAACCAATGCAGGATTGCGTTGCGTCTTCGACCGCCTACCGCGACGCTGTGCAACGCCAGCGCAGTTACCTCATATCCCCTTGTCCCACATTACAGATCAGGCAGCCGCCATTTTAGGGGGCCACATGGCATCCATTTTTAATGTGTCACACATATATAGGCCTTGCATATACACAGAGACAGGCACATAGCGTATTGACAAATGTGTGCAAAAGAAATATTGTTTTACTACCTCAGTGTTGGCTGACTCTGCGCTCGCTGCTTTCATCCATAGGGAACGTCCACTGGGGCAGGTGAGGAGATGGCCGCATCCTCCGGTGTACAGACCGCTGGTGGACCTGTCGACAATGGAAGAGAGACATGTAATAGTCACCTACAGACTTGATCGTGCCATAATCCATGAACTGTGTGCCCAGTTGGAGCCAGACCTGATGTCAGCTATCCGCCATCCCATAGGAATCCCCCCCTTTAGTGCAGGTCCTGTCAGTACTCCATTTCCTGGCAAGAGGGTCTTTTCAAACAACAGTGGCCATAGCATCAGTGTAGGAAAGTACCATCTTGCCTGGCATGCTACCCCCATATTTCACTGTATGTATGTTGTTTTAGTCCTTGTGTCACTGGGACCCTGCCAGGCAGGGCCCCAGTGCTCATAGTATGTGCCATGTATGTGTTCCCTGTGTGATGCCTAACTGTCTCACTGAGGCTCTGCTAACCAGAACCTCAGTGGTTATGCTCTCTCTGCTTTCCAAATTTGTCACTAACAGGCTAGTGACTAAATTTACAAATTCACAATGGCATACTGGTACACCCATATAATTCCCTTGTATATGGTACTGAGGTACCCAGGGTATTGGGGTTCCAGGAGATCCCTATGGACTGCAGCATTTCTTTTGCCACCCACAGGGAGCTCTGACAATTCTTACACAGGGCTGCCACTGCAGCCTGCGTGAAATAACGTCCACTAGCACTGCCTGGCACTAGCCAAGGTGCTCCCACATCGTTCAGGGCAAATTCTCTGGACTTTGTGAGTGCGGGGACACCATTACACGTGTGCACTATACATAGGTCACTACCTATGTATAGCATCACAATGGTAACTCTGAACATGGCCATGTAACATGTCTAAGATCATGGAATTGTCAACCCAATACCATTCTGGTATTGAGAGGACAATTCCATGATCCCGCGGGTCTCTAGCACAGAACCCGGGTACTGCCAAACTGCCTTTCTGGGGTTTCACTGCAGCTGCTGCTGCTGCCAACCCCTCAGACAGGTTTCTTCTCTCCTGGGGTCCAGGCAGCCCTGGCCCAGGAAGGCAGAACAAAGGATTTCCTCTGAGAGAGGGTGTTACACCCTCTCTTTGGAAATAGGTGTGAAGGGCTGGGGAGGAGTAGCCTCCCCCAGCCTCTGGAAATGCTTTGATGGGCACAGATGGTGCCCATCTCTGCATAAGCCAGTCTACACCGGTTCAGGGTCCCCCAGCCTTGCTCTGGTGCGAAACTGGACAAAAGGAAAGGGGAGTGACCACTCCCCTGACCAGTACCTCCCAGGGGAGGTGCCCAGAGCTCCTCCAGTGTGTCCCAGACCTCTGCCATCTTGGTAACAGAGGTGTTGGGGGCACACTGGACTGCTCTGAGTGGCCAGTGCCAGCAGGTGACGTCTGATCCTTCTGATAGGCTCTTACCTCTCTTGGTAGCCAATCCTCCTAACTTGGTAGCCAAACCTCCTTTTCTGGCTACTTAGGGTCTCTGCTTTGGGGAATTCTGCAGATAACGAATGCAAGAGCTCACCAGAGTTCCTCTGCATCTCCCTCTTCACCTTCTATCAAGGATCGACCGCTGACTGCTCCAGGACGCCTGCAAAACCACAACAAAGTAGAAAGACGACTACCAGCAACATTGTAGCACCTAATCCTGCCAGCTTTCTCAACTGTTTCCAGGTGGTGCATGCTCTGGGGGTAGCTTGCCTTCACCCTGCACAAGAAGCTTAGAAGAAATCTCCCGTGGGTCGACTGAATCTTCCCCCTGCTAACGCAGGCACCAAAAGACTGCATCACTGGTCCTCTGGGTCCCCTCTCATCCCTGGAACCCAGCAACTCAGTCCAAGTGACTCCCACAGTCCAGTGACTCTTCAGTCCAAGTTTGGTGGAGGTAAGTCCTTGCCTCCCCACGCTAGACTGCAAAGCGGTGTACCGTGTGATTTGCAGTTGCTCCGGCTCCTGTGCACTCTTCCAGGATTTCCTTTGTGCACCACCTAGCCTGGGTGCCCAGCACTCCGTCCTGCAGTGCACAACCTTCTGAGTTGTCCTCCGACGTCGTGGGACCCCCTTTTGTAACTTTGCATGGACTCTGGTTCACTCTTCTTCTAAGTGCCTTTTGGGGTACTTCTGCGGGTGCTGCCGGCTTCTATGAGGGCTCTCTGAGTTGCTGATCGCCCCCTCTGTCTTGTCCTTCAAAAGGCGACATCCTGGTCCTTCCTGGTCCTCAGAGCACCCAAAAACCTCTACCGTGACCCTTGCAGCTAGCAAGGCTTGTTTGTGGTATTTCTGCGTGGGAACACCTCTGCAAGCTTCATCGCGACGTGGGACATCTGTCTTCCAAAGGAGAAGTTCCTAGTCCTCTTCTTTCTTGCAGTACTCCAAGCTTCTTCCATCTGGAGGCAGCTTCCTTGCACCTTCATCCAGGGTTTCCTAGGCTCCTGCCCCCCCTGGACACTGTCGCGACTATTGGACTTGGTCCCCTTGCCTTGCAGGTCCTCAGGTCCGGAAATCCGTTGTCAGTGTACTGCTGGTGTTTGTTCTTCCTGCAGAATCCCCCTATCACGACTATTGTGCTCTTTTGGGGTAGTAGGTGCACTTTACTCCTACTTTTCACAGTCTTGGGGTGGGATATCTTGGACACCCTGACTGTTTTCTTACAGTGCCAGCGACCCTCTACAAGCTCCCATAGGTCTGGGGTCCAACCGTGATTCGCAATCCACTTTTGGAGTATATGGTTTGTGTTGCCCCTATACCTATGCTTGCCTATTGCAACCTATTGTAATTCTACACTGTTTGCATTAGTTTTCTTGCTCTTACTTACCTAATTTTGGTTTGTGTACATATAACTTGTGTATATTACTTACCTTCTTACTGAGGGTACTCACTGAGATACTTGTGGCATATTGTCATAAATATAAAGTACCTTTATTTTTAGTAACTCTGTGTATTGTGTTTTCTTATGATATTGTGCATATGATATAAGTGGTATAGTAGGAGCTTTGCATGTCTCCTAGTTCAGCCTAAGCTGCTTTACCATAGCTACCTTCTATCAGCCTAAGCTGCTAGAAACACCACTTCTACACTAATAAGGGATAACTGGACCTGGCACAAGGTGTAAGTACCTCTGGTACCCACTACAAGCCAGGCCAGCCTCCTACAATCAGGGATGTCCCAGCCTATGTTCTCTAACGTGCTGTCCAGAGTGTTGTCTGCCCTGCTGAAACACATGCGCAGCTACATTGTGTTCCCTCAGGTGGAGGATTTGTCTACAGTGAAAGGTGACTTCTATGCCCTGGGACATATCCCCAACATCATAGGTGCCACTGATGGGACACATGTGGCCTTGGTACCCTCCCGCAGGAGTGAACAGGTGTACAGAAACAGGAAGAGCTACCATTCAATGAATGTGCAGATGGTGTTTTTGGCCGACCAGTACATCTCCCATGTGAATGCCAAGTTTCCAGGCTCAGTGCAAGATGCTTACATTTTGAGGAATAGCAGCATCCCTTATGTGATGGGGCAACTCCAGAGGCACCGTGTGTGGCTAATATGTGAGGACAAGGACCCTATACCCTATGAATAGTTGTCTGGGTCTGGGGTTGTCCCTAAGGGTTAGTGTGTGTCTAACAGTTGTCCCTCGACATTTGCAGGTGACTCTGGGTACCCCAACTTGTCATGGCTACCGACCCCAGTGAGAAATCCCAGGACAAGGGCAGGGGAACGCTACAATGAGGCACATGGGCGAAGTAGGAGGATTATAGAAAGAACCTTCGGCCTCCTGAAGGCCAGGTTCCGGTGCCTCATTATGACAGGTGGTTATCTGTACTACTCACCAAAGAAGGTGTGCCAGATCATCGTGGCCTGCTGTATGCTGCACAACTTGGCTTTGCGACGACAGATGCATTTTCTGCAGGAGGATGGCCCAGAAGGAGGTCTTGTGGCAGCTATGGAGCCTGTGGACAGTGAAGAAGAGGCAGAAGAAGAGGACATAGACAACAGAAACAATGTGATCCAGCAATACTTCCAGTGAGACACAGGTAAGAAGACATCACTGCCTCCTACATCTGATAAAATCGTTAAACCTATCATCTGTCTGTCACTTTCACCCGGTGTATGGACCCTGAATTGTCACTTTGCCTTTCCATTTCACAGATGTGGCTCTCACTGTGTGACCTCTGCTATGTTACCTCATGGGCTAAATCTGTGTGACATAGGTATGTTGACAATAGAATGGCCATTGCTATTTTCCTGAGTTATTGCAA
The DNA here is from genome assembly GCF_031143425.1 of Pleurodeles waltl. Classification (NCBI taxonomy): domain Eukaryota; kingdom Metazoa; phylum Chordata; class Amphibia; order Caudata; family Salamandridae; genus Pleurodeles; species Pleurodeles waltl. The sequence goes on along the minus strand of NC_090451.1, from coordinate 690,368,427 downwards.
ATACACATTTGTGATTCAAGGCTGTTTATTTAACTGCTAAATAGTGGAGGGGGTTGTAAAATGGTCAGGGGTGATGGTGGAGGAATGTCCATAGCAGTGTCCAGGTATTAGTCTCACAGGTGCATTGTCCAAAAGGGCATAGGAAGTGGAGCTAGGGCAGTTTAAGGATGGACAGGGTGGCAAAGTGGGACAGGAGGATGACATTCAGGGTGGTCTCATTTCTTGGCGGGGTCTTGGCATTGTTCTCTGTCGTTGTCCTGGATTTCAGGGACCCCTTGCGGGGTGGTTCTCCATCTGCAGGGGGTGGGGTGCTGGTGTCGTGGTCCTGTGGCGTTGCCTCCTGTCCACTAGCGCTGGCGGAGGTAGTGGGCAGTTCATCGTCCAGGCTAGTGTCAGGGGCCCCTTGTGCCACAGTGTCCCTCCTGGTGTTCACAAGGTCCTTCAGCACCCCTAAAATGGTGCCCAGGGTGGTATTGATGGACTTGAGTTCCTCCCTGAACCCCAAATCCTGTTCCTCCTGCAGCCGCTGGGTCTCCTGAAACTTGGCCAATACCGCTGCCATCGTCTCCTAGGAATGATGGTACGCTCCCATGATGTTGGAGAGGGCCTCCCAGTTCCCCAGTTTTCCTGGGCCTCTGTCCCCTGAACTGTGTGCCCATGCCACTGCCCCCAGGTCCCTGCTGTTCTTGGGTTTGCCTGGGTTCCCTGTAGTGGTGGACACACTGCTGCTTGACGTGTCCTGGGGACAGAGGTATGGGCCCGCTGGGTAGGTGCTGTGCTGGTGTTTCCTGAGGGGGGAGGCTCTGTGGTGTCCTGTGACTGTGTCAGGGGAACCAACTGTCCCGAGGTCCCAGATGGGCCGGGCTGGTCATCTAGATCCAGTTGGACAGAGCTGCTGTCATCACTGTGGGCCTCTTCTGTGTGTGTGTGGGGGGGGGGAGTTGAACATGTCTGGAACCTCCTGTCCGGTGACGTTGGGTAGGGGTCCTGCAGGGGGGTAAAGGCATGATTATTGCATCTGTGTGTGCCATGGTGTGCCATGGTGTGCAATGGGTGGGTGACCCTGTACCCCAGTGCTTACATTCTTATGTAGGACCTTGTGTGATAATTGTTTTGGGGTCTGTGTGGGTATGTGTAGTGGACATACTTTGGTGATGGGTGCCCATGCTTTGTTGTTGCATGCAGGGCTTGGTGTTGGGATGTGTGGTTTGTGATAATAGGACATATGTGAGGAGTTGGAGTGATGGGGGTGAGGGCGAGGGTGGGGGTATGTGTTGGCATGCAGGTAGGGTGGGGGATATGGTAGTTAAAGATTTGACTTACCAGAGTCCATTCCTCCAGCTACTCCAGCGAGGCCTTCAGGATGCAGTATAGCCAAGACCTGCTCCTCCCATGTTGTTAGTTGTGGGGGAGGAGGTGGGGGTCTGCTGCTGAGTCCTCTGAACTGCAATGTGGTGTCTTGAGACCACGGAACGCACCTTCCCCCATAGGTCGTTCCACCTCTTCCTGATGTCATCCTGTGTTCTTGGATGCAGTCCGACTACGTTGACCCTGTCCACGATTCTGCGCCATAGCTCTATCTTCCTAGCAATGGAGGTGTGCTGCACCTGTGATCCGAATAGCTGTGGCTCTGCCCGGATGATTTCCTCCACCATGACCCTGAGCTCCTCCTCAGAAAACCTGGGGTGTCTTCACTGTGCCATGGGGTGGTGTGGGTGATGTGTGAGGTGGTGTCTGTTGTGATGTGTGGGGTTATGTTTTGGGGTGTGTGGTGTTTTGTGTGTGGATGTGTATGAGTGATGGTGTTGTGTGCCTCTGTATGCTGGTGTGGTCTTTGCTTTTCTGTCTCTCTACTTCTTCCAAATTTTTCGTTGTAAGAGTTTGTGGGTAATGTGGGTGTGTGTTTTATATTGTATTGGGTGTGTGGCCGCTGAACACCTGCATTTTCAGATTCGCACCGACCCGAGGACCACCCTCAGAGGATCCCTCGTCTACCGTCCTCCCGGACCTCGCGCCCCTTTCAGCGACACCATCGCCGACTTCATCTCCCCGCACGCCCTCGCCTCACCGGACTACATCCTCCTAGGCGACCTCAACTTCCATCTGGAACAAAACAACGACCCCAACACCACCACCCTGCTCGACAACCTCGCCAACCTCGGCCTCAAACAACTGGTGAACACTGCCACCCACATCGCCGGACACACACTCGACCCTATCTTCTCCGCCAGCAAACACGTCTTCTTCAGCCACGCCTCCGCCCTTCATTGGACCGACCACAGCTGCGTCCACTTCACATTCCGACGCGAGACCCGCCACCTCCGCACTCAACCCATCCCTCGCCGACAGTGGAACAAGATCCCTGAAGAGCAACTGTTCGCCGCACTCGCCACCAACCAACCCACCCTCACCACCGACCCCAACGTCGCAGCCCTCAACCTCACAAACTGGATCTCCAACTGCGCTGACAACCTTGTTCCCCTCAAACGCTCGCAGCGACAGAACAACACCAAGAAACCCCTCTGGTTCTCTGACACCCTCAAAGAATCAAAGAAAACTTGTCGCGCACTTGAGAAAGCCTGGCGCAAGGACCGCACCGCTGACAACATGACCGCCCTCAAGAACGCTACCCGCAAACACCACCACCTGATCCGCACTGCCAAAAGGAATTTTTTCACCGACAGACTGGACAAAAACAGCCACAACAGCAGAGAACTCTTCAGCATCGTCAAGGAGTTCTCCAACCCCAGCGCCAACGCCAACGCCGTCACGCCCTCACAGGATCTATGCGAATCCCTCGCCACTTTCTTCCATCGCAAGATCAGCGACCTCCACGACAGCTTCGGACACCAGACCCAACCTAACACCACCGAACCCACATCCCCGACCATCACCCTCAACAACTGGACCCACATCAGCACGGAAGAAACCAAATCCATCATGAACTCTATCCACTCCGGCGCCCCTTCGGACCCCTGCCCGCACTTCATCTTTAACAAAGCCGACAACATCATCGCCCCGCACCTCCAGACCGTCATCAACTCTTCTTTTTCTTCTGCTACCTTCCCCGAATGCTGGAAACACGCCGAAGTCAACGCCCTACTAAAGAAACCTACGGCTGACCCGAGCGACCTGAAAAACTTCCGCCCCATCTCCCTTCTGCCTTTCCCAGCCAAAGTATTAGAGAAGACCGTCAACAAACAGCTGACCACCTTCCTGGAAGACAACAACCTGCTCGACCCCTCACAGACCGGATTCCGAACCAACCACAGCACTGAAACCGCCCTCATCTCAGTCACAGACGACATCAGAACCCTGATGGACAACGGTGAAACAGTCGCCCTCATTCTTCTTGACCTCTCGGCTGCCTTTGACACCGTCTGTCACCGTACCCTAATCACCCGCCTCCGCTCCACCGGGATCCAAGACCAGGCCCTGGACTGGATCGCCTCCTTCCTCGTAAACCGCTCCCAAAGAGTCTACCTCCCTCCGTTTCGCTCAGAACCCACTGAGATCATCTGCGGCGTACCTCAAGGCTCATCACTCAGCCCGACACTCTTCAATGTCTACATGAGCCCCCTCGCTAACATCGTACGCAAGCACGACATCATCATCACCTCCTACGCCGACGACACCCAACTTATACTCTCCCTCACCAAGGACCCCGCCAGCGCCAAGACCAACCTACAAGAGGGTATGAAGGACGTCGCAGATTGGATGAGGCTCAGCCGCCTAAAGCTGAACTCTGAAAAAACTGAAGTCCTCATCCTCGGCAACACCCCGTCCGCCTGGGACGACTCCTGGTGGCCCACGGCCCTCGGCACCGCACCGACCCCCGCAGACCACGCCCGCAACCTCGGCTTCATCTTGGACCCCCTTCTCACCATGACCAAGCAAGTCAACGCCGTGTCCTCCGCCTGCTTCCTCACCCTCCGCATGCTCCGCAAGATCTTCCGCTGGATCCCCGCCGACACCAGAAAAACCGTGACCCACGCCCTCGTCACGAGCCGCCTGGACTACGGCAACACCCTCTACGCTGGGACCACCGCCAAACTCCAAAATCGCCTGCAACGCATTCAAAACGCCTCAGCCCGCCTCATCCTCGACGTACCCCGCAACAGCCACATCTCCGCACACCTGAGACACCTGCATTGGCTCCCAGTCAGCAAAAGGATCACCTTCCGACTTCTCACCCACGCACACAAAGCCCTCCACGACAAGGGACCGGAATACCTCAACAGACGGCTCAACTTCTACGTCCCCACCCGCCCCCTCCGCTCCTCTGGCCTCGCACTCGCCGCCGTCCCTCGCATCCGACGCTCTACGGCGGGTGGGAGATCTTTCTCCTTCCTGGCGGCCAAGACCTGGAACTCCCTCCCCACCAGCCTCAGGACCACCCAGGACCACTCCGCTTTCCGGAGACTCCTAAAGACCTGGCTGTTCGAGCAGCGATAACCACCCCCTTTGTCCCTAGCGCCTTGAGACCCGCACGGGTGAGTAGCGCGCTTTATAAATGCTAATGATTTGATTTGATTTGATTTGGGAGTGGTATGTGTATGTGTATCAGGTGTGTGTATGTCGAATTGTCCAATGTGGTTGTGTTTTGTAAATGTGTGTGTATTTTGAGCGCGGCGGTATGTACCGCCAATGGTTTACCGCGGTTGAAAGACCGCTGCGTGGATTCGTGGGTCGTGATAGTGTGGATGTATTCCTGTTGGCGTGACAGTGGAGGTTTTGTTATCGCCAGTTTATCACTGACCTTTGGTGTGGCGGACTTGTGTGGGTGTCTGGATTTTGGTGGATTCCGAGCTGTGGGTAGTAATAGCTGTAGCGGAATTCCGCGGCCGCGGCGGTGCGTTGGCGGTCTTCTGTACTGCAGTAAGCGGGATTTACCGCCAATGTTGTAATGAGGGCCTAAATGTTGGTGTTATTTGATCACTCTAAGTTATTTTCACTGATTTATTATTTTACTGATACCAATTTTCATGTTGTCCCTGATGTTATTTGTCAGATAACATGCTGCGATGCCAATAAATACGTTAATATTTTATTTCTAAACATTTCCTGTGCGCTGAATTACCACCTAAACAGGCTGCTCAAAATGATATCTTTCTGTACAGCACCTGAGACTGTGGTTAATTTTCATTACTGCCATTAATAATCATAGTTTGGCAAGAACTATTTTAAACAGAAAATTAATTGTCTTTGATTTTTTTTGTTAACCAAGTGACTCATCAATGGCTGCTAACTGGTCAGTTTTATAATGGCATGACTAGTATTTTAATGTCTCTGCCAGTACAAAAACTAGAAAAATTACCTAAAGCTGGAATGTTTGCCCCTTATCAATGCATACTTTAAACAGTAACTGTTAGAAGAAAGCACTCTAAAATGTGTTCCACATGTGCCCATGTGACCCCAGTCTGACAGTTAAAATAAACGTATTAATAAGTACAGACGATTCTGTGCAAATTTATATTTAAGAAGGATGTCCAGACCTCTGCAGAATACTCAAATGTGAACGTATGCCCGATACTTTCGCTGAAGAGGTGACAACCCCAAGCCTGCACAAAATGTATTTACATCAACTCTTTTCGAACCTTATCACCGTCCAAAAATGTTTTCTTCTCCATTCACTCTAAAGTGCCAAACCTCTTATTAATCTGACCTCACTTGCGAGCCAACAAGTTGACAGGTATGATCCTCGGAGGCTGTAACATGCCTTTCAACACGAACTTGCCCTAGAGGAGGCCGAAGGAGCCTCCACAGGACCGTAAAATCCCGCCAACGGGTGAGGGCGTCATCTTGTCTCGCACAGACTACGTGAAGACTACACCTCCCACAGTGCCTTGCGGTGACATCACATCTTCACAGGGCGAGGACTACACCTCCCAGCGTGCCTCGCTGCGAGATTGATTCTCCACAGGGCGAAGGCTACACCTCCCAGCGTGCCTTCCGGCGGGATAACGTCTCCCACAAGGCGAATACTTCACCTCCCAACGTGCCTTGCGGCAGGATCTAGTCTCCATAGTGCGAAAACTACATCTCCCAGCGTGCCTTGCGGCGAGACGCAGGGGCGCTTCCGGTGACCTTGCTTTGTGTGACAGCGCTGTTGCCATGTGACCCCGAAGTAGGGCGGAGTCAGGAGAGGCCGGGTGCCCGGGCAGGAAGGAGAGAGGCGCCCAGGCGAGATCTGCCCTTCCTACCCTCCAGCAGGCGGGCACATCGGTACTGCTCCAGGATGCAGAGTGCGAGGATGGCCACGGCCCTCTCCCAGAGGGCGATCTGGATCGCAGGGGTGCAGGGGTGAGTAAGAGGGCTCCTCTTGGGTAGGGGTGGTGATTGGGGCTCAGTTTGCAGGTTCTGGCTGTTTAGAGTACGTGTTTGCTCCTGAGAGGTGCCAGAACTCTCCCAGGAAATGTACTGCAGCTTTGCTCAGAAGTGCAGATCCTTTCCCTTTCAAATTAAATAAGCGCAGGTACTCTCCTTTCAAATTAAAGAAGTGCAGGTACTCTCCCTTTCAAATTAGGAAAGCGCAGGTACTCTCCTTTCAAATGAAAGACGTGCAGGTACTCTCCTTTCAAAGTAAGGAAGTGCAGGGAAGTGCAGGTACTCTCCTTTCAAATTAAAGAAGTGCAGGTACTCTTCCTTTCAAATTAGGAAAGTGCAGGTACTCTTCCTTTCAAATTAGGAAAGTGCAGGTACTCTTCCTTTCAAATTAGGAAAGTGCAGGTACTCTCCTTTCAAATTAAAGAAGTGCAGGTACTCTCCTTTCAAATTAAAGAAGTGCAGGGAGGTGCAGGTACTCTCCTTTCAAATTAAAGAAGTGCAGGTACTCTGTACTGTTTCATCAAAAGCACTGATTGTGAGACCTCACGGCAGGAGCAAGGCGAGCTAGGCAGACAGCACTTACTCCTACCCCCTCGGCTAGGGCGAGGAAAACTAACATAGAAAGAGGGAAGAGCAGACAGTCATAAAATAGACCTGTCTGTCTAGTAGTTCAATTATAGCGTCTCATCAGTGGCGATGGTGCTTTAAATATACACAGAACACCTGTATTAAGCATGATTGTAACTTGTATATCTCACAAAACAATGGACGGCTATGTGACACCTTCAGCCAAATTCTGGGACGTTGTAATTTTACTTTTTCCATGACAGGAATTAGCATTTTAACACCATGCCTACGCATTTTATTGGTTTTAAACAACAGGACTGGCTGCATGTGTCTCGCCAGTCAGGGACCACTTGACATCAACGCAGAAAGAAGCAGCAGAGTGAAAGACTGCAAAAGAAAGCATGGTGAGAGGGGGAGAAAGCGGTGCAAGGAGAAGAGAGAAAAGGAAGAAAGAAACCGGGAGAAAGGGAACAGGGAAAAAAGAATGGTGAGAGATACGTGGAAAGAATGGGAATAAGGATCTAGCGATAGGAACAAAGGAAAGAAGTAAAGGGAGATACACAGGAGAAGGAAGACAGTGCAGACACTAGGGAAGAGAAAGGAAAGTAAAGACAAACCAATTTGGAAAGTCTGAGAAAAACACAGTGAAAAAAACGCATGGGGGCACGGCAAAGCAGAAAAAGAAAGGAAGAAGCAGCGAAAGACTGAGGAGAGAGAGATACACTGGGGTGTGAGGAAAAAACTAGCTTTGGAGCAAGAAAAAAATAGAAAACCAGGTGGAAGAGAAACAAAATAAATATAAAGTAGGAGAGGTAGGGCAAGGTAGCGGAAGTAAACTAAAACTAGGAAGACAATTGAGAAAAGAAAGAGAAGAAGGACAACCAGATATCTATTGAACAGAAGAAAAGAAAATATGATGACATTAGGAGAATAAGACTGAGGGATGGACCATCAGATGGAAAAGAACAGGGATTAAAAAAGAGCTGTGTTGCAAAAGGCAGATGTAGGGATCAGAACAAAAACAAGGGGGCAAAGTGCAAGATGGTGGGAGTAGAATAAGACAGTCTCAAAATAGAAGATAGGACAAAAAAGAAGAGATGGAATGGAAAAAGCAGTGAGGTATAGTGAAAAAGACAAATGTGGAATAGAAAAACAAAGAGAACAAGTATTTACAATGCAACAGCTCTAACATTTAGTTGAGTTAGAACTATTGCAGTTGTAATGCAGAACTGGACTTTTTGTGCCACATAAATTGGTCAACCATACGCATAATTTGGATCCTTCTGTCATATAATTCCAGCCCACAGAAAAGATTACAACACATAGTTATAGGTATTTTGTAAGCGAAAATGGTATGGCAAATAAAAGGCCCTAAATCTATACAAATTCAAGCTGACAGCCTAAAACAAATCAAGCCAGCAAATGTAAAGCAAGAATATGTAATGGCAAGCAACAGGCTGAATGCATTCCTAGTTCAGATTTCAGAATGTACCTAAGATGTCTTTAGGCAACCAGACAGTTGCGATGCCTGGTAGGCTGCAGCCTAAAAAAACAAAATAACCTAGCTGATGGTGCACAGTCAGGGACAGGAAGAGTTGGAACAAAGTGTGTAGGATGGAGAACTGTAAATCTCATTTGAAACACAAAAATGCGATAGTAGGGAGGAAGAAATAGACAGGCAAATGTGAAGAGGATGAGAGAGACAGACTGTGAGAAGGACGAGAGAAAAAAACAGAAGAGAACTAGAGAGGCATAATGACTCAAGTGAGAAATCTAGATGTAAGAGAGGGAGAGACGGATGCTGGGCTTGAAAAGCAGGGGCAGATAAATGTAGAGAAAGACAGAAACATAGCAGAGAGGCATACGTAGGTAGGAGACACAGAGACACTGATAGAGAAGGGGGGCGGAGACAAACTGTGAGAGATGCAGATTAGTTGACTTTGGAGGCATTGTGGAGGGGATGGGGACTGAGCCAGTAAGGAAAGATCATGGAAAGGCAAGCATCCTGCAGGCCTTGTACTGAGCGTTCTGGTTGTACATGAACACACCTGCAAGAGAGGAACACTCCAGCTTGCCCGACATGCAGGGTTCTATACTGGTATGACAAGTGCCAACTTCACAGGACTGGGGCAGGCTCTGTTGGGAATTGCCCTAAATGTTGAAATAACAACAAGAGTTGTGATACAACAGTGTTGCTGGAGAGTCAAGGTGTGGACATTCAAAGTCGAGAGCTAAACAGTAACTACAAGCAAACAGGGCTGCCTGCTGGGTGGAAGGCCAGCATGGGTGCAGCATTGCCACCAAGTAATACGTAGCATCTCTTTATTCCCTCCTGTTCCAGTCTCTGCCGGACCCCAGTGATTGCTGCTCTCAGAACGTTGGGACCACGATGCTACTCTGCTCAAGCAGCTCAGGTAAGAAGTTGCAACCTCATATGATCTTGTCTGTTCTAACCAATGTAGGGAGTGCTTCCAAGTACCACATGGACCATTAGTCATTCATTATCAGGAAGAAGTCACTGACGATAATTGTTGACATGCAGGATGGAGGTTTGTCAACAAGTCATCAAAGAAGAGTGAGTTTTATTGGTGGCAAAGCTTTAAAACAAGGTTTAAAAATTACTTACCTGTAACTGGACTTCCCTTTATTAGTATTTTTATTATTCAGCTGTCTGAGGAGTTAGTGTTCTCTCCGGAGATACAAATAGAACTGACATTTTATGGTAGACAGCAGCCGGATCCACGAAATCCAAATCATGAGAAGGTTTTTAACATCTGTTACCCTTGTGAAATTAATGCAAGGCATCTGCTTCGGTGCATTATGCAAACAATTGTCAGAAAAAGTGGAGCCGCTTAAGGGACAGGGTGACCAAGGTAGGTCCAGAAGTGCTTAAACCAGCTGTCCAGGATACCCTGGAGTAAGTCAATGGGGTCCATATATTTTGACTGCGTTTGTTTTATGCAGATATCCTACAAATGAAGCATACATGGGGACCACTTGGTCCGTTTTTCAGGGAGTGGGCAGAGGTTACCATTCGCACGGAATGTCCTCTTCCATGGACCCATCACCAGCAGCTTTGCCCTCCCTGACAAGGAACAATCCTCTAGCCATCTGCCAGTTTTAGAATCCCTCATAAGAGGTCAATCTGGAAGTCTTTATGTAAACACAATAAAATCTGTGGCCGTGCTCTGTGTTCAGGGCAGGTGGGTACGTGGGAAGGAGCTGCTGGCTCCATCCAATCAGTGCTGTTCCACCCTGGCCTTTGATCTCTTTGTGTAAACTGCACCACCCCTCGGGGGATGAAGAGCTAATCCAGTTATAGGTAAAGGGCTGAGCGCAACATCCCTCCGAGCAGACAGGGCACAGGGTGAGATTACAGGTGTCTTCTGCGTGCAGGGAGAGCAGAGGGAGAGACTGCAGGTGTCTCCTGCGTGCAGGGAGACACAGGGTGATACTGCAGGTGTCTCCTGCGTGCAGGGAGACACAGGGTGATACTGCAGGTGTCTCCTGCGTGCAGGGAGAGCACAGGGTGAGACTGCAGGTGTCTCCTGCGTACAGGGACAGACTGCAGGTGTCTCCTGCGTGCAGGGAGAGCACAGGGTGAGATTACCGGTGTCTCCTGCGTGCAGGGAGAGCACAGGATGAGATTACAGGTGTCTCCTGCAGGCAGGCAGGGCACAGGGCGAGATTACAGGTCTCTCCTGCGTGCAGGGAGAGCACAGGGTGAGATTACAGTTTCATTAACAGGGATTACAGGTCTCTCCTGCGTGCAGGGAGAGCACAGGATGAGACTGCAGGTGTCTCCTGTCTGCAGGCAGGGCACAGGGTGAGACTGCGGGTGTCTCCTGCGTGCAGAGAGAGCACAGTGTGAGATTACAGGTGTCTCCTGCGTGCAGGGAGAGCACAGGGCTAGATTACAGGTGTCTCCTGCGTGCAGAGAGAGCACAGTGTGAGAATGCAGGTGTCTCCTGTGTGCAGGGAGAGCACAGGGTGAGATTACAGGTGTCTCCTGCATGCAGGCAGGGCACAGGGTGAGACTGCAGGTGTCTCCTACGTGCAGGGAGAGCACAGGGTGAGATTACAGGTGCCTACTGCGTGCATGGAGAGCACAGGGCTAGATTACAGGTGTCTCCTGCGTGCAGGGAGAGCACAGGGCGAGACTGCATGCGTCTCCTGCGTGCAGGGAGAGCACACGGCTAGATTACAGGTGTCTTCTGCAAGCAGGGAAGGCACAGGGCGAGACTGCAGGTGTCTCCTGCGTGCAGGGAGAGCACAGGGTGTGATTACAGGTGTCTCCTGCGTGCAGGGAGAGCACAGGGTGAGACTGCAGGTGTCTCCTGCGTGCAGGGAGAGCACAGGGTGAGACTGCAGGTGTCTCCTGCGTACAGGGAGAGACTGCTGGTGTCTCCTGCGTGCAGCGAGAGCACAGGGTGTGATTACAGGTGTCTCCTGCGTGCAGGGAGAGTACAGGGTGAGATTGCAGGTGTATCCTGCGTGCAGGGAGAGCACAGGGTGAGACTGCAGGTGTCTCCTGCGTGTAGGGAGAGCACAGGGTGAGACTGCAGGTGTCTCCTGCGTGTAGGGAGAGCACAGGGTGAGACTGCAGGTGTCTCCTGCGTGTAGGGAGAGCACAGGGTGAGATTGCAGGTGTCTCTTGTATGCGGAGAGGACATATGATGCGTTCACGAATGTCTCTTGTATAGAGGGAGAGTACAGAGTGAGTTGATGTGTGTCTCCAGTGTGCAGGGAGAGCACATGCTGTGAGCACAGGACGACTGCCCCTTGCGCCTGTGATTCTGTTCTTTGCAGATGTGAAGGTGACAGCAGGCTCTCATGCGTCCCTTGCTCCTGTGATTTTGTTCTGTGCAGTTGTGAAGGTGACAGCAGGCTCTGTGTCCCTTGCTCCTGTGATTCTGTCCTGCGTAGATGTGAAGGTGACAGTAGGCTCTGTGTCCCTTGCTCCTGTGATTTTGTTCTGTGCAGTTGTGAAGGTGACAGCAGGCTCTGTGTCCCTTGCTCCTGTGATTCTGTCCTGCGTAGATGTGAAGGTGACAGCAGGCTCTGTGTCCCTTGCTCCTGTGATTCTGTCCTGCGTAGATGTGAAGGTGACAGTAGGCTCTGTGTCCCTTGCTCCTGTGATTTTGTTCTGTGCAGTTGTGAAGGTGACAGCAGGCTCTGTGTCCCTTGCTCCTGTGATTCTGTCCTGCGTAGATGTGAAGGTGACAGCAGGCTCTGTGTACCTTGCTCCTGTGATTCTGTCCTACGTAGATGTGAAGGTGACAGCAGGCTCTGTGTCCTTTGCTCCTGTGATTCTGTCCTGCGTAGTTGTGAAGGTGACAGCAGGCTCTGTGTCCCTTGCTCCTGTGATTCTGTTCTGTTCTGGGGATGGGCTGACACAGTGGTACACACTAGGCAGCCGCCTTGGGCCTCCCTGGGGCATTATTCCCTGGAGGTTGTAATGAGCAGCACTCGGAGAACTCCTCCATCAGGGCTCTGCCTGGTGGTTCAGACCTGGCACCGAGGGGTGGGGGGGGGGGGGGGGTATGTGGGTCGTGGGTCTCCAGGTGAAAATATTCCCAAGGGACACACTGAGAGAAATAGCAAAGCGCCTCGAGTGGCGCTTTTGGAAGGGGCCTCCGGATGTCGACGCCTGCACGCCTCCCACCGCTCTGTTCTAAGAGTGTGAAGTTACAGAACCCCCTTATCCCCGTACCCTCATGCCTCCGGTGTGGAGGGGGCCCCCACACCCCATGAGTGACAGCGCGCCCTCCAGCGCAGCGTGCTTCAATGTCCCGGGCTGCATTCCTTAGACCCCCCCCCCCCCCACGTGCGGCTCATTATCAGTGGGTGAAAGGTCTCTGGTGACGTCACACATCGGACCCAAATGTAGGTGAAGGGTCACTGCAGAGACTGCACCACAGCGACAGCTCCACCAGGGCGTGCTGTCTGCGATAAGGGATGGTGCTGAGAGAGTGCACAGATGTCACTGCAGTGACAGCTGCACCAGGGCCCCTCCTGGGAGACAGCACTGCCGAAACAGCCGAATCCGGGGCCTGCTCAGAGACAGCAGGGGCTGGACGGCTAGAACGGTAACATCACTCTGAAGCTGTTCTCTCACTCGAATCCATTCCCCAGAACAAAAATAAGAAGCAATGTCAAAGCCAGTAGATCTGACTTTAAGGTGCCAACACAAGAATGCCCAAGCACGCAGTCTGGTAGTGCCATGTCTCTGCACACTACCCTTGTGAGTGCCTCCTAGGCCTCTGCCCTGTTGCTTTTATTTCCCTACCGTGGCTTCACGCGCCCTGCGGGTGGATCTGCTCGAGGGGTTCACCTCCGAAGGGGGGCATTGCTGAATGCGCCCCCGCTTCTGCAGTGGGGAAAAGGTGAGTAATTTCCTTGAGGACGGCGCGGATCACGCTCAATAAAATCTGCCACATCCGGATGAACTATTTTTGGGGATCCTTTCTCCCTGTTAATGAAACGCCCCCAAGCCGGTCTCCGGGGCTTACCCGGTTGGCTGATACCCAAGTCCTTGGCTGGGGAGGTGGCAAAGGCCTGAAGACCGGGCACCGGTGCGCCTGAGCATTGACTCCACCGCGGCCACAGGGGGCATGGAGTGCAGGGGGGACTTTGAGGGAGTTGCCCAAAGAAGGCCCAAGACTGGGGAGCACCCACATCAAGAGGCAGGAAGGGCGCCCCCTACAGGGCTGTTGGAGAGTGGAAAACTGGTGGGGGAAACCTCGGGGTGCTGACGAGAGAGGCACCTGGGGGTCATCGGCCCAATGCGAGAAAGCCAAATTCAGAAAAAGAGGCAGAAAGGACACGGTCAGTGAGACCGTTGGGGCAAACAGTCCACCAACGCAACCGGGAGCAAGAGACTCTGCAGAAGTGGAGGACGGTGGCACGGCTGAGAGGATAATCACGAAGATCTTCAGGTGGCTCACCATAAGCACTCGCAGAGCCGTCACCCAAGCCCTCACCACCAGCAAGCTTGGTTACGCAACCCGCCTTATGCTGGAGTCAACACTGAACTGACCAGAAGTCTTCAGACCGTACAAAACTCAGCCGCAAGGCCCACACTCAACCTCTCACCCCGCACAAGTCAAAGAGCTCCACGGGCAGCCAATCCACAAATAGGATCACGAAAATATGTCCGACCATATTCACAAATCATGGTAGCTAAAGACATGGGAAGCAAACCAGAGCAGTGCTTTTGCCAGTCAGTATTTACATCAAGGCACAAGAAGCCCAAATTCCACAGGAGAGCAAGGTCCTGCTCTGGGTGGGAGAGCAAGCTGAGTGGCGGGGACACCACAGCATTCGCTGGAGGTTTGAGCGGCATGAATGCTTCTGGGATCTGGCATAAAAATTGAGACACATATGTGCCACATGTGTGGGGGCATCTTGCAGTAGAGTGCCACTACAAAAAGGGAGCAGGGGAGGAAAAGGGAACAAATAAGAAGCAATAACCACACGCCTAGCGATGTAGGATTTGTGGCCAACACAAATCGATTTCACATAGCTAATGCACCCATATGCAGATCACAGCCCAGGGACTTCAGGTTTATCACAACAGAGCAGATACGCTGCTGCTGGAAGGATTTGAAGAAGGTTGGACATTTGAGGGGAAAGTGAACACGTGGAACGCCAAAGACGAGCAGCAGAACACCAGAAAGTTGAGGGGAGATCTTTGGGCAGATTGAAGGCCCATTCGTTTACTCTCCCTTAAAAAGTCAGATCATATCCCCACTGGGGGTGCTACCCAAAAACGACCCAGGCCAATACTGCCTGAATTTGTCACCTATCCGTCCCGGAAGGCGAGTCAGTGAATGACGAACTCAACCAAGAGTTGAGTACTGTTGCTTCCGTATCCATGGACAATGCCATGAGTTTTTCCTAAATTTTCATTTACATTCAGTGTGCTTCACACACTGCAGGTTAGACAGCGTCCAAATGAGAACACATATTTTTAAACAGAAATCTGAACTTTTTTGACTCCCTGCAATTGTGAGAAACAGTTTTCACAACATTTTCAGAAATGTACACCAGTGTTTTTATGCATTGTGTGGCATCCAGAATGTTTAAAGTGGACTCGTGATATACACATCTTTTAACTTCCTAAACTCTGCAAGCCCTATGATGAAGAATATAAAACTGAGATCATAATCTCGAGTTATTGCTCACTTCTCCCTCAAGCAGAGAAACTCTCAGTTTTTCTTGTAATCGCTTTGATTTTGGTATGGACGATAAATCGAACTGACACTAAACTTATATTTCCAAATATCTTCGTGGCATGCAGGAATAAACTCATTTTTGATTTTCACCTATAACAACCTACTTGAAATATTCTGCTCCCATTGTAACATAATTGATAAAGAACTTCTTTCTTGCAAAAGACATAAATTCTGTACAGAAAATGTAGATTGTGCAAAACGTCTGCAGAGAACTAAATCAGAGAATTTTAATCGTCATGATGAAGCATATTTCAGTGGAGGTTTACAGAAAGTTCGGCGCAAGTCATGTGCTCGCGTGGCAGGTTCAAGGTGTTTCAAAATGGGGCAGACGAAGCTACTAAGAAAGTAGGGCACAATGGTAGATTTTCAATGGAATCTAATGTCTGGGACTACAGACAAATATTCCTGAGAATCTTGATCGCATGATGTGCTTGTGAAAAACATCCGATTTATTTCCATTTGGACTTATCAAGGATCCGAGCGGGGGAATGTAGAATTCCGACCAGGGGGGAATGGGAATCGTAGATCCGCACATGTTGCTTGAGGCATGGTGCTTTTACGCCCAACCCACTACCATTACCCAACTGCAGGTTCTTCAAGGTTTGTCCTTAACGTCCTCTGACATGGCCTCACCTTGAAATTGAGATTTTCACACAGAGCCACGGCTTCCTCTTGTAACTTGAGAAAGAAGCTTTCAACCTTCTTGCTGTGCGGCTACAAAGTTATTCCTTCCAGAGTTGTTAACCATGGATGAAATGTTCTAAATATTTGATGGAAGAGTTAATAAATATGTTGCAGGGAGCTTCCAGCCATGCAGAGGGCCATTCATGAGTTACTACAGTATGCATATCAGTGTTCCCCTCCTGCAGTGAGTGTCCAAAGTCAGTCTTGTGCATTGCCAGATCTCTACCGAGAAGGCTGTGTCACTGCTGCGTACGCCCATCTAGTCCCAGATCTCAGAAAAGTCTTGAGCAAAAATTAGAATTCGAAATCTGCCAAGGAAATCTTGCAGGAACAATCATACACCACTGATGCCAAAGTGACTCATGTTTGCACAGCTTGTTCTGTGACTGTGGGCGCAGACTCAGCATCTGGGATTCTATCCGTTCATAGCACGCCAGTTTTACCTTCCACAATGCAAGGCGTGTGGGCACCTGGAGAAGAGAGAGGGGACTTTTCATCGCACCAGGGACATGGCCATAATAAGAAGCGAACATTTGTGTACCTTGTGTGTCAGTGCGTTCTCCTTAGGTTTTGGGATCGGGGCTTTCAGGCTGCATCTTCTTGCGAGGGACAGTGTTGGTGATGGTCGTGTCCTGGCTGCACCGTGCAAGTCGCGTGGGTGATGACCGCAGCGAGTATGCTCTGCTCCAGCGCAGTTACGCTCTCACAGAAGAGGACTTCAAACGTAGGGTGAAACGAAGAGAGGCTTCGTGTGGCTCTGTACCCTACCCCACATTGTCATATAAAGGTGGTGACTGTTCTGAACCTAAAATCTGTTGTTGAAGATGTGACAGAAAGATGTCATGTTGTGAACTGAAACTGTTATTGAGTACTGGGGTGTATTGTGATTTCTTGTGGGCAGAACAGTACATTTCTCTTTTTGTTCGAACAGGCCGTGATTGACAAAGATGGCATTGGCGCGGCATCAGCTTCCCAAACTACTGCAGAGAAGCAGCCACATGCCACGGTAGGTATCACCCTTCTGTACTGTGCCGTGGGTGGCGTGGCCATATTTGGGGTGGGAGAAGATTCAGAGTGTGTACGCTTAGCAGTGGGGATGATGATCAGACTTTGCGAGGACACAAAGAGGTGCTTAAGCATAGGCTAGACCTGGATCAGGGCTTGGAGAAGCAGAGGAGAATGCATAGTCTTGGATCAAGGTACATCCAGCTGGGTGAAGGATTTAAGAAAAGATGGCTGTTTTTTTGGTGTGTGGGTAAGGGCGGGAGTCATTAGAACATGTCCTTATTTTATTTCCCTTATCTCATGGAGGTTGAGTCTAAAGATAGGCTTGGTGACACCAAAGGACTGCCTGCCCTTTATATTGCATCATTTATTCCCAACTTGAATCCATAAAAAATGTTTCCAGTAACTTGCTGTAGTGTTTGAAGTGCATGTGGATCAAACAATGGTGGCTACAGTATGTTAGTATGACCAAACAGAAGAAACGTCTTTGTACCCCTGATTCTGCTTGGGGGGCTGGAAGTTCCAGATCCTGGTACCACTCTAGAGGTGGCCTTCCCTCTTTGATCGAAGGTCTTAGTTGCAGGGATAATCTGCGATATGGGATTTAGGAATAACCTAGAGATTATGGGCGCTTGATTGTCAGGCGAGTTTGGGGCTGGCTTGGTTTGCCAATATTATGCAGACATTCAGAGCCAGTTTGGTTTGCGCACAGCCGATGGCCGCAGGGGCGAGCTAAGCACTGCGTCGCACTCTGAGGAGCACCTACCTTGGTGAATGGTTCTGCTTTTACTTGATGTTGCTTGGGGCTGTTTTTTGTCTTGACAGTGCTGTTGGTTTGTTTACATTCTTTGACTGTTTGAGATTGCTACAAAGGTATGCCGGTCCTTTGCATTCAGTGTAACACAGACAGCAATTGTTGATATTATGACAAAATAGGAAACTAAGGACAGAAAAAGGCTGTGCAGTGAACCACTGATTAAACCTTCCAAGCTGGTCATGGTCACACCATTGAAACAGCGCCACTCTGGTAGCAGACATCTTGCCAATGGTGGCTCTGTTATATAAGGACTGGTGATGTGGTGGGATTATCAGAAGTAATAGTAGGCACTCTGTGTGCCACACTGAGCCGGATTCTTCCAAGCTAGCCCTTCTCTGCAAGGTCCTCCCTGGGTACCTATCCTGCCAACTATAAAATACAAAGTTCTGCTACTGGACATACTCAGCAGGCCGGAAGAAATGGAGGAATTTGAACAACGCTAGAATTTGAGAACAACATTTGAGAATAAAACCTAAATATCTTAAAACGTAAATGAAACTTCCAGGGATGTTTTTGTCATACAGTGTGCCGCCAAGTTAGAGTGTAAGTCTGCAGGCTTGGCCGTCTCCTGGTGACTGACAAGTAGATCGCACAGAGATCTTGGGACACAACCTTCCTTGATATTCACGGTTCTTCGGACACTCTTCATGTTCATTTTGAAACTTTTACCTAGATAGGAAGGCCTCCCCGCCTATACAAACAATTTCTGTGAGTATTGGGTTAACTTGAGCGGCGCTTGACTGAAAATCAGGTACACCTCTGACAACGCTTAGACTTGAAGTCTTCAACGAGGTCTGTTAAAATCAGAGAATTGTATTTCATTAGCCTACGTCTGGCTTTTTAGGCTAGTGACTGAATCCATTCTACAAACCACTTGGAGACAGAGTATTCCAGTCACACGTATGAGCCTTGGAAGTCCTCCCCATGGCTGCTTTTAAAGTTCAGCCTGCTGTGACGTCACAGGATGGCAGAGGGAGCAAAGGAGGAGGAAATACAGTGACAAGATGGGTGAGATGATGCGGTGAAGTGAGCAGTGAGAGTGTAGGAGACCGTAAGCCAAGTGATGGCAGCGAGCACAGTAAGACGTGTAGTAGCGATTATTGAACATGAAGGGATGATGTGATGCCACTGAGGATGGGCACGGTGAAGAAGCATCAGGTGAAGAGCAGACAGAGACTAAAGAAAGGTGGAGAGGAGAGAGAATGGGATGTCATGGACTGTTGGGAAGGAGAAACTGTGGCTCATTGTTGTGCCATCCTTTTATATTTTGTTTTATTCTCTCTTTGCATTTCTAGGAGTCCAAGTCTTTCGCTGTTAGCATGTTCAAAGGTCAGATGTGCATGGAGCAAGTTTTCCCCTACCCTTCAGGTAACACTGGGACGTCTATATGTGTTTTGCGTCTTTATGTAAGTAGAAACCCCTACCTCTTTTTAAGTAAAAACAAAAGAAAAAAGGTGTTCATGTAATGTTAAAGTGAAGCATCTTGGGTCCACCATTCATAGGTGAAACATGGTAAATAGTTTTTTGTTTGTTTGTTTTTAAACAATGAGTTAGGAATGTTCAACTAATTATCGGGGAAGAGGGATAATGGCCCCTACCGATGGGTTTACAAGTAACTTCCTGCTGTATGAGGCAGCAGGATCCCCTTTCCACTGGGAAACACATTTCCCTGTCCAGGGGATAGTTACTCACGTCCTTACGCATTGTATATGGTCTCCTACCATGCAGTAACAGGAGCCCCTACCCACGGCAGATCACAAATGAATATCCGTTGGGGAATAGGATTCTCGGTCGATAAAGTATCCATTCCCCAATCTACGATTCACAGGTTTCCCTCTCTATGGGATAATGTGTTTCCCTCTCTGTGGGATAATGTGTTTCTCTCTCACTGGGATGGCAGGTTTCATCTTCACAGATGGGTGGAGAGTTGCTTGTTCCTCTGTCCATAGTGTCACGGGTCTCCTTTCCATGGAGGTAAGGGGTTACCCTAATCATGGGTTGATATGTTGTCCTGTTTTTGTAGGATGCTGTTCTGTCCATGAGGGAGGTATCATCCCTTATGGCTCTTATGGGGTCCTTTACTTATTAATTAGATGGTCACCCCCACAATGCATGGGATAACGAATCTCCATGTGGTAGCCAGTGCTCCATCCACAGGGTAATTGGTTTAAATATCCATGTTTAAATATCCATTTTTGTTAACCATCAGATTGCACCTTGCTTTAACCACTGGATCTCACCTTCCTTTTTTAGTTGCCATTCTCTTTTTCAGGGCCACCACCCCTTCTCTTTTTTATGGCTGCCGCCCCTTCTCTTTTTCATGGCCACCACCCCTTCTCTTTATCATGGCTGCCGCCCCTTCTCTGTATCATGGCTGCCGCCCCTTCTCTGTATCATGGCTGCCGCCCCTTCTCTGTATCATGGCCGCCACTCCTTCTCTGTATCATGGCCGCCACTCCTTCTCTGTATCATGGCTGCCGCCCCTTCTCTGTATCATGGCTGCCGCCCCTTCTCTGTATCATGGCCGCCACTCCTTCTCTTTATCATGGCATTCGTACAGTCTCTTTTCCATGGCAGTCTCACAGTCTCTTATCCCTCAGGGTAACAGGTTTGCTTTTCTTAGATTCATTTGATCCTCCTATCGATGAGGTGACTAGTTTCCATTATGATATGTCAGATTCTAATATCCTCTGGATGAACAGTTCCTTTTTACTTGTGGTAAAAGGTGGCCTTTCAATGTGCTGAGAGGGGAAAAGGGTACCCTCTCACCCAAGCAATACAGTTCAGTATTTCCATAGTACAATAGAAAATGAACAAGATGTGTTTACGCTGCTGCTATTTCCGGGTAGCTTTGTGCCACAAATGCTCAAACTTGCAGAGGAAAAGGATGCAGTATATTTGCCAGTGAAATGTTCTCCCCAACTTTCTTACTCACTGTTGTTTTCCCACTGCAGTGCTCAATGAGGAACAGGCCCAATTCCTGGCTGAGCTTGTCGGACCCGTCTCCCGGTTCTTTGAGGTAGGAGCCCAACATCTTTATGGGGTTGATTAAACAAAGGTGTACGCGAAACAAGCAGCAGAAGAGGCCATTGGTCACACGAGCGCCAAACGAACCGTGCAGACAATGCACTGACCATTCGTATGTGTCCTGTCAGAAACTCCAAATTAAGACTACTCCCTCTACCTCCTTGTTGGTCATTCAAACCATTGTCCTGTGCAGGCATCTGAGTGATGTCCAAAGATTGCAGTCTCCTATCTGTATTTTGTCACTGGCCCACGGATCACTAATGTCTGTCCATAGAACTGGTATAGGAATAGGAAGAGTAATCTAGAGGTTCACATGATGAGAACTTGTGCTTTGTGTTAATCTAAAAACAGGTTTCCTTTATTAACCAGCCTTCTCGTTCCTTGATCTCAATCTCTTTAATCCACAATCCCAGACTGTGAATAACCCAGCCAAGAATGACGCCCTGGAAATGGTTGAAGATCACACGATGCAAGGCCTGAAGGAGATGGGGGCTTTTGGACTCCAAGTCCCCTCTGATCTGGGAGGGCTGGGCCTAACCAACACACAGGTGAGTTGAAGCTGATACTTAACGATTATACTAACAACACATGATTTTCAGAGAAATTATGCATCAGGCCCTCTAGAAAATTAATTTACAACCCAATCAATGCCTGATACAATCACTGAGGGATGGGACTTAAAGAAGATAACACAATCCTAGGAAGGAATGCATAGATATGATCTAGTTGAAAAAGCACAAACATTTGCAAATGGGATCACAGAGAAAAAAGTTGACAACCAGAGACAAAGGGCAAGAAACACTTCAGCAACCAAGCAGCCGGAAACGAAAGAAGTGCAAAGATACCCAGCATCAACATGACTGCCTGTCAGCCTACAGGCTATACCCCATCACTGACAGAATTTTAAGTAGAGTCCAGAGCGAGGGTCTCCAACCTTTTCTGTAATAATAGTTACTTATGTTCAGTGAAAATCATGCTGAGCTGCTAATATTATTAGTGTTGTTTAGACAAGATTAGCGGCACCCCGTGCAAGACTGCAAGTGGTGATTACCTCAGTGAATCAGGCAGGGTTGCAAGTAGTAATGCAAGGAAGGTTTTATCAATTTGGAATATAGATATGTTTTGGAAATGTAACTTTTTTCTTCAAACATCAGCTAATTAGCTTTGAAATATAATTTCATCTTGAATACACAATTTTAACTTTGGTGTACATATGTTAATTCATGCGAGCCTCTAATTTAGTAGGCTGGACTGCGCCACTTTTATTTAACTGGAGAGCTACCAGTAGCTCTCGAGCTACTTGTTGGAGAGGCCTGCTCCAGAGGGTTTACACCCTGCCTCCTTAAACCCATAGATAAAAAGAACTGTACAGCAATGTCGAATCATTTCTTTCAATGTTTCTGCATGAAGAAGCACTTCCTTACCAAACCTGAACAAGGCCACTGTAAGTGGGGTGTCTGAATTAAAACTCTTACTGGACACTATAAATCTGATCAATACATTTAAAGCTTCAGACTCTTAACCTACATCCTAGACACACAAATGGCAGTTTATCATCTGACATGAATTTAGGGGAGGGCCACTGATTCACTGAACAAGAACTACAGCATCACAATAAAACAACCGGCCAAGAAAGGAGCAGTTGTCATAAAGAACACAGCCGCATATATACCCAGAAAGTTCAGAGCCTGCTTTAAGGTACAAGGTCTTGCTCAAAACTGCAGGGAGAAGCAGTGAAAGGCAATACATAAAGGAACTAGATAGCATATTCTGACCAGGCTCCAGAAAACACAGCATCTACCCCATTCGGCTTGCTCCCAAAGCTACATAGGATAAACAGTCAAGGGGCCTTACCATTGATGCTGAGGGGGAACATCTATGGCTTAAATGAAACAGATACCGAAGCAATTCATGAAAAGGACCCTCAGTTAAATCCTGGACTCTATTGATTTGCTAAACAAACCAAATTATATTGTCGCACTACAAAAAGGAATACTACTTGCAACAATAGATGGGTAGTTAATGTACGTCAGCATGACAAGAATGGGGCTAAAGTCTTAATAATGACATTGGAGGTCAGAACCGTCTTACCGACACTGCAGTCAAGTGCCTATAGTTCATTTTGACTCACAACTGTTACACATTTGGAAAGTGCACACACCTTCAAAAGATCTGTGCTACAAGGGGAACATAAATGGCACTTCAGTTTGTGAACTTAATCATCACTCGGCTGAAGAGCAACTGTCTTGTTGCCCACGACAGCAGACCTTTCCAATACCTCCACTGTAATCATTTGGCCTGCAGGACAAATGGACCTCATGTAGCATTACAGCTTTTGAGGCATTTCACATAATCATTAAACCTCAAACCTGTAAACTCTCCAAAAAGAGTATGTTCCTCGGATACGTCCATCATAATAAAGGGCCACTGGCTACATATCACTGTATGCAGCAAACCAGCAGGCAGAGGCAGCTCACTGAAGAGCGACCACTTTCACAGAAGTGCGCCACATCTATAAACCAAGCCATCATACAACCTGGTAGGTTCATTTACAACCTAATCAATACCTGTTATAGGCTCACAGCGAGGAGTCCTTGAGATCTGACTTCCTAAACTATGGTCACAACCACCATCAGCGGCATTCAGAGAGAACCCACAACCCCTCTGGGAAGTCTCTTGAGATACAAAGTGAAAGAGGCCCAAAACTGGGTCCATAATCTCGTCTAGTACAATCCACAGATAGAAAGTATAGGATCGTTGGGGATTTCCAACCAGTTCTGCAGCAAGATGAACCACTGTAAGAGGTCTGCCCAAGTACCACCCTCCTTATCTGAAAACAGTTATTGTTAGAAGCAAATTACTGGGGAGAATGGAACTTGTCTGAAAACAAGCAGTATTTCACCCGCAGAAACATTCACACTTGATATGAATCTGGGATTCCTTACATCTAGCTGAGCTAAAAAACAAAAAAACAAAACAGAGGTAATTCACATGTGCCTGAAACAATATGATCTATTTAATCAGCAGCTAGTATGAAGGGGACTCCAGCCAAGCACTAGTTAAGTGAATACATTGTTGCCATCGGGGCTACAAGGATTTACAAAGATTCAGCGGTGTGTCCTCTCTTCTTTTGCAATGAACGCACAACATTCAATATCAAAGCGTTGTCGTACTGAAAGGTGACTTCAAGACAGAAAGGGATAGGAAGAGTTATGAATATGTGTTCGTTCAGCACACTGAGGGATGGTGTGAACGGATACCACAGCTTCAAGAGTCGCTGTTCTCACAGATGAACTAATCCCCACCTTTCCGTTCAGAGATAACGAGGCTATGATATTTTAGTTTGGATCCTGTCTTCTCACACTCTAAATTACTTGACTTCACATCTGATTGAATTTCTACTGCTGACCCAGCTTATTGATAGGTGTATTGAGATGGTAGGTGACTAACGCCACCCATGTCCTGCGGACTTAATATAAAACTGACATTTCCATAGCAACCCGGAGGCATTGGCCAGGCTTGTGAGTAAATCTACATAGCTCTGCCCCTAAGTCCCACAGATTTTGGCTTTATACATGACTTGGCTCCACCTCAAAGCCAGTGGCTTAAATAAGCAGGCTGTAGCCAGCCCTGCTGCCCTCTTAGAGGTGTGTCTACTGGTCCTAGCCTTGAGCCTGCCTGGGCACATTTCATTGAAACTAGCTGGATTTTTTACTAACTACATACCACATTGCAGACCTTTCATCAGAGGCATAGGCCCACCATGTGAATAACTGTTCACCCCTACCTTGCACCCCAGAAGCATGCGCCTAACGTGACCGATTGTGCGCAAGCCCCACTGGCCTTCCAGTGACACTGACTTATCATGTCATATATTTACAGCTTTAAAACACAAGAAGATTAAGTAATTTGCCAAGAATTGCATCATTTTGGGTCACGTAACAAAGCCAGGAGTAGAACCCTGGTCCCAATGTCTGCAACCGTGCAGATGAGCCGAGTGTGAAATGCTGGTGTTATCGTTGTTGGGTGTGTGTGAGTGGCTGTGACTTTGAAAGGCGAAGCCTCGAGTGAGTCACAACACACCTTTGTCCTCTGTGAACAATAAGTAGCAGATTACCCTGTGCTGATCTGCATGTATAGTTTTGCTGTTTTTCATGAGTGTTGTCTATAAAAAGATACCTAACCAAAACTGGAATACAAGAGTTGAAGGGGCTTTATGGCTTTCAGCAGAGGCAGAGTTATTTTTCTTTGTCATTGTTACTGTGAGGCAGTCAACAGTCTTCTGTGATGCAAGTTTTGCTCTGCGACGGTAACAACATGGAAGAACCTCTGAGTGCAGTAATAACTGTGTGAATGTGTGTTTATTAGTTCATTTGTAATATGGGGTAATGTAATATGAGTAATTGCAGTATGAGTAATACAAGTTAATCTAATATGAGTAATTAAAAATGAGTCATATTAATAGAAGTAATTGGGCCACCAATCTTAATGTGTGACCACATATGATCACTACAAACACACAGCTCCCCTCCCTCCTGTGAACAGTCTTATCTCTCCCAGCCATAGTCCATGCACGTACTATGACCCACCCAGTATGTAACCAGCCTATCCCGAGGCCTAGCGTGTAACTAGCCTGCCCGACCCAGACACAGTCCATACAGATACTATAGCCTACCGCAATCTGTAACTACTTTGTGTCTGCGGCTTGCTGCACGAACATATCATCGGCTACCCATTAATTGACCCAGTGTGTAACTAGCCTACCACTCATGCATACTGAGCTACAGTTAGCATTGCCCTCTAATGTACACAGGCACAATCCTTACTGTGACCTGTATTAAAATATGACCAATTGCTCTCTCTCCTAGGCATGCTTCAAACACATACCCTGGATCACCTAGGTGGTCACCCTCCTGCTTCTCCCACACATATTGGCAGATCCGACTAGAACAGTGAGTGTGTCTAGCCCCTATATTTGTAAGTGTGAAACGACTACCTTTTTTCCTGTCTCATTTGTTTACAGTACGCCCGACTAGTGGAGATAGTGGGCATGCATGACCTTGGTGTGGGCATCACCTTGGGGGCCCATCAGTCTATTGGCTTCAAGGGCATCCTTCTCTTTGGGAACAAGCAGCAGAAGGAGAAGTACCTTCCCAAGTTGGCCACAGGTGAGGAGGGTATCAGAGTGGATGATGGTGGAAAAAGGGGCCACTGTGGCAAGCCTTCAGAAGAATGACCACTGTGTGTGCGGGTCCATAGAAGGATGGAGATTTGAATATGCTCTGACAAGGGTGATCCTAAAGAGACCACAAATATTCACAGGGGGAGAGTTATCTAGAGCTAAAGGAATGAGTGAACTGTGCACAAGTAAATTGGATCAGGAACAGCAGGAGTGTGGAGATCCTCCCCAGGAAAAGAGGTTGCACAAGAGCCTGCATGACCTGAAAGTCGATAAGAGGAGGGGAAAAGGGAAACGCAGTGCTGGCCTTTATCCACTTGTAGTCTATACGTGTATTGTGTTCATCCTAGAATGGTATGTCTAATGTTGATTGATGTACTGAAATCTATAGAGTGCCCTCAAACCAATTAGTTTGAGCAAACAAAACTACAAAATAAATAATAGCCTCCTCTGGGTGGGAGGAGGAAGCCAGCTTTAGGCAGGAAGGAGAGCCCGTTTTGGGTGGGGAAGGATGATCTTCCTCTAGGTCGAAGAGATGTCCTGTGGTAGGGGAAGATAGCCTGCTGTGGATAGGGAGGGATTTCCTACATGTGGCGGTATATCAAGATTCGTCACCGAGATCCATGAGAGAGTCGAGACAGCAAAAGACATATCTGAGGCACTGAGATTTTTAGGTTGTCACTGTCTTGCTCTACTTCTACAGGAGAGACAATCGCTGCATTCTGCTTGACGGAACCTGCTAGCGGCTCAGATGCTGCCTCCATCAAAACCACTGCGGTAAAGAGCGAATGCGGCAAGTACTACACCATGAATGGAGGGAAGATCTGGATCAGGTGAGAGATTGCCAAAACTCTGCCACTGCAACAGAGTTAGTGTGATCGCAGACTTACATACTTCACAACCTTGAAACCGTAAACATATGCTACAGAACATACTTCAACATCACCTGGCTTGTGAACTTAGGATTGGTGTCTGGGCTGTGTTGAATTTGGATTTAATGTTCTACCTCATTCATTCTTTTAGCAGTTCTGTGCGCAGTTGGTTCAGCACATCTCAACACTTGTGTATGCAGCCATGTCCACGGTACACAGTTGAGTGCTTATTGTCATGTATGCTGAGCTTGCTTATAGCCAGTTGTAAGACGTACATGGTATTGTCTAATGTGTTGCAAGATTGTGTGCTGCTGTTTGAAAGGGAGGCTGAGCGAGGTGATATGCAACTAGGTGATGTACCTGCACTGTTTTGGATTGATGGTTAGTGTTCTGTCTAACATTTCCTGCTAGACGTGTAGATGTTCTGCACACAGATGCACTGGATGCATGGTTGTCACTTGGAATCAGGCCATCTGATAGACAATGCCAGCCACACACACTCAGGTCCATTAGAATCTACTCAGCTAGGTTAAAGTCATCACCCACTACAATGCAGTCAAACGTCAAAGCTTGGTTAGGCCCCCCCCCTCCCCCCTCACTGAATCCCACAAACATGGCAGATTCAGACAAAGATACCCAACACCCAGGACCAGTTGGGTTTCTGACATATGCTGTCTGGCCATCACCTTACCTCCTTTTTTTTTTTTTTTTTTTTTTTTTTTTTTTAGCATAGGGTTGTAGTACACAGGCATACCCCAGAGTGCCCTCCGTAAAACAGGTAATGTAGGGGTGAGTAGTCATTGAATATGAAACCAAGATGGCAATTGCTCACCAGGGACCCTTATGATGATAACTGTGCGTGTTCAGTGCTTTACGCCATCTGCTCTAGAGCACCTTTCTAATTCATAGCTGCCTTTATGAGACTTCTTATTAGTCCTCTCAATTTTGCACCCTTTTTGTGCGCCTCCTACTTTGTCTAGATCAAACTCATTTTTTATAGTTGTTGGGATGAATTGTACGACTCTCTGCTTGCCGTAGGATTCTGTGCAGCACAATATCAATATGGGACCACCGTTTAATTTTCTTTCCTCGTCTTCCACTCTTATCATAGGAAGATTATATGATTACAGTGGAAACAAGCTTAAACAGGCAAGGGGATCGGATTATGTTTGTAACCTGATGAGTGCCGTGGTCTACTGAGGCATGAGCCTGCAAGATCTGTGTAATGCGAGGGATTGGTCTGCTATGTAGGCTAGAGACTGGCATTTATTTGTAACCTGGGGTAGCTCTGCTGTCCAAAGCCTGACTCTAGATATTACAAAATGTCAGTACCGCCTGATTTCTGAACCTTTGAGACCTGGGTTTCGTGAGAGCTAGCTCTGTTGTTTGAGACCTGAGCTTGCATGATCTTTGTAACATGAAGGATAGTTCTTCTTTGTGAAACCCAAACTTGTAATGCCTGTGTTCTTGAGAGAGGGCTCTACTGTATGATTGGCGAACGTTTTGATCTAAGAGTCTAAGGCCAGAAAATCTTTGCAGCTTCAGCAGTAGCTCTACAGTTTCCTGCTCTAGTAAAATCAGAAGAAAGGTTCTACTTTCAAAAGCCTGGGCTCCACTCACAGAAGCCTGAGCTTGAAGAATCTGATAGCTCTGCTGTCTAAAACAGGACTGGCTGGGAAAATGTGATAATTTCCACCCTGTTAAAGGAGAGACTCACTAACAAACTTGAGTGTCTCGGCCTGAGCATGGTATGCACATTTTCTGTGTGCCCCCCTAGCCACTGATGGAAGAAGTTGTGAAAATGATTTCTGTGGAAGTACTTTCACACCTGTTTAGGTGTGATACTTGCATTCACCACAACAGTCCACAGTGGAGGAAGAAAACTGGTGCAGCAGTGATGCCCACTGGGTGGTCAGGGATAATCCAGACTGAGTTCTTGAATGCACATGCAGTTCTTTTCTTAGCCACATAAGGTCACTGCAGTGTCCATTGCTGCAACAAATAGAGCATTAATCAAAGGGCCTTGATTGCTGCAAACTAAGCTGTTTACTAAGTTTGATAAGAATTGGTGGGGGTTTGCTGATGTTGTGCCACCCGCAAACTTTAGTGCATGTAAAGGAAGGGGAACTAGGAAAGCGCAATAACTTTTGAATAAGAACATGCTTGATAGATATATATATATTTTTTCTACATAGCAATGGAGGCTTGGCCGAAATATTTACTGTGTTTGCCAAGACACCAGTGAAGGACGAGACCACTGGCGAGATTAAGGACAAGATCACTGCGTTCATTGTAGAGCGCAGCTTTGGAGGTGTCACAAGGTGAGTGTTGTGTTGCTTCCCCCACTTGCTGCCTGACTCAACATCACCATTCCTTCCTGGGACAAAGGGCGAACCAGTGGGATTCTGCATTATCCATATTAGTTGCTTTCCTATTCGCCAACACTTTTTTCCACTCGTGCTGCCTTTGACTGTATCCCCTCTTCTCGATAGGGCGTACAAACTAGTTGGACTCTACACTCCTATATTTCTCCCTGCAACTAGTAGTGCTTGTTAGAGTGCACACTAGTTTCCCGTGACAATAGTCCTCATGTACATTAAAAACAAAGTACAGTTGAAAGCTCTGCATGCCTGCTGGGCTACTGTAACCAGTAACTGCTGAACTGTCTTCACTTCATAGATTTCTGTGTCCCATGCCTGACACTTGTGACATTTTGCAGCTGCCAAAAACACCTCTTGCTGACTTGTTCTTTTACAAGTGTTGAAACCCAGTGGAAACATAACCTGTATTTATATAGTGTGGCACACCAGGTACTCGGATGGAATTGAGATTCTGAATTAAGCCCTTAATTGTTTAAACATTTTATCCTCCTCTCTCCATCCTGACACTGACAGCCTTCAGTGACCTCTCCTGCATACAAAGCTGTGTGGCGGAGAGGGAGAACACAGTCGTCAACAAGGAAAACTGTCATTGGGTTTTCATCTGGAGGTAAAATGGTTTTTGAGGTAGAGATTTGAAGGTTACTTCTGAACTGATAATGAGTGTACATATTGCCAGCTGAATGAACTAGTCTGATATGCAGCTCATTTGAATTTAGTTAGAACTAACCTATTTTAATCGCTGGGCAAGTGCCTGTCTGAGAGTAAAAGTATCTGTGCTGCTCCCAGAGTATGAATAGCCTATTTTTGCTATAAAATGGATCCTAGTACAGATTTATGATACTGTGTCTAGCAGACTGAGGCTAGTAGTGAGTTGGGCACTATAACTAGGCTGCTCTCTATTATGGTAGCTAGTCTGTTGTGCTCCATCCTGGGATCATTTACTCAGGGTGTAAAGCCTGAAAAATTTAATATTACTTGTAAGTAATTCATTTCAGGTTAAATACTGATGAGCTTTTCACAAAAAGATAGACTAAAGTAGTTCTAAACATGTGTGGGACGTTCAGAGTTTTAATGGCTACTTGAAAGCACCAGAAGGCCAGTAATCTAAAATAGCACAAAGGTTGGACATCTCTGAGACTGCCTCCCACAGTAAACTGGTGTTTCCTCTACATTTGCATGTTTCTTGACCCATTGACTATTCCTAAACCCTTGTTCTCTTTCCCTTGACTTCTTCCCTTCTCTTTGCCATGGCCCAGCGGCCCCCCAGAGAAGAAGATGGGCATCAAGGCCTCCAACACGGCTGAGGTTCACTTTGACAACGTGCGCGTGCCAGCAGAGAACGTGCTGGGAGAAGTGGGCGGTGGCTTCAAGGTGGCCATGAACATCCTGAACAATGGTCGTTTCGGCATGGCAGCCGCGCTTGCCGGCACTATGAAGGGGGCCATTGCCACTGCGGTGAGTCTGAGGAGAGATGAGGGTGGGGCACTATTTATGGAAACAGAGCATGTAAGAATGTGATGCTTATCACTTGTCTTTTTAACAGATCACTTAGTATGTGGTCCATTTCAGTGTCTAGATCTAATCAGTTTGCTTCCTACAGAATATACCTTGCATGCAACACAATTGGCAGATTTACATTGTACCCAACCATTTGGTTTTTCTTTCTTTAAAAGTTTCTGTAGTTGTATACCCGCGACCTTACAGCCACTTCATAACCCTTTTTTACATCTAAAAATTGTATTTCCTTTAGCTGTAATACATGTTCTCTCTGCCAAGAAGATTTGTACAGGTAGTTAAAAGGCTTTGATTGTCTGCTCAACATCTGGCATAGATGGTCTAGGGTGCTAAAATGCTTTATCCTTTAACAAAATGTGAATTTTCAAATTGGAGAATATATTTCTGATCCTTCCCTGAGAGCATTCTCCAATCTGTACAATTTGGGACGGTTTATTTATTTTGATTATCTCGGTTTCAGTCCCCTGTTAGCTTGTGTTGCCTCTATTCTGATTGTACGAAAGTGCACCTTTTTGACATAGTCACCCCCACTTTTTGTCTGGTAATTGAGCAATTTTGACTGAAAGTGCTAACCAGGTCCCCAGTGCCAGATCTCTTTCCCTAAAACGGAGCAATTGTTCCCCAACTGGCAATACCAAGGGCTGCAACATGCATTGTGCCACCCTTAGCCCTCACCTAGCCCATGCAGACTGCCATTGCAGGCTGTGTGCCTTGGTGCAGCTAAAAAGTGAAAACACGACATAGCACACAGCCTGTGTGCCATGTCCCCTAACACTGCGTGCAGTATATGCAAGTCACCCCCATACAGTAGGACTTACAGCCCTAAGGCAAGGTGCATTATGTTACATGTGAAGGCATACGTGCACAAGCAGATATGCCCCTGCTATGTCTTTGTTGATTCTTAGACATAGTGAGTGAACAGGGAAGCCATTTTAAGTACAAGTGCTGGACACTGGTCAATTCGAGTTCCCCAGCTACATGATGGCTTCACTAAAAATATGGATGTTTGGTATCGAACATTTCATATTAATAAAGCCTCACTGATTCCAGTAATGGATTTATTAATACATGCATCCAGAGGGCACCTTAGACCGCCCCCTGAAAACCTACCTGTGTGCAGACTGCAGACATGAGTCTGACCCCCAAGGGTCAGAGCCCTTGCTCTTGGGCAGTGAGAAACAAAGCCTGCTCTCTGAGAGCTGTGTTTACACACCCCACCGAACAGGATGACCCGCAAATCTAGATTCCAAGGCCATGGGCTTCAAGGAAGACCACCACCCTTGATGTGCAGATCTGGATTTGCTCAGAGAAGAGATGCTGGCCCCCAGGGCTCATTTGGCACCTGGACAGGTGGGAAATCTAGTATTCAGAGAGGTGTGTCCATCCGTTAGGTCAGTCCCACCCCTAAGGTACACTGCCTGATGTGGACACAACTTTTAGAAATCTGCCATCTTAGTGTTGGCAGATTTAGGAACTCTGGGACAGGGTTGTGCCCACTTTCCACAGAAAGTGGTCATATAGGGGGTGTAGTGACCCCAGGGGTAAGTAGCCCATCGGCTACTACCCTACAATCCACAATGCGCCCCTAAATGCAGTATTTAGGAGAGCCCCTGGTACCAAAACATCAGATTCCTGCTGACCTACGGAGAAAGACACCAAAGTACCGCAAAGGTAGAAGCACCTGACCTGGACCCCGTCCTGCAGGCCTGTCTGCTGCTTCGGCCAAATTACGCCAAAGTAGTCTTGTCCTGCAGCTGTTGTGCCTCCAAAGCCTGGGGGGACTCCCTGCCTTCAACAAAGATCCAGGAGCTCCAGTGGAGCAGCAGAGTTGTTTCCCTGCATCTTGCAGGCACCCCAAGACAAACTGCGAGAACCTCAGACTGCCAAAAACCCGATACCTGAAAGCACCACTGCACCCATGTCACACAGCCCGAGTTGAAGTGGACCATCAGTGCCAGTGTGGTTCCCCAGCCCTCCAAAGACGAAGCACAACTTGGACTTGTCCACTGTGGACCCCACAACGCCACCTGCAGCCTCTGCACGCAGGCCTCCTCAACTACCAGTGCTCCGATGGAGAAAACCTGACGCCACTAAACACCTCTGCACCTGTTGCCACTGGCCCCTGGAGAAGAGGACCTGAAGTGTTTCCACGTCCCTGGATATCCCAAGATTGGATGCCTCCTGACTGGACCCCCAGTCCTCACCGGCAGCATCTTTTCGCCCAAACTGATCCCCATTGACTGTACTATTCCTCAGCTGCCTGACTGAGCTGGCTGCGCTGTGGGATGTTGGTGCTGCAGGCAGGGCGCCGGGCTGGGACTGCTCTCCACTCACACAGCTCTGAGAGATTGTTACATGGATCACTGATCACAACAATAATTATTGATGTTAATTATTTAGATCAAGCTGAAGTTATGAAAATTAATATTATTACTGCTAACCTCCCTGAGCCTCAGCTTCACTCTCCTCAGGCAGGCTGTATTCCGGTGCTGCGGCTGGCTGGGCAGGGCTCCAAATGGAGTGGTGTACTCTGTCCAGTTGTTATGCAACTGTGGACTTAAATAGTATATTGTTGCATCCTGTAAGTATTTTATTTTGTATTTAACTGAGAGTATGTCTTCATAAGTGCACAGAACTTTAATAAAGTATTGGCTCTGAAAGACTTGTTTAATGTTTAATATCATGGTTACACATTTGTTTTACAGGACAATTAGGTTACACGGGCACTAGGTTAGTGCCCTTAAATGTCTGGTGCTTTTCAGGAGTTTTAAGACCTTCCTACAGTTTCTTGCTGCTCAGATGGGTGTCACACATTTAGTTGTTGACTGTCGCTCATAAGTACACTGAAATTATGAAAATGTCACACATAAGCAATCTGAAACCTTGGCAGCTACGTGCCTTGCTTGGATCAGTCTATATTTTCTTACCCA
This sequence comes from Pleurodeles waltl, assembly GCF_031143425.1. NCBI lineage: Eukaryota > Metazoa > Chordata > Amphibia > Caudata > Salamandridae > Pleurodeles > Pleurodeles waltl. Next base: position 690,334,886 of record NC_090451.1, on the reverse strand, counting down.
CAATGCCCTTCAAACCTCAGACATTGGCTAACAATACATACTTTCCTTACATTCGGTGACAGAAAGTTCCTAACACCCAATGTTCCCACAAGTCTCCTGATTAAAAACTTCACCTTATTTGTGTTCCTTGTGCTGGCATCAGGAAAGGCTCCAAAACCCAACATGTACAGATCTAATTTTTCCACTCAAAACAGACCCTTTTTGCATTGTGGCTAGCTTTAGATTTTCAGTTGCGGCCTAGGGAAACTTACCAAACACAGACATTTCGGAAAACTAGACCCCCGGAGGAGTCTAGGGTAGGGTGACTCATGTGGACTTATTTAGGTGTTTTTTAAATCTAGAAGCACTTGCAAACCTCATTGCTAAAATGCACCTTTTTCTCACATTTCTGTGAGGGAAAATCCTATAATCTGTGGGGATCTACAAATTTCCAGCCACCCAGCATTCCTAAATGTCTCCTGATAAAAACAGTATCTCATGTGTGAGTGGGCCTTACACTTGTGACACAACAGGACCCAAAAACGCAATATGGAGACATTAACCCTCATTTTATAAATTCCTAATGCCAGTCGCTTTAATTTAAACTGACAGTCTATGTATATCGTGGAAGCTGTCCTTTCTAACTAAGGCACATGCTTTTATCCAGATTAACCATTATTTAACCATTGTTTAATTCTGACAGATGCAGTATAAATTTGTTATGTTTTAAAGTGATAGACCTTGTTTTGTGTGCTTGTCTTGTAAGTTAATTTTTCATCAGTTCACTAGAAACAAAAATCTCCCAGAAGCATGGTTTCTTGTTAATCCATATCTCTAACAAGATCCTGACCATGGCATCCTCATGTTTGATTATTGTGAATTTAATATGCTGACATTGATTTCCCCTGAGAAGTTTCTGGTCCTTGCACACTGTCTCACTCCACAACGTACTCCTAGCAACCCACAGCACACCTTTTAGTAGACCTAGTTACTAAATCTCACTCATTTCACTGACTGTTTCTGCACTGTCCAGCCACTCGTCTCTCAGAAGTGTCTGCTCCTCCCCAGGCATTCAACTGCTATTGTTTTCTTGTGCCTTTCGCCAATTATGTCTCTTGTCCTTCAAACCACACTAAGGGTAATGCTTGTCTCCCTGATAATCACTCTTCTCCTGTCCCACTTTGCCCTCAGTGTCACTGGGGCCCTGTCTTGTGTCATGACCTGGCTTCTACTGTTTATCTTGCCAGCAAGCCTGATGCTTTCTGTGCTCCATTATTCTCTCCCCTCTGGCATCCACAGTCTTAAGGAGATCTTTTTGCTGCCCTCTGTTGTTTCTCTCCTCCTTTCAGTCCAGTCTCAGACCGAGAGTTGTCCTTATGTTTTCTGACTGTAGGCGGACCACGCTGCCAACCGCACTCAGTTTGGGAGCAAGATTCAAACCTTTGGGATAATCCAGGAGAAACTTGCACGCATGGCCATGCTGCATTATGTTACTGAGGTAAGGACAAAGATACCCAAGTGGTAACTCTATGATAGGAAAGAGGAACATTAACTAGAAAAAAAAGAAGCTGATGTGGGGGTGATGGAGACAAAGATGGGAAGGTGTAGCTGATGGGGAAGAAAAGAGGGGAGACTAGGCCAAAATGCTTTATATGCAGATGCGAGTGAGGCTCACAGAGGCCTGATGGGTCTGCGATGTGCAGTGGGTGCCTGAGATGAAATCTGATGCTGCTGCTTCATCTAAAGGAGACATTAGTTGTCCCTTGTGTTTTGGTTTTGAATTAAAGACTCTTTGTTTTCCTCTGCAGTCCATGGCCTACATGGTCAGCGGAAACATGGACACGGGTGCTAAGGACTTTCAGATTGAAGCTGCCATCAGCAAGATATTTGGCTCCGTGAGTATCTCTCTGTAAAAGCACATCAAGGCAGACTGGCATGATCCAGAGCTGCCTCATGCTGTTCATAGAGAGTTGTTTGCTGCAGCACTGGCCCCATGAATTAGAGACCGCATTTGAGAAGACCGCATTTGTGTCTCTCCCTCCCCGCAGCTGAGGAGTCCTTGCTACAGACCTATCTTGTCTAAAAAAGAAACTTCTAGCCCCAGAGCTGCTAACCAGGAATGCACATGCTACAGCACCTGTTTTACTGAATACAAAAGCCCACTACTCAATTGGGTACTCTGCTGCTGCCCTAGTTCATTTAGTGAGTGCGGCTTTAGCCCCATTGAACAAGAAACACCACTGCCTAAGGTACATCAAATGAGTCAGCCACTCCTACATCCCAACTCTCTTTAACAAGAAATGTAACCGCACATCTCCTCCTCTCCTCTTTGCATACCGGACCCCTCCTTAGATCCTTTGCATATTTATACATGGGATCCCAACCTCGAGACCCCTGCCACATAAAACCAGTGATGCCACTTGCACAGCCCTACTCACTGTGAACAAGTAATCCAGAACAGCTACTACAGCCCCCAACTCCTGTATATGGGACTGGTCCTTACATCCGTGGACTCTTCATACAATGGACCCCATCTTTGGGACCTTTCTTCATGAAACAAGGGACTCTACTTAATCTGCCTTGACCTCTGTGAAGGCGGAAATGTAACGCCTACCACTCCTTCTTAATTGAGGCCCCCTCCTTAAATCCATAGCCTCTTCATGCATGGGACCGCACCATTTGGACCCTGTCCCCATGAAACAGGGAACTCCACTTATACAGCCCTAGCCTCTTTGAACAAGAAATGTAACTGGTACCATTCCCCTACCCTTCCTGAGGGAACCCCGCTTACATCTATAGCAATCCATTCGCGGGACCCCATCTCTGGGACTGCAGCCTTGTGAAACACAGGACACCCATAATACAGCTCTAGCCTATGTTACCAAGAAACGTAAATGCTACCACTCGCCTACTTATATGAAGAACAGGACAGCGTCAGTAAAGGCTGCTAGGACTCATTCAAGCAAGTGGCACCACTGCTGCAGCCCTCCCCAGACAGAAACATTGCTGTCATAGTCCCCATCACTCACAGTAGCAGGCACCTTAATTAGGGACAAATAGTAGTGGCTGCAGGAGTGATGGCTGTGGTGAGTAAGCGTGGTGTAGGGGCTAGGGGTGTTGGCTTGAGGGGATGGTGTAGGAACGCTGGCGGCGGGTGATGCGGTACAAGTTTTGGCTCTAGGGATTGTCGGGAGCCAAGTGAAGGGGAAAACACCACTAATGAAATGTCTCTCTTAACCCTCTTGTCTATCTTCTCCCATTAGGAGGCGGCCTGGACTGTCACAGACGAGTGTATTCAGATCATGGGGGGAATGGGGTTCATGAAGGTGAGTAGAACCCCAAAAAGCCACACTCAAAGTCTGGACGGTAAAAGGTTATAATCGTAGAAAGAGCTAAGGGTTACAGACCTCTAGCTAGAGAACAGAATTTATGTAACCACAAGTTGCCTCCTATCCTGGAGTCTGTGGCGGCAGAAAGAGGCTCGTTGATCCACCGCAGACTCTTCGGTGAAGGCTTTGGGTACTCTTGTCTATGTCGTGGGAATTTAAGTAAAGGGACAAACACTAGTCAGCAGATAGTAGTGTGTTCCTTGAGCCAAGGAGTAGGTGTAAGATTGTAATTAGATTTCTGGATTTAGGTGGTGGTCACCACCCATTGCACAGTTTCCCCTCAATTCAGTTCTGAGACCTAAAGGATCGTTCAGGCTATATCATGGCCCCTGAATTAATGTTTTCCCTTTTCAGGACGCCGGCGTTGAAAAAGTTATGAGAGACCTACGAATATTCAGAATATTTGAAGGCACCAATGACATCCTAAGGCTGTTTGTGGCCCTGAATGGTTTCCAGGTGAGCAATATTTCCGTAGGCTTTTCTGTCTCCCTCTTTCCTTAGTAGTCCTCCTCTCCCTCCCTCTTGATTTGCTTCTGGTGAAATACTCCATTTTCAAGACCATCTGAAGATCACGCGTTTCAGGAACTCTCAATAAAAAGGGGAAGAGCAATCGAGAGGGTGAATTGCAAGGCCTGGTAGCAGCCACACTGCTGTATTAAGGGCTGCACTCAGATCAGGGCTACCACTAGCTCATACTGAGCAGCGGGCTGTAACGAGCTATGATCTTCTAACCCCAGCATGGTGGTGCGATGGCCCCACCCATTTGAAGCGTAGGTTCTGCAGGACACACAGGTCACTGTGCAGATTGGGGCCAAAATCAAAGTGGGTGAGGGTGTTTCTAGTAAAGGACCATTTTAAACCACATATTTTATTTGGGCTGGACAGGAGGAGCATTTTGCCATCTATGAAGGTGTGCCACGTCTGTGATTGTAGAAAACAACCTTAGAGTTCGTAAGAAAGCAAAGCTGTCATGAAAAGAAAGGAGGACAAGAATAGTTTGAGTCTCCCAAGAGTGACTGCACAGCAGGTTTTAACAGACAGTGGTTCACTGATTTATTTGTTCTGCTACTTATTTAGAATTCGAGCATTAGCTTATTTTGCCTATCCTTGTCTGTGTCTCCCAATGACAGGCTGTCACATGACAGTGTTGTCAACCTCATTAGCCTTAAAAATTGTTACCATTTGAAATCCACACAGCAACACATGCCTGGGGCAGTTTTGCCTCTGCCCACCTGCTGCAGGGGACTTGCTATGCTTTCAGCAGTATAGGTCTAGGTGTAGGTGTTTGTTCATCTATAAAACTTTGATTTTTGCTCTCCATATGCCATGTCTTCTCCAGTTGTGCAGTACGTTTACAATTTAACACTATTGCAACTGATGCCCAACTTCCTGCAATCTCTTGTGCCCCCGTCACCATTAACTTTACCTTTGTATTCAGTCAGAATGAGACCCTGGCCCTCTAGTGACCCAAACTCTGATCCAGATAGTGTAATAGATCTCACGTGCGGGTTGGAGACTGGCAGACATCACCTCAGTAGTTATGATCTGCTGAGGGAATCTATATCTCCTGTTTGTCACAAAGTCATGGCTCTTTGAGCTCTCGATCCCACTTAGTTTAGATCTGTTCCAGAGGCTTTGACTGCTTGGTAGTTTGATGATGATCTTTAAAGGCATTGATTCTGAACAGTTGCCAAGCAAGTGTTGATTGTCAGTCACGTCTTTTTAAAATGTGCCTTTTCCTCCATTTAGCTCTTGTGCTTTTCATCTACTGTCCCTTTAGCTGAGCTATACCACAACTTCTGTCATTGTGCAGGGAATGTAATGACAGACCTAGATATCCAGTACACGGATCTATCCATTTGTATGTTCTTAATGTTTGAGGAGGTCATGCCTTCTCTTGGCCAAAAACCATATTGATAGTCACAGTATTTTATTAGTTACACTTGTTTGATTTTTAGAAGGCAGAATTGCATCATACTTGTGGCGCGTGCCCGCTTAGTTGAACATATTGTTCTGCAGTTCTGTTTCCTTTGATTATAGCATCTAAATTTAAACCCACTAGGAGTTATGCACCCAGACACTTTTTCAACTCAGGAGAAATGTTGACATGCAGAATACTTTTGGCACTCCTAACATGTCCCCATTAATCTGTCAGATCTAAAAATAGTTCAGAACAATGCCAAGTGTTCCTTTGCCCAGCAATAGATCATTCACTGATTCACATTCTTGACTTATTATTCCCTGTCGTCACACTCCTGGTAATCAGTGTTAACATAGAAGTGTATCTAGCCATAGACTACATCTTTACATTTGACACAAACTTCAGCCACTCAGCTTTTGCTTTTTCCGACAGAGGCTTCCGGCTGCCAGGTTTTCTACTGTATGTTCACTTCTTGAAATCCTCTGGAGTACTATATCTATTTGGAATATTGTTTTCAGTAAGTTATTTTTCAAGCCATTTTAATCTTCAGGAAAATTCGAGACAAAGCGCAGATAATGGAGATGAATCTCTTTACAAGGCTTGTAAAGTCTGTGGGAAAAGGACGTTCTAGGAGGTAGATCCACAGGCCAAATGCCTAAGCTGCCTGCATGCTAGTCACAGGTTTAAAGAAAGAGTCCTAGGCAAAATGTTTTTGAAAAATACTTTGGAGGATAGTTGGGCTGGAGGGGTTACTTCTTAAAGGATTGGCAGAAAATGCCAACAGTCAAAGGAGTGTTAGATACTGTCAGACATAGTCATTCCCTGTGACTCTCAGAGAAAGCCTTTCTCCAAGAATAGAGAAAGACAAACATCTAATTGTGTCTGGAAGTTGCTAAGCTACTTTAGGAAGGAGCCAGATTAGAAGTGCCAATATCAGAAAAGAACCAAGGATTCTATGACATTCTTAACTATACTAAAAAAAACAGGTGAATGGCTACCAGTGTTGGACCAAAGGAACCTCAACGAAGACATCAAACAGCAGAGCTTTCGCTTGATCACGCTCCTGGAAATCTTATCCTTTCTCCGGATCGGAGAATTCTTAATGAACATAACATAATTAGATGCAGAAACCCCTTATTTCAATATGCCGATTCATGCGAGCCTTTGTTCCATTATTCCAGGTCAGCATTACCAGTACATGGGGCTAAAGTCAACTCCTTACATCTTTACAAAATACAAGGCTCCAGTAGCAACTTTTCTAAGAAGAAAAGGCTACGAGGTATCTTATTTAGACAACTGGCTGATAACAGCAGGAGGCAATAGATATGACCAGAAAGTCATTAATAAATCTTTCAAGCCCAGTATTGGCTATCCGCATGAAAAATCAAATCTAATTCCAGCAACAGATTTAGTATTTTGGGGGGCTACGGTTCCCACAAGGGATTACTGTGAACCATCTCTAGAAAGGGGCAACACATTAATGATCCAGGCCTCTTTACTGATAACAGGAGACTGCGTGGTACGAACTGTGGAAGTGATTCTGGACACAATGTCTTCCTGGATCCTGTTGGTTCTTCACGTCATCTCCACATGCGAGTAGTGCAAGAGCAGCTAAACCTGCAATTACAACAAGTAGGTGAAGACTGGGACGATGTTATAATCATACCCCCTCAGGTCCCCTGGCACAAGCTCTGGAGCGGTGTTTGAAGAAGGAAAATGTATACAAAAGTCAATTTCTATTGCTTTTCACGCCTTAGATATACCTAACTAAAGATGCTTCCCTTTGGGATGGGGTGCACACATTGTGGGTATGCATGTCAAAGATCTGTGGTCCTAAAGAGACTTGCTGCTCCACATCAATCACCTAGAGCTGTGAGCAGTCAGACGCTCCTTGTCTTCCTTCCTGCAGTGCAAGATTCCATGCCATGATTGGTACACACAGTACGACCACATGCATTCTGTTCACAAGCATGGTGGGACAAGCTCAGAATTGATGGTTTTTAATCATCAAACGCAGTGTGTATTGCTGTGCAGAACATGTTCCAGGAATTCACAGCTACGGAGCAGAACATCTAAGCTGGCAGCACTTGGAATATCCTGAATGGCAGATAAACAGCAAATAATTAGACTGGGTATTTCAGAGATGGAGCAGTACCCAAAGGGACGTGTTTGTGACGGATCAGATCCTCGCATTCCCCAAGATCACAAGCTGATGGTAGGAGGCTGCTTCACAATAAACTAGACAGGGAAAGTTCTGTACATATACTAACCTATTCCTTTGATAGAGTGTTAAACGAAATCAAGAGAGAACAATGTGAGGGGATCTTGGTACCCCAGTGTGGGCATGTGGGAATTTGCATTTCGAATTATGAACCCTGTCAATACAAACACCAATTGAATTCAAGCCAGACATCCAGCTGCTTTCAGAGAGCAAGGGACGAATGCCTCACACCAATCCACAGTCCCTTTAGTTGAAATCCACGTCCCTTTAGTTGAAATCCACGTCCCTTCAGTTCACAGCATGGCTCATCAGTACTCAGAGTTTGGATATATGTTCATGTCTTACCATTATGAGAACTGTAGGCAGGCTCTGAAATGACCAGTTATCCGCCCACCATTGGGAAGTATGATCTAATCTAAAATGGAAGAGTTTAATTTTATAGGTGAAAAGAGAAAAGCTAAATCCTCTAGAAATGGCTTCAGATTAATTTCTGCTGTACCTCCGAATGAAACTTGTGTTTGGATAGATGTATTGAAGAATTTAAGAGAAAGAATTAGAAATTTTCCTCCAAAGAATAAACTGTCACCGAAATGTGAGCTAACGACTGTTTTCACAGCGATAGTTGGTCCACCATTCAATCCAACTCACAGAGCGTCTATAAACCACCTTTCTTGGGAACCAGCATTCCTGCTAGCTATTATGTCAGATAAGAGAATAAGTTCTATCCTTGAAAAAAATCAAAAACTTGTTTTTTTTTACAAAACAAAGAGACTTCTCATACAAATACAAAATGTGTTCCTAAAGGTCCTTTGGCATTCCATTGAAATGAGAATCTCGCTCTACCTGCATTTTTTTCAAAACCAGAACAGCAGAAGACAGAGCATTGGACTCACCGAGCATTAAAAGGTGGATTAAAGTTTACCTACAAAATACAAATCAATCTGAAAGATTTCCATCAGGTGGATTAGCAGTTTGTAGCATTTGATCCATATATTAAAAGTAGGCCTATAACAAAACACTCTTGTCTAAAGGTTTGTGGCATGCAGTAGGCTATTTCGAGCAATGCTTACAAGTCTTTTTTTATAATATAAGCTTCCTACCCGGCTTATGCAATTTACTTACTGCTTTGGTAATCTTAATTCAAGCATGCAAATCTATGAATGCTCTAATACTGGGGGAGGAAAAAAATGACATAGCCTAAACTACAGTTCTCCATCATCTCTCATAGATTTACATGCTACCCATCCACCTTCCCTTTTTGGAGGCTCCAGTTACATGGTTATTACACATAACCAGCTAGAAAAGCTGGCATTTGAAAGCTTCTGTCTGGGAAAGGTCTGAGGGTGATAGCAGCGGATTTGCGGAAGTTTGGGTTACGCATAAAGATTGTATGTAACCTGTGGCTAGTTCAGTGTTCTTGAGTGTAATGGCACCGACTTTGTTAGCACTGATTACCAGGGGTTCCTATCATCCTATTCTGACAGTGAGGAATAAACTAGGCATGTGACTTGATTAAAGATTGTTCAGTGCTGAACAACTGTAGTTAACTAACATTTTCCTTACTTAATCCCTTTCTCACATCTGCCTGGGATAAAGTGCATGGTCAGTCACTTTGAGATCAGTCGTCTATCACTGACCTGGATTTTCTGCCCAGCTGGCAGTTGTGGAATTACAAAAACATTGTCTGGAGCACAAATGACAGGAACATTATGGCACCCGAGACAAAATGGCATGTTGATACTCTGTGTGTCATAGCTCACCTCAGACTCCTAAAGAGAGAGAGGGGCCTTTACACCATGCATGTCTCCCAGGCTCGTGTTGAGGTTGTGCTTGGGAAGTGAGTAACAAGAAGACAGTTTTTAATGACATTACATTCTGTAAGCCGACCTCTTTTGGCACAGCAAGATCAAGCTTATGGTGCTCCTGCTCTATATTGTGTTAGGAACACATTCTTTAGGGTCTGTTTGTGTGGGATGTGAAAGTCATTGTAGCTGTCCAGTTGTGATGCTGTCTGGGAGGTGCCAGAAATGCCCCATTTTGAAAACTGGATAGTTTTTTCCACACTGGCATTTTTATAGATTCCCCCTCCCTTGCTTGTCCCTCATCGTCTTCTTTCCACTGCTGGCGGTTCTACTGAGAAATCCAAACATAAATGTGATGCTTTCCTTTATTAGAATGCAGGGAACCAGCTGAAGGGGCTGCAGAAAGCATTAAAGAACCCACTGGGGAACGCTGGATTCCTGATGAACGAGGTCAGCAAGCGGGTAAAGCGGTAAGGATGGTTTCTGGTTCATGAAGAAGTTTGGAGGCTGACGAACGAGCACTAGGTAGAGCCCTTATACACAAAATGCTGGAGAAATTGAGGGAGGTGGGAAAGAGCTTCTGGTAATAATTACTCGAGAGATGGCAGGATAGAACGTGAAGTATAATATGCCAGGTACTCCAGTAGAAAAATGTTAATATTTTTCTTGACAATGCTATGGAAGCCATTTGATGACCAGAGCTGCCTACTTGCTTGGTTTCTGGTTGAAATGCAGTTCAGCAGGAGGACTTGGCAATGTATTTTTGTGAAAACTGATGACTTGAAACTCTCTCCACAGGAAAGCAGGATTCAGCACAGGCCTCAGCCTGAAGGGGACAGTCCACCCTGAGCTGGAGAAGAGCGGAGAATTGGTGAGTATTGCATTATTTTTAAGATGTTGCTTATTCATGGACAAGGTGAATGTCTGGAGGGCCACGAAGATTTGGGACAGGAAACAGTCACAAAGAGGAGGTCATCCTCAAGATCCCATGTCAAGTGTTGTTGCTTTTTCCTAGAGTGTCAAGTGCAGGCTTAAAAAGAGAGGACAGATAGGCTGTCACAAAGGGAAAGAACAAAGTGAGATGCAGAGAGTATCCGTCAGTGGATTAGGAAGGCCTGAGGTGGATTTAAGACTACGCTGCCTGGGTTTTCAGTGCATTGATATGTTGTAGCACTGTCCGCAGTCTTCTGAGCAGAGTTTTGAGCTCTGGCACTCATTGTTTTGCAAATTAAGCACTAGCAATGGTGCTGCTGAGGGATGCCCCTAGGGCTGCATCACCGATATCTTCTTCCCTGGTGTTTGTCTACTTATTCAGTATGTCCTCAGCTCCTTCCCATGATAACTGCTGGGCGCACACAAACAGTTTCTGCTACCATTCAAGCATCCAAAGACTGTGGTACAAAAAGCAATGTCAAAATGGGTTGGTATTGTCAGTATCCATCCAAATTCATCTCGAGTCATACCACATATTATATAGCCATGCCTCTTGTTGACATCCACAGTTTGCAATTTTGCCCCAAGTCAACAACATTGTATTTGATCATTACCACCACATGACAGGATTTATGAACAATTTGTGAATGCACAACAGAGAATCCACAAAAGAAACATAAGTACTATTACATTTTAGTAACTTAATTCATATGCCAGCAGTCTGTATTAGTTGAACAACATGTCAAACCCTCCTTTCCAAGTGAGGTTAACCAGAGAGTGAGAGAGATGCATTGTGGGGAACTCATTTATGCATCTGATTAATAATGGTGCTCCTCTCCAGGGCGCACTTTAACGCTTTCATCTTAGCAACTGAGAAAGGACATACCTAGTGCAGTGACCTCTTTTGGCCACCATGTAACTAGAATATAAAATCACAGCTGCATCCAGACTTTAAACTGTATTGTTGAGCGAACAAGACAGGAAGATGGGTAAGCGGTGTCTAGTGCAAGCCTATGTAACAGGTGTGACACCCAGCTACCCACCCCGCCCCCTCTAGAGGTTTATTCATACTTTCTATACAAGTTTACAAAGTATCCACATCACACAGGGGCTTGGTCTATGTTGACTGTCACCCGCGAGCTAAGAAAAGTTTTAGAAACACAAAGATTTAAAGCCCCAATCACTAGATGTTGAAGTTGTGCAAAGCATGTTAGTCTAGAGGAGTTTCAAGCCGCACAAACCATAATTATAGGTGATTAACTGGTTTCTTTGCCTTAGGTAGAAAGAAATAATACTTGCTTGCCTTCCTGCTTCATGCACACACTGACCTTTATCTCCTCCTCTTATCTGCAGACCGTCCAGGCGATCGAGCAGTTCGGAGGAGTTGTGGAGACGATGCTTATGAAGCATGGCAAGAAGATCATTGGTACGTAAACTCACCTATCGAATCTACACCTTACCGTAAATTGTGACAACAAGCCTTCCAACAGTTTCCTCTGCAAGAAAGGGCATGGTCGGCTCTTTGGTGAATTCTTCATCAGATTGATGCAAAAGGGGCCCTGATCTAGCCTATTTTTGGTATGTTTTTGGAGATGTTTTGTGGTGTTGAAGGGGGACTTATTGGTGTGTTGGGCCTATAAATTAGGTTGTTATGGTGTCTCAAAGGGCCCACACCAGTGCCCTATTAGTTCTAGTTCACTGGTTCGTACGCTTTTTGCCTTCTGCGGACCTACACTTAATCATTAAAGAATCTGGGAACCCTGCTGAGTGATTACTGGAAGCCAGAGACCCCACCTAATACATCTTGATGTTTTGAAACGCAAAACATTACACACAAATACAGAAACAAGCTTTCATCAAAAAGATACATACATTATTAAATATTTTACTAAATTTACAAACAAATATAAAAAAATGTTAATTGTAAAGAGAATGCGTTTTTTAAAAGTTTACTGAGGCCACCCTTCGTCCATACTATATCTGTTTGCTGCAGCCTCACTCGCCCCGTGATACCAACTTAATTTTAGCCTTCAATTTCCAGAACATTTGAAAAATTTCCAATTTTACATTTTGCTTCTTTATGTAAACTTTTGTAATCAATTAGTATAATTTATTTTTATAGTCTTCACTGATAGGGATTTGTCTGTGTTTGGGAGCAAGTCATTACGACATGCTCTAATGGCCTTGGAAATGCTGAATGTTTCTATTTTTGTAGGGATATCCTCATAATTGACAAATGGCCGTGTAGAATAATCTCTTCTAAATAATGGCAAACTGCATTTTCTGCATCCGGAGTGTAGCAGAACCCTATTGCCACAGTGGGCGTGTATGTGATAAAGAAGTAATATACTCTCATTCAGATGGAAATTCGATGTTGATTCTCAAAGAAAAGTCGGGTGACTACTCAAAGCCACCTTTCTTCTGTGTAAAACTGTAAAACTTATAAGAGCACAAAACCTCTTGTAAGATCTCACTAAACTTTCAGTGGTGATGGCAGCTAGGAATGCTACCTCCCATCAATAAGAGGGACACTTGGGGCCCTGCAAAAAACCTTTAGACACTGGGATAGTTAACAAAGAAGTCTGTAAGTTGGGTGACTGGAAGGGAGGCAGGATGGCTGCCATGATTTTGTGATCTCCATCCGCATACCTCTTTTCTCTTTGCTGAGCAGAATGGAGTTGTTGAATGTCTGGTGCCCTAAGAACTGCTGCTGGGACCTCCTGGGTATTTTTGTGGCAGCCCATGACAGACAGAGTTGTCTCCTTAGGCCTGTGGTGATGTGATTTCTCTGCACTGCCCCTGAGATCTTGCGCAGTGTGTGCATCAAGCACTAGAAGGCAGAGCTGACAATCAAGCTCTGGAGTCCTCAGAGTGATTTTCTGCCAAGGGATTGGGGTGGCACAGAGATAAATAATAGGATGGGGCATTTGCAAGACAAATTTGCATGTGGTGTAACCACACCTGCAAAGGATTGAGGGGAAGCAATTAAAGAGGGTTTGCCATACATCTTTCTCATTGAACTCAGGGGTGACTTACTTTCTCCAGAACCTACTAAACAGTCTTGCCCCATTGCAGTCTCAGGTACAGCTCTTCAAGTGGAGAACAATACAGGAAGTTCTTGCTTTGCTTTCCAGTGACAAGAGTTTGTTGTCCACTGTAATATTCTGAAGGGTGATTCAGTCAGTGAAGTTGTAGAAAGGGAAAAATCAAAAGACTGTGAAGACCCAGAAATTGTGTCCTTCCTGGAAATGGGAATGTTGCATGTCCTCTGTATAGTTACCAATATGTACCCCTCCGAAGCTGTATCCTCAATTGGAAAAGCAGTGGTTCTTAACCTGTGAAGCCTATTAGGGGGTCCGCGGCTGCTTAGAAAATTAAATAACATTAACAGATTAATAAAGTGTATATAAATAAAGAAGCAAACTGTAAAATTGAAATTTTTTCAATTTTCTGTAAATGTGAAGGAATTTGAAATTGAAAGCTAAAAATTAATTTGGTATTCTTAGGTTAATTCTTGGGACAGTTCAAGTGCATCAAACCGAAATATACTATGGCCGATGAGTTGCCTTTATTTAATTTATTAAAGCTTCAACCTTCCCATTAAAATTGTGATATTTGTATATATGTTTGTCAATATCATCATTTGTGTTTTGTGGTTCAAATTATCAAAATTGTTTAGGCCGGGGTTCCTGGCTTTCGAAAATGACACTGTGGGGAGGTCCCCGGATTTCAATATTTATACTGTGGTGGTCCCCGGGTTCCAGTAATGATTACTTGAAGGTACCACAGAATGAAAAGATTAAGAACCACTGTTCTAAATGTTTCTTGTGGTTCCTGAGGAGTGAGTAGTCTATGTTTTTTAATTTTACTTTGAAGAAAAGGTGATGACCCACTCAATGTTGATATCAAGAGTCTCTTAAGTTCTGTTTGCTTGCAAGTTTTCCTTGAATGCCAGTGGAATGACTTGATACGGACGGTGTGAGAGCGGACTTGATTATGAAAAGTAAGAGGGCGCAAGCTTATTTTACATCTAGCCCTTGATGCTAACCAGGAACCACAGGAATGCCACACCCAGTCTTGTCTTCCTTTTTTCGAACCATCTTGTGAATACAGCATTAAGTATTGTGCTCAGATGGAAGCAACAGCAGCCTAGGATGCTTTTTGTGGACTCGATACCAGCCACAAAGGAGGAGATTTCTGGAATGTTTCCTGCCCCTTAGCTCTTTGTTGTACAGGGTGCTACTTAGACATTTTTTGGTGAAAATTGAACACCCCTTAAGAATGGCTGGAAGACAGGGACACAAGGATATAGATGTTATGTAAATCCTCAGGCTTTTAAAGCCAGGTGAGGAGTACTTCACGCGTAGTGAAGGCACAGTGCTTCTGTGAAGGAAGATGAACAAATGTAGTGTTGCAAGAAAACCACAGTTCAAGATTGCCCACACCGAATATTTGGAAATACGTTTTCTGGTTGAAGATAGGTGAACTAGGAGGTAGGCAGGATCCAGTGATGGGTGATCACGATAGCATAAAGCGGAAAATGAACTCTCAGAGTATTTTCCCTTGGAATTAGAAAGTCACACTGGTTTCGTGAAAGGGACAGTTAAGTATTGTCCTATTAAACTCATGCTGTGCATCAGCTACTTTTTAAAATACTTTTTAAGAATGAAATATAACAAGATTTGCGCTTCTGTTTCTAAAGTGTTATTTTAAAAGTCTAATTGGCGTTTAAAAAGGCAAGTGCTTAAAAGTAATCAATATATGGATCAAAGCAAGAGTGTGCTGCTGGATCCTGCACAGAGGAGCTCCTAGTGACTAATCATGGATATCAGCTTAGAGCCCATCATATAGAAACTCTTGTCACCAGGAACTTTGCAAAGCGATGATAGAGACATTGTCATTGTGAATACCTCTTAACTACTCTCCTAACTGGGATATATTAAAATACATGGCTACCTGGTGGAGCTTCTTTCAAATAAATCTTAACACGAATTGTAGGACCGGTCATTCTTTAACCTACCCAGTACAATGGTAGACCAAGTGCGGTGTCCCCCAACCCCAAGGTCCATGTCTCCTGTGCACCATGATGGTGGGGTCATTTGATATTCCATCCTAGTTCATGCTATGACAGCAAGGCCATGTTTATGTAAGCTCTATGTAACATGAGCAGCATTGACATGCTCTATAGGAAGAAATCTTACGTTGGTACAGTAAATGGATCAGTGTCGTACCAAGCGGGATTTGATTAGAGAGAGATTACGAAGTTGCTGCTCTGTGTAGAAGGGGTGGTTTTGTGGCATGTGAGCCACTTTGAATAAGTCATTTTATTTTGTACTGAGAAGGTGACCAGATTGGTCATGCTTTTGACGTGAAGTCAAACTGAAGCAAGCAGGTGTGAGCAGCCACTGAATTAAGTGCTTGTGGATCTGGTAATTTGGTGTTATTCTTCAGCTAGTGTCATGAATTTCCAGGCATGAGGTAGTCCACCCAGGTTGATTTGCTTGATGCTGAGCCAGAGAAGGCTGGCACTGTGGTCCTGCAGCTGAGCCTTCTGCAATATGCAGTGTAAATTCAGACTCAAGTAATTTTACATGCTGTGGTATTTTCTGAGACCTGTAATTCCATATATCCCATGTGTTCTCTGACCTGTAGCTTGTTGTAGCAACAGTGCAGTATAAATACTGTATTACCATCGCAATCAAGTGCATCCTTGGGACAAACTTCAGAACAGGGCATATTTTCTGATTCTTTCTTATGGCCTAATACTTTAGATGCCATGAAGTATGACGTTGACACACACTGTAGCTCTGCCTAGCGGTTATGAGCCTGAAGCTCTTAAGTAATCTTTGTGCAATGTAGGCAAGTACTCTGCTCCTACATATCCTACTTCTTTATCCTACAGTACTTTCTAGAACTTGTCGTTCTCCATTACAAAGCGTGCGATCTGTGATTCTATTATTGGTGCGGTGCTTTTGCCTCACGCAATTTTTATATTCGTTTGCATCTTGTGACCAGAAATTCTTTATGGAGCCTGCTCTATTCACTGACCTGTAACTGCTGTAACATTGCTTTGTCCTGTTTATAGATGAGCAGTTTGTACTGAGTCGAGTGGCAGACAGCGCTATTGATCTCTATGCCATGGTGGTCGTTCTCTCCAGGTAAGTCTGTGCTGTCCAGCATTGCAGTGATGTTTGTAGGGAAAGTGGGTGGTTAGGTGAGCACTTGAAGAATGGGCTAGAGAACATGTTTCTGAGGTGCTTGAAAGTTGACCTTGGTTGCATGAAGTCTAGATTGAGGTTTGACTGGAGGTTTGGTCGCTAACCCTGTTTGATTGGCAGGAGCATGTGTGATTACTTCTTTGAGGTACATACATAACAGTTAACGCTATCCTTTGATTCTGCAGGGCTTCCCGCTCTCTCAGCCAGGGACATCCAACTGCTGAGCACGAGAAAATGCTGTGCGACACCTGGTGCATAGAGGTGAGGTCTGGGTATTAGCTGTCATTACTGGAGAGTGAACAGTTCACAGGCCTATATGACAGGGTCTTGCATAGATAATCTAGCTTTCATCTGCTGTGTTCTGCTGATAGAGCACACTTGACTCAAAAAAGTCATATGCCTCATTAGCTCCTTCTTGATTATTCTCCATCATCAGGTTACTCTTCACACTCAGCCGCAAGAAAAGAAAATTATAATATGCAGCTCCTTATAAGACCTCTCTTATCCTTTACAGTTTGGCCATGTTTAATTTTTTTTTTTAAACTTTGCGTGAGTTGTTACTAATTCTTCAAACAAGAAATTAGTAATGTCCACTTCTGCACAGCTGGATTAGAGCTCAGGTGCTGCCTTTAGAAACTCCTTGCAGCCCCATCACCTTCCACTCCACTGATAACCCACTATGACCGTGGAAGTACTCGGATGCTGCCCAACAAAGAGTCTTCCTATGTTTTTGGTTTGAAGGAACAAAGGTGAAAAGAACCAAAAGAAATCAACTCTTATGAACTTGTACATGCCATATGAGGCCCGAATTGTGTGTTCGATGGCATGTGTGGCTGTAGATACACATGCTGTGCATAAGCTCGCCATCTAGTGCTGGGTTCGGAGTGGTACAACTTGTTTTCCTTTCAAGTACGTTTTTGAGTCAGGGATCAAGTAACTCCTTCTCTCGGTGAAAATGCACATGGGCATTGAGTCCTTTGTTAGATTGTTTTCTCTCGGGCATCGGGTTCGGACGTGTGTTGCTCTTGCTCCGAGATCTTGGCTCGATACAATCTCAAACAGTTTTCTCTCCGTCTTCCGTTCAGCGATGGTATTGTTTTGATCGCATTTTCTTTCTCATAATCTGTCCTAGGTTGAATTTTTAATCCCAAAACCGACTCCCCCTTCTTCGGGGCGTCCGCGCCCCTCTTCGGACCTACATCCTCCATGTGGCGTCTGGCTATGCAGACCTGATGGAATGGACTCCATTTTCGCTTTTGCCCCCGATGCCATTCCAAATTCCTTCACAGCAATCAACACCAGGGGTGTAATTTGTGTCTCTCCCCGGAACACAACAAACAAACTTGTGATGCATGTCAATTCTTTCGGTCAAAGTAAACGCTTAGAGACCAAAGAGCTCATCGACTGGAAATGGCGTCTCGGACTCCAGAGGACACACCAGACATCTTCTGGGAGGCAAGCACAAGAGGAGGCGGAGCAAGAAGAGGCCTTCTCGATCCAAGACTGCGACTCGGAAGTGCAGTCAGATATCTAAAGCCAGCTGTTGCAGTCGGAGCAGACCATGAGTACAAAGACCCCTGCAGCCCCGGGGGAAAAGAAACTGTTAAAACAACATCTAAAGAGGTCACCAGTCTGCCATTGCCTTCCGGCCATGGTCAGAGCCGAGAAACCATTTCAGATGCCCCACCCTTCAGCTCGTCACCAAAAAAAAAATAACTTTTTATTGACCTCGGGCTCTGGTAGCTCCACCTCGGCACCGACTCGACCTAGTGCACACGATGCTTAGGTACGACCAAAAAACTGCCCTCCTCTGTTTCAGTGCTGATACCACTGCACGGATTAAAAACTTCAAGCTGAAAAGTTAAAAAAAGACTTCTTCCACTCCTGTGCATTCTGGACAGTCTTCGACTACCCCTTCCCTGGTGGAACCATATATTGAAGTTATGGACGCTTGGCAGCGCTATCATATTCAAGTGGGAACAGGCCGTATTAAGAGAAAATTGATTTTTCAAGAGGCACTTGATAACCCTCCACCTCAAAAGAAGCCCACCAATGATAAGACTTCATCTTTTCCACAACCTTCTCCTCAGTCCTCTCCACCAACATCTCCCCCGCCATCTGGATTTACACCAGAAAACTCACCCCCACATGGGACATATGATTTAGGAGACACATTAGATGACCCAGATCCCTGGGACACACATAATCCAGATCTTATTACACCCAGTGCTCTGGATCTCTTCCCAGCTAGACCATCACCACTTGAGGATTCCACCTCATATCAGCAAGTCATAGCTAGGGCAGCAACATTTCATAATGAACAGTTGCAACCTGATCCTATCGAGGAAGACTTTCTATTTGACACTCTTGCCACAGCACATAAAGAGAGTCAGTTCCTTCCCATGCTTCCAGGCATGCTCCGGCATGCTGATGAGATCTTTGATAAGCTAGGAAGAGCACGCATTATCACTCCCCGAGTTGATAAAAAATATAGGGTGTCACCCACAGACCCTCTGTTCATGAAGGTTCAGGTTCCTCCCGACTCTATTGTTAAGTCAGCTGCACGCAAAAGGGCCAATGGTCAATCCGCACGAAACACTCCCCCCTCCTGAGAAGGAAAGCAAAAATGTAGATGCAGCTGGTAAAAGGTTGCAGCTCAGGCAGCCAATCACTGGCGTATTGCTAAAGCACAGGCCTTGCTTGCACAATATGACAGGGCGCATTGGGATGCCATAGAAGAGCTCCTTCAGTATCTCCCTGAGGAGCATCGCAAAAAGGGTTGCAAAATTGTGGCAGAAGGACAAACTTCACTACATTTGTGTCCCTTACAATTCCTGTCCTAAAAGATAGTTTTTATATTGGCTATCAGTTTCCTTAGATGTGTCAGTGAGCTCCAGGCTTTAACCCTGAAAGAACCATTCTTCCAGATTCACAAAGATAAAGTAGTTCTTCGAACTAATCCTAAATTTCTACCAAAAGTAGTTTCCCAATTTCATATCAATCAATCAATAGAACAACCAGTTTTCTTTCCACAACCGCACTGTGGTAGAAAGGGCTCTACACACTCTTGATGTAAAAAGGACTCTTACGTATTATATAGATAGAACCAAAGAGTTCAGGAAAACTAAACAACTTTTTGTGGCCTTTTTAATGCCACATCAAGGAAACCCAGTTTTAAAAGCTGGTATAGCTAGGTGGATAGTCCAGTGTATTCAAACTTGCCATGTTAAAACAAAACGAAACTTACGTCTCACACCTAGAGCACACCCCACTAGAGAGAAGGGTGCTTCAATGGCTTTCACTGGGAACATGCCTAAAGCAGATATTTGTAAAGCAGGTACATGGTCTTCACCGCATATCTTCACAAAACACTATTGTGTCGCCGTACTAGCAGGGCAACAAGCTAATGTTAGCCAAGCTGTACTTATGACACTTTTCCAAATGATTGCAACTCCTGCACACTAGCCACTGCGTTATGGAGGGACTGTTTTTCAGTCTGTGCACAGCATGTGTATCTACAGCCACACATGACATTGATCGGAAAATGTTTCTTACCACTAGACATATGTTCGTGGCATGTAGCGCTGTAGATTCACTTGCGCCCTCCCTCCTACCCAGACGCCTACATAATTACAATGCATGGACATCTTTCTCTTTCACACTATCACAGAGAGGAGGAGTCACTTGGTCCCGTGACTCGAAAACATTCTTTGAAGAAAAACAAGTTATACCACTCCAAACCAAACACTAGATGGCAAGCTTATGCACAGCATATGAATCTACAGCACATCATGCCATGAACAGATGTCTACTGTTTTCCTTTCTTGGGCAACAACTAGTCTCTCATAGTCAGAGTAGTTTTACCAGAAATGCTGTGAGCAACCTTGTGTAGGCACCATCATTAGTAATCATTTAGGAAAAGGAGTAGGTGTTTGGATTTCTGGGCAGACGCATGCTTTGCTTTGGAAGACACTGTGTCTGGCTGTGGTATGTATGTACCGTGCAAACATAACTAAGGCAGCAGAGCACTGTACAGGTATAGAAACTGATGGTAAAACTCCTGATGTTCCTTGGTCAATGTTAGACCTGTCAGCTTTTTGGCGTGTCTCTCCTGTCTTTTTGCCTTCTGACCTCCTGTTTTTATGGTGTACTGGACTCTGTTTTTGCTGGATTATTGTCTGTGCGCACTTTACCACTGCTGATCAGTGTTAAAGTGCAAGCGCTCCCTATGTAAATTGTATTGGTGATTGGGTTATCCATGATTGGCATATTTGATTTACTGGTAAATACCTAGAACAGTGCACTAGAGGTGCCCAAGGCCTGTAAATCAAATGCTACTAACATGGCTCAGACCTGCCACTGCAGTGTCTGTGTGTGCAGTTTTAAGCTGCCAATTCGACCTGGCAAGTGTACCCACTTGCCAGGCCCAAACCTTCCCTTTTGGTACATGTGCGGCACACCTAACGTAGGCCCTAGGTAGCCCCATGGGTAGGGTGCAGTGTATTTAAAAGGTAGGGCATGTACTGGTGTGTTTTACATGTCCTAACAGTGAAATACTGCCGAATTCGGTTTTCACTGTTGCAAAGCCTAGCTCTCTCATAGTTTAACATGGGGGCTGCCTTTAAATAACTTTAAACCGCAGATTCCCTTTGAGGGCAGATAGAAATATGGAGTTTAGGGTCTTTGAACTCTCAATTTAAAAAAACAGCTTTTAGTGAAGTTGTTTTTTGGATTGTGAGTTTGAAAATGCCACTTTTAGAAAGTAGGCATTTTCTTGCTTAAACCATTCTGTGACTCTGCCCTTTTGTGGATTCCCCATATGGGTCAATTTCACAGTTGGGCTGTTTACACCTCTCCTCTAAACAGTGACAGGGTGTAGTCTGCCTATCCTGATGAGCCATCTGAGCTAGATTGGAGGGAGGAGTGGTCGCTTACACCTGAAAGGACTGTGCCTGCACTCACACAATGTAGTCCCCGACCCCCTGGTGTGAGTCTGAGGCCTGGACAAGGAAGGATCTTGCAGACACTTGAGACTTTGCTTTGAAGTTTGCCAACTTCAAAGGCAGAACTGGGTATAAGAAGAAGACCCAAAACCCCAGACTTTTAGAATCTTTCTGGAATGAGGAGGAACCTCTGCCAAGAGGAAGAGCTGGAGGAGGAGTACTGTCTCTTCACTGTGTTGCTTTGCTGGATTGGCCTGCAGTTGCTGCTTCTGCCTTAGAAGAGAGCAAAGGGTGAACTTTGCTGCGTATCCTGCTTGAGACAGATCTCCAGGGGCTTGGAGTAGAGCTTGCCTACTGTTAGAAGTCTGAGGGACACCAAAGACTTCAGTTTCCTCAACCTGCAGCACTGGGAACTGTGTGTTTTGTGCTGTCCAAGAGGAAAAACCTCTGCGACGCCACTAACAATGCCGCTGGCCTGCACTGTGACCTGCCGACGCCGCACGTAGCTGCACTGCCCCGCTTCGCACTGTGACCCTGGTCACACCGATGCCGTCATCGGACAACTTCACAGAGCCACTGCTCACACCGGGACCTGTGGGCCCCGCACTCCGGCATCGCCTTGCTCACACCGAAGCCTGGACATCCCCCGACGACGACTACGCTCCTGCTGACACCGATGCCGCTACCTGCACCGTAGCCTGTGGACATCGCTCGTGAGGAGCACGAAGCACCTTCCGGTCCCACACCGCAGCCCCGGCCCACCAGCACCATCAGCTCCAGTGTCGTCACCAGGCAACCCTGCCTGCACCGTGGCCTGTGGACATCGCTTGTGCGGAGCACGACGCACCGTCCTGTCCCACACCGCAGCCCCGACCCACCAGCACCATCAACTCCAGTGTCGTCACCAGGCAACCCTGCCTGCACCGTGGCCTGTGGACACCGCTCATGAGGGTCACAAAGCACCGTCGGCTTGGGCCTACCGACAACAGTGTTTCAGGAACGATGATGCCGCTGCCTGTATCGTGACCTGGTGACACCGCACGTCGCACCGCCCCGCTTCACAGCACAGCCCTGGTCTCACCAATGCCGCTGGATGCTGTAGCTGAGCCGCTGCTTGCACCATGACCTGTGGGCACCGCATGTCGCATAGTCCCGCTTCACACTGCAGGCCCGATGCCATCCACGCCAGCGCTCCTGACTTCATCAGCCCAGAGTTCGATCTGCAACGCATGTGACTTCAAGGGTCTGATAACTCCTGCACCGACTTCAGAACAGACACTGCGACGCCGCTCTCCAGAGCTCACCGCAAGGATCACGACGCTCTGCAATTCCAAAGGTACTATTTGCGGGTCTTCCCGACACCGTAGCTGGTTCGTGACGCTACAGCCGGCCTGAACGGTTGGTTTTGTTGATCACTACGCCTTGTTAGCCCCAGGTGAAGCTATTGACTTCAAGGAACTGTATTTTTGAGTAAATCTTGTAGAATTCATATTTTTATTTCTGTATGTTGGATTTTTTTATCGTATTTGGGCTTGTTTTATATAGATAAATATTAGCTATTTTTCTAAAACTGGTGTGGTGTCCTTTTGTAGTGCTTTCACTTATTACTTTGTGTTATGTGCAAATGCTTTACACATTGCTTCTGAGATAAGCCTGACTTCTCGTCCAAGCTACCAAGGTTGTGAGCAGGGGTTATCTGAGCGGGTATCTCCCTTATCCTGACTAGGGTGAGGGTCCCTACTTGGACAGGGTGCAAACCGACTGCCAACTAGAGACGCCATTTCTAACAGTCAGCATTCAAAGCCGGTTCCTGGAACCAGCTTTGTGGCAGTGCCCCTCACTACACACCACCAGTCATGCCTTCCCAACCAGCATGTCTGATGCTTAGAGACCCAGCTCTTTTCCCCTAGCTCTACCCTAAACCTCTCCAAAACACAGGGTGTAGCAAACCTGTGCATTACTAGTTAGAAAACCAGTACAGACTTCTTATACTAGGTTAAAAGTCTATTTAGTTGAAGCCGGGGGGGGAGTGATTAAATGAATTAATTAATCAGACTGTTGTTCTAAGCAAATGATGTACCAGACAGTTTTAGTCATTTGCCAATACGGTGGACTGCTGCTAACTTGTAGAAAAAGAGGAGAGGATAAAAGACAGTGGCTCCAAAGAGCCAGTTTCTCTTTGATGGCCTCCTAGGGTTGCCATGAGACGTTACTCAAAGTAAGGAAGGCTTGTCTCCTTAGCGCCTCTGGTCTTTCCCTTATCCTTGGCTCAATTTGGCCAGCTAAGCCCACCCCTTCCAGCTTTGGTGCATTCTCCTGGTTTGCAGTCTTGGGGCCATATGTACGAACACATTTTTCCATTGAGACAGAATGGGAAAAACCCTTTGCTACATCTGGCCCTACGTGACAGGGGCCCTTCCGGTTCTGCTCTTGTTCCTGTGGTTAATCCCTGCCAAATGCAACAGGGCTACTTGGGTTTTGGAGAAAAGAAAACTGCTCTCCGTTGAACTCTGAATGCACCCTTTTCAGAAACAGCAAACTTGTAGGGTGTATGTGAATACCAATCACACACCTGGTTGTGCAGCTTCTCTCTGCCTCCCACCCTTTTATATCTGTTTAGTAGCACTAATTAGTCATGAAATGTTTGCACAAATGGCAAGGTGGTCATGTGTGTGAGTTTAGAAAATGGGCTTGTATGATCTTTGCAGCAACTAACAAATGTCTCTCTCCATTCCTTCCTGTTCAGGCTTATGGACGTATCCAAGAAAACCTGCAGTTGCTGAACACAGACACCTCCCAGCAAGTCTTCAAGAATATGCGAATGATATCTAAGGCATTGGTGGAGAATGGAGGGGTGGTCTCCCCCAACCCACTGGGATTTTAGACGTTGCAACACGCTCACCAATCTGTGCCTGAGCTGCGGATGGGTGCGCACAACCACTGCCTGGAACGCTACAAGATTGTTACCACTCTCAAGCAACAACGCTTCCTACTGGCGGGGCATCCAAGAAACGGACATCAGGTGGGGGGGGGAGCCAGAGCGCCACATCCAAAAGCTGAATTGCCTTACAGAATTCCTCCTCTAAGCCTTAAATGTTCAGGACATTACATAAAAAACTCCTATCCATTGCAGTGTGTTACCTTTCATTCATTCTGACTGGACAAGCATGATGTGCTCATTGTGTTCTACAACTCGCCTTATTTTCTACACGCATGGAATGATTCGCTCATCCCATGGGGCATGGATTCAGAGGACATTTGATGATTAATGTTTGGACTGAATCTCCAACCAGGCAATTCATGAGATGAGCAGTTCCCTCATTAGGCCAGAAATGTGGATTACCCCTCTTTGGCTGCAGGATGTAACATTAGACACCATGGGAAGTATGGATCCAGCAACTAAAGAGCTGTAGCCCTTTACATTGCTTGTGATTAGAAACGTCTTGCTGCCCGGGCAGAACTGTGTCATTTTTGGTTCTTGGGCTGTAAAGAGATACCTTTCACTCAGATAAGACTGGTGGGGTGGCTTTGGAAAAACTTGCCTCTATAGGTGGGTTAACAGCATGCTTTCTAAACACAAAAACTGGTTCCAGATGTGAGAAGATCCTTGCTCTCATGTAGTCGAAGAAATGTGCAAAGACAAAAATGCATTATTATAGCAACAAAAATGAGTTATTATAAGTGTATCCAAAAACATTTGGCGCATGCAGTGTCAAAGCACACACGCGTCCCTGGGGGCCGTGAACTGTTGAAGCGGCGAGAAAGGGCTGTCATGCCACGGCTGAGGCAGAGACGTGCCCTCAGCATTCTGGGAGTGGGTGGATGGGATAGACTGTTGTATGCCACAGCCACTAATGTGTTTGTCTAACTGTTGTGCTTGGACTTGATGGCCTTTCAATAAATATCTTGATTTCTCTTCTGCTTATGCACTTGTTAAAATTGAATCATCAACAGTACAACTTCACCAGAGAACCAATGCAGGGCCACATTGTAACAATGGCCCTGACAGAATTAACTCTTTCAGCACAACTATTTGCTGTAACACCAGTACCAGAGCACTGACATAACACCCATATGAGGCATTATGAGAAGAGTCATTCACACTGAACCCCAGCCACTAAATCGGATACTTTATAATCAGCACAAAGCTATTCTGCAACAGAAAGTGACAAACGTGGCTGTCATCTGAATGTACAGTAACACTAATTCAGGAATACACCACGTTTAACCATTGAGAGACCAACTCTCAGTTTTTTTTTTCCTTTTACTGTAGCATCAAAGTTGGGCTCTTATGTACTGTGTTAGCCTTTAGATGTCTGAACCACATCGCACTAAGCGTTTAACACAACTACAACACAAGGCCACACTAAAACGGCAATGGGAAGGCAACCGCATTAATCAAGTCATGCACCCGTAACGCTATAGAGGAAAGGCATTGGCAGACTGAATTGCACCCACCATTCCAAATGCAGTAACACCAGCCAAATGCCTTACTTGGACGTGTGTGCCCCCATCTGCTAAACCAAGTACAACAATGCCAACCTCGGGATGTGCTGTGACAGCCACTGGTCAACAGAACCCCATTTACTGCAACACCACCACCAAGCCACACTGCTAGCCCTCCTTACTCCTGTCTAATGGTCCAACCCGGCTGCGGGAGCCGGGGCATTTAAAGCCAACTAGCCCGCATGCATGCTGTGCCCACGAGCATCTGCCATTTTCTACTGCTGTTCGAGTGGGAGGTACTTTGCACAGTGTGCAGTTTTTACCTGCTCAGTATTTCTTTGATTGGACTATATTCTTTCTATTGAAACTTCTCCCTCTGCATTTCACATTTAGGGCCAGGTTAAAACATTGCAGCTCGCACTAGACCTAATAATCCTACAGTGGCCCATACTGTTCATGATTGTGATGGCCGTCATGGCATGCTGGGCTTTTGTACAGTGATGTATGCTCCCGCAGGGGACAATGAAAGAGTTTTAGGACAATAGAAATGTTAGGAAGTGCACTGAGGCACAGGGTAAAGGTACATCATGTTCTCCTCTTTAATGTTGCTTCGTAACCCTCGAAGCTACCGCTGGTCATTGAGGTGGAGTCCTGAAAAAGGTTTGTGTCCTTCCATTTTTAGATTTGTTACAAAGGAGCATTACAGAAAAGGCTTACCAGGTCTCAAATGAGTGTATTCTAACTTTTCTGGGTAGTACTTCTAACTGTATATTCCTCACCTGCTGAATACTCCCAAACGCCAGACTGGATCCAGAGAATTTCTTTTCAGCAATTACCTTGCGTGTGGGTAGGTGCCATCAAGCAGCTCGACAGCGACTCCATATCATCCCAGAAGTGATGCCCGGATCTATATAATCACCACCTCTGCCCACTGGCATCAGTTACTTTTTTCCTGCACTTACTGACTCAGATCCGGAGTTCGGCTCTCACTTTGTCATTGTATTACAACTTTCTGCAGTGTGAAAGGGACATGTCCCCACTAAAACAACAGGTTATAAGCCCTGCAAGGGCTTCCACACACAAATGTCTGTAACTGATCCTCAGTAGGTATGTATCTGGTGTCTGTATCTTCTCACAACTCCAAGTCTTCAGAAGACTGGCCCAGGATGAATCCAAAGATGATCAGAGAATTTGAAGCCAAACTCTGTGTCATGGAGCATCACCAGAAAGCGAAGAAAACCCTTTCCTGTTCAAAGTTGAGAGAACGCAGTCCTGTTACTGCCCTCAAGGTCGTTCTTGCGTCGGGTCATCTTCCCGCTCCAGATCTTCAGGTAAGTCAAAGAGTTAAAGAAGAGACAAAAACAAGCTGAACCAAGGCTCTTCCGTGTCCCGCCGCTCATTCTGAGAAGTCTTGTAGATGCCAAGGTGCTACTCGGTTTTGTTGCGGGTGCCTAGCAAGGACTTGTCCAGGTGTGTCCCAAATTCCTAGGGCCATTGGCGATGCTGCAACTGGTGAAAGCCTTAACAGGGGCTATGAGGCATATTTTTTGGCACCCTTCTGGTTCCTTCTGTGTGCCCTCGAGACTCATGGATCAAATTAGGCCTGTAGTCAGATTACTGCTAGTGGATCCATCCCTGTCGCCATCTATGCCTCTTGACCCTGCAGGGAGGGCTGGCTGATTCCACTGGCCACGCCCATTCCGACTCTGCGCCACAATCCACCGAGAGACGCGCATGTGTTGATATCTGCCCTGCTGATGGAGGTAGAAGCTAATGTGCTTTCTGATTAAGAACAATACACGATCTCTGCCAAAGATGCGTCCTTCACCAATTTTGCCTCAACCAATACATCCACTTTGTGATTCATACAGAATTCTGCCATTGCCTCAGAACAGGTATTCACTTCACAATTTCTGTGTCTCAGAACATAGCCAGCATGGCAAAAAAGATAACCAAAATGATGACGACATGACGGTGAGGGAATTAAAGGATAAAATAGATTACTTGACAAGTGAAATAGCTGGGTTAAAACACCTTGCGGGTAAACTTAAGACACACTTGAAGTACCACAATGATTCACCCCCAAGTAGACTAATCCATCACACCCTCTAACTTAAAACCCTTTAATCATGCATAGATTTATATGTCCATTTGGAGATGAGTCAAATCCGCAGGACACAGTTCGGTGGCAGGAGAGTAGCAATGTACTACGTGGTACCCAGATGACTAGTCGTAACAGGGGGTTATTAGATATAGATGCTCGACGTGCACTGCAGGCTCCTTGCAAAGTGCCTCACTCAATGCCCTAGGCCACTCACAATCCAGATGGGAAATCGAAATACATAATATCCACATAAAAGGGCTAAATATGCCCAAGGATACAATAGTAGCAAGCAACAATACAGGGATTACAGAAGAATAGCCAGGGGTCACAATTGTTTATAATGAATGTCCCCAAGCTGAATCAGGAGAGTGAGGACTCAAAAATAAGATTATCCGTTGGATTGTGCACAAGTGACTTTGTCTATCGGTCGTTCGCTCTGACATAGTGAGAGCCGAGCGGATGGTCGATGGCCATGTGGGGGTATCCATACTATTGTACTCTGGGTTAAAGATGAAGCTATAGTGGATGGTCTGATTTTTATGGAGTTAATATCTAGCTCTTTTACAAAATCAGTAATTCTATTTAAACTTTAATGCATGAATTGAGGAAAGTACATTATCTAGGAATCAGCACGCCTAGGTCAGTCGGGAAAGCCGCAACTACCCACCCCACAGTCAACCATCTGTAATAGAGACTAGGGATCAAGAGGACAGCCTGGTTCAAACTAGGGGAGATATTAGAATCACAAATGTTAACGGGGTTATACCTTAGTCTGGGCAGAAGGAAGTGCGGATATGTATAGATTCCAACGGTACAGAGTTTGCCCTGGAAATAACCGAGCTGGAATCTATTCGGTTGGTCTCATGGAATGTAGGGGCCTGAAACATAAGTAAAGGGACCCAGGCTGGCATGAATATAGTGAAGGATTTCAATTTTGTCCTTATCAAGAAACTTTGTTAATGGATCCACCCTATAAACTAGGATATAAGACGTATTTTATTAATGGTATCCTCTTGTTGCAATGCAGACCTTCAGCGGGGCTAGTACGGTGGATAAAACTCTCGTTAAATGCCGCAATAACTGTGCACCCGGTAGGTTCGCTAGATATCCAAGGAGTAAGATTGAGCCTGCATAATAGGGATGTTCTGCATGTTTTCAATGTATATATAAGACTGCAAAGGAGTAATCAGGAATCAAAAATTGTAGAAATTTTGGATAATTTTCTCAAAACTATAGCAGGCAAAGAGTCAATTATTATAGGGGTGAATTGTACTTATGAACCAATAATGGGTTTGGATTTGGTTATGGAATATGAGGCCAAGGCTAGAGGAATCCCATTACTAACAGCATGCTCGACGGTCCCTTGTACAGTTGCTGCTACGCAACCGATGCGTCTCACATTAGAACGTAGCCCGCAAGCATGTAATGGTAGAGTGAGCCACGTTAATACTAATTTGTATGGCTTTGGGGGGGGCTACGCCCAATCCAGAATAGACCACATTTTATGTAGTTTAACGATATGGGAGAGACTAAAGGCCTTTAATAGTGACCCAAGAGAAGATAGTGATCACTTCCCGCTGTGCTTGACTCTAGCAGAAAGTGACACTGAAATATGAACAAGCACGAATAAAGTATATAAGAAAACGATAATAAGGAATAATCGCCGGACAGTAAGATGACGGGCCATATTGAATAATGAAGAAGTTTAACCAATAACAATTTTGTAGAGGTAGTGAGTCCTTATGTGTATCACAGTTTCACTATATCTCATTATAAGACATCCACCGGTCCCTCGTTGTTGCCCTTAAGCTGCACTTCAGAAAGACATTTGTTTGTTAAAAAAAAGGCTAACCTGCCAAGAGAACCTTCCAGTCTATCCCCTTGTATTCGAAGGAATGCAAAGCAGCAAAGACATTATTACTTGGATCTCTAAATAAAGGAGACATACTAGAGGTGCGGGAGGCAAGGGCAAAGTACCCCAAAAAACTTATGCAAGGTAGAAAACAATTGGGTAGAATGGAATTGGGAGGATTCGCTTGGAACAGCAAAGCATGGGGAAACCTTTACGTTTTGGAAAATAATTGCTCATGGGAGTAAAAATACATCAATTTGCACTGAACTTCATCTGGATCCTGGAAGTTGGACTGGACATTTTGCAGCGTTATATTCCGAGCCTACAGGGTAAAGCCTAGGAAAACAGGGCTATTCCGTCTATCCCCTGGGGAGAAATGCAATGCCCAGTAACTATGTTAGCATTGAGGAAACACTGGAGGCTGTAGAGGCTATTAAACCAGGCAAAGCCCTAGGCTTGGATAAAATCTCAGGGGATTTATTCAAGCACGACAAAGATGTATGGTTGCCATATATTAATTTGATTTGTAATAAAGCGAGGTCTCCGGGGCGCCAGTACCACGAACATGGAAAAGAGCTGAAATAGTCCAGATTCACAAGAACTGTAGTAAGCAGGAGCCAAGCAATTATACTGTAGACCAGTTAGTCTTATAGACGTGTTGCGAAAAGTATATGCTAGACAAATATTAAAGAAATTGTGTGAGTGGATCGATGATAATAATATACTTTCACCATTTCAGGAAAGGGTTTGGAACCTTCGTGAGCACAGTGGACCATGTCTTCAGGTTTTTATGTATTTTATGGAACTATATAAAGTCAAGATAGGACAAATGTATGTTGCATTCATAGACCTGAGGACAGCCTTTGACCTCGTCCCGAGAGGTCCTCTGTGGACCACGCTCGAGAGACAGGGAGTACCAGACGACCTTTTAACCCAAATTTTAGGATTGCACCAAGATAATAATGCCCAAGTGCTGTGGGGTGCTCATCGAGAACTCACAGAGCCAATCTCAATTAATAGGGTGTGAGGCAGGGCTCACTCTTCGTGAATAGCACGGTTGATCATTTAAAACAATGCAATCACGACTCCCCACAGCACAATAGGATACACGTCCCGGCGCTACTTTTTCAAGCTTATACCATTCTGGCCTCACAGACGCCTAGGGGCCTCCAGTGCCTACTTGATTAATTTACTGTGTACTAAGAGAGAAGGAGATTAGAAATTAACCCTAGTAAAACAAAGTGTATGGTCATTAACCCGTTTGGAGCTGTAAGATAAACTTAAAAGTCTATGAGCAAAAGCTAAATGTTGTGCCCAACTTTATTTATCTTGGTATTACTTCAGATTCAAAACTGTCATGGCTTCCCCATCTTACTAAAGCAAATTCTGTGCTAGCTCATAATGCAAGGGCCATTGCAAGGAAACACCAAGGCTCTAAAATTAAATCAGTTACTCCAGCATTAGAGCTATGCAAGTACAAGGCCCAGGCGGCTGCACTTTAAGGGGCTGAGATGTGGGGTACAGGTGACTTACATCAGCTCACGACAACTAAAAACAAGTTTCTGAGAGGCTTACTGGGGCTGCCAAAATCTACACCATTGGTACCCAGGTATCTGAATTTGAACATCAGCAAATAGAGTATTTAGCCTCTCTTAGGCTGTTGTTTTCCTGGGTAAGGATATGGACAACCCGTGAACTGACTAATTATAGGTAAGGTGTCTTGGAACTTATCAAACTTGATAAGCCTTTACCTTTCCTCTGCTTCGTTACAATCAGGGCTGGTTTTACAAACGTGGTCTACCTTCTTGTTGGAACAAACCACACACACTGACACTGAGGTCAAAGTCTTTACTTAAACATTTTGGGAGTATTGTCTAAAAGCTCTACATCAGACTTCGAGTCTACGCAGGTTGTCACCACAATTTCTCACAGTTAAGCCATATACAGGCTTTCCTCGACTTGATACAACCAGAGTTAGACAAGACCTTAAATTTTAAATTCCGCTATGATATACTCCAAGTAAGAGCACTGACTGTAAAGTTGAAACCCCAAAGAAGCTGCACCCTGTACACTATACACTTTAGGTAGTATTGAAAATATTGCACATGTGTATTTTTTTGCACAGCCTATGGCAAGCACAGGAAGAAATGCATCCGTCCTATCAGTCGGACACTATGGGTCAGGAAACATATGGAAGCCTTAAGGATTATGAAGTATAAAGTAACCCCTTATATAGTATTTGGTGTGAGCAAATGTTTTCTTGAAGTATGTTTTATACGTAGAAAGATGGGTTTGACATTTTAAATATATTGATATGATTGTTTTGTTGCATTTTAGAAATTGGTTTAGTGAAACATTAACTATTGTTTGTTTTTGTATTGATGTTAGCAGTGATTTGGAATGAAAACAATGTTCATTTTTAACAGTGATTTATCTACATATATTTTGTGGACACTTTAATGGGTTATAACCGAAATCCAGTATTGATGATGTTACTATGATCTTGAAATTGTATTAAAACACCAAAATTAAAATTAAAATTGCCTGCCACTAAAATAGTTATCCTGCAATTACTATCCCATATGGCGTCAGAATAAGGAATATGTTACTTAACCTATAAGCTTCTGTTCATAGTGTGTAGAGCTGCAGGTTCACGTGCTCTGAATACTCCTGCTATAATTGTTAGGTTTAGGCTTGGTTTTTCTCAAAAGTCGTATTGACACACGGTATAGTGACTCCTCCCTTAGTGGGTAAAGCACCGGGGCGTGGGCTCCATTGCTAGATTGTTGTCCACACGGCGGCTAAGTGTCGAGACTGAGAAGTATATAGTACAGTTTGGTAGCCATGCAATAAAGTATACACAAAGAGTTTAAGTATTTAAGTAAAGAATTGAATGTCTGCAACAACCAAAGGCTTCCCGGGAAGTGGGTGAACGTATGTGAACCAAGAGTACTACATATTACGAACAGTAACACTCTTTCCGGTAGAGAGACTGTCTAACTGCAGATTGTTCACCTTGTGAATGTTACCAAAGTTTCAGACTGGATCCGGAAACTTATCAGCAGAACCTCTGCGTGCTGGTGGGTTGTGCTATGAAGCTCTTCACTGACGCCATTCTTTTGAGGTTCAAGCGATGGAGTCTCTCCTCCTTAGAGTGGTGAGGCAGAAAAAATAAAGGCTGGCTAGGTGATATTTTGACCAACGTGAAACGGTGTCACAACATCCGCCAAGAAGGATGGTGGCACCTGCTGAACCAGTTAGTCTGGGAAGAAAGTGGCGTACGGTCTATAGACAGCCTGAAGCGCACTCATTCAGCCGATGTAATTGCAATACCGAACACTGCCTTCAGGGTAAGAAGTCGTAGAGAGAGCTGTGAATCGGCTTAAAGGCTAGTACTCGTCAAATTTGTGAGGACGAAGTTAAGGTCCTACTGTGGCATGGCAAAAGGAAATGGCAGATACACAAGTTGTAGGCATAAAAAAAAGCATCAGGTTATTTAAATAACGAGTGCTGGTTTGGCTACTGTAAAAAAAAAAAAAAAAAAAAAAAGACTGAAAAAGCCAAAATGTACCCTTTTACTGACCCCTGAGCAAATCCTTGCCGGGCACAAGACAAATACAAGACATCAGATATCTATGATTGGAGGGGGGTTGATCTGGCTGCACCATGCCACAAATTTGTCCCAACGACTGGTGTATACAGTTTTTCTTGATGGGTGCCTGGCTGCAAAGATGACTTCAACCACCTCTGGGGAAAGGTGGAGGTGTTCAGCTACCGCTGCTCAATATCGAATCATGAAGGTGGTGTTTGAGAAGGCACAGGAGCAGAACCCTGCCCCGTTGCTGCAACAGCAGATCCTTCCAGAGGGGCTGCCTGGTGAGAGGACAGATTCTCTGGGTACCATACTCTCCATGCGCAATCTGGTGCCGAAGGATGTTTTAGGCCTGGTCGATCTTCTTCAGAACTCTGGACTGAAGAGGTATTGGCAAGAAGTAATACAAGACTCCTGAGTCCCATCCTAGGCTTAACGCTTCTCCAAGCGAGAAATGCCTTGTAAACCTCAACACGCAGAACTGCTGCTGACATTACGCATTCTTGGTGGTAGCAAGTAGACTGAGCCAATGTTCTCCCCATTCACAGAAGACACCTTGCATCACCTCCAGGTGGGAAGCTGGAGGTGGAGAACTTTGGACGCCCTCGACATGACAATTGCAAAAGAAGCTCTTTTTTTCAGTGGTAGGGCCTCGGGGTGAGACAACACCTGAATCAGGAGCGTTATTAAGACCACTGGCATCTCTCAGATCATAACATTTTTCATGACGGTAAGGTTGGCCAGTTTCATCTCCTGCATATTAGTCCTGGTCAGAATTTGTTTCAACGAATTAATGGAGCATATGAAACCTGCCTTATGGAGATGGTATGCCAAACATGTAAAAAGAAAGAAGATTGTTGTTTAGAGAAAGCCAATCTTGCCCACAGTCGAGGTAGGAAAGGTTCACTCTTGGAAAGCACAATGGGCACCTCGTCCTCCAGCGTTCATGAGGTCAGCATTGGCACTGACAATCCAGGAACTAGAGTGGGTTGTGGGTCTGTGCTGCAGCGGGGGAGGCCTAGTAATGGGCTCTGAGGGTCCAACTAGCATGGAGAGCGGACTTGCCAGCGGTATCCCAGATGGAAGGCCTCTCTGCTCCTTGGCTCCAGAGGGAGTTGGAAGTGATCTGAAGAACCTGAGCATGGCCTCACGGAACTCTTCTATCTGTGTCAGTGTTGCAGACAGCCCCAGAAATTCAGGACCAAGTTGCACTGGCCGACTTTGGGAGCAAGACTGAGGCATGGAGATGCCCTCGCACCTTCTCTGGAGGACGAGAGTCCAGCTAAGACTTTTAATGTTTTTTCTTCAAGTTTGTCAAAGATTTGAAGCACGACAATGACCATTCCTTGTATCAACCACGCGAACGGTAACAAGACTGAGAATGACCTTGGACTCTGACCAGTTACCACATATTGTCTTACGGTAAGTAGTGGCTGATGGAGCTTGAAAGGGGTGGAGCATTTCGTATGCTTTTAACGTGTGGGAGCGTTACACTTTAGTACACCTGTTTATATCACTATAGCGAGAGTTATTTATCCAAAATGTTAATAAATGCTCTCAATGTAGTCATATTAACTGACGTACTAAAGTGAAACGCTCCTGCATGTTAAAAGCATACAAAAGGATAGAGCACTAATAAATATGTCAGTTCATGATGCACAGATCCTGAACTGTGATACAAGCATACAAAGGGAATACTTTTAAGTACATTAGATGAGTTCCGGATGTGTGCTCTGCTGTGCCAGCCTGCGGCCTGTTTTTATTGATTCAAAAACAGTGCAAACGAACTACAGGCTTGAGGGCCTGATAGAAGCTCCTCCCCTCCCAGAGACATCTTAGAAAATCCGGTCCTGGAACGTGCCTGGTGGCCCACGTCAGTGTGTGCTGCTGCTCGGTCCAGGACAGGACTCTTGAGAGTGCCAAGCGTACCCTCTCGGCCTCTGATGCAAAACTCGAGTCACGTGCATGCAATCCTACACAGACTGCTAGCAACACCCTTTCCCAACACGCCCCAGGTGAGGGGTTGATAATACAGGTCTTATGCCCTAGACACCTGGAACTACTTATGAATGCGATGCTGCTAGTGTCATGAATGGGAGGTCTCTTCAGAACACTTAACTTTGCAGGCCAGGGCTGGCGAGACTCTTTTTGGAAGAGAGCAACATATAACACATGGTAGGGTCAAGCTTAGTAAACCGTTCTGCTGTTCTGTCCCCAGGAAACTCATCAGATGACTTAGCTTGGTCTGTGGACGGAGGCGCAGTGGGTTCAATCTGGGTTGATTTCGTTTTCATCATAGGTTCACTCTGCGGATCTTTCAATCTGAGACAGTCTTTTATCAATTTGGCTATAAGACAAGCTTGTTTGTTCCTTTGGTCTAAACAACAAGGCATCTATAAAATCTTCCCCTACCCGCAATCGCATGTTTACTCTTATAATTTGAAATTACACTTTCAACTTTGTTTGTGCTAGAAGAATTTGATGAGGTTGCGGGAACTCGAAACTTCACGGGACACAATTCTGGGCAGCAAACTTCTGCAGTGCCCTTAATAGTGGTGGCACAGATGGTTACAGATGGTTGGCCAACTTCTGGAACAAGCGAGTAATGGAGGGTCAGGAATTGAATTGGAAACTGCGTTAAGGCAAAACTTGGTCTGAGCAAATGAATAGCGGATTGGCGGGCAGGAGGACCCTGGTGCTGACACAGGGAGTACGCGTCCCAAAACGTACTGGCTCACCTGTTGCTGAGGAGGTGGAGCCGCAGTCACACCGTGCTATGAAACGTCGTGGGGTATCCCGCTGCACAGGGAAAAGGTCACTGGTGGGGACACAGGGACTACGTGGGCCAGAACTCACTGGCTCACCTGCTGCTGAGGAGGTGGAGCCACGATTACACTGTGCTACAAAGCGCTGGGGGCAACTCGCTGCGCGGGACGTGCCTGAGCATCGGCCCGGGCCCGTCTGCGCCCTTACAAGGCTCGGCTGGGCCGGGCTACCTCTCTTGGTATTTTGAACTTTGAATACAGGACATATTGCTGAGTGAGTTCCTTCCTGTTTGGGAAGTGGGGCACTGGATAACCCCCTGCTGTGTGTTCGTTGGGAGCCAAGGGGGTATAAGATAATGTGGAAAAAAATGGCAAAACGGTGCCTTCTACAACACATTTTTAATTACATATTCAATTGTATTAGGTTTTAAAGCATAGTAATTGATGACTTTACGGTGCACCAGGGTATGGCAATCTTTATTGGGGTTCTTCAACAGTTCCCTCATCACCCCCCTCTAACAGTGCCTCTCATCTCTCCATATCTCCACTCTCACATGTATTTGTTTTATAGTGCCTCTCTTACCAGTATAGGGTGTTGGAACACTTTACTTTCAGAGACAATGAATCATACGCGTTTAAATAAGTGTATAGAAAATGTTACATAAGACAGGAGACTACACGATGCAGGGTTCACAAGTCATCCTTTGTTCTGGGAAGCATAAACTCATCATTTAGAGCGTAACAAGTTGGTTAGGATTGACTTTACTATGTACCCAAAGAAACACTTGTTAGCAAAATTAGGATAATCAAAGCCTGGGAACAACATAACTTTCTAACCTGTACCATACAATTTGCCTGCAGCTCTTTGATGGCAGTTCATAGCACACTGTGCTTGATGACTGTAACAGTAACAAAAGGATCTCTGTAACAAAATCAGTATCCCACTGAGCTATGCACATAACATACTATTCACATAGTGCACGTTCTTTTCAGTTGGCATATTAACCCTCTGTACTACCTTAAATAAGTCAAATTGCCACTAGACAAAACTCAGATCTCTCTCCAGCAGGTACATTAATCACCAGAATTATCTTGGCACTTTTATTGTTGCCTGAAAACTGTTGGATATATAAGGAACTCTGCAGTGCTTTTAAAACTGCTGCACAGCTACAAAACCGCCCTCCCCAGTAACAAGAGTAGTTCTGGGTTTAATTCATCATTTATTTTTTGCTCACCATGCCACCCCATGGGAACAGTGCAGCCCGAACTGCCAAGCCCTTCCTGCACCAGAAACAAGCATCCTGGGACCGGTTTCGGTGTGCCACCCCTCATCAGCCAGGCTAGCTTGGATCCCGTTGATCCGACGTCTGGATCATCTGTTCTTTTTGCTCCCAGTCACAAAAGCGGCCCCCACCCATCCAGCGTCCCAGTGAAACGCCAGATGCCTATTACAGCCGGTCCGGCCTTGCCGGGAACAAATCAAGGCGTTGGTCGATACATGCCTAGGCCCTCTGAAAGAAAAGTTGAGCTCCTTGGAATCCATGGTCTCCAAGTTGGGGTCATATTTACAGAAAAGTGCCTCACGGCAGAGCAGCAAGTGACTTTCCTGCACTGCCCTGCGCCACATGGAAAGAGCAGAAATGCATCATATTTACCAAATACAGTGCATTTCTGTCCACTTCCCTATTCTGGCGCCCATTTGGCTGCCTAGCACCAAAGCAGGCACCTTTGCAACAGAGTTTTGTGCAGTAAGGGACACCTTCCTGCACAAAAATTATTCATGGAGGAGTTTTCCTCTGCATTGTGCAGCACACATATAAAGAGGAAAAAACGTGGAGATTTTTTCCCTGACTATGCCTCCCAAGGAAGGTGTAGGATTTTGACGCATTTACAGTTTTACACAGCCTTGTAGAACCACTGCAATGCCGGCCTGATGCAGTTTAGAGAACTTGCTCTGCCTTGCCTTACTCCATATCCACGAAGCCATGAAAAGCCATGCACAAGATATAGGTCTGCACTCAAAAATGTGACGCTCAGGCAGCCCATGGGGCTTGTAAATAAGCCTCTTGGTTTCTAAGGTGGGGGATTACCAAGTAGCCAGGACCAGTCCAGCCAATATGGTGCCCACCTCTGGTGCTCCAACAAAGATAGACAATTGCCTGAAAACAGGGATGGCCACCCTGGCTAACTCATGCAATCCAGTGGCTTCTGTCGCCCCACCCAGGCTTACCCCTGTGTACCCCCAAGAGGGCAATTCCAGGATGTTGTTGAAAGGGATCAATTGTGGGGCTGAACATAATGAAGGCTTTTTAGACACCCCTGAGGGAGCTAGATCTGCGGGTGACCAATCTGGTCAAACCTCTTCTCGATTCAACACCCCCGCTGCCACTATGTTTTAACAAATATACCCCCACTGCCGCCTGAAGTAAGGGAATCCACAGCACAAAAATAAGGTTTGCTTTTGGATGGACAAGAACTCTGACTTTCTCCCCCACCAAGTATGATTATATTCTATTTGTAAGAAGGATAGGGTAGGTAGGATCATCAGCCAAGCAGCTGCAGGATGACTGCTGGTATCCCAGGCTGGCACGCCGCTTGATTTGTTTTTCCTGTAGATAACATGGTTCAATGTCTGATGTGACCGGTCTGGTACCCCTGGGGTTCTTTATTAAGCATTTGCAACCACTTGAGACCTTGTTGATCCATCAGCAATAGGAAATATTCCTATTGAACAGCAGCCCATTAGGACAAGCAACAGATTCTTAATGCTATCTGGCTTAAATGATGATGACTGACTGTCACCCACTGTTAACTCTTCAGCAGCACAAGAATCTGTGCCCACCCCAACAAATGGGGAGGATGTTGACCTTCTTTTAGACTCTAAAAATGGGGTGGACAGTTTGCTGCAGCTTATTTGTTTGAACACTGCTGGGTATGAAACCAAACTATAGGACAGGGATTGGGTGGAGTATATCATCAGATTTGACAGTGTGATGATGCAGGAGACCTGGTCTCCAGGGGATGTTGAATTGGATGGGTTTCTGAGTTTTTTTGTTCTAGCTGCTCGGTATCCTGGTCATTGAGTTGGGGGGAGTGGAGGCGTTAGTGACTCGTTCATATTGCTAAGATATATTGGGCCATCCGAATAGAATGCAACCACCAGGGTATTTTGATTGTCTGGGTTATCCTTTCGAATAAGTTTAATCTCCTTGTAGACAACTTCTATAACCCAGTGTGAGAATTGATGTGTCAAATGTGTGCTTTGTTTTTGGGCCCTGTCAATTTTGAAGCAGAGAATGGAAGCTATTACAAATGATTTTGTTATTGTAGTGGGGGATTATTATGCAAACATTGCAGTAGACACCACTCTTTCTAATGCCTTTGAAAACAGAGATCTTAATTGCCCAAATGGACAAAGTGTGGACCATAGAGGAGGAAAACTGTTGGAGGCCCTCCTTCGCTCCTTGCTGCTAAACACAACTGAGCTGGTGCGCAGTCTCTCTAGACTAGGCATCTCCGACGAGTAGCTTGTGAGCTTCTGATAGCTGTTCACCTATGCACCCTGTCCTGTGTGCAGCTAGCCTACTAAATTAGAGGCTATGACTTGCATAAATTAACATATACATTCCAAAATTGAAAAGAATGTATTCAAGATGAAAATGTGCGTATTTTCAGAGCTTATAAGATGATGTTTGGAGAAAAATGGTGAACTTTCCAAAATATATCCACATTCCAAGTTGATAAAACCTTCTTGCATTACTACTGGCTGCTCATTCTGATGCACAGAGGCAATCACCACAGGCAGTCTAGCGTAGGGTACTCACCAACGTTATGTTATCTAAACAACACTAATATTATTAGTAGCGTGACATGATTTTCATTGCATATAAGTAGCTCTTGTTATAGAAAAGTTTGGAAACTCCTGCCCCAGACAGACACCGACCTTTGCGGGCCAGGACTCAGGCACTGTATTATGATTGATTATGTTTTTGTGTCTAGAAGTCTGAGCCAACTTGTCCTAAAGGGCGAGGTAAAGGAGATGGAGCAGCGTGATCACAACCCTATTGAGACAGTATTTGATCTGCCAGACCTTAGACATTACCACATAGCTGTGGGACCTAGGGGTATGGACATAAGGGACAACGGGCTCAGGGTA
Source organism: Pleurodeles waltl (assembly GCF_031143425.1). Lineage (NCBI taxonomy): Eukaryota > Metazoa > Chordata > Amphibia > Caudata > Salamandridae > Pleurodeles > Pleurodeles waltl. The sequence continues at coordinate 690,294,565 of NC_090451.1, read as the reverse complement.
AGCCGGCGACACACAAATGGTCCACTTGCTCTCTCAGCCCTAGTGAAAAGTCATCTTAGCCGGATCTTGGATGTTCTACTGGCAGGAAATTTACTCCCCACTGAGATTATGGTGGCTAATGCAAAGCTGAAAAGTTCACTTAGAGACATAATCAATGGCACCCGTAGACCAACAAAGAATTGCTATCCCAGATGGTTCGATCGCATACGAAAAGCCGCTAACAAGAGGCTACAAAAGGAGCTGAGTAGTAAGCACACAGATGGAACAAGGGTTTAAAAAAAAAGCTAAAATAGAATATAAGTTAGCATTTTAAAACAGGAAACTGGAGGCTAAGAAAGAGATGTGGGACAACCTTGTTCAGGAATGCCGGACCAAAGACACTAGGCGGTTCTGGAACATTGTAAATAAAAGAAGCTTTACAAGTGGGAGGGCAGTGGGGTTGGGGTCCAACATTTCACCTGAGCATTGGTATGATCATTTTAGTCAAATCTATTCATATGGGGAGACTCTGGAAGACGCTGGGTTGTTGGCTGGTTCCCATCCTTGTTTGGAAATTAGGTTTTGCTTGGATGAGGTCCTATCCAAGTCTGTCAAAAAAAGGCACCTGGCCTCAATGGTACACAGAAGAACCTTTAGAAAGAAAATGTTCATCTCTGGGCATCTATTATAACCAATATTGTAAATGCTGCTGAAATACATTTACTACCCTCCTCTTAGCAACTGGTGTGCACAGCTCCCATTTATAGAAAAGGTAACAGAACTGACCCAAATGCTACAGAGACCCATCTCCTTGCTGGATTCAATGCTGAAGATCCTGGAGTGCATTTTTCTGAGGAGACTTCAGAGTTGGGTCTAGGTGAGCCCAGTACTGTATTGGTTTCCCGAAGGTCTGGGGACACAGGAGCAGTGTCTAAACCTGCTCCTGTTAATTGGAAAATACACGATTGCCAAGAAAGGGACTCTATACCTTGCATTCATGGACCTTAGTAGTGATTTTGATAGGGTTAATCACACTAAACTCAGGGGAATTTTACATAGGTTTGGTGTGCCTCACACCATAGTGGAATTCTTACAGGTGCTCCATGATAGAACTAGCTCGTCACTCAGGTTTGGCATGGAGGGGGGGGTGTACTGAATTATTTTTTAGGAGTGTTTTTCAGGCACCGAAAGCTCTGAGTTTATTCCTTTTATATATTAATGGTCTGCATTCTTGTCTTGTCGCTAAGCGTAAAGATATACCAATTGTAAATGGCAACGGCGTGCTGGCTCTGCAGTATGCCAATGGCACAGTTTTACTTTCTTGAGCTTCGAATGGCTTAGGGGCGATGGTGCACGCCTTTGTCGAATACATGAATGACGTGGACCTAGAGGCCAATATATCAAAACCTCACTGTATGGTGTGGTAAACCCCAAAGTAAACAAGGTCCATTGGCCATTAAAGGTAAATTAATTAGTCATGTTCATTAGTTCTATATTTGGGAGAGATTTACGATGACAGGAGAAATTGGTTACAATGTGTTTCTAAATGAAAAGCTTATTTTTAACGCCGCAGTGGCGCTGTTTTTGCATTTTTATCTAGGGTTGGAAAGAAGACAATTTTGCCCCTGCTCTAGGTATATAAACTAAAACGTCTACCAATCTTAACTTATGGGGCGCATTTTGGGGATACCAGAGTAGCTTTTCTCCGCAGCAGAAAGCGGATTGATACCACAGGTGCTTGGAGTTGGGCCCAGCAGCCCATGATTTGCATTACACAAAGAACTTGGCCCAGACTACGTAGACAATTGTATAAAGCTTGCCCCACTGCTTCTTTGGATCTCAGTTTGGGCGAACGAGCATGCAATCCTTAAAGGGAAATTATATCTGACTGTTTGCCCTGTCAGGCCTGAAAAATACCCTGGCTGACCTATATTAGAAACATGACCTACAGTCTGGGTTGACCGGAGCTACTCACTTCCCCAGAGCTTTTGAACAAAAGGGAGGTGGGCTGGGTCAAGAATGATTTAAAGATATTGGCTATGGCTAATAGGGAATTGGGGAAACCATCTATCAAAGATTTTGTTATGGTAAAGACATGTCAAGGCTTAGAGACCTACCTATTTCAGATTCCTAATGTTCGGGAGAGGTAGCTTGTAACTAGATTTCTGATGGGCACCATCAAGTGTAATCTTTGCTTTCAGTTGGGCCCGTTTGAGCCAAATAATATCTGCATGCCCTTGTGACGATATTTCTCTACAGACTTTGCTGCATCCTACGTTATACTGCAAATATTATAAACCTTTTAGGCAAAGATTTGTATTACCTATTTTTGTTTTCAAAACAGGGATTTTTACAATGTAGGTCAGGCTTCTATTTTCTTTGTATGGCCGCAGATGCTACTGTGTCTTGCATTGGGAGCTTTCTTCCAAAAAACGCAATATGTTGGTGTAACTGAGAATTCTGAATGTCTTAATATTTATGATTCTGTTTTTATTCATTAGCTGTCATCTAATTGCATATTTTATGTGATGACTGTAGGAAAGTGCCCCTTTTTGACACAATCACCCCCAGTTTTGCCTGGTATGTGATGTAATTTTTACTGAAAGTGCACTGCGTTTCTGCTAACCAGGTCCCCAGTGACATTTCTCTTTCCCTAAAATGGTATTGTTCCCCAATTCCCCCAAATGTAAGTCCCTAGTAAATTGTACCCTTGATACCAAGGGCCTGGGCACCAACAGATTGGGGGGGGGGGGGGGGGGGGTGTCCCCAAAGGCTTCAGCCAAATTGTGCCACCTTCAGAGACCCCCCGCCTAGCGCATGCAGATTCGACCTGGATCCCCTGCTATGGAGTCTGCAGCTCTGCCCGCTGCGCCTCATCCTTCTCCCGTGCTGGACACTGGTCACTATGAGTTCCCCACCTAAATGATAGCTTCTCTGAAAATGGGCATGTTTGGTATCAAACATCTTGTATTAATAAACCCTCACTGATGCAAGTGATGGATTTATTCATACATGCACCCAGAGGCACCGTAGATGTGCCCCCTGAAAACCTACCAACTACCAGTGTGCGGACTGACTAGTGTGCGCCAGCCTGCGACCACTAGATACGAGTCTGACCCCCACAAGGGGGATAGCCTTTGCTCTCAGGCAGTCAGAAGGGGTGCTTGCACACCCCACCCAACAGCCTGATCTGTAAATCTGCATTCCAAACCAGATGGCTTCAAAGAAGCAGGTCTAGCTTAACTAAAATGAGTGTTGACGATCTCCCTGCAGCCAGGGCCCATTTGGCACCTGTACAGGTGGTACATTTAGTATTCAGGGAGATGTGTCCACCCCTCAGGTCAGTCCCAACCCTATGGTGTGCTGCCTGATGTGGAAACAACTTTTAAAAATCTGCCATCTTGGGGTTGGCAGATGTAGGATCGCCAGGACAAAGTTATGCCCACTTCCCACAGGACGTGGTCATATAGGGGGTATAGTGACCCCATGCAAGTAGCCTTTGGCTACTCCCCCTACACTTCCCAAAATGCCCATAAATGCAGTATTTACGGGAGGCCCTGACACCAGAAAAGCAGATTCCTGCTGACCTACAAAGGAGGACACAGAAGAGCTGAAAAAGTAAAGGAAGAAGCACTTGACCTGGACCCAGTCCTGTTGGCCTGTCTGGTGTTCTCACCAAATTATTCCACAGTTGTCTCATCCTGTAGCTGTTGTGCATCCAAAGCCTGGGAGGACTGCCTGCCTTCAAGACAGAGCCAGGAACTCCTGTGGAGCAGCAGGACTGCTTCACTGCATCTTGCAGGCACACCAAGATAAACTGCGAGGACTTCAGGCCGCCAGAAACTGAACACCTGAAAGCACCACTGCACCCATGCAGCACAGACCAAGTTGAAGAAGACCAATAGTGCCTATGTGGTTCCCCAGCCGTCCAGAGGTGAAGACCACTGTGGACTGTCTGACGTCACTGCAGCCTCTGCAGGCAGGCCCCCTCAACCGCAAGTGCTCCCGTGGAGAAAACCCAAAGCCTCAAGACACCTCTACACCAGTCACCCATGGCCCTTGGAGAAGAGGACCTGAGGTGCCCCCATGTCTCCGGACATCTCACGATTGGAACCCATTTGTTAGTTCCTCCCGACTGGATCCCCAGTCCCCACCTGCAGCATCTTTTCCAACGAGCCCATCCCCATTGACTAACATTGGGCACCCAATGCCATACTACACCTCTGCACCCAGCTGCCCAGTGTGACCTGTTGGTGTGGCCCTGACCCTTGACCAATATGCACCTTAAGTCCAGGAGACTGGTCCTGTAAGTCGCTGTACTGTATCTGTTTCGCAGTCTTTGTTTTTCCTCCATAGGATAGCATTACAGCTTCCAGAAATTGCACTGTCGACTTTTCAAAACTGTAAAGATTTTTCTTACAAAAGATACTTACCTGAACAAATTGATTCTGGCACTCACATATATATAAAGGATCTTGTTATTTTTGTAAATTGGTATGGATTTCCTTCTTGAGTCGTGTGTGTCATTTATTGATTGTGTGTGTGTTTGCAGATGTCTAACACTCCTCTCTGATAAGCCTAAGGGCGCAGAACCTCACTACTCCCTAAAAGAGCACCTTGAGATTGCTAGAGCAAACCCCTGCCTACTAGTAAAGGAACTCCTGGACTCTCTGCACAACATATCTCAGTTGATATATCATATAAAGAGACAGCTTCCTGCAATGATTGACATTTTTTTTATAGTTCTCTTTTAAATAACCGAAAAAAAGATAAAGTGAAAGTGAATTGATTTGCATCTTTTACCTGGTACTGTTCTTAATTGTGCCACTGTAACCTTGCACTGGCTCATAATGAAGACATGATATTCTCAAGTGTCTAAGGGCTACTAACTCCAAAGATATGGGGTCCAGCCCAGCCTCCGACAAGCCACAGTTTGGCTTATGGCGCATTGGGAAATGAAGCCTTCAAGCATCTGTCCATCCTTTACTTCCCTAACTCCTTGCAGTTCTGATTAGATGTTCCTTCTTCACTTTTGCCAATTTTCACCTGTATGCTAAGAAACGTCCATCCCTGCTAACCAAAACACTTTCAACCCAACACTGAACAGTAAAAGCAAACAAGCATTGGCAAAAGCAATAGGTCTTGGCAATCCAAGAGCTATAGGCGTTGGCAATGTGAATGTATTTGTGCACAGCTCTGGGGATGTTTTTACTCATATACACAAATGCATTAACACTGCCAACGCCTATAACTTTCGGATTGCTGAGACTTAGTAGTGTTGCCAATGTCTGCTTTATTTATGTTTCACAAACGTGTAAAAACAAAAAACAAAAACAAAAATGCTGGACCCTTTTCAAGTAACAGCCGCTCTCAATGAAATGTTTAACATCATGTGCTAAATGTCGCCTGCCATCGCCCCACTAGAGTTAATGACAGAAACTCTGCCACTAATGGGATTATATTATTTTTCTGCATCAAGTAATTACTGCCAGCAAATAACAGATATGGGAAAGATGGAGCAAAGAAAGACGGAAAAGTGTCTCAAAGGGAGAAGGCTGCAAGAGTGAAATGAAGGGGCAGGGAGTGGCTGTAAATGGATGAAAGATGCCCGAGATGGCTTTAGGATTAAGGTGCTTCAGCATTCAGCACTTAGTTTTCTGTATCGGGCATTTACTGTGAATAAAATAAACAAATAAGAAAGACGGGGAAACAGAAAAACAAAAAAGCATCACAAAATGAGAAAGCAAAAGCAATATATCCAAACCAATTATAGAACTATATGGGGGGGGGGGTGGAGGGGGGCACACTGCCTCATCCCAGCCCAGTTCACCCCATTGCATCCTGGTAAATGCAGTTTGCTTACTTCAGAGTTGCTGTAGATTTTCGCCAAGGTTGGTGCAGGTAGTGTTGTTCACTCTGTACACACGTTTCTGGGTTCAGACCTTCATCAGTAGAGAGCAGAAGTAGTAGAGAGCAGAGAAAAGACATCTGGGGTTGCAGGTATCCTGCTCATGCCTTCACAGGTCACAGTACCACTCCACAGGCACAGAGGTGCGTCCCAGGTGAGCTCACTGGCTCAAGGGAGCCAATTAGACACAAGGGGGGAGGGAGCACATTGCATCTCACCTCAGCACAGTTCACCCCATTGCATCCTGGTAAATGCAGTTAGCTTATTTCAGAGTTGCTGTAGTTTTTCACCAAAGTTGTTGCAGGTAGTGCTGTTATCTCTGGACACCTGTTTCTGGGTTTAGCCCTCCATCAGTAGAGAGCAGATGTAGTACAGAGCAGAGAAAAGCCATCTGGAGTTGCTGGTAACCCGCACAAGCCTTCACAGGTCACAGTATCACTCCACAGGCACACAGGTGCATCCAAGGTGAGCTCGTCAGCTCACTGGCTCAAGGAAGCCAATTAGACACAAGGTGGGAGGGAGCACATTGCATCTCATCTCAACACAGTTCACCCCATTGCATCCTGGTAAATGCAGTTTGCTTATTTCAGAGTTGCTGTAGTTGTTCACCAAAGTTGGTGCAGGTAGTGTTGTTATCTCTGTACACCTGTTTCTGGGTTTAACCCTCCATCAGCAGAGAGCAGGAGTAGTACAGCGCAGAGAAAAGACATCTGGTATTGCCGGTATCCTGCTCAAGCCTTCACAGGTCACAGTATCACTCCACAGGCACACAGGTGCATCCAAGGTGAGCTCGTCAGCTCACTGGCTCAAGGAAGCCAATTAGACACAAGGTGGGAGGGAGCACATTGCATCTCATCTCAACACAGTTCACCCCATTGCATCCTGGTAAATGCAGTTTGCTTATTTCAGAGTTGCTGTAGTTGTTCACAAAAGTTGGCGCAGGTAGTGTTGTTATCTCTGTACACCTGTTTCTGGGTTTAGCCCTCCATCAGCAGAGAGCAGATGTAGTACAGCGCAGAGAAAAGACATCTGGTATTGCTGGTATCCTGCTCAAGCCTTCACAGGTCACAGTATCACTCCACAGGCACACAGGTGCATCCAAGGTGAGCTCGTCAGCTCACTGGCTCAAAGAAGCCAATTAGACACAAGGTGGGAGGGAGCACATTGCATCTCATCTCAGCACAGTTCACCCCATTGCATCCTGGTAAATGCAGTTTGCTTATTTTAGAGTGACTGTAGTTCTTCACCAAATTGGTGCAGGTAATGCTGTTATCTCTGGACACATGTTTCTGGGTTTAGACAGTCAACAGAGTAGCTTCAAGAAATAGATTTATATATTAAATCAAGTGATTCCATTTTATATAAAATTGCATAATCGAAACTATCTATATTGGCTTTGCTACATGGAAAAAAGTGTTAGTCTTAAATAGAAAATAAATTTGAGAAGACATAGAAAAAATATGTTTTTTTCCTTTATAGAAATGCCTGCAGCACACTGTGTGAAAGAGAAAAACTCTTTCTGGTAGGCAGGCGGCGAGAACCGCTTCAGTGGCATCTGGAGGTATCATGAGATGAGCGGGGGGTTCGCACTACGATGTTGTGAACTTCATAAACAGAGACGCCGTCAGGAGATGGAAACCCGCACGTCTCGGTCCAGGCGGACCCAGGTGTTTCACAATTCTTGCGCAACGCTCACTGAGATGCCAGTCGGGCTACCTTGCCCCCAAGGGGTTAAACCCACAAAACATAGACAGAAAGAAATCCAAAAATGTTTATTCCATAGACCAGAATGAACAATTAAAACAACTGAAAGGTGTTCATTATAGACAGTGCTGAATATCAATAATGGCCATTATGATATATATATATAGTTTCTTTAATTTCCCAAAATGAAGAGAAACGAAAAAAAAATAATCACTTCTGCTAGAGAAGGATCCTTATACTATTTCAGGGATTGGTGCTTGACTCACAAGGTCATGTGGACACTAGTCTGCTAACCTTGGTAATGTTACTGGATTGTTTCTACATAAATGGTGATGGGGAGGGTGTGTGTGTGTTTTTTTGTTGTTGTTTGTTCTAGAGTTCTCAGTAAAGCAGTAGTGGATCTCTTGCATTCAGTTTATTGCTGTTAAGATATAACCAACATCTTTTCAAAACAGATGGTGTCAACAGATCCTGGTAGTTACTCATTATAGAAACATCTTCACTGGAGCTCACTATATCTCCAATTTCACAAATCACCTTTGAGATATCAACTACTGCCACTTTAATTTCCATCTTTGCAGCCCTTAGCTGTTTAGCAAAGGATTTGCTCAATTTGTCTTATAGATCTGCCAGGCAGTGCCTGTGGTGAGGGCCCAAGAGTAATCGCTCTGCCTTTGCAATGGAATGAAAAATATTCAACATGTCTCCAATGACTCCTGGAACACCCGCCACTCCGTATGAGTGGAGAACACATTGCAGCTTTCCTGGTTCCTTTTCACTCTTGAAAGAGTCGTGTATTTCACCTGAAGTAAGAAGACTAATCTATCTGCTCTTAGTTGATCAGCTTAGCGGTACCACCTTGACTTTGCTGTGAATTCAGAGCTCAAAGCAGCTCGCCATGACATAGAGGGGCTTTCTTCAACATGCTATCCGCTCAAATTTGTCCCCTGAAGTGTAAGCCCCCTTTGTTTGTCAACAGTATCACCCATTGCCAGATGAGGCCACTGGGTGCCAGAGAACCGTCCACAATGCACCTCAAGATCGTATCTCAGTCACCCACACATATTTCCTTACTGCCTTTTTCCAGTTCCATTAGTGGGTATCTTGCCGTGTTACATGCCTACATGTGTAATTCAGTGTTTCTCACTGGTAGGAAGTGCTGCTTTAAATGTCATGCAGGGCTTCGGCAGAGCTCTGCACTAGAGTGCGCTTCCTGTGCTAGCCTTCTGTCTGCACTCCTTGTCCAGGGTCACTCTTCTCCATAACTCGCAACTTTGCTGTAATTCACTCTGGGATACAGGAAGTTGTCTCTCCTTGGTCATGGTCTGCTCTCTTTATGCCACCATTCAGAACTTGGTTCCCATCTCCATTCATGGTGCCGGGCAGGACTTCGCTGCCGGAGCACCCGAGTCACGCTGATGGGGGCCACATCCTCCCCAGATCCCTACTGCTTGAAGACAGAGGTGTTGGGTGGATGAAGCCACAGACGTAACTCAGTTGTATGGACTCTCCTCTCTGCGGCATGGGCTGTCTGTCCTGATTGACCAAATGATGCATCTTTTTAACCCTTTGAAGTCACCCTCAGGCCCTCTTCAATTCTAGACTGGAGCACCCAACGCGAGGGCAGATGCCACCGTACAGATGATCTGAAGACCTCTTTGATGTGTAACGAGAGGGATCCTGGTGTATCCCTTATTCTCAGCCCTGCCCCACTGCCTCTTCACCGCTAGAGAGGACAGCTACCAGATTATAATACCTAGGACCGTGTTTGCTAATTACTAAGATTCTCTCCCTACAAAATCCAGGTTCTTGTGCAGCAGTTTCAAAAGCCTACCACCAAAGCAGATGAGTTTCAGCTCTGAGTGAACTAGGACGGTCAGCATCAGTTTAGCGGCCTTCTTCTCCCCTACTTTTTTTTCTTTTCTCTGCAGATCAGATATTGTTCTGCTACTCCTCTAGCCTCATTCCTGGGTAGTCAGGCATAACTGTACACTGTGTCTGCATTGATTTACTCCAGTCAGTGTGGTTTTGTTACTGTGATGAGCGTGCTGGCATTTATTAGCGCTCAACAAGGTACTCCTCATTAAGAGCATCACCTCACCTCCGCACTCCTTTGCAGTAGGAGCGATGTAGGGGTCTGACACCCATAGATAAGGTCCCACCCACTTTATGTCCTTGTGGAGCACCCTCTTTATGCAACACAGTCTTTTCAGCTGGAGTACATACCTGAATTGTCTATGTAATCCATTTAAAGCAATTGCCCCCATCGTTTCTGACCTCCCCTGCATCAATGGAGCTTGCTCCACAGAAGAAATGGTTATGAGTCGTGTCTTTAATACATTACTGTCCCTTCCAGCATCTAAAGTATGTAATACCCCTTTGAATGGAGTTAGGAGTAGGAGGAGTTTCACAATTGCTTAGTGTGGCTCATACTAAAGGTGAACGAACACAGAATATTGATCGAGGGCTAGTACTAGTTTATTGTTTTGCCCTTGCATGTAGCAGAAATGTGATAATAAAGGATAAATTTGCTCTATGCATTCTATAAAAAAAATTAAAAAAAATCTAAATAACATGAATGTTGAAGTGTGAAGATCTTCCCGAAGGGCAGCCTGATAGGAGGATAGATGCTCATTCTGAAGCTCAGGATACCAGACCCTTTGTGCCCTGTCGAGAGCCACAAAGCTTATTTGTGCCTCATTATTCGTGAGCTTCTTGAGAACTCTGGGCAGAAGTGGTATGAGTGGAAAGGCATACAGGAGGCCTGAACTCTATTTGAGACAAAGCGTCTCTGAGAGATAACTGCCCTGGAAACTAACACACAAAACTGCTGACATTGTGTGTTCTCTTCCGAGGTGAAAAGATCTAACCAAGGCTCTCCCCACTGCTGAAAGAGTCCCTGTGCCTCCTCCAAATGGAGACGCCACTCGTGATCTGCTAGGCCTTGACGGCTCAGTTTGTCCGCCTTGACGGCTCAGTTTGTCCACCTTGACGATCAGAGATTGTCAATGACTTGAAACCACCAGTGTAATGCTCTCCTATTCCAGCCATGTCCAGAGACACAGGGCCTCTTGATAAAGGGTCCATGACCGCACCCCACTCTACTGTTGCTATCTTACCCTTGACAGAGTGAAGAAATGCTTTCAATGCCAGCCGGATCGCACAGAGCTCCAACAATCTAATGTGGTGTCCAGATTGCACCAGAGACCAGAGTTCTCCGATTCCCACCTCACCTACAGGGCTGCACCACTACAGAAGTGAAGTATCTGTCACCACTATCAGATCTGGGTGTGGAAGGAAGAGGAGTCTGCCTTTGACCCAATTGTGGTACATCAGCCACCATTGGAGGTATTTTTGCAGTTCCCTCCGAGATCTGGACTATGTTGGAGAGATTCTCCTGATGCTGGGCCCAATGTAACTTCAGGTCCCACTGCAGAGCCTGCATATGCCACCGGGCATGATTCACCAACAGGATACAGGACGCCATGAGGCCCAGCAGCCTCAGAGTCATTCTCACTGTAGTCCAGGACAGAGGCTGAAACAGGTATCATAGCCTGAATATTCCAGACTCACTGCTTGGTAGGATAAGCCCAAAATTGCACTTTCTAGAACAGCTCCGATGAAAGGGAGCAACTGCGAGGGAGTCATGTGTGACTTTGAGATGTTGATAGTGAATCCCAGAGAAAGCAAGAGGTCTGCCATAGTCTGGAGGTAGAAGACAACAGCCTGGGGTGAACTCTCCTTCAACAGTCAGTCGTCAAGGTAGGGAAAGACTGACACCCCTATCCTCCACAGATAAGCTTCAACCAATGCCATCACCTTGGAAAACACCCAAGGGGCACTGGTAAGGCCAAAGGGGTGCACAGTCACCTGAAAATGCTTGTGAACTACCTTGAACCACAGGTAACATCTGAGGGCCGGCAGGATGAGGATGTGGAATTACTCATCTTGTAAGTCCAACGCTACCAATCAGTCTCCTTAGTCTAGCGCAGACAAGACCTGAGCCATTGTGAGCATCTTGAATTTCTCCTACTTGCGGAAAAGATTTACAGTTAACGATCTAGAATAGGTCAAAGACCTTTGTTTTTTGGGGTATAAGAAAGTAGTTGTAATAAAAACCACTGCCTACTTCTGATACCAGAACCCTCGCCATGGCTCCCACGGCCAAGAGTCTCAACTTCCTCTCGGAGCAAAGAAAGATGATTCCCAGTCAGCTGTTCTTCTGCAGGTGGTATAGGAGAAGGGGCAAACTGGAAAGAGGGAATAGCACCTCCAAATGATCTGCCAGACCCATTTGTCCGATGCAATGGACTGCCAGGGAAGGAGATGATGTTGGATTCTCCCTACAACAGGGCCCCCACGGTCCTACAGAAACAAACTACCAAACTAGGTGGGCTTAAGGTCAGGGTCAGATTCACCACAAACACGTCCTTGCACAGCTTGGTAAGCTTGTGAAGGATGGTGGCTGGCTGGGGATGACAGTGGCCCGGGGCGGGCCACTGTGTCATCCCCATGCCAGCCACCATCCTGCTGTAGCTGTGAAAGGAGCAAAAGGCAGATTAGGACAAGGAGTCACTGAGAGGCCCACGGACTTGGCCGTAGCCCGCAATTCCTTGAAGTGCTCTAGTGCAGAGTCAGCATTTCTTCAAAGAGACAAGTCCCTTCTAAGGGCATGTCCATGAAATTGGCCTGCACATCTCCTGAAAAGCCAGATGTTCTTAGCCAGGCGAGGGTGCATCAAGGCCATAGTTGATGAAATCGATCTTCCGAGTGAGTAGTGTCCAAGCCACACCTAACAGTGAACTTTGTTGCATCTCTCCCATCTTTCACTGCTTGGGAGAGGACGGCCTGGGCCTCCTCCGGGACCTGTGGCAGCATTTGTGCAACCATATCCCACAGAGTGGGGGAATAACAGCCCAAAAGGCATACCGTGCTCACTGACCGCAATGGTAGCTAGTGGAAGAAAACATTTTCTTACCAATGGTGACCAGCCTTTTAGATCCCCTGTCTGTGGAGGCGGCAAGGAATGTACCATTAGAAGTTGAGGCTTGGACTTCCATGCTCTCAGGGGTAGGGTGTTGGGTTTGGAAACTAGGATCACCCAGGCAGGGCAATTGTCCTGTTCACAGGTGCCCCTGTGCTGGGCGTGGACCATGTTCCCAGCAAGGCACCTGTCAGTGCTTTGTAGAAGGTCAACAGGGGTTCAGGTGAGGATGCCCCAGGCTGAAGCACTTCTGTAAAGAGGTTAGTCTTGACCACCAGAGAGGCAAGTTTGAGGTCAAGGACCTCCACTGCCCTCTTCAACACAGTTTCGTAGATTGCTTCCTCCTCCGTAGCCCCGGCAGAAGGGAGGGGGGGGGAGGGGGGCGGGGAGCCAAACCAGTATAGAGAGATGTGTCTAGTTCACTGTCATCTCCTACTTCCTCATACAGTCCATAGATGTTGGTGTCTAACTGGTCCAAAGGGTCCAGTGACCCCTCGCATTCTTTTCTCATGCCTGGCTATTCCCGAAAATTCTCAGGCAACGACCTAAGACCAGAGGGCCCAGTCAGTGCCGGAGTCGCTCTACTCTGTTCCGACTCGGAGTCTTCAGGGATGGGCCCATAATGGTCACCAGGAGCATTGGCGACGGGGCAGGGCGCGTTGGCATGACCGGTACCGGTCTGGATCCATGATCGGATCCACAAGACCACATCAGAGCTGAGGTCAGAGCGGTTGGCGTGGAGCTGGACAGGGCTTCCTTCCACCCTGCGGGGCCCCCAAAGGCGACCCAGAGTTGTTGACCCACTTAAATACATGGTACATGGCCTCATAAAATTCTTTTAGTGGGGAGCGTTACAGCTTCCAGAAATGGGGGAGGCACAGAGTTGGACCTGGCAACAGTTCTGCTGAACCGTGCCTGGAATGCCAATGTTCCGAACTTGTTGCATTGGCCAACGGATGATGAGAAGTCAAAGACTGCTTTGGATCTTTTGTGTCTTGTGCCTCTTACCAATTTGTACAGAAGACTGAGTGCGAAGAAGAGGATTTGGGGCTCCTGGAGCTGTTCTGCGACCACAATTCCCATCGGGATTGAGACCTTCGAGGAGTTACACTAACCGGCGTCAACTGCACGACTGCAAGCAGCTTTAGGGACGGCTCCCTCAAAGCTTTCTGCGCCATGGCCCGGAAGTCTGAGCTCGAGAAACCATAGGCACACTAGATGCTGATCTGTGACCGAAATGGCGTAGTTACAGGCGCAGCACGGCTTAAACCCTACCTTCCTAGATGCTACCCTTTGACACAGCTTAAAGAAATATCTGACAAAATGTCCCAAAAAAAACAAATCTGTCAAAAATGACAGAGGGGAGCTCTTCTCTGCCTCAGAGCTAACTGGCGTGTAAAGAAAAACTGATGTCCGCGCCCCTAGGTGGCACTTATATAGGTGACTGCGACGTGACTTCTGGCACTAATTGTGCTGTGCGGAACCGAACGAAACCACACGATGGCGCACAGGGGTTACTGCTCACGCAAAAGTCTTCCGGATCTAATCGGACACCCTGGAAATTCAAATGTAAGGAATCTGCAGCTAGAAGTCTCTTTCAGATACAAGTTTATTCATTGAACTTTTCCACTCCTTCAGAGATGGAGCATAATTGACAGATTGAGAACATTGATGGTGAGCAACATCTACCTTGTAAACTTAACTTGTAGAAGTCCACACTGTAGAACAGGGATTTGGGGTGGGGCAGGGGCTCAAAGAATCTGTAATTAGCGAATCCATGAGAAAAAGCATTACTGAAGGTATGTAACTTATTCTTCTGACGTATACTTCTTGTCACTGATTATTCACTGTTTGAATCAATACGAAGGCAGTATACGCGGAAAGGTGGTGGGTATGAGGTTTTGGCTTTACACTAGGAAGTCCTGCAGGACTGAGCATAGAAAATAGCCTTCCATGCAGACCTGAGTCAATACAGTAATGACTGATGAAGGTATGGATGAGCACCCATGCAGGAGCTTGGCTGATTGCCAACACCATGCTGGCCATAGCCAGTGCTGTGGTAGTGGCCTAAGCCCTGCTAGAATGAGCATGAAGGGTCCCTGGAGGGGGTGGGGCAAACCACCACAGCAGTGAGCAGCGCAACCACATTGCTCCTCGCCCAGCTTGGGGTGTTCTTACCTTCTCACACAGCTGGAGCGGGCTTGTAAATAGCCAACACGGACATTGTTTGCCCAGACTACTGACCCGCTGGTGATGGAGGTAGCAACTCAGAGGAAGGCACCTTGCTCAGTCCATCGCGCAGCCAACCATGCCCTTTCAAGATGGCAGGGGAGCACAGCTTGTGCGCGGAGACCTGGACAAGCTGGTGGGGACTAGTTGGGCCCACAGGGCTGCACTGGAGCAGTCTAATCCCTCTTGTCTGCAGAGGTATGAGGATCAGCCCCACTGGGTTTGCAACTCTGAGGACTGCGCGGCTTCAGGCCCTTGTTGCAGGGGGGGGGAGACCAACACTTGCCTGTGGTACTTGCTCTTCCCCGCCCAAGTCCTCCACATGCGCTGTGTTGCTGTGCCACTTGGGGTGGCTGGCAGGACTTTAGGAGGCAGTGAGAGCTGCCTAGAGGCAGGGGATTGCTTGCCCCGCAGATGCACTGACAGCAGCCTCCAAGAAGTGTCCCCCAGCAAGCCCCAGCCTGTATGGGTGACTACCCAAGCATACTGGAGGTAGGGCGTGTCCGCAACGCTTATTTTATCGAATTGCCCGGGGGACTCTGGCATGCCCCGCTACGGTGACCTACTGTTTTGGGGAGATACTTACTGGACACCGTATGTCACCTCACACCATAAATTATTGCTGATCGGACATACCATGGGGCAAGCCGTGACAATTTTTGAACAGCGTTCACCTTACACCTTGCTGCAGCAAATGGTGGGTGGCATCAGTGGGGAACCTTGGCCTGCTCCTCTTCCCCCTCAGTTCTTGCCTCAGGACTTCCTTTAGTGGAACACTTCTTATGATCTGCCCCTGTTGACAAAGTCTTCACTTTTAAAATCTGCTTAGCGCCTTGGCCCTGTCTGCATATCTCTCTCTGAACCATGGGCTGCACCTACAGGTCTATGGAGGACCCACTGGGGCCCCTCTCTGCAGGAGGACTCAAACATGTCTTCCCCAGTGCAGATCTCAAATACAGCCCTAGGTCCTGTCCAGTGGGACAAACTAGACACCATTTTTGCAGTCATCCATTCCACCAAACACACCTTGGAATTCAAGATTGATTCCATGGAGGCAGATCTCAGTCTGCTTCGGGATGATCTTTGGAAAATGGTGGACAGAGTGCATACAGTTGAGATGACGGTGGTGAACTTAGTCTCTGCCTCCAAGGAGCACGCCTCTGCAATCCTTTATATATTTGGACAGATTAGAACACAGGAGGTAATAATAGAAGATCAAGATGACATGCTGTAATATAAAAGTTATTGTACTCCACAAATGCATCACAGGGAGGTCCATGATCTCCTTACTTGAAGATAGGCTGCAGGAGGTGGTCACCCTGGAGGGCATGTCCGAGTTTTAAGCATCGGAGCAAGCCCACAGGGTCCCAACCAGGCTTCCTTCACCCGGTGTACCACCCTGACCTGCAGTGACCCGATTGCTTCATTTTCAATTGAATCCTAGAGAGCTCAACCACAGGGGCAGGATCTACTCCTAATACTAGGGTATCCAGGAGTTGTTGGTCCGCCTCAACACTTATCTCTGCACCACAGAAATACACATGGACTAAAGGGACGAGTACCTCACAAAGATATATTCTGATTAGGTTATATTGATATGTATAGCACACTAATCACCTGACAGGGTATCCACCCCCAGTTTTGCTTTTGCAGATGCGCAGAATGTGTTAGAGTGAGGCAGAGCAGAGGTGTCTGGTGGATTGGTTAAAGTGTACGCGGCTGTTCAGGTTTTCTAGTTGTGTTTTGTAGTGCTTTGAACATGTGCGTGAGAAGCCTGAATTGGCTACGCTTGTGATTGAGGAGACACTGAAGCAGTGTACTGGATGGTCTAGAGGAGTGTTTTGGATATACCCATATAGAGAGGTTTGTTCTAGTCCAGCAGGCTGCTGGTAAAGAGAGCTTGTGTGATGATCCATATGGCAACCATGTGAAGATTTTTCGCAGCATGCATAAGATGTGGAACATTGTGTTGATTTGAGCCACCAAGTTAAGCTTGTCATCTATGATGATCCCTAGATTTCTTGCATGGTCAGAGAGTATGGGTGTTGATCCTAGCTCCAATGACCACCAGGTGGAGTCCCACGGGGAGGTCTTGTAGCCAAAGGCCAGCACTTCCGTCTTGTGGGAGTTGAGCCGCAGACATTCAGTTCATTTCCAGTCTGCTACCATGGTCATGAATCTGAATTTAGGTCTGGTGGTGTTTTTTTTTTTTTTTTTTTTTGGGTCTGTCAGGGAGAGGAATTGGTGTCATGGGCGTAGGATATGAGAGTGATGTCTTGTGATCGGATTACACTGGTGATTGGTTTCATGTACATGTTGAAAAAGGTGAAGCTGAGGGATGAAACCTACGGGACTCACAAATACATTTCTTGGTCTCTGATGTGAAGGGCGGCAGCCTGACTCTTGTGGGTTCTTCCAGTGAGAAAGGAACAGATCCATTTGATAGCGGACAAAAAATCTCCATGCCACATGCCCCTGAAGACTAATTATACCCTGCAAAAATAATTAACTAGGGCAAAACCAGTCCTAGGGTGCTTGTGTTGCTGTTCAAGGAGAACCTGGCCTGGCAGTTCTGCTGGATTGTCCCCATAAGGAGCAGGGTCAAGACTGATTTGCAAATGGCTGGGTCCAAACTGAGCCGGCAGGGTGTGCCCCCAAGGAAAAAAAAAAAACGATGGCTGGAGATGCGGCCTGAGCAATCACCAGTTGCTGAGATTAATTCAAGCATTTCATCCATCACCTTGTTGCTTTTTTCTTTTTTAATACTATTTTTACAGTCATAGTCCTACTCAGTCACTCATTTACAAGAGACAAAGCGCAGTCCCAGGGCACATTGACAGCTTTAAGAGCAATGCCCGCTTCTGTCTTACTCAAATTTACTATCTCCAGGGAGTCTCTCTCACACCCAAAGGCATTAATCTTATGCTCCTAGGGATGCAGGCAGCTTTCCCGCGCAGGACTTCTTCCATGTAGTTTGAGGTTCGCAGTTCTTCCCACTTTTTTGGGAGACAGATGAATTTAATTAATTTTGCTATGGGATGCTCTATTGCCTGCTGCTCAGCAACCTGTCTCTTGGGCTTGTTCCCCGACCTAAAGTGGAAAATTTGTTGACGTAGCCCCGATTATTGCACGACGACAGATCACTATGCACTGGAATGTCCCAGGGACCTTACCCTCCAAGGACGGAACAGGGAGCTATCTAAATGGGTTGCTTGTGAGACAGCAATGCTTCATAATGAGGTACGGAAAGCCCATACCCCGGTCAAGTGTTGGACGTGATCCTTCAGGATTGGCCCGAAAAGAAGCAGGGTGACTTGTATCAACTATGCATCTGCTGAGGATCGCTGACTTACTGAGCCCCGTACTGGGCAATGACACATACTATGACACCCAATCCTAGTGACTCCCCCATACCAACTCACCTGACCCTATCACTCTGTTTGGTGCTCGTCGACTGTAAGGAGTCCTTTATCGATACCCTTCGTGTCACCCCTATATAAATTTGGCATTTCAAACTAATATGTTTATCAGTTCAGTGTATGAAACTTCTTCATTGGATTCACTGTGCCATTACGGGTATCCTTGATTCTTTTCAGCTTACAAGCTTTGGTGTAATATTGAATTTTAGCGTCTCATTAAATTGCTAAGATGAATTGTATTTCCATTAGTAGATTTCCACGTTTTTTTCAGTCCAACATTCTAGTTACAATGCATGGCGAGCCTATGAAGCACTGAGCATACATAAGTCGTATTATTTTGTTCTCCAGATTGATCCTTATCTGAAATGTGAATACTCTGAAAAATATTTTGGTTTCATGGATCAGTTGTAAGATCTGATGTAGTAGCAAGACCTTCAGCAGAGAAAGCAGAATTGCCAGCATCAAGTAGGGGGGGGGGGGGGGGGGGGGGGTCGATCAGGCCAGTGTGGGTACAGCCATCGGTAGACTGATCACAGCCACTAGAAGCTCCCTGGGGCCTGCAGGTGCACCAGATGGAGCAGGTTACTCCTGAAGAATGATAGTACACAAAGGGAGAGTATAAGGGAGCGGGAGAAGACACCCATCGTACTCAACTCCCCAAACACAATACTAAGTCACAAAAGAGAGTACGGGTTTTTTTTGGAATTACAAATGGGTTAAAAGTGTGCTAATTGCGTCACTATACCAATCCTAAATCTCGACTAGAGCTAAAACGAGGGGTGGTTAAAGGTCTGTGGAGGGGGATTTCCTTTACGGACTAGGTGGTCTCACACACTATCTAGTGTCATGCTTCATCATATGACCACCTAGCCCCACCCAGGTAGGACAGTACCACCTGGGCGGACTCAACCTCGCTGTTAAAGGAACAGGAGGGAGTGCGTAAATTAGTTTGATTTCTGGAAAGTAGGGATCCAGCTAAGCTATGGGAATAAAAACACCTACACAGGTACCAGGGTGAATTTAATAGAAGGTTCTGTGTGGTGTGATTAAAAGAAGTGGGAGACCAGTGTGAGAACAATGACTCACAAGGTCACCTATCTAGCCGACATGTTTCTGCCCTTGTGATTGAGCTATGGAGGGTCTCTGGGCATTCTTCAGGGCGTTGGATCCCTGTTGCAGATGCTTATAGTGCGCTGCAGTTTAAATCGCAGTAGGAGAAAAACGTGGGAAGGGATGGAAGGGCCTACCTTAGCCAAGGGAATACCTGGGGAGGACCCTAACAATCAAGGCTACTAGCCTCTGGTATCCTGGAGAGGGAGCGTCCCCTTATAGTCAGACTTGCATCAAAGGTGGGCGCTCTCTGTGCGCCTATACCGACCTCTCTATCAGGACCGCTTGAAGAATACTCCTGAAGAATGCCAACATCATCTGTATGAAAGCTGCAGGCTGTGTTGGTGGTCAGTGGACGGGGTGGAAGCACCTCTTTGGGTTCCGGTTGTGATGCCAGGAAAAAAAAAAAAAAAGAAAAACTGGTGCCAATGGTGTTTACACAAAGTCAGAATTTGAGGCCAATGCCGGGGAGTACACCCAGACAAATTAATCTTAGAGCAGGATAACAGGTGAATGATGGGACTGAGCTGTATGCAAATTAATGCACACAACTCAATTTCACCCCATCCTTCTTTTTCCTTGTATTATTTGAAGAAAGGTTCTTCCAGCGTTAAAGCCGAGAGCTCATTGACTTGCCCGATTGAGAGGACAAATAAAATCCAGGCGAGAAACCGAAGGAGGCAGGAATGAAGGGTCTTGAATGAAGGACCCTTTAGTGTTGAAATGTAGATTCCACCCTGATGCTGGTGGGACATGTGGCGGATTGAACCTTTTGAGACCCACCACATAAGCTTACATAATAGGAATCCTGGAGGGGGAAACATGTTGTCTATTTTGGAGATAATCACCCATTGCAGCTAAGTCAAGCAGAATGGAGGTGAAGGCCCATCCACAGGTCTGCAGGTGTAATAGGTAGCGAACAATGTAATGAACACTAGCTACTAAGGGGTCAATGTATTTGAGGAAGCAAACAACAAACTTTTTCCATTTTGCAGCATAGCAGGTGCAAGTAGCAGGCCTCTGTTTCCTTCAGAATATTCATACATTCAAGAGAGTGGATTTAGATAACCATACTCCAAGACTTCAGGATACTGATTCTAAGGCTGAGGCTCCAGGAGTAAGAGGGCCTGATCTTTCTCTGGCTCTGCATTAGAAGGTATGTCCTGCTGGGGAGCCTCTTGTGCGGAACCTCAACAGCTTGTGGAGAGTTATGAATCAAGGCTATCTAGCCCAGGTGGGAGCGACCTCAAATAGTGTGAGAGGTTTGCAGAAGCCTCGAAACCACAAAGGGAAGGAGAGGGTGACACGGAAAAGCCAGAGCAAACATCCCTGAATAATTAATCTAAAGTGCATTGTCCATGGACTGTGGATGTGGGAATCTGGAGGCAAAGTTTAGGCATTTTGCATTTTCTGCCACAACAAACAGGTCTATGTCGGCAAACCCCAATCCCTGGAAGTACAGGAGAAGGACTTGCAGGTGGGTTTCCCACTCTTGGACTTGTTGCTGTAATCTGCCGAGGATGTCTGCAAAGTAACTGCCCAACCGTAGAAAGTACTCACACTCGCAAACGGATCCTATGGTGGACAACCTACCCCCAAATTGCTCTGGGCTAATTGCGAGAGCGGGGGAAGTGCCTCCCCATCCCTGTAAACAGTACATGGCTGTCATGCTGTTTGAGCAGATGAGGACTACCTCACTCCGTGTGGTGAAGGAAGGTGTTTAACATGAGATGGACTGCTAACCGCTCTAGATAGTTCATGAAGACCCAGGTGACTGGGGTCACACAGTAAGGTACTATAAATGAGCACCCCACCCCGTGAAAGAGGTGTCTGTTGTAATGGTAACCTCCAAAACTGGGTCAAGAAAAGACCAACCCTACAAAAAAATTATTGGTGTTCCAAAACTGCAGGGTACGATAGGTGTGGCAGCTGATGACTCCGCTTGAGACCACTGATGCGTTAAGCATTCTTGCAGCAGGCCCATTTGTTATCTAGCCTGGGAGACTATAGGGAGGCAGGAGTCTATCATGCTGAGGAGGCACACGACTGTCTGGACTGTGACTCGTCGAGACTGACCTGTTCATCAGACTGAATAAGCAACACACGGAAGGGCTGCAGCGTTGCTCAGATAAACCTTGCCCACCTCTGAATTGACGACTGAAGGGGATGGAGGTGGGACTTTGGGATGATGGTAAACCCCAGATCCTATAAGAGGTTTAGAGGCCTAGGTGCATGTGAGAGACACTGTTACAGAGTTGCGCTCTTTATCAGCCAATTGTACAGTGTAGGACAGCACCATTTTCGACATGGTGGGCCCCCATATTTTACCTTGTTTCTGATAAGGCACTGGGTCCCTGCTAAACAGCTCCCAGGTGCCAGATCTGTTTCCCCAAAACTGCACAGTTGTTTTGCACAATTGGCAAACTCTTTAGCTACCACTATAAGTCCCTAGTAAATGGTGCCTGGTCTGGGGTACTAAGGAAGGTCTCTGAGGGCTGCAGCACTGGTTGTGCCACCCTCACCCAACCCACACAGTGCTGCCATTGCAGACTACGTGTGGTGTAGGCTAAATTGAAAACACGACCTGTCACACACCTGTGTGTGGCAGACGTACGTCCCCCCCGCCAAATGTTGATTTCAAACATCTCAGAATAATAAACCCTCACTGACCCAAGTGATGGATTTATTAACAAATGCACACACAGGGCACCTTAGAGATGCCCCCGGAAACCTACCAGCTACCAGTGTGCCACTGGTCCTAACCAGTTCAGCCACCACAGACTTGTTTCTGGCCCTCAAGGTGAGAGCCAGCACTCTCGAGGGCCTGGGACAAAAGCCTGCATTGCGGGAGGTGTTATCACCTCCCCCAGGCAGGATGGACACTCCGGGGCAGGAAGCTTCAAAGGCCTTGCTGCATTTGTAATGCAACCCAGGTCTCTCCAAACTGCAAAGATGACCAGCCCCCTGTTGTGACCCTTTTGAGGGCAGCACAGGTGGGAAAACTAGGCAGATTAGGTGTGCCCACTTCATGCCAGTCCCACCCCTAGGGTGGACGCGCTGAAGTGGACACCACTTTTCAAATTCCTCCATCTCACTTGGAAGGAATTAGGCCACTAAGGTTAATGTTATGCCCACTTCCCAACATACGTGGTCATAGAAGGGGTGTAGTCACCCTAAAGGTGGGCAGCCCATTGGCTACCAACTGGCACTCGCTGTAACACCCCTAAATTGAGTATTTATGAGGCACTCCTGAACCCTAGAAATCAGATTTTGACAACCTAAGAAGACCCGTACAAAGAAGAGTTGCAGCCAGGAAAGAGGAAAATAAAAAGCAGCTGTCCACGCCAGACTCCCTGCTGATCTCAAAGGACTCTGCACAACACGCCAACTTGTCCAGCTTTCAATAAAGACTCAAGTCTTGTGTGGGTAGCGGACCTGCTCTGCAACAAGAAACTCAAAGGAAAAGACTCTGCAACTGCTAGAACTTCAGAAACACGACACCATAGGTAAATCAACTGTGTCAACGCAGTTCCCCACCTGTCCAGAGGCTGAGCCCAGAGTGGTCCCACCCATCTTGGACTCACCTGAGACACCTGCAGCCCCTGCACACAGACCCTCCTTTCGGACAGCCTGGTGGTGAGAGAAAAATCTGACACCTCCAGCAACCACTGCACCCGTCGCACCCCTAACCCGATCCCAGGTGGATCACTGGTGCCAACCGCATCCCCCGGCTGCTAAGAGCTCAAGTCCACCATGGTTCCACCCCTGCCAGTCTCCCCGACGATGCCTGAAGCCTCAACACACAGGACCTCCTGACGAAGAGTGCTCATGGGCCTGAAAACCTAACGCCTAAAGACATCCCTGCATCCGTCACCCCTGAGCACAGGAGAAGAGGACCAAAGGCGCATATTCGTCCCTGAGCACCCGAAGTCTACAACCTACCTGGTTGCTGTCCCAAGCTGGCTTTTCAGCAAGAGCCTGCAGCCTTTCTTCACAAGGACTAAACTCCTATACAGAACCATTGGGCACCCAACGCCAT
Organism: Pleurodeles waltl; assembly: GCF_031143425.1. Taxonomy (NCBI): domain Eukaryota; kingdom Metazoa; phylum Chordata; class Amphibia; order Caudata; family Salamandridae; genus Pleurodeles; species Pleurodeles waltl. The sequence continues at coordinate 690,271,193 of NC_090451.1, read as the reverse complement.
ATTGCACCCAGCCGTCAGAGTGGTGCTGGTGTGGTTTTGTTCAGAGCCCAGTACTTACCTTTGCTCTGCAAGGTTGGACCCGTAAGTCATTGTTAACCCTGGGGTTGCTGAACATTGTTTTCCTCTATAGGATAACATTTAAAAGAACTATGAAAATTGCACTGTGGTGATTTCTGAAACTGCAAAGTATTTATGCTCAAAATTCTACTTCCCCAATTACTGAAATCTTGGGTTTGAAACATATGAAAATTATTTTTGTATATTGGTCTTGGATTTATATTGCCTCTCTGAGTACAACAAATGCTTAGCACTACCCTCTGATAAGCCTAACTAATTGCCTACACCACTACCAAATAGAACATTAGTCCTATCTGCTTTTGCCTCTGCTAACCAATTGGGATCTACTGGACTCTGCACAGTGTACTTAATTTTAGTGCACTGTATAGAGAGCCAGCTTCCTACATCCAGGTAAGGAAATACATGGCTGCCCTGCCTTTGCAGGTGTGCAGCTACCACTGCGAGGCATTTATCAAACACTCGGGTTGCGATGGAGACACCCAACTGCAGCACATTGAACGGATAGTGCTTGCCACTAACCAGATGTAGCAACAATGCGCAGGATGAATCGGGATGTAGAAGTAGGAGTCTTTGAGGCAGAGTGTAGCCATAAAGTTACCTTGCTGTAGCAGTGGAATGACATCCTGATAAGTGACCATCTGGAAATATTCTGATAGGATTTATTTGTCGAGGGGCCTGAGGTACTCAGAAGTAGCCCCTTGTGGAGGGTTGCTGAGCCTGCGGCCTCTTGAAGGAAGGGAAGGTGGCCTTGAAGCCGCCACAGTAGGCTGAACTGCAAAAGAACCCATGAGGGGCAGGCATCTATGGCCTTTGCAACCTTCTTGTCCTTTGATATCTTTTCCAGAACCCCGAAGAGGTATGGTCCATCACAGGGCAGGTTGAGGAGGTGCTGCTGATGCTTGAAGCCAGAGACATGGAGACACACTGAAATTGAAGCTACAAGCAGCTGTGTCAGCAGCACCAAGAACACATCTGAATGCAGTTGTGAAATGAACTTCCCTTCCAAAACTAACAGGAGCGCCCTTGCTGTGCTCCTCTAGGAGATGTTGGAAGAGCTCCTCTTTATCATGCCAGTCGTAGCAGGAATGCAGGCCAAAGGAGTTGGGCGATGGGCCAGTGATTGACTGATTAGGCTGCACCACACTTGCTAGCTGTGTCACTACTCTTACTTTCCTTGTCCAGCAATGGCACGTCACTGGTACCCTGTGCGCTGGCCCGTTTGTGGGCTGTATGCAGCACCAAGGATCTGGGAGAGCGTTGACCCCAGATGTAGAGTGCGTAAAGGGAGGCTTTGTATTTTCTTTTTTTTTTTTATCTACCCTAGTGGTGACTACACAAGCTTTAACAATCTCCCTAAAGATGTCCAAGGTTGCTTTAGGCATGCTCTTGAGCATTATAAGGTACTGCATGAGACTTTTTGAGGAGAAATTTCCAGCAGGAAATTCACCTAGATTGCATCCATATGCAGGTCGACCTTATTAAACAAGGCTACCCAACCAAGGACCTCACAGTAGGAGGTAGTGTTATTTGTGTGGAGGGATGGGTGGGATAGAGATAGGAGCCCGAACCACCAGAGGGTTCACATCATAAGAATCCAAAGGTCTTCAAGAGGGGGCATGTCAAACGGGTCACCTGTGCTGTGTCCCCAAAGTCAGAGTGTGGTGACCCCTGTGGGGTGCAAGGAAGGGGGCAGTAGTGAGAGGTGGAGGTGAAAGCGAGGCCTGAGGCCAGGAAAGGGGGTGGGGTGGGTTTTGGGGGGGGGGTGAGGGGGGAGTAGGGATGGGATAGGTGGCTAATGCTTTGAAAGAGCTGGTAGCCTTGTTGGGCCACTTCTGTTGCTTGGGCAGTGGTAGAAGCTCAAGAGCCTCCTTAAAGCTTAGTTGCGTCTTCGACTTATGCATGGAAGTCTCAGGTGGCTGGGCGAGGATACGGCCAATGTGAGGACGTATCATAATGTGCCGCTGGGGGTTGCATCAAGTTTGTCCTGCAGCTTTTGGAGTACCAGAGCTACGGAGGAAAGGTAGCAAGAGTTTCGGCATTGGCACCGATCTGGTCTTCAAGGTCAAAGGCTTCAAATCCAATAGAGTTTCTGCATCTAGGTGGAGGCAGTTGATGCTCCCTGTCTCAACATCTTCTGCACTAAGCTGTGGCTGAAGCGGATGTTTGGTACCGACCTGGGCTAAATGGTAGTGGTGGCCCAGAAGCCTATGTCTGAGCATCTAGAGCAGCTACCAGGCCCATGGGGGTCCACTTGGAGTGCGAGCAGTGTTTATGGACTAGGGGAGAAGGAAACATACTAACAAACAGTGGAGCGGGCAAAAATTCTTCAATATCAAGGTCTGTGCTAAAACTGGAGTCGGGCGAGCAGGCCTCCACCACGGCAGCTGACCTCTCAGGGTGCTGTTCCCCATCGAGGTCCCGAGCGCCAAAGGGTTCTTGGGTGCCATCCCTGAGCAACATTTATAAGCGACGAGTACGGCACTCTTGAACACGAGTCTTCTTTGAACGGACGAAGAGGTACGCTTGTCATGAGGCCTTGTCTTGTTTGGGTGAGTGCCAGAGGTTGCAGACCTGATGGAGATCAGCCCATAGGAATTTAGCATGACAGTGAGGACAGTAGAAAAAGGGTGTCAGTTTTATCGCAGGCAAGGCATTGTGATTACAGAGCAAACAGACAGGGAGGCCCGAAGGGTGGAGCCCCTCCAAGGGGGCAAAGACATCCCAGTCCCCGCTCCAAACAAAGCTGCAGGCGTCAGGCCCGCAACAGCAAATAATACAGAGGGAAAGGAGAGGAACAGAGGGGCCAAGAGAACACTGCAACAGTGTTGATCTGGAGCTCGGTAATGCATGCAAACCAGAAGGCAGAAAGAAAATATAACAATGGAGCCGATAATCATACCAATTCCCAGAAAGAGGTGGGGTCACAGTATTTCGTGACGCAAGTAGACTTCTTCAAAGAAAAACAACTTGCAAATACCTGGGCCCAAAACTAGACGGCAGGAGTATACACACCATGTGCAACTACAGCCACACATGCTTCAAGCATAGAATATTTCTGGCACTCTAGTCTTTTAGCATGAAAATACAGTACTTCGACAGGAGCTCAAAAATTCATGTGGCAGTGATTCACAGAGGTCATTGCAGATAAATCTGTTCTCAGCTTTACCGCCACCTCTCAAAAGTGACAATCTAAAACTGCAGACAGCAAAACAGGTGCAGCATAGTTAGAGGAATTACTTATTTCTCCAACAGAGTGCCAGCCTCAGTTCAGAGCTAACCAAGTGTTGCCCAGAGTCTGTAGTACCACAGTGACCATGTCTGTCACACAGTGTCTACCAGGGGCCATGACTGTTGTTGTTAAATGTCTGGTCAAGTGTAAGAGGCACTGAAGGCGGCACAACCCTAAAAGACAACAACAAAAAAAGGAAGGCAGGAGTGCATCTGTCAATATTTTCCAAGCTATTTCTTTATTTATAGTTTGTTTTTATACATAATGGGCTAAAATAAATACACTGTTAAAATAAATCTGTAACTGAAAGCTTTGGAGCAGAAGAAGGGAAAGAAGAAAGGAATAACAAACAGGATGGTGCAACTATCCAACAAGGTTCAACATTTACTCTGGGGCTTGTTCTTTGGACCCAAACATGCTTGGTGGCTGGTGCTGTATATCCACTTGAATGTAGCATTCTCCACGACACTGGAGCCAGCCTCAATCACTGGTTCCCTATGTGCCACTTGAGTCCTTCTCATGTATGTGATGATTAGTTCTAACTTAAGTATACGCATAACTAGCCCCTTCCATTTGTTGCATATGTAGTAAAGTTGCACGCCAGAGAAAGTAACTCCCTTAGTGTTTTGCCATTCTTTAGACAAACCACCTCACCCCCTACAAACATCACATACTCCAGAACTACATCACATACTCCAGAGAAAGCTTAACTCTACTTCTGTTACTCCAAAACAAGCACCTTCCATCCATGATACTGCAGCTGAAACATTGCTACATCCTCACACACACCAGAGATCTCAGCCACATAATTCAAAGACAGCTTCTAATTTTGCACATAAACCAGGAGAGTCCCACTCTGTAGATAATCTATATCTTCTTCTCATCATGCACATATATAAGGAAGAAAGTGTCATCCCCAGCACACAGTAGAGATAGCTTCTCATCTCAGACACACAAGGGGGAGCTAGTGTCATCTTGAACACCTAAATGACATCCAGCATTTAACTCCACTCACACTTCATATCTGCGTCTCAGTTAAATGTTCCCTTAGTTGCTGAAGATTTCCTCTCAACCACCACATACTCTCTGCTTACCCCATTCTAATTTAGACAGCGTGAAAAATGGGGCTTTGGCATTCAAGGATAGATTTGTCACCCCACCACAAAGCTACTCTCACTACACACATTCTATGGCAAGCATCTCACAAAGTTATATCCATCTACTCCAGAAAATATAATTTTTTCACATACACATTCTAGAGCTACCAATTTAACAGCAAGCATCTCAATCAAAAATTACAGAAACCACAGAGCTGAGGTCTCACTTGTGACAGAACTGGTCTGTCCACTTGCATGTACTTGAGATATTGGCTCACCACTCATTCACTACAGCTATTACCACACAATTCATATTTACGCCAGGTTAACATCTCAGGTGTTACAGAAGTACTGTCTCTCCCTTACTTCCAAGGTAGAGTTTTACCGCCACATATACGCCAGTCCTGAATGTGCACTTAAAAAACAGGGACAAGATCAAGGGTCCAAAATATCAACTAGCCTCCCACGATTCAACTACTTCCCAGAGTTACCCTCTAGCCACTAACACTTTCTTCAGAACTCACATTTAACTAAGATAGTATCTCGTCCATTGCACATGTTGCAGGTTGTTTCTCATTCCTACAGCAGTTGAGCACGAGGCCCATGGAGGCAGTCCCTGATCAAAGGCATTCAACAACTAGTGTCCCACCAAACTTATTTACTCCAAAGGTAACACTTCAAACCTGGCACAAACCCCATACAGTGTCTCGCCCACCTAAAACTCACTCTCTGAAAGCTAGCATCCTAATTGCACTTACTCCAGACTTTACTGCATGCCACATATTCATGAGCAAACATATTAACTCTTGCATCTGTTAACTAGCCTCTCACACATACTCCATACTAACATCTCACCAATCAGAAACAGTCCAGTTATCCTCTTACACCCACTCCAGGGCTAGTGCCTCACCCCATATAGAAATATCGTAGTTAGGGTCTCATGGATAAAATATAATATAAATTGAAGATCTAGTATTTCGTCAGTCACAAGTACACACACTTCAAATATCACTCACACATATACACACTCAGTCTCACACTCATAACCCAGTGCTAACATCTCACACACTTGCTACAGAGTGCCATCTATTCCAGAACTATCTAGTCAACATGTATATCCATTGAAATTGGCTCTCATCTGACACATACCAACATGTTGGTTTATCCCTCATGTACTCCAAAGGACCTCATACTTTGCAATCCAACGTCTCTCACCCACTCATGAAATAGTTCCTCTGAGCAAGTCAGTTATCAGAAGTACCCTAGGCCTACCGTTTCAGTCCTCACATCCAACTCAGAGCACATGTTTCATTAGAGCATGAACTTAACTCCGTATACTGCAAAACTAGAATCTCACCCTTCACTCAAACCCATGCTTTTTAAACTTTTGCAAGTATTTACGAAACAATCTTTCATTTCTGCCAAGTAGTGCAAGTTTAATATTCACCAGCCATCACATGAAAGCTGACATCTGCCCCAGATTGTTTTTCTAAAGCACCTGCCATACATAGATAATGGTTAAATTGCTCCTTCACAAAATCTGTGTTTCAACACACTTGTAATATAGGAAATCTCCTAGCACACATCATCTAGGGTAAAGTCCCATCCTGCACTTGCCAGTCTCATCACCTACTAATCAGACCCCATTCTCTAAGTATCATATCTGAACGACAAGAGGTCCTCTACCATTTGTGTCAGAGGCAAGGTTTTGTACCATCTCCAGGGAACTCTTGCCTATACTTTCATAGTACAAACCTTCTCATGTACATTTGGCAGCCAGGGCCAACCTTTTCCACACTCCACAAACACTGCTTTCCTCTTGCATGCACTGATATTAGCAACCTTCCCAATGCATGCTAATTTAGCGTAGCACACATACTTAGTTCATTACCACACTTTTCTCTTGCATTCAATACCCTCCCTAATGTAATACACACCCTGGCACACCAGGCTACTGTTTACGGCCATTCATTTCTCGTTAGTGTCTGTTTCCCCTTCTCAGCCCTTCTCTTCGGGTTAAGAAACATTACTGAGTTTAATACTGCAGTGACAAAGAAAAGGACAACAGAAAGAAATGAGCAAAGGAAAGCAAATTATCAATGGAAAGAGAAAATCGGGATTACACAGAAACTGCTCCTCATGGAAAGAAACATAAATTGGATGACAACGGTTGTCAGTCTTTCACTTTTATCACGTACTCACTATTGGGCTCAAGTACTACTTAAAGACTAAGAAGAATGACGTACCGAAGTCAGCAGACCTTGTTTGTAGTACCGTTAAATCTTTGTAATATAATGAATTGAAAGTGACGAGATCCAACTCCTATCTTGCAGATATGCCCCTTAAGAGGGTATTGTGTACTTAGGAGTATGGGGGAAATCGCTACTCTACTCCCATCTGCAACTACAACATATTGCGTCTTGGTTATGGTGATGTAAAGACACTGGAGCTGCATTGCCTTCTTCACGACAGGTTTTGCTGGTGAGCAGCAACACTAGGAGTCAGGGGGATTCCTTCTCCCCATGAATCCAGAAGTACTAGTAGCACGGTTCACTTGAGGCTCAGAGGTCCTCCTTCTGGTGACAAGCAGCATTAAGTACCAAAGAACCCAGCTGTCTCATGCCCTCACAAACACAAATACCACCTCAGGTGCGATAATGTTTTATATCTTCATATGTGGGCATTCCCAATCCCTGCACACCCCAAAAAATATTTAGAGCAATGGATGCATTTCCATACCGCAAAAGAGGAACGTCATACAGAACAGATTTTAAGGGATGTCTCCCACTCTACTGCGTTTTGCATTACAAAATGAATACAACAATATTTATTTGCAAATTTCAGCCTAAAGGCTGTGACAGTACAGTGGCGTACCAAAGGCTGGCGGCTGGGAATCCATCTCTCAGCCTCCTCTCTAGAAAGCAACTCTTTTTAATCTAGGCATTTTGGCAAACTCACAAATCAGAAAGTTCCTTGCAGCATACAATGACTTTGGCAAGTATTACATAGTCTGTTCTTTGAGAGGTGTGTGCAGAACCTCACCATCCTCCAGCATAATAAGGCTGATTCCCTTCCAAAGGAATAGTGACCGATTCGAGATCAGAGATGCACGCAGACTCATCCAAGCCTAATTCTGTAGCATCTCAGTGAAGGCTAGAGCCAGCAACTCTTCAATCCCACACACAATGAAAGATAGGTGATGGGAGTCATTCTGTATCAAGAGAAGGCACCAATGGGGCTGGGTGTCAGATACAAAAGTCTGGACACCTGCTGGAGACAATGCACTGCCTGTCCAAAGTAAGTTTGCAGTATCTCCTACTCTATGGCATCCGATTTCGAGGTAGGAGGAAAAAGGCAGCAAGAACCACTCCCACCTAAAAACTTCATATTTGGGAAAAGGTGCATGTTCATCTGATATCAATTCAGTCTGTTCAGTAAAGTTGAAATCAGCTGTATGTCCATTGGTAGTTGATTTAAACATGCGGGCCTGAGAAAAATCAGAAATGCTTAGGACAAAATCAACATGATTCACATTGTGCGTCTGGTAGTGTTTTCAGTACTGTTTGCCAACATGGTTTGGATGAATTGTTCAGCTGTGAAGGGACAGGCCCCCCCACCCCCTCTTTCAAACAAGGGATAAAAGGAGTTAAGGCAAACGGCTTCAACGAAGCGATCCCTAGACAGGGTCGACGACAAGCCCAGGAAAAAATTCTTCAGTTTTACCCCCCAAAAAAATAAACGTATCTGTATTATTCCCCTTGTTCCACTACACAGTGGAAGACTTCTTTATTAACCATGCTGGATTCTGTTCTGGAAGACAAAAATCTGCAAAAGGTTGCAGGAGGAAGCATCAAGTAAGGCCTTCAACACCCTCTTGTGGGCAACAGTTGCACTGTAATCTGGGCAGCTGGAACCATTGTTGGAGGGCAGGAAATATACCTAAAGCACCAGGCTCTACTTTTAACTCAAAGGAGCCATATATTATCAAACAATTTAAAACTTAGTCCATGTATAGAAAAGGTGTTTTTCTGTTTTTAAAACGGAAAACGTCTATAAAAAGGTATCCTGATATTAAAACAAATTGGTACAATAAAAAAAAAAAAAGATATAAAATTAGGGTTTTCCTTAAAAAAAAGAGGAAAAAAAAAAGTTTTTTAAAAAAGTGAGGCAGTCACTTTATCTTCAACAGCGAGAGGCCTCAGGGAATGGGGGTAGGTACCTAAAATTACAAATGTCACAAAAAATCCCACAAAAAGAGTCTGGATACATGTAGTGTCCTTTTCCTTCGCAGCGGCTCAGAGTCACATGACATCCACAAAGAACTCACTCGGGTTTCCCATGGCCATGTGGAAAGACTGGCGGCTGGCAGTCAGTTCTGGGGGGACCGATGCCAGGTCACGGACAGGAGGAGCACCAGGTGGCACAGATGCAGCAGCTGCTGCAGAGGGGGGAGGCATCATCATCACCATCATAGGGTTGTACGGCAAAGGCATTCCGGGAGGTCCATAGGAATGGAGAGAGTGGTGAGAGCGGATACTGCTGACTAGGCTGTGATGGCTCCTCGGAGGACCCTCACTTGCAGGAGCAGATCGCTCGCTGGATACATGCTCCCGCCGCACACTACTCCGCGTGGAGAACTCAGACTCACTACCACTTCCAGACTTGGAGTCACCAGTTTTGTCGTCCTTGGCTTTACTGGGCCGTCCACCATCACTGCGGTTAGAACCACTGCTACGGCTCCCTGGGGCAGATAGAGAGAGTTAAAGACGGCACATCAGAGCAGATGAAGGAAAAGAAGAAAAAAACTAAACAAAACAAAAAAACAGGCTCATCTACAGAGTCTACCCAAAACATGGGGCACACTATTGCTACACTTGGTTCAGACACTCAGTTAGGATTAACAGGAATGACAAAATATATTAGTATGAAGAGACAATTCAAGACAGGTAAGCACATACTGTATCTACTAGTCTCCTTTAAGGAGAAGTTAAATGTGGCATTATATATATAAAAATCACACGCAACACATCCAGAAAAAAAACACGCCGGAAAACCGTTCATTGCAAGTCTCACTGGTATCAACAGTTGCAAAGCTAGTGTGCCATTAGGAAAGCCAACACACAGTTACTTAAGTTCTACTTTACCGCATTGTGTGTAAGCTATTTCTAAGCTTATGACCTCGAGGCAGTCCTTGACCTATTTCACCTCTGTCAAGGGTAGGCTTGGCTCCAAGACAGCAAGCATAATGACTGAAGTACTCTAGGTAGATCAGTCAGAAATCTATATGGTAAATATTTACGATTTTTGACTTTAATAATTATTGTGTTATTCAGCTTGTGAGAAAATTAGCTTGATGAAAGAATTAATTTACTTGTGTGTTCTTCTCTTGTGCGGTATGTAGGAAAGTGCCCCTTTTTGGAGTTCCTCCCCACCAAAAAAAACACACACACGCACACGTTTTTGCCTGGCATTGATGTTAACTTGACTGAGTGTGTGCTGGGATCCTGCTAACCAGGCTTTCCCTAAACTATACCATTGTTTCCACAATTGGCACACAGCTAAGTGCCTTGTAAAAGGTACCAGTGGTACCAAGTGGACCAGGGAGGGTCCCCAAGGTCTGCAGGGTGTACTGTGGCATCCTAAGGGACCTTTCACCAAACACATGCACACTGCCATTGCAGATTGTGTGTGTTGGTGGGGAGGAACTCTACGTGGAATTTCTCTTAAGGCCCTCCATGAATGCTTTGAAGACAGGAACTCTAAATAAAGATGTTGTCTGTTTTGAAGGTAAGCAGCTATGGCTGCTAAATGAAGCCTAATGGAAGAGTATGCTATATTTGCCTTTTGTAAGTGTAACAAATAGCATACAATGTCTTGCAATGAAGCATTAAGCGGATCAATATTTTTGGGTTGACAATATTATACAAAACGTTTCCATTTAGCAGCATAAACACTATCTAGTTGTGGGGGTTTGCGTGCCTCTTTCAGAATATCCATACCAAATTCTATGACCTCAGGAGTCATAACGCAAGATTGAGTGTGCTGGGATTTGGATGTCTGATTTGGCCTTTCCTTTGAGTCAACAGATCTAGTCTGTTTGGAAGTTTGTGATGTGTTACTACAGACCGATCCAACAGTGCTGTACACCAATTTTGACGTGCCCATGTGGGGGCTATGAGAATCATAATGAGTGAAGTCTGTCTGAGTTTACGTATGAGAAATCAATTGAGTGGGAGATGTGGAAAAGCGTAAGCAAATATCCCTGACCAATTCATCCACAGAGCATTGCCCTTGGACTGAGGATGTGGGTGTCTGGATGCGAAAGTTAGGCATTTTGAGTTTTCTTTTGTGGCGAAGAGATTTATGTCTGGCGTTCTCCATATTTGAAAGTATTTTTGAATTACTTGTGGGTGAATTTCCCATTCGTGGAGTTGTTGCTGTGTCCTGCTTAACAGGCCTGCTAGTTGATTGTCCATTCCTGGGAGATACTCTGCCAGTAGCTAAATGTGATTGTGAATTGCCCACTTCCAAATTGAGAAAGAAGGGACAATTGAGATGAGTGCCCCCCCCCCCTCCATTTTTGCAGATGAATACATTGATGTTTTATTGTCTGTACATAGTAACACTATTTTAAGTGATATTCATGTCAGAAATGGTTTGAGTGCTAGGAAGACTGCTAGTAATTCCAGGTAATTTATATAAGTGTTGGATGGAATCCAATTTCCCTTGGATGGCGAGTTTGTTGAGGTGAGCTCCCCAACCTGTCTGTGATACAACTGTTGTAAGAGTGGTCTGAAGCACAGGGTCCTGAAAGGGCCGACCATTTGAGAGGTTGGTGTGATTTCACCATTACAAAGAGCGGTAAGTCTGGCGGTCCAACAATACCAGATCCTGAAGTTGATTCTGGGACGGAGACCACTGTTGGGAAAGACACTTCTGCAGTGGCAGCATGTTCAGTCTTGCGTGTGGAACTATGGCTATACAAGAAGCCATCATCCCTAATAGTTTCATCGCTAAATTCACTGTATAAGTGTGACTGTGTTGCAACTGAGAGATTAGATTCTGAAATGGTTGAATTCTTTCTCGGTTTGAATATGCTGATCCTGACTGAAGGTCCTGAATTGGTCCCAGATGAACGAGTTACTTACCTTCGGTAACAACTTTTCTGGTGGATACATTAGCCACCTGTGGATTCCTCACCTAATGAATACTCCCATGGCGCCAGCATTCGACGGAAATCTTCTTACTAGTCTCTGCACGTCGACGAGGACGTCACTCTAGCCCACGCGACGCCGTCTGACGTCATACAGGCAATAAGAGGTCCTCGACGACGTGCCGACGTCAGTACCAATCATTTTTTACGTGCATGAGAACAACCAGGCAATGCAATGAAAGAGCAAGGCAACATCCCATTACATTGTAAAACTACACAACATTGCATGAATAACTGTAAATCTTTTATATATATGTATAACTCTCTCTTTTTAAAATATATATACACATCAAGTATATACACAAAGATATATACATATATATAAATATAATATATACAACATCTATTGCACCCTCAAAGACCAAGAGGAGCGTACTCAAGGATTACTTGGTAAGACCAGAAAGGCAACGGGGAGGCGGGTGGGACCGTGAGGAATCCACAGGTAGCTAATGTATCCACCAGAAAAGTCGTTACCGAAGGTAAGTAACTCGTTCTTCTGATGGATACAACTACCTGTGGATTCCTCACCTAATGAATAGAGTCCCAAAGCAGTACCACGCCCGGCGGTGGGTGCCTAAATGGTCAAACCAAGAAATCCTGCAGCACTGACCGTGCAAAATGGCCGTCCCTTCTAACCTCAGAATCCAAACAGTAATGTTTTGCAAAAGTGTGAAGGGACGACCAAGTTGCGGCCTTGCAGATGTCGACCACAGGAACACCTCTGGCCAAGGCCGAAGTGGCCGACTTAGCTCTGGTGGAATGAGCTCTAATGCCCTCAGGAGGATCCTTCTTTGCCAAAGAGTAACAGATTTTAATGCAAAGAACCACCCACCTGGAGAGTGTTCTCTTGTGGACTGCCTTTCCTCTCCTCTTGCCCACGTATTCAATAAACAGCTGATCCTCCAGCCTGAAATCCTTTGTTCTATCAATAAAGAAGCTCAACGCCCTCTTTGGGTCCAGACGGTGCAGTCTTTCTTCCTCTTTGGAAGGATGAGGCGGAGGATAGAACGTGGACAAAGTAATTGCCTGAGCCAAATGGAAAGGTGAAACAACCTTCGGGAGGAAAGCAGCCTTGGTCCTCAACACCACCTTATCCCCATAAAAAGTTGTATAAGGGGGCTTTACTGATAAGGCCTGCAACTCACTCACTCTCCTTGCTGATGTTATAGCTATCAGGAAGACTGTTTTTAAAACCAAATACCTTAAGGGGCAAGAATGCATAGGTTCAAAAGGGGACCCCATAAGGAAAGTCAGGACCAAGGACAAATCCCATTGCGGCATAACGAATGGCTTTGGAGGATATTTATTTAGAAGACCTTTCAAGAATCTGATAACAATAGGGGAATAAAATAAAGATGGTTGGTCTGGAAGACATATGAAGGCTGACAAGGCTGATAAATAACCCTTAATGGTAGCCACTGCACAACCTTTCTGCGCTAGAGACAGAGCAAAAGACAAAACGTCCGATAGATGAGCATGCAAAGGATCAATCTGCCTCTCTCCACACCTCGCAACAAATTTAGACCATCTATTAGCGTAGATAGATTTAGTGGAGTGTCGCCTGGCCGCTAATATAACATCCACTACCTCAGGCGGGAGAGAGAAGGAACTCAGGTTGCCCCGTTCAATCTCCAGGCATGTAGGTGCAGACTCTGGAGGTTGGGGTGTAAAACCTGCCCCTGCGACTGCGAGAGGAGGTCTGCCCTGAAAGGGAGACGGAGCGGAGGGCACATTGAGAGTTGGAGAAGGTCGGAGTACCATACCCTCCTTGGCCAATCCGGAGCTATTAGGATGACTAGAGCCCGGTCCTGGCGAATCTTCCTCAATACTCGAGGAATCAAGGGTATGGGAGGAAACGCGTAAAGCAACTGGCCGCACCAGGTTATTTGAAACGCGTCCCCCAACGCTCCCTGCATCGGATACTGGAGGCTGCAGAATAACGGACAATGCGCGTTCTCTCGAGTGGCAAACAGATCTACCCGAGGAAACCCCCACCTCTGGAAGATTAAACGGACTTGATCTGGATGGCGACGCCACTCGTGGTCTGCCGAGAATTGGCGACTGAGACTGTCTGCACGCACGTTCAAGACTCCGGCCAGATGGTTTGCTATCAAGCAAATCTGATGGTCCTTTGCCCAGGACCATAGTCGAAGAGCTTCTCTGCAGAGAAGGTACGACCCCACTCCTCCCTGCTTGTTTATGTACCACATCGTGGTAGTATTGTCCGTCAGGACCTGTACCGACTGACCACGAAGGGAAGGGAGGAAGGCCTTGAGAGCCAGACGTACAGCCCGTAACTCTAACAGATTGATGTGAAACATCTGTTCCTCTGGAGACCAAAGGCCTTTGATCTCCAGATCCCCCAGATGAGCTCCCCACCCTAGAGTGGAAGCATCCGTTATGACTGTGGCCACTGGTGGCGACTGCTGGAACGGCTTTCCTTGTGAAAGATTGTTGCTTGCAATCCACCACTTCAAATCCACAGCAGCATCTCTGGAGATCTTGACAGTACTCTCTAGATCCCCTTTGTGTTGAGACCACTGCCTTCGGAGGCACCACTGAAGAGCCCTCATGTGCCAGCGAGCATGCGTGACCAACAGAATGCAGGAGGCAAACAGACCGAGCAGACGAAGGACCTTGAGGACTGGAACTACCGCTCCATTTCGAAACATTGGAACCAGATCCTGAATATCTTGAATCCGCTGAGGCGGAGGAAAGGCTTGGTTCAATGTTGTATCCAGTACTGCCCCTATGAACAGGAGGCGCTGAGAGGGCTCTAGGTGAGATTTGGGCTCGTTCACCGAAAAACCCAGGTCGAACAACAACTGGGTTGTTGACTGCGGATGATGCGACACAAGCTCCGGGGACTTGGCTTTGATCAACCAGTCGTCCAAGTAAGGGAATACTGCTATCCCCTTCCTTCTGAGTTCTGCCGCAACCACCGACATCACCTTCGTGAAGACTCGAGGTGCTGAAGTAAGACCAAACGGAAGGACCGCAAACTGATAGTGCTGCGATCCCACCACAAACCGGAGATACTTCCTGTGTGACTTGAGTATCGGGATATGAAAGTAAGCATCCTGCAAGTCGACAGACACCATCCAGTCTTCCTTGTTCAACGCCAAAAGCACCTGTGCTAGGGTCAGCATCTTGAACTTTTCCTGCTTGAGGAACCAATTCAAGACCCTCAGGTCCAGGATTGGTCTCAAACGACCATCCTTCTTGGGAATCAGGAAATACCTTGAGTAACATCCTCGACCCCTTTCCTGCTCTGGGACCAACTCCACCGCGCCCTTTGAAAGGAGGGCTTGTACCTCCTGTTCTAGCAACAGGAGGTGTTCTTCTGAACAATAAGAAGGGCGGGGCGGGATGAGGGGCGGGAACTCCCGAAAGGGAAGGGTGTAGCCTTTTCCCACAATACTGAGAACCCAAGTGTCCGTTGTAACAGTCTTCCATTTGGTGAGAAAATGCTGTAATCTTCCCCCTACAGGAGAGGAGTGAGTGGGAAATGGTGGAAGCCTAAGGCTGCTTCCCCTGCTGCACCCCGCCAGAGGATGAGGAAGAGGCAGAGTGCTGCTGAGAGGCTCCTCTGGTGCGGACCCTACCTCTCCCTCTAAAAGATCTATAGGGATGGGAAGAGGCAGGTTGCTGATATCTTCCCCGAAAGGAAGAGGAGGAAGAGCCACGCCCAAATCCACGAAACCTCCTGAAAAATCTGAAAGAGGCCGTGGAAGAAGGAGCTTGGAGCCCTAACGACTTAGCCGTGGCCCTGCTCTCCTTAAAACGTTCCAAGGCCGAATCAGCCTTGGCTCCAAACAGTTTGTCCCCATCAAACGGGAGATCCAACAATGTGGACTGTACATCCGCAGAAAAGCCCGAGTTACGGAGCCAGGCCTGCCTCCTTGCCACCACAGTTGTGCCCATTGCTCTGGCTACCGAGTCGGTCGTATCCAGTCCAGTCTGGATAATCTGGGTCGCAGCAGCCTGGGCATTTGAAACAACATCCAAAAGACCCTGGGGAAGCTCTGTAAATGATGAGGAAATGTCATCCATCAGAGCATGAATATACCTCCCCAGGATACAGGTTGCGTTGGTGGCCTTCAACGCCAGACTGCAGGACGAAAAAATCTTCTTGGACTGCGCCTCTAGTTTCTTTGAATCTCTGTCCCCAGGCACCGTCGGGAAAGAACCAGGCGCTGACTTGGATGAACAGGAGGCCTGCACCACCAAGCTCTCCGGCGTAGGGTGCCTAGACAGAAAACCAGGGTCAGTCGGAGCCGCCCGATACCTCCTGGCCACGGCTCTGTGAACTGCTGGGGAAGATGCCGGCCTCTTCCACACCTCTAACACCGGATCCAGCAGAGCGTCATTAAATGGCAAAAGAGGCTCCGCCGCAGCTGAGGCCGGATGTAGCACCTCTGTTAGAAGGTTTTGTTTAGCCTCCACCACCGGCAAAGGCAGGTCCAAAAAACTAGCTGCCTTCCGTACCACTGCGTGAAAGGAAGCAGCCTCCTCAGTATATTCTCCCGGGGACGAAAGATCCCACTCAGGGGAAGTGTCCAGCCCACTGGCCGACTCCAGACCACGCAGCCCATCACCCGAGTCCTCTAGCTCTCCTTCCTCCAGGGCTCGTTGGTACTCCTGCTCCTCTAATACACGGAGAGCACGTCTCCTCGAATGAAGCCGTTGTTCAATACGCGGAGTCGACAATGCCTCCGCCGAAGTCGAAGATCGGCGCCGATCTTCAGAAGCCACCGACGCCGCGTCCGGCGCCACAGGTAACTTCGGCGCCGACGAAAGAGCAGTCGAAGCAGATGGACCCACCGGAGTCACAGGCCGAAATCCCGACGTCGACGGGATGGAAATCCCCGGGGCCAATCCCTCTGAAGCCACCGGAGCGGCCACCGGCGCCGAGCCCACGTTCCCAAAAGGGAGAAAGGGCATAAAGGGTGCCGGCCGAAGAGGCGCAGGATCACCCAATGAAAAGGCCAAAGGCCCAGCCGGAGCACCCCCTGGAGCCATCTGTTAGAAGATGGCATACATCGCATTCAAGAATGTGGAACTATCGGCTCCAGGGGTGGGAAAAGCCGGATACTGGGGTGCCTGTCTCGGAGGCGACCCATGACGCCGGCTTCGACGTCTGCAACGCCGGAGAAAACACCTGAGGCTCCAATACCTCAATCACCGACGCCTGTCCAGGTGAAGTCGGAGACGCCGGAGAGGGCAACGGCGTCGAAGGATGCGGCGTAACCGTGGGACTGATCTCCCATGTCCTTCGGCGCCGATCCGAAGACCTGGAACGAGTCTCCTTTGAATGACGCCGAGATTCTCTACGGCGCCGGGAGTCTCGATGACGCCGATGTCTTGGTGAAGAAGACTTCTTGTGATGCTTCTCCTTCGATTTTGCCATAAACAGCTTCGCCTCACGTTCCTTGAGGGCCTTTGGATTCATGTGCTGGCATGAATCACAAGTCGAGACGTCGTGGTCGGAGCTCAAACACCAAAGGCAATCGGAATGAGGATCCGTCACTGACATCTTGCCTCCACACTCACGACAAGGCTTGAATCCAGACTTTCTCTGCGACATTATTACCACAGCGAAAGACTACGCAGCAAACATACACTGTAACCACAAAAGTAACAGTTGCTCCCTCGAAGATAACCGTTTCGAATGCACGGAAAAAAGGGAACTGACGTCGGCACGTCGTCGCGGACCTCTTATTGCCTGTATGACGTCAGACGGCGTCGCGTGGGCTAGAGTGACGTCCTCGTCGACGTGCAGAGACTAGTAAGAAGATTTCCGTCGAATGCTGGCGCCATGGGAGTATTCATTAGGTGAGGAATCCACAGGTAGTTGTATCCATCAGAAACAGCTGTATTTGTGATGGTTGCAGGTGGGTTTTGAGGTACTTGATTGTGAATCCCAAACTGTGTAGAAGATCTACTGAGTGTGTTGCTGACAAGTGTGAACTGTACTGGCTTTAATTAGCCAGTCAACTAAATATGGGAACACGTTTGTGTTGTCTTCTTAGGAATGCTGCAACTACTGCTAGACATTTGGTGAACACCCTTGGTGCTGTTGTTAAACCCGAATGGAAGTACCTTGAATTGGTAGGGCTTTCCTGCAATGACAAATTTTAGGTATTTGCGATGTGGTGGATGTATGGGAATGGGGAAATAGGCATCCTTGAGGTCATGTAATTCCCCTTGTTGTAGTAGGGGAATAACGTCTTGTATAGTGCCCATATGAAAGTGTTCTGAAAGAATGTGTAGGTTGAGAGGCCTGTGATCTAATATTGGTCTTAATGAGCAGTCTCTCCTTAGTATGAGGAAGTATGGTGAATATACTCATGATCTTTGTTGGGATAGAACTACCGACTATGGCCCCTTTGAGCAGGAGTGAGCATACTTCCTCTTTTAGTGGAGAGATGGTTTTGAGAGCGTTTGTGTGAGCAAGGGGGAAATGCTTGGCGGAGTGAAAGAACGTTCCAGACAATAGCCATGTTGGATAATTGACATAACTCAAAGGCCTGTAGTGATGTTGTGCCATTGTGGATAAACGTTTACCAGTCTTCCTGCCGAAGGAGATGTGTGCTGTGGGGATGTTCAGAAAGTCACTGCTGGGTTGAGGTAGAGAAACCTCTGGAAGCGGATGCTTTACTTCTTCCTCTATTATTGGATCCTCTATAAGACCCTTTAAACGGTTCTCTTGTATAAAAATGTGATGTCTGTTTTTGTTGTGAGGTTGTTTTGTCTGTAGCTGATGGTTTGAAGCCACCTCTAAATTATGGCCCGAGAATATGGTATCTAGTGTGTGTGGTGTATGTCGCACCCATAGCTTTAGCTGTCTCCGAATTGTTTTTGAGTTTCTCTATTTTTTGTGTCTACCTCCTTTTTGAACAAATGTTCCCTATCAAAGAGCATATTTAAGCCAGCTCGCTGTATGTCAGGTTTAAAACATTAACATCTGAGCCAAGCATGCCTTCTACTGACCACACTGGTGTTAATCCTCCTTGCTGCCGCATCAGCTGCATCTGTAGCATATCTAACAGCGTTATTAGATATAGCTTGCCCTTCTGTGACTATTTGTTGTCCCCATTTTTGATGTTCCGTTGGTAGATACTGTAAAGGTTATTCCATCTGGTCCCAGTGGGCCCGATCGTATCTTGCCAAGAGTGCCTGTGAGATTGCTATCCTCCAGTTAGTTGCAGCCTGGGAAGCTACCCTTTTAACCTGCTGCATCTAACTTTTTGCTTTCCTTGTCTGCAGAAGGAGCATCTCATGTGGACTGACTATTGGCCCTTTTCCTGGCAGCGCTAACGACTATGGAATCAGATGGTAACGGAGTCCTGATAAAAACTGGGTCCGAGGGTGCATGCCTGGAAGCATCAGAAGGCATTGGTATCCCTTATGTGTAGCTGCTAATGTATTAAATAGAAAATCCTCCTCAATGGGATCTGGGCAGGATCAAATCTGGATCGTTATAAAGAATGGGAACAGGGTCATAAAGGTCCCATGGATCTGTATCTTGCTAAATGTCACTAAGATCATTCATGTGAGGTGATGCTGAGGATGTCTGTGGGGAAAACTGTAGGAGAATGTGGTGGTGAAGGCTACTGTTGTTGTGTAGCCTTTTCTTTCTCCTTCTCTGTTGAGACTTTCTTTGGTGGAGGCCCAGCATGTAAAGTGTCTTGATAAGTTAATTTTTTTAAATATAGTTTCAGGAGGAGAAGCAATTATCCTTCCAGTGTCCTTCTGAATATGAAGTTTGAGCTGTTTCACGACCATAATCTCTAAAATAGGTCTGAACCCGACGGCGGAGAGAAACAATCTAACAAAGAACTTAATACCCATGCGCAGTATCACCAAAAGGAGGAGTCATTCGATCTTGACTCAAAAACATTCTTTTAAGTAAAAGAACTTGTAACCCACACTCCGAGCCCAACATTAGATGGCGGACTTATGCAAAGCATGTGCATCGACAGCTACACATGCCATTGAACATTTAGAATTCAGAGAGGTGTGTGCACCCACAGATCAGTTCCACCCCTAAGGTGTGCTGCCTGATGTGGACAAAACATTGCAACACCAAAACGGCAGATTGTTAAGAGTTAAGAACACTGAGACATGGTTACGCCCACTTACCACAGGAAGTGGTCATACAGAGGTTGCAGTGACCCCAGGAGTAAGTAGCCCATTGGCTACCACCATAAACGCTTGTAAATTCAGTATTTAGGGGAGCCCCAGGCACCAGGAAATGAAATTCCTTCTAACCTACGAAGGAGGAGATTCAAGATGCGCAAAAGCCAAGAAAGAGGAAATGCACCTGACTTGGACCCAGCCATGCCGGTCCCATCGAATTGCATCCAAGTCCCCTCGTCCTACATCTGTTGTTTCTCCAAAAGCCTCGGAGGACTGCCTGCTGTCAACAAAAACAAAAACCCAGGAACTCCTGTGGAACAAGAGAGCAGCTTCCTGGCACCCCAACAGAACTGAGAGGACACCAGACCGCTTTAAACCAGACACCTGAAGACACCACTTCAGCCGCACCATCTAGCCTGAGTTGAAGCGGGGCACCGGTGCAAGCTTGGTCCCCTGGCACTCCGGTGTAAGCCCACCTTAGACTTTCCCACTGTGGACTCTGAAGCAGCGCAGCCTATAACACAGGCCCCCTCAACCTGGAGTGCTCCGTGGAGAAAACCAGATCCCTCAAGACACCTCTGCAACCATCGCCCCAGGCCCATGGAGAAGAGGAGTTGCTATACTATACCTGATTGCAGTACTTGTTTTTCTCCATAGTATAACAGTGCCACTTCTGAAAAATGCACTGTAGGAAGTTGGCCCTTTATGTGGTATGTGAATACCGTGTAAAGGGTCCAGGGATTGCCCATTGAATGGACACACCACTAACATCCCTAAATTCAGTATTTGGGGAAGTCCCTGACATTAGAGAAGCAGATCCCTGCGTACTTGAAGGACAGTCCTGGGACGCTAAAGGCAAGAACTGAATATCCGTGACAGACTTGGCGCCAGCCCTGCAAGCCTGCCTGTGGACTTCCACAATCGCAAGTAAGATGCCTCATCCTCCAACAGCTGAAACTTCCAAAAGCCCAGGAAGACGGCCAATCTTCACCCCAGCACAAGGAACTCCTGTGGAGTAGCAGAGCTGCTCCCCTGCATCCTTGCAGGCACCCAAGAAACGCTGAAGAGGACCTCCGGACCACCAAAACTGCAGTCGGACAGCACCACCGCACCGAGCCCCCCCAACTGGTGTTGAAGTGGGCCAATGGTGCTAACTTGGTCCCCAGTCTCTCCAGAAAGAAAGTCCCTCATGGGTTTTCCCGCTGTGACCTTCACATCGATGCCTGCAGCCTCTTTATATATGTACCCCTGAACCGCGACCGCCTCCGTTGACAGCAAACCTGACAGTCCACTGCACCTCTGCAACTGGACACCCCAGACCAAGGAGACAAGGACCACTGGTGTCTCTGCATCCCCAGGCTTGTAAAACTGGGTGGTTACTCGTTGGTATACTCAGACTGGGTCCAAGGACCTTCTGCACCCGGATACCCTGGTTCTAGAAGAAGAGGACCCCTCGTGTCCCTACGTCCCTGAGCATCGCAAGACCTGAGCCCATTCGGTAGCTCACACAAACAGGACGTCTAAGTCCTAGCCTGCAGCCTCTTTTCACAGTGACTGATCTCCACAGGAATGCATTGGGCACCTGGTGCTGTTTTGCACTCTATACCCGGCTGCCCTTGTGCCGCTGAGGGTGTACTGTGGGTGCTGCCTTGGACCTTGCCCACTGCTCACCTTAAACCCAGGAGATTGGTCTTGTAAGTCGCTATACACTACCTGCTTGCAAAAACTTGTTTTTCCTCCCATTGGATAGTGCAGAACCCAGAAATTGTCCACTTTTCAAAGTGAAAAGAATTCCTATTTAAAAACACACTTAATGGAATGATTCTCTGACGCTTAAAAATATATAAAGATACATGATTTAAAAAAAAAAAAATTGCTGTAATTCTTGAGTTGTGTGTCATTTATTGACTATTATATGTATTTGTAGATGTCTTGCACTCCTCTGTGTCAAGCCTAAGGCTGCTTGACCACACTACCCCTGAATACTGCATTTTGGGATTGCATAGCAAGCCCTGCTACTCACTGGGTGACCCCTGGACCCTTTACGTGGTATTCTTATACCACATAAAATGCCAGCTTCCTACAACTACGGTAAGTGCTAACTCAATTGGGGACCACAAAAGATTGTACTTCAAGATATGAAATTAACAGTTAATTTACACCAGACTCGTTGCGGAGATCATATTTAAGGTAACTTAACAGAGAGGTGCCGTTAAAAAGTCCAAACCTCTGGTAGCCTCTCTTGCCTGGCTGCAGCAGCTGTCACCCGAGACAATATGCTGCCACCTGCCAGGAAGTGTGAAGTGCTACCAGGAACAGGGGGACAAAGAACTGCTGAAGGGAGGACATATGACCTCCTCCAGCAGGGTGACTACTGGACGGTGGCTACAGACACCAAACTTCAAATAGGCTACCACCTCAGTGAAGCAACTGGCAATCACACCTTTGACTGTCCGCTCCTTTGTGTAGGCAGAGAGGCTGGCATCTCCTCCAGAGGAAGGGAACACTTTGTGGAACCAGTTTTCTAGGAGGAGTGGCACGGGTATGCCCAGGGCTCCTCATAGGTGGAGTATGGGTTGCGCCATCTTGGTTTCAGGTAGAGAGGTATCATGGGACTGTTCAGTGGCCAAACTCCCGTAAGTGATGTAAAGTGGGAAGGGTGGTCTTGTGGTAAACTACTGCCCCATTGGCTAGTGAGCCCTCTCCTCCCACAACAGTGAAGATGGCATAATATCGACACCCCAACAAACAGTCCTCAGATCACTACTGGACTGGGAAGAAGACAGAAGAACTGCCTGCTGCTCCCTGGACCCAGCAGAGAGGGTGCACCAAAGAGTGCACTGCACCTGCTGCACTCTAGGGATCTGCAACAGTTGCAGTCCACTGCTGTGCCCACTCATTGCAAAGACCTCCACTTGTGGCAGGACAGAAAAAGTGACTACAAGAGCTAGTTAGCTATTAGGGTCACCAAAATCTAAAGAACCCTCACTCTTCGAGAGCCCAACAGCCCACTGGACGCTGAGGTATCTACTGAGCAACAGAGTCCTAACTTTCCCTAGGTGTCCCCAAGTCCATCCAACCCATGGCCAACGGTGAGGTGAACACCGGTCCCTGAAATGAACTCTTTAGCTGTAAGTAACCGGGAGACCAGCTGGCCAATAGAGACTGGACTTGTTCTTGGCTCCCCGAGTGTGCTGTGGGAAGTCAAGTCCTAATGCCAGAGAAACCCCCCGAAGTTTGTGGGCCCTAGGGTGGCCACAGGAACACACACTGCATCTTGTGTGTCTCAGTATCAGGACCAGAACCACACTAAAGTAGATCAAAACACTGAGGACCTTAAGACTGCTAGAATTGACAGGTAACCTAAGGGGTCCCTTGTGACTGACACCTGGGCCCATCTTAGCCCGTCCAAGTAATGACAAGCAACTGTTTTAACCAGTTTGCTACTAATTGCTCAACTGCTTACAATTTACTGCAGATTTTCAAAAATAATTTACTTACCTTTGAAAAAATCCTATCTCCAGTTTCCTTCGACAGATTTTTGTCGTTTTGTTGTCTATTTAAAGATTTAAAAAAACACTTTATAAATTGGTACTGGGTTTAAATGAAGTTGTGCTGCTAATTAACTGTTTTGGGACGTCTAAACGCTTCATACTTCTTTTAATTAAGCCTGACTGCTATGTACCACAGCTACCCATGAATGAGCCAAACTTCACTGTACCAGACAGACTGTGATATCATAAAATGGTGAGGTCTCACAACCACACCACATAATCCATGTTTACTGAGGTGTGAGAAACTGGGTTCACCCACGTGTATCGGTCAGTAAAGCTCTTAATTCATGAGCACTTGCAATTCACTAACTCTTCTTAGTGATGTAATGGGGATTAAGAATGCAATCTTCAATTGTCGAGGCTTGCTTTATTCTTAG
This sequence comes from Pleurodeles waltl, assembly GCF_031143425.1. Taxonomy (NCBI): domain Eukaryota; kingdom Metazoa; phylum Chordata; class Amphibia; order Caudata; family Salamandridae; genus Pleurodeles; species Pleurodeles waltl. The sequence continues at coordinate 690,247,503 of NC_090451.1, read as the reverse complement.
GTTCCCACAGGTAGCTTCAGAAGCGGTGCTGAAACCAGGTTCTACATTGGTGTGGGTGCTGATCTTAGTGGTCCTACACTTTTGACCCATTCTAGGAATCTTCTCATCATTAGTGACTTGAAAAAAACTCAGTTTGATGCCCCTTGTGTAAGCCACTAAAGCCGGCAATAGTGAAGTGTAGTAAAGTTTCCTTTCTAAAAAGTGAGCTAAATATTTGACATTCTAGACATCTTCCGTCCTAGTGCCTGTGAGGTACTTTTTGCTACACAAAGTGGATCAACCGATTCCACTCTGTGGTGTAGCACTTACAAGTGGCACATCTTCTAGCCTCTCGCAATACCTTTATGCATCTTTTGGGAAGTCCAATATGTGCAATCCCTAGGTCTCCAGGAGTCATGCTATTAGGCTGAGGATCGGCTAGTTCCAGGTGGTGCAGCTTAGTCTTTTGTATTGTTAGCAAGCCCTGATAGGCTCGTGCTCCCATTACACTGCCTTGTGCTATTTCTGCCAGGTTGGAGAATCACATCTGCCTGGCCCATCGAGGCACTACCAATATTAGAGTCATGTGGGACTGTTTGCATTTTGTCAGCACTCATGGTATCAGTGAGATTATAGGAAAAGCATATGCAAATTTCCCTAAACAGCTTATCAACAGGACATTCCATTGTGACAGGTGCTGTGGGTACCTGAGAGGACATGTGCCGCCGAATCCCAAAAGGTGTGAGTAGCATACCAACAAACTGCTGGTGTTAACAGATCGCATGGTTCAAGAAAAGACATTTGCCAAATGTTTACACTCACTTAAAGATTCCCTGTCAGGGGGAGTGGCGGAAAATACACAGGTATTAGAGTGGCTGGTAGAAGCCTGCACCACTATGCTTTCTGGTGAGGAGTTCTGTGAAAGCAAAGCCTGGTCACTAGAAACAGGAATCTAGCACCGCTAGGAATCAGTCGCCCAAGCCCCCAATAAAATGCCTTGTTAAAAAGAAGAAGGGGCATAGAAGAAGGGGCATAGAAAAAGTTGGCCCAAGTTATAGGACTCCAGTTAAAGCTTGGTTTAAACCTCCAAGGTGGAAAGCTGGAGGTCAAGTTCACTGGCCACCCAATGCATCGCCGCGAGGTAGGAAGCGTACGCCTCTATAACTGGTCCAAGGGGAGAAAAAAGACCGGTCTTTGGGAAGGTATCAAGGGCCACTATCCTCCTTAAATTCTCTTACCAATTGTCATCCTAGTAGAGCTGAGAAAACTCGTCCCTGGGTTCTGTCATTATCCAAATCAGTCCCAAAAAGGGCATCACAGTGTGGAAAACCTAGTGGGAATTCTGTGGGGGAGCGGCTTCTCAGGAATGACATCAGTCGAGGTCGGAGCAGTGTCAGAAGCAACAATCGCGACTGGCTTCCCAGATGGCAGTCAGCGTAGACGTGCTCAGGGCAGTGTATAGGCTGAGAGGACCCGGCTGGCAGCTAGGGTAACCCACCAGCATCCTCATTCGAAGAGCTGCACTGTGGCTACACACAACTCTTTCATTCGGTGCAGCACCCCTAAAACTCTACTTGTGCCAAAACCAGTTGTGGGGTCAGCTCCAAAGTCGGCAGACTTCAGGAGCAAGATTGAGAAGAGTGAAGTCACCATCAGGTCTGCTCCGGAGAATGCAAGTGGAGTGAAGCAGTGCATTTCCACTTTGTTTCTTACACTTACCTAAGGACGTTTAGCACAATGAACACCGACCTCTGCAGTGCCTCAGTCGATTCCTGGGACTGAGATCAAACCTCAAATGTGGACTGCTATGTGGAATGGGCCCATTGAGTTGTCCTCTTATGCTTGGCAACTAAGTTTTTCCTCACATTCCATGATGGCCCTTGGGTTTAATTGACGTGCAACCACTGTATGTCTTGGGAGTCATGGCTAGACCAGAGACACACCTGATAAGATTTCTGTCAAAAACATTAATTTGCAACAGTCCCTGGAGTATTTGAAACCTGTTGTTTTAGTGAGTAACATCCCTTGCACACTGACAAATATTTTGAAAAAATAGTGAGGCGATTCTTAAAGAGAAGAGGGAGCTCCAGACTCTCGTCTAGTGGCGAGGGAATAAAGGAACTGACGTGACATTCTGGAGTGCCATTTTAAGACAGCGTAGAGCAGCCAGGCGCCACCTTCTGGAGCACAGAGGTACTGCTGAAACGTTTCTGGATCCAGCCTGGCACCCGCAGAATATTCAAAAGATGAGTAATCTGTGCCTAGAAGTTTACATCAGAAAGACGGTCACTTGTGTGTAAGGACTTAGAAGTGCTAAACTTCTGCAAAATCTTCAAGCCAAGAGATACTTTTTACACACTCTCCCCAAGTTATCTTGCAGCCTTTGGAAAACAATGTCCCTTAACAGCCTGACTTTAACACCCATTTGAATGTACAAAGGGCACACTGACTTTTCCTGGCTGAAGATCCAAGATGACTTTGTACTTTGAATCTTCTGGTGATAGAGCAAGTAGGTGATTTCACAATGCTTTGTACGACCTGCTGCTTTTAGTGGAGTTGACCAGTTTAGAAGTAGCAATGTTCCTCATGTTTAAGAAAGGCCTTCCTTTCTAGTGTTTTCTGCAACTAACTGCTGCAACCATTTATCATAAGCTACCGAACACTAACCATCTTGGCCTAATGGCCATAACAAGTGATGACCAGTAAAGTTTAGCACTACAAACTAGCTTGAAGCTACGCCTATACTACACAAGGGTGGGAAAAGAGCAGAGAGTTTTATTTATCAGAAGCAGATATGCACACGTTACAAAACAACTCCAACGATACTGTGATGCAGCTATTAGGATTTATACATTTTTAGTGCTTCAATCAACAATTAAGCACTAGATAAAACGTAATTCTTTACAATAATCAATCTGGTTGTCTTCATGTTTACACATGTTTGTTGCAGAGTCTTTGTGATACAATTTGTATGAAGTAATGACAATGTAATCACTATGAAGACGTTCAATAGCATGGCTAGTCGTTTACCTTCACTGTGTTGGCTGCCTGCGCTGCCCACGCCATAGCTGTATGATGAGAGTTCGTGGTAGGCTGGAGGTTGTGTGCTGTATGGGTGTGGTGCCTGGTACTGGTACGAGAAAGTAGGTAGCAATGGCCAAGGTGTTGCCCCTGGCAGTGGAAGAGGAGCCAATGTATCCTGGTCTGATGCCCCACTGGAGCCATCGTTATCATTTAGCGAGAGGTTCACCATGTCTGGAAAGAAAAGACAAGAATATGATGAAACAGGATGACAGCAGAAGTGCACAGAGGTGTGAAAACACACACATGAATTGGGTGAACTAGAAAAACAGGACTGGCTTGGTGGAACTCTAAACAATAACCAGATGAAAACAAGGAGACCCTTGGGCATCAGGCATTCATTGAACGATGTTTGCCTCCTTAATCTGGACTAGATATTTGCATGTTCGGCATGACTGCTTACATTTGAGGCCTTTGAAAGAAAAATGATTGTAGCAGATTTCGCTCATGAACAAGAGTTGGCCTCAACAGATTTGTCTACATCAATGGCAGCAACAATACATAATTAGCAAACAATTAAAGTTGGTATGAAAGCAAGTTCTGTTCCTCTCCCCCCAGATGTGCCCGACAAAGGAAGTGTCAGAGAAGGGAGAAGTAGAGGGGTATCCTTACAGTTTTCACAGCCGCTGAAATCCCCAAAGATATAGTAGCACTGCTCAGAGAAGGTGATCTTGTTGACTGTGTGCCGTATAAAACCTGCCTTCAGAAGATTGCTGGCATATTTACGAGCCTCTCGCCTGTCCTGGAAACCTTCAACATGGTGATAGAGCCAGTCTACCACATCTGAACCTGTAGTGAAAGGGAACATTAGCATGATTAAGCGTTTCATGAAAAACCCTGTGCCCTATGCCAGGTTGGCAATCAGCACCTCACACAGGAGATTTCCACCATCACCAAACTACCTCTCCATTTCCCAAGGCCTGACATTACCTAAGAAGGCATTTGGTATTGTGATCTTCAGCCACATTCTGTCTCGCACCTCAAGACCAGACTCCGGCGAGGCCATTGCCTTGGCCACAGATACCATGTCAGTGTGGATGGATAGATTGAAGTCATCAAAACCTGACAGGAAAATACATAAAGCAGGAGTCAGAGTCAATACGAATGGACAAAAGCACAATCTCAGAACAGCGTCAGAGGCAAGCGTCCTAGTCCAGTCAGATCATAAGGGAAATGTCCCTAACAAGCGCTCTATCCTTGCAGGAGATATCCCTTATGGGTATTAACTACTTACTACCCCTTCATCTCAATCTGATCCCACCTTCCCTTCTTCTGAAAGATAGCTACCCAACACCTCCTTCTGGCAAAGTACTTGTTCTTGTCAAATGCATTTTGCAGTGCCCCAAGTTATAAGCAAAACAGAAGAGCCACTTGATGTTCCTAACGTTCAAAGCATTAAGGTGCATAGCACTAATCCTAACCATTTCAAAGGCAGCACACTCAACCATGCCTTTCATCACAATGAAAACGTATTCAGACATTCTAACCTGCATCCAAGCCATTCAATATACAGATGACCCCTTACCACTAATGCGAAAGCCCAACTGGAGAAGTGCTCGTATCACAGCTCAACATAGCCAATGCCTCCCTTGCACAGGACATGATCCAAGTCTCATTCAAAACCAACTATATTTCATGTTACTGATAAACACGCCCACAACTTCATCAGGCAATCACAGAGCAATCCAGTACCAACCCCTCTCTATAAAAATGAATGGTGAAGATAGTTGTGAATTACTGTTCACTCCCTTGATAACCACCACAAGTCAGCACTGAGACCACACTGTAGCACTGAAGCAGGACCCATCAAATGTGTTGACCATTCCATATTGCTATCTGAAATGGGACTTCTATTCCTAACCATCGACAACCAGATCCTTTGGTATGTCCTCTTAATTTGCTTGAGGTTAATGGACACTGTTAAAATGGTCTCCTCGTTCCCCTACAATGAACATTGGCACTTCTCAGATTCAAAATACCGTCCAGATCATATCAACAATTCATGGTTTGCAGAGTAGCTTATGTAGCCATCCCTTCGGTTTTATACTATATTGAGCTGTTCCACCTGAAAATGGACTTACATTCCATCTGTTTACAGCAACAACCAACTCCATCTAAAAGTCTCCTGGAATGTAGAGTAGTAATTCAAGACCATCTGCTCCTGCATCTAAATGTCCTGGGCCTAGCTCAAATTAACACCACCTTGACTAAGCTTATTCTCACTGCCCTAAATGTGAAATAAGGCCAAACGCAGAAGTTATTGACTTCACAATTAAAATGTCCAAGCACTAGCTCTCTGCCTCCTGGAGACAGCCAACTCTAGCACTTCTGGCAATAACCCAGAATCAATGTAGGCTGTCCTGAGACCAACAGGCATATTAAATCTTGAAGAAATTCACCCACATTAGCACAACCATGTAGGTTAGTACGAAAGCTTTCCAATGCATTCACTGTGAACACTCCACCTCACGCAGAAGAAATATAAAAAGGCAGATGCACAGTGCAGTGCACAAGAGGAAACAAGCCTTCTAAAGCTAAAGACCAAGCTCATAGAACAGCACTGAACCAAAGTGGCGTTTTGCTGCTATGTATCCACTTCAGAAAAATGTTAAAACCTATCAAGGAAGCACCTCATCCACACTTGCTGAAAAAAAAAAAATGGAAAAAAAAATGCCCTCCTTGCCTAAACCAAGCTTGAATAAAGTTATCCTTCTGCAGGAGATCAAATTGCAACCTCCCGTGACAGCAATCTGGTGCTTGCTAGCTCGGTTTGCATTGCATATGCTCCAACACATACAACTGCAAGAGCACATATCCGTATAAATGCCTCTTTCTTTGATTAGAGAATCAGAGAATGGCTTTCTATAGAAATGTAAAGCAGCACACAAAAGCTGCAAGGTTTGCCATGCATGAGAGAGACCCCATCGCCTCACCGGCTGCAAGACTTACGTTCAGTCTCAGTGACAGAGCTGCTGGAAGTGATTGTACTCATGGAGGAGCTGCCTGGATAAATTGGGAAGGCACCAGTGAGTGCAGCAGAATGAGACACCCATGCTGCTGGGTCAATTGGCTGGATTGGTTCATCTGCAAAGAAAGGAAGTAGAGGAGGTGTGACGTCAGTGAAAAAAAGACTACATACGAGAGGAAAACAGCAACAGCGATACTTAAGGCCACATGGTAATAAATAAGAAAGCACACACGGTTGGATTAATGGTAAAAGTCGGGAAATACAGTTTGTGAGAGTATGGTACTTACTCCGAGGAAGAGTGAAGTATCCCTGTGGGGAAGGATCCCAACACTTTGCAACTGTCAGCACAATCGGTCTAAAAGACAAAAGGCAAAATTCACCTCTGAAACTAGCTGCCACCTTCAAATTGACTCATTACCTTAACTTGTGGTCCACAATGCTTTTTTTTCTTTTTTCTTTTAATGGGAGTAACTAAATGCTAGAACAAATACTTAATTCAGTGACAATTTAAAACTGTTAGGAAACTAGTAATGACCCAGCCCTCACCCGAAATTGATCATTTCACACAAAGTCAACTTAAGTATCACAAAAATTCATCTCTCCGACAATAGGAGGCAGGGCTGTCACAGAACTTAATTGTACTATCAATGAGATATGAGTTACTGACCTGTAATTGTAGTTTTGCAGCTTAACCATTCTAGAGACGCAGTCTGTGTGTAATCCTGGTAGATAATGGTTAATAGTCAGAAATGGTCTTTTCCTTCTGCCCATCACAGTTCTGTACTTCGGTGCAACTATGGGGTATCTCAAAAGACTATTTTGAATAGAAGCCCACACATGCCATCATTATAGACACCAACCAACAACTATCAAGTTCAGAAGCACACAGGGGAAATGAAATAAAAACGGTCAGTGATTCAGAGTTCCTGTGATGAACAAGGGAATCAAAAATAGTCTAACTTCATGTTCAGTAGATAACGCAGGGGAAACCGTTCTAAACTAGTTGGAGTACAAAGACAGGCTTTTGTCATTGCTTGTTTTATTTATTTATTGTTTAGAGTTGTTTTGGCATGAATTAGACAAGGAATTGTGGGAGTGTGGGTCAGAAACACGGCTTCAGAGGCTTGGTTGGTTGTGTAATTTTGCCTCCTTAATTAGATAATAGGGCGATATATATAAAAGAAAAGAATATTTAAGGAGTTATCCTGGTTTGTATAGGTGGTGGTGGGGGGGGGGGGGGGGGGGGGGGGGGGGGATATGCAACTTCTGGACAGGGTGTGCCCTCCTCGTTCTGGACAGGGTGTGCCCTCCTCGATCTGCACAGGCATGGTTTATTTATATCCATCTTTTCCCCAGCTGTGACTATACGAACTTCTTCTAAAAGGTTCCTTTTTACTTCACCAAACCCCAAAAGGTGTGCAAGGTGCGTTTCTTTTGTTAAAGGCTCTCTAGGTGTATCCCGGGTTTCAGGTGAGCATGCGGAAGAGGAAGGAGAAGGACAAACAAAAGAAAAGTTAGAAGATAACCCCCCAAAAAACGTTGTCACTTATTGAGGCGTAGGGTGAGGGTTAGGCTTGGGGTAATAAGGCATTCCCCGATGCAGTGGTATCATGCAATCTGGGGCAGGTGTACCTTCCACTTCCCCACAGTGGCTCCCTTTTTACCACCACCCCTCCACTTTTCCCTAACTACCCCTGTTATGGCCACTCACCGCCATGGCCACAGCTTTTCTGAGCTGTAGCGGGATTCACCTGCGTCTCTGGGGTAGCCAGCACTCAACCTCAAACCATTCCTCGGCGGTGTCCTCCATTTCCAGGGCTCTCTTCCCTCGTGTTCCTGAGCCATCTTTCTCCTTCTGGGCTCCGGCATCTCCATCCTACTCCTGCTTGGCACTTTCCTCTTCCAGCTTGGTGCTTTACTTCTCCTTCCCCCTCTCCTCCTTTTGTGCTTCTCTCCACATCTCTGCTCCAGCATAGTAACGCCTCCCTTTTGTCCTGCACAAAAAGAAGAAGGAATTCCCCTTTGAGTGAAGGAGCAACTGCACGCACCTACGGCAAGCGATGACCGGCTCCGTGGATCTCTCCTCATCCTGAGCTGCATGGATCCTGCATCACAGGTGGCGGTCTGGAGTAGTCCTCTTGGCACTCTCTGCCAGCTGTCCAACTCTGGTGGAGGTAACCCTTTGCCTTTCCACGCAGGACAGTACCCCGTGCACTGCGTCTCTTGCAGCTACCAAGGTTTGCTTGCATCTCTTCCAAAGGGTCTACAGGAGACGTGTAGCTCCAGCTCCCAACATTCCTCCCTGCAAAGTAGACCCTCCTGCGTGGTTCTCCGGCGGCATGAGATACTCTTTTGTAGCGTTGCATGGGCTTCTTCTGCGACCCCGTCCTGTGGGACACCTGCGGGTGCTGACTGCTCCCCTACACTCTCTGCAATGCTGAGGGTCCCCTGTGACTCCGAGGGTCCCCTGTGACTCCCCCTCCTGGGTTGAGTCCTCCTGAGCCTTGCTGGTCCCCAGCAGCACCATTTTTCCACTAATCGTGAGTTTGCCTCTGCCAAGGCATGTTGGTGGAATTCCTGCGCAGACACCAGTCTGCAATCTTCACTCCAGCGTGTGACACCATCTGCATCCATCATGAACTCTTCTCCAGCTCCAGGGCTACAGAGCTAACCTGTCCTTCATCACAGGCGATCAACTCCCGCAAGTAGAGCTGGGTGGGTAGCTGCCCCTACTCCTCCTGGGTTCCACAGTGACTTTTGGACTTGGTCCCCTCTCTCCACAGGTCTTCTTTCTTCAGGAATCCACCGCTGGTTTCTTGCAGTCTTGTCTGGGTGGTGTCTTTCTTGTTTTCCTCCTTTTGGGTGGTTTGGGGAAAATCCAGCGATTTACTCCAGCTCTCTTGTTCGCTGGAGGGTACTGTGTTACGTACCTCTGGTTTTCTAGGAATCCCAGCTCCCCTTTACACATTCCACTTACCTAGGTGGGGGTCCTGTGTTTGCATTCCATTTTTTTTTTAGTATATGGTTTGTGCTCCCCTAGGGTCACTATTGGTTATTACCGTTTGTGCTGTTTTCTAACCTTTTCTTTGCATATTTCTGATTGTTAGTGTAAACATTTAGTGTATTACTTACCTCCTTTTGGAAGGATCCCCTTCTAGTAATTTGTGGTTCTGTGTTCCAAGGGAGTGCTTTCTTTCATTTGTGTGAGTGCTGTGTGACTACAGCTTTGCATGTCTCCTGTGTAAGCCTTGGCTGCTTATCCACAATTACGTCTAGAGAGACTGACTTCTAGACATTTGCCTACACTTCACTAAGAGGGGATACCTGGTCCTGGTATAAGGTTAAGTACCTTAGGTACCCACCACACACCTGGCCAGCCTGCTACAGTAAGGGCAAGAAAAAAGGTTACCTTTGTTATGGATAATTTGGTGTATATTCTTCCTGTAGATACCTCACCTTTAGAGTTAACTTTCAGGGCTTCAGACTAGTCCAGAACACCATTCCCTAGTACCAAATAGTTTCTAACCTGTAGGTGTAGTTTTGCAGCGCGAAGAATTTTCTGAATTCACATGCTGTGCATGATTTCACCATCTAGTAATTAAATCTGGATTTCTCCAACTTTGTAGTCCTTCCTCTGTGGCTTTTACGTGTTGAAGGATTTGCCCATTTAGTGCTTCCTGTGACGTTGCATTCCCTCCCCTGGGAGCCCTCACATTTTTTCCCCTCTCTTTCACACTTCTTGGTGGAGGTGGGTGGGTCGCTCGTGAATCTAGAAAATTCTTCATGCTGCAAAACTACACCAACATATAGGAAACTCTGTTTTGCAGGTGAATTTTTTCTGGATTCACATGCTGAGCATCGTTTTTGAAGTGCTCTTGCTAGATTTGCGTGATAAAGCTGAAGATGGATGTATATTTGCAAACAGATGTTTAACACCTTTTGCCCCACTTGAGCTTCTTTGTTCATTTGAATGTCTATGCAATAGTGTTTTGTGAATGTGTGTAAAAATTACCACATTGTTGCCATACATATATCTTGTAACGGAGTGTTTACTGGAAAGGCAATGGTCGCTACTTTCTTCTTTGTGGAGTGTGCTCTTAGGGTTGAGCTCAGTTTCTCCCCCGCACCTGTGTGGCATATTTGTATAGTTTTGGAAATCCATCTAGCAATTACTGGTTTTCCCATATTGTTGTCTCCATGTAGTACATCACTGCATGTTTCAGGTCTACTGTGTGTGATGCTCTCCACCCGATTCTTTGGGTTACGCAAAACGATTTGTATTTCAATAGTTTCATGTATGTGGAAGTGTGAAACTATTTTTGGTAAAAACTCAGGAACAGTTCTCATGACAATTCTGTCCTTGTGAATCTGCAGATGTGGCTCTTGAATTATGAGTGCTTGCATTTCGCTCAACCCGCAAAGAGGTGTTAGGGCCACCAGGAAGGCGGTTTTTAGTGTGAGCATCTTTAATGTGGCTTTGTACAAGGGTTCAACTGGATCTTTCATTAATTGAGTCAGTACCACATTTAGGCTCCATGTGGGTGAGGGTACCTTCCTTGGTGGCGCAATTCCCTTTGCCCCTTCTAAGAAACGTTTAATTACCGGAGCTGTGAAGAAGCTTCTTCCTATGCGGCCTCTTGTGTAAGCCACTATTGCTGCTAAGTGCATTTTCAATGAAGCGTATGTAGGTGTGATAAATATTTCAGCACCTGTGACTCAACTGTATTTTTCTTTACTACGCCCCTTTTGAGACACCATAAGGAGTATCATTTCCATTTCCCGATGTCGCACTTTCTTGTTGTTGCTTTCCTCACTTACCTTTTCTAGAAGTTTCAGACAGCCACATTCTAAGTCTTCAGGAGTCGGGCACCAGGTTCAAAGACTTTGGTTCTGGGCGAAGTACTTTTCCGTCTTCCATTGACAACATGTCTTGTTGTACTGACAGTTTTTAATGTTCCTCTGTGCCACTTCTACCAGTTCTGAAAAACATGTGTCATGCCCACTTAAGGGCAATTAGAATTCGAGTCATTGGACTCCTCTCGCATTTTTTCAATCACTTTAACACAAGATCGTGGGAAAAGTGGACTAGTTTATCATAGGAGCATTCCCCAGTGATTGGTGATAGGGCTGTCTGGATTTTGGTATTTTGTGTTCACTGGAGTTGCTAAAATATCTATTGTTGGTGTCCCCCACTTCCAAAAGACCCTTTCGAGTACTCTATATTTTTGTTCCCATACGTGTGAATGACACCTTTCTGCTTAACTTCTCCGCTTCTGTATTGTCTTTTCCCAGGAGGTGTATCACAGTTAGGATTATGGTACCTACCCTCTAAGCATTTGTTTCTGGCATGTAGTGCTGGAGATTCACATGTTCTGCATACTTCTGCCATCTGGTGTTGGGTCTGGATGTGTACAAGTTGTTTTTCGTTGAAGAATCTTCTGTAGTCGCGAGGTAAAGTGACCCCCTCCTCTTGGTGATACTGTGCATGAGCATCAACTCTGTTGTTAAGATTGTGTTCTTTCTGCCATCGCATTCAGACATGAGTTCTGACATGCCAAGTGGTGCCAAATCCAGTCCCTCGGCCCTTTGAAGTGGAAGCTGTTGACCTGAAGTAAAATCCATGCACCGAGGCCGCTACGGCAGAAAAAGCGATGCAGCGCCTTTCTCACAGCTGAAAAAGTAGATGCATCGCCTGCTTCAGCTCCATAGGTGCTGTGCATGTGGATTTTCCACGCATCATCCCTGGACTTTATTTTCTTTATCAACGTTACACCCCAGTAAGGAATCGATGTATCGCCTGTCCTACGGGAAAAGAATTGACAGATCGCAAACCTGGCAGGAAAAGAATCCACGCATTGCCCGTCCAGCAGTGAACTAATTGCCACATCACTTGGTTTTCCAACACATCACGTTCTTAGTGGCCTGCATCATTTTGTTTTCAACACATCCAGGTTATAAGAATAAAACTACTGATTTTTCAGTATTAAGACTCTTAAACCTTTAAAAAAGTGATAACTATTTATGTATTTTGGATTTTTGTCATTTTGGCCTGGTTTTACTCAGAAATTTGCTAGTCTCTCGGGGATGGTGTTGTCTCTTGACCCTGCATGTTGTGATCGGCTTGTCTCTATCTCTCTTTTACACTCAGCATCTTTAATGTGACCACAGAGCAGGCACTGCAGTCCTCTCTTTGGTGGTAGACAGTTAGACAGATTGCAGACTGGGCGAGAACTTGTGATGGCAGTTCTTGCAAAACTGGAATGGTGTCTTCCCTATTAGGCCCTTTAGGTTCATGGTAACATGAGTGTGTTGGAAACACTTTTGATGGGCCAATCGTCTAGATATGGAAATACATGTATGCTTTGTCTGTGCAGAAGAGCAGCTACTACCACCAGACATTTTGCGAAGACCCTGGGCGCAGTAGTGATCACAAACGGGAGCACCCTGAACTGGAAATGCTGATGGTTTATTACAAAACTCTGATAACAGCGATGGGCCGGATGAATAGGAATGTGAAAATAGCCATCCTTGAAGTTGAGCGCGGCCATGAAGTAATGGTGACATCTTGAAGAGTGACCATGTGAAAATGCTGTGAGAGAAAGTACTGGTTTAGTGGTCTGAGGTTCAACATTGATCAGAGGGACCCGTCCAACTTGGAAATAGGGAAGTAGAGTCAATATACTCCTGTTCCATGTTGGTTAAGTGAACAAATTCTTTTGCCCTTTTTTTTTTTGAGGAGTGCTTGTACTTCTTTCCAAAGCAACTTTCGATTTTGTTGGGAAAGTCTGCGTTTGGGAGGTGGAATGCTGGGAGGTGTGGAAGTGAGTTCCGGACAATAACCATGTTGGATAACATCCAACACCCACTTGTCAGAGGTGATATTCCACCATGCGGGAAAGAACGCGTGTAGTCATCCGACAGGTGCTGTGTGATCGGGGGAAACGTTTGGAGCGTCTTGTGGTGGATGGCTTTGTAAATCCACCCTTGCCTCTACCCTTGGAGTTGTTACCCCTATGAGAGTCTCGATAATATCCCTTCAACAAGGTGGTTTGGGTCTGAGGTCACTGAAGGAGGTTTTCAGTGAAGTGATCTTGGAGCCTTCAATTTAAGAGGGGTGTCGAACGAAGCCAAGTTTCAATGGTGTCTGTAGTGCTCCCCTGGCCTAGGCAGTTTCATTATCTTTTATAAACTTCTCAAGGAGGGCATCAACTTGAAGACCAAAAAGATTTTCCTCATCAAATTGGGAGGGGGGGGGGGGGGGCGGGGGGCAATAGAGTTTGTTGGACCTCAGGTTTAAACCCTATGACCCGGAGCAAGCCATGCCTTTTTAACAAGACGCAAACACTAGAATTAGTTTCTCTAGCTGCAATATCGGCCGGGTCCAGAGAACATCGAATTGTAGTGTTTGATTTCAACTTACCTTCAGAGGCAATCTGATATCCTGTTTATGTTCATCTGGGAGATACTGGAGAATACTCTCAATCTCGACCCAGTGTGCCCTGGCATATCTGGAAAGGAGGCCAATAGAATTAGCCATCTGCCTATGGTTAGTGGATTGGGCAGCCACTCACACACTCTCTCTCTCCAGCAGAGAGAAACTTTTTACTTTCTTTATCTCGTGGAGGTGCCCACCAGATGTTTGTGAGTTGACTCTTTGTGAGTTGGTGCGAGAACCAAAGAGTCAGGCTGCAGCTGACATTTGATGTATACGGGGTCATTAGGTAACTATGTATTTTTTTTAAGCAACCCGTAGCATTAAGACCTTAGACCTACCAGGATCATTGAATAGGTCTGTGGTGCGAGGGAGTATACCTTTAAGCATAGGTGGGTATTGTACCATGCGCAGTGTGGAGGAGTGTCTCAAATTAAAAAAAAAAATAATTAAAAAATCACCTTCTAAGGGCTCTGTATATAATTGTATGCAAAGGAAGGTGGCAGCGCTACGTATTAAGTCATGATAGAATGTGGTATCCGAGGGGGAGATGGTTTTGCAGGATACAGATCAGGCCTGTATCAGCTGGTGTGTTGGTGTCACGTGTCCCAGGGATCAGCTAGTGGTGGGAGAGTGAAAGCATCCCAGTCATCTCCACTCTAAATGAGTGTTATGACCCTTCCGGGGAATACGGCGCAGGTGCAGTCAGTGAAGCACGTGGTGAGGGTCTGTGGTGCGCAGCTGTTGTAGGTGCTGGGCTAATGTGTACAGAGCTTGTGGCTTTGTCCATTTTCTATTTGGGTTTGAGTGGAGGTTGTACATCCAAGGCCTCCTCAAAGGAGAGCTGTTTTTTTTCAAGGGCTGCAAGGTTTTGCAGTAATGTGTCCGCCGTCAGGGTGGATCAGCATGTACTTTTGTCCCGATTCAATTTCTTTCTATAGTCTTTGAAATACAGGTAACAGTGCCACAGGCCCCAACCCATCTCCTGGTTTGCCAAATGTAAAGGTTTTCTGCATTGATGCAGAGTGTTCAGTTCCAAAGTCTTCAGCTCCGATGCAGCTGTTTGACGCAGAGATTGGGTGTTGTTTGGACAGTGAAGGTTTTGGCTCCTAAAGTTGAATCGGCTCAGAGGCAGGAGGGGTGAGCTCCTAATCATGCAGCCTCGATTATTTTTGTGGAAACCAAGCTGGGCATATCAGAAACCGGCAATCCGTGCCGACAATGGCCTGAAGGACGTGGTGGCCCGACGATGATTTTAAGCCCATCTAAAATGGGTTGTCGATCCTTTGTGGTGGTCTGCTGGGGCCGAGGTGGAGGGGTCGCAGTACTCATGGCTGGTTGAGCTGCAGAGGGATCTTGCATCGGATCTTGGAGCTGGAGCTATTGCCTGGGGAGAAGGTCCATTCATCTGTGGCCCACACTCGTGCCTGCAGTTCTTCCAGAAGGTCCTCAGGTCAGAAGAGATCTGGTGTTTCATTACGGCAAGACATTAGGTCCAACAGTCACAAAGAGTCTGCTTGGACCTGAAGGGGAGACAGGGCTCGCAGCTGGTCTTGTGCTCAGGGGAGAGGCACAGATTACACCTAGTGAACGTCGGTGCAAAGATATTTGGCATGACACCTAGGACAGAATAAAAAATGCATCCATTCCATCACCGAGTGGACATAGTGCTGGGGTTAATGGAAGCTGCGCCCTGATGGAGGAAGGACGCCCACGAGTGCCACCGTCACCAGAAGGCACCCCAAAGAAGTTGACGTTGAACCAATGAAGAGAGAGGACTGCAATCAAAAACAATACCGACGGAAAGTAGGTATTACAGAGAAAAGTATATCACAATGACATTGAACTGGAGCAGAGAAGCACACTTACAAACCCGATGGTGTAAGAATACAATCTAACAATGGAACCGATGACCATGCACATTACCAGCAAGAGGAGGATTCGCACTACCGCACAACTTGAAAAACTTTCTTAGAAGAAAAACAACTTGCATGCATCCAAGCCCAAAACTATTATGCTAAGCATGTGTATCTACTGACAACCTGCCTCAGTTGTTATTTCTTGGAATGTTTTTTTTCATCATCATGGACAAAGGTAGGGGCGTTTTCTGTATAGGAATATTAATGCAGATCTCA
Organism: Pleurodeles waltl; assembly: GCF_031143425.1. Taxonomy (NCBI): domain Eukaryota; kingdom Metazoa; phylum Chordata; class Amphibia; order Caudata; family Salamandridae; genus Pleurodeles; species Pleurodeles waltl. Next base: position 690,231,908 of record NC_090451.1, on the reverse strand, counting down.
TGATGGATAATGTAATATTTCTAAGAGAAAGGACGCCAACTTAGGCCAAGTGTACAGAGAACTAAAGCTGTTCAAGAGAGACGGAAAATGAGTGCTCCAGAGAAGCGAATACCCTACGGTGACAAAGTTGTAAAGCCAGAACGTAGCCAAGTCACTGAAAAGTCAAGGAGAACACACTTGCAATACACTCTCTTAATGTTAGGTTTTTGTAACATGAACAGTTCTGAAGAGCTTAAGTAGGCTACAGACAAGCATTACTTTAAAGAGAATTCATGGTGACTAATAATCAAGTTGGCAGCATCTAGATTAATCAAACGGTTCAACAATAAGAAATTATAAAACTCCAGATTCATCTTTAAATCGAACATCTGCAAAACTGAATGACGCATTTCCATTTGATGGTGAATCTATTTTTTATTAGACTCAAGCTTCCTAGGTAGCTGGTCAGAAATTTGTTGCACTAGATTTACAAAAGGAACACTGGGTTAAGTGATTTGGTTGCAGGAAGTGATTGGTTACCTTTGTTCAAGCTTTTAGGTCCTGTCAGTCCCAATGGCAAGCCTCCATTGGGGAAAGGTTGCTCTGTTCCAGCAGGCTTTCAAAATGAGTAGGGTTATGCAGTGTCAAGGGGAATAAGTCTCAGAAGTCAAAGAAGTGGGTTTGAAGACCAATCACTACAGCAGGAATGAATCACTGTTAGAACAGATACTTTACACTTCTTGCCACAGACCCCCTCAGTTTTGTACAAGTCGGGTAGCTTTATGCTTGCAACTTTCCACAGCTCAGTCCAATGATTTCACTCCCAACTCCAGTCACCAAACACAGAGACCCTTAATCCAACCTGTTTAGATAGGCATTCAAATTCTATGCATGTAAATCACTTCTGAATGCACTGGCTTGAGAATCAATTCCCTCAAATTGTTCACATTTCCAGTTGTTCTCTCATAGGTTTGTAATGGTATTCCCAGAGTTCTGTACACACCTCAGTATTAAATCTAGACTGTTGCTTACCCTGGTTTATGGACAATCTCCCTCAGGACTCGAACAGCATCATCATTACTCATATTTTCAAAGTTTATATCATTCACCTGGAAAGAAATAACCATCAGATGAAGAATTTGCTAAATGAAGCAACCTTGCCTAAGAGAAATAGAACAAGAGCAGAAGACCTGATTCCCCTCTGGAAAACAGTGCACTGGATAACACCAGGGGAAAGGGTGGTAAAGAGGGGTGGTCGATATTTCAAGGTGCAAATCTAGTTCTAGACTGCAAATTCAACTAGTTACAAGCAAGTATGAACCAGTACTGTCAATGCAATGCTCTGGCAACAGGGTTCGGTTACTTCCTGGGCTAATGGGGAGGCTTGCAAATTCCTACTGGCAGAAAGAGTGCTCAATCTAGATTAAGACAATGGAAGAGGAGACATTTGCTGATGTTACTTCTAGTTAATGCAGACAGATGTGCAGGAGAAGGGTGCATGTTCTAAATGGAGATGAACTGCAGATTTAGATTCTTTCTGGAGAAGTAGGCCTCAAGCTTGGAAAGGGTCTGATGGATCCATCTGCTATCAGTCGGGGCACAGCACACATCCAGACAAAGAGGGACCTGTCTGTTGTGGCTTTGTACTGGAGGAAAGACAGGAGTTCGTACTTTCTCCTGAAAGAGCAGAGTACATCTTTTAGTCTGGGAGGAGTTTGTTGGTTATGGAGCTCACATGCAGGAGCAGAGATCAGATTATAGGCTGGGATTGGTGGGTCGATTCTGGCTCTCACCTGCAACAGCATGTCTCCTGGCTCAATCCTCCCATCAGCAGCTACAGCTCCTCCTTTCATGATGGAACCGATGTAGATGCCTCCATCTCCCCGCTCGTTGCTCTGTCCAACAATGGAGATGCCTAAGAAATTGTACTTCTCTGCAGAGGACAAAAAGCAGCTACGTTAAGAGGTGCTCCTGCTGTAGTCAAAACACTGGAGAGGAGATGGGGTGAAGTGGATGGAGAGGACCATGTAAATGCTCCCAGCTCCTACCTTCAAACGTTTTTCAGCTCTCCCCATCAGACCTCTCAAGCCCACTACAGAACAGCCAAGAAAGCTAACAAACATTTTTGGGCTCAACTAATTCAAGTTATCAAGTGATTACAGCACTGCCAAATTCATTCAGAATCAGATGCTCTGTACATCGGCCCGTCACAAATCTTGCCACCCACTAATGACATCAACGTATGCAACCCGCCATGCCAAGCCCACTTTTCTTACCCATGTTCAGAGTAACTGTGATGATGTTCAAGGACATCGTGGAGTCTGTCACACTGCTGAAGGAGGACGTCTAAAAAAATGAATGCAGAGTTAAGACTGGACGAAGAACAAAAAAAAACCTCTAGCATGAACTGCTGTTTTCACACACAAGGCACACGATACTGGAGTCTTATCACTCAAATTTAACAGGCCCTTCAACATTTATGCCACAAACAAAATGGCTGGTGCTCCAAAAACAACTATGGCACATGCCTAACATCCATTTTCTTTCTAGGAAACTTTTCTACCTAAATATAAAAAACACTATTTTCATTTTGCTTTTTCTTCAAACACTTCAGGGTGACTTAGCTCCATACACCTTCCGGTAACCCTTGAACACTGGAAAAACATCCTTGTCTATGCCTATGACTAGTAAACCTTTTCCAAGTGATGTTTTAGCCCAAATTCGTATTCATTCACAATATAAATCAAAGTGGGGAGACATAAGGAAACAATCACAGCATGGACTGTTCTGTCCACACAGCAAATAGCCGACAACCCAAAATGTTAAGTCTACAATCTAGTGAGCTATCACAACTCGATCCAAAAAGTCAACACTTTACCCAAACATTTCAGCAAAAAACATGGGACTGATATCTGCCATTACAACAGGCATTGATCTGTTACATCAATATATGAACGTGCAAACAGAAATGGACCCAACCTACCTTGAGGGAATGAATACCACTGAGGCAGCTGGATAAATGAACTGCCAGAACCTCAACAAAGCACCATGCCACAAACTGAACTCTGTCAAGCAACTGATCACAAATCAAATGTCCATGCATATATTTTTTAACCACTTGAGAGCTGGTTTCTAGGTTGCTTGTTACTTTCGTATAACGTTGTACTTATTTCCCAAATAAACATATGTGTGCCAGTTTGTGAGTACATTAGTAAGTGCCCCACGCTACTTCACAGACTGTCACACTTCAACTGGGAGACAGCAATTAAGGTGGTCAATCACCCTCTACTCACAAGGAGTCGTCCCCCCTCTCGTCCTTTTTTTTAAATCATTTTTTTACTTATCGCACCTACTTCTGAGGAGACAAATGATTGTTAGTGCTTTAGTAGTTTTTCAAATTGTTTTTATTTTTTTTACTAGAAGTTGAAGACCTTTGTATTGCCTTCTTTTGTCGCTGTATTTGCACAGACTTGTTACAAGAATCCTCCTGCCCCAGCAGCAGCTGACAGTTCCTATTTATGATTCCAGGTAAGCAACCAATCTTGTGGAGCCCACAAGCATGATTCCTTGGTTTCATAGCTAAACTAACTTCCCCATACCTGACTTTTGTTGCCTCAACTAAGAAGTATCTCCATCTATCGGATTTTAATACTCTTCAATAGTCAACAGATTTTAATACTCAACGGATTTTAATGCTCCTCAATAAGCTCCTCTGGGGGCTGATGTACTAGATCAATAATGTTTTTTTCCCCCAGTTAAACTTGGCACAAATGCTTTTAAGACTTCGTATACTGTGCGAACTTCATGTATGCTGTGCCTCACTGGCGCACTTTCTGCCCCCTCCACCAGCCCATCAACTGCCAGTAAGCATTAAACACTTTTAGTCCAAATGGCCCAAAATGGTATAGTTAAGTACAAATACATTACAGCCTTGAGAAAGACTAACGTTTGTTGTTACAGAACACAAAATAAAGCTTCCATGACAACTCTTGAAATCTGATTCATAAAACAAAGAAATATGATCACGACTTTCCTAGTACAAATATTAAAATGGAATTCAGATGATGGTATTCCACTTCACGGCAGTTCACTAATTAATAAGATTTGTCTTTTCCTGTGATCTAAAGAGTGCTCCTTCACACCACCCTAATCTATTTCAATTGATATCTTGTCATTAAAGCAAGTGTCCAAGGCTTTGTGCCCCCAAACTGTTATTTTTTTTTTTTCTATTTTTTTTTTAGCCAAAGCAGAAACCACACGTGGGGACGAGGCCTGTAACAGAACTTTCAGAGAAAGCAGACAATTTCTACCACTCCTGCACTCTAGTATCCTATAAGAACAAGTTACTTACCTTCTATATTGATCTTTCTGGTGGATACCGTAGCAGCAGATGCCTCTCCTTTACAATAGTCCCCAAGCATCAGACTGAATCCGGAAATCTTGAAGATGCCTGTAGGCAGCATTGTTCAGCTCCACGCGGATATCATTCTGCTCCAGAAGCGACTAACAGAGCAGCATACAACCGGCACTCATGCACCCTGTCAGCTGCTTTGTAGGCTGTCTGTACCTTCAGACGCAGAGCCCATCAGCAAATAGGCATGCCTTGTGGCAGAACTTTGCATTGGGATCTTTTTAGATGGAAAAAGAGTCCACTTCACAGAACGGGGAGGGAGGCGGGATGGTCTGGAATCTTGTTAGAATATCCACAAGAAAGATGGTTACTGCAGGCAAGCAACTTGTTGTTCTGATGGATACTCCTAACTGCAGATTACTCACTTTGTAAATAGATACCCTAAGCAATACCTCGCAAGCTGCTGGGTCTGTAAAATGATTCCGATCAAAAAGATCTACAGGACAGAATGAAAAATAATGCACCTTCGACAAACCCAACTGTCAAGGCAGTAGTGCAACACCCATGTAGCCGGCTGACATATCTTGGACGGGCAATGTATGTTCCAATGCAGTGGTGGCAGTTTTGGTGGCTTGAGCCCATAACTCTCCTAGGGCTTCTTCTTAGTCAGTGTTTAGCAGATCCTTATGCAGAGAACAACTCATTGTGATATAGTCAATATTTGCACTGGCTTGCCCATCTTCACTCCGAAAAAAATATGCAAAAGGCCTGACTGTCCAGTAATATAAAAGGTTAGTGCTCATTTAGTGTCCCAACAATGAAGTCTATTTCCTCTTAGAGGGATGAGGTGAAGCAAACAATGTTGGAAGGGTGAAATCCTGCCCAAAATGAAATGGAGTCACCACTTTCAATACAAAGGACGCTTGGGTCTTCAATACAAACTTCTCCTGAAAGAACATCCTATAAGGTAGGCTGATAGAGGGTGCAGGCACGGTTACACGCTTAGCCAATGTTATGGCGATGAGATAGACTGTCTTCAGCATTGAAGTCTCAGTGGACAACTGTGTAGGGGGACGAAAGGGGTGCACATCATAAAAGTGAGAATCAAGTTGGATCCCACTGTGGCATCACAACAGGTTTGGGCGGAAAAAAATGTTGCAAACCTTTCAAAAATATCACAACAGGTGATTTAATTAAGCCAGATCTGGCAACTGCAGAAAAGCTGAAATAACTCAAAAGTATCTCTTAACAGTGTCCAAAACTCCTTGCTGGTCGAGGGACAAAACTAACAACATTTCAGACAGCTTGGTTTATAGTCAGTCAACTTATCAGGTGCTGCACCAATGCACAAGTTTGTCGCAGCAACTGGTGTACATTGATTTTGTAGAAGGTGTCCTCAATGACCTCAGGAGGAAAGCTGACAGAGGTTTAATCCTGCTGCTCAATCTCCAAGCATGAAGATGCATATTGTGCAGGCCTGAGGGCAGTATCCTGCCCAGCTGCTGTGACAGAATATCCTCATGAAAAGGTTCTAGGTACCACACTCTACTGGCCCAATCTGCTGCCTCTCTGATGACTTTGGCCTGGTCATTCCCAATCTTCTTCAAAACTCAGGTCAGGAAAGTTATTGGTGGGAAGGCATACAGGATTCCAGAGCTCAACTCTAGATGGAGGGTGTCTCTGCAACAGCTACTTTGGAAACTCCACCACACAAAAGTGCCGACAGTGTGCGTTCAAGGGAAGATAACAGAAGGAAAATGCTAGGCTGTAGCCACAAATACTTAAGAGTACTTCTGCCTTCTAGTGCTAGGTTTGGACATTTAAGTTGTTTTTGTTTGAAGAAATCTCGAGTCGTGAGATGTGACGACACTTCTTGGTGCACATTGCTCATGGGCACAGACTCCTTGCTAGATTATTTTCACACAGAAGGTGAGAGCATGCCTGGAGTATGAACATAAGCAAACTGCATGAAGAGCAATGTGCAATGAAATTTAGCGAGCAAGAGATCTGTAAAAGACATCAGCCGCCACGGAGGATGGCCGGTGTCTTTACAGCACTACACACTATGAACAGAAGTTTACAGATAAGTAGCATTTATGACTGTAGAAAAACATGCATAGCTGACTATAAAGTGGAGTCCTACAGTTGCGGTCGTTAAAAATTGGATGATGCAGATGCCTAAAACAAGGTCCTTCACACCCATCATGGCTTGCTGACGGGCTGGGATGTCCATAAAGTAATGCCTGCAGAATGTGTTTGGTGTAAAACTGTCAACTGCCTTGCAAATGTTTCCTAGGAAGGCCAGATTTGTTATTTTCTTTGAGGTGCAGTGCGCACCAGGTAGAGGAGGAAGAACTTCACTTTATGATAGCATTCCTGAATACATCTATCCACCTAGCTATGCCTTCTTTGGCGATGGGTGGTCCTGAGGCTTTGTAAAAGAGACAGAGGTGGTGTGATTTACAAAAGGGCTTGGTCCTGTCACTGTAGTGCATAATGGCTCTTTTGACATCTAATGTGTGGAGTGCTCCCTCCACAACGGAATTCAGTTGTGGGAAGGTGACTGGGAGCCATATGGTTTGGTTAAGGTATAAAGGTTATACAAACATATGGAGGTACTCCGTATTGGTTCTAAGATCAACCTGGTCTTTGTAGACATGGATGAAGGGCTCTTGTAAGGTGAGCACTTGTAGTTTTCCAATGAGTTTAAGCAATGTAAAGGCCACCAGGAAGGCCACCTTCCAGGACTGGAACTGAAGGGGGCATGAATTCATAGGTTCAAACGGTAGTCCCAACAAACCTAAAAAGACTATATTTGGAATTCACATGGGATTAGGAGACACTCTAGGGAGCATCATCCACTTCAGAGCTTGCATTAAAGCCTTAACTAAAACTCTGAAGAGGGATGTGTGCTCCCAGTTCTGCACATAGGCTAATACAGCTGTAGGCATGGTCCACTTTCTGTCAGTATCAAAGATAGGCAATGATATCCTGAACAGTAGGTTTTAGTGATGTGGGTCACCGGGCTTCCATGTAAGATGGAGGTGCACTCTGTCTTAAGGCTGAAGTACCCAAGTTCAAGGACCTCACTCTCCTGTGCCAAATTATCAGGTTGAGCTGCCTGAGATCTAAATGCCTTATTTGACCAGTCCTCTGTGTGAGAAGATCCAGCCAGAAGGAAAGTCTCCTGTGATGGCTGAATGACCTCTACAAGGGGGAGTAAGTACCACGACTGTCTGGCCCAGTCTGGTGCAACTTGAATGAGGGTTAGTGAGGTTAACTTGAGTTCTCTCACCCTGAGGAGAAGCAGCAGGAGAGGTGGAAAAGCATAGGCAAACACCCCTGACCAATTCATCCATACTGCATTGCCAAATGAGTGTGGGTTTGGGACCCTGCAGTGAAGCTGAGGCATTTGGCCCGAATTCTGGAAATAAGTGTGAAGGACTTGGGGTGGAAATCCCACTTGTTGATGTGGTCTTTTGAGCAGGTTCAAAAAGTCAATGTCCACCCATAGAAGATGTTCCATCATGAGGTGACTGTTGTGGTGAAGTGCACAATGTGAAACCCCCAGGGTTAAGTCAGAGATGAGGGGAGGGTGTGTTGCCCTACTTCAGCAGGTAGTATATGGCAGTCATGCTGTCTTGACAAGTGCCACTTTGTCCCGAAAAAGTGTAAGAACGCTTTCAGAGCCAAGTAAATAGCTAGCAGCTACAAGTAGTTGATGAGGCAAACCCTGCAGTTGAAAGGGTCACATTCCCTGGACAGTTATGCGGTAGTGATGCACGCCCCAGCCTGTGATGGCAACGGTTACTTGCATTTCTGGGTCTGCCAAAGGCTTGCCTTACAACAAGCTGTTGTTCTACCACTGCAATACTAGGCTCTCTTGGAGGGGATGCAAATGAAGCCGTTGGTGAAGAATAGAGGTAATGCAAGAGTGTGTGATCCCTAGAGACACATGACACTGCTCACTTGGAGCAGACGATTGGACTTCTTCCTTGTTTGCTGAAGCCATCTTTGCCCCTCACCCTTTCTTACCCTTGGAGGAGTCTCAACAGTATTCCACTTTGGCTTGCTGGCAGAAAGGTTCCTTGTGGCTCTGATAGAGGTGTGATTGCTAGAGCAAGGTGATCTTTGTTACACCTCGGGCTACTGCTTCCGAAAGGAGCCCGTGTACACAGTGGCCTGGGGAGCTCCCATGGACTCCACTGCGTTTCCAACATCTCAAACTTGGAGGCGTAAAAAGGTGCTTCCTGGAGGCTGAGGAGATACTGTTGGACCTCTGATATGAAGCCCGTAATATGGGCCAGGCTTTGCACCAGAGTAGGACACTGGTAGAATCTCTGTCTGCAGGATCCAAAGTTCAATGGATGCTGACAGTGAAGATGTCTTTTCTCTCAGACACGGTCTCCTCCCTATACTTCCTGTACTGCGCTCTAAGATGCTTAAGAAACTCTTGCATCTCCCACTGCTTCGTATCATAGCAAGAGAGCAATGTCGCCGAACTGGCTATTCACCAATGAGCTGCCATCCCAACTGCCATACTTTTCCCTGACCAGTGAGTGGCCTAGGTAGACACGTGTGTAGGCAGTGTAAACCACCAGGGTGTAGAGTAGAACTTGACCCTTAAGGTATGTTATGTCATCAAGAGTGTTGGGATTTCTTTTCAACCCTCAGGGTTACTACCCTAGCCTTGGCAGGCTCTGAAATAGACAGAAGCAAAATTTAGCCTTCCCTTGAGCACCAGGAGAAATTTGAATAGTCTTCTCCGATCTCTCCACAAGAAAGTCTTCCCCCTGAGCACCACAAAGTGTCAACTTTGTGAAAAGCTGCAGCGCTCGTAAAGACCTCATGATGGTATATGGCTTTATCAGGGACGAGGTTCTGAGCAAGTCTAGATCTGGATTGCCTAAGGGAATAAATGACAATCATGCCAGGGGTTGTCAGTGGGCCCTTCGTCTGACAGCTGTCATAAGATGCAAATGGGTCATAGGTGTTACATGGCTCTTAATACCAGAGGGAACCCTCTGGTGACTGTGGTGGAGGTGTGCATAGGCATGGTGGGGGCAGGGGAGGATGGTTTGGTGGTAGTGGTGGAGGTGGAAGTGGGCTGTGTGGCAAAGGAAGAGGACTAGTGGCTGCCCCTGTGTGTTTCAGTACCTCTTCCTGCTTTTCTGCGCTAATGGGATCTTCACAAAAGATACCCGGAGTATCCAAGACGACCTACCCCTGCATCCCCCTTTGTCCCCATAGTTTTTCCCTCTGATACCGGAGGGTGCTCTTGGATTGCAAGGCGTGATGGACAAGAAGCCTTGTTTTGGGGGGGCACTGCACAAGTCATCCTTGTCTGCCCAGGGGTATTTGGAGTGCCAGCGAGGGCAGTTCTGAAAGGGCAGCCGTTCCATCACCAGCACAGAATTCTCCGGCAAGGAAGGACTGAAGAGGATTCTCGGTCCCTGATGCCTGGAGGTGTCAACTATGGTCTTCAGTGCTGCTGAAGCTGCTTGAGTGTCAGAAACAAAGGTACTGGGGCTCTGCCAAAATCGAAGCAATGGGAACAAAAGGGAACTAAATGGCCCCCTACAGAAAGCATGGTCTGGACACCACAAACTCTGAATAGTGCATTTCTGACTCTTAAGGCAATCTAATACTTAGTCGGGCCCATAAGCAATGTACATCAGGAGGAGTCCCACCACATCTTGTGACTCAAGAGACTTAGAGCAAAAACAACTACTTGCAAATGTAAGAGCCAAACGTTACATGGCAGCACTATGAGAGGCACGTGTATTTACAACCACGCATGTGACAATTACAGACCTAGTTTTCAGTAGTATACCATGCCACATTATCACGCAAGCCATTGTCGTAACAACTCCGCTTTGCTAACAATACCGTTAAACATCACAAATAACACCAAAAACTGCATTCTTGCTTCACACAGTACACCTGAAGCTGTAACTGACAGGCATAGTGAAGACAAGCAAAGTAGAATTGGACAAGTGGTCGGACGCCATTTATCAAGGATATCTGAACTATAGGTGTCTAGACATTTGCTTAATCCCAAACTCCATTCAAATCATTATTCAATCCACTCTGCTACAAAGATGTCTTACCCGCTCCAACCGTGGGGGTCTCTGCTTCCGCCGCCGGCGGTGGCGTTTCAACAGGCGCGAGGCATTACTCTGCTCTGTGGAGCTGCTAAACCTGAAGTAAATAAGGTTTTAAAAGCTTAGCTATACCATCTTCCACAGAGTTTAGGACCAAAGTTATACTTCTTTCTAAACAAAGTATTTAAGTCATGCACTTTAGTCAAACAAACATATTAGTTAAGCACTGGTTTATTACAGAGGCACCCTTGTGTGCTACTGTTAAAGTACTTCTTGCAGTGGATAAAAACCTATGCAGTTAACTTAGAGCTGTGACTAACTGCTCTTTTAACTTTATGTACATGGTAGTGCTAGGCCAACTGCAAAGAACCAACCGAGTTATGAGCTATCTATTTTCCTCTGTAGCAAGTTACTACTCCAGTTAATTTAGAAAAAAAGAGAAAGGTGTTCAGTAGTTTCACCTATGTAACCAAGTTAAAAAAATTTTTTTTTGCTTCCAGTTACATCGTTCTTATTGGCCTTGGGTAGGGGGGTGAGGGGGGGTGCATTCAGGAGTCAGAGTACCCACTGGACTACTACGGACTTGAAATGCTGGTTAGACCTCAACACGGACATCAACAATTACCAAATGCAGCTGTCCGGAAACTGTATCAAGGACTGTAGTGAAAAGGAAAAGCCCATCTTCTTGGGCTGGCTGGAGGCAGATATGGGTTCTTTTGGGCCACTGGGAATGCATGAGAAAGTGCATGTTAACCAAATATGCAATTCTGGAAAGTGCCTCCACAGCTACTCCATTTTTATGTCCTATCTTTCTATATGACTGGTTAGTTAGAAAAGGCTTGTGTGACTTCCTGAAGCTATATAACCATGGTGTCTCTCATGTTATGTTTAAAAAATAAAATTCTGAAGCACACGGATACCCTCAAAGGGGCCTCCCGGTGCTAACCACAGATGAGATATGGCAGCAGTAGGACACCAAAGGGTAGCCTAGCTGGAAAACAACCGAGATTTCAGCTGTTTCCGGTATTGTAAGTGGTCCTGGATTTTCCAAATGTAACGTGGCATAGAGTTCCATTGGGTCGGGGCTAAGTCACGAAAAGAGCGGCCTCCCATTCTGGCTTTACTGTAAGCGATGGGGGTAGGGGTAAGGGAAAGGGGGGGGGGGGGGGGCAGGGGTGATGGGGGGGGGGGAGAAAGGCCACATTTAAATCAGCAGTGCAAAGTGCTCTAGAGTGTGTGTAGAAATGCATTAGAGTCAACAGGCTTAGAGCTCCTTGCTTGTATAGAATTTTGCAAAAAGGCCTTAGGTTTGGTACACTTCAACAGGTAGCCAGTGCAGCTTGACAAGAAGATGGGAGGGACCACTTGTCTTGGAGATGGAAAATAAGTCTCGCAGCAGCATATTGAAAGACCTGCATACGATTCAGAGCAGATTTTTCAAGCACTTGAAACAATCGCTCTTTTAGAAACGAGACAAACCAGGACAGAGCTTTTCCCTGTACTCCCAATTTAGAAAGGTGTAGAAGAAGAATTGCATGCGCCAGTATCAAATACCGCACTTTAAACTAAATGGGCCACAGCCTGGGATTTGCCAGTTTTGATAGAGCTGTGAAGTCTTCAGTGACTGATAGAAGAGCCGAAATCCATTGTGAGAGACATCAATTATAAGGCTGGCTTTCAGTCAATTAGGCCTGGTCTTGGACAGAACTAGGTCCTCTCCACTGTGGGCAGTTCAAGGTCTCCTTTTAAGACAGTAACACCATGTTATTTTTACTTTTTTTAAGGGAAAACCTTCAAAAAGGGGCATTAGGCCCCTGTTTGCAGCAAAATGGGCAGCAGAGTACTCTCTTGAAGTACAGGCAAGTGCAAAGTACTTGGATCAAGGTGCCAGAATTTGACTTTTTATGCCACTAGCAGAAAGATAAACCAACTAAAACGGAACTTACTTTAGATTTCAAAGCCTTTCACCAATATTACTCAAATAGGATTGTTTGAGCATTCTTGAAAAAGTCTTGTTTGGCCACGCCATTGTTATTTACACTATCTGGAAATCAAGGGAGCAGGAATACCTACTGGTTTTCATCCTCATTATATTGGGCTTTTCCAGGCACAACTGTTCATCAGAGCCAGTCTGCTTGAGCCACAGTTCTCTCTCTTAGGCGAGACAGACCACATTACACAGGAAAGAAGAAGGGGAAGTGTCAGTTCATTGCAGGTTGGTTCACATAACATGAAGCACATCCAAATTGTGATTGGGAAAAATTCAACTCATTTAAGAAATGCAAACAGAGGAGAAGCACTCTACATACTAAAGCAGTGTTTGGATGGATGGTGCTGAACTGCACTGAGGCTTATGTGGGAAGCAGTTTAGTGTCACACTAGTGACTAAAGAGATGCTCTTATTGTGACTTAGCAGTGATTAATAATGCAATGACAGGACAAAGGTGACAGTTTGATCACATGCACTTTGCAGAGTGCCCCATTACGTGTCGAATACAGGAGCCATGCCAAATGCTCTTTTTGAGGGGGGGGGGGGGACGACGACGACGACACGCAGAACCAATTTTTGTGGAGCCTTCCATTACAGCATCACAGCTGAGAGAAGGTCACTCATTTAGGAAAATGAAAACGACAAATGTTTTTCAAAGTTTGCCCTCTGGAATGCGACCGGGGTGAAAACAAGAATTATTAGCAGAAAAACGTATTTTGACCACATATCTTACCAGCTCTGAATGAAGTAAGAGGTTCTACCAGAAAACCGAGAGGTTACCTGTGATGCGTTTAAGCCCTGCTTGTGGTACATGTTGCTTAATTTAAAGCCAGCTTACATTCTCATTTGAACTGATATCTCAGGAGCTAGGATTATTCTGCTATGAAATAAAGTACAATTTGATGGGTATTGGAGCCATGCGATAAGCATGATGTCTGGTGTTATGTTTTCCTGCAATATGAATTTAATAAAGAGTTCTGAATAAAGATTTTGTTTCATCTGCAAGGTCAGTCATGATGAAGCACAAGAAACAAAGGCTGACCACCACAAGTGCACATGACATACAATCGTACAGACTCCTGCAGTAAGAAGCCTGAAAAGAGATGTAACTCTGAGCAGAAAACATTAATGAAGTCTCCTCGTATACATTACATTTTACAAGTGTAAGGAAAAGTTGTCTCAGCAGAAATCTTAAAGAACTGAATTTGATAAAAGTCCTGGAAAACACTTTGTAAAGAAGAGTGCCTTTAGAGTACTAGTCAAGACAAAATATGCAATAAAAAAAAATATGGATCCTGGGAGCAGGGCAAATGCCCAACTACCTAATGAGCTGCGTTGTAGACAGAACTCAATACCAGGCCTCCTTAGCAGACGTTTCTAACTGCCCCTTACTGTCTAGATACAAAAACATGCTCCTGGTCCCATGGGCATGCGCCAAACTGTGAGCAAGGGTATAAAGTTCAATAAAATTAAAAGTTAAATAAACAACTTAAAAAATACTAGGCAAAGGGCCAATAAAAGGTGCACCAAAGTGCCCAGACAGTACATCTTGACACTTTGGAATACGTTTTAAGAGCCCTTGGCCTAATATCTCTAATTTGTGAACAGAAGAACTTTTTTTGCTTTTTGAGAAACTATATGTCCAGGTTTATAAAGTAAAGCCATTTAAGAAAAATATCAAGTGGGGAGTATAGCTCAAAAAGGATGGGGTGCTTAAGAAGAGCACAGAAGATGAGGAATCAGGAAATGGTCTAGGTTTTGTTGAGAAGTAGGGGGACAAGGTAGAGGCGTAAAGTTTAGGGTAGGCATCAATGGTTTTTCAGGGTGGGTTGAGTTGGGCATTAGGGATGCATGGTTTAATGTGAAAAAATTACTTCAGAATTGGCATTGTACAGGAGATCATTTTGAGGGGGTAGTTAATTTTAGAAGGCCCAACTCATTTGCCACTACCTAGAGCACCAAGAAGGGGATGTTGCATGCAGCTGTGCATGTTTTTGCAGTAGCGCAAGGAAGCTGCTGAGAAGTCAAGCCCATCAGAGTGTTCTGTATTTCCCTGGAAAAAAAAAAAAAGTGTAAGTTCACAGAAGATGCTCACCTGCTCATAGTATCATCTTCCTCCGAATCACACATGCTAGTTGTCTCAATCTCGCTGGTAAGTAGCGTGGACGAACTCTCGTATCCTGCAAGATGACGGTCAATGCGAGACTGTCCATTAATTCGTTGACCAGCTGCAAAAAAATATAGATCTATTTTATATATTTACAACAAAGTTGTTAAATCTTGCCTAAACCTATTCAACTGTCTGATAAATGTCCAATCACCAAACGCCCTCACCTATCCATTCTATCCTACATGTTCACAATTTACTCAAGAAGCAAAGGAATATTAGTAGAACACAGGGAATAAGTTCCATGATGCCCTGCCCAGACAGCCATTAGCTATCAGACCAGACAGAGATGAGAATCCTGCAAGCCTACTGTCCAGAAGGCAGCCATGCCTGGGCATTTGTACAGCGTCCTCTGAAGAAATAGGCTGCTGTATTAGATGCAGGGGACCACATACTCCTCTTAATAGATTCAAGCGCTCCAATGATAGAATCCAAAACCCTGCACCCACATTCGATGCCAAAGGCCAAAAAAAAAAGACTAGAGGCACCGTCAACAACCAGATCAACATCTCAAGTATTACTAGTGCAAACTGAACATTGAATGAAACACTGCAGTTAAAATAAACAATGATAAAGTGTCAAGTTGTTCTTATCAAACAGACATCATATGAAATAGAACTGATATGCATTACAATCTTGGCAACAACAAAAAATTAGCCCATGAGAGAACTATTTATGTTCTCGAAAAAAGGGTCAGGAACACAAACTTTTTTTTTTTTTTAAGAATTCATGATCTCTTTTTGATGATCTCGCAAACAAGTAGACACCTTGTGTACTAGAGACACCCAGTGGTGATGGTGTGGAGTAGCTCAGCTGTGGAGGTAGTATTGGGACAGGAGACAAAAGGAACGTGGTTCCTGCCCAGTATGTACTCATGCCCAAACTAGAGTCCAAAGAGGAGGAAGCTGGTGTTGAAGCTTCTCTGCAGTCAGTTATAGGTCAGGAAGGAGTAGGGCTTACAGTGTTCCAGACTTTAGTCCCTCAAAGAGAAGATAAGAGGAGACTAGAGAGTGACATTCCTTGTTTTTCTGCTTTGTGGAGGTTCATTCTCATTCTTGCGCTCATGGCTCCTGTGTTTTTCAAAGTCATTCCTATTTCTTTTGGTGGAGGAATTGCTACAACAGAGCAGGAAACCAAGAATATTATCAGAAGTTGATTACACTTCGCGACAGTTAAGCGCTCTCAACACACTGTAGGAGAGAGATCCTCAGCCAACTGGATAAGTGTCGGCTCTTTACCAGAGTATTATGGCTGCAGGAAAGAAGCAACATTCATGATCTGCTTCTAGGTTCAGACATTTTCTTTATATTTCTGGTTAAAGCCCCAAAATTTACATGTGTTGTCAAAATGAATCTTGTTTGCAAAATATAACTTAGCATCAAATGAGAGGTTCTAGAAGTCTGGAAAAGGAATGCTGTGATGCTGAACACCACGACTGCAGTTGACAGTGACTTGAGGAAGACCTGTGAGCTTTTGTGCGGGTTGGGGAGGAAGTCCAGGTTATACCCAGGACAGATGAGGTGAGTGAAGGTCCCCTTACTGTGCCAGAGCTGGTGAATGGCAAAGGTACTAATTCCACCACTTCTTGCTTCTTTTTTCACCCGTACTCAATGTCCATAAGCCTCCTGTACAGCATCTCTAAATTCATCTATTTCCGTATTATAGAGTGCCAATCCAGAAGGCAGACAACACAGAAGACATGCAGATCTTTTCAAGACTCCCTTCTCTCACAAGAAGGAAATCAAAGAAAGTCGGTGGCATGGCAGTTAAGAGGCTAGGCTAAGGCAAGCCAATATCTAGGGAGAAAAGGCTTTTGCCTTGAGAAAAAGGTTAAGAAAAAAAAAAAAAACATGTCAAGTGAAAGGAGCAAAAAAAAAAAAAAAAAAAAAAATTAGCAAAAAAGCCATTTAATAGCCAGAAACAAGACTGCTGTGTTACAGGATCCTGACAGTGAGCTGGAGAAACTGCTCAATGATTCTTAAAGGCACACTGAAATGCAGCTTTGGGGTGTGACTGGGTATGGGACCAGGTAGGTACTTTAAATACAGGTGAGGTGAATGTACATGCAGACTGCTTAGAGACTACACTTACTTTATCTGGAATTTTAAAAGAAAGGGTGAAAACAGTGGCATGCTCAGACAAATGTACTAAAGGCATGTTTATTTTTTCCATATGAAAACGATTCACATGTACAGATATTATATACTTCTAACGTTTGAGGACAGCAGAGAGAATCCAAAGACTGAAAGGTTGCTACTGGATAGATTACAGGTTCCACTGTTGGCCAAGCAACTCTTAATCTTGGTGTACCATTACAGAAATTTGGTTGCTGGTTCCCGGAAATCTAGTGTCCACCTCCCAATCTTAAATCTTGTATTGTTGGCCCTAGCAGCTGGTGGTGAAGTTTAGAGCTCTACGTGTTAGCTGCAAGTTGAAAAAATATATAAACCTCCATTTTATTATACATCAGGTCCGCTTCAGGCTTGGCAAATAATTAGTTTAACTTGCCTTCGCTAGAAGGTACAGCAATTTCTCTTGTAGCCAATATATCTGTGCAGTGAGGAAGAGTCTTATAACTGAATAAGCTGCTAAAATCACACTTGTGTTTTGCTGCTCAGTAAACGCAGGTCAGCCCACGCACAGTTGTGATTTCTTAGGTGAACTAGCGCTTCACCAAGTGCCTTTTACAACAGAATAGAACTTTAACAGAGAAAAGTTATAGAGGTCAGAGAATCAGAGGTATTCCCCTTAATATTCAAGATCCAAGTTTCCTGAAAACCAAATAGCACAGAGGCGTCACCTTTTTTTTCCATCCATTAGTCAAGGTGAACTGCTGCTACATCAACTAAAGGTGCGCTGGTGCACATTTTTAGGACAAATTCATTTATTTTTCAATAAAAGATCGCTTCAAAGCATCCCAAGGGAGGAGCTATAAAATACAGACAGATGGGTGATCTGCTGAAAAGTCAAATAGAAGAACAATGCCTTAACATCAGCAGTAGTGCAAGCCACATTTCTGTCCCAGCCACATTTCTGTCCCAGCATTACCTTAAATGAGAAAGTTTTCTTCTCAAGGGAGAACTAATGGAAGCAAGTTTTAGAGTGCCGAGCCTTCAAAGCAGAATGTGCTACCACGAAAGTGTTCATATTCTGAAATGAAAAATATCAATCCTCTTTTGGGTGGCTGACCTTGGGTGCTCAATTCAGAGAGTCAGCCTTATTTTCATCAGTTGGGGTTAAGTTCAGCCATTAAAGGTTGTGTGCAAGAGGCATAAAGTCTTGAATTCAATCCCTTTGTTTTACTGGAAGCCAGTGAAGAATCAGAGCGAGAGTGATGTGGGCAGTGCTCTTCAGATGACAGGCTGAGCAAGAGACTATTTTTGATGCTTTGCCGTTTGGAGATATTTTGTGAGCAGGAAGGCTAGGCTAAGTAGGAGCTCACCATAACCAATTATGTTGATCACCACTACAAGGACAAGAGCAGCTCTATCATTTTCTGGGCACAAGTTACACTACTATCTTTAAAACACACTCAAGCTAGGTTTCTCTTCTACAGTTCTCTTCTCTTCTCTTTAGCCAGTGTTAACCAAGGGAATATGTTTCTGTTCATCTATAGTTTCCTCTAAAGTTATCAGGCCCCTTAGGAAAACATAGGTATGGTTCACAGGATACACACTAGGATACTAGTATCCGGGCTTCACTTTGTCCTAGCCACCTGTGGTAGCCGGGCATGCTCAGCATAAAAAGGTGGCTTCATCTAAATATAGTCCAGTTCCATGGATTAAAATGAAGGGAAATAATGCCATGTACCCAAATACATACACGAGAAACCTGCAGACCATCAACAAGAAACAAACTGGATGTTTCTGTGATGGATAAGGTGGCCCAGTGTCTCGTCACTGGTGCCCAGCTTAGGGGGCATAATTCAGCTCTGGAGTCCTAAGTCTGGCTAAGTATTCTGGCTTCTATCTTTTACAAAGGCACAGAGGGCAAAATAGTGGGCCAGTAACCACTACGTATCCCTAGAGTATCTTTTTGTTTATTACTGCTAAGAACTTATGGCAGCAGGGCACACAATATCACTGGAGCAGAAAAACGGGAACAGTAGATGTTCCACATGTG
The DNA here is from genome assembly GCF_031143425.1 of Pleurodeles waltl. Classification (NCBI taxonomy): domain Eukaryota; kingdom Metazoa; phylum Chordata; class Amphibia; order Caudata; family Salamandridae; genus Pleurodeles; species Pleurodeles waltl. Next base: position 690,213,195 of record NC_090451.1, on the reverse strand, counting down.
TCCAGATACAGGACAACTACTTCTAGGCGATGGAACCAGACATCATGCTGGGGGTTTAAGGGTGACCATCACCAAGTAACCGCAACCCAATTAGATATAAAGGCACAGATATCACTCTTCGGGCACAGGGAGGGCCAGGGCTGATAAAAGCCTACGCGTTCAGACTTGTCAAGTTGAAGGAGCAGCTCCTCAGACCATCTTCAAATTTGTCTTCTCCTGTGGAGTCAGGCTGAGTCAGACTCAATACGTCCATGAAATATTCGAACATTGCAATGTCACTATGAGAGTCCTTAAAATCACTAAGTCCTTGTGCTCCCTGTATAAGGCCACGTCTTCCTTGCAGGTGCAGTCCAGCTCATCTACTAGGGAGATAGGTATTCCTTCTCTTTCAGGTCAAGTAGGGAGGTGATTTTGCAGAATTTCACAACTCCGGTCTAGTCCAGAGGTTGTACTTGCGGTCCAACAGTTTTCCTCTTCATGCCTGGGTGGTGGCTGAGGAGCAGGCAACATATCCTCCACTGGCAGCCAAGGGAAGACTAGCAGGGCCAATCAGGGGGTTGTAATTTTCACATACCGCAAAGTTCCTCCAGTATGTTATTCTTACTGTCACTGGGCAAATTTGCTGGTATCCTCCCACAGTGACAATATCCACATTAGTCAGGACTACTCTAGCTGCTTTAAGCTTTGGCCTCTGTATAACACTGTTGCTAGAGAAGATAGAAACACAAAATAAACGAGAGGTAGTTTTAACAGTTTAAGTGCAAAGCGGAATTACCACAACTCGGAATGAACTGGCTACTGCCTCCCCCCCCAAGAAAAAAAAAATGGTTACTTACAGTGGGGGGGGGGGGGGGGGGGGGGGGGGTATAGTAGTAATGCAGCCTGACATTTTTTTTTGATTCACATGTCATGCATTTTTCCGCATCTAGTGGTTGGGCCCAGAATGTTTTTTAGTTTTCTTTTCCTTTCTTTTGATGATGGGTATCGTCTGCTCCCATTTGGCGCCATGCCCCCCTCCCAACTTTCTTGGATTTATGTTCTTTGAAACCCTGATACTGGTTTACTTTATTTTGGTTTCACCATGTTTGTTGGGGTGGTGGGTGGGTCGCAGGTGAATCCAGAAAATTCTTCAAGCTGTAAAAACTACCCCTACAGGTTACAATACCGTTTTGCAGGGTGAACCTTTTCTAGATCCATGTTGTAGCTGTATCCATTTTTAGGTCGAGCACATAAGCGAGTGTGCGCTGCTTTTCTGACGTGTTGGTATGTTTCTGGACTTTTAACAACGCCCAGCTCACGCCCATCACTATCACTCGTTCGTGGACTTGCCCTTCAAAAATCCTTTGATGACATTGGTGAATGTTTTACATTTGTCCTTTTGTTACCGCCTTGGCTATCGCCCCGTTATATGGCTAACTGCACTTTTGAAGATAAGTTTGACTACAAGCGAACTTTTTTTCATTTTGTGTCTCTCCTTATTGCTAATGCTCTTTGCGGCTGTGGCGGTGTGAATCGGCTTGCTTATGTGAAACTGTTTTACTTTTGATTTTCAAGTTATGTGGCAAGAAAAGTCCGGTTAGGAGTTTACAATGCTAGTAACTAACTCATGCAAATGCGACACCCATTGCATTGCAAATGCTCGTTTATTGTTGGAGGCTCGTCTGAAAGGAGTTTTTTTTTTACTTGCAAACAAAAGTACTTTTCACCTCAACAGTGCCTCCTTGTTGACTTGAATGTACTTATGGATGGCCAGGAAGTGGTCATACATATAATAACTAGATACGGTCGCCAGATATGCCAGGGCAGCTCCTTTTTCTCCTTGTGGAATGTGGTCTAGGTCTTTCTTCTAGTTGCACGTCAGCCTTCGCATGACTTGTCTGGATTGACAGAATTACCCATCATCCAACGGTGTCCTTAGTTACTGGTGAGCCGTAATTGCATCCACAATATGCAGGGTTTTTTGTGTTGGTGCCTTAGGTTATTGGAAAAAACCCAGTTGCTCTGTGGTTTCGTTGACACGAAACTGTGATATGACCTCCGGTCCTTGGTTGTGTATTTTTACTTAACGTTCTTGAATGGTTAACACTTGCAGTTCGCTTAGCCTGCATAGCGATGTGTTAGCAATCAGAAATGTGTTTTTTAAAGTTAAAAACCTTGTTTCTGTTTTATGAATTAGTTCAAAAGCTTCCTTCATTAGCTGCGTTAACACGAGCTACAGGTTCCACATACGTGTTGGTGCAGATCCTGGCAAAGCTATTGTCTTTGCTCCCTCTAGGAATCTTTTCATGAATGGGGTGGTAAAAAAATGTCTACCTAGGTGTCTTCTTTTGTACGCTACCACGGCTGCCAAGTGGACTTTCAACAAAATGTAATAAGCCTCTTGTCTAACAGGTATGTTCAGTACCTTAGAACTGTGGCATCCTACATTCTTCTGTGAAAGTGTTCCTCTTCGTTGCACCACAGGAAATCTCTTTTCCATTTTGCCATTAACATTCCCTTGTGCTAAGCCTTCTACCTTCAGAATGTCCATAGATATTTCTGGTAGGGCTAAGTGTCCAAACTAAGTCTTCAGGAGACCAACATCCCGGCTCAGGCTGGCCGGCGCCAGGTGATGAACTCTGCCCTCTTGCATAAAGAGTAGATTGCGTCCAGTCATTAACTTTATTACTCCCCCCGCCATCTCCATTAGATCCCAAAACCACGGTTGTCTTGTCCACAGCAGGACTAACAAGATTAGAGTCACATGCATCTGTTTGATTCTGCTTGGCACTAGTGGTATGCAATAGCTTATGCAAACTTCTTTCACTAGTCTTATCAATAAGCCGTTCCTCAGGTCTCAGACGTATTGGTGCCAGGATGCATTTTCAGTTCTTTGCTCGTGCAAAACTGATCTATCACTGATATGTCCAACTCTTGGAATGATCTTTGTAACACTTGCCGCTTTAGCTGTCGCAGTCGCCTGTCTACTTAATGTTTCAGCATCTATGTTTTCTACACCTGTAGGAGTATTGCTATCAAGGCTATCTGTTTTGAGCTAGCTTTGACCGAGTAAGTGATCTTATTTATTCTTCCTTGCTTGTTGAGGTGAAACACTGTTGCTGTGTTTACTGCTTGGATTTGTACTGTATTTCTCCATACTTGAGTTTTGAAGGCCTTTAAGGCTGGGAAGACTGTCTTCAGCTCTAACAACCTCTGCACGCATGCAGGGCCACTCCACCAAAACCACTCTGGTAAGAAATACCAGACACTTGAAGAAACCTCTACACTACACTAAAGTAATCTGCATTCAACCACAAGATAACAGAACAATACACAGCATGTGAATCCAGAAAAGATTCATGAGGCAATACATCAATTTCAGCAAAGAGGAGAGGATCGGGAAAATCTATGCGTAGGTGGAAGTGGCTTTCAAAAACTACGAGCCCACTTCCCAGATACACAATTATAGGAATCCTTAGTATATGCCCCAAACATGATGAAGAGTAAGGTCATAGTCATGGGAACTTGAACATTTCATTGAGTATAGAGGCTGGCAGTACCTCTGCAGTAGTATAGGCTAACTGGATTGCCTGTGCCCTCGGGCTAGTACCACAGAGCGATCACCCTCAGCTACTGCATAGTCTGAATGAGAGGACGGTATCCAATCTCACTCAAAAAAGGGAATGCATGTTTGGTGCCACTATCACATTAAAGCCCAGCTATAATTTCAACAAAAACATAAACAAGCATCTGCAATGCAACGGGTCTCGCGTTTGCTCATGTTAGAGCTGATAGCGTTGTAAACTCCTTACCCAACTTTACACCTATCGGCAAAAGTGCATTTATGTACCTAACCCGAAAAAAGTGCAATTGACTGTGTAAAGCGCTCGATTCTGCCAAGCGAAATCGCGCTAGGAAAATAGAGAAAAAGTAGTTCACGAGCCAGACCGAAAACAGCGAGCCTCGCATGTTTTCTGTACTTGGTCGATGCGCTCGAGGAGGGCTAGCCACCGGAAAAGGAATGACGTATGCATGCCTTCGACTAATGAAAGCAAGCAGATTTTAATAGGCAAGTCCACGAACCAATGAAAAACACTGACGTGACGTTGAAAGAGCTGCGAGCCTTTTTCTAATACCTAAATCGTCCCGCTGCGATCAACACAGGCTCAACCCTAAAAAAGGGAGGGCTTTCAGTGGGCATGCACGAGTGTCAAGCTTAATGGCAGGAAACCAAACAAAGCTAGCGAGAACTGCCCAAGCACAGGGTGGAATTTTCTTGTCAAAACAAGAATTACGCATGGATTACAGAATGAAAGTGTTATATTGGTGTTGGAGTTCAGATGCTTACAGTTTTTTATGCACGCCGACTGCCTGGATCACAGGAGACGTTTATATGAATTTGAGTCTCACCAGCACACACGATAGGTAAACTTGCAGCTGTTGAAGAGCTTTACAGCACATCGCAGCAAAAGGGCCAAACCTTCAAGAAACCATGTCTTTAAGGAATTGTCTTTTTCTTTCATTACCTGTAGAGTGACAGCTTCATTGTTCTTTCTTCTGTAATACTAAAAATGAGCAAGGCCATTTAATCAATGGTAAACCAACAAACAGGGTGGGAAGAGATGGGGCTACTGATTTCATACAGTGCAACAGGTCACTGATGGCACAAAACAGCAGTGGTAACAAATGTCATGCTAAATGTATGAAACTGGTACAACCAGCACTCTCACTCTTCAGCTTGCTACAGAATCAGCGTCATCCTACTTTGAGGGAGAAGACAGTAACCAGGACTATCAATGTCAAGCTTCTCCTTCATACAGTTATCAGCATATTAACAAATAGCATTAAGGCGAAGTAAGTGTTGTAGGACTCCCGTTATTGGAACGAGAATGCTGGATTAGAGGAGGCAGCATCACCATTTGTGGGTGACTGAGTCTACCCCACACCGTCTTGGCAGCTGTCAGCCGAACTCTTCCTGCTAGCTAGCAACACCTCAACCAAACCTGAAAGAAAATTTGATTTGTGGCAGCCTGAAACATGACTGACTTCTCAAAGGAAGTCGTGGCCGACAAGTCTCACCCCTTTCTCCTGTTAGCAAAAAGTCTCACACACCTAGGTCAAAGAAAAAGATGCAGGATGGTTTTCAATACATTTATTGAAAAAACTGCAATCAACAATAAAATATATGATCTGCAATTATTAGGGCAATAAGACATGACAGGATCACGACGACCACGACGCCACCTACCGACACGCAAGGGCATTGCTCGAAGAAAAAATCTCCAGGTCCAGTCTGACGCCTGGGGGAAATTCTAAGGTAAGGAATCTGCAACTAAAATATGTCTCTACAAGATATTTTGTTACCAAAGGTGATTAACTTGTACAGCTGACCCATAACTCCTAAGCAGAGAATAGAAGTGATAGACTAAGTACAGCCCAATCTGTCTGTCAGCGGAGCAGCCATCCCAATTACCTGAAAGATAGGGGTCTGCCCGCCATCTCCTAGGTTGGTTGTAGTGACAGGGTATGCAGTGTGGACAGAATCCTGACCAGAATAACTTCCCTGCTGTCACTTGGCCTGTACAGTGTTTTTATAAGAAACATTTTCATTCAGTGAAAAAGGCCCGACGTGGGCAAGTGTCGGACTACATACATATTCTTGTGGCGACAATTGCTATCTGGATTATTATGTATTGTTCTTGTCAGGCTTGGGCAGAGGTACACGCTGAAATGTGGTGCATAGAATAACAACAATGCTTGCGCAGAGTCACAAGCTGATTAGAAAATAAAAACTTCTCCGGTGAAAACAGGCTAACTAAAAATGAATACATGAAATTAGAGCACATATGTAGGTGAAAGCGCACAGGCTGCAGGCCTAATGTAGACGAACATGTGTGCCCAAGCAGAGTATATAATGAAACCCATAAAATTAGTACCTTGAAAGTAATTCTGGTCTTCACTATTAACCACTGAAGCCTCGAATGGCAACAGACATGCTCTCCTTTAGGCAGGTCAGTCACCATCACATCAACAGTGTTGTGCAACACATTTTGAAAGTTATTTTAGGTCATGACAACCATAAGCATTACACTAGTATATTCTGACCCTACAACTGCTTTTATAATTTTCTTCAGACAAGAAATACAGGATCCAAAGTAGTAATCTTAAATTATATAATCAGTATATCACAAGTTGTTAAACCTGGTTAGTCACCAAAATGGAAGATCATAATGAAAAGCCAAAGAGTTAACTTGATCATGATAAGGTATCACAGATTTTCCCATGAAACAGTTGGGCTGGATTTAACTTATAGGAGAAGACTATCAAGAAAACAACCTGTCTTCCCAGCAAACTCACCTACTTCTTGATTATTCACACCTAAAATGTCTGCGTACATATCACTTATGATCCTCACAACATTCTTTATATATTTTAGAATATGGACCTCCTTTGTAATTGTGAAAACGTACCCCAAGGGCTGCTAACACGACGCAATCCTGCACATCACAAATATAATGGAGAGAAGCAACACACCCAGAAAATGCAAGTCAACCACAGCTTAATGAGATGAAGATTCTCCAAGAATTTATAATGTTTGTTTTCCAAGAAGGAGAGAGATAATTCTAACTGCATGGTCCAATACATTGCCATTGCTTTAATCCTACGCATAAGAATACTAATGAGCTTCCAAAAAATCTGCATCCTTCCCTGTTTTAGTGAAAACTTGACTACAAGTTAAATAGACATTCATCTCTCTCTGTGTGGATTCAAGTTGTAGAGCAGCTACCATAAGCCACAAATGTTCAAAATAGACATGGCAAGGTTTACAGTTATCCGGAACAAGACTTTTTTTGTTGTTGTATAAAACCGGGTAATCCAAACAGGTTTCAGTGGTACTGGTACTTGTAATTCTGACAGTATACTTTGGGGAATTAACTAGATTTTATAATAAATCTTCTATTTGAGTATTTGACATCATCATTCAGCTAAATTCTATTGTTATCATGCCCAAAATATTAAAAAAGAGAACGTAAAGAAAGAAAAGCCTCTATAATGGCTTTCTATCAGTTCCTGATGGATTTTTAAAGGTTGATTAGAGCCTCTTGTGAAGATCTCTTTCACTATGAGCAAGCACTTTGGTACAGCTTTAGCTTACATGTATTTGTATCTTACTAGTGACATGTTTTTATGGAGCTGATCTCGATGTATAGCAGAATCTCAGATTAATCAATGGATTTTTCGGCTCAGAGAGCACTGAGTTGGCTGGACTTCAAGCACTCAGCTACTTACCAATAACAATGGTTCTTCAATGGTTGGGTATATGGGTAGCAGAGTTACAAGCTCAGCATTGTGATTGGGTTCAGAAGAGAACCTTATTACCTTAAAAGCAAGTTTTGTGGAAGCTGATAGTAGGCGGCGACAGACTGCCCACATTATCATTAAACAAATGTAGGCCCACCGCCATCGGTCATCTGTAGATTCAAATTTTTTATACAGAAACAAGAGGATTTAATGTTCAAATGTTTGTGAACTCACTAGCATTACCCACAGTTTAAAACAAATACAATTCTAATGTGTTTTTCGCCCATAGCAAGGTGTAAGCTATAGGTGATGTTGAAACAGTACCTTGCTCGGGTGGCTCCCTTCTGCGCGGTCGTTCCCTCCTGATTGAAATCACAGACTCAGTCTCGGTATCCTGCTCCAAATTCTCCCGACTACCTGAAATATTCGGGCTACACAAAGAAAAGAAAATGACAGATTAAGAGGAAACATGAGCAACTAAGAATTCTGAAATAACTGACCATAAACGTTTCTGTGAGTCTGCCTCATCTAGCACTCCTGATTCTAGTCCTTAGAGCAAACTATATTGTGAAAACAATCTTTACTACTATAGATTCATATGATGGAATTCCTCAAGTCATAGCCACTAAGATTGCTCCCTTTGAACTTATGTTTTAACATGTAGGCCACAAGTAAATAGATCAGGATTTGTAAAGCACTGCACATAACCCGCTAAATTTGAGGGCAAGGGGAGATTAAGTGACTTGACCAGGATGCTGAGCCAATGCAGAGGCTCGGACCTGGTTCCTGCAGCTCCGAAGTCAGCAGCTCAGGTCGTTATGCCACATCCTCTCACAAAACCATGAGAGCTGACCGACCCTGCATCCTTCTAAGGTCACTGAAACAAGCACTATTAAAATGGCACCAATTGGGACTATTGCATAGTATTAAAATAGTTACCAATGGAACAGCAACAATGCATTACATGGAAACCCATGAAAACAGAAAGGACTTCCGAATTTCAAAGCAGTTATATGTGACAACAACTAACAGGCAATCAATTTAGCTTACAATTGGGGTCTTAAATTGTCAGCAAATTAACCTTCTAGTCCCATCCTACATAACAACAATGTTGTAATTTTCGAAACCTCCAAGCAATGACAAATCACCAGTCTTACAGCAGCACATTCCCCAAAGCAAAGCTTTCCAAGAATCTCTAAGCAATCTCCTGTGTTTTGCTACCACTCCCCTGACTAGCCTTACACAGTGGTTTGAACAAAACTGAAAATAAAGACAACACATTACTCACTGGAATGACGGTGGCCGGGAATCTCCGATGCCACTTGTGCGCTCTGCAGGAGGTGGCGGAATTGGTGGTGGAGGGGGAGAAGGCTCAGGCCTGACTTCCACTGGTGAAGGCATGGCCACTTCCGGCGGAGGGGTCTCTGAAGAGACCAGCTGTTAAAAAATCAAAATAAAGTGGGTCTTGGCAAGGATCAAGCAGAGAAAACAAAACCACTCAGCCCAGGACTGCCCCCAATGGAGTATTAGATCTCGACCGACATGCTTGAACACAAGACCCAAATCAAGCAGTGAAGAGCGCTTATTCAATACGGATGGCACCAGTGGCACAGTTTAATCAAAAAAATTAGGTAACGGGTTGATCCTTAAAACTAGGGAAGGTTGTACACCCTAATAGTTAAGACACCCAAAATAGTACCTCCCTAGGTACATTTAATTTAGTTTTAAATATATGATGAAAAAGACCTTTTATTTGTTCTATAATCAAAAGTTTTATATTGTGTGCTGTTATGCAATACATCTTAACTATTAATTCATTTTTTAATAGTACATGACTAATAAATATGAGGAGGACAATATATTTGTAAGTCAAGCATTTTTTAGCAACACACATTAAAGGAAAGTGAAAACCATTGTCAGTGGAAAGAGTGCAATTAGTGGTGAAAATGCTCTCTAATCAGGTTAAGGGATCCTTCGAACTAAACACTGAGCATCTTTGAGAGTATAGTTCCCGGTGAATTTAAGGTACAGCAGGGGAATGAACTACCTAAATCCCATACAGGAGAGCCACTTTTTTTTTCAAGCTTTCTGCAGTGTACCCGGTCCCGTTTCAGTTAACTATCTTCTGAATCATGCAGTTGATGCATTTCTACCCCAAAGGCTTTGGAAGGGGGGGTGGGGGGGATCTTCAGGTCTTGAGCCTAGTGAATACAGTTTCTGAGAAACATTTGTGGGTGGGGCGAACTGGAGATCAGAGTGAAAAGTCCTATTGAGAATATGAGGAGAACTTAGTGAAACCAAGTGGGAAAAAAACATTTGTCTCAATACCTTATGTTATGATGTGGGATTACGGTGAATAATTATTGAACAACATAGGTTATAAACATTTGATTTTAGAACAAATGAACGGTCTCCTTTGTTCTCTATTTAAACCTATGTTAAATAAAATTATGGAGGTACTACTGTCCGTTTATCAGTGCAGAGGCCACTCTTGCCAGTCGAGAAAATTAGATTGCAAGGCTGCCAAGTGCGATAGATGTTAAAAGTCAAGAGTTCTCACCTACAGGTCACCAGGCTGTCCTAAACTCAACCACATCTATCCCAAAACCCTGTAATACTTTAAGGTGCAGGATACACCAGGTCAAGGGCAAGAAGCACTGAACTCAGCCAGTATCCTCCAGGACAGTGGGTGCCTGGGTCCAGACAATCTTGAGCAGGATTAGACATCTGATGCCCTACAAATGCCCTGCCCTAGCTACGACCTTAATGGGTCTCAGAAAAACAGGGCTTGTGTGCTGCCGAATGTATGTGACTGGACTTGCAAGTAACACTGACCCAGACACCAAGACTCTTAGGAACAAGGACTTTTTAATATTCTCACTGGAGTTGCCAGTGTTACACATCCAGAGAAAGATGCCCTGAAAGAGAATGTCCAAGATTCTAAGATCTAGCAAGGTTGCATCTTATAACCTTTTTTACAGGCAACCTTTAGCATTGGGAGGAGACATTACACTTACGAGTTCTGCCCTCAGTCATCTCAAATAAGCCTTCAGAGATAACAATGACAATCAGGCCAACGCATTAAAAAAAACAAAAAACTAATAATAATAATTTGAAGGCTAATCATGTAAGAGTTAAAAGCTTGATTAGCTACCTGACCACCAGAAAGAACATTGTGTTTTATTATAATTACTTAATACTACCCTACAAATAGAATTGTTCTTTAAAGATACAGCACTGGCTGGAAACCCAGTTTGTGACCCTACCACCTAATGCGCATACTGCATCCGAACTTCTGTCCACTCCAGGGAGAGAGTATAGACTGCTCAATTCCAATACCAATTGTAAGTTGAGATCCTTAACTGAGTATACTTGTAATCCAGCTGGGAGCAATAACAGTGGTGGACCTAGAACAACAATGGTAAATACCAGTAGCCGCAAAGGGTTCTGCCCAATAATGACCGACTGCCTCAGGACTCAAACATTGTACTTATTTCCAACACTTATTGCTTCCAAAAGTCCAAAGCTGAAAGGTTGTTTTGTCAATCTCTAATTGAGGCCATGTAAAAACCACCTCTAATCGGCCCATCACTTTACAAACGTGCCATTTCCAGACTTAGTACAATTACACCATTCTTACCCAGGAGACGACTCTTCCATTGAAACAGGGCAGTTTCGCATTGTCATCGGAAATCTCCTCCTTCACCACCCTAAGAGAAATAAATGAAAAGCCTTGTAATTACTTTGCTGCATGAATGGTAGCTGTCCTTTGTCAGTTACTCAGGTAATAGCTACAGGAGAATTGGATACAGCCTTGCTTCAAGTTACACCTTAAGCAGAATTTACAGTGACCTCGCTTCATTCAACAAATTCTCAAACCTAGTAACATCTCCAGTACGGTTCATGGAATGCTTGCTTGCCCATCCTGCAACATCCCAATACTTCTCTGTTCTACGTAATGTTATTCCAAGATTGAAGGGAGGTTACAACCAATTCACAAAAGAATGGTATGTGTTGCTTCGCCCAACAAAACTTGCCACAAAACTAGCGCACTGATTGTGAAGAACATACTCATCTATTTAAGTTAAGTGACACCACACAGTTATGCGAAGGATTTAGAGTCTCCAGCTCATTAGGTCATGTAAAAGAAGAAACACTGAGGGTCCCCCTCCCCATTTTCCTAGTTGCACGTTACATAATTTCCATTACAGTTTCAGAATGTACGTTCCACTTTCCCAGTCACAAACAATGCATTTAAACCAAAACTATTGACATGAAGAATCAGTAACAACTCCCCTCAGTTAAGTCATTACACATTTAGGTGGACTCGTATGCAGGGCCCTTGGAACTTTTGCTATTCTAAACGTTAGCTTCATCAAGCAAGGCACATTTTGATTTGCAAGCTTTCCAAGTCACAAGGGGTCCTTCCAGAAAGCACATGCAGCAGAACCAGAGCTGCCCCTTTTCAGGACTAACACATTGATGTTTACACAGTGTGAGTAACTTCCTTTTTTAATCTAAAGAAAGGGTATGAGACAGAACTGTGACTTCGAATAGTTCAAAAATGAAGGGGGATGCAGCAAGAATGCTATTGAGAACAGTACATGGGTCAACAAATTAGAAAATGACTGACATGCTAACTGTGTACTTGACCTAGCCGTCATCTTGACAGACAGCTGAAGTCCGCATTTCCACACTTCTTCCAGTACACCACAAGTGTGGATGTGAATAGTGTGCCAAAACTAAGGGCATGCCGAGTACATTTTGGTACCATGCATGTTTTATACAGCTATTATCTTCATGAACGCCCAAGCAGCAACAGAAACATACCAATACCACACATTTGAAAAGCAGTGACCCAGGAGAGTTGACGCAAGGTTGATATGAATTAATTACACACTAAATCCCGCCCTTTCATAGCCACATCAAGTACACAAATGTTTGTAATCCTTGTTCTGCATCCAAGTATTCTTCATTCAGGTGAAGAATGAATAATATTCCTTCCTGTGTGTGAGACTCCAGGAACACTGAAAAAAAAACTGATTATGTACCCATTGGGGTTCAGATTATGTGCTAAATGCAGGCCAAGTCTCCATATCCCTAAGCAGGCTAGAATTTTCCAAGATCTTTAATTTTAAGTTATATGTAAGTTACAATTTCAGCGTGGAACTTCAACATGCTCTTACCAAAAAGAAACCTAAACTCAGGTAGAAGTAAGCACAAAGAAAATAACCGCCTCAATGCTGAATGTACAGGGAAGGGAAAAAACACTGTTTAAGGAGCAAGGAGCTTCCGTTATCATGCCGTAAGAGTCAGTTCTTCTTGAGAAAGGCATGGTGAGCTTTAATTGCTGCTCAAAATCGGAAGGATTGAAACCTGGTACATGGGATATTTGTGAGCGACTCCAGTGATCATTCCTACAATGTAGAACATTGTAAAGCAACACTTACTTCTGCATCTTCAATGATGAATGATAAGCTCAAACCAGAATAGCAAGAATATCTAAACAATATGCTGCCCCTAATCTAACACAGAATATTCAAGAAAAGCCAAGAGACAACCAGACCTTCATCTAAAGAGTTTCCCTGAAGCAGCTTGACCAACTTGAGGTTCTTCCCTGCCCTTGAGAGTCAGTATTTACATAATAAGCTTGGTGGAAATGTGAACAGATTTCCATGTGGCTGCTCTACAAATATCTAAAACTGAAACGTTTCACAACCAAGCAACAACAGTTTAATTTCCTCATGTGGAATGAGCTTTTAGTTTTCCAGGAAGAGGCTTGTAGGCTGGTTTGTAGTATAAGGATATACAAGAGAATATCAATCAGAAAAAAGGATTCTACGGATGAAGCAAAAGGTCACAGTGGATTAACGGTCACAAAGAGATCGTTAGATTGTCTATTATCTTTATACAGATCTTTTGTATACCATATACATATCTTCTGTTCTGTCTAAATAAAAATTGACGACTCCTCACATTCAATGCTTTGAAGGGATCTTCGTACATCACATACAAAACTAATGGAAAAAAAGGCGCATGTTTTGTTTGATTGAAGTAGAATCTACTCTTCGGAAGAAAGAGTAATACGTTCTCATATTATGCTGTTTCTTAGAAAAACAGTGCAAGGGTCAACCACAGATGTCTGAAGTTAGCTCTCCCTGTGTGCCAATTTAATGGCCACTAGAAAAACAATTCCCAGCGAAATGCTGTAATGACGACTTGTGTAGACTCAATAGGAGGAGCCATCAATTCTGATTTGGAAAGAAACCTCAGTCTTTGCAGGACACCCGATCATAGTTATGGTTTTCACACTGAGGATGGAACATTTTTCATTTAAAGGCATAGAAGTCCTTCTTAGTTGCCCTCTTCACCTCTTTCAGGAGGATCATGCAATCTATGGCGTATGTTTGAAGATTTTCAAAATTGACACTGGCAAAATCAAGAATGTCACCGTTAAATAGTTTAACCGTCCTTGCAACGTGGTCAGCAAACTTGGTTTGCATGACAGTCTCTTATGTGACCTTAAAAAAAAAAAAAAAAAAGATATCAAAAGGTTATTGTACTAGGATCCAGCTTACCACACTCCAGGAGGTAAAGAATGATAATTTCACAATCTGAAATGTTGAAAATAGATCTGAGGCACACTCCAATCTGAACAATGTTTAGCAGGTAGTCGTTAATAAACCATTTGTGTTTTTCTACAAAGAATCTCACAAACATGTCCTTTCGCGGTTTGAAGACCCAGAAAATGAACTTGCTTCCATGGTTGGGTTTCTCAATAAAAGCCAATTCTAGATTATATGGACTCCTACTCAGAGTCCTGGATCTGGGGCACTCTTGCTTGTTGATATAGAGCATTCTAGTTGAGCTGTCTGCCTGGATTATAATAATATTTACCGTCAAAGACATGATTCAGATGGACTGCTCTCAGCTAAAGGACATTGATATGTTACAAGTGAATACTGTCTGATCAGAGGCATAACTCTATCAAGTTCTGAAGTGGGCTCCCCATTCCGTCAAAGAGGAGCCCATCACAATAGTTTGAGATGCCTAGTCTCCATAAAATGGGACGTTTCAAAAGATAGGATTTCCTGCACTACCACCAGAAAATACTTATCAGGATAGATAAGGGTAACCAGTCTTTTTCAACTGAGACCACTGATCTTCCTAACACCATACTAGGGCCACATAGGCAGTTGTGTGCTTAAAACAATTTCAATTAAAGAAGTAATTGCACTCAAAAGTACAGACGTGACGAGCAGTCAGTGATTTTTCTGAATTTGGAAACACTTCTGAAAAACAGCAGACACTATTTTTGCCGACAGACATGTAGGAAGTTGGCTCTGTATGTGCTATTTCAAAGTAAGGAATAGCATGCACAGAGTCCAAGGGTTCCCCTTAGAGGTAAAATAGTGGTAAAAATAGATAATACTAATGCTCTATTTTGTGGTAGTGTGGTCGAGCAGTAGGCTTATCCAAGGAGTAGTGTTAAGCATTTGTTGTACATACACATAGACAATAAATGAGGTACACACACTCAGAGACAAATCCAGCCAATAGGTTTTGTATAGAAAAATATCTTTTCTTAGTTTATTTTAAGAACCACAGGTTCAAATTTAACATGTAATATCTTGTTTGAAAGGTATTGCAGGTAAGTACATTAGGAACTTTGAATCATTTCAATTGCATGTATACTTTTCAAGTTATTCACAAATAGCTATTTCAAAAGTGGACACTTAGTGCAATTTTCACAGTTCCTGGGGGAGGTAAGTTTTTGTTAGTTTTACCAGGTAAGTAAGACGCTTACAGGGTTCAGTTCTTGGTCCAAGGTAGCCCACCGTTGGGGGTTCAGAGCAACCCCAAAGTTACCACACCAGCAGCTCAGGGCCGGTCAGGTGCAGAGTTCAAAGTGGTGCCCAAAACGCATAGGCTTCAATGGAGAGAAGGGGGTGCCCCGGTTCCAGTCTGCCAGCAGGTAAGTACCCGCGTCTTCGGAGGGCAGACCAGGGGGGTTTTGTAGGGCACCGGGGGGGGACACAAGCCCACACAGAAATTTCACCCTCAGCGGCGCGGGGGCGGCCGGGTGCAGTGTTAGAACAAGCGTCGGGTTCGCAATGTAAGTCAATGAGAGATCAACGGATCTCGTCAGCGCTGCAGGCAGGCAAGGGGGGGGCTTCCTCGGGGAAACCTCCACTTGGGCAAGGGAGAGGGACTCCTGGGGGTCACTTCTGCAGTGAAAGTCCGGTCCTTCAGGTCCTGGGGGCTGCGGGTGCAGGGTCTTTTCCAGGCGTCGGGACTTAGGTTTCAGAGAGTCGCGGTCAGGGGAAGCCTCGGGATTCCCTCTGCAGGCGGCGCTGTGGGGGCTCAGGGGGGACAGGTTTTGGTACTCACAGTCGTAGAGTAGTCCGGGGGTCCTCCCTGAGGTGTTGGTTCTCCACCAGCCGAGTCGGGGTCGCCGGGTGCAGTGTTGCAAGTCTCACGCTTCTTGCGGGGAGTTGCAGGGTTCTTTAAGGCTGCTTCTTGAAACAAAGTTGCAGTCTTTTTGGAGCAGGTCCGCTGTCCTCGGGAGTTTCTTGTCGTCGTCGAAGCAGGGCAGTCCTCAGAGGATTCAGAGGTCGCTGGTCCCTTTGGAAGGTGTCGCTGGAGCAGAGTTCTTTGGAAGGCAGGAGACAGGCCGGTGAGTTTCTGGAGCCAAGGCAGTTGTTGTCTTCTGGTCTTCCTCTGCAGGGGTTTTCAGCTGGGCAGTCCTTCTTCTTGTTGTTGCAGGAATCCCTCCGGCCACGGCCCCCACTTTTGGCGGCAAGGCTGGAGGGAACAAAGAAAGCAACAAGGAGGAGTCACTGGCCAGTCAGGACAGCCCCTAATGTGTCCTGAGCTGAAGTGACTAACTTTTAGAAATCCTCCATCTTGCAGATGGAGGATTCCCCCAATAGGGTTAGGATTGTGACCCCCTCCCCTTGGGAGGAGGTACAAAGAGGGTGTACCCACCCTCAGGGCTAGTAGCCATTGGCTACTAACCCCCCAGACCTAAACACGCCCTTAAATTTAGTATTTAAGGGCTACCCTGAACCCTAGAAAATTAGATTCCTGCAACAACAAGAAGGACTGCCCAGCTGAAAACCCCTGCAGAGGAAGACCAGAAGACAACAACTGCCTTGGCTCCAGAAACTCACCGGCCTGTCTCCTGCCTTCCAAAGAACTCTGCTCCAGCGACGCCTTCCAAAGGGACCAGCGACCTCTGAATCCTCTGAGGACTGCCCTGCTTCGACGACGACAAGAAACTCCCGAGGACAGCGGACCTGCTCCAAAAAGACTGCAACTTTGTTTCAAGAAGCAGCCTTAAAGAACCCTGCAACTCCCCGCAAGAAGCGTGAGACTTGCAACACTGCACCCGGCGACCCCGACTCGGCTGGTGGAGAACCAACACCTCAGGGAGGACCCCCGGACTACTCTACGACTGTGAGTACCAAAACCTGTCCCCCCTGAGCCCCCACAGCGCCGCCTGCAGAGGGAATCCCGAGGCTTCCCCTGACCGCAACTCTCTGAAACCTAAGTCCCGACGCCTGGAAAAGACCCTGCACCCGCAGCCCCCAGGACCTGAAGGACCGAACTTTCACTGCAGAAGTGACCCCCAGGAGTCCCTCTCCCTTGCCCAAGTGGAGGTTTCCCCGAGGAAGCCCCCCCCTTGCCTGCCTGCAGGGCTGAAGAGATCCCTTGATCTCTCATTGACTTCCATTGCGAACCCGACGCTTGTTCTAACACTGCACCCGGCCGCCCCCGCGCCGCTGAGGGTGAAATTTCTGTGTGGGCTTGTGTCCCCCCCGGTGCCCTACAAAACCCCCCTGGTCTGCCCTCCGAAGACGCGGGTACTTACCTGCAAGCAGACCGGAACCGGGGCACCCCCTTCTCTCCATTGAAGCCTATGCGTTTTGGGCACCACTTTGAACTCTGCACCTGACCGGCCCTGAGCTGCTGGTGTGGTAACTTTGGGGTTGCTCTGAACCCCCAACGGTGGGCTACCTTGGACCAAGAACTGAACCCTGTAAGTGTCTTACTTACCTGGTAAAACTAACAAAAACTTACCTCCCCCAGGAACTGTGAAAATTGCACCAAGTGTCCACTTTTGAAATAGCTATTTGTGAATAACTTGAACAGTATACATGCAATTGAAATGATTCAAAGTTCCTAATGTACTTACCTGCAATACCTTTCAAACAAGATATTACATGTTAAATTTGAACCTGTGGTTCTTAAAATAAACTAAGAAAAGATATTTTTCTATACAAAACCTATTGGCTGGATTTGTCTCTGAGTGTGTGTACCTCATTTATTGTCTATGTGTATGTACAACAAATGCTTAACACTACTCCTTGGATAAGCCTACTGCTCGACCACACTACCACAAAATAGAGCATTAGTATTATCTATTTTTACCACTATTTTACCTCTAAGGGGAACCCTTGGACTCTGTGCATGCTATTCCTTACTTTGAAATAGCACATACAGAGCCAACTTCCTACATTGGTGGCAGCGGTGGGATACAAGACTTTGCATTTGCTGGACTACTCAGCCAATACCGGATCACACGACAAATTCCAAAATTGTCATTAGAAATTGATTTTTGCAATTTGAAAAGTTTTCTAAATTCTTAAAAGACCTGCTAGGGCCTTGTGTTAGATCCTGTTTAGCATTTCTTTTTAGTTTAAAAGTTTGTAAAAGTTTGAATTAGATTCTAGAACCAGTTTTAGATTCTTAAAAAGTATTCCAACTTTTAGAAGCAAAATGTCTAGCACAGATGTGACTGTGGTGGAACTCGACACCACACCTTACCTCCATCTACAGATGAGAGAGCTAAGGTCACTCTGTAAACTAAAGAAAATAGCAATGGGCCCCAAACCTACCAAAGTACAGCTCCAGGAGCTTTTGGCACAGTTTGAAAAGGCCAACCCCTCTGAGGATGGCAACTCAGAGGATGAAGATAGTGACTTGGAGAGAAATTCCCCCCCTCCAGTCCTACTTAGGGAGAGCAGGGCTTCTCAAGCCCTGACTCCACAAATAATAGTCAGAGATGCTGGTTCCCTCACAGGAGGGACCACCAACTCTGAAATCACTGAGGATAACTCCAGTGAAGAGGACATCCAGTTAGCCAGGATGGCCAAAAGATTGGCTTTGGAAAGACAGATCCTAGCCATAGAGAGGGAAAGACAAGAGATGGGCCTAGGACCCATCAATGGTGGCAGCAACATAAATAGGGTCAGAGATTCTCCTGACATGTTGAAAAACCCCAAAGGGATTGTAACTAAATATGAAGATGGTGATGACATCACCAAATGGTTCTTAGCTTTTGAGAGGGCTTGTGTAACCAGAAAAGTGAACAAATCTCACTGGGGTGCTCTCCTTTGGGAAATGTTCACAGGAAAGTGTAGGGATAGACTCCTCACACTCTCTGGAAAAGATGCAGAATCTTATGACCTCATGAAGGGTACCCTGATTGAGGGCTTTGGATTCTCCACTGAGGAGTATAGGATTAGATTCAGGGGGGCTCAAAAATCCTCGAGCCAGACCTGGGTTGACTTTGTAGACTACTCAGTAAAAACACTAGATGGTTGGATTCAAGGCAGTGGTGTAAGTAATTATGATGGGCTGTACAATTTATTTGTGAAAGAACACCTGTTAAGTAATTGTTTCAATGATATACTGCATCAGCATCTGGTGGACCTAGGACCAATTTCTCCCCAAGAATTGGGAAAGAAGGCGGACCATTGGGTCAAGACTAGGGTGTCCAAAACTTCCACAGGGGGTGACCAAAAGAAAGGGGTCACAAAACCTCCCCAGGGAAAAGGTGGTGAGACAGCCAAAAATAAAAATAGTCAAGAGTCTTCTACAGGCCCCCAAAAACCTGCACAGGAGGGTGGGCCCAGAGCCTCTTCACAAAACAATCCTGGGTACAAGGGTAAAAACTTTGATCCCAAAAAGGCCTGGTGTCGAAACTGTAGTCAGTCTGGACACCAAACTGGAGACAAGGCCTGTCCCAAGAAAAGTTCCACTCCAAACTCCAATCCAGGTAACACTGGAATGGCTAGTCTCCAAGTGGGATCAACAGTGTGCCCAGAGCAAATCAGTGTCCACACTGAAGCTACTCTAGTCTCTGAGGGTGGGGTGGATTTAGCCACACTAGCTGCCTGGCCTCCTAACATGCAAAAATACAGGCAGCAGCTCTTTATTAATGGGACAAGTGTAGAGGGCCTGAGGGATACAGGTGCCAGTGTCACCATGGTGACAGAGAAACTGGTTTCCCCTGGCCAATACCTGACTGGAAAAACTTATACAGTCACCAACGCTGACAATCAGACTAAAGCACATCCCATGGCAATGGTAACTTTAGAATGGGGAGGGGTCAATGGCCTGAAACAGGTGGTGGTCTCCTCAAACATCCCAGTAGACTGTCTGCTTGGAAATGACCTGGAGTCCTCAGCATGGGCTGAGGTAGAACTAAAAACCCATGCAGCCATGCTGGGTATCCCTGAACTGGTGTGTGTAAAAACAAGAGCACAATGCAAGGCACAGGGTGAAAAAGTAGAGCTGGAGTCTGGAAAAATGGCCCAGCCTACCAAGAGAAAAGGAAAGTCAGTTGGGAAACCAACTGCAACACAGTCAGAAAAAGAGAACCTCTCTTCTCAGGAAGAAGTTCTGCCCTCTGAGGGAACTGAGCCTTTGGAGCTTGAACCTTATCAGGTTGAGCTCTTGGGCCCAGGGGGACCCTCAAGGGAAGAGCTGTGTAAGGGACAAGAAACCTGTCCCTCTCTTGAAGGCCTGAGGCAGCAAGCTGCTGAAGAGTCCAAGGGCAAGAAAAATGGAACACATAGGGTCTATTGGGAAGATGGACTCCTGTACACTGAGGCCAGAGACCCCAAACCTGGTGCCACTAGGAGAGTGGTAGTGCCTCAGTCGTTCAGAGAGTTTATTCTGACCTTAGCCCATGATATTCCCCTTGCTGGGCATTTGGGACAAACCAAGACGTGGGAGAGGTTAGTCAACCACTTCTACTGGCCCAATATGTCCCAGAAGGTTAAGGAGTTTTGCCTCTCCTGCCCCACCTGTCAATCCAGTGGTAAGACCGGTGGGCACCCAAAGGCCCCCCTCATCCCACT
This sequence comes from Pleurodeles waltl, assembly GCF_031143425.1. Taxonomy (NCBI): domain Eukaryota; kingdom Metazoa; phylum Chordata; class Amphibia; order Caudata; family Salamandridae; genus Pleurodeles; species Pleurodeles waltl. Next base: position 690,192,763 of record NC_090451.1, on the reverse strand, counting down.
TCCAGTGGTGGGGGTCCCCTTTGAAAGAGTGGGTGTGGACATAGTTGGTCCACTGGAACCTCCCACAGCCTCAGGAAATATGTACATCCTAGTAGTAGTGGATCATGCTACTAGGTATCCTGAAGCTATTCCCCTTAGGTCGACTACTGCCCCTGCAGTAGCCAAGGCCCTCATTGGTATCTTTACCAGAGTGGGTTTCCCTAAGGAGGTGGTGTCTGACAGAGGTACCAACTTCATGTCAGCATACCTAAAACACATGTGGAATGAGTGTGGAGTGACTTACAAATTCACTACACCATACCATCCACAAACTAATGGCTTAGTTGAGAGATTCAACAAGACATTAAAAGGCATGATCATGGGGCTCCCAGAAAAACTCAAAAGGAGATGGGATGTCCTCTTGCCATGTCTGCTTTTTGCTTACAGAGAGGTGCCACAGAAGGGAGTAGGATTCTCACCCTTTGAACTTCTGTTTGGTCACCCTGTAAGGGGACCACTTGCTCTTGTTAAAGAAGGCTGGGAGAGACCTCTTCATGAGCCTAAACAAGACATAGTGGACTATGTACTTGGCCTTCGCTCTAGAATGGCAGAGTACATGGAAAAGGCAACCAAAAACCTTGAGGCCAGCCAACAGCTCCAGAAGTTTTGGTATGACCAAAAGACTGCAATGGTTGAGTTCCAACCAGGGCAGAAAGTCTGGGTTCTGGAGCCTGTGGCTCCCAGGGCACTCCAGGACAAATGGAGTGGCCCTTACCCAGTGCTAGAAAGGAAGAGTCAGGTCACCTACCTGGTGGACCTGGGCACAAGCAGGAGCCCCAAGAGGGTGATCCATGTGAACCGCCTTAAGCTCTTTCATGACAGGGCTGATGTAAATCTGTTGATGGTAACAGATGAGGATCAGGAGGCAGAGAGTGAACCTCTCCCTGATCTTCTATCATCAGACCCAAAAGATGGCTCAGTAGATGGAGTGATCTACTCAGACACCCTCTATGGCCAACAGCAAGCTGATTGTAGGAGAGTCCTACAACAGTTTCCTGAACTCTTCTCCCTAACCCCTGGTCAGACACACCTGTGTACCCATGATGTGGACACAGGAGACAGCATGCCTGTCAAAAACAAAATTTTTAGACAGTCTGACCAGGTTAAGGAAAGCATCAAGGTGGAAGTCCACAAGATGCTGGAATTGGGAGTAATTGAGCGCTCTGACAGCCCCTGGGCTAGCCCAGTGGTCTTAGTCCCCAAACCTCACACCAAAGATGGAAAGAGAGAGATGGGGTTTTGTGTGGACTACAGAGGGCTCAACTCTGTCACCAAGACAGATGCTCATCCAATTCCTAGAGCTGATGAGCTCATAGACAAATTAGGTGCTGCCAAATTCTTAAGTACCTTTGACTTGACAGCAGGGTACTGGCAAATAAAAATGGCACCTGGAGCAAAAGAGAAAACAGCATTCTCCACCCCTGATGGGCATTATCAGTTTACTGTTATGCCCTTTGGTTTAAAGAATGCCCCTGCCACCTTCCAAAGGTTGGTGAATCAAGTCCTTGCTGGTTTGGAGTCCTTTAGCACAGCTTATCTTGATGATATTGCCGTCTTTAGCTCCACCTGGCAGGATCACCTGGTCCACCTGAAGAAGGTTTTGAAGGCTCTGCAATCTGCAGGCCTCTCTATCAAGGCATCCAAATGCCAGATAGGGCAGGGAACTGTGGTTTACTTGGGCCACCTTGTAGGTGGAGGCCAAGTTCAGCCACTCCAACCCAAGATCCAGACTATTCTGGACTGGGTAGCACATTTCTTGTATTTTCTTTTCTAGCGTGGCCCCTAGGTGAAAGTTTGAACAGCAGGAGAAATTGATTTTTGAAAGATGAAATGCAGTGAAAGCCCAGACGCTGAAGCTGCAAGACAGATGTATTGACGTCTGGGGGCTTTTTCTGTGTAATGCGAATCTTTATCAGCCAATTACTGAGATACAAGTCAAAAAAATTTTGTCTGAAAAAAAGCTGCCACCGCCGGTCGCCATGCACTTCGAAAACGTGCTAGATTCTGAGTTCAGACTGAATACCGGCCCTTTGCACTGGCAGTGTAATATATGTCTGTCCACTGCGAACCTTCTGACTTGCCTGTTTCTTTTCTAGTGGGATGTCAAATTAAACATTCTATAGATCACTTGTGAACAGCATTCCCCTTTCCTATGGTGGGCAAACATTTGATGGAGCGCCAAGATACAAAATGCTTGCTACATCTGTCAGTGAACTTGAGTTGAAGGAGCTCCAAAGGCAGTGCAGGAGAGGAAACAGAAATAGGCCTCTGAGCCGTAAGAGAAAATCAAACTTCGATAGTTGACTGCAAAATATAAAAGTGGGATCGAAGAGGCCAAAGCAGGATTTTTCGCTCAAAAAAAAAATCAGAGCAGCCCTGAATGTTCCAAAGGAGCTCTTTATTACAGTTTGCTATCCCCGGTTCGGGGGGGGGGGGGATTCAAAAGCCTTCTACAAAAGAGTAGCCTGGTACTTCAAAGAGAAAATCGTGCGGATCCATGAGAAGTTCCCAGCTCCTTTGGAGGATCTGGGTGAATCCGAGCACCGGCCATGACATAGTGAAGGCAGACCAGCCTTCGAACACCTTATCCCCACGCTTCTGGCCAGATTCTCTCTGCTGCCTGCACCTAGGATCAAGACCCTGCTTACAAGTATTTCCTCAGGCTCCCTGGACGACCCTTGTCCCCTCAGAGTCCTGCAGGAAGCTTTGGACCTTATAGCTGAGCCCTTGGAAATTACCTCTACCAAGTTAATTGAGACTGGCGATTACCCTCAGGTCTGGAAGGAGACAGTGGTCATCCCACTGAAAAATGGCCTGAAAAATCTCACTGCTAACTGCTCCTGCTAGGACTTGAGACGCATATAAACCAGGAATTTAAAAATTTTCTCCTTGATCATGATCTCCTGGACCCCTTGCAGAGTGGATGCAGGAAGAATCACAGCACTGAGTTGGCACTCATCACCACTGTAGATCTTATCCACAGGCAAGTGGATCAGGGAGCTACAGCTATACTGGTTCTGCTTGACCTATTGGCAGCCTTTGCCACCATTTCTTCAGCTCTCATGGTGCAAAGGCTGCGCTGAAGGAAGTGGCACTGAATTTGCAGGGGTCTTTCGATTTCAGTGAGTTGTGGTGAGCCCCCTTTCAGCATCCCTGTGGGGTTCCCAAAGGGTCATCCCTTAACCCGACTTCTTACAACTTGTATGTTGGACCCCTAGCAAAACTAGTTTGATCTTTTGGTTTCCAGGTGTCAAGCTATGCAGGCGATACCCAGATTGTCATTTCCGTCTTTGATGGCTTGGATGAGGCAGCGAACAGGTTTCGGGCTTGTATGCAGGTAGTTAGCGGGTAGATGAGAGCTAACTGGCTGAAAATGAATGGGTGAAAAGCTGAGATTGTGTCTGGAATGGATAGTGCCATCTGTGGTGGCCGGATAATTGCTGTGCTGTACCTGTGCCATTAGTGGTAGCCAAAAATATGGGTTTGATATTCAGTAACGCCTTGACTTTTGATATCCAGGTTAATAGCACAGTTAGTTCATGCTTCTGGATGATTAAAATGTTGAAGAAACTCTTACCACTGCTGCCAAAAGATACTAGTGAACAAGTGGTTCTAGCTTTCATTTCATCCCGATTAGACTACTGTAATGCAGTGTCTTTAAATATCAATGAGCTCTTGTTAAACTTTTTTTTTTTTTTTTTTTTAAATCACCCAGAATGCAGCCGCACGCTTAGTCCTGGGACTACCTAAACATTCCTTGATCGAAGAAGGGGTGCCATACCTTCACTGGCTGTCTACAAAGAAACCCATGTCCTTTAAGGTTCTATGCCTGATGCGCAGATCTCTTAATTCGCTGGGTTTGGGCTCGCTTAGGACAACTGTGAATTGGTATGTTCCCAGGAGACATATGAGATAATCAGGACGATACAAGGTGGTGGTACCAGGGGGCAAGAAAGTCAGGTGGTGGTGGTGGGGGGGGGGGGGGGGGGGGGGGGGGGGGGGGGGGGGGGAAGAACCGGCCTTCTTGGTAGCAATTGCATGGCTGTGACACTCCTTTCCAGAACTTATCAGCGGTATTAATGAACACTGTTTCGCACACAACTTAAAATGTGGTTGTTTACTTCTAATGCGTTGGTAGGGGCCACTTCTGAGAGTCCACCTGGATTGGGCATCCTCTGGTTTGCCTTGTACATCTCTCTACTTTACAGTGATTTAATACCGCCATGGTCTAATGTGCTCTAGAATTGCTACAAATAGAAATATGTAATACAGCAGCTGTTTTCTTTGAAGCCCATACGACCACCATAGGGACTAACCGTCTCTCTTGAGTGGAAACAGATGTTGCAACGTTTAGATTCTGATTTATAAAATCTCCTATTGCCCTACCGCTTGGAGGATTTCAGCCTAATTTTTTCTTCTTCTCGAGGACCAAGGAGGACTGATCCAGTTAAAGAAAAATGCCTTATCTTCAACAGCACATCCAGTTTTACAGATGCCAGGCACAGACATGTGGAAAGCCTCAGAGAGATAACGTGGCAGAATTCAGAGATGATCAAATCCACCTCATCAATGGATTTGCAGATGACTTTTTGGAGTGCGCTCTTCGGTGCAATCACCAGAAACGCTGCAGTCTCTCAAAGAGCTCTATCCAACACACATATTCAGATGAGCTGCTGCTCTGGCTGTTTCAAAGGCTCACTGTTGCAGCACAGACCTTTTTTCTTGCCACATCTGTGTGCTTTCTCATGCTCACTGGAAGAGCAGAGGAAAAAGAAACTGCCCTGGTGGTCTACATATTTTTTAAAGCAGTCCTGGTGTAACAATGTTTTTTTTTTTCCTTTTCTTTAAAACAGCTGAAGAGAACTTTTTCTTCTAGCTGTGCAAAACTAGCCGCGAACAGAAGAGGCCAAGGTGCAGAGACAGGCTGCAGTGTCACGTCACGGAGAATGAAATAGATGGAATTTCAACAGGACTACTTAATTTTGATGCTCCTTTCAGCAGAACAGAACCGAACAGAAGTAGATCTACTCTTGTCCCTCTTATATTACACAGTTGTAGGATGAACACCAAGTACAACCAGAGAATAGGTATCTTTGGAACATACAACCCTTTAGCAGAAGTTGCAAGGGCTGCAAAGGAACCTGCAGTGGGTCTTCAGCAGGTGTCCTCATTACTAGAGGTCTCATTTGTAGCCAGGACATTGCTGCAGTAGGTATGTATGCCAGTCTCCTAGATGTACAGTAGGACCCAAATGTCGACATTGCTTTCTGTGGTGCTAAGTGTATCAACTTCATTTTTTGACAGAGTGCGCAGGTGAGAACCTGTAGATATGCAGGGAGAGCCCAGACAATGATGCCACCCCTTCTTCCCTGCTGGCAATTTTCTGTGGGAGACTTTTGGTAAACAAGAGTTCTGTAGCATTTTAGAGGCACCTTCCCTAGCCTTCTTGTGATTTTGATGTACTACCTGGCTTTGGGGTCTTCAAGCTTGACTCCAGAGGCACGTTTCGTCTGTCCTTCAGGGGGTTTTCGTTTATATTTTCAGACAAAATTTACTGAACTGGAAGGTGACTGACAGCCCATACGCAGATTATGTAGGTTTGAAGCAGATTTTATCCTCACACAGGATAGGCACATCACAAACAGAGGCATATCAAGAAAATGTCGTGAAAAGTAGTAAAAGCTTCAAGTGCGTTTAAAACACAGAATAAAGACAGAAAAACAAATCTGAAATCAGTGGATACGTGTTACAAGATCCTCTCAGAATGGGCTGAAAAAGTAATTCAAAACTGAGAACGAATTTAAAGTATAAGGTATGCTAGGAGTTGTAACTTGCTGGCCTCTTAAAGGAACAACGGTGCATTTGGACGATCGGGCTGAGTGCTCGTTGCTTCATGTGCTTTCTTTCATCCAGGAGTTTAGGTATACTTTTAGCTAGCAGCATTTTTAATTTTCACAATGAAATGCTGCTTTACGTACTATACAAAATAAAAAAAACTTGTGAGAAAAAGAAAATCTAGCCTGCTACAGCTTTGCAAATTCGACGGGATTTGGAAAATTGCATTTAATGTTCTGGGATCCTGCTGTGCGGAACAACATTTTTTAAAATCTTCAAATCAATACAAAACCCTCACAACTGTATAGGTCCTCACATACAAGACAATCGTGCAATGCACAACGACTTCAGGCCTAACAGTACCTTATGACTGGGTTCAGAGGTCACGGGATAGGGGAAGTCAGAAGAGAACAAGAGTAATGTTGAATACGATTTACCATATTCAGTTACGAATGGCATAGCATGCTCTTGGCAGTTATACAATTTGTATCACCGGAGACCACTAGGAATGCTAACTCTGCTGCTCCTTACAGCCACAAGAGACAAATGTCTCCCACATATGTAACTGATGTCATCAGCATTAACAGGGCGTCATCCACAAAGAAGAAGAAAAATCAATTCCCTTTTCTGTCAAGTGGAGGTTAGAGGTATGGAGGCTCAGCATCCCAAATTCCATGAGAAAACATTGCACAACCCAGCCACACACTACTACCTCGAAGAGGACTTGGTAAATGCACTACTTTAAATGCGGACCTTGCATACTTGAGAACAAGCACTTGAACATAGCGTTAGGTTCCTGTCAAAATTGTTATAGGGAGATATTTATCCCCTTTCAAACCTCACGAAGCCGCTGGGTGCTCTACTCACAGGTAATAGCATCAAGAATCCCCAATCTGCTGATGGAATAACACTCCACTTGAAAGTTTTCTCTGCTTCAGACTAGCAGTGCCTTTACCACTCCCAGCACATCACCCAGACCTGGATGCACAGCACTTCCCTGAAGCTCAACCCAACCAAGACGGAAATCCTGCTATCTTCCAGATAACGACTGTTCAAGCCCTCTCACACTCACCGATGGAGAGTGGTAACCCCATGCCTCATGGTCTTTCAGACTACACACTGGTACGTATTTAGGGCAGCCCACACACTGCAGCACAGTGCCTGAAGAAAAACTAACATCACCTCCATCCAAATAAAACTCAATTGGCTCCACTCACCAACCCACACCACCTTCAAGTGTCCCAACTTATCATGCAGACAAACTCAGTTTCTGATGTTTCTCTGCTTTCCTGCAGAAAGGAAGTCAGACTGCTGAGAAAGTGTATTAAACAAAAAAATAAATAAATAAATAAAAAGGTGTGGGGGTAGGAACCAGACAAACTTTGTTGAATTCATCAGGCCCGTCCCAACGCTTCTCCTATGCCAAAAAGAGTTGAAACCTCACCTCTTTGAGAAAAAAAAAAGTACACCATAGTGTATTAACAATTCGCAAACCAGTTGAGTATATCACGGACTTTATGTTATTTTTTTCACACTGTACAGCGCTCCGCTGCCCTTTGGCTAGGTTTGAGCTATAGAGTGCACACACACACATTCAAACACAGTTTAGCAGCAAATGCTATTAAGTATATAAGTTTTTGGTCTGAGATTTCACATGTTACTAGCCACAATACATAGCCCCAGAGATAAAGTGCATATCACAACTGGACTACAATGTCTAAAAGAAGAGTTTGTGGGTTGGGGTGTGGCAGTGAACATCAGAGGACAGTCTAAGATGACCGACTTAGGAAGGCCAAGAGGGGAATGTTATGGAGGCCAAATAAGCTTTTCATCTTTTCAAGATTGATAAATCAAATACTACTAAACTGAGGAACCGTACTACTTATTTACAATACACATGAATGTCACAAACTGCAGCTTTAAACAATATCAGATCCCGGGCTATTATTATTAATCTACCAGAGGGTCTCACCAATGTCATCAGCAGAATATGCATTCAATATAGTAAGTCAATAACTGGGAAAAATAAGTAAGACACTAGGAAGAATACAAAGAGGGAGAGAATTATGAAGTATTTCACTCTATTTTTAAAGCGCACTTGGAAAGATTAGAAAGTCAGAGCTTGTTTGCAACCTTTGAGAAATGGTGTGGAAAGGCTTAGGTGGTACAATCAAATGGTGATTTCTCCATACCAATAAGATTCCATTTGTGGAAATCTCAGATATCCGCCAGTCAATGGGTCACAGCGGCAGACCTGTATGGATAGGACTGTGAAGCTCCTTAGTGTTGCTTAAGTGATCACTGGTCAAGGTCCAGATCACGCAGCCTGCACCCCTTACACTCAGAACAAAGGGTGTTGTGCAAGATTTTGGGAAGAAGCATAGAACCATTTGCTACTTCCAGCAAACAGCAATCCTGGATGCAGTGAAACTAATTCCACCAGAACAACAAAGAAGGGAGCCAGGCTCTTGACAAAATTCTAGTGAGGTTGTCCCGAGCTCAAGAGAGGACCGTCCAAGTCAACCTCAGCAACAGTGGAACAGAGTCAGGCTGCCTGTCTACCAATGACAACCAGTTAGGCTATGCCGCACACAAAGTGACTAATCTAAACGAAAAGCACATCTGCCTGAGATATTACTCATGGTAGTCCGCAGTCTCAGTGTTAGAACTAACCACCAAAGCAGCAAATTGAACTTTCTGCTAAGTTACGCAATCCACCCGCTCAACCTCCTCACAGTAACCACAGATTCCCATTTAAACTTCTTTCCTTATGTCTTTCCTGCCCTGAAACAAGAAATGTGTGTTGTTGCCAAGAAACAAGATTCCAAGACATAAAAAACATGCTGTTCCACGTTCTCCCAGAAACAGCCGGCAACGAGGTCCCATCGAAGTTCCCAGCAACTGTAAGGAATGCAATAACTTCTCACAAAGAATGAACTACAGGAGTCAGTATTTCTCATGGCTACTGATTTTCCCCATAGACTTCTCAACCTGAAGTACCTAGAAGCCTGGATTTTACCAGCAGTTTAACCTTTTAGCACTAGTTGTTGCCACTGCAAATCAGGAAGACTAAACCTTCGGAGCCATGCACTGACTCCACTGCACCAGTGGCATCAGCTTTTCCTAGATACCACACACAAGAGAGGCTTTGGAAAAACAGAAGGACATGTCCTAGAATTGCCAAGGAAAAAAACAACCAAAGAAGGTAACCTCATTATAAAGGAAGGGCAAAGAGTATTTTCAGAAAGGAGGTTTCAATTAGAAAACGCATTAACAAACCTAAATTTATAATAGGCCTTTCTTTCCTTAGATGCCTTATATGGAAATGCTTCTTCAACAGTTTCACACGAGGAGTACGCAACATAACGCATGTACTTATCAATGGCAACTTCACAAATATTTTGCTAAAACTTTGCAAAGTGCACACTCGCAAAGTTTTAAGAAACCACTTGCAGTTTTAGAGGCCATTTGCCTCAGCAGGAAACCGCCCTGCAACAATCTGGTATGAGTGGACTGTCTATGCCAGCAACAACGCCCCTACATTCACTGTTCACAGCCTCAATTGCACTAGTCCATGTCCGTGATTCCAGTGGACACCTGGAAATACGAGATGCCGACTCACTGTTCAAGTCAGCGTAACTAAAGTTTGGTGACTAGACAGGCACACTTAAAACCTTCGCTCACTGATTAAGTTAATTCCTTGCACCAACAAACGTTGCTAAATTGTCCTACTGAAATCAGAATCGCTCCTGACACTTATCAAGGCAGTAATGTTTTCTGAATTTTTAAACTGATAACCAAGGTGCAGCTTGACAAAGTTACCAGTAGCCCTTTCACACAAGTGCTTAAAAATCATCAGCTTTCTTTATGGACAAGTCAATAATGCATTTTGAAAAAAGCATGACAAAAGAAGGAGAGAGTGGGGAATCAAAGTTCTGGTCTGAGTCAAAACGAATATGAGCAGTCACTCGTGCTCAAGTATCCTCTCCTTTCTGCATGTAACAAGGTGCCCTTTATGGCTAACAGACGACAGATGCATTCCTCCAACTATTATGACACATAGTCTGAAATGAGGAAAACATTACTGACCTGCAACTATTTGTTTCCTGCACGTAGTCCATGAAATGCACAGTCTGCATATTCTCACCATCTAATGCGGAGTTTGAAACAGTAGAAGTTGTTTTCAGGTCAAAGCCTCCTAGGAAGCACAAATGTCTGGCTATAAAGACATATTGGGGACATGCTGGAAGCTCCCCTAAAGAAAGCATTATGCCCATTGCTCATCCGTGGCTCTGTGTTTTAGATAACTCACATTTGCTTGTTTTTTATTAGCTGGCTTTGTTTTAGGCTGTCCAGCAGGTCTTTGTCCTTCCCATGGAACATAGCTTGTTTACCATCTCTCTGCCTGGCTTCTTGTATTCAGCTATGAATGTTCGCTTCCTGGGAATTCTGTTTTGCATCAGACACTCAGAGTACATGTGTTTTCAGTTGTCTCATTTGTATGCTAGCACAGGAAGCAGTAAACATGCTGTATTTTTTTTTGAAGAGGTATCCTCTCTCCTATCTTTGTGCTTGACAGATTCTACTTATCTCTGCCACTACCAGTTCATCAATCGTGCAAGCTTCTGATGAATAATGTTCTGTCTGAGAGCTTATTTTGGTCAGTGCTCTTTATGAATAGAATAACATACTATCCTCTTCCTCAGTTTCCCCACACATGTCATAGGAGCTGGAAGAAGGTAAGTGGAGGGTGCGCGAGTACCCCAAAAATAACCATGCTGGAGTTCAGAAGAGGAACAGCAATCAACAGGCCTTTAAATTTTCTTTTTAACTAGACACATTTGCTGTGCACTCAAAGCCAGAGGTCAAATGTTATGCTTTGTCTACTGAGAAAGCTCGGTGTTTACTTTTCTTTATCTGACGGCAAAGCAAGAGGATGTATGTTACAATCTTGCTGGGTACCGCGGGTGTGTAAGGAAAGGCTATATGTAAAATACTATTCTTTTCTACCTCACACCAAAATGTTAATGTTTGCAAATGAACTGAACACATATTCCAGCTTATAATATAATTAGTAAAGCACAAATTAAGCACACTTTTTATAACTCTGAAGTGTGGTGGAAACATTTTAATACAATCAACACAATAAATGATGCCAGTTTACACACATTGTGCGCTGTATACTTTTTGCAGTAAAAATGCACGTCAGTGTAATGTCCGTTATGGCAGGGGACTAAAACACCATGCATACTCCACTTCACACTACTAAGCCACACTGGTGTATAACCTTGGTAAAACACATTGGCAAAGCTTATAGCTCGTGCATAGGCCAGGTCTGTAGTTTTTGTCAATGCTTGTTCTCCAAAGGAGGAACATCTACATCGTCCCAGACACAGGGAATAATGTTTCACGTCCCCTATAGTGTGTACAATGGCCATCTGTGAAGAAAGCTGCTGCTGAACCACTGTATCTGACCCCACTGCAAATGCCCACAACCAGTTAGACAATCTACAGAGTTCCACCTCTTCAACTCCCTGTCTTGAGGGGCCTTGAGAACCTCACTGGGGTTCATTTTAGTGGAGGAGACTTGGACCAGTAGATTCTGGTGATGGGTGTGACCACAAAAATTTCCAATCACAAGTCTAGCAATTTTATGTGGACTGCGGTGCCTAAAAGGGGGTTCTCATAGGTAGCATGCATGATCTTTAACAGTTAGACCCTGCAGGATTTTTCAGTTACAAAAATATTTCTATTTTATGGACCCTGCTCTGCCACAATGGGTTAATAAAAGCGGGTGGCCAGCAGAGAGGGGTTTATTTATCTTTCTCACTGACTCTGCAATGCCACTTCCGAGCTTCCTAGAGGCAAAGCCTGTGCCTTAGAACCTCAAAATACGCTGTGACTCACCTGCATAAAAGGGAGAGCCTGCTGGAGTTGGGGGACGCATTAGTTATGTAAGGAGCCAGACCTTCAGTAGCAATTTCTCCTGGTCCCCAACTAGTCGTCCTCTTTAGGTCGAGCCAAGCAGCGTGCAAGAGCTGCTCTCTCGACATGTTGTATTCTACTTTGTGGGCGTTAACCACACCCTTCTCACGCACATCACTCATTCATTCCTGGGCCTGCCTTTCAAAATTCTATTGATTTTCTAGGTAAATGCTTTACGTTGGACCTGCCTTGAGGCTGTTTTGTTACAGTCTTGCAGAATGACCCTGTTACATGGATTATTAGATCATTGCCCATATACGGTAGTATGGGCCCACTACCTTTTTGTTTTCTCGCCCCTCTGCACTCCATGGTGGTAAGGGAGCCAATATGCTTCGGCCTGTTTTGTTATTTCTTTTTTTTCTCTCCCCTTCGCGCTCCATGGCGTTCTGTTATCCTCCCTTCGTCCTCATTTGCACAGCATCGGTCGGTGCTAGTATCCTAGTGGGAGTGCTGCCCTCCCGCATATCATTCCTTTCTCAGCATATTAGAGTACGGGCTCTCAGTTACGGTTGCCACCACCAGGCATGGCACAGGGCTCCGCTTCACTATGGAAGTAGCAGTGCGACAACACCCTCAACATCCAGTTCACTTCAGCAGTCGCAGGTAATGGCTAGCTGCCTTCTAGGGAAGTGGGTGGGGACCAGGGGTCAGAGACTGCTCACACGGCGTCTGATTATAGCCCTTGCACGCTCCCTGGCTGCAGCCTGCTCACCATGGCCGCTCTTCAGGCCATTATGTCCTGTTATCAATTCTTAAAGGGAAACGCATGGTGTATGGATTTTCCCTTAAGCGCCCATCCACAACTTTTCTTGGCAGTGCAGGCCCAGAGGGTCCAGCAGCGTTACCAGAGGACAGGGCCTGCTGCCAGCATGGCCGAATGCTATCGTCAGGTGGCGCATGCTCTACTGGTTCGTTATTTGTACTCTCATTTCGGTGGGTTTTTTTTGTTTTGTTTTTTAAAACCAAGGGCTGTACGATGGGGCCCTCTTTGCATAACAGCATGTGGCCTTTACTGGTCTCCTTCTCAGCTGCCTCTCTCACACTGGTGGTCGCAGTGCAGTGCTCACCCTTGCCTCGCTCACTATTTTTGTTTGCCACGCTCCATGGTGGTGGGAAAGCCCCGCTTTCCCATCAATAGTGCTCAAGCTCTCCTCTCCGTTGGCGCTTTTCTGCCAGGCAACCATGTGTTCTCGTGAGTAAACATAGATGAAGGACAAGACTTCTGTTCTTTACCGAACAGCGAGCACAGACAACAAAACTGACACAAAGAGGAGTTTCTCCCAATCATGGGACAGAGAGTAAATGGGAACGCTTTAGGTATAGGCAGGGCCACTGGTGTTATGTGGCAGAGAGGACCAAATTATGCAGCAGGCAGACCAATTTATGAGGCAAAAGAAATCCAGTTATGTATTTACAATGCCAATAGCGCTAACTCTTGCAAATGCTAGAACTATTGCATTGCAAATGCATGTTCGGTTAGGTTTCCAAACATCTGTGCCAGGCAGGAGTCTTCCTTCCCTCCTCCAACCTACCTACTCCTGGCATCCATCCTCCTTACCTTTTCAACAACACCCCTTCCACCTTTTCATCCAGCCCCCTCCTCAACGGCAGGTTAATTTTCCTGCCCCTTCCCTATAACCTTTTTTCTCCCCACTGGGCCCTTGCATCACCAAACAACGTGAAATACATGCTGGTGTTGCAGTCATCTTCACCCATGTTAAATTAGGATTGGGGTGGGGGGGGGGGGGGTAGGGGAGGGTCATTAACAGCTCCCTCCAACAGCATGTAAAACACACTGGGAAGCAACGTGTGGGATGGTTTGAGAGTGTATGCAAATTTAAGCTGAAATCTGTGCTCTGTCTGGCATCAGACATCTTGTTCCCCAGCTCATGCTTTACTGAGCAGAGCTGCATTCATGGTTGAACCACAGTAATTTTGTGACAGGCACATAGTGAGCCTTTTGTAAAAATAACACAAATTTAGACTTTTTGAACAAAGTATTTTTTTTCTTCTTTTTTTACATATCTGTTTATTATGTTCAACATGGAAGCAACACTGCCCAAGAAAAACCTTAAAAGAAGTCCTATATTGCCACACAATAATGTAGATAGCCAGAGACATCAGTCCTCTCCTTCACAATGGGTTATACACTGCCCACTTCACATCCACCCACCACTCCCACATTTTCAAATGAAGTAGCACGATCAGCAGTCAACAGTTCCATAGCAGATTAAATAAGCATTGTACATGGATTGTCCCTGTAGTCACTCCACTTTGCCCAGATCTTCACCTATTTCTGTGGGAACCCTCTCCCTTCATAGACCACCTTAACAGCAAAAATGCACCTATCTATGTTGTTTTCCCAATCCCTGAATTGTGGTGGCAGTTCTGCACCCCATAAACGTGCAATATTCCGTTTGCCCACCATTAGTCTCTTGGCAGACAGTGGAAAGCGCGACGGGTGCTGCTGCACCTGCCGCACCGCCACATTGCTGCCAGCTCCATTAGGAGCCGGCTGCAATGTTACAGCCCAGCGGGAAATGTGGCTGGTGGCTTTGCGGCCGCATAGGTGGCGGTTCAACCGTGGCGGGCGGCCTCTGCCACCCGCCAAGGTTGAAATAAGGGCCTAAGTCTCCCAGTCAGCATCCTCTGTACGGCAATAAGGTTAATCAGGATTGACAGGCAAGGTCGGGTCCAAAACAAAAAGAAACCTTTCCATTTTGGTTACTCTCTGTGACGTAGGTAGGGGCTGAGCCATGGGCACGTCATCTAAAACAGACATGAACCTTCTCTTTTGACACTTGGATTAGGTAAGGCAACGTAAAAGTGTGGTGTCAGCCTTAGTGTTGTAGGCGTCTTAAGAGCCGAGGCTGAAGCATGCGGTGAAGGATGGTGTAAAGAATGGAACGGTCATGACTGCCAGAGCACAGGATCAGACTCATCCTTCTGACGAGGCCTATATGGTAATGGAGGCATCCTGAAGACATGTAGCACAGTTACCCAGAAGGCTTTGATCTGGTCAAGGTGTGATATATAATCCGAAATTCCAGTTTCTTTTTTTTTGTTTGAGTCAGCACTTATAGGACAAGAAAGAACTCTGCGTCAAAACTCCCAACAGTTCTTAAATTTGGACCTTTTCCTCAAGGCAGAAGTGTTTTTCTTCTTAGAGGGAAGATCATCTGGGAGATTGTACCCTTACAGGGGACTTACCTGAAGGAAAAAGCCAACACTTTGAAGAATCCCTGCGTACTTCGCCAAAAATACCATGGCATGCTACTTTCTGGTGGACTCTGGGCACATCAAGGAACAGGCTGCAGATAGCATGCAAGTCTGACAAGGCTGTCATCTTCAAGTTTGTGCAACAGGGTTTAATCCCTGAAATCTTCGACAGTTGACCTACCCGTTGTGGAATAGTTGAGAAACTCAATCAGCGAAGAATCATGCGCTCCAGACATGTACTGATTGCATGTGGAACGAGAAACCAACACAATCGTGCCAGCACCCATTCATATACTTTGATGTCATCACATCCAGGGGTGGGCGGTGTTACAGCTAAACCTGCACAGCACAAACTGGCAACACTGAATTGTTACTGTAAGGAAACAGGTTTTCATACCCAGACAAGGGCCTGGAGGATATTCATAAGGCGAGGAATCTGCAAGAAAATTAATTCATCAGAAACTTATATTTTCTTTTTCTTGGATTGAGAATCTGCTGATCGGTCATAGATGTGCATGGCATCATAGATGCATCTATGACAACTGCTTCTTGTGGCCATTACAGATGAAGCACATCTCCTCACAATAAACTGCATTAATCTCCCCATACCAGGACACTAAGCTGCACTGGTTCCCTTGAGATCAGAGTCTCCACTACAACGTTCTCATACAAAGCCTAACTGGAATAATCCAAAAGATTCACAGCTCCATGAGCGTTACCTCTCCTGGAAGCAGGTTGCTGGTAGGAATGCTTTTAATGTGACCAGCGTTGCTCTGAAATATGCACTACTCTGGGAGGATCAATTAGTTTAATATATTTAGAAAGAACTCAAACTCATTTAGCACCTTCAATGAGAGGCACTGGTTTTCTATTCCTTGAATGACTGCTTTGTTTAACCACTTGTTCAGATTTTGATGCCAGAATTGACTCCTGGATCTTGGTTGCTGTCTAAATCTAGTCTAATGATGGAAGGGACTCAAGTAATCTGCAAGAGGGAGTAGCCAGTAGAAACTAGAGGATACCTTCTAAAATCTTATGCAATAGAGGAAGTTGAATTACTGGCTTGATGTGCATTAAAAGGGTCCTTACTTTGAGCCCACTGTCAACAAAATGCCATAATTTTAGAGTCAAATTAAGGTTTACTAGAGGAAAATTTCCATAAAAAATATGCCCCATAGCTCAGACTGGCTTTAAAGCTGAATTGTTTTTTTACGTCTGTGATAGACCTATGGTACGTACCTCAACATTAGCAGCTTTCCTAACATATATTACATTATTAAAATAGCAGATGATGAGAGGGTCAGGAAGTGTCATAAAATACCAGTAGCGCAGAGCCATGAAAAACAGAGTGGTGCGTCAAACCTAAGACCCTCAAAGGGAAGTCCCTGTCCCTATAAATCAGTTCGCAGAGCGGGGAGGATGGGTGGGTCGGTAAGGAACCTGCAACTAGAATGTGTCTCTACCAGATCATTCGCTACTGAAGTTAAGTAACTTGCTCATCTGATAGAGACTTCTAGTTGCAGATTCCTTACCTTAGAACAGATACTCAAGCAATACCATCCCCGGAGGAGGTTCTGCAAACCAAAAATCATACTAGGAAGTCCAGCAGGACCAAACACCCAAAACAGCCGTCCCTGCGGACCTGACTGGCCAGGCAGTAGTGTTTGGTGAATGTGTGAAAGGATGCCCACGTTGCTGCCTGGCAGATGTCCAGGACTGGAACTCCGCATGGCAATGCAGTGGTTGCAGCTGTTGTTCTGTTGGAGTGAGCAAGCAGCCCCCCCGGGAGTTGCTTCTTAGCCAAAACGTAGCACATTTTGATGCAGCGAACAACCCATCTCTAAATGGTTCTTTTCTGCACTGCCCAACTTTTCTTTGCACCTGCATAGCCCACAAAGAGTTGATCATCCACCCAGAACTCTGGAATACAAGGTAGAATGCCTCGCTCTTTTTGGATCTAGACAGTGGAGTCTTCTTCACAAGATGGATGTGGGGGTAGGTAAATGGTAAGCAAGGTTATGGATTGGCCTACCTGAAAGGGCGTAACCACTTTAGGGAGGAAAGCAGCCCTAGTACAAAGCATCACTTTGTCAGGATGTGCAGAGATGAAAGGTGGCTTTGAAGAAGGAGCTTGTAGCTAACTCTCACACTGTGCAGAAGTGATGGCCACAAGGAAGTCTGTTTTTAAGGTGAGGAGCTGAAAAGGATAATTATGAAGAGGCTCAAAAGAAGCACACCAGGAAGGTAAGGACCAGGTTCAAATCCCACTGGGGCATTATGAACTGGGTACGTGGAAACATATGGGTAAGATCTTTGAGGAATCTCACAACAATGGGAGATTTAAACATGGAGGGTTAATCAGGAAGTCTGTATAAGGCAGAGATTGCAGACAGAGAACCCTTAAGGGTGTCCAAAGCAGAGCCCTGCTGGACAAGAGAGAACAAACGAAAGAACCTCAGACAGATGGGCTGAAAGGGGATCAGCAGTTTTGTTGGTACACCATGCCACAAATGTATGCCAACAACAGGCATATACTGCTTTGGTGGAGGGATGCCTGCCAAGATAAAAACACAGACTTAGGGCGAAAGCTGTTAACTGCTGCAGGTAAATTTCCACACAAGACAGAGAATGGACAGGGTCGGGTGGGGAACCCTCACTTGCTGCTGTGACAGAAGATTCTCACGAAGAGGCAATCTGAGTGGAGGATCGATGGCCATGCTCAGAAGCTCAAGATACCATACTCTCCGTGCCCAGTCAGGAGCCACAAGAATTGCTTGAGCCTGGTCAGTCTTCATCTTTTTAGGAACTCTGGGCAGAATTGGTATTGGCAGAATGGCTTACAGGAGGCCTGAAGTCACTCAAGACAAAAAGTGCCCCCTTTGATACTCCAACACACAAAACAGCCGACATTGTGTGTTCTCTGCAGAGACAAACATTTCTAACCTAGGCTCTCCCCACTGCTGAAAGAGCCCTTCTGCTACCTCCAGATGGAGACACCATTAGTGATCGACCATGCACTGACGACCAAGTTAGTCTGCTCTGGCGTTCAGAGAGCCTGTCAGATGTTGAACAACCAGGGAAATGCTTTGACATTCCAGCCACGTCCAGAAGCAGTCAGCCTCTTGACAAAGGGTGCAAGACCCCATTCCGCCCTGCTTATTGCAGTACCTGCACCACTTTCTGTTTCAGAAGGAATCCCTTTAATGCATGCCTAAACGGTCTGAGCTCCAGAAGGTTTATTTGGAACCCAGTTCCACTAGAGACCAGATGCCTCTGATCTTCGCCTCTCCCATGTGGCCACGCCTTCCCAGGAATGACGCATCTGTCACTACTATCCGATCAGGTTAGGGGATGGGGAAGGGAGGGATCTGCCTGTGACCTAATCCTGGTTCATAGCCAGCAGAGCAGAGCTTGTGCTGTTCCCTCTGAGATCTGGACCATGTCAGAGAGACTTCCCTGATGCTGGGAGAACTGGAACTTCAGGTCCCACTGCAGACCATGCATGTGCCAGCTGTCAAGTGTGACCAGCAGGATGCAGGAGGCCATAAGGCCCAGCTTCAAAGTCATTCTCATTGAAACCCAGGATAGAGGTTGAAACATAGCTATCATAGCCGGACTACCTTGGACTCGCCGCTCGGGGGATAGGGCCGAAAGTGCACTGTCCCAACTAGCTCCGATGAAAGGGAGTGTCTGAGAGGGAGGAGGTTCGCCATAGTGTTAGGTAGCAGACGACAGCCTGGGGCGAACCAGCCTTCAACAGTTAGTCTTCGAGTAAGGGGAAGACAAACTCCTAGCCAGCTCAGATGAGCTGCATCCACCGCCATCACTTTCGTGAACACTCGAGGTTCGCTGATAAGGCCGAAGGAGACCACAGTGAACTGAAAGTGCGTGTGACCTAACACAAACCCCAAGTAACGTCTGTGGGCAGGCACAACAGGACTATGAAAATAGGCGTCCTGCAAGTCCAACCATACCATCCAGTCTCCAGGGAAGAAAGAACCTGAGACACAGTGAGCATTATGAACTTCTCCTTCCTGATGAAGGAATTGAGGGCCTGAATGTCTAGGGTAGGACCCTTGTCCTTTTTGGGGATCAAGAAGTAGTGGGAATAACAACCACAACCCACTTCTGGCACCCTTGGCCAACACCTGTAAATTTCTTGTGGAGAAGTGCCAAGTGATGCTCCATCATCCGATCATAGGATGGTGGAATGGCAGGAGGGGTTAGTCTCAAATGGGAGGGAGTAGGCCCTCAGATATTTGGAAAATCCACCTATATGTCGTGATGGACTCCAAGTGGGGCAGGTGATGGCTGATCCTGCCTCCAACTGGTACGTGATGGGATGACAGACTAGGAAGCTCAGGGGGCTTTGGTGAGGGGGGGGGGGGGGGGGGGGGGGGGGAGTTGTAGACTGGGCCGGGCCGACCGCTGGCTCTCTGAACCACAGGGACATTACATCCTACATCCTTGGCCACGCAGAGGCTGGGCAGCATGCACAGCGCGATGGCTCATGGAAAATTGACGCAGTTGGGCTCCACTTCCGTGGCCAGAAAAGGGGGGAAAAGTGGATTGAGAGAGGCAAGGAGCAGCTGCACGACCAATGGACCCAGCCGTAACTCCTTAAAGCGTTTGAGCGCTGAGTCTGCTTTGTCTCCCAAGAGACTGGTGCCATCAAAGGGCATGCCTATAAGCAATTGCTGGACATCCACCTCTGAAAAACCAGACGTCCTCAAACAAGCGTGGCACCAAAGGGAAACTGTGAACACAACCCATCTGCCCAGTGAGTTGGTGGTGTCCAGTTCACATCAAATCATGAACTTGGCTGCGTCTCTCCCTTCATCAATAGTTTGGGACAGAATGGCACAGACCTCCACCGGAACATGTGGCAGCACCTACGCAACCGTATCCCATAAAGTATGGGTGTACTGGCCCAAAAGGCATGCAGTTTTTAGGGACCGCAATGCCAGACTGAAAAAAAGAGAACAGTTTCTTCCTAAGTTGGTCCAGCCTTTTTGATTCCATGTCCAGGGGTGTGGGAGAGAATGTGCCCAAAGAGGAAGAAGCCTGAATGACTAAGCTCTCAGGCATATGGTGTTGGATCAGGAATTTAGGGTTGTTATGCACAAGCCTTTGGCGGTGGGTGGGCAATTGTCCAGTTGACAGGAGCCCCTTGACTGGGTTTAGGCCACATCCCCAGCAGGACATCAGTGAGGGCTTCATGGAAGGGGAATAGGGCTCAGTCAGGAGGTTAGTCCTGACCGCCGCTGAAGGCAGCTCAAGGCCCAGGACTTTGGATGCTCTTCACACCACCATCGAGTAGGAGCCTCCCTTCTCCATAGCCACGGTAGGGGAAGAAAGCATGCCAGAGTCAGGGGAGGTGCCCAACCCACTGGCTTCACCCCATTCTTCAACCCAATCTAGATAAGTGTCATCAGGCTGGTGTTCTAGAGGGTCCAGCGACCCCTCCATACTCCCACTGTACCCATAGGTATATGGGTCAGGATCCAACCTGGGGAGAAATGTCCCCAAAGTCAGAATCAGCATCGGGTGACGACGTTCCTGCTCCAGGTTGGAGTAGGGAATGGAGTTTGGGATAGACGTTGATTATGACCTAAACCATGTTAATTTTTCACCCCAGCCCGTAACACAATATCCAAGCTAGCATTAAGAGGAAAGACTCCATGCACACAATACAACAGGCATATCTTTTGAGCACACATTAAGCACCGGAGAGGCTCTTTGTACTACTAACAGATAGAAAAGTTTCTGCCTCCCCAACTAAATAGCAATCAATTTATCAATAGCTTAAGTATGAAAGGCAGAGTAGACCTTCCAATATTTTAACTGGTGACCAGAATGTTTAATATCTATCCCTCCAGGGGATGGTTCTTCATTGAGACACCAGAGGTGATAGCCAAACAAAAGATCAAAGTAACAACTGTATACATCATTCTCAGCTTCAACCACTGCTTTACCATTCTGCCTTGGGCCTCAGTACCAGGGAGTTAATTCTGTGACTAAAACAGACAAAAACCTACAGAGATGACCTACACAAAGAGCATGTTCTGTTGACAGTTTTGATTGTGGTCTCGTTGTCCTAGGATCACCATACAGTGAGTTATGGGCACAAATGTTTTGCAGGACATTCTTTCTGCAGAGCATTATGGGAAGAGTTTCCGAGTGCACTGAATATTGTAGTATCTTGACTAAAATGCTCAGAACAGTCCTTAGAGGGCGCCACAGTGAAAATAGCAATTGTAAGAAACATGGTCATAGAGCCAGCTCCTACAGAGCATAACCACATGAAAATAGAATGGCAGAAAGTAATGCAGTGTAACCATATATGTAACCCTTAAAGGGCGTAATCCCTTACACATTTTCAGGCCTAGGAGACCTACTGCAATAATATTACAAACAAGATCTTTAAAAACACAAACTACTCCCAGCCGTGACACAAAAGTTCCAGCCATGAGAGCTTAAAAAGACACTGAATGGTGTGAGAGGATACGATTTTGCCACCTCCCACCCCCCAAACCTAATGAGGGGACCCAAGTCGACCTACACAGATAGAGCGTGTCGTGCTCAACGTTTCGATTGTGGTTCCATTGCCCTTAGACCACAAGACGGTGAATTATGGTCAAAAATGTTTTGTAAAAACAAATACCCTGCAAAGCATTATGGAGCAAGTTTCCAGAGTGCAGGGAATATTGTAGTATCCGTTCTCCCACCATGCCGGGAGAGCCGCGTTAAGTATGTGTGTGGTTTTTTTTCTGTCTACAACGCACCCATTTGTATATTTTCCATCTGCTAAACTTGTAGTTAAGTGGTACTCAAGTAAAGCGCGCCTCCGACGAGTTTGCACTACATGTAACTTAAAAAAATAAATAAAAAGAACCCTCCCTCCAGCTTGCAGCCGTTGGGCGCAGACACCACAAAGAAACAGCAGCATGCCCAAAAACAAAAAAGAGGAAGAAACAAAGACAGAGCATAAAGCAGAGAGGCAAAAGAAAGAAATATTGCACCACATATGACCTTTTGTGCAATAATCCATGTAACATGGTCAGTATCCAAGTCGGTAACAAAACAGTCTCAAGGCAGGACAAACAAAGTATTTACCTACAAAATTAAGGGAATTTTGAAAGACAGGTCAATGGACGAATTAAAGTGATCGGTGTGAGATGGGTGTGGTGAAAGCCCACAGAAGTAGATTACATGTCGTGAGACCGCGCACGCGAGCTGCACAGGCTTGACCTAAAAAGTAGGCTTATGATCACACTGAACCCTCAATAGCAGGTACCTTCTCCAGCTCTTTCCAACACTTACTTGTTGATGGACTACCTCATCGCACAAGCACGGAATGAAATTATTTGCAGACAGAAAGAAACTATTGTGGGAGAACAGAAAGGGAAGATAACACCATTGGATCACCTTTCTATGGCAATCAATTCAAGGTTGTGACATTCGTTTTAACGAACCAACCTCATTGTGAAATCTACCCCGTTTTAACAACATCAGAACTGTACAGCACCTGCAAATACTACAGAAGTAATTAGAAGCTCCTGTAAGTCACACAATGGTCCATGTTGTAACACCTTGATCTTTAGAGTTTGCTTCCTTGGGGTTTCATTGTTTTTTATAGTAAAGTAGGGAGTCATTTGTTCGGCAGCTTCTCACTGCTTAGATATGGAGTCTTGAGTTCGGCAGATGAGAATATTGAGGTCTGTGATATTCTCAGGAGTGTCGCCTGGTTTGCTGGTTCTTAATAGTTGCCTTTAATCAGCTTCTCTCAGTCATCTTGCCCTAAATTCTTCCTTGCCTTGACCCAGTATCTTTCTTGAGTTCCTAACACCCCGACCATTAATATGCAAAAGCGGTAAATAAATACATTGTTTAGATATAAAAGATTCAGAACTAAAGATTGTAACAACAGACTCCAACTTTGCTATAGACCAATAGAAAGAAGCACAACCTAACAAATGGAAAATATGATACACGATTGAAAGAGATACAACTTTTTTTTTTACAACAGTTTCTTTCAGATTTAAAGATGTATTAAGTTAATGTATAGTGGAGAGACCCAAGGAAAGAGCCAGATTAAATCTGAATGTTTTTTCGATTTTTTTGTTTGTTTTAATTTCCTCTTCCATACGTTTCAAGACTCATTTTGAGAACTGTTCCTTTCTTTAATTTTACAGATAGTGTTTTATTTATATGCTGTGCATTTAAGTAACGATTGTCAAAATGTAGGGTGAAGTGTCGATCCTTCAACAGTAAAATTTTAGACTAGGTTTAGCCGAGCAGACCAGGTTTTTAATGTCAAATCAAACCTGCTTCTGTTGGCAGCGCAAAGCCAAAAACATGCAGAAAGTAGGAGCTAAAAACCGCTCAACTTACAGAACCAAGCGGGAAAAGAAAGGGAGAGAAATAAAGAAAACACAGAAAAATGATAGTGCCTGGCTTAAAGCAGATGAGTCGTCTCCAAAGGAGCGGCCACAGCATTCTGCAGATTAATTTAAGCAGATCACTGCCCTGTGCCGAAGGAAGCAGTTTCCTCCCTTGTGAGTTTACCAGTACTACAGTAATTGAGACCATATGAAAGGAGGGTGTAGTCACTTCCCAGCAGCAAAGCCAGAGGAATCTCAGCTGTAGGACACAAGAGCCGAAATTGAAGTCTTGAAGCAGCACACAGGGATGGTACCTCGTTTACCAGAGGATAAATGGACAAAGTCTTGGAGATCCCATAGACCAGTGGTTCCCAACCTTCGGACTTCCGTGAACCCCCACTTTATCATTACTGGAACCCGGGGACCCGAACTGAATTATTATTGGAATGATGGGACACCCCCCAGAGAGTCATTACTGAAAGCTAAGGACGTAATCTGATAATATTATTTAATTTTCTAAGCAATCGCGGACCTCCTGAGGAGGCATCATGGACCCCCAGGGGTCACCGGACCACAGGGTGGGAACCACTTCCGTACAGCACCAGCCTTCCAGAACTCTGGGCCAAGTTAAAGCCTGTTTAAGAGGTTAGGCAGCAAATGACAGTTACCAGATTACGAACCGCCCCTGTCCCCCCCAAAAGAAGTAGAACTTAAATGTCCAAATGTTGTTTGGGAGCAACAGAGGAGTGGGTGGCGAGTGAAGAGAAGCACTACATCATGGCAGGGTACTTAACAGGTCAGGGGTAGCAGCATGCAAATAGATTAAGAAAACAACTGCACGCTCATGGACTGCTAATGAAAAAGAAAAAGAAATTGTTCCCTAATTATGACAGGGATGTGGAATTCCTATCGCCCGGGACATCTTGTTTGGGGTCAAGGGCAACAAGTTTTTCTGTTTACTTTGTCCTTGGGACAAGTAGGCCCAACCCCCTGCAGCACAAACCCTTTGGCTGCCTGTTTACAGAGAGTTGAACTCTCTGCAGTTGAGGTAATGTGTTTCCAAAAGATAATGCTGTTCGAACTTGTATTTATGGTTCATTATTTGAAAGCCTTCATTATTAGGGTGCGTGCTGTAAATAAATGTTTTAAGGTCACACTTCACTACTGACGTTCCAGTACAAAAAAAAAAAAAAACGTGTACACACATGTTTGAAAAGTTTAGGCTAAGAGGCTAAGTATAATGCTCCGAGAATGCTCTCTGATTATATGCAAATGAAGTGTCATTTAGTAAAATGTGTTGATGCATGCTAGTATTTCCCAAAAATATTTCTAATGGAAAATCAATGTAACCATTTTCAACACGATTATGGGAAGCATGAAAATATACAAACACTGACAAAGCCAACTGATCTGATATTTTTATAAGTCTTTTAGTTTCATCAATGCGTGTCTTGTTTTGACATGGCTTTTGTAACACTTTATTGTTGTGGGAGCTACCAGGAACCTCAACATTGTAACAAACATTGGCAAAACCCCCCCAAAACGTTTTTGAACTCTTAAAGCACACGTTGCCACCAGCGGCATAACAAAGGCCCCGCAGCCGCCCTCCAGGGGGCCCCGTCAGCACAGCACCTGCCCTGAGTGAGTCTGGAGAGGGGGCTCCTCCATGTTCTTTGCAAAGGGGCACCCTCCAGTTTCATTACGTCACTGATTGCCACTGTAGTTCCTGACACTGAACAAAACTACTTTGTGTGGCAATATGCTCCTTGTGGAAGAGCAGAATGCGATCACTCACAGTAAAGCCAGCCGAGAGAGAGAGAAATAGAAGTTTAATAAAAACAAAATGTCTTTGTTAACACCAGACCTAATTTGGGACCAAGACCCACATGTAGGTAGCTTTTTGCATGTTGCAAACAGCGACTTTCGCTGTTTGCGACGTGCAAAAAGCACATTGCGATGCACAAACCCAGTTTTGCGATTCAGTAACCTGGTTACCGAATCACAAAACGGGTTTGCGACTCGCAATTAGTAAGGGGTGTTCCCTTCCTAATTGCAACTCGCAGTGCAATGTAGGATTGTTTTGTGACCGAGAACGCGGGCGCAAACCAATCGCAGTTTGCACCCATTTCAAATGGGTGCTAACACTTTCGCAAAAGGGAAGGGATCCCCATGGGACCCCTTTCCTATTGTGAATGTCACTGTAAACATTTTTTCAGAGCAAGCAGTGGTCCTGCGGACCACTGCCTGCTCTGAAAAAATGAAACGAAAACGTTTCATTTTTCGTTTTTGTTATGCATCTCGTTTTCCTTTAAGGAAAACGGGCTGCATTACAAAAAAAAACAAAAAAAACTGCTTTATTGAAAAGCAGTCACAGACATGGTGGTCTGCTGTCTCCAGCAGGCCACCATTCGTGAGGGGGTCGCAAATTGCGACCCACCTCATGATTATTCATGATGTGGGCATTTGCGAAGCCCTTGCAAATCACAGATGGTGTCAAGGACACCATCCTACATTCGGATTTGCGACTCACAATTTGCAGGTCACAAATCTGAACCTACCTACTTGTGGCCCCAAATTCTTAAAGAAAGTCACAAAAGTGCACCCATGGTATATGTCGTACCCCTATAAAATATTTGTGAACTGTATTTTAGCGTGGGTAAATACGATGTGTAGATTTGCTCATGTGAAAATCTATTGAGCATTTGCAAGTTCATTTTCCCTCCAGCCACTTTCTTCCCAACCCTGGAAGAAGTTCTAATTCTGCCATGGTCAGGAGTAAATGTCCAACCTTTCTTATTATGGGAAAATATTAGAGAGAAGCTGGTAAAAATCCTTAAAACATGCAGGTTAGTAGGTTTGCAGACTCAAAGGCATTCCAGCCCTGGAACTATTGCTTACTGCTTCCTCCAGCCCAATATGCAGATCTGCAGAAAGGTGGCAAAATAAGGAAATTGCTACAGTAGGGATTGAAACTCCAAGTATTCAAGCCCTACTATGGTAGTAGCCCTGGCATAATCAGAGAGGCTATTAATTGCTGCCATAATTTGTCGCCACACTACATGGCACCAAAGGGACAAGTAGATCTTTTTACAGGACAAGTAAATTTGAGAAGCAACCTGTCCCCTGGACAAGTAGATATTTTAATAAATTCCACACCCCTGTTATGAGCAGGGGCTAGATACAAGTCAGCCAATCAAAAGCATGGCATAGAGTCTATGCTCCAAGGGAAGTTCGAAAACGAAAGGATGGCAAGTTATCAGATAAAAAAAACAAGCAAATGAGAGAGTGACAATCAAGCCAACCAATGGCAGCCTCTAAGCTCACTAAGTTTTTGGGGAGGTCCACTAGGTCTTTTGCAAACAGACATCTGAAAACAAACAATCTGCTAGACGAGATATATGAAGACAAGATGGAATTTATGACTAAGTCCTATAGTGAAGAGTGAGACGGTTATAAAGAACAGACGTTAAACTTAGTTGTTCACAACAACAGGGAAAATAAATAAAAATAATTTAAAAATAAACATTCCTACAGAGAGTTGGCTCTCGCAGGTGTGTGAACTGGACCTGGCCTTCAACTGTCAAACACATTGGGAGCATCTGCCTATACTGGGTAACCATGATCTTTAAGCTCTTAAAAGTCTGCTGCCACACCACAACAAGACTTGCAACCTTGGGAAATGCATGGGCACTGGAAGTCCCTACCACAAACCTCGACAAAATCTGGACATTTCCACCTGCGCAGCCGCTAGTTCTGCATGATGTCACAATTTAAAACGCAAGGACTGGAGGGTGGCATCACAGCAGGAGACATGCGCTACTATGGCACTGGTGACATCAGTTTCCCTTTAACTGCTGTTCCAACAAGCTCAGTCTTAGCAGTCAGAATATACATTAAAAAATATAGAAAACAAGCCTTGCAGGCAAACAACATACTTAGGATAAAAGATTACTCTTAGAAAGAAGGAGGCAGGGCAGTATGGGATCTGTGGGGAGCGGAACCATCCATCAGAGAGAACGTTACCAAAGGTAAGTAGTTTGCTCTTCTAATAGATGGATAGTTCTCAGATTCCTTATGAGAAGTCCCCTTTCTTGTGTGGATGCTGGCCCAGCCACAGGAGATAAGAAAAGATTTTGAATAGATTTGCCCAAGTTAGCGGATCTATCTAGGAGTCTGAATCAGTCACTAGGGGTCTGGGTGTGCCACAAACTCTGAAAGAGGTTCCTACATTTGACCCCTCTCAAGTTCACTTATGTACCCCAGTAAAAAGCATAGCATGCAGCATGGGCATCCCTGGTTTCTGAGGAGGGGGGCTGCTCCTGGATTATTAAAGCCCAGGAGGACCAACTGAGATGGAGTTTATTGGGTTTGTTGGACACTGCATGCACCGCATTGTCCACCGCCGTTTCTTGATTATGGCAAAATGCAGCCCCACGACGAAAGGGAATCCTGTTTTGCCGTGAGGCATTGGATGGGCCCAGAGGGTGGATGGGCAAAAAGTCTCGGCTGAGGCCGTGGTTAAGACTGGGGAAGGATGGTGGGGGGGTTCAAAAGTGCGTAGCAGAGGACAAGCTACTCCAAAAGAAATTCTGCCCGGGTGAAAGCTGTGAAATGCCTTATTGTGCAACCTCGAGAGCCAGGGAAACCTCACACTTAGGGACAGAAAAGAACCGCAGAACAAGGGCAGAGGGCGTCCGTGTTTGCGTCACTTTAAAAGAGTCAGCTATTCCCGAGGATTGTTGTAGGAAACGGGACACCGCATCAGCTCCAGGCCGAATGAAAGGCTGTCAAGTGATGTGACCCGGCCCCACGCTGCGGACGGGGAGGGGGCCGAGGCGTACATCGGGGAGCGGCCGGGACCTGGATTCGTGAAAGCTGGCCTGTAGGAGACAGCCGGGACCTGGAGTGGTGGGAGCTGGACGGGGGCACAGGGCTGCCTGGCATGGAGTAGGCAGCCGGGACCTGGAGTGGTGAGAGCTGGACGGGGCCACAGGGCTGCCTGGCATGGAGTAGGCAGCCGGGACCTGGAGTGGTGGGAGCTGGACGGGGGCACAGGGCTGCCTGGCATGGAGTAGGCAGACGGGACCTGGAGTGGTGAGAGCTGGACGGGGCCACAGGGCTGCCTGGCATGGAGTAGGCGACCTGGACGGGGCCACAGGGCTGCCTGGCATGGAGTAGGCAGCCGGGACCTGGAGTGGTGGGAGCTGGACGGGGGCACAGGGCTGCCTGGCATGGAGTAGGCAGACGGGACCTGGAGTGGTGAAAGCTGGACGGGGCCACAGGGCTGCCTGGCATGGAGTAGGCAGCCGGGACCTGGAGTGGTGGGAGCTGGACGGGGGCACAGGGCTGCCTGGCATGGAGTAGGCAGACGGGACCTGGACGGGGCCACAGGGCTGCCTGGCATGGAGTAGGCAGCCGGGACCTGGAGTGGTGGGAGCTGGCCTGGCAGAGGCCGCAGCGGGGCCTGGAGGGGTGAATGCTGGACGGGGGGGGAATAGGGCTGGCTAACCTGGAGTAGGCAGCCGGACCTGGAGGGGCGAGAGCTGGTCTGGCAGAGGCCGCAGCCGGCCCACTGAGACCTGAAAAATAATGTCCGAGCTGCCGAGCCTTGAAACTGGTCCAGACAAAAGTCTTGAAACTAATCCCAGCCGACAACGTTGAAAAAGCAAGACGTGGGCCGCATTCAGCCCAGAGCCCAGACTCCCGGCCACGCACAAGAGCATGGAGGGAGAGGAAGTACACTACCCGAGGGGAGCCCGGCAGCCTGCGGACGCTCAGAAACACAAGGTGTCTTTCTGCCCTCAAGAGTATGCGAGAGGGCAGGGTAAGAGGACAAGAGAGTGCGAAGCAGGGACTTTCTGAAAAGTACAGAAAGGAAGGTTAAAATATGGATTTATTAACGAAAAACAGCACCGAAGTGTACGGTTCAGAAATATTCCAACAATCTGGCAGCAATTACACAACTGGAACTGGTTGAGACGATTCCCACAGGTCATAATGTAAACACCCCAATTCCAGATGCAGGGCATCTGATGCAAACTGAGCAAATGTACTGGTATCAACTACACAACTATGGGACTACCCACCCAAACAATGTTTATTGCAGAAATCTTACCTGCAAATATCAACAATGGGGCAGATTCACAAAGGCGTGGATTTGGGGATTGGGGGTCAACATGGCAGAAAAGATGCCCATCGATGCCGGGCTGTAACTCTGATGGACAGGCAATTCTTTCAGTCACTGGACCGTCATGACCGAGCTCCCTTGGTCACCAGCATCCGTCCCAGCTCCTATACCAATGGAAGCTGGTTGAATAAGTCAAAGTAGCAAAGCATTAAATCACTAAAGAGATCCCTGACCATCCTACTGCGGAGATGTTGTTTCAGAATATTTGCCATTATCTTTTCAGTATATAACTAGCGTATTTTTCAACACATTTGCTTCAAAGGAGTGTCACTAAGGCCCGGCATCATAAAAGCAGTAGGTATTGCATGCTAGGGAATCAGATCTTGGTGTGTGGCCCAAGTACAGTCTTGATTTCCGCATTCAAAGTTCAGTTAAAATACAGCACGTTTGGATAGAGACTGCAATATGACGGGGCCTGCAGCATCATCAAATCACATTAGCCCTGCTCATGCCCCACCAGTTACAGTGCAATGGTGCATGGGGTTATCGATGAAAGGGTTCATGCAGTTTTGTGAACTACTAATTTAAACTCCAGACCAAGCTAGGCTGGTTCATCACTGGCACGCGCATCCCTGTTTTCCTATCTCTACTAAGCTTTCAGACAGACCCTGCAATGTCAGGCATGGAGCAGAAAGCCACGGGTGTTAACAGGGCAGCCCAGGCCTTAAACCAGTACTTCACCACAAACCATACTTCTACGGCATTTGTCACAATTGTCATGAAGCAAAAATGCCCAAGGCAGAGCCAAGAGCCATGCCAGATGTTTCTTCGGTCACCAATCTGTTACATTAACACTCAAGGCTCGTAAAGTGATCAAATTACAAAAAAAAAAAAAAAAAAAAAAAAAAAAAAAAAAAAAAGAAGTAATCAGGAATATTGTCCCCCAGGAACTACGATGTGCCATCCATGCCCTGAGGCTTTTGAGTGCCTTTAAGTCATCACAAACTACATATTGTTTTCAGTGACAGCAATGTAACAGTCTTAACCAGAGCTCCCATCTACTAGCCTAACCCAATGAATCTAAACTTTAAAAAATACTCTTCCATGCTGTGCATTCCAACATCGTAATTCAATATTTTCTCCGGAATTATGACAATGTCCCCTGCAGCCACCACGGACTTCAGACTCCCAGTGAGGCTACAACTTCCAACTGTGCAACTTAACTGACATTACATGGCACTATGCTTTTTGTCTGCGAAAGCTCAATGGGTGAACATTTACCCTGCTTTTCTATTGAGTTTTTTCCCCATGTCCAGAGTTCCCAGATGGAATAGGTTTTCTAATGTTATTTCTCGCAGAAGAGCTGCTGCAGGAGTTAAGACTATCAGTTCACAAAGAGCATTCAGATCAAGGACCAGTTACGTCTTGTAATTAGTCAACCAGGTGTCGGACACTTCTTACCACAGCAAGTGGCTGAGATCCTGGAGAGACCGTGTTATAAATCGGAGTAAACATCGGATATTGGGCCCAATTTCCACACGTCACCAGCTCATGTTGTGCCTGGCATAAGTCAGCTTTCAAGGAGTACTCTACGTGTTCCCCATAATTTCAAAGTGCACGAGTGGTGTTGGGCTGGATTTAAAAAGCAGATCCACTACTTTGCTGACAACACAGGTTGCTAGTTTTTGACCGGCACCAGAAATTATGCAAACAATAAAAAAAACAAGCATTTGCAAAGCAATAGGTCTTCCATTTGCTTAAATTAGAGCCACTGGTGGTGTAAATTCATAACCGGACTTTTCTTGCCACATAAATTGGTCAACCATGCCTCATAATTTGGCCTTTTCCTGCAACATAACTCCTGTCGCCCTGCATTTAAATAAAGCACTTCGATTTACCACCACCTTTATCTGCAGACAAAAATGAAAATGTTACCATTTAGTATTCCAATTTAAATCTGCAATGCTAATTCCAATAGAGAACCACTTTCACTACCCCACCATAAGAGTTGCTGGCTGGCTAACAGAATACACCCCCCCCCCAACACAAAAAAAAAAGGCACACGACAGCCACGGAGGAGTAATAAGAGAAATAAACTAGAAGGGTCTCCCAACATATCACGAGTGTTCAAACAGTCAATGTAATGAGGATGTTCAGTTGGCCTGAATCATGGTCATAATTGCAATAAGGCGAGATTAATAAAACATATACAATTATGATGTAAATCCAATAAAAACCTCTATCAGAAATAATCTTTTGGCATTAGACGGTTAGCCCCGAGAAGAAATGCCCACATGACAAGAGAATTGAAGAACGTAATGCAGAGTAACCATATATTTAGCCTCTAGAGCAGTGGTCTCCAAATTTTTCGATGCTGCGCTCCCCAGTTAAAAAATAAAAATCACTGCCCCCCTCCCCTTCAGAATTTTTCACAATTAGTTTATAAAGGTGGCAATGTTTAAATATGTCTAGACATATTTAAACATTGCAGTTAACTACTGTTAACTTTTTAAAGATGCAATAACATGCTTCTGCTTAAACCAAAAGCCCCGTTATGTAAATAATGCTTCTTTTGGCCAGAGCCTGCCACCACCCCCTTCTGGGATCACCTGATGGCCCTCTAGGGGGGCCGCCCCCCCCCCCCCCCGGTTTGAAGACCTCTGCTCTAGCGGGAGTTGTGCATTACACATTTTGAAGGCTATCAGGCCTAATGCAATGATATAATAATAATAAACAAGGCCATTAAAACAAAATTACTGCAAGCTGCAAAACAAAAAGTTCCATGGTGGGAGGGGTTATTATTTTGGGGTCCCCACTAACCTAGTGTGGGGACACAGATGATGTTGACAGACAGCACATAGTGCTGAATGTTTTAAAGGTGGCCCCCTTTTCTTAGGACCACCACACAGTGAAATATGGGAAAAAAAAGTTTTGTAAAAGGAATGCCCCGCAAAGCATTATGGAGCGAGCGTCGGAGTGCAACGAATATTGTAGTATCTTGACAGTAATGCTCAGAACAGCCCCTAGAGGAAGAAACAAGGTAATGTAACCATATAGTTGCATGCTCCTAGAGGGCATAACCGCATGAAAAGAAAATGGCAGAAAGTAATGCAGTGTAACCAAATATTTAGCCCCTAGAGGGCGTAGCCCCTTACACATTTTCTGAGCTAACAGGCCTATTGCAATGATATTACAAACAAGACCCTTAAAACACAAACTACTCTCAGCTCTAAAGTAAAAGTTCCAGCCATAAGAGTTGAAAGAGACACAATAATAGGAGGGATTATTAATCTGGGTCCCCACTAACCTAGTGTGGGGACCCAGAGATGATGTAGACAGACTGAACAAGTTTTCATGACTGTTTTGGTGGTGGTACCACTGTCCTAGGGCCACCACAGACTGATTTGTGAGCAAAAATGTTTTCTTAAACATAATGGCCTGCAAAGCATTATGGGTCAAGTTTCCAAAGAGCAGTGAAAATTGTAATATCGGCTCTCCTACTGTGTCGGAAGAGCCTCTTTGAGAATGTTTTTTTTTTTTTAGTTTTTTTTTTTACATAAAGCATTTATCGATTACAAGTGTTTTTGTAAAAGCGAGAGCCAAAATAAATGACTGATTAGGTAACAGTATGAACAACGTGACCAGCGCGTCAATACTACCGACTGAGTTTGCGCTGGTCTGTGCTGTCAGCACCATGGAGCACGAAGGGGACAGACCAAAGAAAAAAAATAGTTTGCTGATGCTTAAGTATATAAGCAATTGTGCAATAGTCGATTTAAAAGGGCCAGTCTGCAAGGCGGTAACAAAACTGCCCCAGCGAGGGGCAAATGTAAAGCATTCACCAATGACATCGAGAGATTTTTTAAAGACAAGCTGGCAAACGAGCTAAAGTGATGGGCATGTTTAAAAGCCCACAGAACACATACATCAGGTCAAAAAGCTATCGCCCTCGACCTTAAAATAAATAAAATAAAAAAAAAACACACTCACAACTGTAAAATGTTTACACTAACAAACCGAATACGAGATGAGGAGGTCCACGGGGCAGTCCAGTTCACCAGTGGCATACCAGTCCTGGTACACAGCACATGTTTCCGAGAACAACCACATGAAGAGCTAAGAATGGTCTGGTTGGGCCTGAGAGCCATTGTTGTGCAGTTGAGAAGTAAACGGAAATCCTGCAAGCCAAAATGTGACAGCTAAGGACTTTCCACAATGTAGATGAAAGTTACAGGTGTAGGCAGAACAAGCTGAAAATTCAAACAGCGTTGAGTTCTTCCTTGCCATTTAGGGATTTTCAGTTTTTCGCCCCTCTAGCAATCTTTCAGACCCAAAAGATGACAGAGGACCCTGCCTGAAGAATATACCTTTGCAGATCAATAAATTCCCCAAGTACCAATGAATCGGCCTTCTACAAGAAGAAAAGCCCTGTCCTACTTTTAGTTACATTAGCACTACTACAAAGCCTACTGTCTTGCAAGATCTAATCCACTGCTTCAAGTCTGATGACACTACCTTTCAGATATTTTTAACACCCAGAAATGCCTGCCAAATCTAGCAGACTAGAATCAGTGACAAACAATCTTAAAATATCTGCATTGCAGCATTGTGTTTGCTATGCCTTTCAAAAGAACAGTTAAGTTTTCTTTGTAATTCGAGGTGCAAAGATGCCAGCAGCTACAGATTCACTCCATACTTAAATGCAGGCAAAACTTATTAACGCCTGCTAAATTTAAATATGAGTTTGGTGGCAAACTAAGTGACTACGCCAACCCCAATCTTCTGAGTGTCTCAACTGCTCAAGGTTTACTTAAGCCAGAATCCTTATCTTGTATAGTTATGTTCCAACAATACTAGCTCTGCTCTTCTTAAATGCACAACTGCCACTGGATCCTCAAGTTCAGTAACATGAATGAAATATACAGGAGGGGTTGCAAACCAAATAACTATATTTCTCCCAATCATACTGACTACATACAGGTCTAACACCAATGCTGTTTTTATACAGCGGCATCAGCCCTAAACCCTACATTTTCAACTCCTCAATGTCCCTTGTACTATGCACCCAAGTCCTAACCTAACTGCTACCATATGACTGGCCTAAAACCATTCAATGTCAGACTTGCTGTGGCAACATCCTCCTGCTAAAAACAACTTAAGTAAATGCATAGGTCTTAAGTCAACTGTCACCTGCCTCCATGTCCAATACTTTCACCTCTTCATCAGATTTCTTCTTGACCTCGCTTAAAAGACTAGTGCAAAATGCATCCAAATATGGCTTGAAAACACAGAACGCAAACACACTAACTGAATTACCTCTGCTCTGATATCCTCAACCTCTGCAGCTTTCAACACAGTGATCGCTACACCACGATTGGTATGCTCCACTTCTCCGGTCATTAAGTGGTCTCAAACTATTCACCTTTTAGTAAGCTCACCTCTGCTCTCGTTATGGCACTTATCTCTCTCCACAACTACATGTGGGCTTGGTCACAGGCCTCTGCAATGACATATTTCGCATCAGCTTCTCATAACCTTCTGCACCAGCAGCAATCAAATCCATCTCATTCCTAAAGACCTCCTACCCTCTTCATACGCACACTTCTGAATGACTTTATGGACACCTCACACATGGATGGCTTTTTCAGTCCCTTAGGCACAGACTTAACTAGAACCTGAGTTACATACATTGCTTTACTTACTCCTTAGCCCTGACCACGTCATATCCCCTTTACTATGGAGATGCTTTTACTTTTCCCAAAAGTTAGAAATTAAGAAACAACAACAGGGTGCGATTTCAATCTTATGTCCAGTATTGCCACAGCAGCCAGATGTCAGCTGCTGAACAACCACAAAAAGTACTCTCTCCTATTGCATACAACAGAAAAAACATTCACCGCCAACCTCGTCATAAGCAAAATGCAACATTCTCTTAGTCGGCCAACTAGTCCAGGCCATCGGCCACCAACCATTTAGCCTATGCCAGGCTTCTTCAACGAGTCACATGCAAGTTATTGGTAGCTTTCCAGCTACCTGTAAGTAGCGCTCCTTTCTGCAGACATGCCTACTAAATTAGAAGCTTTTTGCTTGGTTTAATTAATATACATATAGCAAAACTGAGAATGTACAGTCAATAAAAAAATGTTTTTATTTACAAAACTCATTATCTGATATTTAGATAAAAATGGTTGAATTTCTAGAATGTATTTCAAGATGATGTTTGAGTATGAAATCAGGTGGAGCTGGAGAAACATTTCAAATATATTATCTTGGTGCCAGAAGCAGAGTTTTTTTTTTTTTAGCATTACTGCTTGCAACCACGCACGATTCACTCAGCAGTCAGTTTTCATACGACGGCCACTATTGTAATCTCGTCTGATGTACACACATTCCAATACTGATATAAGGAGCTCTTGAGTTTCATCAAACGTAAGTATATCTTATGACAGTAAAGGTTGGAGAGCCCTGTCCTATGCCCTCTAAATTCCATTTACTGCAACTGCTTAATGAAACAAGTTGTGAGCCTTTTATCTGTAAACTCAATTGGTCTGTTTCTACCCTCAAAAACGTAATGCCCCCATTAACACATACTTGTTCCCATGGGTGTGGAATTCATATAGCCCAACACCCAGGACATACTGATTGGGGTCAAGGACAAGTTTTCATTTTCATTTGGTTCTTGAGACAAGAAGGCCCAACGCCCTGCAGCACCAACTCTCTGGCTGCCAGCTTACATTACCCCATTATGGAGCAGGAAAGGGAATTGCCTGCAGTTGAAGTAATATTTGTATCCATATGTTAAATCTGTTCGAACCTGTACTTATGGTTCATTAATGCAAAGCCTTTACTATTAGGGTGAGCAGTCTGAATAAGTGTTGTAAGCTTGGACTGCACTACTGAGAGTAGTTTCTGAGAGAAAAAAGAAGAGATAAGAAGTGTATACATGCTTGCAAAGTTTAATATTATGAGGATTCGTATAATGCCCTGATTAGATGCAAATATTTGCAGAAGCCTGAAAGCAAGATTGCTTTCAAAATGAAATGTTCCCAAAAGAAGAAACTAGGAGAAAAATGTTTTGCTAAGTTACAGTGAAATTTTTGCTACCATTTCTTTGAAGCATCATTTAGTAAAATGTGTTGATGCTAGTATTCCTAAAGTAGGTTCAAAATGGAAAACCAGATTAAACATTTTCAAGATGATTATGGGAATAGTGAAAATAAACGAGCATTGGCAAAGTCAATAGGTCCAACATTGGTGGTCAGTTTTTTGGTTTTGTTAATGCAGATCTTATCTTACCATGTTTTTATATAAATTGTTTTGGTTGTGAAGCTGCTGGCCCCTCACCATTGTAACAAACATTTGCAAAAAACAAGAATATTTTCTGGTCTCAAAAACAACAAAGTGCTACAGTAGTTCCAGGCACTGTACAAAACTACTTTGTGCATTAATATGCTCCTTGTGAAAAAGCAGATTGCTATCACTCAGTGAAGGCAGTCGACAGATGGATAGGGAGAGCGAGATAGAACTTTAATGAAAAAATAAAAAGTCTTGGTTAATGCCAGACCTAATTAGGGGTCCAAATCTTAAATAAAGTCACAAAAAGTGTACCACATGCTATCTTTTTTCCAACACACTCTGTATTCTGCCTAACCTATTTCGCTTCACTATGGCTTCCCAAGTCCATTTGTCCTGAAAAACAGGAATACTTCTTTACCCCAATACCTCCAGTATTGTGAATGCAATGGCTCATCTCCCTGGGGACCTATGTATTGTACAGTCACGGGCTCATTCTCCCTGCCCTTCCTTGTATTTTGTCTCCACATACTCGATTTCCTTAGGCATTATGCATCCAAATACTTATGCTCCCTTGCATTGAGACCCCACAGGCTTCTGCTCCTTGGTTCTACATGTACTGTGTCCCAAATAACCGTTCTCCCTAGTGTCCCTCCATTTTGTGCCTCCAAAGACTTCACATACCTGATGCACCCTCAGTATATCGCCTACAATTAATCATTCTCCTTAATTCTCTAAGTTTTTTGCCTATACATGCTCCTTCGATGGTTTACCTCTGTACTGTCCCTCCACATGCTCCTTCTATACTATTAAGTTGGACTGTGCCTCCAAAAACAACTTTTTGGCCTCCAAAAACAACTTTTTGGCCTCCACAGGCTCTTTTTCCCTGGTGTCCCCTGTATTGTACCTCTGAACCCTTTCTCCTAGGTGCTCACCCTGTACTAAGCCTCCACGGGCCCTTTCATTCTGGTGTCCCCTGTATTGTGCCTCCAACTCCCTGATGCGCCCCCCGAGTTCGTTTTGCTTGACTAGTGTGCTTCTCTCTGGGCTCTAACTTTCCTCTTCTGCCCTTTGTCCGCTATGACGTGTCTTAGTTGGGAGGGGGGTCATCACTCTACGGCATCCCCTCAGTCCCCAGTGAGCCCCTCCACAGCGTAGGCTCCCCACACCGGGCGCCCCTCCCCAGGCTCCTCACCCGAAGTCCTGGTCCATGGACTTGAAGAAGTACTTGCAGTTGGGCCGGTGCAGCACGCCCTTGAAGTCGCGCAGGGTGATGCGCTCGGCCGGCACCGGGATCTTCACCAGGTACGGGGTCTCCTCCTCGTCCAGGTGGTAGATCACCTTGGTCTCCCCGGCGGCGGGGGCGGCCATGGTGGAGCCTTGGGGTGCAGCCAGAGGGGGCTCGGCTGAGGGACCTGGGGGCCCCGGGCACTTCCAGGGGGTCCAGCGGCGTCAGTGCGCAGGCGCCGCGGCGCGCGGGAGGGGATGCGGTTAGCACAGGGTGCGCTCGGAGCGGTAAGGGGCGTGGCTCCCCGGCGCTCGAGGAAACAAAAGAGGGGGGGGGGGGGGGGGGTGGTTGTGCCTCGCGCCGTTAAAGGCTATGGCTTGCGCTCGCGGAGTGGAACGCGGGAGGGGGCGGGGCTTAGAGTCGGAGTTTCGTTCGTTCTCTTGCTCTAACTTCTGCTCCTTCTTTCTCACACTCTATCGCCCCCTCCCCTGCTCGGCGTGGCGGGCGTCTGACGTCAGCTCGCACGGAGGAACGCGACGCGGCGACCACCCGACGCACGCTCGTATCAGACGGGAAAACATACGGTGTAGGAGATAGGAAAGCCCCTCTATAGAGCGTCGTGACGCAATTACGACAGACCCTAACCGTGCCACAGAAAGCGTTATGTCGTAACTACGTAACACCGCTCGGAGACTATTGGAGTAATAAAAACGTCAGAACTCCGACAATGGCAACAGAGGCGACCTGCTGTAACCCCAGACAGTGATGTCATAAGGACTTGATGATGGAATCATTAGGAGTACCTTAGCTCCTGATGTCAACAAGGTCCCGTGACGCA
The DNA here is from genome assembly GCF_031143425.1 of Pleurodeles waltl. Taxonomy (NCBI): domain Eukaryota; kingdom Metazoa; phylum Chordata; class Amphibia; order Caudata; family Salamandridae; genus Pleurodeles; species Pleurodeles waltl. The sequence continues at coordinate 690,153,815 of NC_090451.1, read as the reverse complement.
ATCACTAAATGTTTCCAGCGCCCAAGTCTTACCTCTTCACAGCTGATGAAAACTGGGTTATTAATTAGGGTTGCCAACTATGCCAGAGTAAAACACGGGTCATTTTTCACATTTTAAGATTAGGCAAAGGTCTGGACATGACAATTAAGTAGAACTTGATACAAAATAATCAGAGTTCATTTTTGTCCTGGCTTTTCTGTTTATGTGTCTAATAATTATCAGACAAGGGTCGTTAAGGCAGCCCCAGAACACTTTGAAGTGCTTTCTTCTTATATTTACTGTTTTAACATGTGAAGGTGAAAGTGGCTTCAAGTGACTGTTCTGATTTTCTAGCAGTCAGGATATTAAAATACCACCATGCAGGTATAAAACTAGTCAGGAGGCAACTCTAGTTATTATTGATTGGGATGGAAAAGCCCTTGCTTGAGGACAGACAAGCACCCCTGAGGGCCCCAGCTGCAACAATATTTTGATCCCTGGTGCTGATTTATGCTGCTATGTGCAAACACACATCATGCGTGTTCACAGCGGGACATAGGCCTGTCTCATGGATTGTGGTCTTGTAGAACCGGGATGGACACCGAAAACACTACCTTCTTGATGGTGAATGGCTACTGCCTTTCCCCGGAGTTAAGATGCTCAAGTGCACTGATAGCAGCATACTGTGTAGTGATTATTACAAACGAACAGACATTTTTACCTGTGTTACAGGAGTGAGACCTGCAGGTTCACTTGTGTAAAGTTCAGCTGTTGTGTGCTTAACTCACCCTTGGACTACCATCAAGTTAGTATGTAGTGCTGTATATCACACATGTGAGTGCATGCATTTATGTTTCCATGTAAATGGTGTGTCAGAACTTTCAGAGGGCCATGGGGCACTCAGAGGTTACTGGGATCAACTGTGGGGGTTGAGGTTGGTTATTCCTGACGTCCCGGAGCCTGGTATACTATGGATTCTGATCAACTGGGTCAAGTACAGCTTCTGCACTTGACTGACAGTGGTAAATGTGGGCAAGCAGTCTAAGTCTCCATTGGGGGATGGAGGGTCGGGATGCATACAGATCGGTGAACACAGGCTCACAACTCAAAATGTGTACTGCAGCAGCTGTAAATCATTCCTAATACTCACTTTTTATGAAAAGAGACATTTTATTTCTTGTGCTAACCATACAAAGGAAGAATACAACATTCACAACAATTACACAGTCCTCCCGTGAGGTCAGGGTCTCTAGTGTTTCTGTTGCAGTTCCCTGTGCCATTCACTTCTTTCGTTAGCGATTGTGGTTATTCCCCATTCACTATTGGTAACAGCCATGGTATGCCTCACTAGTAGTCAGAGTCTCAAGAGTCCACAGGCGCTTACAGTGGCTCAAGCCCAAGTCAGGTGAGTCAGCCGCACATAGTCAACGGCTGCATTAGTTGTGAGCAAGCTCTCTACCTTGCAGTCTCACCCTGCAGGGATAGAAGTTTTCATGCAGGATAGGTGTTTAATCACTCCCAATGGGGGCATGAGGGGTACAATGATTATATTCTTGGTGCAACACTTGGGTGACGGTGTAACCCCGGTGTTCTCACTTATCCAACTGTGTAGAACAAGTCGCAGTCTTGGGTGCTTCCGGTGACGTCCTTTGATACACAGGGTCACCACCACTCAGAGTCTGCGGGCTCCAGACATGGCATGGCAAAGTTTCCATGGCAGCCTCTCCTGGCACACAAGGCCACCGCACAGCTACAGCCGAAAGCTTTGGCCCTTGCAGCACACAGTTTTTCCAGCAGCTATCTTCACTGCAGCTCTCTCCTCGGGTCCCCGACTCAGTCCTGCACATGGACATCAACCTGATCAGTGCAGCAGCCACTTTCTCAGGCGTTGCACTGGGAGTCCACTTGACAGGACTCCCCACTGGCCCTTGGTCTTTCCAGTGCTCTTCTCTTCCTCTCATGGCCAAACTGGTCTTGGCCAGCAGGCAGCCACTGGTGCTTCAGACTGCAGGAACAAGTGGTCTTGGAATTCCTGGATGATGTCCCCACACCCAGCTGGGAGACTGGCATGCCTTCACCCATAGTCCTGGTCACAGGCAGAAGTCTTCCAGAGCTTCTGCTCCTCACACAGCCCGACTGGCTTCTTGACAACTGACAATGACAATTACCAGTAAATAATCAACCATTACCTCTATGTCCCTCGTCCTCATCTTAGTCTTTACCTTTAAGGTATACCCAAGCCAACAAAGCCTTTGACTTTAATAATTCTAAATATTATATAATTATATATCTATAAGGTAGAAAAATAAATATATTGAAGCAATACAATGCTACACCTCCTGATTTATTATAAATACACTACATTAGCCCAGTACTAAATCATATCATTTTTATTGCAGTGATTGCAAAACTCCCATACGAAAGCCTTTGCCTTCTGATAAAATGTTCTGCAATCTATTGTGCTTTACAAAAGTGTGTTTAGGTGGGCACATCTTGGTTCCAGGAATCTCCTCAATTCGGACACCTTGTAATTCTATTAAAGAGGCTGACATCCTTGACTCTCTTCTGAACATTGTAAATGTTGATGTTAGTAGGCAAAGAAAAATGTCTCTTCAACCCAGAAACGCAAAACCATTTAAGATAGGCCGTTGCAATGTAGTCAAGATGTTATTTTTACCTAAGTCCTGTACTTTTTAGGGTGACTCCACTCAAGTTTGAAAGTCACTGGTTTAAAATGATGGAAGATATGGCAAGCAGATTTATCTAGTCGTATGCTAAAACACGGAGGGCTCCTAAATATCTGATGCTCCCCAAGAATAGAGATGGCTGAGTCATCTCCAACTTCAAATATTATCAGTGGGCTGCTGTTTTACAATATATGAGATCCTTCATTGTCGGGAACGAGGCTGGCTGTCGGGTTAGGAGAGCATCCCCCCATATATAAGTTACTAATAGAGGAAGATGCCAGAAGTGGCTTTTTAAGGATGGTTAGGCCAAATTATTAGAAGAAGTCAGGTTTAAGACCCTTTATGCAGCTTTCAACGTCTGGGTGATTACAAGGAAAAAATTGTGATTGGAAGATGTAGCTACTATCCTCCTGTGCGAGGAGTCACAATCCTCCCTGCAATATTTCATGACTCAAACTGCTTCAGGTGGGAGGCTAGGGGCTCAAGAGATTAGTCGATTATTGTGTGGGAGATAGAGTTGCGTCATTTGAGGATTTGCAGATGGACTATGGGATTAACAACAAGTACTTTTTCAATATGTGCAGATTCGTGATTTTCCTTTAAAAAAGGGAGAGGGCCCAAGTGGATTTGCTAAAATAATTTTGATGAAGATTGTGGGTAATAATTCTGGTTGTACAATTAGCCAAAGTTATTCATTTCTGGGCTCCTACATGCCAGACAACTTGGAAAAATATATGGGTAAATCGCAGAAGAAGCTAGGCTCTATGGACTGTAGCTTTTATGAATCGCGCCAGTTAGGTAACACTCTATTGCTGTCTGCAGGACTAAGCCAGGGCTTAGTTGTTACTAAATAAAATAAATGATAGATAACTCTACCTGATATTCAACTTCATCAAAAAAGTCTGTGGAATCCTGTGCTTCCTGAATAGCTTAGAAAGGGATTTTTAGTGTGATAACAAAGAATGAGACATGTAAATGCTATATATATCAGCTCTCAAAGCCAAATGAACATCAGCATATACTTTCTTCATGGCTCTATGAAGTTTTATTTCATGCAGGGTCCTTTTAAATATTTCCTTCCTCTTTGGAAGACCAAACAATCAATCTTGCAACAACTGGATCCACATGTATATAATCAGGCAGATTCTCCTCCTTTTTTACCAGACAATATATTTTCACCATGAAACTTGGAAAATGTATTATCTTCAGGTTCTTTCCACTCATTTAAAACATACCTCCACATCATAAATATGAATTAGCGTAGCGATTCGTGGTGTATTTTCTATTTGCTACAATACATCTTAGAAGTACCAGGAATCTCAACAGTGGTAAACCCCATGTTTTCTTTAATATGAATCAACATTTCTCGTAAAGCTTCTCTTGAAACATATTTTCCTTTAAAGCCAGGTGCAGGGACTGAAGAGTCACGAAACTCTCCAGATAAAGACACATCAAAATATAACTTGGTCTCTATGGAGTCACTACACCCCTACTCTTTTTCTTCTTCGAGAGATGCCATTGTTTCAAAAATGACCCCCTTGATATTTCTGCTTTTGTTGCTTCTCCTTCTGGCCTTTTTCCAGATGGAGAACGCAATATTGATCTCACTGATGATAAAGGAGATGATGAGGTGGTAGAGACATGCTTCCTGCTAGAGGAAAACGCTTTCCAATCACTGCTCTAACACTGGGTAAGCAGAATGCTAGAATAAAATGCTCCACAAATGCTGCTCCCAAATGTAAGGGCACGACAGAAAGAAACCTCAACATAAACACTCACCTCCTTGGCCAGAATCTATATTTAAACGTAACTGGAATGTCTTGATGCCAAAACGAAAGATCGTGCCTGCATGTGGATTTCAAACCGCACATATGTGAGGATGAACACTGGAATGCTGATCTGACCCACATGCACATTTTGATCTCCACTCACAAAAATCTTAGGGCTACAACGCTTCGCAATCATCCATAAAAATAAACGAGTGGTCTGTTACGTAAAGTGAGTGCGAACTCTGCTGCCACAATGAGAACAGGAGCCCCACAACATTTTTAAGATCTCCCTGTTCCTAGTCATAGGTAAACTTCAGAAAATCCAAAAGGCTGCTGCCATGGCTAAGGAGTTACGCGTTGCGAATACCTTGGCTTAGCCACTCAAAAAATACACTGACTTCCAATAGCAGATCGTGTGAAGATTGTATTTTGGTTGTGACACACAAGCCGTACAGAACAATCGTTTGGACAATTTGTCCCTGTGCTCGAAATGCTATGTTCCAATTGGATAACCGAGGTCTTCTGAGCAGGCTTTTCTGGTCCCTTTGAAGTTGAAGAAGACAACGTTAGGTGGTAGGCAGATGGTCATAGGGGTGGGACGACATTCTGATGGAACTGAAGAAGGATACATGAAAAACGTTCCTCTTATAGTTGTGTCGCGCGCAAGTAGCTGTGCTAGTGCCTGGATACCCAGGAGTTTAGGCTCCTTATAAGATGCTCTGGAGTTGGCTGGCTACAGTATGTAAGGTGCGAGAAAGGATGAGCCGGCCTTCGCAGCGCCCCATGAAGACCTGACAGCGATTCCCCCACCTCCGAGGGTTATGTGGGGTACAGATGACCATGAATGTGATGTAAAACCTGAATTGCCTCCTCATTTCAACAGAGCTGCTTTCAATTAGAACCGGGTGACTAACAAACAATGTTTTCGAAAATCTCTCCTGAACCAATCCCTTGAGCGAGATGCACAGTACAGTTGCTATAATCAAACAACCTCTTGTTGTTATAAATCAACAGAAAGCTTTCCCCCCCCCTATCTGGTTGTGGTGTTGTCAACCCTCCTAAAATATAAATATTGTAAAGTCTTTAATTATAGCCAACGTTTGTTCATTATTTCTAGGACCCATGACCCCCGCCACACGTCTGTGAGTAACGAGTACCTCTCGTAGCCCCAGCAGAGAGGACACCACTTGGATTCAATGAAAGCTCTTTATCCAGGACATGCAGCTCCAAAAAGAGAACAGTACTTAGACAGAATGTCACAATAAAATCTCTCCCTTTCCCTCCTACCCCTTTTCTCACTTCTCTCTCTCTCTCTCTCTCCTCCCCAACCCTTCACGACAAACACCACTCCAAGACATTTGGCCTTTTTCAGAAGATTGGCCTCCAAAGCCCCACCTGTCATCCACCTACGAGAGACCAGGAGTGTGTCCCCTGCCGCCCAAGATCCCACAGGAAGCTCCGTGTGCTGCAGCTGAAACCTTCGCACCTCAGCTTCCGGCGATTTCCATGTTCACAGTCACAGTCAGGAGTTGCACCAGCTGGGCCTCGTCAGCGTAAATGTGAAATCTTATCAACTATATTTTTGCAGCTCCGAGCTCACCGTAACTTTATTGATTATTAATATAGTCTCCTTGTGTTTTCTCAAGCACATCACACAGCTCCAATCTGTGCTCTTTTCCTGGCACTGCTCCGCTTTAGATAGAGCTCTGAGTCCAGAACTCTCTCAAAAAACATCCTTGCCCAGGGTTCCAACTTTTATTAGAATTATTAAGCACCTCGGCGCCTTGTCCGCCAACAGACAACTCTCCAGCTCTGAAAGGAATCACAAAATGGCTGGTTTCACTTCAGAATAAGCAATCTGTAGTCTTACAAATGCCCATTCAGTAGGATTCCCTAAACTCGTGTCTCGTGCATATGAATGAGGCGGGATTCCTGGGGGACCCATGCAGACGGGCTGCCAATGCCGGAATGGAGGCCAGCATGGGAGAGCAGACCTTCATCCCTACATTTCGAGGGTCCTTCCCCGGCGCTATGCACGAAGACTTTGTAAGGTCTCATCTATCCTCACTTCTTGTTGATTTTTTGCATCGATCTTAATTGAGTTCGCCAAAAACAGTTTTCTCATCTCCAGGCCGAATATAATTTGCACTATCTACACAGAACGTTTGCATTATAGTTTTGAATGTGTTTCTTCAATCACTGCGTCAGAAGGACAGCGCACTGAAGGCCAGTGAGGTTTCCTATAATTGTAGGAAATGGTCCTACTCAGATCAATAACCGTCAGTTCAAGTAGTTGTGAAATGAAACCATCTCAGAGGGCCTGAGTAGCAGCTCAGCTGGGGCAGACCAAAATCATCAATGCATCACTCTTATTGTAACGTCCTTTCTGATTGGTGGTGCACTTGGAATGCCGGAGCTGCTGTGCAGGAAACTCGTGACCAGGATGAAAATAGCATCTAGTTTAATAGAGTGACAAAAACCCATATTTTATGTTCCCCTGAAAGGCTCGTGACTCCCAGCCGCACCGGAAGCAGAATCCCGTGAATGTAGCACTTAAGATACGATAGGCCCTCCGGTGTGATGTGACGAGGGCCAGTGGGTGTGACCCACAAGTGCACTCTCTGGTGTGCCCTTCACGATGTGTGATCCCCAATGTGCACTAACCAATGTGCATTCTAAGATGCGCATTCCTCAATGCGCGCTCCCCGAGGTGCACTCTACGATGGGCGTTCCTTAAAGTGCCCTAGACTATGTGTACTCACCAGTGAGCGCAGCGTGATATCCATTCCCAAGTCTGCACTCTAAGATGGGCACTTCGTGATGGGCACTTCGTGATGCACACTCTCTGAGGTGCATTTTGCAGTACTCACTCCCACTACGCACTCCCGATGTGTACACTAGGGTGTGCATTCGTAAAACTGCACTCTCCAGTGACCACTCTAGTATCTGTATGATTACCCAATGTGTACTCCAACGGGACTGACATACTAAAAGATACAAAAACTGATGGATGGAATGCTTCCATTGAACCAGAACGCAAACAACTCAGGACTGTTTTCAGCCTTGTTTTGGGCTCATGGGTAAGGCTTGGTTCCAGTGACACTGTGTGCACGGGAGCCCAGGTCTGGGCACACCCGTCCCACTTAAGGTGACGCACTAAAGTATACAACAAGTAATGGATGGAATCAGGCGCGGCTCCTCCGCTACGGTGGAGGAGCGTCGTCCCTCTCCCCTGCCAGCAGCAGCTGCTGCAACCTTTTACTAAAAATGATAATAAACTAAGTTTATTTTTAGTTTTTTAGTAAAGGGGGGCGGGGCATGGGCTGTGACGAGCAGTGAGAGGGAGTGCACAGCACTCCCCCTATGAGCGCATGTGTGTTTGGCCAGCTGTCTCAGGCCGGCCAAACACACATGCGAGGTAGGCTCTCTCCAGCCCAGGAACACAGTTGCCAGGCTGGAGAGAACAAACACAGGCTCCCAGTCTGCCTGGTAGCGCCCTGGCTGTGCCCGCAGCCTGCCTGTATTAGAGGAGCAGCGCGGCGGCGGTGGCAACGATGAAGGTACCTTTTTTTTAACCCTTAATTAATATCAACCCCCCGTCCCCTATTACAACCGCGAGCTGCTCCTGGATGGAATGCTTGAATAAATCTCAGCCACTGGTAATTACTCTGGCTGTGTCCCAGTCCACCGTTTTTCACACACCACACCACCTCAGTTTAGAGCCAGCCATATGTAAATCGGCCTTGACCCTGCCCCAATGGGAACAGTCCAGCACAAACTGCCAGGCCAGGTTCAGGGAACATGAGCAACGCAGGACAGCTTTGGCCTTTGTTATGGGCTCATCAGCTTGGTGTAGCTTGGTTCCAGTGAGACTGTGCACAGTGACCACGTCTGGGCACACCGGTCCAACTCAGATTGACACTAAATTATACAAAAAAGTGATGGATGGAATGCTGAATGATCTCAGCCAAGGAATGCTCCCTAATGTGCGCTTACAAACGAGTGCTCCCAGTGTGTCCTTTATTGTAGTTCCTGCTGTGCGCTTTCCAGTGTGTGCGTTTTCATGAGTGCTCCCAAATGAGTCTGTGTACTCTACAATATGCGTTTCACACTGAGTGATCCCTCCCACTGTTTTCTGACCAGTGTGTGCTCACACACTATTCCTCAGGTATTGTCTCGGCGAACATGCCTCAGCGTGAGTGCCCCAAAGTTACCTTCCCAACGTGTGCGCGCCAATGTGTGCGCTCTTAAATATGTGCTCCCTCGTGTACCCTCCGCAAAGTGCCCTCCCTAGTGTGCACTGCAAAGTGTGCGCTCTTCAGGGCGCTTCCCATTAGGTGTACTCCCATTGTGTACCCCCAAGGTGCCCTCCCGAAAATTGACTCCCCAATGTACTTCCTTTAAAGCGCGCTCTTCTCTCATCTACCTCAACGTGTTCCCTCGCTGTCCTCCTGTCTCATTCCGCAGTCCCCACCCTCTGCCTGCATTACCCTCTTCCGGTGCTTGAAATGGAAAAATAGAGGTGCTGGTACTCTGCGTCAGAGTACCTGCTTGTTTCTGAGAAGTGCAGGTACTCTCCCTCTCCAAATAAACAAGTGCCGGTACTCCGTACCGGACAGTACCGGCTCATTTAAAGCATTGCCCTCTTCTTTCTCTATCACTCTCTCACCCTGCCGCCCTAGGCGCTCCCTCCCTCCCTTGGGCTTCTCCCGCTCTGTACCTCCCTCCCCGTGCACTGACCCTACAATCCTCGTCCCTTGACCCCCACCCGGCTCTGCCCCCTCCAGAGGTGCCCGCTCCAGCCAAGGAAGCACTGACTCAGGAAGCCCCCCCTCAGGTTACCCCAGACGCCGCGGGGACTCTCACGGTCGCAGCGAGGGGCCAAAGAATGAATGGGCACTGCCGTGGTCGTGAAGGCTCAGCCATGAAACGCGGGGCTCGTGTCATATCTGATACTCTGCACACCCTCAGGCCCCCCATCACCGGGGCACCCGGAGCACCCGGAGCACGCCCGCCCTGGGGGGAGGGGCTGGTTTGTTACACCAGGGTTGTCCACCTGATGTCTATAAACACGGGGTGTGCTAGCCCAGCCGCCTCACCCACTTGTCGGAAGTGTGACCCAACTTGCCAACGTCCTTGAAGAGGATAGAAATCATCTAATTAGGAAGGGTCTTTGGGTCCCCGTCTAGCGCCTATCAAAGGCACTTAATGAAAACAGCGTCCAACAGGCAGATGATGGCACTGTTTTCACCACCTGAACTAGCTCACATCTCATACCGTTTAGACAGGCATCCCTCCCTTATATTGCTAAAACCCTGCATGGAATATTGCCTTCCCTCCTATAGCAGGACCTCCTCTCTTTACCTACGACCCTAGGCATGTCCTACTATTCCAGGGGTCCTTCCTACCCTAAGGCGCACGCTCTTTACTTTCACTCTGTTGGGTAGCTCTGTGAACCGCCTGCACACCACTCCAAGGCTCACAGCCTCGCCTTTCCTTAAACTTAAAGGTACCAAATGTCTTCTAGTCCGTCTTTTCTTTCCGCAGTCAGTTGCATGAAGCACCTACTAATGATGGCGTCTAAGTTCTAATAATTTAAATTACCACAAAAGAAACGGCAGTAAATGCACACATGCTTTGCATTGTATTTCAGGGTTTATATAGTGCCTTCTACCCCTATCTGGAGTACGGAAGTGCTTATCTACATTGGCAGCAAGGTACAATATGTAAGGTATATGGTTGGAAGGGTGTTGTCTTTGTTTTGTGATCCTATGATAAGGTGACCACGCGTCCCAGATTTGCCCGGACAGTCAGTTTTTCACCAACTGTCCTGCAGATTTCAGGAAATTTGCTCATGTCTCATTTTTTAGAGAGGGTCACGTGAAAACAATGAGAGGTACCCTGTTATGTTTCCCAAAGTAGGGATAGTTAGCAGCTGTTATAACAAAGAAAATTAATTAACTGGCAAAATACTGTCTTTAAATATTGCATTTTAATTTTATTCTTAACGCCTCTTCTGTAACTCTACAAAGATGAACATGGTCATTCTGAATGCTCAGTTGATGTACGTTTTTAGTCCTTCTTCTATTTTTGTGAAATTCCTGTTTTTTCGCTTTAAATTTCTGGTCACCCTATCCTATGAGGAAAGTGCTTCCATGTTGTGCGTGCTGACCGCGGAGGTGCGGTTAGCGTGTTATGGAATGCAGCGCGTAGCAGTGTGATGGATAATGAGGTGTGAGAGACAGATGTGTAGTTTGATGGTTTGGAGAATGCTGGCAGCTTTGAACAGCTTCCCAGGTCCCTTTATTGTATTTCTTATGATACAGTCTGCTTTGCGGCTTGCTTCACTGGGTCGTCCAATATGAGATTTTGTGTTCAGTTGTGGTCCTGAGCTGGCATGGTTTGAGGGAGAGAAAAGTGGAGAGGAACTTTCCTTATCATCCCATATCTGAGTGACTTTGTGAGATGTAAAGAAGCGGCCAGATTTTGTAGATGGTTGGGAGCTGCAATTATTTTATGCCTGTTCGTATGATGATGTTTGTTTTTTTGGCTGTACAGTGCTGTGATGGATAACTCTCAAAGCAGATAAGTCTTATCTGGATTTAAGAGGTGTAAGTTACAATTGGCTGCCGACCACAGAGTATCACGGTCTTTGTGTTATTGTGGGCCATAAATCCTAGGTTAAGGGCTAATTCAGTGGTTAACGGGTATTAGGTTTAGTTTTTGTTCTGGGGGGAAATCTGTAGGAGGCACTGTTTCTCAGAACACGCCGCCACCCATTCAAGAGCATGTACCCTTTAGAAGACACGTGAACACATGGCTATTTCCTAGGTTCTTAACATGTGGTCTGGGAACCTCAGGGGTTCCGCCAAGCCTAATCATGAGGTCCACAGTGCTTAGAAGATTAAATGCAATTAACAGATTAATAAAGTGTAAGTGAATAAGGAAGCAAAATGTACAACTGAACATTTTAAAAGATTCTGTAAATGTGAAGGAATTTGTAATTGGACGATAACAAATAAGTCATTATCCGCAAACTGGTTTGTGGGAGAAGCACAATGACACCAAACAGAATATAGTGTTGATGATGAGCGGTAGCAATGGAAGTTAGGAAAGCACCAACCGTCCTAATAAAATGAAGCTTCCAATTGTTTTATATTTGTTTGTGAATTAAATAAGTATTTCACCATTTGTGTATCTGCTTCTTGAATGCTTGTTTCTGTATTTTTGTGTGCATTGTTTTGTGGATAAATCATCAAAAATGCTTAGGCCCAGGACCTCAGTTTTCTGTGATGACTCAGTGGGGGTCCCCGGATTTCAATAATGGCTAACTAGGGGCTCCCCAGGTTCTAATTCTAGTAATGATTAAGTGAGGGGTCCACACAAGTCAAAAGGTTAAGAACTACTGTCCTAGATAAGCACTTCACCCCACATGTCCCGGAAACAGAGCCAGAAAGTATGTTGCTCCTTCAAATGTTATCCTCAGTTTACAACCCAGAGATTGGAAACAACCCAACCAGCAAACTGCAGTTGAAATGCAGACAGGCTAAAAGCACGGACATTATTCAGGGGTCACAGCTGCGACCACTGGCTTGCTCTTTGCGACCCCTGGCACTGCCTTTGCAGCCACTGGGCTCGGAATCAGTGCCGGAATCACAGGGTCAGCTAGTCCTAATGGACGTACTATGTGGCTCCGCTTTCCTGGTTTTCTGCAAGTTTTTTATTGCAGAAATATTGAAATTTTTATTACAGTTTTTTATTACAGAATATCACTACTGGTATAATAAAAAAATAGTACAGTTTGCTGGAATGTGACAATCTATGATGGGTTAAGTAAGTAGAAATGCTTTTAAATGTTTGTTTATGCATGCTTGCGGGTGGGAGTGTGTGTATTTCGGCTCCCCTAGCATTTTGGTGAATTGACGCTCATGGGTAAGAGGGGCTGATGGCAATATGTAGTTATGTAATTTTATTTTATATATATATATATATATATATATATATATATATATATATATATATATATATATATATATATATATATATATATATATATATATATATATATATATATATATATATATATATATATATATATATAGCATTCTCGAATAGGGTTCCACTCGTGAAGCGCTTCGGCCCTCAGTCAGGGGTTGTCCGCGCTATGTAAAATCCAATTGCAGTTCAACAGACAAAAACAAAAAAAAAACATTTCTACATCAGAAGGGCACAGGAATCACATGATGGGTCGCAAGGAATCCGTGCAGGACGAGCAATTCCTTGGTCGACCGCGAGGAGGCGCTGGAGTGCGACTGATATCCATTTAAAACAGGTTATTAACGACAAAAATACTAGGGAAGATTTACAGCACTCTGCTAGAGTAATTTAATTTATTGGGATGCATCCATGAAGAAGATATGTACGTTAATGTATACATAAAAAGCAGACATAAAAACACATTTGAAATTGCAGTCACGCAAAATGCTTACACGTTATGGTATTAAAGTTGTGGCATACTTCTCTTATTGAGTGCGTTACTAAACTACTACTTGCTACATGACAGCCTTTAATGTCAACTGCATTAAATGTAGGAAAGCAGTGTGTGTGGGTGGAATGGGCGGGCGAGTTTAAGGATGTCGGCTTGCAATCTCCCCGGATGGCTCCAAACACACAATTATAGTTGTAAAGGAGCTATCGGGATTAGGCCAGTGTCACGCAGTTTGGGGAGGTGGGGGCAGCCGGGATTATATCTATTTCTTAAAATAAACCTAGTGTACGTTCAAACTCACAAAAAGAAAGGTTTCTTACAAGCCCCGTCACTCAGTCGTATTATCATTGAAGGTTTATGTAGCACAACCGAGGCTCTGAGACTGCCTTGCCCTCCAGGCCTGAACACAGCCTTAATGACAAGGTACTTATAGGAACATTCATCAGTTGCTGCTAATGACAAATATTTTCCTTGAGAAGTCTACTAAACTCGGAGCTATTGGAATGTTTCACGAGTTTCTAGCCAAAAATGTCTGTAAAACCTCTGGCTTTCTCTCTTTTACATACTTATATGAGAAATTGAGTTATATTGTTAGGGCCACTGGAATTGTGCAGTTCCACAGCAGTGGTGGTTTCGGCATAATTATGGATTAGCTGCATGTGCCATGTAATCCATCATCTATTTTGTGGAACCTGTTGATTTTAACAACACAAATTCTAACTCCAGCTGATCAAAAGTTACTAAAAAGGGAGTAACTTGTGTTGCTGCGCAGTGGAAAGCCCATCACAATAAACTGACTGGTCCGTTGTTCATTGCTATGTTTGCATGTTAATCTGGAACTAAAATGGCAAAACATTTCCCCAGACAGTATTAACATGTGTACACATGACAAAATGACGAAGTAATGTTATATACAAATGCTGCATTATGCCAATTAATTCTTGTTTTGTTTGCAGCATAATTTAGAAAATGCTGCCACATAATTTGTTCCTCACCTACCGCATAATTTCAGTGGCTCTGTATATAATTACTCGTTTGGGCCAATTTTGTAAAATATGTTTTTTATGCTGTATCAGAATCACTTCAGTCTCAAAGACACCGTGGAGGGAATTCGACCAGCTTACTAGCGTTATTTGGTCGTGCACTGTGGGTCAGGTAGTGAATGCTGCTTGTAGCTGGTAGTTCAGCCATGTCCCCCATCTCTGCCTGGCTGGAGTCCAAGTCAGGCCTGCCCACCTAATTTGGCTGACAACTGATTTTTGCTTCACAGTTCTCAGGATACCAAGGCGCCTCCATCCAGGAGGACACAACTAGTCTGGAATTTGAAATGACTATGCAAAACTGTCTTTCCAAAATTTAAACAAAGGCAGATCCATCCCAGATGTGGGAAAAACCTAATATAATAGTATATGCGGAAATGTAAACTCCTCCCACAGTCAAACTTTCACCAGGGAAAGAAAAAGGTGTCTGCAACAAACCTGTACCCTGACAGAAGCGCGCCTTACAACTCTGGTAGCATAACAACACCTGGCAAGCATCCTAGATACAGTTGCTTGAGATTTAAAATAAGCTGAATGCAGCTGGTAGATGCGGATGGTCAGACATGGATGGTCACCCGCCGGGACCTCCTGAATGTGGGCAGGAAGGGCTTGACCTCGTCGGCGCGGAGCCCGTACACAATAGGGTTGATGACCTGACCAAAGGTGAAGACAATGGTGTTGAAGGTGTAGAGCTGGGAGAGGACATCAAGGTAGGCCGGGCCCATGGGCAACAGGCTGTAGTAGATGACGTACACCACGACGGGCATGACGTACATCGTGAGTTGCAGCATGTGGAAGCCAAGGGTGCGGCGGGCGCGCAGGTTTACGGAGCTGATGACGCCAGCGCGCAAGCCCTCCTTCACCACCAGCACGTAGGAGGCCGCGATGAGGAGGAAGCACGCGACGAACTGGCCGGAGAACAGGACCAGGCGAACAGTGGTCATCCAAGGGTAGACCTCAAGGCGGTCGAAGCTGCACATGTCCACCAGGCCCAAGACTTTCTGCTTGCTGACCAGCGAGTTCTGCAGGATGAATATGATCAAAGGGAGGACAAAGGGGGTGAGGAAGATGATGACGACCACCCGCAGGATGTTGGTCGATGAACAGAAGGAGTCATAGAGGAGTGGGTGGCAGACGGCCAAGTAGCGGTCCAGGCACATGGCGGCCACACTGTAGAGTTCAGCACTGCCCGCTGCGCTGGACAGCACTCGCAGGAAGGCGCAGCCCAGGTAGGAGAGGTGCCAGCCAAACACACCGAACGACGAGATCATGGAGAGGGTGAAGAAGTAGAACGTCTCGCTGCCCATGATACAGACCAGCAGGATGAAGCGCATCTTCTCCCGGATCTGTGGGCAGCGCTTGAAGACCATAAGGAAAAACACGTTGACCACAGCTGAGAGGATCATGGCCAGGATGACGGTGGAAAGATAGGCCGGTGTTGCCTCATTGGAGAGATGGTACAACCTGCTGCTGTTCATGCGGATTCCAGTTTGAGTGGCGTTCATGGCGCCCAGTAGGCTTGACATAGCACTCAAAGCAAGGCCTCAAGAGACAGGTTCTACACCGCCGGTCAAGGAGTTCCCACCTAGAAAACCAAAAAACTCCGCCAAACAGCTACCATCCAGGAAAAAAAAAAAATTAAAGGAACCAGGTGAATAGGATATGATTTCTTTTCACCCAGAAGTTGGCCTGTTGATTGAGGACGTACTAGTTGCAGGGCAGTATCTCGCTCAGCTTCTGCAGAGAGGCAAGTCTTGGTACCAAGTCAAGGATGCCCCACCCTCTCTCAGTCCCCCAGTTATGTACCTGGGGGACTCGGTGACAAACTTGTTTGCAAGATTTGCCATCCGTTTATAACACGCCCCCTTGGCAATTCTCACCTCTAGTAACTGTCTCCAACAGTGCATAAAATGGTCCATTTAAGGCAGTGGACCAGGCAGAAACATGATCGTTAACGCGGTAAATTATCAAAATAGCTCATTAACCAGGCAACAGGATCCCTCTCATTTTATCTCTTCGGACACTAAAGGAAATGACCTTTCACATTAAACCCCAGAGGACTCGTGCACAGCACACGCCGACCTTTGTGGCGCAGTTAATATGGAAGGAGTCTTTTACAAGGAGGAAGATTACAAGAACGTGCTTTTCAAGCTTCTGTCAGCGCCATGACGTCAGGCGTTAATTATCAGCGTTCACTTACACAGTTTTGCCACTGCTATGATACCCTAGCGCTCAGTCGGCATCATTCCACAAAAGGGTGGGATTTTCTCACTGACCTTTAGTCATGGTGTCCTAGTGCCAATTTGGTTGGTCGTGGAAATCTTTTTATTGTGTTGCAGTGTATAGGATTGGTGCTGGTCACTAAGAAAAGTAAAATTGGCCAGACTCACAACCATTTGTGTGTCTACGTATAAGGTCCACTCAAAAAGTGTATTTGCCAGTGCAAGGTATTTACAAAGGTGACCATGCCTTTCTAAATTATTTTACTCACGGCCAGTCCAACACCATGATGGCGGCAGAACATTAGTACGAGTAATCCCACTATGGGGCATTCAAGGGAAGGGATGCTCTGAAAAGTTTGTAAACAGCCGCAGTGTTGAATTTTTGGCGACTCATCAACCTTTCTACAATCCATTTCCACCCTGGGAACATTTGCAGATTTATTTCTCTCAGGGGAAAGTATCACCCATAAAAGTGACAGAGGTGTAGAGGTAGAGGTTCTTCTGGAAAGAACATTTTATATTGTGAAAAAACTGCCACTGCACAAGTGCAAAAGCTTTTCTCCAAAGCACCATTCCCCATTGCACACTGCACCAGTGTTCATAGTCACAATAGCTAACCCACAAATGTTTTCCAGGAGCACAGCTTGAAACTTTTGACTGTTGCATGCTTCCAAGCATACTTATGAAAACCTTTGTGATTTTTCAAGTAGTACATCTGCACCTAAGCAAGGGTATAACCATGACAGGTGTAAATTTATGACTGCCTTATGTGACTCGGCCACATTTGTCCAACGCATCAAGGATCTTTGTAGCATACTGATTATGGGTTCATATGCTGAAGTACTTTGCCCTTTACTTATTTCTACCATAAGGAACAGACCTTAAAGTGATTGCTCTGTAGATTGTCATTGGTTGCCAATTGTTGTATTCAAGTTTAGTCTACCGGCATTCCCATTGCGTTTCTTATCTGTGATGAGGTGCAAGTGCGTAGCTTCCGAGAGATAGTGTGTATAACAAGGGGCTTGGAGCCCGCTCATTCTTTGGCTTCATTGCTACTCTTTTTTTGATGCTTCCTAATTTGACAGGGCATGCCAGCATCACTTCCTCTTCTTTCTTCTCTAGAATTGACCAATTACTGATTTCTTTATCTTGATTGCTATCCTCCCAGTGCTTGTGCTGCTACTGAGGTACTGTTTTCTTCTTCCCCGGTAACCATTGTCCATGTTGCTTCTCCCCCTGCTTCCTTGTGGTGGTGAAGGATGGAGGCCTTCTGCCTGTTTTAGATCTCCATCCTCTCAATGCTTTCTAGTGGAAGGACAATTTCAAAGTGCTCACTAGTCCATGTCCTGTCTGCCCTAGTCCCCGGACACTTGATGGCGACATTAAATCTGCAGAATGCTTATTTTCCTATCCCTGTACTGCAAGCCCCTAACCTCTACCAGAGGCACATAGAGGCCCAGGAGCATTTTCAGTTCACAATGCCACCTTTTAGCCCCAGCAATGCCCCTCTGGTATGCACAAAAATGATGGTGGCATCTGCAGCAAACCTTCAGAGGTCCGGGTACCACTCTTCCACTAGCTCGAAGACTGGCCATTTTAGGCAGGCTCACCCTAGGCGATCATCAACCACCTGAACATCTCATAAAGCTGTTGGGGTTTACTACCAACGTGCCAAAGTCACACCTGAATCCTTCACAGATGCTTCTGTGCATCAGAGCCATTCTTGACACAGTACGGTTTCGTGCCTTTCACCGGAGTGGAGAATCTAGGACATTTGGGGTATGCTCCAGAAGTTTCAGCCTCTGCCCTGGATTTTAGTGCATATGACTAAGGCTGCTGGTATTGTTGGTCTCCTGCATTCTATTAGATAAACAAACCAGCTGGCACATGCAGACGGTGGGACCTCATGTCCCAGTTTGCACTGCACCAAGAGAATCTGTCGGATTGTAAGATTTTGGAAGAACTGCAAAAAGATCTGCAGTGGTGGACCACGATTTAACAGTGTTAATGGAAGTGACAGATGTATCACTTCTGGGTTGGGTATGCCATCTAGGAAAGGTGGAGATCAAAGTCTCTGGTCCCCATTGGAAAAACAACTTTGCTCTCAACTACAACAAATTGATGTAATCTGCTTGGCGTTGAAGGACTTATTGCCCACTATCAGAAAAATGCTGGTGTAGGTGCTCATGGACAACATTACCACCATATGGTACTGCAACAAGCATGGACGGTGAAATCTGGGGTTCGGTGCCAGGAGGCTTTATGCCTCTGGAAGTGGCTAGAACACCAGGGAATTTCTCTGGCGGTAAACCACCTGGTGGAATCCTTAAGTGCCAGGATAGACAAGCTTAGCTGCTAACGCTTAATGGATCACGAATGTCAGTTATGCCAAGAGGTGACGTAGGGTGTCTTTCATCCATGGGGAGAACCCTAGCTCAGTCTTTTTGCCACCAGAGAGAATGTGCATTGGAGTGTTAAAGGTGGCTGTCTCTCAAAGATGCATTCCATCTACAGTGGAGCTCAGGACTCCCTATGCCTAGTGGCACCCAATTGGTCCAGGAGAGCGTGGTACCAGGAACATCTGAGAATGAGTATCTGACTTCCAATCAAGTTGTTGCTTCAGCAGTATCTGTTGTCACAGCAGCAGGACAGGGTACTGCACATGGGCTTGCACAATTAGCATCTTTATGCTTGGAGATTGAGCATTTTTTAGCTAACCTTTTTCGACCTTCCTCCTGAGGTCATATGTCGACGAGTCGTTCCTCTACAAAATGGGTATATACCAGTAATTGGGAAAAATGTGTGGCTTGGTGCAGCATCTGACAAATTAACCCACAACAAGCCAAGTTGTTTGAAGTTTTGTTGTTTTCATCCAGCCCAGCAGGGCTTGCCTTGGGCACTATTAAAGGCTATTCGTTGGCTCATTCAGCCTTTTTTGCAGTAGCAGAATCAGACAACTTTGTTTAAGTCACTTTTTCTGATAAGATTTTTGAAAGGTTTGCTACACTGGTTTCTACCAATGCCATTTGTGATGCCACAGTGGGTCCTGAACTTAGTTCTCACGTTTTTGACATGCACCCTTTTGAGCCACTGCACGATTGTCCATTAGGGCTTCTGATGTGGAAAATGGTCTTTTTCATCGCCATAATGATGATTAGGAGGTGAGTAAGCTGCAAACTGTTCTTTCAACCTACCTTATACAACATTCTTCTGGAATAGGTTGTTATTGAGGACCTGAGCTCCTTCTTTACCAAAAGTGGGTTACTCAGTTTCATGTCGGGCAGGCTATCACCTTTCCAGATTTGTTTGCTCCATCTCCTTCGAAAAGGGAAGAGAGAACTCATTGTTTGGACTAAAGAGGGCACTAAGGGTCATATTTATGGAAAGTGGCGCTGCACTGAGTGCAGTACCACTTTCCCGGCGCCCCCCCACCCACCGCCACCATGTGTGCACTGTATTTACAATACGGCGCACCATGGCGCAGGGTAGGGGGCAATAGCATAATTCAATGTGACGCTATTGATCTACTCTGCAAAATGTTGGCGCTACTCCTGCAGAGTACATAGGAGCCCATTCTAAATTATAGGCACCCCTTTTTAACCCCTGCTCTGAGCAGATGTTAAAAGTTCTGTAAAAAATGGTGCCATTTTGTCGGCCCCCCCCCTAACGGGGGAATGCCCCCTTTGCATACATTATGCCTGGTGCAGCCATAATGTAGCGCTCAAGGCTTACAGAGTGGCGCAATACATGTATTGCACCACACTGTAAATTCGGCACGGGGATTTCGGCCTCGTTGGGCCACAATAACGTAAAAAAATGGCGCTAATGTTTCGCAAGGGGCTCATAAATATGCCCCAAAGTTTTGATATTGATCACACCAAAGACTATTGGGTAGATTATCACCGCTTTGTGAAGTTTTCTGGAGTGAAGAAGAGCAAGGCAGTGTAAAAACAGACCATCTCCCAATGGATTGCCCTCTGCATGAAGATCTGCTATGCACTGGGGAAGAATCAACCTTTAGAAGGCTTACAGGCTTATTCCACTAGAGATAAGGCTGTTACCATTGTGCTAGCATGTGGTTTACCTGTTTTTGACGTTTGTCAGGTGACTACATGGGAATCGGTACATACATTCATGAAGCACTACTGCCTTAACAGGTTTATCTAGAGGGGCATTCTGCCTGCTCTGTCCTGCAGAACTGAGCCAGTTCACAAACCCACCACCTGGGGAGGTTTTGCTATGGTATCGACTCAAAAGGTGAGGAATCTGTGGTTTTTAATACCCATCAAAAGAACAAGTTACTTACCATCAGTAACAATCTTTATGATGGATACTGTAACCACAGATTTTTCACTGACCCTCCCACCTTCCCTTTCTGCAAACTGGGCTGTTTTTTCATCTAAAATAATCCCAATCTAGAGATCTACAGACTGGTCATGCCATTCGGCTCATAGGCTCTGCATCGGAGGACAAGGGGAACCCAAGAAAGCAACTAACAACAGAATGCATGGCCAGTGTTTATATGCTGCTCCTCTCCTTTTCTACCTACTGATACGAAGGAGTACTGCTTTAAAGTTTCCAGCACCAGGCTGACACCTGGGCAATATTCACAAGGCAAGGAATCTGTGGTTAGTGTATCCCCAGGAAGATCGTTACTGAAAATAACTTGTTCAAGAGAGGCTTCACATCTGCAGACCCAGCTTTGGCCCTATGTACCCAAAACGGGACTAAAAAGCTTTCTCATCCAATGGAGAGTCTTTATTTGTAACATTTGGACCCATGCATTGTCCTCAAACCCAGTTGAGTGGCCAGGGCATATTTTGTAATGCAAATTTGTCAAACACCGCCGAACAGATTTACACAAAACAATGTGAACGTAATCCTCTCACTAGAGTTCTAGTTCGGTATCAAGTTTAGTATAATTCTTTTTCACATTTATTTCTGCAACTGAGGTTCTTAAAGGGCGAATCGGCCCAAACTTTCCATGCTGTACAATAAATTAGATTTACTTGTTTGGAGCATTTTGTTCAGACTCTGAAGATGGCGGCATTTTTTTAGCAAAACAAAAAATGACTTTTCAGTGCCAACTACAGAGTGGTGTTGCTGATTCTCTCATCTCCAGTAGGACTGGGATGAGGAATCCGTTCGCTTGGCTTCAAAAGGAGAGAATACAGATCTTCTAGCATACATTTATAAAGGAACTTCATAGGGTCTCCCACTGCGTGAGCTTCCCAACTATACTTTAATAAGCGGCGAACATCTGACTTCTGCAAGCTGGTACGCTCTATCACCTCAAGATGAAAGTGATCCCTCTTCATAGTGTATGGAAATCCAAAGTGACGAAGGAGACTAACATAACCCTGAGTCGATTTACCCTTCACCTGTGTATGTCCAGTGATGGAACAAGTACTGGAGAGATGGCGCGACAAAACTTGCACCCAATGAAGCTAAGAGTTCAATTGAATAGCTAGTTGATATGACGCAGAAAGGCAGGATTAGAGTCCAAAATTGAGCATTTCAAATCACATTTTCTTATGCCACCACTACTAATTTGTCTCAGGAAGCTCCAAAGCTTCACTGTATTAAACTGGTTTAATAATGAAGGTTGATTTACATTTTAAAAGCTTTGTAAAGCCATAAGAAATGTACGCAGACAAAACGTCTGGCCTACCATAGTCACAAAACAAGAAGGGAAATGTTGAGAAAAACATGCGCAAAGCAGCAAAAGGTGATAAACTTTTACAGATATGAGAGGCAATTCAAAACTATGAAAAGGATACTCAACGAAGGGGACAATCCTAACTCAATGCATTACAAAAGATTAGCCCAAGGCCCTGTCGAACCCCAGAAGTGGGGGGGCAGCCCTACGTGGATCTACTGCACAGTAGTCATTTTTGACTGACAGGACCCTGGTGAAACTTCCAGTAGCATATTAATGTGCTTTTATGAATAGTCCTAAAGCTGACGTCTTGAAGACCTCAATAGCAGATGGTCTACTTGGCTTGTGGAACTCTGCAGTGAAGGCATACTCTGCACAGTAGGAGGTGAAATCAATCCCTGCATGTAGGGAACTCACCAAGGTCCTGGTCCAAGGTTCTCATGAGTGGAGCAGCTCAATCCTATTAACTGCACAAAGTTGGTCTTCTAATAACCAGAAAAGCTACAGACTGTTCTAAGGCTTAGCCCTCTGGGAATGTTTATGTTAAGAGCCATGTTGCTCGACCAGAGGACTAACTGGAGATGACAAGGAGGTTGGCCAACACCCAGTCAACATTGTGCCAGTGGCAGTCCTGCCCTGGGAGTCTTTAAAGTGAAGAACAATGCCTCTGCAGGTTCAATTAAGAAGCAGGGGATGCTGGACGAACTATCAACTGTTGTTATTTCTCTCAAGGGGGCTACTCTGAACACGGGGAATAGCTGCAATGCTAGATCTTGGAAAGTCCCGGCTGTAAAAAGATTGTTTCGGTCCAGTGTAGGGTGGGACTAGTTCTCAAGTTTATACTGTTCTGTTTGATTTGATATCAACATGCTGTTTGAGATTTGGAAGGATTCGGTGTTTAATTTGTAATAATAATAATATTAAAAAACAAAGTACTCCCTGACGTACATAATAAGGATATTGCAAATCACTTGAGAAATTCCTTGACCATGTAGAGGAACAAAGCTGGTCACAACATCACTCTTCCCACAAAGAGCTTAAACCCTTGGTGTTCTGCTATTTTAAACGAAAGAGATAAGGTATTTACCCACAGGAAAGATAAAAGTAGAATCTGTAGTGCAAAGTTAAAGATACCAAAAGCAGTTCATTTGCTTTAAAATTAGAACCAGTTTAATATAAATAGGAATAAAAAAATGTAGCTTACAGTGTTGGAGACATATGCTGTGAGATTCCATCTTTCTAGTAATGATCACTGTTCATTTGGAAAAAGCGATCAGAAAGACAAGTCATTTTTTATTTCCGTTAATTAAACTGCTGCTGTAATTATGCTGTGTGACCTGCCTTTCACGTGGCTGCTGGCTCTGGCAATAGACATTATGACATCACAACACAACTGTAATAACTTGTACAGATGAGCATCTTCCATACTTCAATAATAAAGGTGGCTTGAGACTTCAGAACACAACAGTAATAAGGAAATTGTAGATGTGCTCTTATACAGGGATAGCAGGCTCCCATGTATTATGGTGATAAATTAAAGGGCCCACAATATTTCTCAGGAGCCCACTACCTCATCTGCCAGTCGTCACGGTTGTTGTCACTGTAGCGTGAATTACGGGTCTTGACTTGCTGGTTGTTGTTGTTTGCTCTCAATACAGAGAGCAGGTCTCACTGGAGGTTTGCGTTTGTGGTCTTCTTAGGAGGCAGACACTTTGCCTAAAAGGGCCCTTTCATGGTCAAAAAGAGCGCAAATGTTAAGATTTCCTCTTTTTAGTCAGGAGTACCACCCTCTGATGCCAGCTACGGTACAAGGCCGTTGGGAGCTATCTCTAGGGGATCAGGGACTCACTCCAGCAAGGCTTAGGCAGGCCCATTGTCAGGTCCAGTTGCAGCAGATCAGCTGGGGTGTTGCAGGGAGGCCTCTGAAGCTTGTTGTGTCCCTGTAGCCGACAGGAAGTCAGCGATCTGCCCCTTGGATTCACTCTGGTTAGTCTGAGATGAATGCAGGTCCAGTCTTCCTTCTAGAAAATCAAGGCAGTCCTTCAAGCAGCAGGTCAGTCATCAGGCAGCAGGGCAATTCTTCTTCTATAACTTCCACAGCTCCAGGAGTGTTCTTAAGAGTGGCTCTGGAGGTCCAATATTTATACCTGGTGCCAACCTTTGTGTGGGTGGATTCACTGTCCTACTTCCATATCTAGTTCCGTAAAGTTCTTCCCCCTCCCCTGTCAAGGCACAAAACTGTCTGGGGTGATGAAGAAGAGGGCATGGTTGGTGTCAACTTCTTTTGTGTGTGCATGAGGCATAAGTGTAATGGGCCTTGGTACAGTTCTTCCCCAAGCCATCCTGTCCACACCTAAGCCCCTTTTGTGTTGCTGTCTGGAAGCAATATGTAAACCCCAACAGCAGAGCCATTCACAGTCATGTGGCCCATGCCTCTCGCAGATGGCAAAATGGTTCAGAAATCTAACTTAAAATCTGACTTTACTGTTTAAGGGGATTTTAAATCACAATTCATTTGAGTGTAAACGGTATATCACGGTCTCCTCCCAATGTCATGTTGTTGCTTATAACGTAAGAAGGTAATCCACTGTTAGATAACGTGGAGAGATACGCCTCACTGCCAGTTCATGTAACACAAGTACATATGTCCTTCTTTGTAAATACAACACACCCTGCCATATGAGCCTTTAGACCCTACCTTAGTGGTGACTTAAAAGGTATAAAGCGGAAGGTATAGGCCTGGCAGGTTTATTTTGCCAGGTAAAAAGGATAGTTTAAAACTGCAGTACACACTGCAGTGACAGGCCCGAGGCATATTTTAAAGGCTACATTAGTGGGTGGCTTAAAGAGTGCTACAGGTCCACTAGTAGCATTTAAGTTAGAGGCCCTGAGTATATGTAGTACCATTTACTAGTGGCTTACAAGTCAATTAAATCCGTCAGTTAGGTGTAGGCCACCTTTACTGTGTCTGAACAGGAGCACACAAGCACTTTATCACTGGCCAGCAGTGGTAAAGTGAACCCAGTCCTAAGGTCTACAAAAATGAATTCTGCAAACCAGGAGGGGTGACGGCCTAGGGTTTGAGAGAATGCCGGACCAAGGATGTCAGCTTTACGAGACCCAATTCAAGCCTCTGTGTCTTTAACAACATTAAAAAATTGAGTTTCAAAATCCTGGAACAACAGCTAGAAAACATTTTATTGGTCACCCCTCTTTACTACTTGGTGGAAAAGTGATGTTCTGACATTGGCTGTAGAGAACAAGTACATCTGCAAAATGATGCATAAACTGGTACCATGCCCTCTGCCTTGTCCCTGGAGAATAGTCAGTCTATTTGGTCTCCAGCTTTACTCTCCGATTCACTTTTCACAACACCAACCAGAAGCCGCAAACCCAGCACTAACTTACTGACTCTCCCTGTCAGGACATGGACGAGTTTGTTTCTCACTTTGGATGGTCCTGGCTAAATTCCAGTCCAGTCCACAGTGTGTCTTCTCAAAGTTCAAACTGCCCAAAATGTACCTAGTCTCTCAATGCACCTGCCCCTCTTTTCCACCCACCTTTCTGAGTCTCTGACTGTATTCCAGTGCCTAGACCATGTTATGCAAAGATTGACTTTTTTAAAAAAAATCAGGCTGAAGGTTGCTATAGCACATCTTAATGTAAGGGATTTAATCCCAGTATTTATCATAAATATAATTTTCAACCCTGTAAAGATGAGCAGTTGCAGAAATGTTCATTAGCATGTAACATTATGAAAGGTTGCTCTGGCTAAGGTCTGTACTTTCACGGATGCTGCCTGGGGTCAGATTCTCTGTGCTATTTGGGGATTTACTTCTGCACAAAACTGATCATTAGGAGACCCCCATCTCTGGATCCTTATCGGTGTGCACCATTTGTACATGTTATCATCTAACATAGTGTATTTGTTTTACGATGAAATAGGTCAGTTGTGTTTGTTTACACTGTTTAAATACATACACCAAAATGAGTGCTTGAAATAAATCAAGAAACACTAGAATACACAATTAGGACTCTAAATGTTAAACACTTATTAACAGAAGGAGAGGTAGTGATTGACTGGGAGCTCTACTGTCATTCTCATTTGCCTGCTTCTTATCCAATGGCCTCCCCTGAAGAATTTACAATTTACTTGTGTCCTTCCACTACTCACATTTAGGGAACTACTTTTTTCTTTTGTTTTAAGCACTCCACAAGGGTGCATGTGTCTTCCAGCTGTCTCCCTAGTCTGCTTCTTTTCCCCGCTCCACAATGATCTCTCTCACCCACGTGCTTCTTCTGCACCCCTTCCGTGTGACAAGCTACACGCCAACATTGCTTTCTCGCCCATGTGCTTTCCCCAGCTCCACGTCGCTCTCTTGTTCCCTTTTCTCCGCCTTCTACCTGCACCCTCCATTTTGTTTACTCACTAGTATTAAAAACCACAGCATTAAAAAACGTACTGCCAGACAAGAGGCATTGGCAATTAAGAGTCCCTAGAAACCTCCAGATTTTGTGACAGAAATTGTCCTTTGCTTGTGGCTGGTTATATTAAGTGTCATAAATTGATGGAGAAGGGCGCCAGCACTCTTTATTTTCTTCCAAATTAAGCAGTGGGTAAAGGGTGGGTGATGTCACTTCCGCTTCTCCTGGCGTCGATGGCCGTAAACCCAAGCTTCAGCTCCTAGATGGGCTAACATTTTAGTTCGAAATCATATTTGAATTCTTTACATTAGACTTTTGTCATTTCTTTTTGCAAGACAAACTTTCACTCCTTTTATGACATTTTCCTAAGTACCTTTGAGCGTTCGTTCTTATTCAGACAACACCAACGCCCACCCCGACTTTCCAGCTGCCCGCCCCTGCTGGCGCGATGCGTTGAGCAGGCCATACAAATACAATTGTGACCTCAGCTCCCCGACCTAATCCTGGACAGCCCAGCAGGTCGTGCGCCGCTTACAAACTTGGGCACTTTGTGCTATAAACGAACAGTCTGGGCCCGTTGTGCACGCGTCCCTGCAGGGGTTTAACACCTGCAATCACTCTAAAACACGGTGCCATATTGTTGCAAAAGAAGTTTGCAGAAGGTCGCCTCGTCACAGATCCCAAGAGGTACTCTCGGACCGCTACACTTTGTCCCTAAACGCTGCGGGGTGGCATTTCTTTAAAAGATGCAAGAGTCGAGCATGATTTCCTTGTAGCACCCGGTCAGGATTATTGCTGCGTAAAATGTGGGGCTGCGCAGCCGTGCAGCTCCACCAGGGGGCGGTCGTGCACCGCAGAAAGAGTTCCAGCCACCTATTTATGGTGGAGTTGGTATGTCTGATCTGTTGTTGCCCACCGAGGCGGGAGTAAAGTAAAGAAAACAAAATGCTTAGCTTTGCTAAACATCTGCTGAGGAAATCTTGTTGAAAAGAATTGTCAAGGGCCAAGAATCACCAAAACTCACCTCCGGCGTCACAGGTGCCTCGAGTTACAAGCCACAACCTGCCCACAGCTTTCACACTCTTAATATTGTGTTAATGTTGAAATTAAATGAATGTCTTTAGAGAAAAACAAAGTATCTTTCCTCCCACCATGTCGAACAAGGAGGGGACTTTGGGCCCGCTATTTCTAATCAAATGTTGCAACGAGCAGTGGCAAAGCCAAATATAGCATCAACCACAGGAAAGGAAATTGGGTCTCAGGGTTTTTAGCTTTGTCAATGCTAAACCGCATCAAAAGCAAACTGTAATACTCACCTCAACATGTATGCATAGCAAGTGGCCCTGAAGACCAACATGAAAAAAACAGAAATCATGCCACTTAACATCCAAAACCCACCCATCAAGGTGGATAGCGAGATCTAGCCATGACTGAAGCGTTCACCTACCTAGGCAGTACTGCCAGACATAATGGAAGGGAAGGCAATGACATTAAGAGCAGACTCAAAAAGGTCAGAAATGCCTTCAGGATGCTGAACACTGTGAGGAAGACATCTCAGTTCAGTACCAACACTAAGGTAAGGCTCTACCAGAGTTGTGTTCTTCCCACTCTTGTATGAATTAAAATGCTGGTGGATGGCAGAAACCAACACCAAACTGTCAGCCTTCTATACCATTAACCAGAGAAGAATTTTGCGCATTTCCTGGCAGCAACCCATCTCCAACCAGGAACTGCTCATCAGATGCAAGCAAGAGTGCATGGAACCATCATTATGAAAAAACACAAGGAGATGGATAGGACCACCACCAGAAAAAAAACAGAATCTATCACAAGAACAGCTCTCCACTGGACCCCAGAGAGCAAACCACAGGGAGGCAGGCATAAGAACGCATGGAGGTGAATTCTGGAAACAAAAGTGAGCCTGTACGCCAGCTGGGGCACTGTACAAAAACTTGCCTAAGACAGACAGAAGTGGAGGTCCTTCATTGCTGCCCTTCTTGCCAGACGGCATAGCAGTCAGTACATAAATCTTGTCTCCTTCACAAAGCATTGGTGTCCTTGTCTCAGAGTCAGCCCCACTTAGTGTGAATAGCTGTGAATAGTGTTTCAGCATCTTTCTGTCACCGCCAGACAGCCCTTTCCAACCACAGAGCTACCAATGACAAAGTTCTTTCTGATGGATATGATAATTCCCACAGATTCCTCAGTGGAACTCCTTCCAAGGATCCAGATTTGTTTTTCCATAGCACTTAATATTAGCTGGATTCAGCAGTGTCATTGTCAGCATTTTACAACTCCACCAGGATTTACATAAGGCACCAAATGTGCCAGTGACATCAGTTCTGTCAATTTTCCCCATGCTCAGCATAGCACAATAGTTGAAAAAGCAGTGCACAAAAATAAACCAAAAACGAAAAGTTAATGACGCACAAAGTGGGGAATCTGCAAAAATCAGACCAAGTAAACACACCCATCAGTAACAAGAACTGAAAATAAGTAACTTAATTTTTAATATATTTTTAAGTTCTGCAGAATACTCACTTGAACATTCCCAAAGCCACACCTCCCACTTTAGGGGGTGGGGGAATGAGAACAAAGTGAAGTTAGACCAAAAAATTGAGCAAAACTATCCAAGCAAACTGCAAAGGAGACTGACTCGCCATTTCCAGTCTACGGTGATATTAGCAGTATTACAAATTAACTACATTACAACACCCCTCAACGAAGCCGAAGTCACAGCCTCACCCTACACAGAGCAAGTCGAAAAATCCATCAGGTAGAGACTTTCAATGTAAACTGTAGCAGAGCTTCTCTGCCAGCGAGAACCCTCAAGAAGGTGTCAGCTTCTTAACCGCAGAGACCATTAGTGCCTTGTAAAGGCGCAGACAGACGGTCATCCTGTCGCATAGTAGCAGTCTGCTGGTTACAAAAACGGAGTCCTCTCAGGACTGACCCTTTAACGCATCTCCCCATCCTCTCAGATGGGGAGGAAAGACAGGAGTCACAGAAATAAACGGAGGCATAACCTCTGTCAAAAAAGGCAGCTTGACATACAAAACCTCCCTACCTTTTTGAAAAAGAGAAAAGAAGCAGATTGGGTTTGAAATCACTGAGCCTCAACCCGCAGTCACTGCAACCAAGTGGCGACCTTCCTTGGAAAAAACCCCACAGAAGATCAAATGGATGGAAAATCTCCAAAGGAGAAGCCACGAGAAAGGTCTTAAAATGGAAAACTTTAAATTCAAGTTCCAAACTAAAGCAATAAGATTGCTGCTAACAACACATCTAGAGCCTATGGAGAAAGGCGATAACTTACAACCGGTCAATGTTTCAAGAACCAATGCAGAAGACGGAGAGTCTTGGGGTCTCAATATAATGCGCTCCTTCCTCCGTCTGCTGAGGGACAGGTCATCCCCTCTAAGGAGGAGGCTGCAGCGGGAACATGATCAAGTGAAGATAGGAAACCCTGCTTGACATGT
This sequence comes from Pleurodeles waltl, assembly GCF_031143425.1. NCBI lineage: Eukaryota > Metazoa > Chordata > Amphibia > Caudata > Salamandridae > Pleurodeles > Pleurodeles waltl. Next base: position 690,124,067 of record NC_090451.1, on the reverse strand, counting down.
CCAATCCAATGTAATTACCATTACTTGGGTCCAAGGAAGGCACATTTTGGGGCAGATTTTCAGCATGAATGGAAGTGGTGGAAACACACAACAGAAGTTTAATAACCAACGCACGGTGTAAGAATAATCCGTCGACTCTGTTGGGAAATCCCCAAGCAAAAGCAGGGGCAAAGGTTGTTCTTCCTGGTTTAAAAAAAAAAAAAAAAAAAAAAAGGGGAGGACTAGGACTGCAATCCACCAAATGTAAAATAAGTCAGTCGCAGCGTATTAATGAAAGTGATACTCATGGTTCAATGAAGTCTTGCTGCTCAACTGCTCCCCAGTTTTGTTCTTGCTAGATGAGCTGAGCATAGCCCATTGATCTGGTCACCAATATCCCAAACTTTCACACAGGGGACGAGAACCTTCTCCCCTTGTTTGTTGAAGTACCATTTCAGTGGTACTGTCCATCAAAACCTAGATCTGCCTGCCCTGAAGCAAGAGAAAACAACTTTCAGTACTACCCCAAACGTCCCCAACTTCATAAGGGTCACATGAAGCCTTAATTACTTTGCCGCAGAGCATTTCACATGAGATTCTGCAGATGAGCTTTCCATACCTGCGGGATGTGTCTATTACCAGAGTATGCTTTAACCACTGAGTATGGATGAAAAAAAACAAAAACAAAAATATCCCCTTATCCGAAGGTTATCTGCACACTTCCACCACAGCACTTACTTCAGCAACATAAAATCTCTATTCTTTTATTAAGACTTCTTTAAAACTGATTCCTCTGACCAACGAGCCCACTGATGGGGGAGTGGGAGAGAGAGGGAGAGAGAGGGAGAGAGAGGGAGAGAGAGGGAGAGAGAGAGGGAGAGAGAGGGAGAGAGAGGGGGAGAGAGAGGGAGAGAGAGAGGGAGAGAGAGAGGGAGAGAGAGGGAGAGAGTGGGAGAGAGTGGGAGAGAGTGGGAGAGAGTGGGAGAGAGTGGGAGAGAGTGGGAGAGAGTGGGAGAGAGTGGGAGAGAGAGGGAGAGAGTGGGAGAGAGTGGGAGAGAGTGGGAGAGAGTGGGAGAGAGTGGGAGAGAGTGGGAGAGAGTGGGAGAGAGTGGGAGAGAGAGAGAGAAAACCTCCACTTCCAGCAGGCGAATGCACTTGGACAGCTCTTGCCTGCTGGAACCGGAATGTTTGTCCACCCGGTGACATAGCAGGAGCCGGCCTTGGGGGCTTGCCACTTGGCCATTAATGGCTCCACAAGGGGGGGGGGGGGGGGGGGGGGGGCATAGCCCCCTCCATCATCTCTATTTAGCCCAGGGGAGGTGGCAGTCTCAAGAGACCAATGAAAGACCTACCTGTCTTACTTCATTTCAGCCCCCGGAAGTGACAGTCTATCCCCCACCCGTATTAATTTACTATTATTTGCCCTGGGGAGGTGGTGGACCCCAGGGCACTGACGGGCCCAGCAAGCCTGCCTGCATATGTATATTAAGTGCACCGGGAAGGTGCCGGTCCTCAGGGCTACAATAAGCCCTAGGAGGTGGGTGGGCCCATGCACCCCCCTCCTACTTTTTACCCCCCAATGCTCTTGGGACCTTGTCCACCAGGGGGCAAAGACTGGAGCGCCGGAGACTTTTTTTTTTTTTTTTTCAAATACCAGAAAAATCCACTGACTCAGCCGCTGATTTTCTGAGATTCCTTTGAAAAAAAAAAATGTAAAAAAAAATGCTTTAAAGCTTTGACAGGGTCCCTTGGGGACCCCAGCACCAAGGCTAGGGGCTCAGAGTTTTCCCTACCCCGGCTTTTTTTTTTTTTTTTTTTGTGGGACTCCGCTGAAGCAAAGTTCCAAGACTGCTGCCACTGGTCTCTAAAGGAAAAAAAAAAAAACCCACACACACACACAACGGAGAAGGCACCCTCTCCATACCTGTACCACTTATGTCTTATGCACGCATAATAGTAATAAGACCCTCAATGACTGCCTTTTTTGAGGTATATATTACCCATTCCAGTACTAACAGCCAGTAGTGTCATCCTAGGGTCTCCCCCAGGAGGTAGAGTCTTTTTGCTCAGAGACATGGTGAGATAAAAATAGGGAATGAAAAATAAGATTGCCTCCAACACCCTCCAAAAACTTCTTACACACAGGGTCCCGAGAAATAATGAAAACATGCTAGATGTGCAAGTTTCACTTATGAGTCCTTCACATCGTAAATCTTGCTCGTGAAGGTTAACATGTTTAAACCTTCTTACGCTTTATAGTTAGCGACTTCTCAGGGACTGTGTCCACCTAGGTATGATCGCAGGGTGCGGCATATCTGGAGGATACAAGTGGGTCAGTCATCTGTGAGACATTGATGGCTATGGTGCCTGTGATAATACAATATCTTCTATTTGGTTGGAGCTATACTCCGAATTTAAATAGAAGGGGATGATGGTGCAGAAGGTTGCAGTCCTAATTGCTACGCCACTAACGGATATCTGGTGAAGGCAATGTACAAATTGAGCTAGCCTTAAAACAAAGAAGCCCAGGTGACATTGCTGGTCTTCTGCGGATGGGGGGGCAGAATGACCTGGGGTTAGCTGTGACCGTGTGCCCTAGAGCACAGGAGGCAGCTTCTCAGATGGAGGGGGCTTCTACTTTGAAGCAACAATCGCCTAAATAAGGAGACACACTGAATCTCTCGTACTTGCCCGTTATTTGAAGTTATATAACCCAATGCTATTCCAAATCAGTGATGAAGTCCTTGCTCCTTTTAATATGTACTACAGCCTCAACCATGTATTAGCCCCATCTTCAAGATTTGCACTAATTGGCTGGATGTTAGCCTGAAGCTTGCATCCGGTAGATACATCAGTGGTGTTATTCTGAATTGAAAACTGATGATTCTTTCTCATTTACTCACTTCTTTCCTAGATGGACATTTTGATAGTTCAGTAGAAGTAATGCCTGTATCCACAATACCACCACCACCCCCTTCAAGTTGAGCAAGTGACCACAATATGTAACATGAATCGCTCCGTGAATGAGACTTCAATAGTGAGGAAATGTTGTGCTCTTTGATATGGGTTTCAAAAGTTAGATATAAATCAAACTGAGTTTTTCCACTAAATGTAGGTTTACAATTTAGTTGCATGGTGTAACTTAAGGCGACAGTCTCTTCTGAATAATTATAAATGGTGGCGGGAGAGGTACCTTGTGTGTATACACTTCTTCCATATGGACCTCTTAGTTCCAGAAATCTGTTAGCAGTTTCTATAAGCCCCTGAACCAGTGTCATTAGTCCCTTTTTAGGTCGGGCGTTAGTCTAACCTATATATAATCTGAACTTTCTCACTTCTGTGGTCCGCCCTCCTTAATCATTACTGGATGACCTTGATCGTGGTAAATTGTTTAGCTCTTCAATCCCTGTCGGCAGAGAACACATAATGCGCTGCATGGCTAAACACTTATAAGGTCCCAAAGACGAGATCTATTGGCTATGCAACTGCTGGCTTCCTATTGAAATGGTGTCCTTCTGAACTGCTGGAACAGAATGTTGTTACGCCATCCCGTGTGTTACCCTTACAGCCAAAAAGAGAATTGCCTTCAGGTACTAATGTGCATATGTAAGGAAATGCCTCCTTGGCATGGTTGCCCCCTGACTTTTTGCCTTTGCTGATGCTATGTTTACAATTGAAAGTGTGCTGAGGCCTGCTAACCAGGCCCCAGCACCAGTGTTCTTTCCCTAACCTGTACTTTTGTATCCACAATTGGCAGACCCTGGCATCCAGATAAGTCCCTTGTAACTGGTACTTCTAGTACCAAGGGCCCTGATGCCAAGGAAGGTCTCTAAGGGCTGCAGCATGTCTTATGCCACCCTGGAGACCTCTCACTCAGCACAGACACTCTGCTTGCCAGCTTGTGTGTGCTAGTGAGGACAAAACGAGTAAGTCGACATGGCACTCCCCTCAGGGTGCCATGCCAGCCTCTCACTGCCTATGCAGTATAGGTAAGACACCCCTCTAGCAGGCCTTACAGCCCTAAGGCAGGGTGCACTATACCATAGGTGAGGGTACCAGTGCATGAGCATGGTACCCCTACAGTGTCTAAACAAAACCTTAGACATTGTAAGTGCAGGGTAGCCATAAGAGTATATGGTCTGGGAGTCTGTCAAACACGAACTCCACAGCACCATAATGGCTACACTGAAAACTGGGAAGTTTGGTATCAAACTTCTCAGCACAATAAATGCACACTGATGCCAGTGTACATTTTATTGTAAAATACACCACAGAGGGCACCTTAGAGGTGCCCCCTGAAACTTAACCGACTGTCTGTGTAGGCTGACTAGTTCCAGCAGCCTGCCACACCAGAGACATGTTGCTGGCCCCATGGGGAGAGTGCCTTTGTCACTCTGAGGCCAGTAACAAAGCCTGCACTGGGTGGAGATGCTAACACCTCCCCCAGGCAGGAGCTGTGACACCTGGCGGTGAGCCTCAAAGGCTCACCCCTTTGTCACAGCCCAGCAGGGCACTCCAGCTTAGTGGAGTTGCCCGCCCCCTCCGGCCACGGCCCCCACTTTTGGCGGCAAGGCTGGAGGGAACAAAGAAAGCAACAAGGAGGAGTCACTGGCCAGTCAGGACAGCCCCTAAGGTGTCCTGAGCTGAGGTGACTCTGACTTTTAGAAATCCTCCATCTTGCAGATGGAGGATTCCCCCAATAGGGTTAGGATTGTGACCCCCTCCCCTTGAGAGGAGGCACAAAGAGGGTGTACCCACCCTCAGGGCTAGTAGCCATTGGCTACTAACCCCCCAGACCTAAACACGCCCTTAAATTTAGTATTTAAGGGCTACCCTGAACCCTAGAAAATCAGATTCCTGCAACTACAAGAAGAAGGACTGCCTAGCTGAAAACCCCTGCAGAGGAAGACCAGAAGACGACAACTGCCTTGGCTCCAGAAACTCACCGGCCTGTCTCCTGCCTTCCAAAGATCCTGTTACAGCGACGCCTTCCAAAGGGACCAGCGACCTCGACATCCTCTGAGGACTGCCCCTGCTTCGAAAAGACAAGAAACTCCCGAGGACAGCGGACCTGCTCCAAGAAAGGCTGCAACTTTGTTTCCAGCAGCCTTGAAAGAACCCTGCAAGCTCCCCGCAAGAAGCGTGAGACTTGCAACACTGCACCCGGCGACCGCGACTCGGCTGGTGGAGATCCAACACCTCAGGAGGGAATCCAGGACTACTCTGATACTGTGAGTACCAAAACCTGTCCCCCCTGAGCCCCCACAGCGCCGCCTGCAGAGGGAATCCCGAGGCTTCCCCTGACCGCGACTCTTTGAATCCTAAGTCCCGACGCCTGGGAGAGACCCTGCACCCGCAGCCCCCAGGACCTGAAGGACCGGACTTTCACTGGAGAAGTGACCCCCAGGAGTCCCTCTCCCTTGCCCAAGTGGAGGTTTCCCCGAGGAACCCCCCCCCTTGCCTGCCTGCAGCGCTGAAGAGATCCCGAGATCTCTCGTAGACTAACATTGCGAACCCGACGCCTGTTTCTACACTGCACCCGGCCGCCCCCGCGCTGCTGAGGGTGAAATTTCTGTGTGGGCTTGTGTCCCCCCCGGTGCCCTACAAAACCCCCCTGGTCTGCCCTCCGAAGACGCGGGTACTTACCTGCAAGCAGACCGGAACCGGGGCACCCCCTTCTCTCCATTCTAGCCTATGTGTTTTGGGCACCACTTTGAACTCTGCACCTGACCGGCCCTGAGCTGCTGGTGTGGTGACTTTGGGGTTGCTCTGAACCCCCAACGGTGGGCTACCTTGGACCAAGAACTGAACCCTGTAAGTGTCTTACTTACCTGGTAAAACTAACAAATACTTACCTCCCCTAGGAACTGTGAAAATTGCACTAAGTGTCCACTTTTAAAACAGCTATTTGTCAATAACTTGAAAAGTATACATGCAATTTTTATGATTTAAAGTTCCTAATGTACTTACCTGCAATACCTTTCAAACAAGATATTACATGTTAAATTTGAACCTGTGGTTCTTAAAATAAACTAAGAAAATATATTTTTCTATACAAAAACCTATTGGCTGGATTTGTCTCTGAGTGTGTGTACCTCATTTATTGTCTATGTGTATGTACAACAAATGCTTAACACTACTCCTTGGATAAGCCTACTGCTCGACCACACTACCACAAAATAGAGCATTAGTATTATCTATTTTTACCACTATTTTACCTCTAAGGGGAACCCTTGGACTCTGTGCATGCTATTCCTTACTTTGAAATAGCACATACAGAGCCAACTTCCTACAGCATACCTAAGCGTCTGGCTGTCACGTGTGTGTGTGGAAACAACTTCCAAGTGGAAATAACAAAGGAAGTTAGAGGTCAGGAAAATATCAAGAGAACAAATCCTGAAGGAATGTTTTTAATTCAGAGAGCAAAACAAGAGCCATGGCAGCAAATGGGAATGTACAAATCTCAATCTGAGCACCCGGAGTGTGGAAAACAGAGTTTTTCCCACAAGGATTTGGTACATGCTCTACACACAAAGTAGGAACCACAAGAGTCTTATTTGTGTACAAACTCAAGGGCCAGGCCCTGGTTTATTATTTACAATCAAAACTTCAAATGTACAGCGGTCGCACAGATCTAGAATTAAACAGAAAAACAAAGAAAGCAGAGGAAGGAAAGAAAACACAACGACAAAACAAACTACCCCCTCCCCAAACAAAAGAATGAGGGTAAACAGGGCAAGGCCAGATGAGACACGCATCAACTCTGAGAAACAGTTTGGAAACCCAAGATTGGGGACTCAAGTGCATAACTAGGCGGTATTTGGTGACAATTCCACAACCTCCGCCCTGTCACTGGAGGGATGGAAACCAGGGAAGTAGTGCGAAACCCTTTCCACACTCAGGCCAGGCATCTGGCAGATCCTGCCCTCACTCCACCCAACACAGACAGGATGGAATGGGAGTTTCAAGTGCATACATACATGGGAGGGTCGATTGCAAGCCCCATGTGCTCTCTTAAATATTACCAACTCTTATATGGGCAATCATGCTTAGACATCCCCCCCCCCACCTGCCTCTCCTGACATCAACCTTTTACTGGACAAAAAAGGCCTCTGAAGCGTTTCAGTCAGTTCAGAAGATTCCGCTACATGTGGAGAACGATCAGGAGACCGATTTCCCAGCTAGGGAATTAATTTCTTCCCCTCAGTTACCACTGTCTTGACCCATACACTGAGCATGTAACCCTATTATACCACTATTGTTCCTCCTATCAAAGAAAACAAGGATCAGAAAAAAAACAAGAAAAGAAAAACATGAATACAAAAAAAAAAAAAAATACAAACTTCTCTCATTCTACTTATAGTGCTGGTCAACGATGGGTCACCACTTGGGTAATCACATCCAAACAGCTGATGCAGTTAAGGGTAATCTGTTTTCTCTTTGAACATATCAGAGATGACCCACTTTGCACAAACGGGCACCGGGAGAGTATCAGTTGTTTCTACCACTGTCCAGAGACACAATTATGTTCAACCAAATTCCACACACCAGTCTTGCACAGAGGAGCTGGTTCTTGTTCTAAAGATGTCACAGGAGCAGCCACCTTACATCGCAGACCTTAATGGTGGGTCAGACCGATCAAATGGGCACTATATTGTTGTGGCAAGTCCCACAAAGTAACACAACCAACAAGGAAAAAACCTGCCCATGCACAGATCTAACCACACCAGAATGTAAGACTGCAGAGACCAAACCAGCTTTTGCAGAGTCCCACACAATGTTACATGCAGTACCAAGTGCACCAGTAATACACATCTAGCGACTCCCCCAGAACTATCAATGTCATCACAAAGCCAGGTAGCACATCTAAGAAAAGTTACTCAAATAACCTAACCAAGATATGCTGCCAAACTTGTACACACACACACACACACACACACATACCTGGCCGGACTCTAAAGCCGAACCCTAGATGACAGTAGCAGCAGAGTGCCTTGGGCTGGGATTAGGTCATGGTTCCTTGTTTGCCATCTTAGAACCTCCATACAGTAACCAAGCTGAATGTATGATCAACCTCTCAAGAATAGAATGGCAGATTGAGAAGTATTGACCAAATCCTTGGAAGCTAAATAACCATCCCCCAGTGTCTTACATGACCAGACTTCCAGAGCCAACCAGAGGTACCACATAGTGACCAACGTTTCAACCGCAGTGACATTACAAACTATTCAGAGCCACGACCGTCTTGAGTGCAAATTTTCCCGACACTGCAGGAATGAACATTTGTTTTTGTCCGATTAAGTCTCTGTACATCAACGGTAATAACTTGCAGGCCCCCTTTGCTCCTATGCCACAGCCAGTTACCTCCTGACCGGTCTATGGCAGGGCCACACCGCACCAGAAGCTTATAGAACCAAGCTTCAAGGTGCGCCAGTGCCTCCTCACAAGTCAGATCCTTCTCTGAACAGAGGAAAGAGGTGCCACACTGAGCCCCATATTGTCATAGACCCATTAGAGGAGCTCCAGATGGCATAGCCAGGGTTGGCCACCCGTCCTTAGGACGAACACAGATTCCCTGTGTGCGCCAGGAGGAGATCGGGGGCAGTTTTGAAGACCATCTCCAACTACTACAGTTCTCCTTTGGTCCCAGACTTACGAGCCTCTCCCGGCCGCCCATCCTTGCACTTCTGGCAGAAGAAGATGTCCGGGACATTTGTTTTCTTTATCTTGGCACAGGAGAGGTGAATCCACGTGCCGCACTGATTACACTCAATCATCGGCCGTCCTGCAAAAGGCTTCTGACAATAGCATGTTATGAGGTCCCACGAGTCATCACCTATATTTGATAAGATCAGAAAAGAATGTTAGCAGAGATGCCTCCTCAACTACTCCTTTATAGCACATAACTCAACCACTTCTTCTGCAAGTCACCTATGGCTACGCTACCCCACTGCCCAATTTTCTATTCAACTATGCAGTCACAATACCCTGGCCAACGTTCACTTACTGACTGCAGCTAGCAATATTACATGTACATCGGTCATCTCAATGTACGATGGTGCCTTGTCTGGAAACTCGTGTTACCAAATGGTGTCTGTCTAGTCTCTTGCAGCTTCTATTTGCAGTTGCTGCAAACGGATCTCCCCCGCTGCCTCTCATTGATTCCTTCACCATTAAGTTAGGCAGCAAGCCACATAAATGAACTAGGTACCTCTGGTGAGAAGCCAGGCCCAACAACCAAGCCTTTTCAGTCATAACAAGTGCAGCAATAGAGCTAAATATATTCAACCCGAAAGAAAAGGAAATACAAGAGATACTTTTCCCACCTCACTCAAATAACTAAAGCAACAAATACATACGGAAAGTGCTTTTAAAAGATGTGACTAAACGCTATTTAGTGCTTCAGACTCGAAACATGACGCAGGACCAATCTACAGTGGAGGGGAGAACTATGTGCTGAAATTCAAACCAGGTTGGGGGGTATTTGCATCTGCGTTAGCATATGACCCCCACCTCCCAGAAAGCATGTATCACACTTGTCCTAAACATAGAATCAAGGACCGGTGTGGGTATAGACCAGTGGACTACAACCTTTTGGTTAATAAAATCTACTTCTGTTCAATATAAATTAACTTGAGCAACTAATATTATTAGATTTGTAGTAGTGAGCACATCAGACTAGATTTTTGTCTTGATTACACAGTATTGGAATACATACACTAATGTAACCAAGAAAAGTTTTTAATTTAGTGGGCTGGACTGCACATGAGAGCTACCTACAGGTAACTGGAGAGCTACCAGTAGCTCACTAGGTACTTGTTGGAGAAGCCTGGTATAGACAAACCGGAGAGCAAGAGCAGGTTGTGATACTCAAAAATGTTATTACTTTGCCTGTGCTTAGCCATGGTGGACCAAGCAAAATTAAGAAACTTCCAAATGTTCAGTAGTTTTATACTTTCTATGGGTGATTCAATTAATTTCCAAGGCAGCTCACTGTACCTCCAGGGTAATACAAACTAGCATGTAGGAATGAACACAGAGCCCTGTCTTTCCTAGAGGTTATCATGTCATCATTGTGTTATCACAAAGCAGAATCCCCCCCATCCTCTCCTTTCATTTTAGATTTTCAAAAGAATGATACCTTGCCACCAGACCCTCCAGTAAAGCAATAGGAAAGGAAAAGCTCCAGGACGAAAAGTTGTTGTTAATGTCCTGTGCATGGCCTTTAATTGGCCAGTGATTTTAACATTCCATTTGTTTTAGCAGCTCAGCCGACTAATCAAGGGGCTAGAAAACAGGAGCACAAATGGTCTCAGTAAAGAAATACCCTATCATTCTCTGCCACAGTCCACAACTGACATCTCACCCCTCGACCGGACCACTGGTCTTCGGAGGAGGGATATGCGCTTTGATTTATTTTCCATTATACAACACAACCCTAGTCTTTACGTTTGTGGTAGGACACCAACATCAAAGTTCATAATTCACATTATTAGCTTACACATCTCACAATACAATGTAAGAGTTTCAGTTTTAGAATGTACAATGCTTTCAAAAAGTGATTAGCTTGATGGTCTGATGGCAGAAATCTACTTTAAGGAGTTTGTAACAAGGGGTAGAACGAATGTGTCACACGACACAAAAACAGCAACAAGGCTGCAAAAACACAAACCCCTGAAAAATGTTATTCCCACAGTTACTACCTGACTTTTATGGTAAAAAAGAGATACTACCACAAACACCATGTAACTTGCAATCATTATTTACAAACCATTTAGGTTTCATGATCCAAAAGAGCAATGTTAAGCTGCAACACTAAACTAATGGTAAAAGAAAAAGCCTGTTCGAGGAAGTGCATTAATTGAACAAGGAGTGAAAGCAGGGCTCAAGAAAGACCCCAACAGAACCAGTGGATATAACAAGAGGCCAAACCTCATTTATAAACATACAAGGACTGGAAAGTGATTAATATGTATATAGGCTTCCATTTAACCGGAAAGACTATTTCCCAAGAACACTAAATGTTATTCCAAAAGTACATGTCCTGGCATCAGCCCAGCCCTGAAAAAGCACATATAACTAGTTCACCAGGAAACAAGCAAAACAGCCTTCACTGCAGATGGGTTCATCATTTCATTAGACAAGCAGAAGAAAACCTCAGGCCACTGGTAGGCACAATAAAGAAATCTGCCATACAGAGAAAGACCCCAGAGGCCCTGCTTAAAAACTTGGAGGTGGGTGGGGCAAAGGGAAGGAGCGAACACCCTGCAAACCCCTAACAAACTGCAAAAGAACTGAAACATACACTGCTTTCAGTTCCTTGTAGAGATAAGACCACACTGATCATGTATGAACATCCACAGGTGTTAAAAGACAGCTAGCCAAGAAACTCGTGCCAAGAAGCATTTTAGGAATCCACATACCAGACTCTACCATGATATCCTCGTCCATGACCCGCATCTCGCCCTCGCTGGAGCTGGCATCCCCGTCCTGGCTGGTTTCTGTACTCACACAGTCCTTGCCCTCACCAGCAGAGAATTTCTGTGCAAGGCTGCCATTCAACTCCAAAACCCCACTGTGGACCCCAGAGAGCAGCCTCAGCCCCTGGACCCCTTCGTCATCTTCTTCATCCTCTTCCTCAGAGTCCGTCTCACTAAGAGACCCCTTGGGTTTCTTTTCACTGCGTACAGCCTTTTTCAACTTCCGTTTCTTACTCTTCTTGATGCGGGAGCGCTTTTCGGCCAGACTGTCGCGACATTTTTTTGTTGTCTCTGAGCACATCTTGCGGTTCTTCCTGTCCTTCTTACGGTCCACCTGCGACTTCTCTGTAATGTCATAGAGGGAGTCCTTGAGTGTCATCTTCTCCAGCAGAGAACTGTCTGACTTCAAGCGTCGAAAGGCCTTCTTTTTGGAAGACTTAGCCTTTTTCACAAAGGTCTCTATCGTCTGCAGATCAGACTGGTTTGACTCCCAGCAATCGCTGTCTGCTGCACTCTCCGTCTGGATAGGGGAGTTTGAGCCTGAAGGTGTCCAGTCATTTTCCTAAGGATGAAATAAAAACTAGAATTTAAGGACAGGTTTAAGGTATGAACTGCATGTCATTTGTTAGCTTTGAGGATCTCATGCTCTTCAACACACCAAGAGTGATCTATTTGTTGAGAGCTGCCATGTGAGATACAGACAACACGACACATGCATGCAATAACACGTGATAAGTATGGGCATGGAAGATTTCAGACACTACACTTAATACATATTTCCACCACTTATCACCCTTGGTTTTATACCTTTGTTATTACAGTGGCATTGCCAGGCCCATCTTCCCCCTGTGATTGTTCTTGCCCCAGTCTTCTCCCTGCATCCCTCCCCCCCCTCCCCCTATTGAGTGCCTTCTCCTTGCTTTTACTTTGTTGACATGGCCCTCTCCTTGTTTTGCCCCCCATTTGTGTGTGTTTTCTCCTCGCTTTTGCCCCTGGTTTTTGTTTAACTTCTTGCTTTTCCCTCATTTTAGTGATTTTTCTTTGTTTTCCCGTTTTTTGTGCGTCCTCGTTGCCTGTCCCTCATTCTCACTGCTTTATCCTTGGTGTTCCCCCTCACTGCTGATCCAGCATGCTGGGCGATATTTCCTGGCTCCTGTCTAGCCCTTGCCCACTCCTTCTCCCAGGACCTACTTAATGGAGGCTGCAGCATGGCCCCATTGAGCAGGTTCCCAGTCCAGCTCCCCCCCACCCCACCCCCGCTACTGCATTGCTTTTGTTCCCGTCTTCCTTGACACTCACCCCTCCCCCCCAAAAAAAATTGTGGGGGCTTTCTCTTTGCTTTTCCATTGTCACTGCTTTCTCCTTGCTTTCCCCCCGTTTTTTGTGTACCAGTGCATGGAGACCCTCATGGGTGAATCACCACACTTTATAAATCCTCGATTGATTGTTAAAAGCTGACAGGGGCAGAAGAGCACAAGACATGACCAAAACCCTAGCTGACGTAGTTACCAGCTCGAGTGTGCCTTTCACAGAACACAAACATAAGAAAGAACCCAAATGAGAGGTACAAACATGGCAAAAGGTGAGCATTGGGAACCCTGCTAGCTAGGCAGGAGTAAACATCAGCTAGGGTAAAACTGCTTTTCAAAAAAGTGCACGCTACAGAATCTTTGCCATGATAAGGCCCTGGTTCCACTGACGATCAAGGGGCAAAACTGTTGTGCCTGAGCATTTATGCACGTAACTGCTTCTACTGGCATTCCATATTCATTTGAAAATGTCTGGGAGGAAATTTACACAAGACACACAAACTGTACGAAACTAAAATAACGAATGGGACGTCTATTCCAGATACGCCTGATTTGTTGTGTGCTTCTGGGATAGTAACCTACCAACCATTTTTTCCTAACCAATGCGTGTGAAGAGGGAGAGAGGATAGGACACAATGAAGAGGAACAGAGAGCAACTCCACCTGGAGTCAGCTCTTTCTGCATAAAAAGAAGATCAGTAACATCATAAAGGTATACATGAAAAAAAAACTACAACTAGATAAGTGCTAGCTGGGAAACAGAATAAAAGACTAAACAAAACGACTCTTATGCCCCCCCGCCAAACTAAGTGACCAGACACCCACCCACTAAAGGAAAGAGAATAACTTCCCTTAGTAAGAAAGCTGGACAAGAACATTCTTATTCCTCTTACACTGACATGATACAAACAAATCAAATGGCAAAGAAGGACTACTCAGTATCCCGCGCAAGAAGCAGCAAAATCAAGTTCTTAAAACCACCTCGCAGACAACCCTCTCTTATCGATGCCTAAAAGAGGTAAAATGATCTCACCTAAAAACAAGGACACAGTTATCTGAACAACCACCCTGGCCTTGGCAAATCGTTGACACTTATGTTATGTTGGCAAATAAATACAAAAGTCAACGAACATTCTAAAACTTAAGGGTATTACACATTTTTACAAAAATGAAAACAAGTAACTGACTTGTTTGAAAAATAAATTAAAAACATAAATGAAATCCGAGATAGGCACAGTAGCCTTGTGAACCGAAAAGGACTACTTTTTGGGTGGATGCACCAAGGCAAATATACTTATTTGCAGACGAGAGCAAATAGCTGAAGTGGGCTTGCTCAATGCTGAGGTGGAAAGCATAAATACATGAATGAGAAATTAACAAACCAATAGATCAAGGTGTCTGAGCCAAAGACCATCTATGTATGCATATATGTATTTATATTTGTGATTGGGGGGTGGGGGAGGACAATACTGTCAACACAGCTAAAGCTACCTCTGGGAAGCCCTAAAAAGAAAGCTGCTCAATTAAGACACCCAGGTGTCTCAAAGGGGCAAAATGACAGTGGAACATAACACGCTGACAAAAAGAGGCCCGATATTCCCCTATGTACCCCGTCATACTCCTCCACTACTCATTATAATGGACTGGGGGGAGGGGGCCACCACCTGTAGAACAGAAGACAGATTACCTCCTTTGTAGAAGGTATATAGCCTGCATAGGCCAGCACAAAGCTGCAGAACTTGTTGAAGTCTTCAATGGTCCTCCGTCGCTTCTCTGGAGGCTGCAGGAAAAGAGAGTCAGTGAGAACAAGTGGAAGGGCAAACCCTGTTCCGTGATGCAGACTATCGCTAATTACATCTAACGCCATCTTGCATTAAATACCCCAGAGAATGGTGCTGGACGTCAGCAAGTGCACAGACTTGGCTATTCAGTATCATGTTGAAACCTCAAGAAACGTTTACAACTTTACGGAAAACCCCGAGTTTAACGTGCTCACTAGCCAAACCATAGCATGTTTCTATTGCACGGGAAACAAATTACATACTTTTATGCGACGATGCTGAACGTGGTCGCTTTTCTGTCCACCAGGGGAGAATTTAATAAAGATAACTTGGATAGAATAAAAAAAAGTGGCATCTGACCCCTCGGTTCATGCAAGGAATGTACGATTAATAAATTGTGAACTGATATAAAACAAGCAATACACCCACCTGTGGCTCCGTCTTCAGGCTCGGTGGAGGGTCTACAAAGCAGAAAAAAATGTGTAAGGTTTTGCGAGTACCTAGGCCTGACTGGTGCACTGCCCTTACACACACACACACACGCCAACCTAGGCTTCTATTCTTGTCCTGACTATGTGGTATTGTGACACCCAGACCCCCACCCCCTCGCGCCGGAACCACACCTCCGAGAAACTCTGCCAAACCACGCTACTTAGCAAGCTCCGGGTGTACACAGCTCATGCTCACAAACTGCACTACTAACAGTCCTTACCACACGAATTCAATATTCAGGTTCTCAGATTCCCACAGCAGGCCTGCTTAGCATCGCCATACATGGTGGTTTCAGACGTGCTTTACATGGTCACCCTCAGCAGTGAGCTAGACAGAACTTTACACCCTCACGCACACAGCGCTGACGTCAGACAGCTGCAAAAAAGTGCCAAGCGAACAGCGTTGTAAGGCACCGCATTGACTTTATAGAACATTGATAAATCTGACATATGCACGCCAGCCCTTCACAAGTACCTTACGTCCACACTGGCACTGTAATGTACAGATGACACGCAGCTCTTCAGCACACCCAGCTATACACAAAATGCTACAAGTAGATTCAGACTTCCTAGTCTACCCCTAACATATTTAACACACACACTGCTCATACAAATACAACCGAAGATTGTGCTAGTGCACCAAGGAATAGTTATTAGTGCTATGCAAAGGATAAAATAACCTGCCAGGTCTTCTTTCAAACGCACTGTGTATCTTTCTTAGATTTACTAACTTCAATTGCCCTGCACCGCCAGGCTTGGAAGCTCTGCTCAAAACATACTTGCAAGGTAGGTACAGATATATTCTGGAGAACGTAACCCAGTACATGGAAGGACACTAGGTATACCGCCTCAGACAAACAAAACAAGGGGTATGGGTTAGGCAGGGGGCCGAACACCTGACCCACCCTGTACAGACAACACTTAGTGCGTCTGTGTTACACCGCTGCACATATAACACACACGGGCCACTCACATCTAGCCTGGATTAATCACACCATGAGGTGTGGGAAGGCTCGGCTAGTGCACAGTCAGTGCCGTTTTGTCATTCCCCCAATCCTACGCCCCACAGTAACATACCGTAAGTCACCCCATTCCAGCCCCACAGCGCACCCCCTCCGCAGGGACGGCCGGGTCTCTCGCCGGCTGGAGGCGGCAGTGCCCCGGCTGTGCAGGCCTGGCACCCACCGCCCTACTCCATTTTGCCTCCCTCCCCGGATTCCCAGTTGTTGTCACCGCCCGCTCAAGCCCTCCCGCCCCGGGGTCACCCCAGTGCGCGCAGCGCCTTCACCGGGAGACAGGAGCGTACCCCGGGGGCCGCCTGCCCGCCCTCTCCGTGCCAGCCCAGGGCAGAGCCCCGGCGCCCCCGCACTCCCGGCCTGGAGGTCGGTGAACCGCGGCCCCCGACGTGCTGCAGGCGCCGCCGCCCCTCCGGGACACCGGTCGCACCCTCCCCTGGAGGGGTTCACCCCCCGCTCCTTCCCACGGTCACCGGTTCAGACCACTCCACACACGCGCCCCTCCCCGGACCTGCTGCCCCCAAGCCGGGCCACCGCTCCGGCCCCTCTCCAACCGCCCCGGGCACCCGCCCCCGGTGCTCCCCTCTTATCCCGATCACCCCCAGCTCTGCCACCCGAGCCCCCCCCGAGCCCCTCGGTTGTTATTCAGCTCCCCTGCCGGTGACACGCGATGCCCCTCGCACCCCGGGGACTGATCCACGACCCCCCCCCATCCCGGGGATGGACCCCCAGCCACAGCATCCCGTAGAGTCACCCCCCAGCCACAGCATCCCGTAGAGTCACCCCCCAGCCACAGCCTCCCGTAGAGTCACCCCCCAGCCACAGCCTCCCGTAGAGTCACCCCCCAGCCAAAGCCTCCCGTAGAGTCACCCCCCAGCCAAAGCCTCCCGTAGAGTCACCCCCCAGCCAAAGCCTCCCGTAGAGTCACCCCCCAGCCAAAGCCTCCCGAAGAGTCACCCCCCAACCAAAGCCTCCCGAAGAGTCACCCCCCAACCAAAGCCTCCCGTAGAGTCACCCCCCAACCAAAGCCTCCCGTAGAGTCACCCCCCAGCCAAAGCCTCCCGTAGAGTCACCCCCCAACCAAAGCCTCCCGAAGAGTCACCCCCCAACCAAAGCCTCCCGTAGAGTCACCCCCCAACCAAAGCCTCCCGTAGAGTCACCCCCCAACCAAAGCCTCCCGTAGAGTCACCCCCCAACCAAAGCCTCCCGTAGAGTCACCCCCCAGCCACAGCATCCCGTAGAGTCACCCCCAACCAAAGCCTCCCGTAGAGTCACCCCCCAGCCAAAGCCTCCCGAAGAGTCACCCCCCAGCCAACTAGAGCACCCCGGAGACTGATCCACGACCCCTCCATCCCGGGGATGGACCCCCAGCCAAAGCATCCCGGAGACTGACGACTGCTGCCCCCCCCCCCCATCATCAAGAGGACCGAGCCTCCCCAAGTAACCCGACGGCTGACACCCGGCCCACCCCTCGGTATCCCGGTGACCGGACCCCCCCGACTCCTCACGCCAGCCCCCCACGGATCCCGGGGTCCAGGTCCCCTCGCTCCAGCCCCTCAACCGACCCTCATGCTTCTCCCCGACCGCAGGGCTCTCCCCCGGGGAGGGGGGACCGCACCACCCGAGGGCGGGGGGCTGCAGAGCACCGCACGCACCCCCTCCCACTCGGCTCCTCACAGAAGTGTCGCAGCTCCTTGATCCGCAGTCTCTCCCCCCAGCCTCTCGCCTCCCTGCCGGTGTCAGTTGAACCAACTCCCCGCGGACGATCCTCGCCACCCGGACTCCCGCTGCGGGGGCGACCCCACTCCAGCCTCTTCTCACCCGGACCCCCCCGGGCTCTTACCCTCCAACGCCTCATCGGGCTCCTCCATGCTCCGCTCCCCCGACTCTCTCCGCCTCACTCCCTCCGCCTGGCTCGTGCTCCCCCTCCCGCCGCACAGCCCCCTGGGACCTGTAGTCCCCTCTGCTCCGCCCCGGTCCGTCCCACCGGAAGTGCCCGCCCCACATAGAGCCAGAAACACAGACGCGATGCCAAACCGCCGCCAACCCGGACGTGACGTTCCCCGTTTCGCACAGCCAGTTGGGTGATGTAGTGCCGAGTCTCGAATAAAGCTCAAAACAGGACTGCGTGCTGCTCCTTTGTCGCGCGGCATCTGTAACAATGAAGGCACCGCACCGCCGGTGTTCACTTCTCCTTCCTGCGTAGATAATTATGGGACTTGCAGTTTTTGAAACCCCGTGTTCGTTCTTTCCGTTTTTATTTTCGGCACAACTATGAAAATAGAAAATGGACTTCGAATACACAACCGCCAGCGCTGAACCTTTGTGGTCGCTCCTGGCAATGAAAACAAAAGCGAGGGTCAAAGACTAGACATAGAAGAAAGACTACAAACGATTAAAAGTAATTTATTCTGTCATGAGTTTATTATAGTCGGGGCGAGGGTTATTTCTTTCTTTACAATTTAATATTAGCAATCTTTTTTGAGTTAATTTTTTTAATAGCCAGAACCTACATTTCTCTGTCAGGATTGGAAATAAGGATTCATGTTTCAGGGAGTATGTTTATTTATTTATTGCACAATTTATAAAAATCATTGCAAACGAAACTAAAAGGGCATTAGCATCTAGAACGCCATAAAACCAAACATCACAGTGGGTATTAAAAGCCAAAGACAGTTATAAGCCAGTGGTGCTGTAATGGAGACTCGGTGCAAGTTCTGCATTGTGTATCATTATTGGGGGCAGACAGGAAGTGGCCCACCTCGGCTCCCTAGCACACTTAAGGACCTGTGACAAACAACTTGCTGTTTTTGTTGTACCTACTCATGAGTCTAGCCAACTAAAATAAGGCAGTTGCACAAAGAAGTGCTATGTCTAGAGAGCTAGCCGGAGAGCCATCCGGGCTCTCCTATATTTTGTAGCGTGCTCCGCGCATCCAGGCGGGGCACAGAGGGAGCCTATAAATAAAGACGGGGCTGCGCTGACGCAGTGCCCTGTGAGCCAGCAAACACAACCAGTGTATGCGTCATTTTTGTTTGTCCTAAAGGCCTTCACCACATTGGCGACAAAGATGGGATGTCAGATTTACCCGCATAGTTGAAGAGCGATTGTGCAACACGCGAGAGGAAAAAAAAACAAAGAAAAGGAAGAAGCACCCCCATCGACGACGACGTACGGGGCAGTGTGAATGAGCCCTGTTCCCCTCCCATCGTCGTCGATAACCGGAGTATTGGTAGCGTCTCACCAGTAGCGTCTCACCTTGGACGGAAGGGCTGTGCGACGTCCTGCGGCTGTGGCCTTCATTCAGCCGTGACCGGGCGGTGTCGGTAGGGCTGTGCGGCGTCCTGCAGCCTTTGTTTGCCCGTGACCGGGCAGTGAGTGCTCTAAAAGGCGCTGCCCAGCCCCAACAACGATGGCGGCGAAGACTCCTGTCTCGTGCGGAGGCCGGAGGACCGGAGACCTGCAGATTCATCATCCGGAAGGTGAGCCACGCCCTGCGCGTGCCAGGGGGGACACCACGTGGCGAAGAGGAGTGTCCTGAGACGCGAGGCGTTTGTCGCTTAGAAAAGGCAACACTGAACGCCGGTCGTGTCATTGGAGACTGGAGGCTCAGAGACTGAGCTGTCAATGGCAGCTGAAGGGGGTGTGTCCCTCCCTTATAATAAACGGAAAAAAAAAAAACAGGAAAAAAAAAGGAAACAAACACAGACATTTGAAGGAGGAAATAATACTCACTGAATAAAATATATATATTACACACTAGAAAAAAAAAGAAGGTGAAAGAAAAAAAAAAGAAAAGGGAAGTTGAACTGAAAAAAAAATATAAAAGAAAAAAAAGGGCAGAGGGGCATTGAAAACATAAGCTACATACAAAAGCTGTAGCCTTTCAGACAGTGTACATTTAGAGTACCAACATGAGTGTGCCACCACAAGAAAATGCCCCACCACAAGAAAATCCCCAGCTCCCGGCACAATTACACAACAGTGTTCAATTCTCAGTCACAGCGTTACCCCCCATATAGCCAACTGATTGATCTGGCCACAGCGGTGCCAAGATGGCGCCTATGGTTAAATCGACTGGACAACTATTTCTGTGTCACAAGGGAAACAGATGGAGGGGTGCGCAGGTACTAATGCTGCTGATGTGCGTAGATGAGTTACAAGAGTTGTTCGATTCACTCCCAGACACCGGGGACAAATCTGACTTTGATGCGGCTGTAACGGCTATAAATAGGCACTTTGATCCCCAACTGAACTCAGACTATGAGCGCTTCAAACTTCGACAGGCACAACAGACGGAAATTGAATAAATGGACATGTTTTATGCACGATTAAGAAAGTTAGCAAGTTCGTGTACAGGGCTCAACCAGCAAGAAGAGATCAGGGATCAGATTATCCAGGGGCGCCGATCCAACGCTCTACGAAAGCTCATTCTTGCACGCTCTCATGAACTGTCAGCAGTCCGGACAGACGCCATGGCGGCAGTGCAAGGTCAGTCGTTGGCTGCAGCTTCGTCTACACATCCAATACAGGTGAAAGAAGAGCAGGTAGATGTTGTTCAGGCACGCCAAGCACCAGGACGCCGACCAATCCTCTTTAGACCCGGTGAACGTAGGTCCAGGAGGAATAAGCAAGGGGATCAGAAAGGACGCCAACGTCAGGAGTGTAACCAAGAAGACTGAAGGGTTGAGAGACCGTACAGCCTCTGGTGCACCCGTCTTTGAGGAAGTTGAGGAGGAGGACATTTTCGTGATTTCATTTACTGGCGGGAGGCAACAAAAGAAGAGACCGCCTCCCATGAGTAATGTACAAGTCAATGGCACGTTAGCATCAGTACTCATTGACACGGGGGCATCAGTCAAAGTGATAGATGAGACCCTGTTTCAACAGTTAACTCCCACACCGTCTTTCACCCCAACTGCCACCAAGATATGCAACTATGGCGGACGGGAGCCCCTTCCTCTGAAAGGAACGGTGGAGGTGTCAGTAACCAGTGGGGATCGGTCGACACAAGCAAACTTCTATGTGGTGGCAGGAGATCGAGGCACCCTGTTGGGGTGTCACACCGCAGAGGATTTGGAGCTGGTATTCTTTGCCTACCAAGTATATGACTCTCAGGTGGAACGCCTCGTCAGTGAGTTTCCGCAACTCTTTGAGGGGCTGGGACGGCTAAAAGGGATGCTTTACTGCCAATGCAATTCTCTACGGCCATGTATTTGAGACATCCAGCGTATTAAGGCCAATTTCTTTCCAAATCGGCGCCTTTAATGAATTTGGTGTAGCCTGCCTTAGCAGAGCAGCACATTTAAGAAGCGCCTCATCTTGAACCAGTGTTTGCTCTTGCAGAGAAAATTCCAATCTAATTTGCGCTGGAGAATAGCTGTAGGGCAAAGAAAAAAGGAAGTGAAAAAAGGAAGCATGTATGGTATTCATGAAGTTATCAAACTTGCCAGGGAAAATTTCCTGACCATATTAAAGAATGGGAAGACACTTTGTCTTAATCACCATAAGGAGTGGACTCCAGGTTGGACTTTGCAATTTCATAGACAGGACTTGTACAGTTGCAAGTTGAGACGCCATCCTTGCTTTCATCGTGTTTAGGTGCAGGCGGTGAGACCAGCGCTCTTGCAGCCAAATGCCAAGATTTTCATCACTGCAGCTTCTGCCCACTGGCCGATCCCCGCAGAACAATTGCTTTTTGTTGACTACAGGCTTGCTAAAGATGACTACCTTGGTTTTCTCCAGGTTCACAGACAGCTCGTTGGTCTTATAATATTGAAAAAAGGCATTTATCACCTTATGGAGAACAGTACCTGAGAGGTTCAATAAAATAAAGTCATCTGCGTACAATAATAATATTATTAATTGTTGGCCCACTTTAGGAGGATGGGAGCTGGTGTTATTCAATTGTATCCACAAATCTGCCAAGTATAAGTTGAATAGCATCGGGGCTAGTGCACACAGCGTTGCTTGACACCTCTGTCTATCTGGATTTTAGCAGTAACACTACTATTGCTGTCTGCTTTCACTCTGGCCCAGTTATCAGAGTATCAGAGCTGTATTCTTTTTAGCAGCTTTGGAGGAATGTTGAACTTTCTCCAAAGCTTGTAACAGTCTACTGAGTCAAAAGCTTTGGATAACTCCACAAACCAGTTATACAAGGCCAATTATTTTTTTGTGTGTATTTTTCAGCTAGCATGGCTAGAGCTATCAGGTTTTCAAGGTGCTCGACGAGGGGCGAAAGCCAGTTTGATTTAGGGGTATTAGATTTAAATTAGTTGCCCAGTCTTTCAACTACTCTAACAGGAGACCCATACATACTTTTGCATCAATATCGAGCAGCACATTCATACAATAGCTGTCTGGATTCCCATAGGGGCCCGTCTTGTAGATTGGGTGGAAAATTGCCCCTTTCCAAGAGTCAGGAGTCTTGTCTTCTGTAACGCAGGCATTAAATATTTTGTACAGCTGGCTACTCCAGAAGGCAGGATCATGTTTAAATACACCAGCAGGGAGGCCATTTGGACCAGGGGCCCTACTACTTCTGCAGATTTGAAGTTGCCCATCAGTAATTTGTTCTTCTAAGGTTAAGGGAGCAGACTTGCTGCGTGAGATTAATGGTATTTCCGTCACCCTCTGACTATGGTAAAGTTTAGAAATGTGGTCGATCCACTTCTCCTCTGGCATCGTATTGCTTTGGATTCTTGAGGCCCCTTGCTCCAGTTGATTAACAATGGACAACAGAAGCCCGCTGTTCTTTTATTTTCAGGCCTCCACAATTTTGATCTATTCCAGTTCCACAGGGGCCTGCTTTGCATCCCATAATGCCTTCTTGTATTCCTTCCTTAGTTCTTGAAAGGAGTGAAGGTGGTCGCTATCCAAGTGTGACTACTTTAGGAGTCTGGCTGCTTTGATAAGTTGTTGCCTTTGTTACTTTAGGGCCTGCGTAAACCATCGTTTTTTTCCCAGAGCCTGACCAGCGATCGGACATTGTTGGGGGCTCAGCTGGTTCCTTAGAGATGTCAGCATTGCCTCCCACTTGGCAATTGTATCACCCATGTCACTTGAGCTGTTGGTAAGCTAGCTTTCCATGTCTCATCATTTTCCATTCACATATTAGACCATCTTATTCAATGCAAATGGCTTCCAGGGTTTTGTTCTTTAATCTTTTTCAAATGGGCCGCACAGTGATTGTTATTCGCTATTTTCATTATTTGCGGATGATGGTCACTTTTACATCTCACCTTTATGCAGAAATCCTGGAAGTGCTCTGAGATTGCCATAGAGACAAATGTATAATCCAGGGTGGATGCAGATTTCTTTGTTTTGTCAGTCTTTAAGGAATCGACCATAAAGGGCCCTTAGCCCTAATGCCTCTAGAACTCGTACAAGGCGATGATCACATTTGTCCATGTTCCTGAAGTGTGATACTTGCAGAGGGATACCCAAACCCAGATCCAGAACACCTTCTCTGATACTTTCTTTGCCATGATTGGCCGTATTTAGACTGAAGTCTCCTGTGATGAGCCAGGGGGGTCCTCATGCAAGCTCTTAAGGTTAGCAATTCATTATGTTTAGATGTTGTTTGTGGGCTGTGTTGGGATTACTGTAGATATTTATTATTATGATAGTCCTCGCTGTCCGCCCCAGTAACCGTTTTTCGATGATAACTGCTAGCATGTGGGTTGGCTGCAGGTCGAGGCTCCTCGCATTGAAAGTTTTGTTTGTTGTTATGTGGATTGACAGGCCTCCTTTTGGGTGCCTTTTAGACTTTACTTTTACAGCCGGAGTTAAAAAGTCTTGAAACCCAGCTAACAGATTTTCAGCTTCTGGTGAGGTTTCCTGCAGACAAATGATGTCGAAGTCTCTCAAAAAAGATTCCAGATGTTGGTCATGAACAAGCTTACCGGCCCTGCAATGTTCCAAGAAATTAAACTTATTTCACTGCGCTTGCATTTGAGCAGAGTTCCATGAATCAGGATTTTTTGGGCATTGCTGTGGTGCCGCCCTCAGAAAACAATTCTGTGTCAGGACCAGAGATAGGTGAATTCACTCCTGTCGGTGCCCTCATTTAGCAGGCCTGCTTCTTTACAGTGTCTTGTCCCTGGGTATCCCTGAGCAATGGAGATTGAGAACTCCCTTGGCCCCATAACAAAGGCAGGAGATGCACCCTTGGTGCGGTGTAGGACTGATCTCTTATCGACTGCCCTATTTTTCTGTCAGGATACAGTCACTTTTTTCGTGTACACTTTGTGAGATAAGAAAGGTCGGATGTTTCACTCTATTGACTTCCTTTAACTCTATTCCCCAGTGTTCGGGTACTTCAGATTTGGACAGCAGTAACTGCATAATCTCCATATTACTAAAGGGAACTTCTGTGTCCCCATTTAGATTGCCTTTTTCTGGAGCTCTGAAGGCTACATATTATAAGTCTTTGCTGTTTATTTGGTTCAAGCCCTGGATAGCGTTTCTGATTCTCATGAGGTTGCTCCTATTGAGGACATCACAAGGACCCTGAGACCTGTATGTTGGATGGAGGATTAGGGTCCGAGAACCCATGTCTTTTAGGGACAGTGAGTGGTTGAATACATTTTTTGGCCATTTATAGCATGTAAGGTTTATGTAATTGCGCCATCAATGACAACCTTTTCCTCTGCTGCAATGAGAGTTGGGTTTGTGGAGTACTTGCTAAACTGATGATCTTGCGGGGTTTTGCATGGCTGCATAGGTCCTGGTGCCCAAGTTAGGATTCCAGTGGGAGTGGGGTCTCTTGTCTGCCCGCTTATTCCCTCAGGGACCCCCCCCCCCCAGAACAGGTATCCGGACGAACGTCCCATGGGATTCCGGCTGCTGACGTATCTTGCAGGGCTGCACCACCCTTGTTGACTGAGGGTGCGCTTCCATAATGGTAATGACTCTTTGGTCTCTTCCTGTTCCGTCTAGGTTCCCAGAAGGCAATATCTGTGTGGTGGTTTCAAAGAGTGACATCTGCAGGTAGACTTCTGGCCTTTTCCAATTTTGTCACCACTTTCCGGATCCACCTTTATGGTTAGCATCTAGGGCCCTAGAACTCTCACTTCCGGAGGAATCCATTCTGGCCTCCTCATGCTGCCTTTGGGGTTTATTTGATTCTTGCAGAGTCGTGGGCCGCCCTGATAAGGGCATATTCTTTGAGTTGGTCGGTTGAGCAGATAAATCGCTCTCTGTTGTATCTTATTTTTGACTAATCTTTTGCTTAGGGTTCCCTCGTGGAGCTTTGTCTCTTTTACTTTTGTAGAGTTGTAGATATTTACTTTTCTGACTCATAGTTTGTGCCCATTTTCCTTTGGCGTTTTTTGTTTTTCCTAGACAAACAGGAGTTAAAGGACCTTCCTCTGTTTTATACTCCTTGTGCCTGATTTACCACACCCATGTCAACCTCTGCATGAGCCTGTGCTCTTTTAGTGAGCGAGTTTAATCTGTCTAGCTTGTTATCTATTGCCATAGTAGTGGTTGCCAGGGTTTGCAAAATTTGAATGTCCAGGGTGTCTGTGTTAAAGATCGTTGCATTTACTATGGCCATTAAGGTTGTATTTAGGGGTTACCATCCTGTCAAAAGCTAGACGTCCTTTGCATCAGTGAGTCCTCTATTCTGAATCATTTCGGATGCCTGTGACATGTTAGGAGAAGACTGGTTAACACTCCTGTCTGAAGACACCAAACAAGCTCCCCCTTCCTTCAATCGCAGCCCCTCTTCTTTATTAAAGACCTCCCCTAATTCCTCCTGTGTGAGAGAGGCCTCCCAGCAAGTACTAGTCAATATCTTGATTGGCATTGATGACTCTAAAGCAATTTTGTACAAGCTTCCTTCCATGCGTTGGCCCCTGATGAATCCTTCAGGGGTCATGCCTCAGCCTTTTATGGCTATGGTTAGGGAAAGGGGCAGTCCCCATTTCTGTGGTTGAATAAAATGCTTGGTTTAATTGCAGTTGACTCTTTTACAAGAAGGCATATTTGATGAAGAGAGTTCCGGCATTGACTTTTGCACTGCGTACCCTAACTGTAAGTCCTCCCGGGGGCACCCTTAGTGATTGCACTGTCACTAAAGAATCTCCAGCCAGGGTGCGTTCTTAGGACCGTTCCACCAAGGACAGTACTCAGGTTGACATTTTTCCCCAGAGACGTAAAGTACTCCTGGATACCTTTGCCTCCCCCCTTAACCTTCTGATCTTTCCCTTGTGCTGGCTTACAATCCTCTGAGGTGAGCTCCTTTGTTTCCTTTATCTCTTGTGTCTGTAGCATTGCCTGTATCAATGGTGGGGGCTTGGAGGAGCGCCTTACCTTCCCCCCCTTTCACGCGTCCCCCCCAGTTTATGTGGGCCGCCTTCTCTCTTCTCATTAAATTCTGCACCCTGTCATGGGCCATGAGAAGGAGGGAACTGTGGGTCCTCATAACCTCCCCACACATTGCTTCGCCCTACCTGGGTGTGCCGATCGGCTGCTGATCGCTCCTTACTCCAGGCTTGCTAAGAATGGTGGAAGGGGATGGCGCGGTTAGAGGAGCTCAGCATGGGTACTCCCAACAATGGCTTCCAGAGTGCTAGACAGGACAGGGCGGCGGAGCTGACTAGCTTAGGAACCCTGTCGAGGCCTACAGTGAAGTCGCAGGTCACAGTACTGCAACGTGCTATATGCACCCTCAACCTTTAGTTTCTTTCCCTCGCCCTCATTCGGCTCTGCACAAGATCATCAACCACTCTTCGCCGACCTTGGCCTGTTCCTCCCTCCGTTTTCCTCTAGTCCCTGGGCAGATGGACGTGCAGACGTGATATGTGCTCGGTGGTCTCCCAGCAGGTAGCTTCCTAGCCCCGTGTTGTTCCGGTGAGGTCAACGGTGAGTTCAAAGGGCTCCGGGCTCTTGGTGCTGCTCACGTCCCTCTCCCAGCCGCCACGCTGAACCTCCCACCATGGTGTGGAGGCCAAACTGGCCTCACAGGAGCCTTCCTGGTTGCTTGCCTCCAACGCCACACGGCCCATGTGACCGCAGCTCCCTTTAAGCGCTACTTCAGCCTCCTCTACTGCTGCACTGACCACCTGTGAATCAAGCAATGGGATTAATATCTTATCCCTATAGGGATGATTAACTTGAAGAACGAGTTAAAGAGTGTTATTGGACACCGTGGAGGCTTGAAGAGGTTCCTATGAAGGTGGATAAACAAAGAATGGATTAACCTTCTGTAGCGTCTTCCCCACCAATGACTACACCACACACAGAGCTGTAAATCACACATCTTTATTATTTGATACCTGTAGAACAAGTCGGATTTAAGGAAGGGCACTCGACAATAGATCATTGCTTTAGTTTATGGTCTTTAGCGGAAAAAAAATATCAATGGAAATGCAAGGAAGCCTGTACTGCTGTTTTGTGGATTTTCGCGCCGCATTTGATCTGGTAGATAGAAATTTGCTATGGTATATGTTAAGACAGTTAGGAATTTAATTGAATTTATTATATCTCCTTCAGGGCCTGCATTCGCAAAATTGAGCCCAAGTAATTTTAGACACGAGTGGCTCACTGTCAAAAAAGATTCCTATAAAGAATGGTTTGCGCCAAGGTTGCATGTTGGCACCAATATTATTCACATTATTTTTGTCAGATTTGCCCGGATTGCTGCAGGAGGTCAAAGGCCTAGGCCCAAAAATGGATGGTGTACACGTCTCCTGCTTATTATATGCTGACAATTTAGTGATAATGGACATGACGGAATTAGGTCTACAAAGGAAATTAGAGGTGTTCCACTCTTATTGCCAAAAGAAAAAATGGTCGTAAATTTAGAAAAAACTAAGATTATGTCTATAGGGAAAATGAAGAGTGATTTTGTTTAACGGCTAGGAGGACAAAAGCTAGAGAAGTTAAACAAATATAAATACTTAGGTATGTGGTTTGAATCAGACCTGAAATGGAAAGTCCATACCGAAGCCTTAAAAAATAAAGCTTTATCATTGGTCTGGGGATTGAAACAATTTAGTAGTAAATATGGGGGTCCTTCCCTCCAGCCGGTTATCTCTGCCTTTAATGCAATGGTACGTCCCCAATTTCAATATGGGGTGGAAGTCCTAACACTATCAGGGAAACTAAATTGGGAGACAGAAGAAAGCTTTTGTGTAAAGCGTCTGTTATCATTACCTCTGTCAAGTATGTTACAAGCTATAAGAGCAGAATGCCAAATGACGGCGTGGTCTTATCAGGGATTACAAGCAACACTGAAGTTTTGGTTAAGCGTGAAAGATGAGGGGGTTTGTAAAATCGCGAGATTGTGTAAACAAGAAATAATAACAAGTGAATTATATTGGGCGCTACAAGTGAGAGGACGGTTAGAGAAGATCTGTGTTCTCTTAGGCTTACCTGGCAATCAGTGGCGCGATGCACAAATCCCGAAACAAAATCTACGCACAATAGTGAAGGAAAAGGCAAGAGAAATAGACCTGAAGTATTTAGAGGGTAAAATATCAACCCAGGCTATGGTAGGGGGATGGCGGCACCCGGAAAGTTTTCCTCCATATAGAGGCCCTACCTAACCAAAAATTAAGGGATGCAGTGTTAAAATTCCGATTTCGGTTGAATCCAGGCTATATGGATCCTAAAGCAAAATTGTTTCTTAAGGACACCTTGGGTGTGTGTACATGTGGTTTACAACAGAAATTTAGCATGCAACACCTACTTCTGGATTGCTATTGGTTTTTTGAGGTGCGTAAGAAGTTTTTAAAACCAGTTTTTATGGAATATAATATTATTGACTGAGTTCAAGCGCTTAGACTATTAATAGATATGAGATTTCTGAATGTAACTTGTGCACTAGGCCAATTTTTAATAGGATTAAGAGGGGTCTTAACTGAATTTACAGTGTCGGGTACATTGTAGGGAGGAAAGATGAACTATGATTTTGAAATGGCATAAATTGATTGTTTTTAATCTGGATGATGGAAATATGGAAATTTTGCTATGTAAAATGTATAGCACTTTAAATAGGAAATTGCACTTTATGTCATTATAAGGATGTTAGTCTTGTTAAAACTGTATATGGGATGATTTGTTTAGTATGTTGTACTTTTAAAGATTTACAAGGAAATGAAATTGGTCAATGGTTGAAATAATTTAATGAACTATGTATGTCGAGTTATAGTTTTTTTCCGGATTTTGTATACCTTTTTATTATTTTTATACTTTTAAGGTTTAAAGCCAAATAAAAGAATTTATGACTTGACTTGAATGGCTGAAGGGATTATGATCAAAGATCCTGTTGATAGAAAGATTGACTCTGCCATGAAAAAGTCATAAACAGGTTTCAATCTAGTAGTTTATGCACAAATTTATGGGGCATATACAACACAATCTATGTTGGCCAATTTTAAATAATTATTTAAAGCAGTTCAGGAGAAAGGAGAATGTACAAGTCTGATTGTAAGTTTTGAAAAACAAGCTGAATTTTTTGTCCAATATTTCTCTTGATGTTGTGAAGGTAGTCACATTATCAGAAGGGACCACAGTAACTGCAAGAAGGAACATTTTTCTCTGAGACTGGCATAAAGATAATGCACAAATGAAAGTGGCCTTTCGTATTACACTTTTTGGACTTGAGTTAGATAAGAAGTTATTCAGAATCTTTTAAACTGAAAAAATACTCTTCTTTCAGACAATCTCAATCTGCATCACTCTCATCTAGATAGAACTGTAATCAATCCTTTCTTCATCCATCTATGTGACAATTTAATAATCCCTCGAACAGACCAAAGGGGAAGTTCTTTAAATCTTACAATGACAATAAGATCAGATCCCCTTCAGGGAGTAACAAACAAAGATACTGACTTTGCCGCAAATGGATCCTACAGATAGTGGGGAAAGGCTATAGAGTTTCTCTTCACTCTGCAGCTACAGGGACCATTTTCCCCCGAAACCTTTTATGCAAAGAGTAGGCTGAGGCTCTAGGATCATTAATACAAGCACTACTTCAAAAAAATGCTGTGATTCAAATTCCACAAGATCAGCAGGGTAAAATAACTTAAACTAGCTCTAAAAGTAACAGGAGGATTACGCCTGGTCATATATCTGAGGAATGTAAACAAGTGGGAAAGAAATATACATTGAAAAATGCAGATGTTACAGAGGATAATTCCCATGATTTTTCCTAGGAACTGTCTCAGTACCATAGACCTCATGGATGCATACTTCCATATGTCAGACGTTTCTGAGATTTTGTGTATTTTGCATTCACTATCAGTTCTGGGAACTGATCTTTGGCATCAGATCTGCCCCAAGAGTATTCTTAACTCTCTGTACAATGTATAACTTTATTTTTTGTGGCAGTGAGGTACCTTTTTGTATGATCTTGTTTGTAATTTTATGTCCAACGATGCTTAGACTTCTAAGTGAAGCTCTTTTTCAATTGACAAGCTTCACACCAGCTGCAGTTGTGCTTTGACTCAATGTACGCCAATCGTCAAACTCAGCACTTTGACGATGGCACACATGGCACACTACTCTAAAACAAATGATGGCGCCTTTGGCGGCTTTCCTCCATCGACAGGGGCTGAAAGTTTTTTCATACCCGGACGACTGGCTCCTGGTGACTGAATCAGAGCAGAAGACAGAGGAAGGATTACAACTGATGGAAAGAAGCTTGAAATATCTTGGTCTCATTCTCAAATATACCAAATGTCAGTTGATCCCATCTCAGGAGATGATTTTTATTGGGACTCTCTTCAATACTCAGGAAGGTATGGTCTAACGACAAGGCAGAGGTGTGAGGTTGAGATGGACTTTAATTCATTTGTTGGCAAAAGACAGGGTTTCAAGTGAGATTGTAGCTGAAGGTTCAAGGACACATATCACCATGTGTTTTTCTGATGCCTTGGACGAGGTTGCATATGAGGCCACTATTATCTCATCTCAACTTTTGGAACTCTGCATACATAGATTACAAGAAGGGCATACCTGTAACACAAGTTTCAACTCAATTTCAGTGGTGGCTGAGAGTCTTCACTGGTCAAAGAATTTCAACTGAATCCCGGTCCTCCGCTGATACGAACTACGGATGCCAGTCAGACAGGATGAGGAGCTACTCTGAGGGAACTGGCAGTGCAGGGGCGATGTTCATGGAGTCAGAAGAATCAATGGTCCAACTGGAGAGAACTATCTGCGATTTGGGAAGCTCTGGAATCATTCCAGAAACACCTACACCATCATCATGTGCTAGTCCAAACAGACAATCATAAAGTGATTTCTTACATCAAGAGACGTGGAACCTCATTATTGAATTAGATTGCAGTAAAGATAGGTTCTTGAGCAGAGCAGTTCTTTCTATCTCTGGAAGCCAGAAAAATCAATGGGACAGACAAGGTGCAAGCATTCTCTTTAAGCAGAAAATTTGTGACTTCTCAAGACCTATATCTATCAAAGAGGACATTTAATGAACTATGGCCCAGATTTAGAGAAACTTACATAGGCCTCTTTGCTTCTCCAGACAGCTCACAACTGGAGAGGTTTTGTTCACAGACACCAACTCCTGAGGCATTCTAAGTGGATGCATTATCCATTCTTCCATTCTTTGGCCTCGGAAGCTCCCTAACGCCTCCTCCCGCCGCCTTTCTCCAGAGATAATAGTGGTTGCCCACTTTTGGCCCCAGAGATCATGGTTTCCTTTTCTTCGATCAATTTCTCTTCTCCCTCATTGGAGAATTCCTCTTTCCCACCTCCTCTGGTATCTTTGGGATCCCTTCATCTCACTCATCTAACTCTTGCAACTTGGACCTTTAAAGGAAGGGGGTTGAAGAAGAAGTGCCTGGTCAACTTGTGGTGGTAATTCAACATTCTAGATGGTCTTCTAGGCTGTCTTCTTATGTGAGACACTGGAAGAATTTCCAAAACTGGTGTAAAGAGAAGCAGCATTCTTCCTCCACTTTTGCGGTTAGAACTGGTTTAGAGTTCATATTTGATAGATTTAACAAAGACCTTTCCGTTGCTACATTAAGAGACAGTGGGCTGATGTCAGGGCCTTTCAGTTGCTATGTTCCTTAAGATTTTTGCAGTCTCCTGACCTGTGATAAGATCATTTTGTCCACCATGAGATCTACCATTAGTGCTAACATATTTGCTAAGTTTTCCTTTTAATGATGGTGCTGGATGATGTGCTGTGCACATCGATGCCCTCCACGGTGGTTATGCGTTGCCTGGGCTAATCCTGTTTAACTTCCTTTGTCTCCCACATATTAATCTAAGGATAACTACTTAGAATGGCTGCTCTAGATTAATCTAACAACCCTGGCCTGCACTGGTGTTATTGGATCAAGGTTTCGGAGGTTCACACCCATGCTGTGGCCATAGAAAGTAACATCTGAAAGGTATCTTGATGTATTGTACTGTGCACAGTCAGCACAAGAAACATTATCTTTAAATCTGAATACAGTGTCACTGAGAACTGTGTTGGCAATAGTTCGCAATACAGAATATGGAAAACTGAAAGGTCCCACCTGGGGCAACCAGAATTAAAAGGAAAAGTTATAACACTGTTAACCAACATGCTAACCAAAGCTGCATTTTACTGTGCCCATATCAGAACTCATGATTTTCAGTTCACAGTATCATAGCCTTCATCACAGCACTCCGGCCGGACCCTCTTGTAGGTGGTCTCCACCTCCAGTCCACCGCCAATGACACCATCACAGACTGGTTACTGGTCCCGCAGTCGGGCAGCGACAGGGATGTCTGTGGGTGAGTCTGCTGTGATTGCATCCCAAATATTAGTGACTGGGTATTTGCATAAGCCTATGCTTGAAGCCCATCATAAAAGGGATGTTTTGCATAAGTAACCACGTTCTTGTAGCCAATTGGAGTTGAAACATAATAACAGGGGAAAGGGGGCTGTGGTGTGAAAGTTGTGACTCTTACCCCAAGTACCCCAGTGTTAATGTAGGTTTCCACACACAGTGCTCAGCCGGTAGTGACAATGAGCCACCAAAACAGTGTCTGACCATGTAGGGAGAGTCCGTACACCAAAATACAATAGTAGAAACTATCCAGAGCAAAATTAATTCATTTAAAAGTGTCCTAAAAATCGTCAAATGCTGTAGAATACTAGTGTTTGATAGTATACAAATCAAACAGGATAGTAGTTGGTTCGGTAATACCTTATTCCAGCTGAAGCACACGCAGCTGACATGTTTTGTCAAGGATGACTCTATCAAAGCTGACTGATTCGATAAATTAGTTATTTTGTGGCATCAGCATCAGTAAGTCCAGTAAAAAGGAAACTATGTCAGTCTTGGCAGTGCAACAATATCTGACAGTGAAAGATGAGCGCTCCAAGTGCTAATAGTGTGGACGTGCCAGTTGTGGTATGTATGCGGTTCAAAGTAGTCCTATAAATTGCATGAGGGGGGAGGCCATGATTAGTCCATTGTGCCAAACGAGTAGAGTGTCTAGTGGCAGGGGATTTAGCAGAAGAAAAACCATCATGGCTCCCAGAGGAGGATGCACTGGAGAAGAGAAGACCAGGGTCTTTCCTGACACATGGAAAGAACAGCAATTCTGTGGTGACGGCTGGTGATACAAGGTTGGAGGAGTAGCAGACTTGCACAGGAGGGCAACCACGCTGGGGAGCATATTAACAAATATTTAAAGTGGCAGCATACGTTTCTTTTTAATAAGATTGTTCAAATATTTCTGCCAATGCAGACAGCTCCCAACAGGTTTGGGGAAATGTGGGTAGCCATACATTTTGGTACTCAGAGTAGGTTCTTCTGTTCCTTTTCAGTAAGGTCTTCCATGGCATTGGTGCTACATGTTGAGACAGCGGCGATCATTGCGGGAGCGATGCTAATACTACTGTTAAGGGTGTTGTTGGCTCGGGAACCGACACTAGCTCCACGGCCATTAATGCTTATGAAAAAGATGGTGCTGAAATTATCTTTTAATTTTCGTGGAATTAATCTTCTTACAGTTTTTTGTTGGCTGAGAGCAGCATAACCACAAACTCTATAATTGGCATTCCCATTTTGACATCTGAGTTTCTCTTTTGCTAGTGTTGTGAATCACAGCACTAAACGAATACATCAGTATTCCATTCCGTACACTCAGATCCACTTACCGATAGATTTATTAAATATTCATATCGTTTGCCATTGCTTATTTCTCTAAGTTCTCACCCAGTTCCTGATTCAGTTCTGATGTATCCTCACTTTCTCTAGCCCGTCTGCCAACCTGACATTTCATTTCCTCTCCTCTTCCTTGTCATCCGCCAGCCTAGCCCCCTTTTCAGCTTTTTTTTTTTTTTTACTTTGAGAGCCAACCTAACTGAACTTTACTCTGTTATATGGTTTTACTTATTGAAATGTTTCCCTTCCTTCAACGCGATGCATCTTGAAGAATGTCTTTTCTTGTAGCAAGTTCAGTGAGTTTCAACAGGGTTGAGTGTGCTATATAAGAATATATAAATAAAAATAGTTTCTTCAAATATGGTACCTAGCCATGTGTTGTCATCAAAGAGCATGTGGGTGCATGGACTAGTTGCTTTGACTTGAAGTCTGATATTCTCATGCGCAGCTGCTTGCTGATCCCCTCACCAGTCACCAGCTAACTAGTGGCACTGTATTCTACATTCATTCATTGGCTATAAACACACGTACGGTGGCCTGCAAGGAACAGCAGACTAACTTTTCTGGCTCAAAGAACAATCAGCCTATTGAACATCAATTAGGCAAGTTTCTACTTGTGACATCTTCAGATTAGCTAGCAACACAATAGTGGTACCATCCAAGGAACAGTGGAACCCTCTCCTTGTGTTTGCACTCCCAGATGGGAAATGTTTCTTAGGCAGCCTGTGTTCCTCAAAAGAACCAATGCTGCTTTAAAATAAACATGTACAAACAACAACATTTTCCAAACTCTTTCCTTTTTGGACTAGTTAAGCTATCTACTATGAATTAGGGAACATATTAACAACAGTCTGTATCTTAACATACAGATTCTTAAACTACGCAAAATGTGTTGGACAGTGGAACAACTTGGTTCAATCACGTGTAAAGATTATTGTAGGTCTATGGGCAAGGATTAGGGGGATAGTAGTTTCCCACAGTGCAGTTTATGCATGTAACATTATAAGAAGCCTACTAGTATACTGGATTAATGATGGTTGCTAGAAAATGCTGTAGGTAGGGAGGACTGTCTGGTGGACATTATCTGATATAATGCGAGTGGAGAAAATTCTGCGGTTAGTGATTTTACATAAATCAAAATGCTCAAATTAAAATCATGAGGTAAGATGCCGTTATACGGAAGCCATAGGAAAGGATGGTTCAGAGTTTCTGGATTTCATTGATTATGTTAAGGCCACCCTAAAACAATGATGCTGTATGCAAGGATAGCAAAAGCTTATTTTCTCATCAAAAGACAATTGACAGTCAACTAGAATTAAGCTTTTTTTTGTTGCGAGTGTCACACCAGGGGAGCATTGAGTACTCCACATCTAATAGGATATGTGTCTTGGCATATTCTTTCCCTTATTTCTTGATTAGTTTTGCCAATGTAGAGTTTACCACGTGGGCCTATAAGGCAGTATACATTTTTTGTATTGTAGTGAAAAAACTTTCTGTGAAGTACCTTCTTTCCAGAATGTCTGAATTTTGTTCCAAGTGTCTGGGAGCACAGACAGTATTCACCACATCTATGATACTCTTCAATGGGACTAAAATTCAAAAAATCGTGAGCTGTTCCTTTGGCACTACCTCCAGTAACTACAAGCCTTTCAAGGAAAAAAACAGGTTCCTGTTTGGAAATAAACTGGGATGACCAGAAAGTGGCCGGACCTGCAGACAGGAAAGGAAACCCTTTTCATGCCCCCATATCTGCAAGTCAGAGTAGATTGCAAAATCCACTTTGCAAGTCATAATGCTTTTTTGCATCTGCAAATCTAGTGATTTTTGCATCGAAAAATGTCTTTCTATTGCTGAGCCAAAGTTCTCTAGAGCAGACAATTTTTTTTTTTTTTTTACATATTCTCACGTTCCTCGAGAGTGAAAAAAAAAAGGCGTGTAAGCGCTCCATTACATAAATTCTTATTTTCAAATGCCTGACATTAGAAAAAGTACATAAGCTGCATCTTCTAATGCAGTTCCAACTTTTTACTAGCTGTTGTGTCAGTAGCCTGTATGTGAACAGGGATCTTCTCAGTTTTTGAAAAGAACTGAATACTCACGTAATCAAACTGTACCCACCTAATTGCCTCTCAATTCTCTTCCATCATTTCTTTATAGCGAATATCATATGTTTTGGTCTCAACAGTTGAATAAAGTACTCTGCTTCCCTCGTGCCTACAGGCATGCTATAGACAAACCGTGAGTGAATAATGAAGAAAAAAAAACATCTAGTGCAAAAAAGTTTAATTGACAGGGTTGCTACTTCTACTTTTGCTGGAGAAAAATGATGCTTAACGCATAGGAAGTGTATGGAAGTCATCCTCAATAGCATCAGATTTATTGTTGGAGGAAACTATGATTGATTGTTTGTGCCTGAATAACTTCACGTGTCCTGCTGGGCTAGCAGTCAAACCGGACTCTTGGGTTATCTGCTACAAGTGTTTTTAAGCTTTCACAGGGATGGTGCATAGTGGGATGGCCAACAAAGGACACGTTCCTTGTGGTCATTACAGGAGGCTATCTATCATCAAGCATGTGCAGAAATCCATGAAAAACAAATGCTACGTCCAGATCATTCCGGTGCCCCACTGATAGCAGAAGAAATAAACAAGTGCACAGCCGGTCAAGTTCAAATACGTCAACAGTTTAGCACAAAATACTTTTTGGAGTTGAACATTTTCTGATGATCACTTTCAGTAAATAGTACATTAACAAATTCCTAAACATAATAGCAGTCAACGACATCTGAGGGAGGTCTTCACACCAAAAGGACACTGGCGTGGATGTTGACATCAGAAGGGTGTCATTACAGACAGTGCTACAGTGCAACTACAGACCGCGCCGGTGCCAGTACCCAAAGAAGGGTCATATTAGTCCTGATCCAAACAGTGTGTTAGCAGCATGATATGTGGGTTGATGAGCAGTTTGCTTTGTAACTGTGCGGAAGAGTACCAAAATGGCTTTGACTTTTGGATGAAAGGTTAAAATCAATAGCTAGTAAGGTCCAAAGGGGGAGAAAGTGCATTTTGATTCAAAACCAGATGAACTCAAGTAGGAGCAAGTTGTACTTCTAAATGGGATGACTTCCAACTAATCAGTACATTTTTACTCTTAACTAGAGTTCTACTAGAGGCAGCTATTAAACCGCGTGACATGCTTCGGGTGTCCAGTTAGTTTGCCAAAACTGGCAGTCAGTGCCACCTTTAGATTTGTGCACTCTTGGCTCCTTACAACTCAAAAGAGTCTGCATTACCCAAGTTCTCCCATGAGCTGAACCAGCAGATAAAACCTCCTTTGGAGAGGAGGATCTTCTCTATGCCAATTTGAGATGGTCATGTGACCATTTTAGTTGCCCCAGTTCAAGGATGGAATGCTCTACAACAACATTCCCAAATTACAAGGAAGATGTTGAGCTCCATTGAGTCTATGAGGGAGGGAGGGGGGGGGGGGGGGAGTTTACAGTTCTTATATTCTTCAAAGAAGTATATATTCATCGTATCGGTGATATTTTCTCTAGGCTCTAGTTGCACACGTTTACCTTAATGGAGGTAAAAGTCTTTCAGATGAAGGATGTATATTGTGGAGTTAATATTCTCTGTAAACACCAGAATGCAGAACATTTGCTTTTGAAAGCAAACACGGGCAGCCAACTGATCTCTTTTAGAATGTCCATAATCTCCTGCGGCAAGTTCAAATGCCCATGTCTGAAATGATACACTAGGTTGAAAGACACAAGAACGTTTGGTTGTCGCACCGAATTAGGCCTTGGAGCCTGCAAAGGAGATCCAACTTGTGTATGCCATTTGTGTTTCCAACATCTGGGGAAGATAGGAAAACCACTTTTGTTTCATCCATTCTGGGGCTTTCGCTATTATCCTGAAGTAGGAGTGCTTTAGCTTCAGCAAGATGGTTGGGATAGGAGTCATGTAGGGTGGAGTAAGGATCGACAAATTTCCTTCAATAATTGATTAATTCACCTGTACGCTTGGGCATTAACCGCAGTCCGTGATTGTAAAAACACACACACTTTTGTAAAACAAAAACAAACAAAAAAACTTGTAAAGTACATTATGCAGTCCCCCATTATAGGATCCACTTAGAGCATCTTCTAGATCTGGTTTGTTAACTGCAGTGATCTTGAGGCTTTGCAGACAGTGCCAAATGGACTGCAGGTCAGGAGTGCATGCTCTCAATCTGATTCCACCCTTGCGTGTTTAGGTAGTACAATGCAGTTGTGTCTGTTTGTATGAAGTTGGAATTTGGCATTAATAAGGAGGACCCTAGAGAACAGGTCCAAGCTCCAGTTTATGTGGCACAAGGCTTTCTTCTAAAACCACGTGTGCTGCACTAAAGGCTTGTGAGAAATGTATCCCCTAGCATAGTATCAGCCAGTGTAACAGGAGCCAATGTTTACTTCTTACAGGCCAAGTAACTTCTTAGGGAATTTTCCTGAAACGTTTTGCCTTTTTCTCCCAGTCTTTGCTGACTCCTTGTGTGAGACCTTAGGACTCTGGGCACTTCACCAATGTATAGCAGTGGGAAAGTGCGTGCACCCTTCCTACCTACATTAGGAAGGGGCCTGTATGGGCAAGTTTGAGGTGCTGTACTCAAGAGCGCCCTGTAAAAAGGTACCCCATCTACCAGGGGCAGGTATGGCGCTGGCTAATAGTAGGATGTTGCACTGTGTGTGCCACCCCCTAAAAGACCCTGTCAGCCATACCTTTTGCCCGATTGGATGGGTGGCCTTTGGGCCCTGTACCCCTGTATGTGCAGGGTGGAACGTGCATGCACCTGTCCCCTACTGGATGAGATGACGCTGACAAACATTGGCAGGACCAGCTTTGGCAGGCTACGAGGTGTGCACTTGCACCAGAGGTTTCATGTATGTTGCACCAGGCCTAGCTTGCCAATATGTGCCCCCTTGCATAGGAGTGTCTGAATATATTTTGAGCCTGGCCTAGTTGGCCTCTTCATGCCCATGTGCCCGTCGGTGCTCATATATATATGCTGAGCTAGGCAAAGCTGGCCTCGAGGTCCCTACCCGCATCAGGGCGTCATAGCTATAGTTAGTCTGGCACAACTTGCCAGTGTGTGCATACTTGAACACAGGTGCTGCCATGTGTAAATGGAGACTGTCATCACTAGCCCTTGTGTGTCTATTGTCACATAAGTGCTTTCCTATATAGATACTGAATCTGACGTTACTTGCCAGGGTGTGCACACTGCTACCCTAATATAGGAGCTAAGCCTGATAGTGCAGGCCAGCATAGGCACACTTGCCCTTGTGGTGGCTTTAACCTTAATGGCCAGCTTGCCATTGCAGGCTAGTGGGTGTGCAAGAGGCACATGTGCCCAGGGAATACCCATGTGTGTTTCAATTGCTCATGAGAGCTGCTCTGCCCATACAGTAACATGGTTGAGTCTAATTATGTCTGGCTATAATAGCGGACTGCATGGGAGCAGTATCATGATGTTTAGTATCACTGGATTCGGAATGACAAACCCCCTCTGATGGTAAAGGTGGTTTTGTTATTAAATGTCTAGAAATGCCACTTCAGCTTCATTCCACTGGTTGCAGGGAAAGCAACAGCTATAAAACTTGGGCATACAGAACAACAGACCCCTGCCATTTGCGGCCTGGGATAGATCGACTGGGCGGAAAGGTTTCTGACGATTGGCCTCTCAGAGCTACAGCATGGCACCACTAAAGATAAAGTTCTAAATTCCGTGGCCTCGGGCGGATATGGATGAAATTTAGGGGAGACATCTGTGGTCCAAAGGTGAATGCTTCGAACCACCCCGGACTTTAAAGGCACACTTTAGTATAACTAGGGGTACTACTCGTCAGCATGGGGTGTTGCATATACGGCAACATGGGACCAGTACTGCTGGACTGCATGGTACGCACGGGCAGAGGAGTCTGTTGTGCCCAGGAGGATAACTGTCCGAGGAAGGGATCTGTGCACCATTGCTGTATTGTGGATAATCTGAGCTGACTACCTGCTGCCATCGTAAACCCTAAGTGTGCTCTCCCAGTGCAGGTTGACCTGTCCCCCGTTCTCTGTGGCAGTCTGAGGGACACCAAAGACCTCCTGCGAGGGACTTACATTGTCTGCAGGTATCATTTGGAGAGTGCCCTCATCTGCATCTACATCATAGGCTGGACTTCACCTGGCAGCACTGGTGTGAGCGTGGATTAAGTATTGTACCTGGAGACCGGAATTGGCAGGGGCAGAGTTGCCAAGTGCTGCCTGCACATCATGTGAGTAACCCTTCATTGGGGGACCCACTGCACGCTGAAACGCCATGTGGTGTGAATGGGATCACCCTGTGAAGGACCACACATGGCCTGCTGTAGTCGAGTGCCACATTCCTCTCTTGTGACCTTCGGCTGCACACGTATTGGGTGCTGTGCTCCGTTCATAGGTGGCGACCCTCGGAGGTGTGGGTGCCGCTGGAGTTGACACAGCTGAACTTGCGTCCAAGTGTGTGACCAGGGAGTCTGGTGCAACTTAAGTTATGCGTACCAGACGTTGTGCCTCATTCCAGGAAGGAACAGAAACAAAGTTCCTTGTGTGACCAGATCATCTAGACCTGACTAGTCATCAAGCGCTGGGCATTGTGCTTCATTTCAGAAGGGCGCAGGATTTACGTCTCCGTGGGAGCATCCAGGATTGTCTGGTGCAGTCATCACGCACGAGACTAGTGCCCCCTTCCGAGGAGGTATCACATTGGGAATAGTCTTTGGAGTGATTGTATGGTAGGGCCGTCCCAGGTCATTGCGCCCGACGTTGTGCCTCATTTTTGTTGAAGTATAGCACTGAGTAGTTTTCACGTGGGATTGCAACCGTCTGGTGCAACCCAAGTCTTTGTGCAAAAGATGCTGCGCCCCCTTGTACCTAGTAACTCCTCGTGTGCAACTGGAATTCTCGAAGCCAACTCAAGTCAACACACCCCAATGATGCACCTGTACTCCAGGGGTTTTGTAATTGGTAGCAATCTGGTAACACTGGATTGTCTGGGCGTAGCGATGGCTAGCGGGAAGCCCATGTGACATTCCCCCGGTGTATTGCAGACCTCTAACTAAACCTCCTACAAGGAGCCCAACTGTCTACCCACCCCGAACTTGTCCCCGGAATCCTGCGAAGTGGGACATTGGCCGCAATATACTTAATGGAAAAGTAAAAGGCCTTGGAAAAGTTTTTCATGTGATGGCAGCTAGATGTACTTTTATGGAGCAAAGCACTTCTATAAGGCCCTTGAGAAGATCATGGAACACCACAAAACAATGTAGGAAGGTCAGGGTCTGCACAAGTGGACAAGGGTTCCCATATCTTGGAATTTGAGAGAGTGGGGGGCACCAGTAGGGCAAACAGGAACAGATGAAGTGGGTAGGGTTGCCAACAGGAATGTTTGAATCATTGGTTAGGGAGTGCTTAGGGGTCACTCTCGCCTAGGCATCAACGGGGTACCCCAAGGCACCTCCTCAAAGCCTTTTCTGGACCTGCAGAAGATCAGAAGAGAACTGGACCAGCTGTCCATGACCTTAGAGGAGGCCTAAAGGACTGTACCAGCTCCCTCTCGCATGCAGAACAAAGGAGGAGACCCCATAGGCCAGCTGGCTGACCTACTGTGTGGCTACAGGAATAGCAACAAGAGGCCTTTTTACCTGAAGTACCCAGCGGCAACTGGACCTTGACTGGACTTTGCTGGTGGCCTCTGCCTGACACCTTTGGGATCTCTATGTGGTCTCCCTTTGGTGGTCGTTAGGGCATTAAAAGTGTACTCATCTGGTTGTTTGGGCACCACAAGAAAGTTAAAA
Source organism: Pleurodeles waltl (assembly GCF_031143425.1). NCBI lineage: Eukaryota > Metazoa > Chordata > Amphibia > Caudata > Salamandridae > Pleurodeles > Pleurodeles waltl. Next base: position 690,082,022 of record NC_090451.1, on the reverse strand, counting down.
AAACTTGTGGAAAATGTTCTTTCAGAGCTTCATGGGGACTGAATTTCAGCTTTGTCCTGCTAAAGGCTACCAGTACTCTCCAAAAAAAAAAAAAAACTAACTCCCATTCTGCACTGGGACTTAGAATATTTTCAGCCAGAAAACTCCAAACTTCCAGAAGTTCCAACCTGCTTCAAGTATCCGGTATCAAGTATTTTGCCAATAGCAGTACCAAGCTACACAGAGTTTATTTCTTTTTTTAGGTTCATAGTAATATCCCTAACAGGCATGTTTAGATATGATTAGTAGTAGTTCATTGGGAAGATTGTTATGAAGTTTGGCTTCTGCTTTATTAGGGGTTTGCCTCCAAAACAAGCTTGGGTTGATAGCATACTTGATGACACATTGAATTTGAAGAGGTCTGATATGGGTACTGTAGTTTTTGCGTTGATGGCTTTCCATAAATGACAAAGGACCCTGTGTCGTATTTGGTGTTAAATGGTTAGGCAGGACATTTGTGAACCTGAAAATGGAAGAGTGGTTGTTTTACTTTAGACTGTCGGTTATCCATATGGCTCTATTTTTTACACACTGAAACTTGGCATGGCTAGGCAGACTGGGGTATATTGTGATGTAGTGATGTGGTCTGGATCAGATGACTGGCTGGCGCAGCTATTTTCTCTGCTGAATATTTAGAAGCGGACAGATTTTGGATATAGCATATAAATTATAGTCTGTTGATTTGATAGTTGCTTGGATTTGGGCAATGAAAATGGGAGTTGTAAAAGATTCCTAGGGTGTGCACCACATCTATCGAGGAGGGAGGTCAAAAGTTGGTCTGACAGAGGGGCAAGGAGGAAGGATTCTACCATTTTTTCACACCAAGACATCTGTCTTATCACTGTTTAAGTAGAGACCACTTAGGTGCATCTAACAATTGACACAAAGGAGGCAGTTAGGGTTTCCATGTTGGAGCAGTTTCTTAGGTCTACTTGGACTTTCAAGACTTTTTTCACTCATCAGGTAGGCTATCAGGCACGTGCATACAGAACAGGAAAGGCTGTCTTGTCTTGGAGGATGCTAGCTACTAAAGGCAGTGGGCTTGGAGATGTGTTAATCAATTTTTGACGTTTTTGTCAATGTGGGAAGTACTTCAAGCAGCCCCATGCTGTTCTGGTAATACTAAACTGCAATTTAGGTGAATTTTTGTGATAATCAGTGTTGAAAGCTACCAGGGGGTTTAGCACAGTGAGAGCCACACCTTTTCTCTGATGTCCATCATCTGTGTTTCAGCACCTCTTCGTAGACTAATCTAATTGTGTCAGTGAGCAGATGGTTAGACAATAAGTAGTGCTGTAGTTGATGCTATTCCCAGGTTATATATGACTGGCTCAATAAAGGTGCTCCTTTCTTGAAGTCAAACAAAGAGTGGTGCAGTTAGACTATATTTAGGCTGTCCTGTTTTCACTGTTTATTTTGTATGGATGTCAATGCTGTTTTCTCATTTTTTTCTTAACCTTTTGAAATCAATGCTCATCAGCTATTTCTCCAATCAACTAAATAATTAACCACTGACAAAAGATCAAATTTGATTTTAATATTCCCAGATTCCCTGCAGTCTAGAAGATAATTAGATCAGATCTAAAACATGATTTTAACCACTGCCCCTTTAATTCAAGCACACAAAACTAGAGGAAATAAAATAAAGAAAAACAAAATTTGAGTGTCATTCTTAAACAACAAAACACAAGCAGAATAACCTTAGATCAATCTCTGTTGCTGCTACTTCATATAGCAAAGTTACATTGTTTGCCCCTTCAGGAAGACATTAAAAAACCTCCCTTTTTCACTCTCACCTTCCTTTCTTTGAATGGCATTTTATTTAGTAGTTATGCAGAGGTTTATCAGGGTTTACATATTTATATTGATGAAGGCTGTTTCCCTTTAGGTCAGGTTTCATCAGTTATTAAAGGATTAAACCTAAACCAGGATAGCCTAACTATGTGCTGATGCTTTCAGGGAACTTGAGGACCAACTTTCAGGAAAGGTCCTTCTTTTTAATCATTGCAGAGGCTGCATGGGAATGCACGGAAATCTCAGTTCGTACAAGACTGCACCAGATCAGTGCCAACCGGATCAGGGAACTGAGCAACCACTGACCATGGAATCGTCAGGCCCTTCTCAGAGTGTAAGTGGTTGGTTTCTTCCAGACCGAGGAAGAGACAGCAGATGCCCTAAGTGCCATACAAACCAGTAAAACACCAGCTTCAAATGGCCTTTCAGTAGAATTCTTTAAGAAACAAGTAATTTTGGTTAATCCAGTTAACTATGCTATTAAGGGAAGCAGCACATTTTCAAGAAACCTCAGCGGCACCATCATTTCTGAGATTCCAAGCCAGCCCAGGATTCAATGTACATCATATTGGCCCATCTTGATTTAAGTATTGAAAAAAGTCCTAGCAAGTAGGCTAACAAGTGTAATAACTTGCTTAGTCCATAAAGAACAAAACAACTTTATGCCAGCCTGGGAAACCAGACATTGGATAGGAGTCCAGATTATTTTATGCATATTCATGAGTTGCCAGGAACTAATGCTATTTAAGTTATTGATTCTAGAAAAGCATTAGATTCACTAAGGTAGCAGGTTCTATGGCAGCTTCTTTTATATACGTTGTATCCTCTTTACTGAGAACCGTGGGCACACGTGAAGGTAAATGGAACAATGTCACCTCAGATCCCTACTGAGCGTGACCTGAGTTTTCCCACTCTTTCCACTATCATTTACATTGCCGACTGAACCATTAGCCTAATGGGTAAGGAAAGAGGGTCTTAAGTAGGGGTTCCATTGGGACGAAACAATAGAGGATAAATAGCACTCTATGCATAAGACATGTTGATTTTCTTCCTATAAACCAGACAAGAACAACCCATGTATATCCTAAATCTGCATGGGGAAGCACCAGCTTAAACACCAATCAGTGGTATTCCTGATGTGGTAGGGAAATGGTCTAAAGGATTGGGCGCTTAACCAAAAGTTTCAAATATTAAAGAAGGCACATCCATCTTCTCAGACACAACACTTTCTAGAAACTACACTTGGCACCTTGATCACAAAACTGTATATTCAGACAGGTTGCTCTTTTTAAAAGGATTCAGTCTACGTACAACAGTGGACTGGGCAGGGTAGACATTTGTTTGCACTCCTGGGCCTCACAATTTCTCATTCCAAATGATTGGATATTCAGTGAGAGGCACAGTAAATTGATACATGAGAACTTTCCCTCTGTGAGAGAACAGCACTGTGGAATGTTTTCAAATCCCTGACTCTCTCACAGAGCCTTCTAAAGCAGTCCTCTCACTTGTTATTACAGAGCACTGAAAAAACACAGGGCAAACAATGCAGTAACATGAAAGACATGCACCATGGCGTGGCACTATCCCAAAACAGGTAGCAACATCAGAAGTTTGCCACCAATTGGCAAGAGGAGGCTCAAGAGCGCAAGGCTAGTTGCTCCCTCGGACACAGGGGCTTCTGGTGGTTTGGTCCCAGACGGAGCTTGCGGAGGGGCCCAGGTGAGCGGCCTGTCTGATTGAGTTTACACGCACGTGCCATGGCAGCGTCCAAATCCAAGCGGAGGACCCACCGGCGACAAAATCCCCAGAGAAAACGACGGAGGCGGAGCCGGACGAGTGTTCCCCGGTCACGAAGGGCTTTTTAACCTCCTTGTTTGACTTGCTCCAGAGTGATATCCAGGATCTTCGTAGGGACATTTCTCAAGAGGTGAAAGAGCTGCGAGGAGAGGTTACGTCCCTAGGTGAGCAAGTAGCGCAGATGGAGGACAGCGAGATTTGTCGTGGTGAGGAGGTGGCGGGCTTGCAACAGGAGGTCGTCTGCCTCCAGGAGCAGCAGGACTTCCTCCAGATAGCGGTCGAGGACTTGGAAAACCGCTCGAGGAGACATAATATCCGCATCAGAGGGGCCCCGACGGGGGCTGAGAAGGAGGACATTGGAGACTTCGTGGTGGGCCTGTTTTGCTCATTGCTTGGCCTGGATGAGACCCAGGAGATAATCTTGGATATAGTTCATCGAGTGGGCCGTGCGGGTGGGCCTGGAGACCGTCCCCCGGACTTTCTAGCTTGTATCCACAACTTTAGGCTTAAAGAGAATATCTTACAGCGAGCCCACAATCTTCAGAAGGTTCTTTTTAGAGGACAAGAGCTTCAATTATTCCAGAACCTCTCTGTGCGGACCTTGCAGAGGCGGAGAGAATTTAAACCCATTACGGAGCACCTGCGGGCACATGAGGGGTCTTACTCCTGGGGCCACCTGTTCTGCCTTGTCTTCCGGTGGGAGAATCAGCTCCGGCAGGTGAGGTCCATATCGGAAGCGAACCGGATTCTGGGCTTGGAGGATCACAGCCAGGATTCGGGCGAAAAGAGAGCTTGGCTGGCGGGGATCGCCCGCTTTGGCGGCGGAAGGAGAAAAGGAGGAAACTACAGTGCCCTACGGCTTCGGAGCGGAGGTCGGAGCAGGAATCCGTTTTGAGCAGCGTGGCCGCCGGAACTAATGCTTAGGCGAGAGGTGATCGGAGGGGTCTGAACTGCGGATGGTCACACTGCTTACGGCCTGGTGGCCGGTGAAGACGGTCGGGGCGGCGGAGGCGATGGACCTGGTTCGATGATCATGAGTGGTTCTACAGCCCCGTGGAGACTTTTCCTCGCGGAGATGGATGCGCGAGGACTTCTTGGTTGTGAGCACCTGTTGTGCGATTGGTTGAATGTTGGTGTGTTTCCCTGCGATGCTGGCCTTTGTGTGGAGATGCTCTCTGGCCCTGGCGTTTGAGGTGGTTGATGCTGTGGCCTAGGGGGCGGTTTTCCTGTGAGGCCTCTCCCTTCTTGACCGCCGCTTTCATTTTAAGGTATGACTATTAAATGTATGAGCTTGAATGTCCGTGGGCTTAATAATCCAACTAAGAGGTTAGCCATCATGTCCGCCCTAGAGAGGTCGGGGAGTCACATTTGTCTGTTGCAGGAGACACACCTCGTGCAGAGGGACATCCATCGCATGCGTTCTAAGTGGTTCCCCGGGCAGTTTTGGTCTTCGGCTTCATCGAAGCACGCAGCGGTTGCGATACTGTTAGCGCGCTCATTTCCCGGGGAAGTGGTGATAAAACTACATGAGGTGCAAAGTAGGCTTTTGGCCATGAGGAGGTGGTTGGGGGCCTTCTCTTTTACTATTGCTCCCTTATACGCGCCTAATGCCCAGCAAGAAGTCTTCCTAAAGCAGGCTCTGACCCCGCTGTTGCATTCGCCGGATGGTGCCATCTTGGTGGGGGGGGCGACTTTAACCTGGTGATGGATGGTGATTTGGACCCCTCTTGGCACCGTCATGGGCAGACAGGGTCCTTGTCAGCGACTGGCCGTCAGTGGATGAGTGAGTGTGGCCTGGAGGATGTGTGGAGAAGGGCACACCCCACGCTAAGGGATTATTCCTTTTACTCAGCAGCGACCAAGACATACGATACACTTGACCTTTTCTTGGCCTCGCAAGAGTTCCTTTCCCGAGTTACGGAGTCAGTGATTGAGCCTCGGGCCCTGTCGGACCATTCTCCAGTTACCGTTGGAGTTGCCATGAGCATGGAGCGGGTGGGGGCGTCGGGGTGGCGATTCAGGGACTCAATGCTTCAGAACGGTGCAACAGTGGAAGCGATCCGAAGTGCGATAATAGATTACCTTAGCTTGAATGACGATGGGAGCACCTGTTTGGCGACGTTGTGGGAAGCATTGAAAGCAGTGGTGAGAGGTGAGGTGAGGTGATGTCGTTGTCTGCCAGGGATAATAAAGCAAGGAGATTGATGAGAGAGGATCTGGAACAGAGGGTGGCGGTACTAGAGCGCTCCCAAAAACATACGGGCGCCCCAAGAGTTTGGCGAGAGCTTGAGAAGGTAAGGAAGCAGCTGAAACGACTAGACTGGGACAGGGCAGAGTATGCGGTGGCATGCCTTAAGCACAAGTATTATATTGGAAGTAATAGATGTGGGAAGCTTTTGGCACACCGGTTACGTGTGCAACGCGCGGCGCCGGCGATAAAACTGGTTTGCTCTCCCTCAGGAGTGGAAGCGCGCACGAGCGATCAGATCGCGGAGGCGTTTGCGGAGTTCTACCGGGTCTGTACGGGGCTGAGGATCCTGGTAATATAGCTCCTGAGACCTTCCTAGAGGGTATAGCAACTACTTCTCTGGGCGAGAGGGAGGCGACTTCATTAGATCAACCTATAAGGGCGGAAGAGGTTATATCAGCAATCTCACGTTTGCAGGTGGGGAAGTCCCCTGGTCCGGATGGTTTCACAGCACTTTTTTATAAGACCTTCTGTGTGGAACTTGTACCAATATGGGTGCGGCTTTTTAATTCCTTTCGAGCGACAGGAGTTCTGACAGCCAGTATGTTGGATGCCACTATTGTGGTTATTCCTAAGCCGGGGAAGGATCCAGAGGAATGCGCCTCCTATAGGCCGACCTCGCTCTTGAATATCGATGCCAAAATATTTACTGGAATACTGGCACACCGTCTTAATTATTACATGCCAGGCCTTGTGGATCCCGATCAAGCAGGTTTTATGCCGCATAGGCAGTGTAGTGATAATACCAAGCGATTGCTTCATCTACTGGATAAAACGGACCGCTCATGCAGGGAGGCGCTTTTCCTTTCTATCGATGCCGAAAAAGCGTTCGATAGAGTCCACTGGCCGTACCTGTTCCGAGTGCTTGAGCACTATGGGTTTGGCCCGGGTTTTATGGCATGGATTTGCTGTATCAATCAGGTGCCTCGGGCGGCGGTCCGGGTCAATGGGACGCTCTCATTGCCGTTCTCAATCCAACGAGGGACACGGCAGGGGTGTCCGCTTTCACCTCTCTTGTTTGCGCTCTATATGGAGCCCATGGTGCAGCGGCTATGGGATAACCCTCAGATCACGGGTGTGAAGTTTGGGGGCGTTGAGCATCTAATCTCTCTGTATGCGGATGACGTGATCCTTACCCTGGCGGACCCCGCAACCTCACTGCCCGCACTCATGGGGATACTGGATGAATTTGGCCGGGTCTTGGGATTCCGGATGAATATGCTAAAGTCGCAGGCCATGAACAGGTTCCTTAGCGCCGAGCATGAGAGGGATTTGAAGGGCCGATTCCATTTTATATGGACTTCCTCAAGGCTTCCTTACCTGGGGATTGACTTAGCGTCTACTGTGGCACGAACGGTGACGCTGAACTACACGAAATTGACCTGGGAGGTGCAGCGGGATCTAGAGTCCTGGGGGAAACTTAAGCTGTCATGGCTGGACAGGGTGGCGGCGGTGAAGATTACCATTTTGCCACGCGTCCTGTATGTGTTCCAGGTGTTTCCCGTGACGCCCCCGCCCGAACGATTGCAACCCTTCAGATGGCGGTTCTGAGATTCATTTGGGAGGGTAGGGGGACGCGTCTTCCACGTCGGGTCTTTTACCACCCCAAGGAGATGGGAGGATTAGCGGACCCTTGCCTCTTACGATACTTTCAGGCAGCGCAGTTGCGCTTTCTACTAGAATGGACTCGCCCGTCTACCGAGAAACATTGGTTCTTTATGGACCAAGCTGTGGCGGGCTCCCATATATGGAAGGAGCCCTGGCTTTGATGCCGCCATAGAGCGAGTGGTTTGTATGCATACCCGATCACGGAAGTAACGATGCGTGTATGGGATGTGGTGGCTAGTAGATTGAGGCCGACGACGTTCCCATCGCCAATGACCCCTCTGGGCGCGAACCCTGACTTTGGACCAGGCTTGCAAATGGAAGCGCTGCGCCGATGGTATGAAGGGGGCTGTAAAAGGGTGGGATACTTCTTTGATGAGCAGGGGGTGATCTCTTTTGACCAGATGAGGGAGACATATGGCTTATCAGAGGCGGACAGGGTGATGTACTATCAAATACGGCATTGGGCCTTGTTGCCAGCTAATAGAGTATTAATAGATAGGCCGTTAACCCAGTTTGAAAAATGGATCCTAGTGGAAAAGGATGATAAGCGGGTGATCTCGGAGCTGTACGGACTATTACGAGGGGAGGATCGCACACCTAAGACTAAGGGTCAGTTGTGGTGGGAGAGGGCACTGGGAAGGGAATTGTCTGACGAAGATTGGGACAGCATCTTCTATAGGTCACACCATACTGTTTACAATGCGGCAGGCACAGAGACTGCCTATAAGGTGGCCTCCTATTGGTACCTCACCCCAGCACGGATCCACGCTTGGGATCCCACTAAGTCTAGCCTCTGTTGGAGGGGGTGTGGGTTTGTTTGTGCACCTACTATGGCATTGCTCCAAGATTCATCGATATTGGGAGAATGTTATACACACTACTGATGCGGCGTTTGACACTCAGATCCCCAGATTTCCTGCGTATATTTTGTTGGGCCTGCCCAATCTGCTCACCTTCCCCCTGAGATCACTGAAAGGGCGGCAGATGGCCTTGGCCCTCAATGCGGCATTGCAGCCAATATTGGCGATGTGGGGTACGAATAAGATCCCGACATCTACATCATGGCTTCATAAGCTGTGGTTTATTCTCGCTATGGAGAAGCTCACTCTCTCCTCACAGCAGCGCAGCGGCGATTTCAGGGACATTTGGCAACCATTCTTACAGATCTTATCCAATGAGTTCACGGAACTGACATGTCCGGCCTACTTGAGAGTGCTGGGGTTCACGCGTGCTAGTGGGAGTGTGTAAGCCGAAGAGAGTTTTTTGGAGAACCAGGATCACGTAAGGGTATGGCCGGGAATCGAGTGATTGCTGTGTGGCGGGCCAGTTGCGGGGAAGCAATGTTGATGTTTTACTATGTATTTTTATGTTTTATACTACTATGCATGGAGTACACTTCATATTGCAGCACTCGACAGAGGGCGACCCTTTCGGGGGTGGGAGTAAGCAGAGGAGGGTGAATGATGGCCTATTGAGATACGGTTGGCCAGGAGTGGACTGTTATGGCCTACCTCCACATCTCTTGACAAGTACTGCTGCTTTCTGATTGTACTATTTTGAAGAGCTGTAATTGCAATGTTTAAAACTTGAAATAATAAACAGATCTGATCCATTAAAAAAATTGTTGTTATTGAAGTGGCTGGGAGAAGTGGGGTGTTGGTCGGTGTAATCCAGGGAGCAGCTGGTGAGTTTGTATTGAATTTTCTGTGATAAAAAAAATACACCAGTTTTTTTTCAGACTAATTGAGGAGTTGATTTTGTTGTGCTATGGCTCAGTGTCAAGGGATGATAGTTTTTTTTTTTTTAAATAAATTCCTAAAATGTATGTTTGGGTATGTTTTGCAGAAGAGATGTGGTCACTGTTGAGGGATTTCTTTGCATTGCAGATCCCTAGCTTCTGTAGTGGGCTTGTTGCTTAGGAGATTTCTTGTAGGTTCTTAGCCAGCATCGCTCAAGCCTCTACCTTCCTGTTCCAGCTGTGAGAGGTGATATTTGAAAAGGCTGTGTGTGTCTTGCTTCTCACAGAGTATTTTAGTGATGGTAAGTGATTAAGAATCGCTATACAGTTAGATAATTGGTTTGAAATGGTTAGGGTTACAAGATATGTCTAGGTGATAGTGTGATGTGTAGTAAACCAAAAATAATGCATTTGGTGGGATGCACTTGTGGCTTTTCGTTGAGATGTGTGACCAGGCAGAATTCGGATGTTTTCCTTATGATCTGGGAATGGAGAACCTTATTAGTGTGAGATCACTCCATGAAAGGGGAGTGACTGAGAGCGTTCATGGGAAGTCAAGGCAGAGTTTGGTTAGATGGCCAGCTGGTTGGGTTGGACCTTTGGTAGGTTGGGTGAGGCATAAACAGTCAATTGGTGGACGTATTTTGCAAGTGTATCTCCTTTGTCATCTTTAATGTTGAAGTCACCCATAATTCAAATTTTGTTGCGGGTGTCTTGTTTCACATGAACTAGAGAATGTTTCAGAGGGCAGTAAGGTACTTTATGAGTGCTGAAAGTTTAATTCAGTGGTGTGTTTCAGATATTCAGAGGAAGAGAAAAGGGTGCAGGGATTTCTCTACATATAAAAATGGGAGTTTTACATGATGGTCCCTCCCCTTCCTTCTTTTGCCCTGTGGCCTGAGTACAACGCTAGGTCGCCTAGTAGTACTGCTGCATTTAGGGGCACTTCAGTATTGATTTGAAACCATGTTTCAGTGACAGCCAGAAAATTGATTTTATATAACGCATGGCACTCTGGAATGGAGTCCATGTTTGTGAGTTGGCCTTGCATGAACTGGAACAGACGGCTCCGAGGATTGCGGTTTTGCGATATACATGATTTATATCTTTAGACAGTTATTTTGTACAGTAAGACAGCAAAAGCGTAACTGAATGCTGCTTAATCATCTATTCTTATGGGTCCAATATTGGTGCACCCATCTGTGGTGTTCCTGGCCTTTCTTTTCTTAAAGATGAGTGGGAAATGTTATGGTGACTATCTAACATGGGCTCTTCAATTGACCTGGTTCAGCTCAACTCCTAATTAGACTTCCAATCAGTGGTGTTGCTTGAGGATCAGGGTAAAAAGATCTTCAAACTTACCTTCTGCTAAATTTATTTTAGATGGTACTACATATATGAATGCTTTGGATACAAATGAAATAAGTACATGTTGAACATGCCGACACTGAGTTTCTTAGTGTTCATGGTCACGTCATGTGCCCTGATAGTTTACATTTTGACTTTGATGGCTCGCGTTACCAGTCCCTCAATGTTTTTCCTCTTGAAGTCCTATGCTTTCATGCCAATGATACCAAATAAGCTGCTTTGCTCCCACATTGCTGAGTGTTCAGGCATCGAACAAGGCCTCATACTCCTCAACAGCAAACATTCCTTTCTTTCCTTCTGGTGGTCCAAAGAGAGCACTGAGGTGGAGGCAGAGGCTCTCTAAAATTTTAATCCTCTTTCTGTTTCCCCAGTAGCAGATTCTGAAGCGGCTCTCCAATGTTCCCTACCTCACAGTCCGATGCTTCCTGCTCTTTGGCTATTTTGGGCACATGGGAAAATCTTCAACAAAGTGACTAAGAATGCAGTGAGCATGAGGATGTTTTCCCAGATTTACTTAAGTTGAAGAAAAGCACTTCAAATACTAAAGACATTCAGAGAAGAAAACTGCAGCACATCTCCAAAAATAGGAGGAGGACATACATCTTCAGTTGTTAGAAGTTGTAGATTGTTCCCCAGTTCAAAGACAAACTGAGGCCTAAAAGCTAAAATAATTCTTCTAGGACAGCCAGCTGCCTGAAGCCGTAATGGCACACTTCACAAGGCAAACTCTACTGTTGAACTTCAATTTTTTCATTTTCGTTTTCCTGGCTTTAAAAAACTATGAGGAAGAGACATGTACAACACCTTCCTCAAATTCAAACGAGTTTAAAGATCAAATTAGATACCTTTATAAATATGCCGTAGTTTCAGATAAGAACAATGATCAAGCAAAGCTACATTTTACACCCTTCTTCCAAACCCAGTTATTTAACTTGTAGAAGCGTGAGGGTATTAGCTCCCGCATAGAGATATTCCATGTTCTTGAATATTGATGGCATGGGTGACAAAGAGCTAAGATCTTTCAGTGCAGGGCATTCTGTGATAGTACACCCGATAGCTGCCATAAAGAATCATTTGGTGAGTGGGAGAGCCAAATGTATTTTGTGTGTGTTCATGAATGTGCTTCTTAGCTAGCTCTAGTTCCCTCACTTTCATCCCCCTTTTTTCATTACAGAAAAGGTGGATTCAGTCCCCCAATTCACACTACAGACATTTTGTAATTTAAAAAACACATTTAAAAGAGATTGTAGGAGATTTTAAAATACTTTGCTATCCTGAAGCATACTGATTTGCTGGGACATTTTAATATTTATCTCTATCAGTGAAGATTCCATAATGAGCTATTTCAAGGTCCACTGTTCATTGTCCCCTCCTGCAACTCACGAAATAACTAAATCTCCCATTTGATCTCTGCTGAGATATGCTGACAGCTCTGTCACCTCTACAGGGTCCAAAGATGCTCCAAGTTAGATTCTGTCAGCAATAAGACTCTCAGATTAAAAGGTCCTCAACAAGGTTTTCCCTCCAAAACGAAACCCCCTTCTTCAACATTTGCATGTCCTGTGCCTCTGAACACAGCTTATAAGGGAAAAACAAAAAAACAAAATAGCAGGTAACCTCTTGTGTCACGAGTAGAGAGCCATCAGCCTTTACCCATCCTATTCTGGATTCTTCACTCTGGCTGCACAAATAGGATTTATGTTTGTTCATTACTCCCCAGTCAGTAAGTAATCAATCCCAGCCACTAACTTAACTACACAAGGGGCTTCAGTCAATTATCCTCAGAAAACTAGATCCATTCAACAGACTTGGCAGTGTCAGTTGTAAGTACACGCTTAAAAACACCCTAAAATATTTAAAAGGGAGCTGCATTAAAATGAAGTGGTGGCCATTTCTGAATGCTAAAATTTTAACTCCTGAAAAATATCTTAGAAGGCACCTGATGACCAGCAGCTGACTTAGCTATAGGGCAGCACGCTCTAAATGATTCTACATGTGGGAGAGCAAAGAACTTGTGAACACAAAGAGGTGTCAGCAACCTGATGGTTTATTTCTCAAGAATTTTTTTTTTTTGGGGGGGGGGGGGTGTGTTTGTGTGTGTGTGTGTGTTTTGGGGGGGTGGGGTTTCATTTATCATAAAGTCATACATGTGGCTTAACAAAATCGCACTTTAAGGGTTGCACTGTTGCGCAGTGCAACACTTTAAATCTTATGCCCCATGACTTATTTGAAGCGGGGGCCTGAAACACCCCTGTCCTTAGCTGTCCTATTAGGACATTGCTGGGGGTGCCCACTGTTGCAACCATTGTCCTGTAGATAGAGAATCAAGCATCACCGGAAATCCAAACTTAGTCTACCCCTGCAGCACTTTCGGACCACATACTTTGTGACTCCAAAGCTCTCTTAGGTATGGCTCAGTGTCTACAATCTACTAGCTGCACACTCCACACAGCATGAAGGCATCACTTGCAAGTAGTTAGCTTTAAGTACTCTAATGCAGCATTAACCAGTCACTCTCTGCCCCTGCATTGGAATTTTCTGTTTATTGAGGTCTTTGTACAATGTCGAGCAAGAGGTGACGTCCAAATTTACAATGTGCTTCGTTGTCGCATTCGCTGCTGCGTTATGCACCAAAAATCACAGACTTCTCACAACTTCATTGCTGGGCCCTTCCCCATACCTCGACCCAACAAAAAGGGAAAAAAAACTCAAAGGCATGAATCAGTATTATTTCCCACCCCGCCCACCCACCACACAAAGAAAGAATCCAGACAAGCACAGAACAAACATGTAAGAGATTTAAGAGCAAACAGCCAAAGCAGGAGCAAAATGATTTAGACTTCGCACAGAAAAGGCGTTTGCCCAACAGATAATACCCAGTAAAGGACGGAGGCACAACTCCCCTCCCAGGACCCACCCCATGAAATTACAGCAATGCTTAGCATCTTGCCCCAACCCTGTACCTCCAGAGGGGAAAGCACTGCAAAAAACAAACAAAAAAACAAAATACCAACCCCACCTCCCACCCTCGTTTCATGTGAAAGTGCAGTTCCGTTTGGGTTAAGGGCTCCGTAGGGCCTTCACATCCCATAAACGCTCTCGTCGCTGTAGGCTATGTACAGGAAGAAGTCTTCCTCATGGTGCTCCTGCCAAAGAAAGGACAAAGTCACTACTCCGCCAAGACCCTAGAGTGCTTAACAAACTCTGCAAGATGAGATAGAACAGAGCTTGCTGTCTGATAAGAAAGGACAGTTCATGTACAGATATACATCTCTCACTTCAACAGGAGACACAGTGGAAAAAATGCTGTTGTTACAGAGGACATTTTAAAAGATTCTCAATCTGGACTGCATATCTTAAGTAGGCCTACTTTCTATTTTTACACTGAACAATCCTATGCGCAATTAATAGAGTTTTACTAGCTCCGAAATACATCTTTCAGAGGCAGTGCAAAAAGAAATCACGTGGTGCGTGTGTTGGGAATGGACAAAGAAAGAGAAAGATGCAAAACAAAAAGAGAGCAAGGTGAATGGGAGCATGAGACGCGGCGTGCGTTACGATACGTGTATGGTGGTTATGGTGTGAAGAACGAGCAGTCAGGATCAAGCCAGGAGTTGGACTGTGAATACACCATTTGGAAGTTCTACTGCCTGTCCCACTCCTTGTAGCTTTGCACCAGTGGACTCACAAACACCACTACAGGAGCTGCCAGGCTTGATGGTGCTTCCCTCCTCATCTCGACTCACCTGGTATAACTGTCCCATGGTGGCACTGGTGGGAGGGATGACATTGTTTACAAAGAAGAAGAGAGCATCCTCCGCTCGCAGATGGATACGTTTCCTGATCAGGAAATAGAACTGTCCAACTGAAAGAAAAGAGAAAATACAAGGATTTAGACAAATCATGAGGTGAAATGGAGAATCAAATGTGTTGTGTGTTCCTGCCAAGAAACACCAAGTTTATCAACATAAAACTGACAAGTCAGTTTTGAAGATAAATAAATTCCTAATAGCCAAATTGATGAAAATTAAGTTACATATCAATAAGCTCCGATTTCAAAGTGTGTAGTCAACAATTATTTTTTGGGAACAAGACATAAACGTGCCCATACTTCATAAGCATTGTTTTTAGGTAACGTGAAAAAAGAAATGGTTAACAGCTTGGGAAAAAATAGAATAATAAATCGTAGAAGCTGGCACTCCATTTCTAATACAACCTCAGGTGGTGCATGAGTGCAAGACAAACACAGAAAAACAAAGGAGGCTGCTCAGGAGTAAAGGCAGAGTAAGGGGGGAGCCGTTATGTATTTCGGAACAGGTAAGCGCAGAAGAGTGAACAACAGTGCGAACCAAGGAAAGGGAACAAAGAGGGAAAAGGTTTAAGCAGCCGTGGGAGAGAAACACAAGGGGGCGTGGAGTATGTTTAAGTAATTGAAGAAAGCTCTAACAGCTGCAAGGAGATCTTCTTGCTCAGCAAGTATTTCACCCCATCCAACTTCTTCCACTGCAAAATTGCAATTATCTAAAGGAACTTCGCACACCAACCCACCCCAGAGAACTCATAGCTAACCCACTCACCAACAAACAAGGCGGCTCACCAGAAACAGCACCACGGAAATTATGCAGACCTTCCACTCAGGGGCCCCCATGCCCCCACCACATCTACAACCTGGGAGCATCACCAATCAGCACCACCCTGGCCAAGATCTACACCACCTTCATCATGTATGCCACTTTCATGAATAAATGGAAACTGGCAGAAATAAAAGCCCTCCTCAAAAAGCCCACAGCCGACCAGAATCAACTGAGAAACTGCTGATCCATCTCCCTTCTCCACTATCCAGCCAAAGTGATTGAGAAGGTCACTAATAAACTCAAAACCCACCTTGAACTTCACCAACTTCTAGACCACACACAATCAAATTCAACAAGAACTACAGCACCAAAATACCGCTCATTGCAGACACCACTAACATTTGAAATATCCTGAACAAAGGAGAAACAGAGGCCCTCCCCCTGCTTCACCTCTCTGCGTCCTTTGATGCGGTCTCCCACAACACCCTCATCAGAAGTTTCCACAAGACTTGAATACAGGATCTGCTCTCAAATGGATCTGTTCCTTCCTCATAAGGGGGCCATGCTGCTACCCTTCACATCAGAGACCAAGAAACTGCTATGGGGTGTCCCACAGGGATCGTCCTTCAACCCCACTCTTGTCAACATTCAGCACTCGCCAAAATCATCCAATAACAGGATGTCACCGCTATCTCCTACGCTGATGACATCCAACTCATCGTCTCCCTGACGAACAAGACAAATAACACGAAAAACAACTTCACCAACTGTATGACCATGGTAGAAGACTGGATGCGAGCCAACTGCCTGAAGCTCAACTCCAACAAGACGGAAGTACTGAACTTGGTCAATAAGACCCCTCCATGGGATAAAGTATGTACATCGAGCTTCCTCATGCTATCCACGCTGCAAAACATCTTCAAATGGTTGCCTGAGAAAAACAGACGGACTGCCACACAAGCAATCATCACAGGCAGGCTGGACTACGGTAACAGGCAACATTCTCTAGCCGTTTTTTTCCCCAAACAACAATTTCACTGTCTCCAGATCATCCAAAATGCAGCAGCTTGACTAATACTCGACTTCCCGCATCGAACCCACATCACATAGATAGAATTTCACCAACCCACCGGACACCTGCTCTGCTTCACTCTCACACATGCCCTGAATATGCAAAGTCAAAACTGGAGGTCGTTCATCCTCCTAAATCACACCCAAGACATGGAACAACCTATCTTAACACATCAAGGCCTCCTCTTCACTTATTGAGTTATGTAAGAAGCTGAAGACCTGGCTCTTCATATAGGCACCTTGGGATTTCACACCTACACACCTTGCCCAAGTGCCTGAATACCCTCTCTGGTGATGAGTGTGCTAAACATAAAATAGCCTAACATAACTTCTGATTTCCCTCGCTTGTGTTAAGATAAGGTGTGCAGGGCACTCCTCACGTGCCTGGTTTGGCACTGAATGGTATAATGCATCACATATTCACGAATTTCCATCAGTATCTAAAAACGTTAGGTACAGACAAGAGGCGGCATGTCCCACTTTCCAAAGAGTTACCTGTTAGGTCTGAGGGTACAAGGTACTTCTTCTTATCAAGGTCGCCTATTCGAGCCTTCGGCGCCTTCTCCACTATCACCTGTGAACCAAAACAAAAACGTGGCTCAAAAGGACCATTCTTCAATGCAGAAAAACCAACAACTATAGTTCATCAAATATGTCTGAGAGAGTAAGGGAGAAGGTAAATAGTACCTGTTTTTATGTTTGTGTTTACATTTTGTATGCATTTATCCACATTTATTACTCAAGTAATTGGCATTAATGCACGTTTTGTTTGAAGAAATGAGTTTGCAACTGGTTTATTTTTTTTAAAATACTTTTTTAATCTGTACCCTTACTTCGAAGCCAGCCATGTTTTAGCACTATAAACTTAATACTATAAATGTATATTATCATTACAGGATAAATAAGTGTGCAACTATTCAAGTATTAAAAAAACCTTTCCCTTTTCAAATATTAATGCTGCCATTCTGCACGGATACTGGTAGAGCAGTCAGGACTGGCAGCATGTATGACCATCTGAATAAAAGGTGTATAATTCTTATTTTTCGTTTTTTCCTACAAATAGACACGGAAACACATTGCTTTAAAACTATAATGAGGTTGAAAAAACAAATCTGTAAAAAACGATGGCTTCACATAAATCCAATGGGAACAGAAAGGGTAGAGATTAACCACAGCACAGAATTTCCTATAAACAATTGTTTCAGGAAATTATTTCCCATATCGTATTGCTGAAGAAAAAAAATGGGGAAATGGACAGGTACAGGCTAAAACTGTCATTGTAATTAATGAGGTATAACAAAGCAACTCAACTAGAACACAGTAACTCGCAGCCTCTGCTTACTACTTTGTGTGAGAATTTCAAACCCACGCCAGGGTTTCAGGTTCTTTTAGCTCTTGTATATTTAACTAGCAATGGGTGGGCATGCCAACGCAACCCAACTTCCTCGCCCTTCTCATAGCTGTGATACACCCAAAAGCGAAGACTCAATCATCAAACAGCATATATGTCTCACTCAACCATAGAAATCTTAAGGGATTCCACAACAGACACACAAAACAGAGAACATTCTCAATCATCACTAAAATGCAAAACTAAAATCACACCCAAGTCAGCAACGGCGGAGAAAAAGAACAAGTTACTTACCTTCGGTAACGCCTTTTCTGACAGAGACTCTAACCGCGGATTCCTCACCTTAAGACATCAGTTCCCAATCTGTGGTCTGCGGACCCCAGGGGTATGTGACACATTTCCGGGGCGACGCGGGCCTGGGATGACAGAAAGGTACTCCAGTTTGGGCCTAACAGAAAACACATGCGTGTTTTTATTTGAGCAGTAGTTGTAAATGCACTTCGAAGTTACTTGTACACCCAGCAGCTTTCGGGTGACAAAAAAGCGTCAAGATAACTCTGGTGATTAATGTACCTGCTGGAGAAAGATTGTGGTTTTGTCTTGTGGTAGTTTTGACTCATTTAAGGTGGCACAGATGGCTAATATGCCTGATGCAGAGAACGTGTATCGTGCAAAGACAATTATTTAATGTGCATAGTGGGTTACTGCTTCTGTCACAGTGATTCTTTTGTTACTGTGCAGTTCATAAGTTACAATCATAATCTAGCACAGTGAGCTAGGAATTGCAAAAGAGCGACATGCAAAATGCATGGTACAGGTTAGAAAGTCCACCCCCCTAGCCTTTCATTATCCTTATGTTGTTTAAAAAAAAAAAAAAAAAATGTTGGCTTACCTAGAAATACATTCTTATTATTAAAGTCAACACTAACCACTGTGTTATGTTCTGAATCCTGAGCTTGTGCTTCTCCAGACCAAGCACTCTTAGAAAAAGCCTACCACTGTGAATGAGATGTGAATCCTACACACTGTAGTCACCTGTAAAGTGCTCAGACACCCTTCACTGGTATGCGAGGCACTAAAAAAACGAATGAATTACGTGTGACAGAGAGACTGTGGAAACATGAGAGGTCCTTATGGTTTTACTTCCTTCCCGCACCACATATTTATGTGAAAAATCTTTCTCAGATCTTATGTACCTAAAAAAAAACAAGAATTTTCAATGCAACGGGTCTCGCATTAGCTTGAGTTAGAGCTATTAGCGTTGTAAAGAGAAAAACAACGCAGCATGTTCGCACTATGTTAAATGCAGCACGATCGCGCTTCGTGGAAAATAAACATTTAAAGTAGTCCGGACACCATGCTAAAAACATTGAGCCTTGTACGTTTTGAGTAGTTTACCGGTGCTGTGTAGGTGGGCTAAACACCGGAAAATGCATGCCTTTCACAAATGAAAGCAAGCGGATTTTAAAAGGCAAGCCCACGAACCAATGTAAGTGACTGACGTGACATAAGCGTGGTTTGAAGCTCAAAGAGAGATTACAGAGTGGGCCGAAGCGCTTTGGGCTCGCCCATAAAAAAAATAACAGAAATCCCTATGGAAATGTAGAATCTGAACTGAGGATTCAGCTTTCCTAGATAAAACCAAATATTGAAAAGTTAGTCACCAAGATGTAGCAGCAAACTTCTCATTACGTGTTTTTTTTTTTTTGCACAAGTTTTCAATATAGATCAATTATGTCATTAGTAATTTGAGTATTAGTTTGGTACGTACTTATTTGTGCATTTTTGTGATTTACTGTTTTAATGTTTGAAACTTAAATTGTATAAATTGCTTGGGGGTCCCCAGCTTCCAGTAGTGGTTCAGTGGGGGTCCTCGGGAATCAACCAGTCAGCTCCACATCGACTTTGTCAACGTTGGAAGTGATATCGTGGAACCAATATTAGGTGTCACAGAGCCATGTAAAAAACAATTTTTGAACAATGTGCGTTGTCTAATAAAAGAAGAGCCAAGTTCACAAAGGTGGTAGGATCACTGATGAATCTGCAGGAAGACATCTAACCGCAGATTTCTGACCTTAGAAAAGATACCCAAGAAATACCTTGCCAGAAGTGGGTCTGTAAACTGCCTCAAACCAGAAAAACCTGGAGGACCAAACAGGCAAAATGCAATTTTCAATAGGCACAACTGTCCAAGCAGTAGTGCTTCATCAACATGTGGAGTGACTACCAAGTAGCAGTTTGGTAAATATCCAGGATAGGTACCCTGAGTGCCAACACAGTAGTAGCAGCCTTGGCCCTGGTGCAAAAGGCCTTTAAGGATGCGGCTTCTTACCTAATGTGTAGCAGATTTTAATGCAAAGTACAATCCATAGAGAGATGGTCCACTTCTCCACAGCCTTGTCCGTGTTTGCTCCAGTAAACCCTACAAAGAGCTGATCATCCTCCTAAGGACTGTAGTGCGATCAATGTAAAAAGAAGAGCGATGAAGTCTCTCCTCTTTGAAGTATGAGGTGGGGTGAATGAAGTAGGCATAGTGGTGCTCTGACCAACATGAAATGGAGTGACAGCTTTTAGCAGGAAAGAGGCATGATTCCGAAGAACCAGTTTGTCAGGGAAAAAGCTGGTATATGGGAGGTGAACCAAGCTGGCTTGAAGCTTGCTCCTGCCTGATGTAATGGAAACTAGAAAAACGGTTTTTAATAGTCAAGAGCTACATAGAACAGCTGTTTTGGGGCTTGAAGGAGGGACAGGAGAAACACGAGGACCAGATTAAGGTCCCATTAGGACATCACAAAAAGGGTAGGAGAGAACAAGTGCAGCAAACCTTACTGAAAACAAGTCACAACATGCGACTTGAACAGAGAGGGCTAATCTGGCAACCCAAGGAGGCTTAACATGGCTGACAAGTAACCCGTAACAGTGTTCAGGGTAAGGACTTGCTCAGCTGAAGAAAAAACAAATGGCAACACCTCCAACGACAGTCTTGAATGAAGGCCCAGTTTCTGTGAGAAACGCCAAACCACAAACTTATCCGAACGGGAGCCCAATACAGATTTAGTAGAGGGACACCTTGCTACCAAGATGACATCACAGATTTAAGGAGGAAGATCGAAAATCCTTACTGGTTGCAGCTCAATCCCCACTCATGAATGTGGAGAGTGTACATGTTCCAGTGCATGACCTTGTCCTGTGGCTATGATAGGAGTCACCCCCCCTCCTCCGTCCCCTCCAATAGGAGCAGTCTGATTGGGTTACCGATGCTAATGCTCAAGAGGCTGGGATACTTTACTCTCTGTGCAGAATCCCGAGCCACTAAAATGACTTGGGCATGGTCTGTCCTGATCTTGAGAACTCAGGCAGGAGTAGCATCGGCAGATGGGCCTACTTGAGTCCCCAATTCCACTCAAGACTAAATGAGTCCCCAAGCGATAAATACTTTGGAAACTCCAGCACGAAGAAATGTCAACATTGGCCCTCTCTGCAGTGGCAAAAAGATTGAGCCAAGGTTCTTCCTATATGTGGAAGAAACCTAGTGCCACCTCCAGATGGAAACGCCATTTGTGATATGTAATGCATCGGCAGTTGAATTTGTCCACCCTGGCATACAATGAGTTTGCCAGGGGCTACAAGACTATCAAGATATTCTGGCACTCCAGTCAAGTCAAGAGGCGCACAGCCTTCTAGCCAAGGGTCCATGACCCCAAACCTCCCTATTTGTTGCAATACCACATGGCGGTGGTGGTATTAATGAACAACTGAACTAGTCTTTCAATGCCAAACAAATTGCCCTCTGCTACAGAAGGTTGATGTGGAGCTGGGACTCTGCCGGGGACTAGAAATCTCTGCTCTCTACCTCTCCCATGTAGCATCCATTTACCAATCTAAGATGGACTCGTAAATGAAAAATTATTCGTAAAGTGCCTGTTTAACATAGCTCTAA
Organism: Pleurodeles waltl; assembly: GCF_031143425.1. Lineage (NCBI taxonomy): Eukaryota > Metazoa > Chordata > Amphibia > Caudata > Salamandridae > Pleurodeles > Pleurodeles waltl. The sequence continues at coordinate 690,060,494 of NC_090451.1, read as the reverse complement.
TGTGCTTTTAAAAGACAAACAAACAGGGGTGTGGGTCGAAAGCAAAAGGTGAGACGAGGCAACACAGATGGGGAGAAGGCGGGAGAGAAGGACAGAGTAGGCGGGAGAGAAGGACAAGTGAGAGACAAAAGGGGAAGCACATGGACAATGGAGGGTTGTGATGGTGAAGAACACGGACACAGCATGCATGGGGAAGCATGCGGAGGGCAGGTATGGAGAAGCACGCAGACAACAGAGGGAGGACAGGGAAGGTTAAGCATACCGTCAGTGGAGGGGGAGGGGAAACAAGAACAGGGACAGGCCAGGGGTGAGGAAGCAAGTACAGCAACAGAGGGAGGGCAAGGGTAAACACATACAGACGAGGACTAAACATGAAGTACATGCTGGAGACAGCTGGAAAACAAACCTTTTTGAAGTGCACTTAATACCCAAAAAAGCGAAATTAGCACCTGAAAAGGGGACAGTGGAAGGACACAAGTAATGGGGCCAAACACCAGAAGAGAGAGGAAAGTCCACAAAAGCTTATGAACAGGCAAGCAATAAAGAGTGACAAAACCAACAAATGGTAAGCAATGAGTGGGTTCTAACCCAATGTAAGCTAACAATCTGTCTTGCAACAAGCAGTGCATGGTCTACCTTAGGTGGGACCTTAAATGCACAAAATCTTCAAAAAGCAAAGGGAGCAAGAAAAGTCACTGTACTTTGAACACGTCCTCCAATATCTACCAACCCCAATAGTGCAAGGGGTCAAAAGGGCTCGTCTTTGATAAAACAAAAATCTTCTCCAAGATCACAATGTCTACATCACCTCTTACCACCCCGTGCTGTAAAGGCGCCAAAACATCATGTTAGGATTTTAAACGACAACACCCTGGATCTGGATGCACCTCGCAAGGTGACCTAGGAACCACATAGAACAATACTGATCACATTCAGCACTGAACGAAAGACTCCCATGTCTAACGAGGTCCAAGATAGACTACAGAGACAGCAAAAAAACAAAAAACAAACAATTACATTGCACCCCGCTGAAGTAAGGAAACTAGGAGTAATGTTAGTCTTTGATCTTCCCATTATACTCCGCAGTAGTGTGTCCAACTCTTCATAATGAGATGGCAATTTCATTCTTGTAACCCCTTCAAAGAAAGAGCAGTAGGTTAGCCACCAGTGAAGTGTGTGAAAAAAAAAAAACCTCAAAAAAACACTCTTTTAAGACTCACAAACTTATCAGGTGGATACAAAACCTTTTGTCCTCCCACAACCTCACAGCCAGCAGCAGTCTAAGCAGGTGACTACAAAGGTCTAAATCAGGAAACAAACACAACATTGTGGTGATTAAGGCTTTGGGCACCCAAGAAATGTGAGGTGCTATCTCAGGTCAAGAACAATTAAGAATAAGTTATGGTCATTATTGCATTGTGCAGCAGGCTGGAGCCATTGTTCCATTACAGAACAGTCGCGCTGCAGTAAATAGTATTATCTGATCGGTATTTGCGGTTAATATGGTACCGGAACACTGCATAATGATGACAGTCTCTTCCAGGCCCAAACAGTACACCGGATGGTATGGATCTCCTGGGATGGTCTTGGGAGCTACACATTTGGGGCTGTAGGAAGAGGAATGTGGGAATATTTTGGAACAGATAAAGCAGCTTGGACAAAACAATTTCAGCAGAGCCACCCTACCCACCAGAGAGAGTGGCAGGGTGATCCATCGGTCTACTAGGGACTGCAAGGTATCTATATAGCATCCATAGTTTCCCCCGATAATAATGGGGATGTCTGTATGGTACAGAAAACCCAAATATCTGATTGGTTAGTATGCTACCAGGCAATCTGAAATCATTGGCATTCTTGTTATCTTAGATATTCCAGCGAATCGGTATGACCGGTCTGATAGCATATTTTGGAAGGGGGACCATGAGAGATTTAGCCCGGCTGATCCGAACACCAGACCAGCAGCCAAAATCCACTATTTCCTTAATTATAAGAGTCAATTAGACAGCAGCTTTTTTTTTTTACCAGTAGCATTGTATGAGCTTACATGGATAATAGCGTATATTGAAATCCCGTATTCACTCCCCCACCCAAACCAGCATCCTCCCTACCGACAGGGTAATTTACCTAGAGCACACGCCATGGGCACGGTTGAGGAAAAAAAGAGGCAACATGAAGCACCCCTGCTGTGTACCTCAACCATTTAAGCGCAGCCTAGCCGAGGGAGTGGTATACAGGATCCGAACCCATTTTATTGGTGTGTAAGGGAAAGAGTAAGTGCTGAATGGCTTTCATCCATCCAATTACATTCTGTGACCCTACTCAGAAGTCAAGCTGTGAGGAGGTGTTATGAACATTTGAATGTAGAGTGTGCTCACGAAACAAACCATGTTGTGAATGCCTTAGGTCGCTTAATTCGAGCCGCGCCATAGCTATGAGAAAGGCTGCACAAGCTTTGCTGAGGCAACGCACGTGGCGGTTTGAAAAATCTTATTCAGTATCCAAAACAAGGTTGTGGTTTCCCACCCAAATAACAATGTTAGTCAGCTGTTAGGTATTTACTAATGTGATATGTGTAACAAATAAATATGGACTGTCAGGGTCCACAAGGGTTGCGTGATGTCAAAAGGGTACCTATTTTGTATCCTCAAGAACAGGAGTAAGAGGCAAAGTATTGATAAGGCCCCCAATGCAGCACGTAACCTTCGTTCCCTTCCAGGCAATAAATTTGTCTCCTGTAAAAATAAATAATAATAATCCACTGTATGGCGATTGAATTAAGCAAGAAACTGGTGGCATTTGCGAGGATTATTGAGAACTCGGCCAATCCAGGCGACAAATTTTACGGAGACGTCACAGTGATCATGTACATGCACCATAAGACTTAGTGATAATAGAGCTGTTAGAATAATGCACAGATACAGTCAAACTCATGCCAAATGCTGCGCAGGCTTGCCGTTATAACAAACCACTGTTACCCCTGCCCAACCCAACCACATCAGGACACAATCTCCCAGTGACATCTTCAAGCACTAAATATGGTTAAATCGGAAAGAAACGAACAGTAAGTAACAAGAATCTTGCACCACATGATGGAAAGAGAGAAAGAGAGAGAAAGAGAGAGAAAGAGAGAGAAAGAGAGAGAAAGAGAGAGAAAGAGAGAGAAAGAGAGAGAAAGAGAGAGAAAGAGAGAGAGAAGAGAGAGAAAGAGAAAGAGAAAGAGAAAGAGAAAGAGAAAGAGAGAAAGAGAGAAAGAGAGAGAGAGAGAGAGAGAGAGAGAGAGAGAGAGAGAGAGAGAGAGAGAGAGATGTGTGTGTCAGCCAGAGCACAGATAAGAAAAGGGCAGTTGGTTAACAAGTCAAATAAGCACATGGTATAAACATTGATATTCAGCAGTAGCATGCGTAAATCAGAAGGGACAAGCCAGCTCAATGACGCATTCAAAGAGAGACAATCAATGCTTTTATAACATCGGACATGGTAAAAGTCCCAAATGCATATAGTTAACATTAGGGAGAGGAGCGATCCAGGAAACTGCAGCATGTATGGAAGCAAGTGCCAAGTACGACCAGTCATTTCACCTCATCAAGAGGCAAGCCGTTATAGACATTGTCATGGAAGGGTGACGTGCCCAGCAATGGAAGGATGTTTCTGTAAAAGGTCCAGCGTTGCAGTAGAGTCTGTGAAAAGCTTAACTTACCCTTCTAGAAGAAGTGCAATTTAGATGGCTGTAGCATGGCATACATGATGTCACGCTCCTATAGTTTCTTTTTAACCAGAACATTTTTGACGAGCACCCTGCACAGATTGTGTGAAGTCTGGAAAAAAGGTAAGGCACATACCTTCACGACGCACCTCCTTTGCCTCGCGACCAAAGTGAAGCACCTGATCGCTGTAATTTAAGAATTTAACAATAAGGGACCTAGGAGGTGCTCCTGGAACCGGCCAAGGGGCCAATGAGTGATGTGCCTGCTCAACCACAAACGGACTGGGAGAAGCAATCTGCGTCAAACAGAGTGAGGAGCCTTTCTATGCAGTCTTCTGTATGCCCCAATGCAGTGGATTCAGGAATACTAAGGATGCGTTGGTTATTACTCCTGGATCTTGCTTCTAAATCCTCATTCTTTGGTTGCACCTTATGTAGCTCCACCTTTATCTCCGCCAAGGTTTTGGCATGCTGCGTGTGGACATCCTGAACATCAGAGATGTGCTGCTAAGCGTCAGACAGTCATGTGTTTGCTTATTCATATGATCCTTCATATCAGGGGGGTGGGGGTCTGTTACTGCTTCTGACCCTCAAAAGTAAGGCGCTGTTGTTTTGCATCTCTTCTGTCCATGATCCAAAAGTAAATAGCCAGGCAGTCAATATATCTAGACCAGAGGGGGGTGATCGAAAGCTGATACCTTAGAGATGGAAAGTGTTCTGCCCAAGAAGCGAGTTGCGGTGGCCCTTGGGGTCTTAGCAAATGGACTTGTGGACATGCATGCCCACCTCCAAATATGCCTGAAATAATATCTGAATAGATGACTAAGCATGGCGCAAGCGCTTTTGGCGAACAAAGCAGCAGTAGTAAATAATAGTGGGAGAAGACTCCTGGTGAACAGGCATGCACCAAAGAATCCCCCTAACAATTCAAAGACGAGAAACAAGTGTTACGTCAGGCACACACTTCAATTCATTCAGTTTGAGAAACAAATTGTAGAACTCTATTTGCGAAACATGAAATAAATTGTGACTCAGTAATACTGCAGACAGTGCTGTAAAGCAGGAAGCACTGTCCTCAGAAAGGTAGAAAAATATCTGACAGAAAGGCAGTAGACACTAATACTGGCAGCACCGCCATGTGTTGAGCCGGCACACACCTCAAAACAAGGAAAAGATACAGTTAGGGTCAAAATGCAGTGATCACTTTTCTTACCTGCACAGAAACTAGCTCTGATCAAGCCCAAACAAAAAGCTAAAAGGGAAGGTACAACAACTCCTGTACTTTCAACTGCCCAGAATTTAAGGGGAGGGGGGCCGTTTAGGGTTTCCCAGCTACACAACTCTGTTGCAAAGGTAAGTGTCTGCAGATAGGAAGAAAACACGCAAATTTGAAGGCAATAAATCTTAAAAGGACAGAATTCTGCCTATTTATTACAGATTTGTTACTGTTGCCTGGCATTTCCCCAAACTAGAAGGAAACAATCTGGACTCCTGACAATAATAAGCACATGGTGCAAATGAAGAACCTTGAAGTGAAACAGATCACGAGGTGTAGAGTGAAAGAAGAACTTGGGCTAGTTTCCGCAAGGATGTCAGCATAACACATGATTTTTAGTGGAAGAGGCCGACATTACTCCCCAGTCTTGCGGGGCTGACAGCATGAAGCATTATCACCCAGTCTTACAGGCCAGCAGCACAAAGCGCTACCATTCAGTGTCAGGAGTACAGGCAGCGGGCACACACTCCTACCCACCCAGCACAGCGGGTCTTCAGTAACAACACTATCACTGTGCCACCCTGGCCAGCAGTACACTGAATTACCATTCTCCACACCCGCCGGCAGCACATAGCGCTGCTAATTGTTCACATTGTCCAAAAGCAACCAGAATTAAAAGTTCCACGCTGGCTGGAAGCACACTGCCCTGTCCCAATTACTCAATTGCATGTGATGGCAAAATATTGTCGGATGGTACTACACAGGACTACGATGAGTTCTCTTTGGCTAATAGTCCTCGACACTACCATTACTAACACGCATTATCGGACAGGACCCCCACTGTTACAAATCGGCTATCTGTACGTAGCACTACTAATTGTTCTCACTTGATGGAAACATATCACTAATGTCATCTCTTGACCAGCACTGCAAGTATTCCTGTGAACTCCCAAGTATACACAGCTGCACATTTGCTGGGAGTACATACAAAAGCCAGCACTATGTAAAACTACCACAGTGCTACAGCGTTCCAATATGTTTTGTTCAATGATTTCTTCACTTTGTAATGAAAATGGCACATTCATACTCAACCTCACTAGCGTGCTGTGAATTTCTGAAAAGATGCCATACTTATTGCACATATGCATCCCCTAAGGCCAACCGCACACAAACGAAGAGCATTTGCTGCGGACAGAATACGTCTCTGTCCTACAGATAAAATCACTGAGTAATCGGTCATTCGGATTTAGTTTAGATTTTTTGACCAAAATATATGTGTGTGGGCATTAGTTTAACTATATTCAGATCAGGCTCAAAACTAGACTTCCTATATTTGCCAAAGCTCCGTAAAAGAAGGTAAGCAGTTCTATTTAAAGTCATAAGCAATACGCACTTTAAGGGCAACAGTCTTCAGCCCACTCTGCCCTTTGGACATTGACATTTATTTTAGTACATAAGAACTCAAAAATAGCTATAAAAAACGTTTTCGAATGATGGGCGTTTAATGTGCACAGAGCAACACAGCGAGGCAGCAGAGAACGTAAGATGCCGAAGAAACGCTGGCGGCACAGAAAATAACTGGTATGTGACCCGGTCCCTGTGCAGAGGGCACCAAGAAATTCTCATCGGGTCATGGGTAGCTAACTCCATACTCTCTGCTCCTGTTTCGCCCTCCGATCGAGTAGCAGGGCCTGCTGTCTACAACAGGGCTTATATTGTCTGTGGACCGCAGTCAATATCTGTGATTATTCGCTTAGTCCGAGTTATCGTAACACAAACACCATCCGTTACCTTTTCCTCGATCCTTTAACCCAGTCTCACCGTGAACATACGGGCTTTCCCTTGCGGGGGAGCAAGACTTCTATCCCTGCAGCAGACACCGCATGCAACCTTGTATCATCATATTAAAAGTTATCCCCCAAACCGTGACCCTGGTAGGGGGTGAGATCTGTAAGGACGCGTGCATTCTTCTGATAACTGATTCATGCCCTGTGCAAGCATGCGTGACTTTGTGTGAGGGTCTGGTGAGCTCTCCTGCGCTGATACCATGTGTGATCTTCAACCAAGACCTGGCAACTTCCTTATGCAAATACCCTGAGGCTGGGGTGCCCGACCTAAATCAAGAAAGGATCCACAGCGAATCTTGAAGGTAATCACTATGCAAGCTATTTCACTTTAGATTCATTGGGTTCCGAGCCACCCCCCAGAGTCAGGCTGGACACCACGCCCCGTGCAGTGCTGCATCACCCGTGCCTCTACTGCTGAGCAGGCGCCCTGGGTGACATTACAGCAGATCCCAACCTTATTCACGCCCAGTGTCACACGGTAGCGGTCATCTTACCAGGCGCCTCCTGTCACCATGGTCACCATTATCCCGCCCAGACCGGCCCTTTAACCGCAGGTGCATTCTGGGAGTTATAGTCCCAAATCGCTGGAACCCATTCCTCCCCTTAAACGAAGTGACTCTCGAAAGGGGCGCTGGGGACTGGGTGCGGCCGGTGTCAAGGAGCCTCTGGTCGCACTCGATGCCCCCTCCCCTGCCCCGATCCTCACCGGTACACGGTCGGGGTACTTCTTGCGGATCTTCTCGCCCTCTGACCGCCGCTTCTCGAACGGATGCTCCTCCTTATACACAAACTTCATGTCGGGGGCCGGGCGGGCGCGGGGGTCTCTCCTCTCTCGGTGTCGCTCCTCTCTGTGCCGGGCTCCGATGTCTCCGTGTCTCTCTCTGCGGCGCAGCGATACCAACAACAACCGCGTCACCGCCCCCCGCGTCCGCTTCCGCATTCACAGAGGAGCTGCGCCAGCGGCGTAACCGCCCTCGACACAGAGGGAGGACTGGCCGCTGCTGCTCCGCGGCGGACATCTTGGAAAGGGATAACTTCAGGGTAGGGGATTTTCTCCGCAAATACTTCATAATGCGTTATCAACGTTACCCTAACTTCAGCATGAACTGAGGTCTTTTTCTATTTATCTAATATATATATATATATATATATATATATATATATATATATATAGATATATTTTTTTTTATACATATAATTTTTTTCACTGGAAAAAAAAAAATTATAGGACTGTTATAGTTATGAAGTAGAGTTAGGGGAAAAACTCTGGGAAATTCACATAAAAACCAAAGATTACAGGGACGCTACAGTTAGGTTAGGAATACATTTTTTTAAAGCTTACGCGTTAAGAATTTTCAATTCTATTAAGGACACGGAGGCGAGGATTATGCTTCTCTTTCTAGCTTTATTTTCCACAGCAGCCAATGAGAGAAGAACAATATCAAAACTACATATCCCATAAGTCCAAGCATACAAAATGATCATAGAGAACATACTATAAAACATCAAGAGGCCATAACACTTCCTCTTTCTTTGCGATAATACAGTCAGTAAAAGTCACTAAAACAACTTGATCCAATCGAACAATACAATCCAAATCCATTCGTAGAATCTCCGGAACTGGGTAGATGTAGTCATCCTGCTCTGAACCTCCTTAGAGCGAAGAATTTCAACTCTGATCCCCTCCTAAGAGGAAAAACAAATAAAACTAATAATAGTATGTGTTATAGAAACATTGTATACACTATTACAAGCATTCATAAAATTACAGGGTGGGCAAACAATGAGACATCAATGAAAAGAGTACTTAACTCGTAAGCAGAAGTCTTATTGTCTTGGGAGGGATAATCCTCGCCTCCGTGTCCTTAATAGAATTGAAAATTCTTAACGCGTAAGCTTGAATTTTTTTTATTCTATGTCAGGACCGGAGGCTCAGATTATGCTCGTTCAAAGCTGATCCACCACAATCGACGCAATGTCCACAATGGGTTTATGATAGAAGGTCTTAAACCTAGATTCAGACGACCAGTCTGCCGCCCTCATAATATCCTCCAACCTCATGCCTAAGCTAAAGGATTTTGAAGCCATAGCACCCCGAACTGAATGAGCTCCGAACATGGAGACATCAATTCCCGCTTCAGAAAGAAGCCACCTGATCCATCTGGCTAGAGTAGCGGACGACACTGGTTTAAAGGGTTTTTGAATAGCAATCAGCAATTGACCTGCCCGGTCTGCACGAAATTTCTCTGTAGCCGCTTCGTAGGCTTTCAAACATTGCACCACGCACAATTTGGGGTTATGCGGGAAAGCCGGATACGAAGCTGAACTGGTACCTGTCTTTGTCCGTTTGGAGATAGAAAAAATGACTCCCGAAGGAGAAAAAATCCTGCCTTGCAAATTAAGGGAACGAACATCCGAAACTCTTTTGCATGAGATGAGACATAACAAGAGGGTGAGTTTGGCCGAGAGTTGCTTACGAGAAAGCAATTCGTTATCTGGCCAAGAGGAAATGAATGTAAGAACCACATTGACGTCCCACAAAGAAGTATACCTGGGACGCGGAGGATTCGACAGTCGAATGCCCCTCATGAGTTTGCAGACAATATTGTGCTCACCAATCGGTTTGCCTTGAACAGGGGAATGACCGGCGGAAATGGCAGATCTATAATTATTGATAGACCTGAAAGCTAGGCCTGAAGCCGCCAGAGAAGCCAGGAAATTGACGACTAGACTGACATCCGCACTAAAGGGATTGGAACTCCGTTCCGCACACCAATGACTCCATCGTTTCCAAGCCGAAGCATATCGCTTGAGGGTCCCAGGCTTGGAGGATGAATTTAGCAGCTTGTTCTGAAATGCCTGGCAGGAACCAATGGCGCCTGAGATTTTCCAAGCTACCAGAAGAAGCTTGCCCTGTGCTATCAACGGATGTGGAGACCCCAGAGGGTCCCGGAGAAGATCCTGAAGAGGAGGAATTAGGAGAGGGAAATCGCACAGGAGATCGAGCGCCAAAGGAAACCATGCCTGAGCCCTCCAAAGAGGAGCGATCAGCACAATCTCTATTCGCAGTCGGCGCACCTGGGCAAGAACTCGAGGAATCATGCTGAACGGTGGGACGCATATGCTCGATGGGGAGACCAGTCCTGGAGAAAGGCGTCGGTGGCCATCGCTTCCGGGTCTGGTCTCCAACTGAAGAATAGAGGAAGCTGCCGATTCAATCTCGAGGCAAAGAGATCTATCGACAGAGGGCCCCATCTGAGGTTGAGAGAGGCAAATACTTTGGGGAGCAGCATCCAGTCGCTGGAATCCCGGAGAAATCTGGAATTCCAATCGGCCACGGTGTTGCGAGTTCCAGGAAGGTACTCCGCAATTACCGATATCCGATGTTGAAGGCAATACTGCCAGAAATCCTTGGCGATGCGGGCTAAGGTCGGAGATCTGGTACCCCCCAGCTTGTTTACATACCTGACCGCGGATATGTTGTCCATCCTCAGAAGAATGCAACAATCCGCTTTCAGAGGAGACACACTGCGTATTGCAAAGGAACCGGCCAGAAGCTCCAGGCAGTTGATGTGGAGTTCTCCTCCTCCGACCAACGGCCCCCGGTGGTCACTTCCCCGCATCGGGCTCCCCAGCCCCATCTGCTGGCATCTGATTCCAGAATGACATCTGGGGCAGAACCGAAGATGGCTCGACCATTCCATGCCTCCATGTGCTCTAACCACCAGGTTATCTCTGAGTGAGCCTCCGGATTCAGGGGCACCAGATCTGTGTAAGACAAGCCCTTCTGAAGATGAGAGATCTTGAGCCGTTGAAGGGCTCTGTAATGAAGGGGACCCGGGAAAATAGCCTGGATCGACGATGATAAAAGACCCACCATCCAGGCTAAGCTCCTCAAGGACACCATCTGTCTGGACAGAAGCAGGCGCAACTCCTTCTTGATATTGCGCACTTTCTGAGGAGGAAGGAATAACTGAGCTGACACCGAGTCTATCCTGAACCCGAGAAACTCGATCTGTTGGGATGGATGGAGACAAGATTTGGGTTGATTGATTATGAAACCCAGATCCTGGAGTAACTGAATCGTCCAAGATAAGTGGACCTGCAGGCGAAGGGGATCCTGCGCCATAATTATCAGGTCGTTGAGGTATACTATCAAGCGCACACCTCTTGCCCGAAGGGATTCCACTACAGGCCTCATAACCTTGGTGAAGCACCACGGAGCGGAGGAAAGCCCGAAGGGAAGAACCTGAAACTCAAAACACTGGTCTTGCCACAGAAACTGAAGGAAACGCCGATGAGGGGGAAAAATAGGGATACTTAGGTAAGCGTCCTTTAAATCTAGACGCACTAACCAATCCGCTTCCTGCAGGATGTCCCTGAGAAGATGGATACCCTCCATCTTGAAGTGTCTGTAAACTAACCAGGCGTTGAATTCCTTGAGGTTCAGGACTAAACGCGAACCTCCCCCTTTCTTGTCTACCAAGAAGATAGGACTCAGGAAACCCCTGGGATGGGGAACAGCTCTGCAAATAGCCCTTTTTTTGAGGAGAGCTTGAACCTCGGAGTCTATGATGCCGATATCTTGATGGGAAAAACGGGGAAGGGGAGGGGGACTGTCTTGAACAGGGGTCTGGTAAAATTCCAATCGAAACCCTTGCACGGTCTGCAACAGCCACGGGTCTCTGGATAACTTTTGCCATTCTGTTAAGCAAGATTGAACCCTGCCCCCAAGAACCACTTCTGACGGTTGTATTAGTCTCACCTGAAGTGGCGTGATCCTGAGCGTCTCCCTGTTGGGCTCTGGAGAAAGACTTGCGGAAGCGACCTCTACCTCCACGGGGACGCGTGGGGTAGAAGGTAGAGCTTGTTTGTTGCTCCCTGTAGAAACCACGCCCTCTGGAGAGGGCCTCGCGACGAGGGCCTTGATAGAAGGATCGGCCAGACGAACGCCCCCGCAGGCGCCCGGCCCTCCGAAAAAGAGCCTCTTTAAACACCTTTTTTAACGACAACTGCGCTTTGTCCATGGTGTTGAAAGTCGCCGCAAATTTGGCCAGATCTTTGATGAAAGGGGCCCCAAACAGAAGTCCCTGGGCCACCGGACCCGCCTCTGAGGATGCGAGCTCCGTAAGTTGAGGGTCAATCCGCATGAGGATGGAACGCCTCCTCTCTGTAGACAAAGCCACATTGGCATTACCCAAGTGGCAGATGGCCCGTTGAGCCCATCCAACTAGAATGTCCGGATCAATCGGGGACTGCGACTCTTTGGCCACATAAGCCATCTCCAACATTTTGGCTAAAGGGCCCGAGAGGTCGAGAAGCTTGTCCTGACAAGCGCGCCAAGCTCGGTCGAGCCCCTTCTTTGGATCTTTCGCCCATTTTTAAAAAAAGGTGACCATCGTAGGGTCTACCTCCGGCGTATCCGTAACCCTTCCCTCCAGATCAGGGCGAGGGCATTCCGACCGAAGCCGGGATCTTACCTCCTTGTCGAAACTAGCCCTGATATGTTTCTGGAGATATTCGGCCACCTCGGGCGGAGGGACCCAGCTCGAAGAGCGAGGATGGACTATCTCTTCTGGGCTGAAAGTCAGCACTTTAGGAGCCTTGGAAGGAGGTGCGCTGGAAGACTCCGACTTTTTGCGCTTACCCGCGCTAGACTTGGGACCAAGATCCTGCTCAGAGTCAGATCCTGAAGATTTTGCAGGAGACCGGTCGGAATCCGAACTGAACGCTTCTTGAGCCTGGGAAAAACTATACCCATGGTCTTCCTGAATGGACGATGCCAATTTCTGTTACACCGCAGCGCTCGCTGCGGCCGCGGGCTCAGGTTGCCGCGGCGCGGCACGTTAATTTTGCCGCGGCCGACGCCCGGGCCGCGGTAGACGCCGAGGCAGACACCCAGGTCGCGGGGGTCGCCGCGGCTCCGGCGAGGGCCATAAAGGCTCCAGGGAGCCGGTCTGGGGGTCACGGCGCTCGCCGCTCCCCCTTTTTTAAGTTCTGCCTTAAAGGCAGACGCGGCAGAGCCTGAAACCCCGAGGGGGTTTCAGGCATGGCCGCACACAGCGCATTATGCGCTTAACATTTATTTCTCTTGCATGTATTCACCTGCCCACCACCACTTACCGATGTTCCTAGGACAAACCGAACCCTTACACTGGGGGTTCTTTATACTTGCCTTTTTTCTCTTCCCAGCATGCTTACCACTTCCTCTCTACCCAGCATGCATTGTCTAACACACATACCTAATTCATTACTGTTTTCTTTTCCCCAATCCAAGATGGCGGTGTTCTACTTCCTGTTTCCTGTTTCCTGTCCAGGGGTATTTAAGGGGATTCCAACTGCCTGTTCATTGCGTTGCAACACTCCTTGGTGATAGTCACGCTCCTATTTGATATCCTTCTGCGAATCCTGTCTGTTCCTGATTTGCTTTGTTTTCCTGCCTTCCTGAACTGCGGTCCTAATACCCTGGTGTCCTCCTTTCGTTTCAGGGAGTTCCTGTGGAGGTTTTTTACCCTACTGGGGTTTTTCCTCTGGGACTCCTTCTGGAGGGCACGGACTGTAGTGGTTCGCTCATACCAAACAGCACCGTGGCTACCGGAAGGGGTCGCCCCTACCTCGGCCAGAGCAGAACCCGTTGGAACAAGGACCGTTCCCCTACGCCTCTCCGCTGCGAGGGTAAGACAGTTGAGAACCGCAACAGATTGCAACGCCCACAATTCCTGTTGCAGTCCGGAACTATGGATAACCCAGTGGTAAACACGGAACCTACTAACCAGGACCTGCTGGTGACGATACAACAACAGGCTCAAGAACTCCAGCAATTACGTACTGAGAATACTGTTTATCGACAAACCTTTGCCTCCAGGACCACAGATGTCCCTGCAGTAGCCGCCTCTACACCTCGATTTTCCGGGGATCCCACCACATTAAAAGAATTCCTGGATGCCTTAACGGTGTACTTTGCCTTTCGCCCCTCGCAATTTGTACAAGATAAGACCAAGGTGGGGTATTTGATTAGTGCCTTATCAGGACCAGCCTTGGCCTGGGCCACACCTCTAGTAACCAGAAACGATCCCTGTCTATCTAATTATTCCACCTTTATCACTACTTTTAAACAGATGTTTGAACGCCCAGGACTCGAGGCGTCAGCAGAAGAGGCTCTTTGCGAAGTCCAACAAGGGAGTCAGGATGTATTACAATACATCACCCGTTTCAGACAATTAGCTGCAGAAACAACCTGGGTGGAACGTACCTTGGTGACACTCTTCCGTAGAGGTCTAAGAGAGGACATCAAAGATGAACTAGTACATTCTGCCAGGATAGAAAACCTCAAAGGGTTGATGGACCAAGCACTAACTATAGAGTATCGGTTAAATGAACGACGAATGGAGAAAAAGAAGAGTCGTTTGCCTTTTCACTCAGTACCATCTCGTCCCTTCGCCCATCGTTCCGAGGAAGCCCGCCCTGAATCCAAAGGGAATACCGAGGAAGAGCCCATGCAGATTGACACAGCTCGCGGACCTCTATCCGCCAGCGAAAGGGAACATAGACGAAGGAAGGGGCTTTGCCTATATTGTGGTGCAGCTGGTCACCTAATTCGCGCCTGCCCCATTCGTCCAACCAAGCCCTTGGGAAACGCCAACTCCCGTCCCCAGTAAGAAGGGTGAGGACGGGATATCGTGATATACCTTCTATTTGCTCTTCCAGGGAGGAAGGAACTGCTCTTTTTCTCTTACCAGTTATCCTCCATTTAACTGATGGCCGCGAAGCAAGAACTTTGGCTTTATTGGATTGCGGAGCCAGTGGCCTATATTTAGATGAAACCTGGGCCAAAGAACAACAAATAACACAAATACCCAAAGAAATACCAGAACAGGTACATACTGTTGATGGGTCACTCTTGGCCTCTGGACCGGTACAATACACCACCCCTACTTTCTGTTTACAGTTCGGTAAACATCAGGAAATTCTCTCGTTTGACTTAATCTCATCACCACACCATGTCATGATCCTGGGAATTCCATGGCTTACACGGCACAATCCTTACATCAACTGGGAAACAAAAACCATTTCGTTATCCTCCCATTTTTGTCAACACCATTGCTATCCGGCCGGGGATTATTGGTCCCCAAAAAGTCTCTCAACAGCACCTGCCCAGGTGGGAGGATCCATTAATGTTCTACAGGGAGTTCCCAGACAGTATCAGGACTATATCGATGTATTCCAGAAGCCAGAAAGACCTGAATTGCCACCCCACAGAGAATACGACTGTGCCATTTCTTTAGAGCCAGACACTGTAGTTCCTTTTGGGCGGATGTACTCCCTCACCGAACCAGAGAAACAAATTCTGAAGGAGTACCTAGATGAGAATCTACAAAGTGGGTTAATAACTCCCTCCTCTTCACCCGCCGGGGCTCCTCTTTTCTTTGTACCAAAGAAAACCAAAGACCTGCGTCCCTGTATCGACTTCAGAGGGTTAAACAGGATCACTATCAAAGACCGGTATCCGCTACCCCTCATCAAAGACATCTTAGAAGCAGTCAGAGGAGCCAAGAGGTTCACTAAGCTGGATCTCCGAGGAGCCTATCATCTGCTAAGAGTCAGAGAAGGTGATGAGTGGAAGACCGCCTTTAGAACACCTTTTGGTCACTACGAATATAGAGTAATGCCCTTCGGACTCACTAATGCCCCGTCCATCTTTCAAAGATTCATGGATTCTATCTTTTCTGATCTTTTGCAACAAACAGTGGTAGTGTATCTTGACGATATCCTAATTTATTCGGTTCATCCAGAGGAACATTCCAAACACGTCCGCCAAGTCTTAGAAAGACTCCGACAACATCATTTGTTCTGTAAGCCTGAAAAATGCGAATTTGATCAGATAGAAGTGAAATATTTGGGATACTGTATAGACCAAACCGGAATTGCCATGGACTCAGACAAAGTACAGGCTATATTGAACTGGCCATCTCCTTCTTCCATCAAGGAGACTCAATGTTTTCTGGGACTAGCCAACTTCTACCGGCAGTTCATAGCAGACTTTGCCCAGAGAACCAGCTTCATTACTCAAACCCTCAAAAAGGAACACCTAAAGAAAGGTTTTTGTTGGACACCAGGCGCTGAGTCAGCTTTTCAGGACTTAAAGAAAGCCTTTAGTCAAGCCCCTATTCTTCGACACCCAGACACTAGCAAACAATTCATTGTTGTCACAGACGCCTCAGAAAGAGCCATTGGGGCTGCTTTGTTACAAAGACAAGACGATGATGACCTAGAACACCCTGTATTCTATCTATCCCACATTCTATCTGATTCTGAGCGAAACTATTCCGTGCTAGAACGCGAATTACTCGCCTTAAAGGTCGCGTGCACTGAATGGAGACACTTTTTGATGGGATCAAAGGAGCCCTTCGAAGCCCGGACCGATCATAGAAATCTACAGTGTTTAAGAAATTTCCAGTGCCAAAATAGCCGGCAAGCTCGATGGGCCTTCTTCTTCAGCCAGTATGATTTCTATATCACCTACATCCCTGGTTCTCAGAACATCCTGGCGGATGCCCTGTCCCGACGTTATCCTGGGTGCGGTGATTCCGCGGTTCAAAACTTATTCGACAACAATAAAATCATAGGGGTAGCACAGACCTTTTTAGATCAAGTTAAGTCTGAATATGCCCGTCTACACGAAACAGAACTAAAGAGGTTACGTCCACAGCTGCACATAGATCATGACTACTATTATCATGATAAGGCCCTGTTTTTACCCACTAAAACAGTGCAAATCGAAGCCTTACACATGTGCCATGATTCTCCTATTGCGGGTCATTGAGGAGTGAAAGCGACTCAAGATCTTTTGCTTCGCTCTTTCTGGTGGCCAACTCTCAAGGCTGACACTGAGGCATATGTGTTATCCTGTCCTACATGTGCTCAAGCCAAGACACCCCGAACCAGACCTGTGGGCTTACTCCGCCCATTACCTGTTCCCCCAGGCCCATGGCTTACCATATCCACCGATTTTATGTGCGCCTTACCTTCCTCAATGGGAAACCACGTCATAATGGTAACTGTGGACTCCTTCACCAAGATGGCCCACTTCACGGCCTTGAGAAAGTTACCCACGGCAAAGGAGTTAAGTCAGGTCTTTACTCAAGAAATTTTCAGGCTACTTGGGCTACCCCAAGTTATTATATCAGACAGAGGTCCCCAATATATCTCCCGTTTCTGGAACCAATTCTGCAAGATCTTGGGGATCCAGGTGGCCTTGTCATCCGGGTTCCACCCTCAAACCAATAGACAAACAGAACGACTCAATCAGGGTCTCGAGCAGTACTTACGTAGCTTCTGTAACGCTACACAAAGTAATTGGGCTCCCTACTTACCGCTTGCCGAATTCTCCTATAACAACTCTCTACACAGTGCCTCTAAAGTCTCTCCTTTCTATGGCTCCTATGGTTTCCATCCCAGGGCCTTCCCAACTCCCCTGAGAGACAACTCCAACCTTCCCGCCATCTCCTCTTTCGTTCGACAGCTACGGGGTATACAGCGAATTATCCATTCTAACCTTGTGTCCACCAAGTCCCGCATGAAGACAATAGCAGATAGGAGACGCTGTGCGGCTCCTCTATATCAAGTCCATGATAAGGTCTGGCTCTCCTCTAGATTCCTACCTCTCCGACTCACCCAAAACAAATTCAAGCCCCGCTTTTATGGTCCCTTTCTCATTCTCAAGAAGATCAACCCAGTGTCCATGCGTCTTCGCCTACCTCGGACATGGAAGATCCACCCAGTATTCCATGTCTCGCAACTGAAACCTTACCATCCTGATCTCTTTCATAGGCAGTTGCCCTGTCACCCTCCTTTGTTGGTTGACAATGTGCCTGAATACGAAGTGCAGGAGGTCTGTGACTCTCGATTTTTCCATGGGCGCCTCCAATACCTTATTCATTGGAAGGGGTACCCTTTGAGTGAGTGTTCCTGGGAGGATGCCTCTTCAGTCCATGCTCCTCTTTTAATCCGCCGCTTTTTTCGGCTCTTCCCTCACAAACCCGGGGCCTCGGGGAGGGGGCATACTGTTACACCGCAGCGCACGCTGCGGCCGCGGGCTCAGGTTGCCGCGGCGCGGCACGTTAATTTTGCCACGGCCGACGCCCGGGCCGCGGTAGACGCCGAGGCAGACACCCAGGTCGCGGGGGTCGCCGCGGCTCCGGCGAGGGCCATAAAGGCTCCAGGGAGCCGGTCTGGGGGTCACGGCGCTCGCCGCTCCCCCTTTTTTAAGTTCTGACTTAAAGGCAGACGCGGCAGAGCCTGAAACCCCGAGGGGGTTTCAGGCATGGCCGCACACAGCGCATTATGCGCTTAACATTTATTTCTCTTGCATGTATTCACCTGCCCACCACCACTTACCGATGTTCCTAGGACAAACCGAACCCTTACACTGGGGGTTCTTTATACTTGCCTTTTTTCTCTTCCCAGCATGCTTACCACTTCCTCTCTACCCAGCATGCATTGTCTAACACACATACCTAATTCATTACTGTTTTCTTTTCCCCAATCCAAGATGGCGGTGTTCTACTTCCTGTTTCCTGTTTCCTGTCCAGGGGTATTTAAGGGGATTCCAACTGCCTGTTCATTGCGTTGCAACACTCCTTGGTGATAGTCACGCTCCTATTTGATATCCTTCTGCGAATCCTGTCTGTTCCTGATTTGCTTTGTTTTCCTGCCTTCCTGAACTGCGGTCCTAATACCCTGGTGTCCTCCTTTCGTTTCAGGGAGTTCCTGTGGAGGTTTTTTACCCTACTGGGGTTTTTCCTCTGGGACTCCTTCTGGAGGGCACGGACTGTAGTGGTTCGCTCATACCAAACAGCACCGTGGCTACCGGAAGGGGTCGCCCCTACCTCGGCCAGAGCAGAACCCGTTGGAACAAGGACCGTTCCCCTACGCCTCTCCGCTGCGAGGGTAAGACCGTTGAGAACCGCGACAATTTCTTGAAAATCTCAGAATGAGGCCAAGATTTTGCCTTCGCCTTACCCTTAGAGGTAGAAGGTTGGTCTGAGAGGGCCTCCTCAGATGACGCAATAGGGGGCAACCAGCCCTTCTGGCACGCAAACTTCTCAAAATGTACCGAGAGGGGGCCCAAAGCCCTCTCCAAAGCATTATTTATGGACATCTGGACCGTATTGCCCAAAGCGCCAGCCAGCGTCTCATCAAACAAGGGAAACTGGTCCCCAAAATATTCTTCATACTCATATGAATGGGCCATCTTTACACTGCCACGCCGGGAACGTGGATTCAGGGAAAAATTCAAAAACGTAACACACGTGAAATAGGGGTAGCCAAAGACTACAGTAAGGGGGAGTGCACACCCCAGCAGGCTGAAAGCAGTAGAGAATTCTTTCAAAACTGCTGAAATTAAATTTGTTTGAGTGTGGAGGGAGCCAGCCTGCAGCACTCTAGGCAGCGCCTAATTTAATTGTACAGCCCTGGTCCGGGGATCGCAGGGCGTCAGGGAGTAAGTATATGGAGCTCCGGCAGGGCGAGGCGGCAATAAAAGGTAAGAAAATCCAAGCGCCGGAGAGGTCCGAGGAAACTAGCCCGATCGCGTCTTTCCGTTGCACTGACAGCGCGTCCAATAAGGACGGTCGTCAGGGCAACGAGAAAAACGCGGGCGCCTGAAGGGAAAGCGCGCGCAACGGGCAGAGAGCGCGCTAAGCGCCTGCCGTCAACAACGCCTCACCGGAGCCCCCAAAAGTCGGGCGAGCCGACACTCCCGCTCCCGCTCCACTGAAGCAATCAAATAAGCGGCGCGCGCTGAGAAAAAATCAGTAATAACAATCAGTAATAAATCACAAAATCAAGGACACAAAAAGAGTACTTAGCTGACTGCGGAAGCAGCAAAGAAAGAGGAAGTGTTATGGCCTCTTGATGTTTTATAGTATGTTCTCTATGATCATTTTGTATGCTTGGACTTATGGGATATGTAGTTTTGATATTGTTCTTCTCTCATTGGCTGCTGTGGAAAATAAAGCTAGAAAGAGAAGCATAATCTGAGCCTCTGGTCCTGACATAGAATTTACTTGCACAGAACCATAAAAATTCAGCAGTTATAGTAAGGGTTATTTCAAGTAACTATAACTTTGGGCCTAAGGTAATTATAATTCGTACCCCCATGCACAGTTTTTTTCTTCAATAATTTGTCTTTTGTTTTATTGATATTTTTATTGACGTTATAAAAGTTGTCATGAGTGCTGTAATACCTGGGGTAATTAGCAGTGCACGGCGTGGGTACGAGTTATAGTTACGTGAAATAACTATATAACTGCTGAATTTCTATAGTTTTGTTTAAAAAAATGCTTTTTTTTTGTCCTGGAGGGGTCCCTCTGGGACCCCCAGCACCAGATCTAAGGGGTCAGGGTGTTCCTAATTTACCTGGTTTCAAAGACCAAGTTAGGGTAAGAAACATACCTTTGATAAACCTCTTTCTAGTGGATTCTCTATCTAACTGCACCTAACATCACCTTTAGTATATTCCCAGGGGCCAAACTGTATCTAGAGTATTTTTCAGCATAGCCCCTAAGCAACAAAAGGTGACATCGAGCAGCTCCACTTAGATTCCTCTCCACCATGAAAGTGTCAGCTGGAACCGCATATATGTGCCTCCCAACTGTGCTAATGTCATTTTCTTTCTGAACATCGTCCACACCCTCAGACACGGAGCCCAAAACCTAATTGTTTGTGCCAATGTGCAGATCTCTAAGTTGGGACCTGTTTAGATGAAAATAGAGTTAATTTCTTAAAACTGGGAAGGCAGTGTGGAATCCACCAGAAAGAGTGTTACCAAAGGCAAGTAACTTGTTCTTCTGATGGATTCTTCTAACTGTAGATTCCTCACCTTTAGAACAAATATCAAACCTTACCTTCTTGGTGGTGGGTCTGTGGAATGACTGGGACATAAGAGTCATATGGTCAAACTGCCCTTCCCATCAAATTAGCTGTCAAGGCTTCATGAGCAAGTGCACTGATCCTCTCTTTGCAGCTTCACAAATATCTAGTTTAGACACTCCGCGTGCTAATCAGTGGTAGCAGCCATGGTTGAGGTGGAATGGGCACTCAACTCTTTTGGAAGCTGATTCTTGGCCATTGTGTAGCAGATCTTAATACAGAGAACTATCAATCTGGACATAATCAATTACTACACCCCTTTGCCTTTCTTTTCCTCGGAGAACCCCACAAAGAGTGGATAGTCAACTCAATGGTCTTTGGAGCGATTGATGTAAAAGCTGAGTGCTCATTTGGGGCCCAACAATGGCATCTCTCCTCCTCTTTCGAGGAGTGAGGCGATGCAAACAACAGCAGAAGAGTGATGGCATGTCAGACATGAAAGGAAGTTAGAACTTTCAGGCTGCTCCAGTCTTCAGCACCAATTTGTCCGCAAAGAAGCTTAGGTGATCATGATGAGAAAGACTATTTTCAGGGACAGGGGACGTAGGTGACAAACATCAAGTGGTTCAATGGGAGTACACAAGAAAAGTAAGGACCAAATTAAGGTCACACTGTGGCATTAAAACATTTAGGGAGAAACATGTACACCAAACCTTAGGAAAAATGCATCACAACAGGTTAATTGAACAAGAATAGTTGTTGCAGTAAACACAAAAAGTGTGAAAGGGCTAACAAATTACTTTTAACAGTGCCCACTGCAAGACTTTGCTTAGCCAAAGACAGAACAAGGAATAACACATCCAAGAGATTAGCTTGTAATGGGTCTGAGTTACAGGTGCCAAACCACAAAGTTGTCTC
The DNA here is from genome assembly GCF_031143425.1 of Pleurodeles waltl. Lineage (NCBI taxonomy): Eukaryota > Metazoa > Chordata > Amphibia > Caudata > Salamandridae > Pleurodeles > Pleurodeles waltl. The sequence goes on along the minus strand of NC_090451.1, from coordinate 690,038,938 downwards.
AGCGTCCAGCATAAACAGATTTTGTAGAAAGATGTCTGCCCGCCAGGAAGACATCTTCTACTTTGTGAGGTAGATCGAATGCAGTCATTCGCTGCCATGGAGTATCCATGTATGGAGGATTAGATTCCACTGGCTCGGGTACAAGACCCTGCCCTGCTGCTGTGATTGAAGATCTACCAGAAGCGGGAGCCTAAATGGAGGACAGATGCTCATGCACAGACGTTCTGGGTACTGGACTCTCCTGGCCCAATCCGGGCCCACTAGAATGGCTTGATCTCCGTTGCTCTTGATCTTCAAAACTCTGGACGGGGCATGTAGTGGCTGGAAGGCATACAGGAATCCAGTCCTCCACTCCAGGCAGTATGCAGCTTCAAGATAGAATCTTCTTGAAAAATCCAACACACAAAAATGTTGACACTGCACGTTCTTGGTGGTGCCAAGGAAATTGAGCCAGGGCTAGCCCTATTGCTGGAAGTTGCCCTGCACTACATTCTGATGTAGCTGCCATTCATGCCCCGCTAGGTGTTCCTTGCACAGAGGCCACCTTAGCGTGCATGCTACAATACCACTTGATTGTAGTGTTGTCCATGAGGGCCTGAACCAGCCTCATCTTGATGGATGACCGGAAGGGGTTCAATGCTAAGCGAATGACATACAACTCCAGCATGTTGAGGTAGGTCTCGCGGAGACCAAAGTCCTCGGTTCTCCACCTCTGCAAGAAGATATCCCCATCCCAGCAGTGATGTCTCTGTCACCACTGTCCGCTCTGGGTGGGGTAGGAGAGGGATCTGCCTCTGCCCCAAACTGCAGACAAGCAGCCACCAATGCAGGTCTTTTGCAGTCTCCTCTGAAATCTGGATGGAGTCCAACAGCTTACCTTGGAGATGGGGCCACTGAGTCTTCAGATCCCACTGCAAAGCCCACATATGCCTCCCAGCATGGCCAGCAAGAAGGATGGATGAGGCCAATAGGCCAAGAAGCTTCCAAGCCATTCTCACTGTGATCCAGGACTAACGCTGAAACATCAGGATAATAGCCCAAATATCATGGACTGGCCAGAAAGTGCATTGTATCCAGGAAGGCTCCAATGAAAAAGAGCCTTAAGAGAAGGAGTCAGGTGTGACTTCAGCATGTTGATAGTGAAACCCAATGATGTAAGAGGTTTCCCACCATCTGAATTAGGTCCACAACTGACTGTGAGGAGCATGCCTTCAACGGCCAGTCATTGAGGTTGGGGAAGACTGGTACTCTTGATTTCGAAGGTAAGCTGCGATCGTCGTCAGGAACACCCAATAGGCACTGGTGAGGCTGAAAGGGAGCAAAGAAAACTGAAAATGCTCATGGCCATCTTGAACTGCAGGTAGTGCGGTAGGACTGCAGTATGGGGTATGAAAATGGACATCTTGCATGATCAACACCACCATCATCATCCAGTCACCTGCATCCAAGGCACATAGAATGCCTGTTTACTGGTGAATAAAGCAGGGTTTGGTCCAAGTGTCCATCAGAGTATTGGTCAGGGCCTTGTTGAAAGGCAGCAGAGGTTCAGAAGAGAATTGTCCAGGTTGTAACAATTCGGTGAGAACATTACTATTTACCTCAACTGAAGGCGATTGCAGATCTAGGACTTCCGCCGCCCATCTAATAACCATGGCGAAAGAAGCCTACTCTTCTGTGAAAGGACCAGAGCAGTGAAAGACCACCAGCCCATGTTATGGGAAGTACATAGCCATCTGGCCATTTGTAGCTCCATATAAAAATAGAGAGGCTGCTCGAGTTCTCGGCACCAATTTGTCTGCAAAGACACTAAGGTGATTGTGATGAGAAAGACTTTCTTCAGGGGCAGGAGACATAGGAGACAACTGTGCAGTGGTTCAAAGAGAGTTTACATAAGGAAAGTAAGGATTCAGTTAAGCCCCCTCCCGTGGCATTACAAAAGGTTTAGAGAGAAACATTTGGACCAAACTATTGGGAAGACACATCACAACAGGTGATTTGAACTAGAACGGTTGGTCCAGTAAATACAAAAGGCTGAAAGGTCTAACTAATAATCTTTAACAGTTCCCACTGCAAAGCCTAGCTGGGCCAAAGACAGAACAAAGAATAACACATCTGAGAGCTTAGCTTGCATTGGGTGTGGGTTACGGGTGCCACACCACGCCACAAACTTGTTCTAGCGTCCAGTGTAAACTGGTTTTGTAGAAAGATGTCTGACTGCCAGGATGACATCTTCTACTCTGGGAGGTAGATCGAATGGAGTCAACTGCAACCACTCAGTCTCTATGCACAGAGGAGTAGATTGCACTGGCCCAGGTGAAAGACCCTGCCCTGCTGCTGTGACAGAAGGTGCTCCATTAGCAGGAGCCTGATTGGAGGACAGATTTTCATGCCCAGAAGTTCCGGGTACTGGACTCTCCTGGACTAACCCGGGGCCACTAGGATGACTCAAATTCAATCGTTCTTGATCTTCAGAACTCTGGGCAGGGGACGTATGGGCACTCCACTCTAGACAGAATGCATCTTCAAGGCAGAACCTTCTTGGGAACTCCAATACTCAAAAGTGTTGACAGTGCACGTTCTTGGTGATGGCAAGGAAATAAAGCCAGGGCTCGTCCTATCGTTGGAAGATGGCATGCACCACCTCCCAATGTAGCAGCCATTCGTGCTCCGCTAGGCTTTCCTAGCACAGAGCTCACCCCACCATGCTTTCAGTAATATCACATGGCCATAGGGTTGTCCATGAGGACCTGAACCAGCCTCACCTTTATGGATGGCATGAAGGGTTTCAATGCCAAGCAAATGGCGCACAACTCCAGCAGGTTGAGGTAGGTTTCTATCGGAGACCAAAGTCCTCTGTTTTCCACCACTGCTAGAAGACCTCCCCAACCCAACAGTGATGTGTCTGTCACCACCTTCAGCTCTTGGATGGGTTAGGAGAGGGGTCTGCCTCTGGTCCAACTGCGGTTGAGATCTTTTGTTGTCTCCTCCGAAACCAGGACAGAGTCCAACAGCTTACCTTGGAACTGGACCCACTGAAACTTCAGGTCTCACTGCAGAGTGCACACATGCCACCTTGCATGGTCAGCAAGCAGGATGCATGAGGTCAGAAAGCCAAGAAGGTTCAGAGCCATCCTCACTGAGACCCAGGATTGAGGCTGAAACATCAGGATCACAGTCTGAATGTCCTGGGCTGGGCAAAAAATGTATTGTATCCAGATTGGCATTAATAAAAAGAAGCCTCAGAGAAGGCATCAGGTGTGACTTCTGCATGTTGACACTGAACCCCAACAGTGTAAGGATGCTCACCATCACATGGATTTGTTCCATGACGGACTGCGACAAACAAGTTATTTACCTTCGGAAACAATGTATCTGGTAGAGACAGGAGCAAGCTGCAGATTACTTAACTTAGAATCTACTGCAGGCTCCAGCCTGTATCCGGAAACTTTTTTCCCATATTATGTCCGCGTGTCAGTAGAAGGCGCTGTGAGGCTTCGTACTGACATTGTCCACCTTATGCGACATCAACTGAGTCCACATAAGTCCCATGTGACGTCAGTTTCTTCTGTGACTATTTTCCACATTCAAAACGTGGGGCCACATACAGAAACTGCCAATGGAAATAGTCTGCTTCAAACAAATTACACCCTTGTGTCAAATATGCATTGAATGCTTCATTCGAGGGTACAGTTCCACCATAAAATCATATGAGACAACAGGAACTTCATTCGCAGAGCAGGGAGGATGGGATGGTTGGTAAGGAATCTGCGGCTAGATCCTGTCTCTACCAGATACATCATAACCGAAGGTAAGTAACTTGTTCATCTGGTAGAGACATCTAGCTGCGGATTCCTTAACTTAGAATCAAATACCAAAGTTTAAAAACCCCAGAGGAGGGACTGCAAACTGAGAGCCTTGTAAAGCTGTAAGCTGTGGTAAACCGGTCGAAAGCAAGAGCAAAAAGACCAGATAAAAAGAAAAATGAGGGGAATACATTTGATGTCTTACAACCTCTAACCTGTAGAAATAACTACAGGTGAAGTACATCAGAAAGCAGGAGAGCATAGAAGGAGCGTACCCATGTCAGAGGATAGAAGTGAGCCCTTCCACAGTATCATGTCAATTCTGTGCCATAAACGACTTAACCACAGTGAAGTCAGATATCCAGAAGAAAACAAATAAGTACTGGATAATAGACTATGTACTCAAGAAAGAACCTAAGAGGAAAAATATCCTCTTTAGGTAAAAGAATTGGCGAAAAACCTTTGCAATAAGGGGATACAAAATGGAAATAACAGGAGTATAACCACATCCATGAGCGAACAATGAAAGTGAGTGCTGAAACACTATCAGTCTAGAGAAAAGTAAAAGACCGGCATACCTAAGAAGGGTTGTGAGCCTTAATATATGTAGCACAAACAACGACTCCTTAGAGAACACACAGATAAGGAGACATGAACCATAAAAAAACAAGTAATGAAAAAAAGTCATGTGAACACGAGCAAGCAGTGGTAAAGGCGAACAATAGAATTGAAGATTAAGCTGCTCGCTCATTCCATGGAATGAAAACCCATGTACGAACAGTTCAGCAAGACTGAGGAAATAACCACAGCATGGGGAACATAAAGACAAAGTCAAACTTGAAAAATATAGCCAGCCATTAGCGCCTGATAGCAGCACTAACTGAGCAATTAGATATACAACTATCCAGTGCTAGATGTAGACCAAAGTGGATTGTCCACCCTGTGGAAACACTGAGCAGCATAATCGGCAACGGAGCAGAACCTCTCACTATGTAAGGGGAGATCCAAGTCAGACCTGCATCAAAAGACAAGCAGAAAAGTAGAATCTCGTGCAGTGCAACCGTATCAGTACCCTTGTTCATATCACACAATTTTATTCCTCTCTGTGAAGAAAAATATTTTATACAAACATTTTCTACCTTCTTATTTGGATATTTCTTCAAAATAACTAACGTTGCCTACCTAGTTAGTACTCCGTTCATTTAATTTCTCCAACAGTGGGATCAAGCACAAATATCCTATTAATCTAAAAAAAAATCTGATTCTTCGGAGTATGTTTGAGAAAGAATATTTCAGTTTGTACATCGCAAGTGGTATACAACAAAGGGCCTGATTTAGATCTTTGCGGATGGGTTACTCCATCACAACAGTGACGGATATCCTGTCTGCCGAAATATAAATCCCATTGGATATAATTGTATTTAGATTTTGTCGGACAGGATACAATCGCCGCCAAGTCAATCAATAAGGCACAAAAGTTCAAAAGAGGCATATATCACAACATTGTGTCGTTGAACTGAAGATAAGGGTAGGAGACAAAAAATATCCCTAAGAATAACATAATTCAAACCAAGGTGTGCGACACATCATTGTGAATTTATCTAGAGTTAATGGTAAGAGACAAAAATCACCACTGAGGACCATTCTTTGTTTACCTTTCTGGCTAATTACACCTGTGATTATGTTTTTTTCCTCCAAACACATATATTTCTTCAACTTTTTCGAATGTTGAGGCTTTGGCCTCAGACTGAATAGAAATTCTTTGAAAGTTTCTCATTGACACTTAGAATTCAATGAATGTTTTAGACTTTCACAGTTAAAAATAAAGTTTCTCTTGGATCATTCCAGTACAGTTGTTTTTTCTGCCACAGCTCTCGGAGGATATTGACAGGTACTGATATTTTAAAGAGGTCAATGGCATATTCCCACATGCTGGTGCAACCTCACGTGGCTGTCCACAAGCTCTTCTTACCTGACTTGATTATCATTGACAGCAGCAGGTTCATGGCTATTGGTGGGTAGTTTTAGCTGCTAGAAAAAGTATAGATTGTGAGTGACTTTTTCAGAGCCTGAACTGGCACCATGGTGTCTTTAATATACATCCCAATCAGACAGCCACAATCAAGTAGTGTCTGAAACTTCGCTTTGGGGTGCTAATTCCTAAAGAACACCTTTTCACCTACAAGCGGTTTAATTTAGTTGCACATCTCCTTGGGAGGTCAGATTAATTCAGCACTGCCTCTTTTGTGAAATGCAGGTCCAGAACATTGGGTTCCTACTGCAGGACCACTTGCAGAGAGTCTCTTATGCCCCATCTGAACATGAGCTTACTTGAGCTCTTCCCGCAGCACTAACACTTGTGCACCTGCCAATTACCAAGGAAGTTGCAGATTGCTCCCTCACAATCTTAACCTTATTCTATCTACACAGCACTTTCTTCAAAGTGCTCATAAATCATTCCACCTTTCCGTTTACCTGGGGCTAGCTGGGCATTCTTTTTCAGTGATGTATCCTTAGGGTCTCCACATGTGTGGTAATCATACCCCTGAAATGGGAGTCCACTCTTTGTTTCAGCACCTGTGGTAGGCGGTAATCACCCAGGATTGTCAAACAGTGTTGAATAAACTATTTCAACCACTGGGAACTTTGAACTAGCAGGATAAACAGATGCCGTCTATCCAGTAAAGTACAGAAATCCATGCTGACTGAGGACCATGTTGTGTTGCTGTCATTTTCATTTAATACAGTAGCTGGCCTGTCGCTTCCCCCTGTGGCTTGGCACAGCTGGCAGGTGCTGGCAGTGTCCTCACCCATTGCACCCATGATTGGATTTCCATCAGGTGAGGCTTTGGTCTTGCTATGCCTCAATGCCTGGATGTGCTAGCTAATCCATTTTACCCCACAGCTCTGTGAGAATGACAATGTTATCATATTTTAGGACAAGACTGTTTGCAGTGACATCTAGCTCATGTCATACTCTCCCAAGTTTGGACAAGCTGGCTTAACTGGTTGTATCATTGGATCCCCACCAGAAATATATTTCACCAGTTGTCTTCAATTGCCGAGATTGTTTTTGTACACATTCATCTACCTTGACTACAGTTACAGTGTTTTCCAAGTTGTTTGCTTTAGGACATGCAGATTGAGATACAGGATAGATGTTTCCCTGTGTTGTGTGCCACCGATTCCTCTTGCATTGATCCAAATTCAGGATGACTTGACAGATCTGTTGGTTACTCGACAAGAGGTCTGCAGGTAACCAAAAACCTGTACTTTTGCAGCTGCAGAGCCCAATTCTTAATCCTTGGTGATGGGTAAGGTTGTGTTTCCTGTTAATCTTGTGATCCGCCTACATGGGGGTCACATGCGCAGGGGTCACAGACACTTGGCTGCTCACCTTCACGGACCTCCTCAGGGGTCTTTTTCCTTGCGTGTAATTATAATTTCTTTTTTTTATACTACGTTTTTAATAATTTTTCTTTGTTATCACCAAGTTGTCTAGTTGGCGTTGGGCTTCTGACACGACACTTTACGTCCAATAGCCACTCTCAAGCTCAGTGAACAGGCGGCCCCAGGAGAGCAGGTGTGCACAGGGCCGGACAGGCCTTTTATTCCACTGGGCATTTCCCTGATGGCATGGAGCCCTTGCCTTGGAGGCCAGTTTTAAAAGCTCAGGGCTGCTCCTGATGCCTCAGTCACTTTCTCCAGCTTCACAAGGTTAACTGCAGCAGGCACGGAAAGGCTTCAAGAGAGAGTGAAAAAGAGGGAGGGAGGTGAAGAGAAAGCGATCAGAGAGGGAGAAGAGAGAGATGAGAGAAGGGGAGGATCGATGGATGGATAGTGCGAGGAGACGAAGGAAGAGGGCCTGGTTTGAGCATATTTTTGGCCACTCCTGCTTTTGGTTTCCTGTCAGGTCCCTGAGAGCAACTAGGTGAAAAGACAGCCGACAGGAGTAGCATCTGTCGACACAGAGCGCAGGCCTCACTTAATGACACCATGTCCGCTCCTCGTCACAAGTCTGGTGAGAGACCCCGTAGGGTCAGCTAACCCTTCATTTACACCGTGTAATAAGTCCGGCTACGTAGGTGCATGAATGTGTAATGTATGTTGGAGGGGTGCCTGGCAGCACCTTACAGAACTCTCCCATTCAGGAGAGGGTATCTGTGATAAAAAAAAAAATCAGCATGCAAATTCCTTCCTTTGGCAGTGTTTTTAATTTTAAAACACTTCTATTGTAAAATGGATATCAGTCTAATGTGCCTCCACCATCCTGCAAAAATACAGGAGACTTGTGACTGAAACCTGCAGCCCCAAACAAATTGTTTATCATTCTCATGCCCCTGCCTCTCTTTGAACAACAGAACAGTGTTTTTGAACAGATTTTACACGCTGGGAAGCAAATGCTACAGTGTCTTGATGCTTTTATAAATAGAAATCAGCCGTCGGGACGGTACCCCACACCACTCTGCTGGCCCATCTTCAAGCTATTGGAATTAGTGGGCTTGCATGAGACTGGTTAGTTTCATATTTAGAGGGAAGAAGTCAGGAGGTCTGGTTTCCTCTGTGCTCTTCTAGACCTTCTAAGTTGCAAGTGGGTGTGCCTCAGGGTTCTGAGTTGAGCCCAACTCTTTATGATAGCTACGTCAACTCCCTTGCATTTGTCGCAGATGCTCGGGGAGCAAAAGTTATTTCCTATGCTGATGACACTCAGTTATTATTCTGATGGAGCAGGGACGAACTGTTTCCGGGTGAAAAAATGAGAGCTTGTCTAACACCCGACTTTCAATGGCTGACACACCATCAGCTCAAGTGCAATGAGGAAAGGATGGAGATACTCTTCTTTGGGATAAGGGCATAAAAACCCTGACAATCTTTTCGGCAGGTTTATACCTCTCCTCCACTATGCCAGGCTAGTCTGGCCAAGAATTTAGCATCAAGTTTGACAGCGTGCTCTCTCGTTTTACCTCAGGTTAATACCATGGTAGGAACTTGTTTTGGTCAGCTATGTGTGTTAAGAAAGTTTCTACACTTTCTCTATTCTTCAGCAAGGAAAGAGGTAGTCCAGGCTCTAATAACATCTAGACTAGATTACGGTAATGCTCTGTCACTGGGCCTTCCCGACTACCTGATGAACGAATTGCAGGTTGACGAAAACGCAGCAGCCCGGACTCTCCTTGTCCTGCCCTTGAGAAAACACTTTCCCACATACGTTAGGGAACTTCACTGTCTTCCCATGAGGAAGAGGATCCTTTTTAAGACCTTGCTGCTTGTACACAAGGCACTTCATCAGTCTGGCACTTGATGTGTTAAAGCCTTGACTCTGCCAACCTGTTTCTGGCTAAAGTGCCTAGGATTAGCGGCCCAGCTCAGGAGACAGGTCTTTTTCATTTTTAGCTGCATCAGCATGGAATAAACTCCCTTTGGAGTTATGGAACATTCCTGCCACCACCCAGTTCCAATAGAAAATGAAACTGTGTCTGTTTAATCAAGAGTAAGCAAGTGAGAGCACCCTCTGATCTCACTCATCTGTGCTGTATAACGCCAGGACACTCCCAGGAGTAACACTGCACTTTGCAAATGCCCATTACATAAGACAGTGCCCATAGCCAATAAACGTGCATCTGCAGTGACAAAACACCCCACATCAGAAACAAAAGTTTTCATAGCTGGTACTTGGTCTTCGACACAATCGAAGGCAGAACCCTTCATAAGAAAATCTTTCAGTGATTCTATGGCAAACAAAAACATTTGAATGGTGACATGGCTTTTGTGGGGCAAAATCTCAGATACTGAAAATGTTGGAACGAAAAAAAGCATGACTCTAAGAAGATAAGAGGCAAAAATCTCGAAAGCGTGCGCAAGACACAGTTAAACTGAAGATTATGCTGAGGGCTGTGTGACAACAAATATGACAACATCATATTTGCTTCTTTGGCCTCATTGGCAGATAATACAAGTCTAGTTCCATTAATAAAGACTGAATTTGAAGAAGGTTTTTCCACTATTGATCTGTGTGTAGTTTTCAAATCGCTAACAAGTCATGCCATAGGAATGGATAATAATGGGTTACATTGGCTCTAAAATGACCTAAAGGCAGTGGTTCCAAGGACCCAGTCAGAATCCTGAGGGATATTGAGATATCGGTCCTTATATAATTTTGGGTGCTTATATCTAAACAAAGAGTTTCTTCACAATGTACAAGACATTAATGAAAATTAAGTAGAAGCATGATGACATCTGGCTAAATTTGAGTTCGTGATTTGGGGAAATGTGCTCCCCAATGCAATTGTGTAAAACCACTGAACATCAGGAGGGTTCAGCTCGCCTGAAGAGGTGGCCTGGCTGTTGCCTGCAGGCACGGCGTTGCTGTTTAGTCATCAAAATTAAAGCAACAATTGTTAAACGTAGTTTTTGGAAATAGCACTCTGCAGCATAACATGCAGCCCAAAACAAATTTTAGAAGGTTGGAAGGATAGAAATGTTATTATATTCAATTGACACAAAAAGAGACATGAACAAACTCTGCGTTTTCTGGAAAAGTAGTTTGCAAATTACAACCAAGATTTGATTTTAATCTTTAGAGTATAACCTGAGCTGAGAACTGTGAGAATTTGAGGTGAGACTAGAATTAAGAAAATGTTAGTGTGCTGACTGTTTGATGATATGTGCACAATGAGTGATGAAGTGAACTATTAGGCTAAGCAAGCAAGCTGCCAGACTAAAGGGTATCTCCCCTGAAATGGTTTGAAAATTAGTATGAAAAGTGTATTTCAAAGTATAACTGCCCTCCTTTTGAAGACAGTTCTCAAGAAGAGTTTATGAAACCACACAATTTCTAAAAATACAACGCAATACAAGAAGTATTATTACACAGCTGCAGAACATATCTTTATCCATCCATCAAAAGGTATATTTACTCTGTATGTATGAAAAGATATTCGATCGAGTGCGAGTAATCTTACTGTGGTTTTATTCTACAAAAGGTTGCAGAATTCAAATGTTGTATTTCTCTAGTGGATAAAATAATACCTAGAATTAGCCACTGGTTTCCAGAAGAAAGTAGTTGCACATCAGAAAGTTGATTAAAAAAACAAAAGCTCATGAACCAGCAGCCAGGTGTTGATAAAGACGCGCATAATTCATAAGATGTTTGTGTATACCTGTACCCACAAATGGATTGTTTTAACCACTGACTGCACCCTTGTAAAGTTCCATTGTCTTATGTTTGTAATGAACTGAGCATGCCTCCCCAATGCCTTGTGTAAAGCCTTTTGTAAATCTTTTAGTGACATGCCGAAGATACTCGGCGGGGTACCATGTAGTTAACTGTATGCTAAACACCTTGTGCACCTTGGTTTGTTTGTTCATGTGTTTCAATAAAAAAAGAGTTTTCAAAAACTCAGCACACAGAGGTTTGCTCACTTGTTAAGGAGAAGAATCACAAAATGTATGCATATAATATTACAATAAGTAAATCCCTTTGCAAATCCAAACTCTTGTTTCATGAAATACAAAAGCAAAACGTCACTTTTAATTCAAGGCAGTTCATTTGTTTGGTTGGGAAATTCCAGATAGTATGCTAATAAGGTTTATATATCGTGCCTTCCTTGATTAATTTCTTTACTATTTCTCTCATTTGTTCCCAAATGTTGGCATGTATACCAATTACATTTGTAAATTGAAACTGCACTTGCAGATCTACTGGTGAATCACACTAAGGGCCTGATTTATATCGTGGTGTTAACGGTCCCGCTGCCGGTGTTCTGTCAGAAAACCAGTCTACCCGCCCGATTTAGATGTTGCAGGACTGTCTGAGTGCTGCCGACCCTGCCAAGAATCTCCATCTGCCTCGATGGAGGCATTGGGAATGGGTGCTGACAGCGGGACTCCAGCCACTTTTACTGCCAAGCAGATTTGGATGTGCCTTACCACCAAGCCAACTGTGGTGGTCCGACTTCCACACCTTTGTTGGTGGGTTGGAAGGGAAAAGGACACAAAACCTGCCCTTTTCTTCTTTGGACTGGGTCCAATTGGACATAACCCGCCATATCGGTTGCCACTGGACCACGGAGGACACACAACCCCGCCATTACCGGACTTGAAGGGAGAGATGCTGCATGTACTGTGTACATTGTGTGGGCACTGCACATGAGCTCGGACCTCTTCAAAAATGTACATGCCACAGGTATTTTTTTTTAAATAATTCTGACATGCATATGTCAGGAACATATTTGTGTCACAGAATGATGGGGACACACTGGTACAGGACACATACCACACACATCCACAATTGTTCTTGTGATGTCAGTATTCATTGGTAAATGAATGCTGACATCACAATAACATTGGCATCACACTAGTCACAATGTCTATGTGAGCACAATGCAAGTGAATCTGTACCTGTGATGTTGTGAGTCCTGGTGTGTATGTGAATCAGTATGTGTATTTGAGACTGGATTGAATGGTCGTGGTGGAGGGAGCTGGAGTGGATGATGTGGTTATGCCACAAGCATGTGGGTTCAATGTTGTTGTGTATGTTTGGGTGTGTGTTGTGTTGCTGTGTGCAACATTCAGGCGAGTGTTGTGTGGTCGTTGTCATGATGTATGTCGTTGTGTGTGTCTTCGTGTAGCTGAATGTATAGTTGTGTCAGTTGTGGTTGTGTTGTGTGTGGGTGCAGTGTCAAAGTTTGAGTGTTGTGTCATGGATGTATGGCAATGTGTATTTTCGGCATGTATGCGTTGTGTAGTGTTGGAATGGCAATGGGTTATTATGTGGTGTGTTGTGTAGTGTGTTGTGCAGGGGGACACATAAGTCTAAGGTACAGGGAGTGTGTGTGCGTGAGAGACTTACCTCTATTCCATTGCCACTTCCATTGTATGATGTCCATTGCATTCAGGAACAGGCTCCCTCAGAAAACTACCATCCGTACACCACCTTCAGGACTATAAGATCTAAATATGGTTGGCGGGAACCTGCCAGCGTGCCAGCTAGGAAGAGCACTCCGTTGTGGCCGTCTGCTGCTCAGCCACAATACATATAAATATGGCAGGAGAAACACCGTCGACTGTAGCAGATTGCTGGTAATATTGCCAGGATCTGAATCAGGTCATAAGTCTTTCATGAAACCTAATTTAAAGGGGGAATGAGGCAATAATTCAGTCTAGCCTGACCATTTAATTTCCAGTGACCTTCTATTTCACATTGACCAAAGGAGGATCGTTGGATCTATGAGGTCACAGTAAATAACACCATAGCCAGTTCTCTCACTGCGAAGGTGCCGATCTTTTGCTCAAGGGAATGTCTAGCTTGGGGGTGGGGGTGGCCTCTGGGTCTTCTGTACGTCTTCCCTCCCTTTCCACAGGTTCTCCGGTTCCTTCTCAGGATGAGGAAGGAGAAGGCGTTGGTTCATCGGATTGCCCCAGCTTAGCCCCGTTCCTCTTGGTATCATCTTCGAGAGGAGCTGAGGTGAGAGGAGTGGATGTTGCCCCTGAATCCTTCACCCCTGTTGTTCCCAGTGTTGCAGGCAGAGGTTCTATCCAGAATGAGGTTAGCGGCCTGGAGATTGACAGGCTAGGCTTGCTGCATAAGGGGATTCTGGCTAGTTTGACTCCAACTCTGCAGGCTGCAAGGTACTCATCTACTAATAAGTCTTACTTTCAGCACTGGCGTTTCTTCAGTGAGTGTGTCAGTGTAAAGGTTTGGACCCTACTTCCTCTGACTTGTTTGATGTGATTGTGTTTCTACAGGACGGGCACCTTTGGGTTTGAAGGTTGCCCCACCCCCCCTTAGGCTTCAATAGGAGGGTATTAAAGCATTTAGAAGTTCTTAAAACAATTTGTCAAATCTGGAAGGTTTTGAGGGTCATCTGTTCTAGGGGATTGAAGAATGTATTTCCTTCTCCTAGTAGGCATTTCCCTTCTTGGAATCTTTCTCTGGTTTTGGTGGTGTTGATAGATCTGTCTTTTGAGCCCCTGGATTCTGTTGATCTCAGGATTTTGTCCCTTAAAATGTTCTTTTTGGTGGTGGTTTCTTCAGCTAGGCGTTTGTGTGAACTTTAACCTTCAACCATCCTTTTTGTGGATTTTTGGTTATAGAATAATTTTGAGGGCCCTTCTCTTCTTTCATTTTAAGGTTGATTCCAAGTTTCATAAGGACCAGGGGTTACTTTTGCCCTCCTTTTGCCTCCTTCTTCTGATTAACTGCGGCTACATTGTCTGGATGTTAGCAGAGCTCTTCTGGTGTATTTGGATAGGATAGCTCCTGTCCGACTCTCTTGTTCTCTGTGAATTTTGGCCCTGTAAATACAGGGTTGAAACCTTCCACTTCCTCTTTGAGTTGGTGGGTTTGGACCTTGATTTCTCTGGCCTACAAGTTTCTGGTCATGTTTGTCCTGCAGGGGTTCAGGGTTGATCTATGCCATCTATGCCTATCTCTTGGGCTGAGTTTCAGAGGGCTTCCATTGCTGATATCTGCAGGGCAGTCACCAGGACCTTTCCATTGAAATTTGCCTCTCATTACCGGATTAGTCAGGAGATTGAACTGATGGGCCTAAGGTGTTTTCCACTATTGCATCTAAATTGTGGTTCATTACGGTGTATTTTGTGTTTAATAAACATGAGCTTGTGCCTTACCTTTTTCGCTGTCCTGTTTGGCTTTGTACATCTCAATCTTGTAATGAAGTGAAGCGAGGGACGGGACGATGAGGTTATGCTTCTATTACTTACCGGTAATTGCATTATTCTGAGTCCTCTTCGCTTGCTTCTATCCATAACAACCCTCCCTCCCTCCCTCGCAGGTAGTCCAGAGCAACCAAATTTATGTTGAGACAGGTTGCGTGTTAAATATAGGAGGATGGGAAAGGTATTTCATTTTAAAAAGGATCACGTGGTAGGAGTTTCTGGTGAGGCAGGATGAAAACTTTGCTAGCATACGTGCCAAGAATTTTCAATTCTATTAAGGACACGGAGGCGAAGATTATGCTTCTCTTTCTTTACTACTCAAAATATCAGCAGCCAATCAAAACACAAACATTTCCCAAAAGTCACTGCAGAAAAAATGTCCACCAATCAACAGGCCCATAACCATATTAGACTCCACAAACATTCTGGAACCTCCTCTTTTTTTGCTTCACAAACTGGATAATAAGAATTCATAATCAAGAACTTGAAAGAATGCCCAAGAAAAGTAAAGCTGGCTGAAGACAAACATTCCTCCAGCAAACGATCCAAATGCCTCACACTGGAACTCCGTATTACTCCGCTTTTTGCTCCGATCCTAGGCAGAAAAGAAAGATAATAATAATAATAATAATAATAATAATAATAATAGTAGCAGCAATAACAGGCTCATCTATATAACAGCAGAATAATTCGGGAGGGAACATTAAAACACATCCCAAAGAGACTGCACTTAACCAAATGTTTACCCCTTGGACGGATAATCTTTGCCTCCGTGTCCTTAATAGAATTGAAAATTATTGGCGCGAATGCTAGCAAATATTTCATTCTATATCAGGACCGGAGGCTCAGATTATGCTAGTTCAAAGCTGCTTGAAACACTCTAGATGCAAAACCACCACAGGTTTGTAATAAAACAGTTTGAAAGTGGAATCTGAAGACCAATCTGCTGATTTCATAATATCCAGCACTGACAGACCCAAACGTACAGATTTGGAAGCCATCGGGCCCCGAACCGAGTGCGCACCAAATACTTGCGTATCAATTCCCGCTTCAGCCATTACAAAATGCAACCATCTGGCAATGGTAGCCGCAGATATAGGCTTAAAAGGTTTACAAAGCGAAATCAACAATTGGCCTGTCAGACTCTGCCTAAGAGATCTAGTACATTGCTCATATTCTTTTAAACAAGCAACAACACACAACTTTTTAGAAAATGGAAAAGCAAAGTATTCGATACAGGTAGACATTGTTTTTGTTCTTCTAGAAATGGAAAAAGAAACACCTTCAGGTGTAAAAACTCTACCTGCAAGATCCAAGGCTACCACATCCGAAGAACGTTGACAAGCTGCTAGGCATAGCAGCATGGCCAGCTTTGCTGATAACTGTTTCCTAGATAGATCAGAGTTATCCAGCCATCTGTCAAACAAATGGAGAACCAAATTCACATCCCAAAAGGAATGTATACTTGGGAGAAGAAGGGTTAGAAACCCTCACACCCTTTAAAAGCTTAACCACTACCGGATGCATACCTATAGAAACTCCATCCACCTTGACATGGCCTGCAGAAATAGCTGAACGAAAGTTATTTACCAACCTGTAGGAAAATCCATCGTCAGCTTTCTGCAATAAAAAAAATTCACAATTTGGACAAGCTCGGCTGCAATGGGATCCAAACACCGTTCCAGGCACCAACTGCTCCAGATTTTCCAAGCGGGGAGATACCTCTTTCTAGTGGAGGCGCCCAAGCCCCACCGATAAACCTCTGAGCCGATTGCGAAATGCCTGGCAAGTGCCACTGTTGCCTGAAAGCCTCCAGGCCATCAGCTGCAACTGTCTCTCCAGAACCAGAGGGTGTTTCTCGCCTTGCGGACCCAGAAGCATGGCCGGTGACCAAGGAAAAAGAAGAGGGGAGTCACACGCCAGCTCCAATAGCAACGGGAACCACGGCTGCACCCTTCAGAGAGGAGTAATCAATATCACCTCCTCTTTCTGCCATTTGATGTGCAACGCCACCCTCGGAATCATGGCGAATGGAGGAAAAGCATAATTGAGGGACCCTGCCCAATCCTGAAGGAACACATCCGTTGCGCTCACCAACAGATCCGGCCTCCAACTGAAAAACTCTTGTAACTGTTTGTTCAGGCGAGAGGCAAACAGATCTATTCTACATTGACCCCACAGATGCTGAGTCAGCAGAAATAACTGAGGCAGAAGCCTCCAGTCGCTGTAATCCGTGACATAACGGAAATTCCAATCCGCTACCACACTGATCTGACCCGGCAGATACTCCGCCTTCACCTGCAGACAATGTTCCAAACAGTAATGCCAAAAATCCTTGGCTATCTCCGCTAGGACAGGCGATTGCGTGCCCCCCAGCTTGTTGATATATCTGACTGCCGCCACATTGTCCATCCGAAGCAGAATGGAACACGAAACTCTCTTGGGCGACAGAGTCTTTATTGCAAAAGAACCCGCTAATAACTACAGGCAATTGATATGCAACTGAAGTTCCTGTGAGGACCATCTCGCCTCCGTCGAGATGTCCCCACATCTCGCGTCCCAGCCCCAAAGACTGGCATCTGACTATCACCGTCTCGGGCTGGGAGCTGAAGATGGCTCTGCCATTCCACGCGTCAACTTGGGACAACCACCAGTTGAGCTCCGAACGGACTTCCTCCGTCAGAGGAACCAAGTCCGAATATGTCATGCCCCACTGGAGTTGACGTATTTTGAGTCTCTGTAACGCTCTGTAATGGAGGGGACCTGGAAAGATCGCTTAGATTGAGGATGCCAGCAGCCCCACGCTCCGAGCGATCTTTCTCAGGTACAATGACGTCCTGGCTAAGGCCTCCTGAAGCTCCTTCTTGATGGCCCGAAGCTTGGCCTTGGGAAGAACCAAAAGCGATCTGTCGGAGTCTATCAGAAAAACTAAGAATTCTACAGTCTTGGAAGGTACCAGGACCGACTTCTTGTCGTTTATGAGAAACCCGAGATCCTGAAGAAGGGCTACGGTTGTGAGCCGTGTTGCCTCAGCAACTCTTGGGATTGCGCCATGATCAGAATATCAAGTGAATCACTTTCTCCCTCAGAAACGCCACTACCGGCTTGAGCAGCTTGGTAAAACACCAAGGCGCCGAGGAGAGCCTGAAGGGAAGGACCAAATACTCCATATCCAAGTGTCTCTCCACCTGAACTGGAGGAAACACCTGTGAGAATGCCAGATGGAATCGTTAAATAGGCATCTTTGAGATCCAGACGCATCAGCCAGTCTCCCGGCTGAAGGAGGTCTGGTAAAAGATGAAGACCCTCCATTTTGAAATGCCGGTAAACGATAAAAGCGTTGAAGTCTCGAAAATTTATGACCAAAAGGTGACCTCCTCCTCTTTTCTGAATTAGAAAAATATTGCTGCAGAAACACGAAGGATGGGAATCGCAAAAAGCGATGGCTCTCTTCTGGAGCAGCTCCCGAATCTCGGAGTCTATGACGCTGGTGTCTTGTCGGGAAAAATGGAGAGGAGGAGGGATACTCTCCTGCAGCAGAGTCTGATAAAACTCCAGACGAAAACCCTGGACTGTTTGCAACACCCATGCATCCTGAGTCACACGAGACCAATTGTGGAGGAAAAACTCAACACGACCCCCCAATTGAATGAAAGAACCATCTTGAATTCTCACCTGCAGACAAACTTGACTGGGAGTTAGATCTGGAGCTGCCTCGTTGGCCACGCCGCCGAATGAATCGGGAGCGTGAGGGAAAGAAAGCACCTCCTCTGTTATAGTCTTGGCCCTGAAAGGAGGCACATTGGGAGCCTTGGAAGGTTGGACGGCCTGACGAGCGGCCCCTGCCACGTCCGGCCCGGCCAAAAAGGACAGATTGAAAGACCTTGGTAAGGTTCGCCTGCACCTTATCCAGAGTCCTGAATGTAGTAACATACTTGGCAGTATCTTTGACAAACTTATCGCCAAAAAGACGACCGTCCGCCAGGGGGCCTGCATCCGCCGCCGCCAACTCCGTCAAGGTCGAATCAATTCTCATGAGAAGAGACTTCCACCGCTCCGTTGAAATAGCGCAATTAGCATTCCCTAACAAACATATCGCCCTCTGAGTCCACTCAGCCAGGGTGTGAGGATCAATAGGTTCACCAGACTCTTTAGCCCTCAAGGCCATTTCCAATATTTTGGCCAAGGGGCCTGCGAGATCCAAATGTTTGGCCTGGCCTGAGCGCCAGGCCCTGTCAATACCTTTCTTAGGGTCCTTGGCTAATTTTTTAAGGAAGGTCAGCATGCTGGGGTCTATATCTGGTGTCTCGGCCACCTTATCCGGAATCTCCAGGCCTAGGGCACTCAGCCCGCAATCTATTCCGGACCTCCTTGTCGAACCCCTTCCTCAGCTTGTCGTGGAGGTAATCTGCCACGGCCTGCACCGGGGCCCAATCCGCTGACCGAGGATGGATAATGTCCTCTGGATTGAATTGGAATGGGTTAGAGGGCGACTGAGACCTCTCCTTGACATGAGAAGAGCCGGCTTTCCGAGCTCTCTTGCGCTTACGCAAGGGACTGCTAGAATGAGAGGACCTAAAGGAGGTTGAGTCCGTGTCAGACGAGTCTGCTGCTTCTAGAGAAGATCCCTTGGACATTGACGGCAGGGAACAATATACATGGTCAGAAGAAGCCATAGCCAACCCTGACAAGGCGCCATCATGCGTCCAAGAAAGAGGTCGGGGAAGTAGTCGCCGCCACAGGGCCTTCTTCCATCACCTTATCCTCTGGCAAGGGAGCCAACCCTTGTTTTCTGATAAAAGATTGAAATTGTTGAGTGATGGGCTTGAGAGCTGCAAGAACAGCTTGGTTAATCCTCTGCGGTACGGACACCGCCAGCGCCCTGCTCAGAGACTGCTGTACTGAGGCATTAATTACCTGAGACAAACCTGCTCCCAACTGGGGACCTAGGGCCTCCTCAAAACCATGCCCCATTTCCTCCTCCTCGAAGGGCAGCCACTCGGTCATGATCACACACCAAATTGACACAGCAAACTTCGAAAAAATCAGTCTGGACACTGAAATAAAGGAAGGGGGGGAGCCACCCCAAGTGCAAGAAGGACACGTCCGATAAGGCTCCTCGGCACAGCCGTAATATAATGATTGCAGCCCCTCCAAATATAGCAAGGGGCGTAAGTGAGAGCCAAACAATAATAATTCACAGCGTGCACACCGCTAAAGTGCAGGGCAAAGCTCAATTCTTTCAGCCAGGCGTGGAATGCCGATGACAAACATATCAGGAATGCCAAAAACGCGTGATTCCTACGGCTGGAGGAGGAGAAATTGACGACGGAATGCACGTAGCCCAACTAGTAGGGTTTGGGCTATATGCACTGTCGCGCTCTACGACTCAGGCTGCACTAGTGAAAGGCACCGGTCGAGCGCAGACGCGCTAATCAGATGCAAGGGGCCAACCTGAAAAAAAAAAAACACAGAGAAACCGATGCGAGAGCGGAAGCTCCCGAAAACGGGGTTCCGCTCCGATCGGCAAAGCGATAAGGCCACTGAATATATAAATCCGGCGCCACAGCAAACACACGCGTGCGCCCCTTTAACAAAAGGCAAGCGTCCCAAATTGAGAAGGGAAGAAAAAGCACTTAACTCATCGAGGAGCAGCAAAGAAAGACGAGGTTCCAGAATGTTTGTGGCCTCTAATATGGTTAAGGGGCTGTTGATTGGTGGACATTTTTTCCTGCAATGATTTTTGGGAAATGTAGCTTGTGTTTTGATTGGCTGCTGATATTTTGAGTGGTAAAGAAAGAGAAGCATAATCTGAGCCTCCGGTGCGTACATGGAATTGCCTTAATGCTGTAATGATAAGAAGCAAGCAAAGAAGACTCATGGTAATGCAATTGCTGGTAAGTATTTTAAGCATTAATACAATCAACAGCTAATATAGCAATAATCAAGACTGCGGTCCTGATACAGAATTTTCTTCTTCAAGTCATCATATTATGTCAAGTTGCCCACTTATAAATGAGAACATACCCCATTTAAAGATGGACGTCACGTTCAAATTTTGCTGTTTGTCCTTCGTCCCTTGCTCTACAGTACATTGACTTACCAATAGCCTTCAACCCTACTTCAGGACGTTACGTAAAGAACGTACTTTCCTAGTTTTCAATAGCCAGCTCATTTCTTCAAAGACTGGCAATGCGACTACTATAGGACTGTACTACACTAAACCACTCTCTTACGGAAATTTCGTAAAAGCAGCGCGCATGCGCAGAGCAACTCCCCCTGACACCAAAACAAAATAGTACCCCGAGCCAACTATTCGTATTCCGTCGTAACCGTGACCGTTCGCGATATTCTGGTGACTGAAATGATAATCGGAGGGTAAATCGGCACCTACTCTTTCCTAGTATGGTCGGAGCGCTCTGCGGGACTGTACAACCACTGCGACGTCAGCGCGGAACAACACGAGTGCAGAACGATTTACCCGTCAGGAAAGTAGCGCCAGCAAGTCATGTGCCTGACGTCAGACACCAGTCACGTGCCAGGGGTGGGTACAGCTCATCAAATGACCGTTTACGAACAGTCGCGTTGAAATAGAAAACGGACGAAGCCAGCTCAGCTGCCAGAAAATGCAGCTCAGAGGGGAGGATGGAAATCATGTACCTTTGTTTTACATGGCAGGAAGACCAAACTGCTCGTAATTGTGTTAGACTGAAAGTCTGCACAGGAGCAACACAAATATTTTAAAAGTGGGGAAAGGATATGGTGTAAGGGCCAGAGCTGTCAACGTTGGAACTGGGGTACCAGGTTGGAATTCCAGCGTCGGCTCAACATCTTGTGATTCTCGGCAAATCACTTAATCTGGGACATAAAACGTATAGCTGTCAAGTTTACTAAACCTATGTGTGGATGAGTTGCTCCAGTCCATTTTTTTATGTTACTGTGAATTCTGAGACTTGTAGTCTTGGTTTTATAATGGACTAAACACACCTGCAAGTCCCAAAGTTCAAAGAAAAAAACTGTACTGGATCAATTAGTCAAGTAAGGACTGGACAACACTTTGGGTATCATGGCTTGTGACAAAGTTTCTAATTGCGTCAGTACTGTATCCTTGTTTTGTGTTATATCAAACTGTCTGGCCCTCTGAGATAGACAAGTAAGATTTGTAGGAGTGTCTATTTCTGCAATTTGTTTTCATCAGTGGTTTATGTTCTTCTTTGAAATGGAGGCTTGTGTGGTGTGCTGGGTTCATCTGCTTCTCGACTGATCTTAGTAAGGGGATTGGGCTGTTTTGAGTCTTCCTTGAACATTAAAGGGTACTGCTAGAGATAGCCAGAGAGGCCAGCATCGTGTTGCCACCTATGTTCCCTGCAGGATGTGTGCACACACCCTACAATTTCCCAGGACCCATTGTTTCTGCAGGAGGGTGCTTTGCATTATAGAGAGAGAGAGAGAGAAATACTTCCACCAGATGCTCATTTAAAAAGAATACAGCAGCGTGGAAGGTAGCTTCGTGGGCGCAGGGCAGCAGAAGGGAATGCAGTGGAATAGAGATCCTGCTGGGGCCTCATAACTATTCTAATGGGGCCCCTCGCGGTGGCAGTGTGACGAGGCAACTCCAATATGTATATAACAATGCCCTTGACACATACCTGTTTTATGGGCTGTCAATATCCCTGATATTATCGCAAGCTCTCCCGCAGCCAACACAAATGCATGTAGTCTCCCATACCTGCTAAAACACTTGGCATGTTCTTACAAGGTCAAAATTGCCCTAATTTGCAAATATGAGCCACTTTTTTTTAGCTATTTCATTCGCTAATGTGGGCCACTTGCTGCCCAGTCCGAACTGGCAAAGCTACTAGGATTCACCTATGCAAGATCTGTTGGCTTTGTCAATGTTTTATTAGACATGCTGAACAGCAGTGTGGGCTTAAAGTAAAGAGAAAAAGTTCTACGACACAGCCAGCATTGACCATGTCATAGCGCCTTTTTTTCTCTTTAAGCCGTGCAATATGCCTAAATAAAAAAAAAGCATTGACAAATGCAAATAGCTCTAGGATATGAGAGTGTTACTTGGCTTTAGGTTTAATTATTTTTGTGGCGAACTTGAGGTTGGAGGGAGCCGGGGGAATCTTGCTGGTTGGGGGGAGTGGCACCAACATAACAGAGCCCACACAGTCTTTCCATGCATGTCTTTGCAATACATATTACTTTATGACACATGCCTCTATGCTTTCACCATGCAGGTAAGTAAACATTCAGATATACACGTAATAGCGATATGGTGTGGTAAGGCTTTTTTTTTTTTTTTTTTAGTGTTTAGGAGTAGGTAAGGGTATGAGGTGGTAGGAGTATTTTTAGGGCTTGGGTGGTAAAGGTAATTAAAAAAAGGGGGGTCTCTCCCCCAATTATGATAACAAAATGTTTCTTTTTCTAATAAAGGGTGGGGGGGCTCTTTTTTCCTTAAAACGAAAATCAAAATCAAAATTTATATACATAAGTTCACTGAAAAAAAACAAAGATTGAAGTAACGTTATAGTTCGGTGAAATATACCATAACAATGTAACGTTTTAAATTCTAACACCACCTGAAATTCACCATTTATAGTTAACTCAAGTAACTATAACTCATACCTAAGGTAACTATAACTGGGGCCGCCACCATGCACAGTTTTCTTATCAATTTCACTGCAAATGCTGTAGTGATATTATCAATGATGTCCCGAGTGATGTAATATGTAGGGTAATTGGCAGTGCATGGCTAGGATGTACAAGTTGTACTTACTTGAAATAACTGTAACTTGTGAATTTCAGTGGTTTTTAGAGTCTAAAATGTTGTTACTAAACATTTCGCCAAACTATGTTAACCTTTGTTTTTTTCAGTGAATTTCTAGTTTTTTTTTTTTTTTTAAAGTAATATTTATTTAACATATGTAAATCCACCCCTGTGGGGGGGGGGGGGTTGTTTGGTAACAAGCGCAGGAGACTACGCTTGTCACTGCAAAATTTTAAAAGAAAATGTTCAAATGGTAGGTTCACTAGATATTGCTGAACATCAAGTTTAAAATCTGATATTCAGCAAAGCACAGGGGCAGCTCCTCCGCAATGGCGGAGGGGCATTGCCCGCCCGTCTAACAGCCAGGAGATGAAAAATGAAACAATAGCTTATCATCATTTTATTTTTCATCTGCTGGCTCAGTCAGCAGGGAGGGGCGGGGCTGGGCCATTTTGTGTGTGTGAGTGGGGGGGGGCAGGGGGGAATGGTGAGCGAGTGCACATATGTGTATATGTGTTTGGCCAGCCATCTTAGGCCGGCCAAACACACATGCACACTTAGGATTCTCCAACCTGGCTGTGTACAAACTGCACAAACCCCAGGGTTGTGTCTGAGCAGCAGTCCGAGCTGCTAAGACTAATCCTGACGCTGCTTTCATGCTGGTTGGCAGCATGAAAGCATCGTCAGGATTAATTAGTGGTGTTTCCTGGACTCGCGTTGGAGCAGCCAGGAGGACACTGTGAGGAAGACACCCACAGGTAAAGTGACTTTTTTTGTTGTTTTGGTGGTATTAATATTATAAACATCTTCCCCTGCCATAATTACAAGCCAGTCACCACTCGCCAAGCATAAAGCCTCATAATAATAATACTGGTGTTTCCCTCCGTTGCGCTACAGTCTGCTGCATCTAATGCGCATTGAAATGTGGTGTTGGATGTTGTTTTGTTTTGACCCTGGAGTAAATCCTGCATTTCATCCCATTGTGCCCTGTTGTATCTATATAGGAGACCCTGAGTTTGCTATTCTAAGGTGGTTGGCTGCTTGGGCTGCATCATACTTTTTGCTCCCCTTTCAGTGGGAGGGGAATCACCAGTACCCTGCAAGTTGGCCCGTTTCCTAGCTGTATGCACTAACTGTCTGGAGGGACATGCCCTTTTATGCAAGTCAGGGCAATTGGCAAGGGTTTGTACTTTTTGTCAACCCATGGTGTTGAAACCTTTGTTTTTCGGGTTTCATAAATATTTCAGCTGTGGGTTTAAAAATGCCCTTTAAAACTGGCAAGAACTGGAAACTGCGCTGTGATTTGGAGAAGGGTTCAACTAGAAAATCACCCTCATTCTGTAGGGCATGCTTCTTATGGTATTGTGCTGCTCTACAGAGAACCTCATGGTATGAAGTAGTGTCGTCTTGTGGTGAGAGTATAAAGGGGAAATAAATCCATATTTCCCTCCCCGTCAAGAGGGTCAACATCATAGTTGTCGTATGGCTGGTTGATTTCCCCTGTGTCACCTCCTGAATCATGAACGTAAGGTGTTTCAGAGATCATTATGGTGAGCTGGACTGTTTCTCCTAAAGAAGATGTTGTGGGTGACCCTTGTGGATGAATGTGCGGGGTGTCTTGGTGATGCTGGCAGTAATGGAGGAGGCGGTAACTGAAGAGTTAGTGAAGAAGAGGGTAAAGGTAGTGGTTTAGATGTTGGCAGAGGCAGTGGTTCTAGAAGAAATAGTATGGGGCTAGTACCCCTATCCTTTCACTTTTTGCATGGGGGGGCTTGGGTAATTGGGACCCCATGATCTCCTCTTAGGAAGTCTTTTTTTCTCTTTGGAATAGTTTCTGTTGGTGGATTGGGTGGTTTTGTAACCATTCTTCCTGTGTCTGGGTTGATGGACAGTCTTTTGCTTTGCATCAAGGTGTTCTGCAAATTCGTAAGAGAGGTTGAACTGTCCTGTGGCTTTTTTAAAACATTTTTTTTACAGCTTTCGGTGTTGTTAAAGTTGTGGGGCCAGGTGTTTAGGTGCCAAAGATGTTCTCAATGGAGAGGAGGATTTGGCAAGGTGTGATGTTGTGGGCACCAAGAGAGTTTTCGGCTCTGAGGGCATAGGTATAGAATGGTTTTGTGGCATCATTATGTGCTCCTAAGGCCTAGAAGGATTTTTAGGCATTCTATGCACCTTGAACACCAACTCCGAAAAGGGCTTTAACTTTGTAGTGGTCATTACCATCAACTGTTCGGTGCCTTTAGAAGTTTGCATAGGTGGAGAGATATTTGTATGCCCCTTTGCCTTTTTCTGGATGTCTCGATGGCCCGATGGTAGTGGGGGTCCATGAGCTAATGTGTAGGTTTTTGTTTGGCCATGGGAGGCTTTTTGTAATGGACTCACGTCCTAATGGAATGTTCAGGTTTTAGTCCGATTTTGAACCTTCCTCACTACTGGCACGTAGAGTGGGAACATCTATTGGTGCCCCCTCCCGGACTTCAGCCTCCTTCTCCTCAACGTTCTCCTAAGCATGGAGGCTTTGTGGTTGATCGTCGAAGATGTCCGGTGCATCGTCGGTTCGAGTTGTCTGCATTGTAGAATGTGTCTAGCGCAGTTCTCTACGTTGGTGGTGTCTTCTTTGACCGAAAGGCCAAGTAGGCCTCACACACAGAGGTTGCTGATGTCTCACCTGGAGTATTTGGCGTGACACTTGGGCAAAAGCTGAAAGGAATCTTTTCCATCACTCTGTGTATATCATGTGAAAGAAGATGGCGATGAAGGGTAGAAGCCGGAGCTGGAAACCAAGCCCGTGCGGCCAGAACAAAGGGTGTTAAAAAGACCAGTAGTTGTTGTTTTCCTCTGGTATCTAAGCTGAAGAAGGCCCAGGAATGTGTTGAAGCTTCGACACATTCGGAGCTCCGAGACAGACGTTCGAACCAGATGGCATGAAAAAAAGCAATCCAATGGAGCCAAAGACCATGTGCAATAGACTATTAGAGGAGTCAGCACACTGCATTACTCGAAAGATTTCTCAAAGAAAAACAACCTGCAAATATACAAGCCCAACCCTAGATGGCAGGATTATGCTAAGCATATGTATCTACGGCCAACACATGCAACAAATACTGTACTTCCTCCTTCAAATTTGTTTTCTCCTGAGGACCATAACGTCTTGACAGCATTAATGTCCTCATGCAAACAACGTATTGGGGGGTGAGGGGTAGTGCACAGCATGCAATCTACAACAAGGACACATGCTTTCAGAAACATTTATCAAATGGTGAAATATATAAGAACAACCCTTTGCTTGCAACTAAAGCCACCTAATGCATTGTAGGATATTTTTGCCCAATAGTCCCTGCACTCAATGCCAAAGGCTGTTGACGGTCCCTTGCTATGAACAAGCGAGGTGGAGAGTCCTATCAGTCACCTGCACTCAAGCTCAATGATAGGCACTGACTCTGGTCCGGTACGTTCCAGCTAACAATTTAGCCTGCAGCTTCTTTAGCTGATGGTTCTACTCACTTTCATGACATATTCATGAAACAAATACACATAAACCTGCTGTCAGTGAAAGTGGTGTCAAGGATTGTGCACAATGCTGAGTTTGAAAGCAAATAAAGACATCAAATGTTAACAAAAAAGTTAGATTCTTAGGGTGCCATATTACTGACAGCATGGACATTGTGCAGCCCTTTTCAAATGTGTAGAACCGGATGACCGAGACCTCAGAAGTAGAACTGGTGTCCATGAGCAGATTCAGAAGGATTAAAGACCAAACCAAAAACTGTGGAAAAGCATGAAGAAAATGTCATTCTGTAAGCATGTTTTCATAGTAGCATGTAGTGCTATAGGTTCTCATGCTCTGCACACCCCTATAGTTTTTGGATGAATTTTCAGCTCTCCGCACTTCCTTGAGAGTATTTAAAAAGGCAGGGAAAGTGTACTTGCCTTGTTGGATGAGGAATCCTCCTGCAACCTTTCTTCGTACCACCTATCCTTGATTTTCTGGTGGGATTCCTTTCTTGCTTCTGTATTGTGTGTGTATGGAAAATGTCACTTACCCAGTGTACATCTGTTCGTGGCATGTTCCGCTGCAGATTCACATGCTATGTACAGGTCCTGCCATCTAGTGTTGGGCTCGGAGTGTTACAAGTTGTTTTTCTTCGAAGAAGTCTTTTCGAGTCACGGGACCGAGTGACTCCTCCTTTTCGGCTCCATTGCGCATGGGCATCGACTCCATCTTAGATTGTTTTCCCTCAGAGGGTAAGGTAGGAGTGATAGAGTATAAAGAAAGAGATGTCCATGCAATGGAATATAGATGTATATACATATGTACAAAGTTAAATGTAACTTAAACGGCTACATGCTCTCGGGGAGGAGGGAGGGCGCATGTGAATCTGCAGCGGAACATGCCACGAACAGATATACACTGGGTAAGTGACATTTTCCGTTCGATGGCATGTTTAGCTGCAGATACACATGCTATGTATAGACTACAAAGCAGTTCTCCTCCCCAAAGCGGTGGTCAGCCTGTAGGAGCTAAAGTTGTTTGAAATAGTGTTCTTAGTACAGCCTGTCCTACTGTGGCTTGTTGTGTTGCTAACACATCTACACAGTAATGCTTGGTAAATGTATGGGGTGTTGACCAAGTGGCTGCTTTACAGATTTCGGTCATTGGTATATTTCCTAGAAATGCCATTGTTGCTCCTTTTTTCCTAGTGGAATGTGCTTTTGGTGTTATTAACAGCTGTCTTTTAGCCTTTAGGTAACAAGTTTGGATACATTTCACTATCCATCTGGCTATGCCTTGTTTTGATATAGGATTACCAGTATGGGGTTTTTGGAATGCGACATACAACTGTTTAGTTTTCCTAAATGATTTTGTTGTGTCAATGTAATACATTAAAGCTCTCTTAATATCTAATGTATGTAGTGCTCTCTCTGCCACCGAGTCTGGCTGCGGGAAGAAGACTGGAAGTTCCACTGTTTGATTTAAATGAAAAGGTGAGATGCCCTTAGGTAGAAATTTAGGGTTTGTACTAAGTACAACCTTATGTTTGTGTACTTGTATAAAGGGTTGTTCAATAGTGAACGCTTGTATTTCACTAACTCTTCGTAATGAAGTGATTGCCACTAGAAATGCTACTTTCCAAGTTAGGAATTGAATCTGACAGGAGTGCATGGGTTCAAAGGGTGGACCCATGAGTCGTGTGAGTACCATGTTGAGATTCCATGAAGGTACTGGTGGCGTTCTTGGAGGTATGATGCTTTTTAGACCCTCCATGAAAGCTTTGATGACAGGCACTCTAAATAGAGATTTGGTTTGTCTATTTTGCAAATAAGGAGAAATTGCTGTGAGATGTATCTTAATGGATGAAAAAGCTAAATTTGCTTTTTGTAAATGGAGTAGATAGCCTACAATGTCTTGTATGGTTGCGTCTAAGGGTGTTTTGTGTTTTGCTTGGCAGTAGAAAACAAATCTTTTCCATTTGTTTGCATAACACTGCCTGGTAGGTTTTCTTGCCTGTTTAATCACTTTCATGCATTCTAGTGGAAGATGTAGATATCCAAACTTGCCAGATTGAGCGTTGCTGGATTGGGGTGTCTGATCTGGTATTTGTTTTGTGTCAACAGGTCCGGTCTGTTTGGGAGTTTGATGTGTGGTACTTTTGACAGGTCTAGCAAGGTGGTGTACCATGGTTGACGTGCCCACGTTGGTGCTATGAGTTTGAGTTTGTTTTGATGCAGTTTGTTGACCAGAAATGGAATGAGCGGGAGAGGGGGGGAAAAGCGTGAGCAAATATCCCTGACCAGTTGATCCATAGAGCATTGCCCTTGGATAGAGGGTGTGGTTACCTGTACATGAAGTTTGGCATTTTGCATTGTGGTTGGTGGCGAACAGATCTATGTCTGGTGTCCCCCACTGACGAAAGTATTTGTGAAGCACTTGGGGGTGAATTTCCCACTCGTGCGTTTGTTGGTGATCTCGGCTGAGGTTGTCTGCTAATTGATTGTGAATCCCTGGAATGTATTGAGCTACCAGTTGTATGTTGTGAATCACCCAATGCCAAATATTTTGTGCTAGAAGACAAAGTTGTGATGAGTGGGTTCCTCCCTGTTTGTTTAGGTAGTACATTGTTGTCATATTGTCTGTTCTGACAAGAATGTGTTTGTGAACAAGAAGAGGTTGAAAGGCTCTTAGTGCTAGGGATACTGCTAGCAGTTCTAAGTGATTTATGTGAAGTTGTTTTTGTTTGTTGTCCCATTGTCCCTGAATGTTGTGATTGTTGAGGTGTGCTCCCCATCCAATCATTGATGCATCTGTTGTAAGAACGGCGTGAGGCACAGGGTCTTGAAATGGCCACCCTTTGTTTAAATTTGTGGGATTCCACCACTGAAGAGTAATGTGTGTTTGGTGGTCTATCAACGCTAGATCTTGAAGTTGACCATGTGCTTGTGACCATTGTTTTGCAAGGCACTGCTGTAAGGGCCCCATGTGCAATCTTGCGTTTGGGACAATGGTGATGCATGATGCCATCATACCCAACAGTTTCATGACAAATTTGACAGTGTACGGTTGGTTTGGCTGGATTTTTGGCAATATGCTGTGGAACGATTGCACTCTTTGTGGACTTGGGCTTGCAAGTGCTTTTTGGGTGTTTAATGTGGCTTCCTAAGTACTGCTGAATTTGTACTGGTTGTAGGTGTGATTTTTGGTAATTTATTGAGAACCCTAGTGTGTGTAGGGTGTTTATTACATAACTTGTGTGACGTTGGCACTGTCTTTGAGTGTTGGCTTTTATTATCCAGTCGTCGAGATATGGGAAGACATGTATATGTTGTCTCCTTATGTCTGCTGCGACTACGGCAAGGCATTTTGTAAATACTCTGGGAGCTGTTGTTATCCCGAAAGGTAACACTTTGAACTGGTAATATTTTCCTTGTATTACAAATCTGAGATATTTTCTGTGAGCTGGATGGATGGGTATGTGAAAATACGCTTCTTTTAGATCCAGTGTTGCCATAAAATCTTCTTGTTGTAGCAGTGGGACTACATCTTGTAGTGTTACCACGTGAAACTGTTCTGATCAGATGTAGAGATTGAGAGTCCTGAGATCTAATATTGGTCTTAATGTTTTGTCCTTTTTGAGAATGTGGAAGTACAGGGAGTAAACCTCTGTTCCTTTTTGATGATGTGGCACAAGGTTTATGGCTTGTTTGAGTAATAGTGCCTGTACTTCTGTTTGCAACATTGAAATGTGTTGAGATGGAAGTTTGTGCGTTTTTGGGGGAATGTCTGGAGGAGTTTGTGTGAACTCTATGCAGTAACCATGTTGGATAATGGATAACACCCAATTGTCTGTTGTGATGGGTAACCAGTGGGCGTGGAACTTTTGAAGTCTTCCTCCCACAGGGGAAGTGTGGTGGTAAAGTCACTGTTTGGTATTAGTGGGTTGTTTTGAGGATTGGTATTTTCTTCTAGATCTGGGGAATTGTCCTCTGTAGGATCCCCAAAACCCCCCTCTCTGGTATTGCGTCTGGTACGAGGGTTTGGCTTGTGAGGTAGAAGGCTCGGATGGTTGGGGTCTGAAGCCTCCCCTATATTGAGACTTTCGAAATGAGCCTCTGTATTGGGATGACTAACGTGCACCCATAGCTTTAGCAGTGTCAGGGTCTTTTTTCATTTTGTCAATGGCTGTATCAACTTGTGTGCCGAATAATAGTTGTTGGTTAAAAGGCATGTTGAGGACAGCCTGCTGGATTTCAGGTTTGAATCCTGATGACCTAAGCCATGCATGTCGCCTAATGGTGACAGCCGTATTAATAGTTCTTGCGGCTGTATCTGCAGAGGCTAGCGCCGACCTGATTTGGTTATTTGTGATTGCTTGTCCCTCCTCTACTACCTACCGGGCTCTCTTTTGTTGGTCCTTGGAGAGATACTGAATAATGTCCTTCATTTCATCCCAGTGAGCCCTGTCATATCTGGCTAGTAGGGCCTGCAAATTGGCTATACACCATTGATTGGCTGCCTGTGACGCCACCCTTTTACCTGCAGCATCAAATTTCTTACTTTCTTTATCTGGAGGGGGTGTGTCTCCAGAGGACTGTGAATTAGCCCTTTTTCTTGCTGCGCTGACCACTACGGAATCTGGGGGTAGCTGTTGTGTAATGAAAATGGGGTCTAAGGGTGGTGGCTTATATTTCTTCTCTACCCTTGGAGTTATAGCTCTTCCCTTAAATGGTTCCTGGAAGATTTGCTGCGCATGTTTTAGCATGCCAGAAAGCATGGGTAGACTCTGGTATGTGGCGTGAGTTGAGGACAATGTGTTAATAAGAAGTCGTCCTCCAGAGGTTTGGTGTGCATGGCCACGTTGTGAAATGCTGCTGCCCTGGCTAGAACCTGTATATATGAGGTGCCATCCTCAGGGGGTGATGGCTTTGATGGATAGCACTCTGGACTATTATCTGAGACTGGATCATCATACAGATCCCATGGATCCGTGTCATGTTGTGATTGTATAGTGTGTGATGGAGGCTGTGCAGTGGGTGTAGCAGGCGGGGAGACAGTTGAGGAGAATGAGGAGGAGACTGTTGAGGTGAAATCTGAGGAGGCGGAGATTTTTCTCTTGTTTTTGGCACTTTAGCCGTTGGCTGGTCAGTGTCCAAACGTCCATGGAAGGACAGTTTCCTCTTTGTTCTTAGAGGAGGTGCAGTGAGGATCTTGCCAGTCTTTGTGGATTTGTATTCTGGCCTGTTTCTCATCGAAATCCTCCATTTGTGTCAATTCCTCAGCAAATCTATGGCTTTCTTTTAATTGCTTTGAAAGTCCATGCTCCTCAGCGTATTTATTCTTTTTCGGCTCTGAAGCTGGCTTTTTTGGCACTGAAGGGCCTGGAGTACTTGTTGGCCTCGGCTCCGAAAGTGACTTTCGGGGTTTGGGCTCGATGGGTCGGTGCCTTATAACTTCAAAGCAGGTGCCTCAGCTCGAGTCCGAAGGCTTTGTTGTTGGCGTGGCCTTTGTCAGTGCCAAAGATGTTGCTTGGTCACCGGTTGCTTTTTTACGGGTGGAGCCATGGCCTTCTGGCAGTGGCGTCCCCGAGGCCTTGTATTTGGGCTTGGATTAGGTCGGGGCAAGCGTACTCACGTGCTGGCCCGCTGTTGTTGGTCGGTCGATGTGGGACTCTTGTTCGGAATCGGACCCTCAAACAGAGACGGCGGTGTGGATCATCTCCTCTTCTGCGTCGAGGCATTCGGTGCGTCTGGACGCCATCTCTAATCTTCGTGCTCTTCGGTCTCTTAGAGTTTTTTGAGCAGAAGGATCTACAGGCCTCGCAGGTATCCTCTCGATGATTCGGAGATAAATACAGGTTACAGACCAGATGTTGATCCATGTAGGGATACTTGGCGTGGCACAGAGGGCAGAATCTAAACGGGGTCCGGTCCATGAGGCTTCGATGATTCTTTTGGTCGGGCCGACCAGGCCCAAGTTGGGTGCGGGTGCCCCGAAGGGCAAGTAGAGATCTGTATCTGCTGGTACCGAGGTGTCGATGATGGATAATAAGCGATCGAAAACAATACCGACGAATTTAGAGGGTTTGTAAGATTTTTCCACCTCGAACAACCGGAGTGAAGAGAAACACGTCCAAACCCAATGGTGGAAAGAAAACAATCTAAGATGGAGTTGATGCCCATGCGCAATGGAGCCGAAAAGGAGGAGTCACTCGGTCCCGTGACTCGAAAAGACTTCTTCGAAGAAAAACAACTTGTAACACTCCAAGCCCAACACTAGATGGCAGGACCTGTGCATAGCATGTGTATCTGCAGCTACACATGCCATTGAACATCTACATCTATCTATATCTATATCTATACACACACACATTTTTTTTCTCTCTCTCAAAATGAGGCAGGTGTTTGGAACCATTCGAACTATACCCTGTTAATGGGCTAGATAGTCTATCCAGTAGTGCTCTGTAAAGGTGTGTTGTGTTATCCAGGTAACTACTTTGCAAATATTTGCTAATGAATGGTTCTTGAATGGTGAGCTTCTAAATCACTGATGCATCTACACAAGGTTATGGCTACCAAAAAAAAATGCCCTTTCTAGAAAACATAGGTTGTAAGAGTAGAACAGTTCGAAGGGTAAACCCATAAACCTTTTCCCCAAGTAACTCTATGAGTCTTACACTAGGGATGTTGATGAGCAATGTCTGTTCCCTGTTCTGCATGCATACAACAGAAACCAGGTGAAGACATATGATGGTATCAGCAAAACCTACTTACTGTTGGTGTAAAGCTTAACAGGCGATATCTTGAATCCTGATTCTGACATCCAGTGGTGGACAAATCTCTTCCTCTTGGCTTTGTAGCATGCATGTGTAGAATGCCTACAAGTCTCATTCAGTAAGGCCATACACTCATCAGAGAAAGTTAGGTAGCCAAACCCTTAAGATGATACATACCAGATCGCTAAGGTGAGCTGCTGGGATTTGGGTACCTGATTTGGCCACCTAGCTGTGGAGAAAGGGACAACCTGGTCAGTAAGCTTCTTGTGGGGACTGATGGACATGTCCAGGAGTATTGTGACCCAAGTCATGACCACTAAATTTAGGGTTAGGGACACCTCCTTTATCTTGCTCACCATGCATGGATGAATGGGAGAGGAAGAAATGCTTAAACAAATATCCCTGATCAGCTTCCCCATAGTGCATTGCTGTGGATGTGGGCAAATAGAGGCTAAACTTGGGCATTTTGCATTTTCGGAGGCGGTGAAGCGTCAATGGCTGGGTTTCCCCACCACTGGATATCCCAGTGTGGAATTTACAGGTGTCGCTCCCACTCAAGGATCTGGTGATGTGCCCTGCTTAGCTGGTCCAAAAAATCTCTGTCCACCGCACATATCTGCTAAGAGGTGGATCTTGTTGCATGCCAGTGCTAACACAGACCACTGAAGGGAGTGAGTTACAATGTCTCTATCTAACATGTGGCTGCCAAGCTGTCAGCCTTTATCAGGACAACCTTGCCTTGGACAAGCCTGAAAAAAAAGTCATTTTGGGCTAGGCAGATGGCCAGTACCACTAGTTAGCTGATGAGTTGACCCAGATGTAGAGTGGTCCAAGCACCTTGCAAGTCATGTTGGCAGGATATGCACCCCAACTGGAGAGCGATGTGTGGGTGGTGATGGTCATGTGTGGAAGTGGTTCCACTAAAGACCTGCTGAGCAACAGACTTGCTGTTCCACCACTGCTGTGATGGAGTAGGTGCAAATATAGTCTGCCATAACTGCTCTAAAGGAAGGCAACATACCCAAGAGCTTCATTACAGCTCATGTAGTAGGTGGACTGGCAAATAAAAATTGCAGCCACTGAAATGTCATCACCCTTTTTTGGTTGGGATTTTGACAGCACTTAATACTGAGACGAAGAAGGGATGGATCTGTTAGGGCTGGATGTGGGATTTCTTTGCATTTGTGGTGACTACTAGGCTATGAAGCAGGGTCACAGCTGTTTGAGTGTTTGCTAAGCATTGTTAGTGTCTGCTTCTCTTGATCAGCCATTTGTCAAGGTATTGGGAGACACGAATGCCGCATCTGACGATATATGCGGCCATCCCTCTACCAGGCACTTTGAAAACACCCTGGCATGGGGGGAGGGGGTGTATGGAAGTAGGCATTGTTCATGTCTGGCACCTCCATGGAGTCCCCTTGACATGACCATATGATGACATCTGGTAGGGTTGTCATTTACAGGGTGTGCTGGTTTAATTGCTTCAGGTCTTAGATGGGCCACAGGGAACTGTCCTTCTTTGGCATGAGTACAGTGAGTAGAGACCTTTATCTTGTTGGTCTGGTGATGTAAGCTGTATTTCACCATTTTGTAGAAGCGCTTGAACCTTTTCCTGACGGAGGGTGAGGTGATCTTGGCAGAGGATGTGGCAGCAGGTGGTACATCGCATGGTCTGGAATTCTAAGCAAGAACTGTGCTCAACTATTGCTAAATAACAAAATAGGTGTATTATTCTGCCATCTAGTGGTTGGGTCCAGATTTCTTCTGTATAGCAGTAGTCCTTTCTCTATTATTTTTTATGGGCATAAACAGCCCCACCACTTGGTGTCTAATAGCCTCTCCTAACCTCATGCACCCTCCCCAGAAGCTTGAAAGCATAGTTGCCATCTTCAAAACAGCTTTCTGCATTTCTCCCTCATTTTCTGGGGGAGGTGGGTGGGTCACATGTGAATCCAGAAAATTCTTCAGTCTGAAAAAATACTCCTACAGGTAAGACAATTTCCTTTTGCAGTGTGAATCTTTCCTGGATTACAAAGTTTGGGATTGTAAATACATGCTTCAGTACTCTTTGTCACACATGAGCGTCCTTCTTTATTTGAATGTCTGTGCAATAGTGCCTTGTAAAAGTGGGCACTGATGACAAAGTAGCAGCTCTGCAAATATTCTGCAATGGTATATTTGCATTAAAGGTTATTGTTGCTCCTTTGAGTGTAGAATGTGCCCTTGGTTTGATATGGAGTTGTACTCCTATTTCATGACATATTTCTATATTCTGTGAGATCCATCTAGAAATGGTACACGTTGTAACTGGTTTTTCGTTTGCTGTTGTCTGCAAATGGTAGTTGTTTTCCTCTTCCGATTGTTCTAGTTTTCTCAATGTAATACATTATCATTCTTCTGGCACTTGGCGTGTGTAGCACTCTTTCCGCAGGAGGTTTTGGCTTTTGAAAGAAATTTGGTATATGAATTGATTGATGTGGAAAAAAAGAGTGGACGCCATCTGAAGTCTCCTGGCTCGACGGTCACGGAGTGTCTTTCGGGACCGGAACGCGCGACAGGCCTCGCAAGTCTCCTCACTGTGCTCAGGTGACAGGCACAGGTTACAGACCAAATGCTGGTCTGTATACGGGTATTTGTTGTGGCATTTGGGACAAAAACGGAACGGGGTCCGTTCCATCGGCGTTGTTCTACACGCGGTCAGGCCGACCAGGCCCCGACGGGGGATCGAAAACTACCCCGAAGGGCACCGGAGCGCGTCGACCTTCGATGCGTTGTTGAATCTAACTACGCCGATCCCGAACGCAACAATACCGACGAAAATCTTCCGATATTTACTAACTTTCCGTTCCGAAACTCGGAGCGACAGGAACACGTCCGAACCCGATGGCGGAAAGAAAACAATCGAAGATGGAGTCGACGCCCATGCGCAATGGAGACAGAAGGAGGAGTCACTCGGTCCCGTGACTCGAAAGACTTCTTCGAAGAAAAACAACTTGTAACACTCCGACCCAACACCAGATGGCGAGCTATGCAGAACATGTGTATCTACAGCGACAGATGCCATCGAACAAGATATTACCTTCCGCAAGAAATGCGGGTCTCTCCTCATGACTGTCCTGGCTGTGTATGTGCATGTATGGTTCCTGAATTGTGAGTGTCTGTAATTCACTTACTCTACACAGAGATGTCATTGTGATAATGAAAGCGGTTTTAAAAGTGACCAGAATTCGGGACACTTTATGAAGGGGTTCAAAAGGTTTCTTCTTTAGCTGTGTTAGCTCTAAATGGAAGTTCCATGTTCCCCCCTTGATAGGTACTTCTAGGTCCTGCGCTTCTGTGAAGAAATGTCTTGTTCTTCCTCCTCCAGAGGTTCGGGTGTTGGGGGTTCGAGATCTTTGACATCTTTGGTCCCATCTGTCTGTTCCATTGTGGCTTTAGGCAGAATTCTGTATATCTTAAAGAGTTTTTGAACTCTTTCTCCTTCTGAAGAATTGCAACCATTTCGCTTTAAGATGCTTTTTCTTGCGTTTGATTTCGGCCGACCAATCTTCAGCTTCGAGCAGGGATGTCAACTACTTTTTTGACATCAGCCTTCCATTGTCGAGCTCTGGCGTGACGTGGTTCTTTGTCTTCCCCTGCTTTGGTCATCATTCGGTGTTGTAGCCGTAGTCATCTCCAAAGCCGTGCTGCCTGCAGTGTCCTTCCCATGGGTTCTTTCGACTTCTGCTTACTCTCGGTCAATGATATCTTCGACCCTGAGGTAGCTTTTTACTACTTTTCAGACTGATGAATGAGTCAGTGTTGCGCCGTGGCGCGAGCTGAGCATTTGGCTCGGGGCACGGGTGCGGTTCCTGTTTCTGGCAGCCGGGTGTGCTGCGCCCCTTCTGTTCTATATTTCTTTGCACGAGGCCCCAAAATGGGCATGGGGCCTCGGCGAGTTCTGGGTGCGGCGCACCCTCATATTAGGCATGGGCACCCCCAACCCCTCACTTACCTGATGCAGCCTGTTCCTTTCTTCTTTTTCCGTTTCTTCTTTCCTTATTTTTACACTTAGCAGCCATGTTCTTCTTAATCCCAGCATGCCTTTCTTTTTCCCTGCTTGCCTTAGGATCCTTTTTCAAAATGGCACCTTTCTCTATATTCTCCTAAGATTCTTTCCCAATCCATTATGGTGTCTTTCTTCTTCCTGTTGGTCATTTCCTGTTTTAGGGTATATAAGGAGTGTGATTCTTGTTCTTCTTGCGCTGCAACACTTCCTTTGGTGGTGATCTTCGCTCCTGTTGTTTTTGCTCCAGTTTTACCCTCACTTGTTCCAGTTTCTTCCAATATTGTTTTCTTGTTGGAAGGCTTACCTTTTTGCCTATTTTTGTTCCAGGGAGTTCCTACTATAGAGGTTTTTCCCTTTGGGGTTTTTTCCTCTGGGACTCCTCCTGGAGGACACAGACTGCCTTTTGGTGTTCCATCGTCAGCAGCACCGTAGCTACCAGAAAGGGCCTCCCTTACCTTGGTCAAGGCAGAACCTACAAGGATCAAGACCACCCTCAGTTCCAGTTGGCCAGAGACATAAACGATGATAGCCCGTGACAGATTGCAGCACCAAACGAACCAGACTTCATCGACCAGTATGGAGAATACCTCAACAGCTGCTGCAGAACCCAACCCGTTGCTACTCTTAACCATTCAACAGCAAGCCCAGGAACTGAAACAACTACAAAATGAAAATGCGGCTTTACAACAAGCCTTGGTATCACGAACCACAGATGTTCCCACTGTCTCTGCTACTACGCCACGTTTTTCAGGAGATCCAAATAAGCTACGAGAATTCCTCAATGCTCCGACAGTCTATTTTGCCTTCCGACCAACGCAATTTGTGCAAGATAAAACGAAAGTGGGTTACCTCATCAGTGCCTTGTCTGGTCCTGCCTAGGCGACACCGTTAGTAGCCTCCAATGACCCTGTGCTGTCTGAATATTCAGTGTTTGTCACTGCATTTAAACAAATGTTTGAACGTCAAGGATTGGAGGTGTCAGCAGAGGAAGCTTTATGTGATATGCAGGAAGGTAACAATAAAAAAACAAAACCCACCTCCTATCACAGATTCAAATTATTTTAAAAACCATTATAGGAGGTGGGTTTTGTTTTTCTATTGTTTGCTTGTTCCTGTCCCGCTCCTCATCATTTCATTGGGGTACCCGCTGTTTCTTATATTCAGCAAGGTACCCAAGATGTTCTCCAATATATAATGCGCTTTAGACAACTGGCAGCAGACACGACATGGGTAGAACGTACTCTTGTGACTGTTTCGTACAGGTCTTTGAGAAGAAATAAAAGATGAACTAGTACATTCAGCTAGAGTGGAAGATTTACAAGGATTGATGGACTTAGTGCTCTCCATAAAGTATCGTCTACAGGAACGCCATCTAGAAAAGAGGAAAACTCATGGACCTTCTCATGTAGGAAACCCACGTACAATTGTCCATCGTTCCGAAGAGTCTCAACCTGAATTAAGAGAAGCAACCGAAGGGGAACCAATGCAAATAGACATCGCTCGTGGCTATTGAGCGCAAAAAACAGACGGAGGAAAGGATTATGTCTGTATTGTGGAGCTGCTGGCCACAAGTTTGCCCAGCCCGTCCTCGGGAAACACCAATTCCCGTCTTCTATGAGAAGGGAGGGGACGGGATTCTCTGAGATACCTTCAATCTGTTGTTCTAAAGAAGATGGAACTGCTCTGTTTTTGTTACCTGTTACCCTGCAGTTACCTGAAGGTCAAGAAGAAAGCACGTTTGGCATTATTAGACTGTGGAGCCAGTGGAATTTATCTGGATGAGACCTAGGCCAAGAAACAAAAAAATTCCACGACTACCAAAGGACGTTCCAGAACAGGTTCATACTGTAGATGGATCCTTATTGGCATCCGGTCCTGTCATCAGTACTACTCCTACCCCATGTCTACACTTTGGAAAGCATCAGGAACACGTCTCCTTTGATTTAATCTCTTCTCCTAATCATAAAATAATCCTAGGAATACCCTGGTTTACACAGCACAATCCTTATATCAATTGGGAAACCAGAACTATTTCTCTGTCTCCCAAATTCTGACAAGACCATTGTTATGCCTCCGAAATCTATTGGTCCCCAAAGAAGGTATTATCCACAGAACCAAAATTAGGGTGTTCCATAAACTCTATTCAAAGGGTACCTAGCCATTATCTGGATTATATAGACGTGTTCCAAAAACCCACAAAACCAGTTCTACCTCCAGAGACCACGATTGTATCATTCCCCTCTAACCTGGAGCGGTTTTCCCCTTTTGTAGAATGTACTCTCTTACGGAAACCTGAAAAGAAAATACACAAGGAATACCTGCAAAATAATTTAGAGTGGTCTCATTGCACCATCTTCTTCTCCCACGGGGCTCCCCTCTTCTTCATGTGAAAAAAAGACGATGGATCTACCTTCCTGTATAGACTTCCGTGGATTAAATAAAATCACTATAAAAGACTGATATCCACTACCTGAAAGACATATTGGAATCAGTTAGAGGGGCACAGATCTTTTCAAAATTAGACCTTCGGGAGCATACCATTTTTTAAGAATTAAGGAAGGTGATAAGTGGAAGAACGCTTTTCGTATATCTTTTGGTCATTACAAATATAGGGTAATGCCCTGTGGTTTAAACCAACGCCCCCTCTATTTTTCAAAGATTCATGGATTCAGTATTTTCTGATCAGTTAAATCACACCATTGTGATTTATTTAGATGATATCACATTAGTCAGGTCAGTATCTCCATGGAGCCAGAGAAATTTCAGGCCATCCCCTCATCCATCAAAGAAACCCAGTGTTTTTTGTTTTTTTAGGACTGGCCAACTTTTATTGCCAATTTATTTCAGACTTTGCTTAACAAACTAGCCAACTCACACAGACTCTTCAAAAAGAGAGTTTGCAAAACGGTTTAATGTGGACGGATGCGGCTGAAAACGCTTTCCAAAACCTAAAATGAGCTTTCACCCAAGTGCCTATACTATGGCATCCGGACACCGGCAAACAATTTATCATAGTCACTGATGCTTCGGAAAGAGCCATTGGGGCAGCATTATTACAAAGACAGGACAACGACGGATTAGAACATCCAATATTTTGTCTTTCTCGTGTGCTCTCTGATTCTGAGCAAAATGATTTGGTGTTGGAAAGAGAACTTCTAGCTCTAAAAACCGCTTGTCAAAAGTGGAGACAATTCCTTATGGGTTCTAAAGAACCATTTGAAGTGAGAACCGACCATCGCAATTTACGATGCCTACGAAACTTTTAGTGCCGGAACAGGCGCCAAGCCAATTGGGCCTTCTTATTTAGCCAGTTCGATTATTATGTTTCCTATATTCCAGGTTCTCAAAATATCTTGTCGGACGATCTGTCTCGATGCTACCCTGAAAGTACTAGCACCCCTTCACAGCACCTCATTGAACCAGAACAAATTACCAGTCTAGTCCAGTCTTTCCTCGATAAAGTACGGTCTGAGTACTCAACCCTCTCAGAAACCGAGATGGCGCTGCGCCCAAAATTATGCAACAGTAAAGGGTACTACTACCATAAAGACGCGTTATTCCTTCCTTCTAAGATAGTGCAAAGAAAAGCACTACAAATGTGTCACGACTCCCCTGTGGCCGGTCATCGTGGTATCAAAGCCACGCAGGAATTACTCCTTCGTTCTTTTTGGTGGTCTACACTTAAGCAAGATACTGAGAGTTATGTGGTATCTTGTCCCATCAGGCGCCCAAGCAAAAATACCCCATATGAGGTCTGCAGGACTACTTCAACCTTTACCAGTTCCACCAGTCCCTTGGCATACTATATCAACTGATTTTATGAGTTCATTACCACCCTCAGCAGGAAACAGAGTAATAATGGTGACTGTAGACTCCTTTACAAAGATGGCTCATTTTGCTGCCTTGAAGAAGCTACCCACATCCAAAGAATTAAGCCAAGTCTTCATACAAGAGATCTTTGGTCTCCATGGCCTCCCTCCAGTTATTGTTTCAGATCGTGGCCCTCAATACATATCACGGTTTTGGAAGCATTTCTGTAAAACCCTAAATATCGATGTAGCCTTATCTTCTGGATGCCATCCTCAAACTAATGGGCAGTTGGAATGCCCGAATCACGGACTCGAGCAATATCTCCGCTGTTTTTGCAGTACCACTCAGAGTAACTGGCCCATGTATTTACCCAT
Source organism: Pleurodeles waltl (assembly GCF_031143425.1). Taxonomy (NCBI): domain Eukaryota; kingdom Metazoa; phylum Chordata; class Amphibia; order Caudata; family Salamandridae; genus Pleurodeles; species Pleurodeles waltl. The sequence continues at coordinate 689,997,179 of NC_090451.1, read as the reverse complement.
TGCTGATTCTTCCTACAATAATACCGTACATAGTGCCTCAAAAGCCACTTTTTTTCTGCACATATGGATTTCATCCCAAATATTTTTCTGCCACTCCTAAGACCTCTTTTACACTTCCTGCAATCACCTCCTTTCCCCAAAAATCACATATTTCTTGAACTTCATATTCGGGTTCGTCATTCACCAACAAAGGGAGAGGACAAGTGAATTGCTTATGAAAAGGGTCAGGCTTATAGGGCTTCAGTTGAGGGATGTGAAATACTGGATGGATTTTCCATGTTTGAGGCAAACAAAGACGGAGGGACACTGGATTAATCTTCTGAAGAATTGAAAAGGGTCCATAACAGCACGGTTTAAACTTGTTTTGTGATAGAGGGGCAAAAATATGGAGGAAAGCCAGACTTTATCTTGGATTTGATCAGATGGAGCCTCACATCGTTTCTCATCAGCCATTCTTTTTATGTGTCTTTTAGTTAACAAAAGATTAGAACGTATAAGGCGTGGAATTCTATGTAATTTTTGAGAAAAGGAGGTGATTCATGAACTTCATATTCAGGTTCATCATTCACCAACAAAGGGGGAGGACAGGTGAATTGCTTCTGAAAAGGGTCAGGCTTATAGGGCTTCAGTTGAGAGACGTTCAATACTGGATGGATTTTCCATGTTCGAGGCAAACGAAGACGGAAGGACACTGGATTAATCTTCTGATGAATTGAAAAGGGTCCGTAATAGCAGGGTTTAAACTTATTTTGTGCTAGACGGAGGGGAAAAAATCTGGAAGACAGACAGTCTTTATCTTGGATTTGATAATATGGAGCCTCACACTGTTTCTTATCAGGCATTCTTTTTATGTGTCTTTTAGTTAACAAAAGATTAGACCGTATAAGGCGTTGAACTCCATGTAATTCTTGCATATTTCGAAACCATCTCCAATATCTTATCCATTGGAAGGGTTATCCTCTTAGTGAGTGTTCTTGGGAAGATGCTTCTTCTGTTCACGCCCCACTGTTGGTCCGTCGGTTTTTTCATTTGTATACAAACAAACCTGGGGCTCCTACTGTTGCTCCGCAGCATGAGCTGAGCATTCGGCTCAGGGCACGGCCGCGGTTCGTTTCTGGTGGATGGGTGTGCCCCGCCCCTTCTGTTCTATATTTCCTCACACAAGACCCCAAAATGGGCATGGGGCCTCGGCGAGTTCTGGGCGCGATGCGCACTCAATATTAGGCATGGGCACCCCCGACTGACCTGGTGCAGTCTGTTCCTTTCTTCATTTTCTCTTCTTTCTCCTTTTCTTTTTTCCTTATTTTTACACTTGGTTAGCCATGTTCTTCTTTATCTTAGCATGCCTTTCTTTTTCCCTGCATGCCTTTGGACCCTTTTCCAAAATGGCACCTTTCTCTATATTCTCCTCTGATTCTTTCCAAATCGAATATGGTGTCTTTCTTCTTCCTGTTGGTCATTTCCTGTTTTAGGGTATTTAAGGAGTGTGATTCTTGTTCTCCTTGCGCTACAACACTTCCTTTGGTGGTGATCTTCGCGCCAGTTTTTCCCCCTCGCTTGTTCCAGTATTTTTTTCTTGTTGGAAGACTTAACTTTTTGCTTATTTTTGTTCCAGGGAGTCCCTGCTATAGAGGTTTTTCCTTTTGGGTTTTTTTCCCCTGGAACTCCTTCTGGAGGGCACAGGCTGCCTTTTGGCGCTCCATTGTCAGCAGCACCATGACTACCAGAAAGGCCCGCCCTTACCTTGGTCAAGGCAGAACCTACAAGGATCAAGACCACTCTGCAGTTGCAGTTGTATTTGGCCAGAGACAAACGACGAGTAGCCTGTGACACACACCCCACATGCTTCTTCTGCGTTACCTGCGGTTTGAGCTTTTTCCTTCGCACACCTCAGCAATCTTATCACCCTCCTCCTCCCTGGTCAACCCCAGGTCTTTCAGCAATGGAGTTTCTATCTGGCCCTGCATAGCGTGGTGTGCCTGCCTCTGTCTCTCTCTCACCTTCATAGTCTTTGGTATAAACACCACACAGGCGTTGCAGTGTTGCTTCAGTGATGCAATGAAAGGTGGAGGTTCTACACTTGATGGCTACCCTTCTGTGCAAACTTGTGGTGGCACCTGGGGCAGAAGTGAAATGGGGTATTTTCCATTTCACATGGAACAAGGGGCCCCTGCCTGGACATTCTCCGGTGTGTGGACCCCTGGTGATTCCAAATCCGATATTTTCTTCTCTGGTCTCTTGATGAACTGTTGACAAAACATTATTTTTTTGATGCTTTAAGAGCCTTCAGCGATGCTTCCGGACCGGCAGAAAAAAAGAATCTGAAGACGGCCACCATGTTTGGAATCTTCCAGGAACAACGTACGATGCCAGGAGAGGCTGGATTAGACACCAAATTGTGGATGCGTCGACTTCGCCTCCCCCCCCTAAAGAAAATAAAAATTTTTTTTAAATGAATTCCAGACCTAACTACCAGATCCAGGAAACATTCATGCTGTAAAAACACTGATTTGAGGTGACTTCCTCTCGGTGGGTGTGGAGTTGTTGCAATTGTAACCACTTGTTCTAGAACCTCTGCCTGCCAACTCATGACAGGCCTGCTGCTGGCATTGGTAGGTTTGCGCTACCCCTGACTTTACTATCTAGGGCATTGGTTCCCAACCTGTGGTCCAGGGTCCCGGGTTGGGGGGGGGGAAAGAGAGAAAGAGAGAGTGTTTTTTTTTTTTCAGTAATGATAAAGTGGGGGTCCACAGACTTTTTTTTTTTTTTTTTAAATATTTTCTTTTTTTTGAAATATCTCATCTGCTTTGGCCCCAGAGATATTCCTACTGACTGGGATGTTGAGGTGTTGTACCTACCGCTTGGGGACAGGGATTCGTAGCCATGCACTGCGGTGCAATAAGATGTACCACAGGAAGCAATAGCCACAAAACCCAGTGGGTATTTGCATTGGAAGTGATCTTTATCTCGGCCACCAGCGTTTCCATTTCTTCCCAATGAAACCAGCTGCACCTCTACAGGGTGGCTACTCCTACCTCCCCGTTTGCTGGTATTGTTAATGCGCTTGCTTTCCTTGTCTGGCAATGGAGCCTCTGGCTTGAGCAGAAACGCACTTCTGTATTACATTTATCACCAAAGAGTCTGGTGGGACCTGGTTACAGATGTGCCACTGGGAGAAACTTTAAACTTCTTCTCGACCTGTCCGTGACTACCTTTGCCTTAACAGGGTCCAGGAAAGTATCTAGGGGTGGGGGAGTAGAAGTAACTTTGGGGACTCCCTCCCCTTAGAGGCTCAGTAGGAGTGCACAGACCTGTAGGGTGACTTTGGTGGTAGTGGAGTGGAAGGCAAGAATAAGTGTAGCAGTAGTGAGAGTAGAGATGGTGCTGACTGCCTGGGTGGTTCTGTTGGAGGGCTTGTGATCTATCTTTCTTTGCCACAGGATGTCTTGGTGCACCATAGGCAAGCTCTTATTCAGAAGTCAGCCTCCACTTGTTTGGAAACGAGGCACTGTAGTTGACAGATGTCGAGTGCGTGGCCTGAAAGTGATCTTGCCAGCCTCTTGTTGGATGAACAGCCACTTCTGCCTGACGTCGACCTTTTCTGCCACCTTGTTCAGGATACGTACCTCAGATTCTTAACACCTTATTTTTGGCTTAGCACTTGGGTTCAGAGGTGCTCTCTGCATCAATGCTCTTTGGATTCGACTACTTTTGTTGCTTAACAACCTTCATGGCAACCTGTTCAGCTCCAAAGCTTTCTCCCAGTGACTTCCGAAGTCAGATGGCTGTGGCGGATCTATGATTGATGCATCTTTCAGCTCTGCATGGGTGCTGTGCTCTTTCGAGGCTTGGGTGTACTTATAAGAAGAGCAGGGTCGTGTCCCCCCCCCCCCCCCCCCCCCCCCTTGGCTTTAGTGTGCAGAAGTTATACTCACAACCCCTCGGAGTCCACTTTATTCAAGCAGTCTAGGACAGACCTGTCGAGGATGGGGTGCTGGCTGGGCTCCTCAAATATCTGGAGTCTCTGGAGAAACATGCCTGTGCATCTTGGTGTTCCCTTCGATACCTCAGTTTCTATTCTTTTTTTTAACAGCAGAAGGCAAGGCATAAGTCAAAAGGAAGTATCATTGTGGTCAGGGAGAGGCAGAGGTTGCAAATGCTGTGCAGGACTGACGAGGAATATTTTTTGTTGCACCTTTGGCAGCACTGGAGGGGTGTGCAATCCATGGCCCACTTCCTGAAATAATTATCTGAGGCGAGCACAGCAGGGAACAAAGGGGTTTGAGGTAAGATGGGTTAGGGGATCTAAAGCTGCACATGCACAAAGCCTTACAGGTACTGGTGGCATACTTCAAGTAAAATCTGAACATACTGGGTTGCCGCCCCCCAAAAATACAGGCCATCAAAAATTAACCTCATCAGCAGCCTGTGGAAAAGTAAGTGGGCCAACAAAAGTCACAATTCCAACACTTGGCTAGGTACAGTGTGTCTAGGGAAAGCTGTGAAAGTACACTTAAGTTGCTAAGGTGCCATAGTCTATGCAAATTAAAACTATGCTAGCATGCATCCAGCACAATGGGCGGGCCCACACCTAAGTGTAAAAGACAGCAACACATTGGTGGGGGCAAAAAGGCCCTCCCAAATGTGCAAAATCACCATCTGAAGGGATAACTTCATTATAAAGACACAAACTAAATAACAGAGCAATTAAGAGTGTTAAATGGATGGCAGTGCATTACTTGAGCCACATTTAAATACATCGGAGGCACAGTTTAACCCGTTCATTTAGGGAAGACTGCAAGAGTCAGTAGAAGCCGGAAGGGCGCCCCACCCTCCTTCCAAGGATACTGTCACCTGGACTACTGCAAACAGCTAGCCAACATATGGACATGCTCATGTCAATTGTTTTAATCAAACATTCAAAAAATATGGGTGGGAGAAATGAAAGCTCACTGAACTCAAAAACGTGTTTCTTTCTCCAGTTATCAGACTAGAACTACCACATGGTTTTTGTAGTCAGAGAGAAAGGGATAAATAGAAAAGAATGGCAATTAAAACACCTTTTTGACTGCACAACTGAAATGTCGATTGCTTGAACTGGAGGTGAGCCAGCTGGGGGCTCAGCCAAAGTGATTTTCCAGTTTGGAAAAGGGAGAGGTTAGAACCAAAAAAAAAAAAAAGAGGAAAAAAAGTCGGGGGAAAAAAATAAAAGTCAAAATCAAAGAAGAAATTCTTTACACAAGATAAGGATCGTTAAAACATGAGAGCGTGTTCTCTCAGTCACCTGCAGCTCTTCAATCCGTGATAATGTCCAAATTCAAAATGGCCTGCGAGCCTCCTTTCTTGTACAGATGCCCCCTCCCATCCCTGCAGGCCCCTCAATATGATGGCGCCTGTTCCATACCGCCCCCCCCCCCCCCCCATCCAACTCCAAAGTCCTTGGGTCTGGTGAGTTCCAAGTCCAGACCATCCCAGCAGAATGTTCAGGGCAAGGCTCTGGCACAAACGTTGGCAAAGGAGGAGAAGAGTTAATCTTGTCGCACTCGGTCTTTGTTTACCCCACTCCCAAAATCCACCCCCCCAAAATCTGCAAAGAGTTCAAGTAAGTACACATAATGGTGGAGGGGGTGCCTGAGAAGAAGTCCGCCAGGGGCCATGAGGAGCTAAGGCAGAGGCTATGGGACAAGCCCTGAAGAAAGGAGGTGCAGCTGTCACCATAGTCGATGCTGGTGCAAGTTTCGGCTGAGCACAGATCGGACGTCCGCCGTGAACCTGGGGGAAAACCAGAAAGATCAGTCAATTATATGTAACAGCAGACTAAACTAGGCAAAATCCAGCCTGAACAAACTATTTCATAAGAGCATTTGTTTACCAACCCACATACTTCCTGCTTTGTAATACTCAAAACATTACATTAACAACTTCTCTGCACTCAGTGCTGGAGATGTCAATCTCTCTTTCAGGGAAGTGGATAGCCGGATGCATTCAAGTTTGCTATGCCAAACCCAAATGCACACTAGACTGTTCCTGGAGCACACTCCACACAGCCAGCCTGTCTGCGGGCAGGCAAAGGTGTGATCGCCATGATCTTCACAGAGGCAGTAAGCCTCTTAAGCTAGCTCAACTGTGTCCACCACTGGGTAGTCATCCTGCCGGAGGAGGTCACATCTCCTCCCACCAACAGTTCTTTGTTTCCTTTCCTGGGAGCCCTTCACACTTCGTAACCGGGGGCAGCATGTTATCTTGGGGAACAATTGCGGCATAAATAAAGGAAAAACTACCAGAGGTTAGGGCAGCAAAGTGGGGACTTTCTAAAGTCAATTTTCTATTAAAAGTAACCTTAAATCCGATCTCGGAAATAAGCCTGGTTTAGTGTAATGAATAGTTTCCTACCTCAAAGCAATATCTTTCGTGGTCCCAAATGAAAGTTAGCACTCAGTGTGGCGGCTAGTGAAACTCCATGTTATCCAACCGACCACTGGCCTTGCTATAGTGAAAACAGCGGAAAGGGTAAGCAAATATCCCTGACGATTTCATTCACAATGCACTGCGCCTGAAGTGTGGGTACTTGGAGATTAAGCTTGAGCGTTTTGCATTTTTAGCGATTGAGAATTGACCTGCTGGGGGCATCCCACACTGTCTGAAGTACCTTTGAAGTATCGGAGGACTCCTCTACCACTCATGTAATTGTTGGAGCAACTTTAGGTGGCCTAGCCGGTCCGCAAAGTCATTGCCTATCTCCAGCAGATGCTCTGCTATCAATCCAATTTAGTGGAGAAGAGTGCTTTGTAATATTGACTGAGCTAACTGACAGCTCAGGCAAACAATTTTTATTTATTTAATGTACTACAGTGATGATGTCTGTTTCACCAGGGCTATTTAGCTGCACATTAGTTTGAAAACGCTTTCAATGCCAACTGGATTGCTATCAACTCCAAGGCATTTATGTGCATTTTCAGTTGCTGAAGCATCCAGGTGCCTTAAACTATCAGTTTATTAATATGCGCCCCCAACATACGAGTCAGGCATCTGTGGTAAGTCACCTGCGGCTGAGGGCCTAGAAAGGGTTGTCCCAGTAAACAGGCTTTGTTCCACCACTTGATGCCGTGGTGAACTTTGGACTATACCCGCAAATCTTTCATTTGACCAGTAGCAGTCTGTGATACAGTAAAGACAGCAGGGTACCCTCCTACTTTGTAATGTGGAACTATAGGCAGTATACTCCTTGTTACTTTTGATGCTGTCCAACAGGCATGTCCAACAGGCATTACGGCACCTTTGCTGACAATTGCTTTCAATTCTTCTTGCAATAGAGTAATGTTCTCGGGCTGACCGCATGTCGTCATAGTTGGATGTTTGGCGGTGTGAAACTCCAAACATTATTGCTGGTTTTTTGACGGGCAGAACTCACTTGTCTGAGATCATTTTCTCACATTGTGGAAGGAATACCTAGATTCTTCCCCTGATAGAGATTATCACCCCTCTCACCTGTTGGTGCTGCAAACTAGTTTTGATGGTTTCTTTATCTTCTGAACATGCTGGAAACTTGGGTCCACCCAACCACCCCAGGGTGAGGCCTTTACTGGGTAGCACTGAGGGGTTTTAATCTTGAAGACCCATGTTATAATCTTGTCAAAGATCCACACACTCATGTAGCACTAATGGGTCAAAAGTTGGTTCCTGTGGTTCTAACTGACTATCCGGATGCAGGTTTGTGGTAATTGACAGAGAGGGGGAGGGTGAGAGGGTGAGATGTAGTGCTGGGTGAAACCTGAGAAGGACTAGTCTGTGTTTGCACCTCCCATGCATTAGAAAAACTATGCAGTCTTCTTCACAAGCTAACTTTAGCTTCTTGAAAGGCAGTGTGTCTGGTTCATGTGGTGGAGGGAAAGCTAAGATCTTTCTGTCAGCTCCTTCGATATCCCCAGCAGAGTCCATGCACTGAATTCTGTGGAAATCACATTGACCCGCTCTTCAATATTTTATTTTCTTTGCAAATTGCTCATGCCTAGAGATCATGAGGAAGGGAGCTGTTTGGTCTTATGCTTTGAAAACAAACTCAGTAAGGGTCCGACCATGAGAGCTTGCTGTTACACTTGAAACACAACTGGAAGGGTGCCTTCTCCGTAACAAACACCCCCCACCCAACCACATACACAAGGTTCTCATGAGACCTGGTCCATGTCAAATTTGAGTAGTCAGTACTGGTGATTCCTCTAATGTGGTTGAAGAAAAAAATTAAGGTCCCAGGAGTCAAAGCAATAGCTATTTGTAGCTTGAATGTGCCAGAAATCCAAAAACACATGTGAACCAAGTGGCAGGGACAAAAAATGGAGTCAAACAGTGAAGCTATGGTTAGGTTTGGTTATAAAACAAATGAAAATTGAGTTTAAAAAAAAATAAAAAAGTTAAATTAGCGTTGTGGTAGCAAATTAAATCTGAAAACCCAGTGAAGTTTGAAAGTTAGTTTTTGGCTCACAATTCATAACTCGCAAAACCAAACGTATATGTCTCATCAACATTTTCTGAGGTTTTTTTTAAACCTAGATTCAAAGCGAACCATAATTTATATTTTACATGTTAGCAAAATTGTGTTTTCTTTCTTTCACTGGCTTTTGTGCAGATCCATCAAACTGTAACAAAGTTATTAACAGACCACAGCGCTGACCCTCACTTGCCCCATCCTTAACTTTGACCCTCTTAGATGTGCATAAAACTGGGGATCCCTGCATTGGACTTAACTTGCTAACTGCCTGCCTAGTTTCATGTATTAGCATATCTCGACTACCCTGAAAAGAGTAATCTGGTGAATCTGCAAGGAATACGCCATATCAAGCATAAGCTAAAACTGCTAAACGTCTTCTAAATTTGATGCAGATTCATCAAAAGGCACTAAAGTCGAAAGGAAATCAGAAAAAGCCTTTGGAAAGTAAACTGTGACTTGTCTACAACAGTTGCATACTCAAAATGGAGGCCTGGATCCAGGCAAACCTGCATAATGAAAACATTCTTTCTCAAAATAAAATGTTTTTTCCATTACACCAGAGCTGTACTTTCCTCAATATTCGAATAATGCACATCATGCCTCTGCATTGCACCACAGACAATTTCCACAGCATTCCCATCTTGCAAATTATTAAAATTCAGGACAGCATAATGAATAACAAGGTATACAAAAGAATTATCCCTTTGAAACCCCTGAATAAAGTTCTATTTCATGGCAAGATCGGCAGGATTTTTGTCAGTGTGTTGCTTAAGTGGAAAGCAAAATTCCTAGGAAGGTAAACATGGGAATAGTCTTTTTAAAAACTGACCTCTGTCCTATAACCTTTTGAACTCTTTCCTCCATGAATGATCTGCATTAAATATGACATGCCGAAACCTGACTGGATGAAACAATTGAGTATCAACGTTTTCTTGTTTGTCAACAATACCAAAGTAATTTGCATACAAAAAGCTATCTTTCTAATGGAAAGAGAATCTGAACTAACTGCAGAGTTGCTATTGCCAACTCTTTAATATACATATTTATTGACATAGCGGTGGGTGAAGGTAAAGGTATACAGACAATACTGCTGCTTATAAGTGTAAGGTAATGTGTGTTCCTATTCTGAATATATGGAATTACATAAAATGTCAATAAAATTGTAGAAGGAAAGATTTGAGTTTAGGACACTTAGGGTCATCCTCGATTCAGCAGCTCGGGAAGCAGTGATGAGTTGTAACTGGCACATGTTAAAGGAGTTAAAATAATTTTATAACAGATTTAAAATATCAGATGGCGCTGTCATGTATGGACCAAATGGGAAAAGGAGTCATCTTCGTAATAAACAACCCTCGCTGCTTTCTAAGGTTAAGCTTCCAAGCACCAAAAAAGTACAGATACCTGGCATTACTGCAGATTTTAGGCCCAGGCTTTGTAGGTGGAGTGTTTCATGTAGGTATGGAGATTAACTTAGACCGAATTAGCAAGGAAAATGAAAAATGCAAATCTAGATTAATGGAGGCTTGGCAGAAATGTCTCAAAACTTTAAATTAGCTGATGCGTGGTAAGGACCACAGCTTTAAACAAAATACTTAACCTTACCGGCAAATGGCCTGATGAAAAATGATTAAGATATAACCAGTTCTTTGACAGATTAACTAGCATAGTGAAATATGCCATCTACTGTTCAGGTCATGTGTCTAATGTATGTGTAATTAACAGGGGTGATCAGCAATCAAAGACCAGGCAGTGGATTGCAGATTGTGAATTATTTAACGATCTTTAGTAATAACAAACTTAAAAATTAATTCATTGTAAAGATTCATGCCCGGATTCCTCTTTACAACAGCATACTTTAATGGCTGATGTTTGGGCACATCTCAAATTAGAAGCATGAGGATTCTTAACAAAATTAGTGAATTTCAGAATAATCATTTCCTGGGTATTTTTTTCAGGATCTAGTAAAAAAGAAAAAAAAGGTAAATTAAGCTGAAAGTGAGGGGGTACACTCTTCAGGGTTTGGCATGGAAAACATTTAAAGAAATGTATATCTGCTTATATGAAGAGTATTATATTAGTGCACTAATACTGCATAGTTGTAGACCCAGCTGGATTAACAGCCGAATTCTTGAAGATACTTCATTTCTAATAGTTTTATTTGAATGTTAGCAAAATGTAGCAGTGAAAAAAACAACCAGAAAGGGTAATTTCACATAGTCCAGTAATATTGATAGTAAAGACATAAAAGATGACTATTTCACTCTCGAACTATGAACATGTTTCTGTATGCTCTTTACCATTATTAACATTGTGTGATCTCTGCCACCCACTGTCGGACCTTCTCCGCACATATATGGGTCCTCACCAGCTCCCTTCTTGGAGAAAAAGAGCCTAATTGTGTTTTGGTCCATGGTTGACTAAAAGGTGCTGTTAATGAGGATCCAACTTCAGATCTATTCTAGGGACTTACGCAGAGCATGGTCTTACTTCTTTGTTGCAATCTTCTTTTGCTCGCTACCCTCAAAGTCAATCAGCACTCCAGGGGAGGAGGGAAGGAAGGAATAGAGTTCTATATGTTTGGCTTTGGTGAAGTACTTGCATTGTACGTATTAAATGAATATGGCAATTTCCAGCATGCATTTTATCAAGCGCCTATGAATAGTCTCCAGTGCCAACACATGTGAAATTATTCCTATGCGCTTTAGATATGATCCTAACTTAAAGTTTGTTGCTCCCTTTATTATCTGTCCAGTGACTAATATGGCCTGTGTACATCTTCTGAACGGTATTTATACCCTTTGTATAAAACTAATAAAACGTGAGTTAAAAAAAAACAAAAAGGTGGATCAGGCTATGGACTCAGTTTAAGTCATTATCACACAGTCATGACCTCGTTCTCTCCCCATTCTCAAAAGTGTGGGTTGAATCTTTGTCAATTTAGAATGAGAGGGGGAGAAGCACTGCAAAACTTTGGGCTACGCAAAGAGTAGCGCATAACTTCCTAACCCGCTCAGCACCGCTTCAGGACAAAACCCTGAAAGGGGAGTGTGGGCAGAACACATCAGGTAACACATGCAAACACCAGAAACAGATCTCTATTGGAAACATGCCTGAAGAATGTCACTTTAAAACTCAGTGGAGCGTGCCTAGACACAGAAGTGAACCTAGATACATGATCTAATCCAACCGGCAACAGCGGCCTTACCAGCAGCTGAGTTCATTGCCCCCGGACATCACAAACAGTTGGTCTGTAGAACACAAGCCGTTGATTTCATTGAGGTAAAAATGATATGTGTACCAGACATCAAGACTGTACAATGTAATCCCCATAGAGAGCAATGGGGACAAAGACATATTGTTGGATAAATTATCTGCGTTTAAGTGGATCTGCAACAGTGCCATTGGAATAAACGCTGAATATATCCTGGTGGAATAATATAAATTTTCCTACGGTGCACAAATCTTGCACTTATCTTATGTGACTAGCACAATTTATGGTCCCAGGATAGAAATCTTCAATGAAAGAAGCCAGATCACATAAGGCAAACAACTCTTTAAAAAAAAAAAAAAAAATCCTACATTAATCCGACCAATTACCAGCTTCAAGGCCCAAGAACCAGTGCAGTAAATACCAAGGCCCATCACAATTTTGACTGCATTCCTGGTGATGGCAAGGCCTTATCAGGCCTGTTCTGTCATGTGACTCTGTGAAAGATATCATGATGGAAATTTATTTTCTGAAAATGCTGTAGACCACTTTTTCCAAATAGTCCACTTTGTACTATTAAGGAGGACATAAAGAGCATATTGAGAAAAGGAGGGGTGGGTGGCTGGGTGGGATGTGGGGGGAAATATGAGCAATGAACCTAAAATCTGAGACAATAATCTTGGGAGTAGCTTGGTGCACAAAGGTGCGAGATCCCAGGATGGAGTAGAACAGGTGGGGTGTGCAGATAGATTATTTCATGTAAGTTTCTACACAGTTACCTTTTAACTGCTATTCACAGTTGGTAAAAAAGTATCCTGGTGCCTTTCTAATCAAATCTTACCTCAGAGCATCCAGCATAGGCAGTAGGTTGAGTAACGCCGTGTCACTGGGGTCACTAAACCATGACTTTATCGGTATTGCATTATCTAGAGAAGAAACAAAATAGTCACAAAGCAGCTAGTCAGGGATATGCAAGTCAGAGTCATCATTAAGGAGAGATTTCACCATCCTAATTAGACATGGACAGAGCATGCAAATCTAAACAGCGCTAACCACAGACTTCGACATCATGAGCAAGCTGGAACAACCACCCTCATATCATACATTAGCAGATCAAAAACAAACCAACACAGGACTAAAAAGATGCAATATCTCTGTTGAAAAGTCCAAGTTTAAAAAGCACAAAACTCAAGGGAGTGGATGGGTATCAACCCAAATGAATGCTAGCAATGCAAGGATACTTGGGCATAAGAAGAGAACACCGGGGAAGCACAACAAAGGTCCTGCATCATCACAAGTGGAGTGGATGATTGAGCAGCAGGACACAGGAAGAGGGTGACCCGAGGAAAGGAGTGAACAACTGCCACCGAGACAGCTGTTAGGGGCGGAAGCAGGCAATAGAAGTCACCAAGGCACAGGGAGACCCAACCATTAAGACAGAGGAAATCGTGGGTGTTTGCGACCAGGGATTTCTGGCCCCTACTACAGCCACACCTAGAAGACTTATACCACATATGGACCACTTTTTTTAATAGATATTTTTATTTACATTTATGAAAAAGAATGAATAGGTGGCTTAACAGTGTACTTGAAGCAATTCGGGTAGATATCACATACATATACATACATACATATACATACATCTACCCTCTTGTTAATGACAGCACCAGTACCATATTTGGCAAGAGAGGAAGTCCCGGGGTTGTAATCCTTCTACCAAAAATATTGTGAAAGGCAGGCTTACAGTCAAAACCTTTACATATATCTCACTGTGCCTAAGGATGGTCCTGCCGAACATGCAAGCAGAAAAACCAAAGGTGTCTAAACTTTGGCAATATCTTAATCAGCTATAACAATTCACTAATGAATAATGGGTCCCATAATGCTAGCTGGGGTATAGTCAGTGTACGATTAGTGGCATCGGGAAGCAGGGGTGGCCAGGCGGAAGAGGGAGGTGTACGAGGTAGTGAGCATGTCTCTGCTAGACATGGTACAGTGAAGAGGAGGTATTCAGGTACAGTCATCAGGGAGTGTGCAGTGTCTTGGCCGGAGCCATTAATGAAGGGACCTGGGGGTGGCATGTCTGCGGCTGTTCCATTTGGGGGAAGGGGGTTCATTTTGTCCAGTAGATTCTGCATGTATGTGTCACATTACGTGGCCTCTTTGGCCAGTGGTTCAGTCAGGCCAGTTTTCCATTTCTCCCCAATAACTGTTTTGATGGCACTATATGCGAGGAAATGCCCCATCCCCAAGTCTTATAATTCTGTGAGTTCTCAAAAGGACAACAGAGTGCCATCCCTATATAGGTGACCCATCAGGGTGAGCCCCTCCTCCCTCCAGGAGATGTAGTTATGTATGTGTCGAAGGTGCCTCACTGGGGGGAGTTGTGGAGAATATGGGATCAGTGTCTTTCTGGGTTGGATGAATAGATTCTAAACATTTTTTGCGATGCACATAAGCTTGCCGAGAGCACTGGGAGGAGAATCTGATGAAAGGGGCCATTCTGGTATGTCTCCCTCGCCAAGGTCCACTCGTACCATGGCACCCTCAGTTGTGGTATTCCCAGGTATCCAACGCAACCACTTAGGGACCACATACCCTGTTCTCACGTTATGCATTGTTCCGCTCTTCTTACCTGGATGGCTTCTGTAAGCGCCTGGGGAATTGTCTAAAATGACAATGCTGGAGAGGTCGCTGTGAACAACCGATAGATCTTTAATATAACTGCCAAGCTCCAAAGTGCAGTGCTGCAGAGACAAAGATACGATACAGCTGGTTAGTATGACCACCTGTGATGGTACAAGTTCTAGAAGAATAAGTTACTTACCTGTTGGTGTGCACTCCATCGAACCACAGATTGACCACCTTCTAAATCTTCCCAGATGGTTCAGTTCAATTTTCTTACCATACCTCTTGTGCGCCGACAGGGTGTCATTGGACTCCATGAGGGCTCCAGTCCCACATCAGCAAGAAACCAAACTGAGCCACATGTTTTCACGTCCCTTGCATACAGAGGAGATATTTAATAGCCAATTATTTCTGCATCCGTGGACGCAAAGTGGCCGATAAATCCGAGTGATGAGTGTGTGTTATCTTTAGCTTGAAACCTTACAAACAACCAGAAATCCAATCCACAGAACATTGAGGCAGGTGGGCAGTGAGAAATCTGCATTTAGATTATCCAGCAGAAGGAAAATGTTACTTACCCAGTAGACGTCTGTTTGTGGCATGAAGTGCTGTAGATTCACATGCCTTGACTTAGCCCTGTCATTTAATGTTGGGTCCAGAGTGTTACTAGTTGTTTTTCTTCGAAGAAGATGTTTTGCGAGTACCAGGATCGATTGACTCCTTCCTCTCGGCGATACTGTGCCTGGGCATTGAGTCCTTTGTTAGTTTGTTTTCTCCCAGGTGGGTGAGAAAGAGGTATAAGAAGGAAGTATAGAGATAAGAGATATAGATATCCATGCAAGTGTAAATATATGTGTGCAAATATATAAGCAAATCAAAGGGAACTACAGTGGCCATGGGCATGTGAATCTACACCACTACAAGTAACCTTTTTTGTTCGGTGGCATGTGTGGCTGTAGATACACATGCTTTGCACAGACTGTAAAGCAGTCCCTCCAAAAAGCGGTGGCTAGCCTGTGGGAGTTTGGAAAAGTGTTCTTAAGACAGCTTGTGCTACATTTGCTTGACATCATTCTTGTAAATCCACACAATAATGCTTTGTGAATGTGTTTGGTGTAGGCCAAGGAGCTGCTCTGCATATGTCAGCTAAAGGAATATTTCCCAAAAATGCCATAGTAGCACCTATTTTCCTATGGAATGTTCCATAGGAGTTTGTGGCAATTGTCTTTTTGCCTTTAAATAACATGTTTGTATGCATTTAACAATCTATCTAGCCGTGCCGTTTTTTTTTTATTGGATTGCCCTTAAAAGGTAAATAAAAAGCCACAAGTTGTTTTTTTCCTAGACTCTTTTGTTCTGTCAATGTAGTACACGAGTACCCTCTGCGTGCCCTCTCTGCTACTGAAAATGACAAATCAATGGTGTGATTGAGACACCACTTTTGGTAGGAATCTTCGATTTGTGCTTAGGACTACATTGTCCATATGAATCTGAAAGAAGGGCTTCTCTTGAGTTAATGCATGGCGTTCAGTGGCATGTCTAAGTTATGTGATTGCAACCAGAAATGCTACTTTCCTTGAAAGGAACTGAAAAGGGCGTGAGTAAAGAGGCTCAAATGGATAGCCCATGAGCCTAGTGAGTTCAGTGTTAAGATTCCATGATGAAACGGGTGGAAGTCTGTGTGGAATTACCCTTTTAAGTCCTTCCATGAATGTTTTAATACCAGGGATTCTGAAAGATGAAATATGTTCTGTTTTTTTAAGTATGGAGCTATAGCTGCAAGATGTAATCTGATTGAAGTGTAAGCCAAGTTTGCTTGCTGCAAATGAACTAGGTAGCAAATAATTTATTGAGCAGATGCTGTTATTGGATTCATGTGTTTTGACTGGTAGGGGCAAACAAAACGTTTCCATTTTGCTACATGACATGCTCTAATTGTTGGTCTGCATGCCTCCTTCAAGATTTCCATCCATTCAGGAGGTAAATTAAGATAACCAAATTCTATGACCTCAGGAGCTATATTGCTAGGTTGAGCGATTTGGGGTCTGTCTGATCTGTCCGTGGTCCTGTGCGGACCCAGCCTGCTGGAGAGTTTCCCATGAGGAACTTGCAAGAGGTCCAGAAGTGTTGTGAACCAATATTGACGTGCCCATGTGGGCACTAATAGTATCATAGTTAATGACTTGTGTTTGAGTTTATGAACCAGAAATAGAAGGACTGGGAGAGGTAGAAAAGCGTAAGCAAATATCCCTGACCAGTTCGTCCATACAGCATTGCCCTTTGAGCGAGGGTGAGGGTACCTGGACACTAAGTTGGAGCAGTGTGCATTTTTTTCAGTGGCAAAAAGATCTATTTGAGTATTTCCCCACCTGTGGAAGTGTTTTTGAAGGACTTGTGGGTGGAGTTCCCATTCATGGACTTGTTGATGCATCCTGCTGAGCAGGTCTGCAAAGTCGTTGTCCATCCCTGGGAGATACTCTGCCAGAAAGTGACTGTGGTGGTTATGAGCCCATTTCCATATTGTTTGTGTCAGTTGTGATAACTGGAACAAATGTGCCCTCTCCCTTGTTTTTGCAGGTAACGCATTGCTGTCATAGTGTCCGTCTGGACAAGGAAAACTTGGTGTATGAGGTGAGGTAAGAAAGCTTTGAGAGCCAGAAATACCACTTGAACTCCAGATAGTTGATGTGTGTAATCCCAAAGACCCTGCACTGTGAAGTTTTAAAAATGTGCTTCGCAACCTGTCAAGGATACATCCTTGGTCAGAATGAGTTGAGGCACAGGGTCTCAAAAAGGCCTCCCTTTTAAGAGCTTGGTGGGGTTCCACCACTGCAGAGTGATAAGTTTGGCGGTCTATCAAGAGTAGATCCTGAAGATGACCCTATGACTGAGACCAGTGACGACAGAGACATTGCTGGAACTGACGCATGTGGAGTCTGGCATGGGGTACGATGGCAATGCAAGATGCCATCATCCCCAAAAGCTGCATGACAGGTTTTACTGTGGGAGTGAGTTTTTTTAAACTGAGGGAGCAGATACTATTAAGTTTTGAATCCGTGTTACAATGGGGTATGCTAATCCTAGATGAGTGTTGAGAATGGCCCCAGATATTGCTGAACCTGTAGAAGTAGATGAGCTTTTACAAAGTTGATTGTGAACCCTAACTTGTGAACAAGGTTCACTGTAATTTATGTGTGGGACTGACAGTGAGGCAACGTGCTGGCTTTGATAAGACAGTCATCCAGACATTAATCTTTTGTCATCTGAGATGTTCTGCAACCTCTGCTAGCATTTGGTAAATACTCTGGGAGCAGTTGTGACCCCCCAAAAGGTGGAACTCTGAACTGATAATGTTTGCCAGCAATTACAAATCTTAAATATTTTTGGAGTGCCGGATGGATGGGAATGTGGAAGTATGCATCTTTCACCTCTAGAGCGGTCATAAAATCTACCTGTTGATAGAGTGGAATGATATCCTGAAAAATGACCATGTGAAAATGTTCTCAAAGAATGTATTGATTTAGGGACCTGAGAACTAAGATGGGTCAGAGTGACCCGGTTCTTTTTTAGAATGAGGAACTGTAAGGAAATGCCTCCTTGGCATGGTTACCCCCTGACTTTTTGCCTTTGCTGATGCTATGTTTTGAATTGAAAGTGTGCTGAGGCCTGCTAACCAGGCCCCAGCACCAGTGTTCTTTCCCTAACCTGTACTTTTGATTCCACAATTGGCACACCCTGGCATCCAGATAAGTCCCTTGTAACTGGTACCTCTGGTACCAAGGGCCCGGATGCCAGGGAAGGTCTTTAAGGGCTGCAGCATGTATTATGCCACCCTAGAGACCCCTCACTCAGCACAGACACACTGCTTACCAGCTTGTGTGTGCTAGTGAGAACAAAATGAGTAAGTCGACATGCACTCCCCTCAGGGTGCCATGCCAGCCTCTCACTGCCTATGCAGTATAGGTAAGACACCCCTCTAGCAGGCCTTACAGCCCTAAGGCAGGGTGCACTATACCATAGGTGAGGGTACCAGTGCATGAGCACTGTGCCCCTACAGTGCCTAAGCAAAACCTTAGACATTGTAAGTGCAGGGTAGCCATAAGAGTATATGGTCTGGGAGTCTGTTTTACACGAACTCCACAGCACCATAATGGCTACATTGAAAACTGGGAAGTTTGGTATCAAACTTCTCAGCACAATAAATGCACACTGATGCCAGTGTACATTTTATTGTAAAATACACCACAGAGGGCACCTTAGAGGTGCCCCCTGAAACTTAACCGACTATCTGTGTAGGCTGACTGGTTCCAGCAGCCTGCCACACTAGAGACATGTTGCTGGCCCCATGGGGAGAGTGCCTTTGTCACTCTGAGGCCAGTAACAAAGCCTGCACTGGGTGGAGATGCTAACACCTCCCCCAGGCAGGAGCTGTAACACCTGGCGGTGAGCCTCAAAGGCTCACCCCTTTGTCACAGCACCGCAGGACACTCCAGCTAGTGGAGTTGCCCGCCCCCTCCGGCCCCGGCCCCCACTTTTGTCGGCAAGGCCGGAGAAAATAATGAGAATAACAAGGAGGAGTCACTGGCCAGTCAGGACAGCCCCTAAGGTGTCCTGAGCTGAGGTGACTAACTTTTAGAAATCCTCCATCTTGCAGATGGAGGATTCCCCCAATAGGATTAGGGATGTGACCCCCTCCCCTTGGGAGAAGGCACAAAGAGGGTGTACTCACCCTCAGGGCTAGTAGCCATTGGCTACTAACCCCCCAGACCTAAACACGCCCTTAAATTTAGTATTTAAGGGCTTCCCTGAACCTAAGATTTTAGATTCCTGCAACAACAAGAAGAAGGACTGCCTAGCTGAAAAACCCCTGCAGAGGAAGACCAGAAGACAACAACTGCCTTGGCTCCAGAAACTCACCGGCCTGTCTCCTGCCTTCCAAAGAACTCTGCTCCAGCGACGCCTTCCAAAGGGACCAGCGACCTCTGAATCCTCTGAGGACTGCCCTGCTTCGACGACGACAAGAAACTCCAGAGGACAGCGGACCTGCTCCAAAAAGACTGCAACTTTATCCAAAGGAGCAGATTTAAAGAACCCTGCAATCTCCCCGCAAGAAGCGTGAGACTTGCAACACTGCACCCGGCGACCCCGACTCGGCTGGTGGAGAACCAACACCTCAGGGAGGACCCCCGGACTACTCTACGACTGTGAGTACCAAAACCTGTCTCCCCTGAGCCCCCACAGCGCCGCCTGCAGAGGGAATCCCGAGGCTTCCCCTGACCGCGACTCTCTGAAACCTAAGTCCCGACGCCTGGAAAAGACCCTGCACCCGCAGCCCCCAGGACCTGAAGGACCGGACTTTCACTGCAGAAGTGACCCCCAGGAGTCCCTCTCCCTTGCCCAAGTGGAGGTTTCCCCGAGGAAGCCCCCCCTTGCCTGCCTGCAGCGCTGAAGAGATCCCTTGATCTCTCATTGACTTCCATTGCAAACCCGACGCTTGTTCTAACACTGCACCCGGCCGCCCCCGCGCCGCTGAGGGTGAAATTTCTGTGTGGGCTTGTGTCCCCCCCGGTGCCCTACAAAACCCCCCTGGTCTGCCCTCCGAAGACGCGGGTACTTACCTGCTGGCAGACTGGAACCGGGGCACCCCCTTCTCTCCATTGAAGCCTATGCGTTTTGGGCACCACTTTGAACTCTGCACCTGACCGGCCCTGAGCTGCTGGTGTGGTAACTTTGGGGTTGCTCTGAACCCCCAACGGTGGGCTACCTTGGACCAAGAACTGAACCCTGTAAGTGTCTTACTTACCTGGTAAAACTAACAAAAACTTACCTCCCCCAGGAACTGTGAAAATTGCACTAAGTGTCCACTTTTAAAATAGCTATTTGTGAATAACTTGAAAAGTATACATGCAATTGAAATGATTCAAAGTTCCTAATGTACTTACCTGCAATACCTTTCAAACAAGATATTACATGTTAAATTTGAACCTGTGGTTCTTAAAATAAACTAAGAAAAGATATTTTTCTATAACAAAACCTATTGGCTGGATTTGTCTCTGAGTGTGTGTACCTCATTTATTGTCTATGTGTATGTACAACAAATGCTTAACACTACTCCTTGGATAAGCCTACTGCTCGACCACACTACCACAAAATAGAGCATTAGTATTATCTCTTTTTACCACTATTTTACCTCTAAGGGGAACCCTTGGACTCTGTGCATGCTATTCCTTACTTTGAAATAGCACATACAGAGCCAACTTCCTACATTGGTGGATCAGCGGTGGGGTACAAGACTTTGCATTTGCTGGACTACTCAGCCAATACCTGATCACACGACAAATTCCAAAATTGTCATTAGAAATTGATTTTTGCAATTTGAAAAGTTTTCTAAATTCTTAAAAGTCCTGCTAGGGCCTTGTGTTAGTCCCTGTTAGCATTTTCTTTTAGAGTTTAAAAGTTTGGTAAAAGTTTGAATTCGATCCTAGAACTAGTTTTAGTTTCTTAAAAAGTATTCCAACTTTTAGAAGCATAATGTCTAATACAGATGTGAATGTGGTGGAACTTGACACCACACCTTACCTCCATCTACAGATGAGAACTAAGGTCACTCTGTAAACTAAAGAAAATAACAATGGGCTCCAGACCTTCCAAACTACAGCTCCAGGAGCTGTTGGCAGAGTTTGAAAGAGCCAACCCCTCTGAGGATGGCAACACAGAGGATGATGATAGTGACTTGGAGGGTGATTCCCCCCCGCCATTCCTATCTAGGGAGAACAGGGCTTCTCAAGCCCTGACTCCACAAATAATAGTCAGAGATGCTGGTTCCCTCACAGGAGGGACCAACAACTCTGAAATCACCGAGGATAACTCCAGTGAAGAGGACATCCAGTTAGCCAGGATGGCCAAAAGATTGGCTTTGGAAAGACAGATCCTAGCCATAGAAAGGGAAAGACAAGAGATGGGCCTAGGACCCATCAATGGTGGCAGCAACATAAATAGGGTCAGAGATTCTCCTGACATGTTGAAAATCCCCAAAGGGATTGTAACTAAATATGAAGATGGTGATGACATCACCAAATGGTTCACAGCTTTTGAGAGGGCTTGTGAAACCAGAAAAGTGAACAAATCTCACTGGGGTGCTCTCCTTTGGGAAATGTTCACAGGAAAGTGTAGGGATAGACTCCTCACACTCTCTGGAAAAGATGCAGAATCTTATGACCTCACGAAGGGTACCCTGATTGAGGGCTTTGGATTCTCCACTGAGGAGTATAGGATTAGATTCAGGGGGGCTCAAAAATCCTCGAGCCAGACCTGGGTTGACTTTGTAGACTACTCAGTAAAAACACAAGATGGTTGGATTCAAGGAAATGGTGTAAATGATTATGATGGGCTGTACAATTTATTTGTGAAAGAACACCTATTAAGTAATTGTTTCAATGATAAACCGCATCAGCATCTGGTGGACCTAGGACCAATTTCTCCCCAAGAATTGGGAAAGAAGGCGGACCATTGGGTCAAGACTAGGGTGTCCAAAACTTCCACAGGGGGTGACCAAAAGAAAGGGGTCACAAAACCTCCCCAGGGGAAAGGTGGTGAGACAGCCAAAAATAAAAATAGTAAAGAGTCTTCTACAGGCCCCCAAAAACCTGCACAGGAGGGTGGGCCCAGAGCCTCTTCACAAAACAATCCTGGGTACAAGGGTAAAAACTTTGATCCCAAAAAGGCCTGGTGTCGAAACTGTAGTCAGTCTGGACACCAAACTGGAGACATGGCCTGTCCCAAGAAAGATACCACTTCTAACTCCCATCCAGCTAAAACTGGAATGGCCAGTCTCCAAGTGGGATCAACAGTGTGCCCAGAGCAAATCAGGTGTCACACTGAAGCTACATTAGTCTCTGAGGGTGGGGTGGATTTAGCCACACTGGCTGCCTGGCCCCCTAACATGCAAAAATACAGGCAGCAGCTCTTAATTAATGGGACAAGTGTAGAGGGGCCTGAGGGATACAGGTGCCAGTGTCACCATGGTGACAGAGAAACTGGTTTCCCCTGGCCAATACCTGACTGGACAAACCTATCCAGTCACCAATGCTGACAATCGGACTAAAGTACATCCCATGGCAATGGTAACTTTAGAGTGGGGAGGGGTCAATGGCCTGAAACAGGTGGTGGTCTCCTCAAATATCCCAGTAGACTGTTTGCTTGGAAATGACCTGGAGTCCTCAGCATGGGCTGAGGTAGAACTGAAAACCCATGCAGCCATGCTGGGTATCCCTGAACTGGTGTGTGTCAAGACTAGGGCACAGTGCAAGGCACAGGGTGAAAAAGTAGAGCTGGAGTCTGGAAAAATGGCCCAGCCTACCAAGAGGAAAGGAAAGTCAGCTGGGAAACCAGCTGCAACACAACACCAAAAAGAGAACCTCTCTTCTCAGGAAGAAGTTCTGCCCTCTGAGGGAACTGAGCCTATGGAGCTGGAACCTTATCAGGTTGAGCTCTTGGGCCCAGGGGGACCCTCAAGGGAAGAGTTGTGTAAGGGACAAGAAACCTGTCCCTCTCTTGAAGGCCTTAGGCAGCAAGCTGCTGAAGAGTCCAAAGGCAAGAAAAATGGAACACATAGGGTCTATTGGGAAGATGGACTCCTGTACACTGAGGCAAGAGATCCCAAACCTGGTGCCACTAGGAGAGTGGTAGTGCCTCAGGGTTTCAGAGAGTTTATTCTGACATTAGCCCATGATATTCCCCTTGCTGGGCATTTGGGACAAACCAAGACGTGGGAGAGGTTAGTCAACCACTTCTACTGGCCCAATATGTCCCAGAAGGTTAAGGAGTTTTGCCTCTCCTGCCCCACCTGTCAATCCAGTGGTAAGACAGGTGGGCATCCAAAGGCCCCCCTCATTCCACTTCCAGTGGTGGGGGTCCCCTTTGAAAGAGTGGGTGTGGACATAGTTGGTCCACTAGAACCTCCCACAGCCTCAGGAAATATGTACATCCTAGTAGTAGTGGATCATGCTACTAGGTATCCTGAAGCTATTCCCCTTAGGTCGACTACTGCCCCTGCAGTAGCCAAGGCCCTCATTGGTATCTTTACCAGAGTGGGTTTCCCTAAGGAGGTGGTGTCTGACAGAGGTACCAACTTCATGTCCGCATACCTAAAACACATGTGGAATGAGTGTGGAGTGACTTACAAATTCACTACACCATATCATCCACAAACTAATGGCCTTGTTGAGAGATTCAACAAGACATTAAAGGGCATGATCATGGGGCTCCCAGAAAAACTCAAAAGGAGATGGGATGTCCTCCTGCCATGTGTGCTTTTCGCTTACAGAGAGGTGCCTCAGAAGGGAGTAGGATTCTCACCCTTTGAACTTCTGTTTGGCCACCCAGTAAGGGGACCACTTGCTCTTGTTAAAGAAGGCTGGGAGAGACCTCTTCATGAGCCTAAACAAGACATAGTGGACTATGTACTTGGCCTTCGCTCAAGGATGGCAGAGTAAATGGAAAAGGCAAGTAAAAACCTTGAGGCCAGCCAACAACTCCAGAAGTTGTGGTATGACCAAAAGGCTGCACTGGTTGAATTTCAACCAGGGCAGAAAGTCTGGGTTCTGGAGCCTGTGGCTCCCAGGGCACTCCAGGACAAATGGAGTGGCCCTTACCCAGTACTAGAGAGGAAGAGTCAGGTCACCTACCTGGTGGACCTGGGCACAAGCAGGAGCCCCAAGAGGGTGATCCATGTGAACCGCCTTAAGCTCTTCCATGACAGGGCTGATGTAAATCTGTTGATGGTAACAGATGAGGACCAGGAAGCTGAGAGTGAACCTCTGCCTGATCTCCTCTCATCAGACCCTAAAGATGGCTCAGTAGATGGAGTGATCTACTCAGACACCCTCTCTAGCCAGCAGCAGGCTGACTGCAGGAAGGTCCTGCAACAGTTTGCTGAACTCTTTTCCCTAATCCCTGGTCAGACACACCTGTGTACCAATGATGTGGACACAGGAGACAGCATGCCTGTCAAAAACAAAATATTTAGACAGTCTGACCAAGTTAAGGAAAGCATCAAAGTGGAAGTCCACAAGATGCTGGAATTGGGAGTAATTGAGTACTCTGACAGCCCCTGGGCTAGCCCAGTGGTCTTAGTCCCCAAACCTCACACCAAAGAAGGAAAGAGAGAGATGAGGTTTTGTGTGGACTACAGAGGTCTCAACTCTGTCACAAAGACAGATGCTCATCCCATTCCTAGAGCTGATGAGCTAATAGACAAATTAGGGGCTGCCAAATTCTTAAGTACCTTTGACTTAACAGCAGGCTACTGGCAAATCAAAATGGCCCCTGGAGCAAAAGAAAAAACAGCATTCTCCACACCTGATGGGCATTATCAGTTCACTGTTATGCCCTTTGGTTTAAAGAATGCCCCTGCCACCTTCCAAAGGTTGGTGAATCAAGTCCTTGCTGGGCTGGAATCCTTTAGTGCAGCTTATCTTGATGATATTGCTGTCTTCAGCTCCACCTGGCAGGATCACCTGGTCCACCTGAAGAAGGTTTTGAAGGCTCTGCAATCTGCAGGCCTCTCTATCAAGGCATCCAAATGCCAGATAGGGCAGGGAACTGTGGTTTACTTGGGACACCTTGTAGGTGGAGGCCAAGTTCAGCCACTCCAGCCTAAGATCCAGACTATTCTGGACTGGGCAGCTCCAAAAACCCAGACTCAAGTCAGGGCATTCCTTGGCTTGACTGGGTACTACAGGAGGTTTGTGAAGGGATATGGATCCATTGTGACAGCCCTCACAGAACTCACCTCCAAGAAAATGCCCAAGAAAGTAAACTGGACTGTAGAATGCCAACAGGCCTTTGACACCCTGAAACAAGCTATGTGCACAGCACCAGTTCTAAAAGCTCCAGATTACTCCAAGCAGTTCATTGTGCAAACAGATGCCTCTGAACATGGGATAGGGGCAGTTTTGTCCCAAACAAATGATGATGGCCTTGACCAGCCTGTTGCTTTCATTAGCAGGAGGTTACTCCCCAGGGAGCAGCGTTGGAGTGCCATTGAGAGGGAGGCCTTTGCTGTGGTTTGGTCCCTAAAGAAGCTGAGACCATACCTCTTTGGTACTCACTTCCTAGTTCAGACTGACCACAGACCTCTCAGATGGCTGATGCAAATGAAAGGTGAAAATCCAAAACTGTTGAGGTGGTCCATCTCCCTACAG
This sequence comes from Pleurodeles waltl, assembly GCF_031143425.1. Lineage (NCBI taxonomy): Eukaryota > Metazoa > Chordata > Amphibia > Caudata > Salamandridae > Pleurodeles > Pleurodeles waltl. The sequence continues at coordinate 689,971,654 of NC_090451.1, read as the reverse complement.
GGAATGGACTTTGTAGTGGAACACAGACCTGGGACTGCCCATGCCAATGCAGATGGCCTTTCCAGGTTCTTCCACTTAGAAAATGAAGACTCTCTTGGGAAAGGTTAGTCTCATCCTCTTTCGTTTGGGGGGGGGGGGGTTGTGTAAGGAAATGCCTCCTTGGCATGGTTACCCCCTGACTTTTTGCCTTTGCTGATGCTATGTTTTGAATTGAAAGTGTGCTGAGGCCTGCTAACCAGGCCCCAGCACCAGTGTTCTTTCCCTAACCTGTACTTTTGATTCCACAATTGGCACACCCTGGCATCCAGATAAGTCCCTTGTAACTGGTACCTCTGGTACCAAGGGCCCTGATGCCAGGGAAGGTCTCTAAGGGCTGCAGCATGTATTATGCCACCCTAGAGACCCCTCACTCAGCACAGACACACTGCTTACCAGCTTGTGTGTGCTAGTGAGAACAAAATGAGTAAGTCGACATGGCACTCCCCTCAGGGTGCCATGCCAGCCTCTCACTGCCTATGCAGTATAGGTAAGACACCCCTCTAGCAGGCCTTACAGCCCTAAGGCAGGGTGCACTATACCATAGGTGAGGGTACCAGTGCATGAGCACTGTGCCCCTACAGTGCCTAAGCAAAACCTTAGACATTGTAAGTGCAGGGTAGCCATAAGAGTATATGGTCTGGGAGTCTGTTTTACACGAACTCCACAGCACCATAATGGCTACACTGAAAACTGGGAAGTTTGGTATCAAACTTCTCAGCACAATAAATGCACACTGATGCCAGTGTACATTTTATTGTAAAATACACCACAGAGGGCACCTTAGAGGTGCCCCCTGAAACTTAACCGACTATCTGTGTAGGCTGACTGGTTCCAGCAGCCTGCCACACTAGAGACATGTTGCTGGCCCCATGGGGAGAGTGCCTTTGTCACTCTGAGGCCAGTAACAAAGCCTGCACTGGGTGGAGATGCTAACACCTCCCCCAGGCAGGAGCTGTAACACCTGGCGGTGAGCCTCAAAGGCTCACCCCTTTGTCACAGCACCGCAGGACACTCCAGCTAGTGGAGTTGCCCGCCCCCTCCGGCCCCCACTTTTGGCGGCAAGGCCGGAGAAAATAATGAGAATAACAAGGAGGAGTCACTGGCCAGTCAGGACAGCCCCTAAGGTGTCCTGAGCTGAGGTGACTAACTTTTAGAAATCCTCCATCTTGCAGATGGAGGATTCCCCCAATAGGATTAGGGATGTGACCCCCTCCCCTTGGGAGGAGGCACAAAGAGGGTGTACTCACCCTCAGGGCTAGTAGCCATTGGCTACTAACCCCCCAGACCTAAACACGCCCTTAAATTTAGTATTTAAGGGCTTCCCTGAACCTAAGATTTTAGATTCCTGCAACAACAAGAAGAAGGACTGCCTAGCTGAAAAACCCCTGCAGAGGAAGACCAGAAGACAACAACTGCCTTGGCTCCAGAAACTCACCGGCCTGTCTCCTGCCTTCCAAAGAACTCTGCTCCAGCGACACCTTCCAAAGGGACCAGCGACCTCTGAATCCTCGGAGGACTGCCCTGCTTCGACGACGACAAGAAACTCCCGAGGACAGCGGACCTGCTCCAAAAAGACTGCAACTTTATCCAAAGGAGCAGCTTTAAAGAACCCTGCAATCTCCCCGCAAGAAGCGTGAGACTTGCAACACTGCACCCGGCGACCCCGACTCGGCTGGTGGAGAACCAACACCTCAGGGAGGACCCCCGGACTACTCTACGACTGAGTACCAAAACCTGTCCCCCCTGAGCCCCCACAGCGCCGCCTGCAGAGGGAATCCCGAGGCTTCCCCTGACCGCGACTCTCTGAAACCTAAGTCCCGACGCCTGGAAAAGACCCTGCACCCGCAGCCCCCAGGACCTGAAGGACCGGACTTTCACTGCAGAAGTGACCCCCAGGAGTCCCTCTCCCTTGCCCAAGTGGAGGTTTCCCCGAGGAAGCCCCCCCTTGCCTGCCTGCAGCGCTGAAGAGATCCCTTGATCTCTCATTGACTTCCATTGCAAACCCGACGCTTGTTCTAACACTGCACCCGGCCGCCCCCGCGCCGCTGAGGGTGAAATTTCTGTGTGGGCTTGTGTCCCCCCCGGTGCCCTACAAAACCCCCCTGGTCTGCCCTCCGAAGACGCGGGTACTTACCTGCTGGCAGACTGGAACCGGGGCACCCCCTTCTCTCCATTGAAGCCTATGCGTTTTGGGCACCACTTTGAACTCTGCACCTGACCGGCCCTGAGCTGCTGGTGTGGTAACTTTGGGGTTGCTCTGAACCCCCAACGGTGGGCTACCTTGGACCAAGAACTGAACCCTGTAAGTGTCTTACTTACCTGGTAAAACTAACAAAAACTTACCTCCCCCAGGAACTGTGAAAATTGCACTAAGTGTCCACTTTTAAAATAGCTATTTGTGAATAACTTGAAAAGTATACATGCAATTGAAATGATTCAAAGTTCCTAATGTACTTACCTGCAATACCTTTCAAACAAGATATTACATGTTAAATTTGAACCTGTGGTTCTTAAAATAAACTAAGAAATGAAAATGTCACTTACCCAGTGTACATCTGTTCGTGGCATCAGTCGCAGTAGATTCGCATGTTCTGCAATAGCTCGCCATCTGGTGTTGGGCCGGAGTGTTACAAGTTGTTTTTCTTTGAAGAAGTCTTTCGAGTCACGGGACCGAGTGACTCCTCCTTTTGTCTCCATTGCGCATGGGCGTCGACTCCATCCTCGATTGTTTTTCCCCGCAGAGGGTGAGGTAGGAGTTGAATTGTAGTAATAGTGCCCATGCAATGGAGTGACTAAGTATGCACTTATTTAAGGTTGAGATGATACATATATAAATAATTGAAGGTAACTTCCAAACTGCTACAGGCTCCCGGGGAGGCGGGTGGGCACATGCGAATCTACTGCGACTGATGCCACGAACAGATGTACACTGGGTAAGTGACATTTTCAGTTCGATGGCATCTGTCGCTGTAGATACGCATGTTCTGCAATAGACTAGTAAGCAGTTATTTCCCCAAAAGCGGTGGATCAGCCTGTAGGAGTGGAAGTAGTCTGAAATAATGTCCTTAATACAGCTTGACCTACTGTGGCTTGTTGTGCGGATAACACGTCTACACAGTAGTGCTTGGTGAATGTGTGAGGCGTAGACCATGTGGCTGCCTTACATATTTCTTGCATTGGGATGTTTCCTAGAAAGGCCATGGTAGCACCTTTCTTTCTGGTTGAGTGTGCCCTTGGTGTAATGGGCAGCTGTCGTTTAGCTTTAAGGTAGCAGATTTGGATGCATTTAACTATCCATCTGGCTATACCTTGTTTTGAAATTGGGTTTCCTGCATGAGGTTTTTGAAATGCAATAAAGAGTGGTTTAGTCTTTCTGATGTTCTTTGTTCTGTCAATGTAATACATTAATGCTCTTTTGACATCTAATGTATGTAGTGCCCTTTCAGCTACGGTATCTGGCTGTGGAAAGAACACCGGAAGTTCCACTGTTTGATTTAGATGGAACGGTGAAATAACCTTTGGCAAAAATTTAGGATTGGTCCTTAGGACGACTTTATTTTTGTGTAGTTGTATAAAAGGTTCCTGTATAGTAAACGCCTGAATCTCGCTTACTCTTCTCAGGGAAGTAATGGCGATGAGAAATGCCACCTTCCAGGTTAGGAACTGTATGTCGCAGGAGTGCATGGGTTCAAAAGGTGGACCCATAAGTCTAGTTAGGACAACATTTAGGTTCCATGAAGGAACAGGTAGTGTTCTTGGTGGTATAATTCTCCTAAGGCCCTCCATGAATGCTTTAATGACTGGTATTTTATATAGGGAAGTTGAATAGGTAGTCTGCAGGTATGCAGATATTGCTGCAAGGTGAATCTTAATGGAAGAGAAAGCTAGGTTAGATTTTTGTAAGTGAAGCAAGTAACCCACTACATGTTCTGGAGTTGTGTGTAATGGTTGTATTTGATTAATATGGCAGTAGCAAACAAACCTCTTCCATTTACTTGCATAGCAGTGCCTGGTGGATGGCCTTCTTGCTTGTTTTATGACTTCCATACATTCTTGGGTAAGTTGTAAGTGCCCGAATTCTAGGATTTCAGGAGCCAGATTGCTAGATTCAGCGATGCTGGATCTGGGTGTCTGATCTTTTGGTTGTGCTGTGTCAACAGATCTGGCCTGTTGGGCAATTTGATGCAGGGTACCACTGATAGGTCTAGCAGCGTTGTGTACCAGGGTTGCCTTGCCCAAGTTGGTGCTATCAATATGAGTTTGAGTTTGCTTTGACTGAGTTTGTTTACCAGGTAAGGAAGGAGAGGGAGAGGAGGAAAAGCGTAAGCAAATATCCCTGACCAGTTCATCCATAGGGCATTGCCTTGGGATTGTTTGTGTGGGTATCTGGATGCGAAGTTTTGGCATTTTGCGTTCTCCCTTGTCGCAAACAAGTCTATCTGAGGTGTTCCCCAGAGTTTGAAATAAGTGTTCAGTATTTGGGGGTGAATTTCCCATTCGTGGACCTGTTGGTGATCTCGAGAGAGATTGTCTGCGAGTTGATTTTGTATCCCTGGTATAAACTGTGCAATTAGGCGAATTTGGTTGTGAATTGCCCAATGCCAAATTTTTTGTGCCAACATGCTTAACTGCGTGGAGTGCGTCCCTCCCTGCTTGTTTAGATAATACATTGTTGTCATGTTGTCTGTTTTGACGAGAATGTATTTGTGAACTATTATTGGTTGGAAAGCTTTTAGTGCTTGAAAAACTGCAAGAAGTTCTAGGTGATTGATATGCAGTTTTGTTTGATGTACGTTCCATTGTCCTTGTATGCTGTGTTGATCGAGGTGTGCTCCCCACCCTGTCATGGAAGCATCTGTTGTTATTACGTATTGTGGCACTGGGTCTTGGAAAGGCCGCCCCTTGTTTAAATTTATGTTGTTCCACCACAGAAGCGAGAGGTAAGTTTGGCGGTCTATTAACACCAGATCTAGAAGGTGACCCTGTGCTTGAGACCACTGTGATGCTAGGCATTGTTGTAAGGGCCTCATGTGCAGTCTTGCGTTTGGGACAATGGCTATGCATGATGACATCATGCCTAGGAGTTGTAATACCATCTTTGCTTGTATCTTTTGTGTTGGATACATGCGTTGTATGATGGTGTTGAAATTTTGAATTCTTTGTGGACTTGGAGTGGCTACTCCTTTTGATGTGTCTATTATGGCTCCCAGGTATTGTTGTACCTTGCGTGGCCGAATTTTGGATTTTGTGAAATTGACGGTGAACCCTAGTTTGAAGAGGGTTTGTATGATATGATTTGTGTGATTTGAGCACTCTATTAACGAATGGGCCTTGATTAGCCAGTCGTCTAGATATGGGAACACATGTATTTGCTGCCTTCTGATGTGTGCAGCGACTACCGCTAGACATTTGGTAAAGACTCTTGGTGCGGTTGTTAATCCGAAAGGCAGTACCTTGAATTGGTAATGTATTCCTTTGAATACAAACCTTAGGTATTTCCTGTGCGATGGGTGAATTGGTATATGGAAATAAGCATCCTTGAGGTCTAAAGTTGCCATGTAGTCGTGCAGCTTTAGCAATGGCAATACTTCTTGTAGTGTGACCATGTGGAAGTGGTCTGATTTGATGAAAGTGTTGACTACTCTGAGGTCTAGGATTGGTCTCAGTGTTTTGTCCTTCTTTGGTATCAGAAAGTACAGTGAGTAAACTCCTGTGTTTATTTGTGTGTTTGGCACTAATTCGATTGCATTCTTTTGCAGTAGTGCCTGCACTTCTATCTCTAGGAGATTGGAATGGTGTGTTGTTAAATTTTGTGCTTTTGGTGGTATGTTTGGAGGGAACTGTAGAAATTCTATGCAGTAACCATGTTGGATAATTGCTAGAACCCAAGTGTCTGTAGTGATTTTCTCCCATGCTCTGTAATAATGACCTATTCGTCCCCCCACTGGTGTTGTGTGGAGGGGGTGAGTGACATGTGAGTCACTGTTTAGTAGTAGGGGTTTTGGGGCTTTGGAATCTTCCTCTATTTCTAGGGAATTGCCCTCCTCTATATTGTCCCCGAAAACCTCCTCTATACTGTCCTTGGTAACTGGACGGTGTGGCTTGTGAGGTGCTGGCTTGTGTGCTTTGACCCCGAAACCCCCCTCGAAAGGGCGTTTTACGGAATGAGCTGTAATTCCCTCTGCTCTGCGGGGAGTAGAGTGCGCCCATGGCTTTGGCAGTGTCCGTATCTTTTTTGAGTTTCTCAATCGCTGTGTCCACTTCTGGACCGAACAGTTCTTTTTCATTAAAAGGCATATTGAGAACTGCTTGTTGAATCTCTGGTTTAAATCCAGACGTTCGGAGCCATGCATGCCTTCTGATAGTTACAGATGTATTAATTGTCCGTGCAGCTGTATCTGCAGCGTCCATGGAGGAGCGGATCTGGTTGCTGGAGATGGCCTGTCCCTCCTCAACCACTTGTTTTGCCCTATTTTGGAAGTCTTTGGGCAGATGTTCAATGAGATGTTGCATCTCGTCCCAGTGGGCTCTGTCATAGCGCGCAAGTAGTGCCTGGGAGTTCGCGATGCGCCACTGGTTTGCAGCTTGTGCTGCGACTCTTTTACCAGCTGCATCAAACTTGCGGCTTTCTTTATCTGGGGGTGGTGCATCTCCAGATGTGTGAGAGTTGGCCCTTTTCCTAGCTGCTCCTACAACAACAGAGTCTGGTGGCAGCTGTGTTGTGATGAAAGCCGGGTCTGTAGGAGGCGGCTTATACTTTTTTTCCACCCTTGGTGTGATTGCCCTACTTTTGACCGGGTCCTTAAATATGTCTTTTGCGTGCCGGAGCATACCAGGGAGCATAGGCAGGCTTTGGTAGGAGCTGTGGGTGGAGGAGAGTGTGTTGAACAAGAAATCATCCTCGACCTGTTCTGAGTGGAGGCTTACGTTGTGAAATTGTGCTGCTCTAGCCACCACCTGAGAGTACGCGGTGCTGTCTTCTGGTGGAGATGGTTTTGTAGGGTATGCCTCTGGGCTGTTATCTGACACTGGGGCGTCGTATAGGTCCCATGCGTCCTGGTCTTGGTCACCCTGGCTCATGGTGGTGTGAGCTGGGGAGTGTGATGGCGTTTGTGCTGGTGAAACGTTAATCACGGGCGGAGGAGAGGGTGGTGGTGTAACTCTTTTCACCACTTTTGGTTGTGGTGCTTGTTCCGTCTGGAACTCCAACTTTCTCTTTCTCCTAATGGGGGGAAGGGTGCTTATTTTTCCTGTCCCCTGCTGAATGAAGATACGCTTTTGCGTATGGTCCGCATCAGTTGCTTGTAGCTCTTCCTCAAACCTATGCTTCTGCATTTGGGAGGTTAGCGAGTGCTCTTCTGTATAAGAGCCTGAAGCTGGGTCGCTTGCAGTTTGTTTCGGCGTCAAAACTTTGTCTGCGTGTTTTTTCGGCTCCGAGGTGACTTTTTTCCTTTTCGGGGCCGAAACCTCTCGGCGTCGATCTGTTTCGGTGCCGCTGTCTCGGCGTCGAGCCGTGTCCACACCGGCATCTCGGTGTCGAGGCTTGTCTCCAGCACTTTCTCGGTCCCGAGAAGGCTGCGTGCCGGTGTCTCGACCGGAGTCGGACGATCTCGGCACTGTTTGGGCCTTTTTCGGTGCCGACGGTCGGTCACCGATTTTATGGGTTGAGCCATGGCCTGGTGGCAGTGGCGTCCCCTGGGCCTTGTAAATGTTTCTTTGTGTGGTTTTCGACGTCTTACTCACGGTTTGTGTATCGTCGAATCCTTCGGAGTCTGAGTCTTGGATCGAGAAGGTACCTTCCTCTTCCTGTTCCTCGAACTCCCGTCGGGCTGTCGGTGCGGACGCCATTTGAAGTCTTCTGGCTCGACGGTCTCGGAGTGTTTTTCGGGACCGGAACGCACGACAGGCCTCGCAGGTGTCTTCGCTGTGCTCAGGTGACAGGCACAGGTTGCAGACCAAGTGTTGGTCTGTGTAGGGGTATTTATTGTGGCATTTGGGGCAGAAACGGAACGGGGTCCGTTCCATCGGCGTTCTTCAGCACGCGGTCGGGCCGACCAGGCCCCGACGGAGGATCGAAAAATTACCCCGAAGGGCACCGGAGCTCTTCGATCTTCGATGCGGTGTTGAATGTAAGTATGCCGATCCCGAACGCAACAATACCGACGAAATCTTCCGAAATTAACTATTTTTTCTGTTCCGAAACTCGGAGCGACAGGAACACGTCCGAACCCGATGGCGGAAAAAAAACAATCGAGGATGGAGTCGACGCCCATGCGCAATGGAGACAAAAGGAGGAGTCACTCGGTCCCGTGACTCGAAAGACTTCTTCGAAGAAAAACAACTTGTAACACTCCGGCCCAACACCAGATGGCGAGCTATTGCAGAACATGCGTATCTACAGCGACAGATGCCATCGAACATATATTTTTCTATACAAAACCTATTGGCTGGATTTGTCTCAGTGTGTGTACCTCATTTATTCTCTATGTGTATGTACAACAAATGCTTAACACTACTCCTTGGATAAGCCTACTGCTCGACCACACTACCACAAAATAGAGCATTAGTATTATCTCTTTTTACCACTATTTTACCTCTAAGGGGAACCCTTGGACTCTGTGCATGCTATTCCTTACTTTGAAATAGCACATACAGAGCCAACTTCCTACAGGAACATACTCCTGTTCCTTGATATGTGGGTGGAACTGGTTCTATAGTCCCTTTGAAAGGAGAGCTTGTACCTCTTCTTTGAGGAGATTGAGGTGTTCTTGAGATAACCTGTGTGAGCGAGGAGGGATACTGGGAGGTGTGATTGTGAGCTCCGTGCAATAACCATGTTGGGCAATGGAGAGAACCCACTGGTCTGATGTTTTGTGTCCATTGAGCACAGAAGTCCTGAAGGCATCCCCCAACTGATGTTATATGGGGGTTGGGTATGCCGAGGTAGTCTCAGAATTTTGCCTCTAAAATTCTGACCTCCGAATGCTCCTATGAAGGAACATCTGGTATAGGGACCTGAGGTTTGTTTGTATTGAGGTATGGAAGGCTCAGAGAAAGTGGTTGATCTGTAACCCCCTCTGCAGAGTGGGTGACAAAGTAATCCTCGTTGTGCCTGTGACTATAGAGTCCCTATTGCCTTTGTAGTGTCTGTGTCCTTTTTTTAGTTTTTCCAAGGTGGAATCAACTTGTGGACCAAAGATATGTTCTTTAGTAAAGGGCATATTTAACGCTGCTTGATGTACATCTAAGCCAAGCATGTCTCTTGATTAGGACAATTGTGCTTATGCCTCGTGCTGCGGTGACTACAGCATCCAGGGCACATCTAACCAACTTGTCAGGAAAAGTTTGCCCCTCCAACGCAATTTGTTGGCGATGCTATTCTGGGAGATATTGGAGGAGATCCTCCATTTCTTCCCAGTGAGCTCTATCATATCTAGAGAGCAGAGTTTGGGATTTGGCTATCTGCTAATGATTACTGGCCTGTGCAGCTTCTCTCTTGCCTGTCGCAACAATCTTTTTTATTTTCTTTGTCAAGCTGGGGAGTCTCCAGTGGCCTGGCTATTAGCTCTTTTCCTGGCGGTAGTAGGCACTTGATATTTGATAAATAAAGGGTCGGATGAAGCTGGTTTGTATTTTTTTATCTACACTTGGTGTTATTTTCCTTGAAGGAACAGGCTCTTGAAAAAGTTTGCATGTTGCATCATACCGGACAGCATAGGGATATATTGACTGTCCCTCTGTGTGTTGGTCAGCGTGTCATATAGAAAATCCTGTTGAATAGGATCCTTGTGTATAGGAACATTATGGTACGCAACTGGCATAGCAGAGACTTGTTGGTAGCTGGTAGTATCCTCTGGAGAGGAAGAATTGGCGGGATACACATCTTCTATCTATCGGCGGGCGGCCCTCCTCTGTGGCGGAGAAAAGAGAAGAAAAGGAAGCTGCAGCGCCCGACGGCCTCGGAGCTCAGATCGGAGAGAGAAGCCGCTTTGAACAGCGTGGCCGCCGGTACTTCAGCCTAGCTTGGACATCCGGGGGCACCTGGGATTACTACAGGCTGCAGTCGTAATAATATGTTGATTGTCGCAGAGGGTCGAGGCGGCGGGGGCAATGGACCAAGTCACTGATATGATGGGATATACTGCCCCGTGGAGATTTTACCTCGCGATGATGGACGATCGAGGACTTTTCTGTCATATGCACCTGTTGTGCTTTTTGGTTGTTTGCTGTTGGTTTTCCCTGCGATGCTGGTCCTTTGAGAAGGCATCCTCAGGCCTGAGTACTCTAGGCGGTCCAGATAATATTGTGGGTGATAGTCCTATGTTATGCTCTTCTCTCCTCTGCTTGCTTTCTTCAGTATAGGCTATGACCATCAAGTGTATAAGCTTAAATGTTAGGGGGCTAAATAACCCTACTAAGAGGCTAGCCATCCTCTCAGCTTTAGAGAGATCCGGGAGTCATGTATGTCTTCTGCAGGAGACGCACCTTGTCCTTAAAGATACCTACCGCATGCGCTCTAAGTGGTTTCCCAGGCAGTTTTGGTCCTCGCTACCGTCAAAGCATGCAGGGGTGTCGATACTTTTATCACGCTCATTCCGGGGGAAGTGATATCCAAATTGCATGAGGTTCCGGGGAGGCTCTTGCCCATGAGGATTCGATTGGGGGGTTTCTCCTTCACGATCGCTTCCCTATATGCACCCAATTCCCAACAAGAAGCCTTCTTGAGACAGTCTCTGACTCCGCTGCTCCAATCCCCTGATGGTGCTGTATTGCTGAGGGGTGATTTTAATTTGGTGATGGATGGGGACCTGGATCGCTCAAGCCAACGGTATGGTCAGACTGGGTCTTTGTCGGATGCAGGCCGGCAGTGGCTGAGTGAGTGTGGTCTGGTGGATGTGTGGAGGAGTGCGCACCCCACGTTGAGGGACTACTCCTTTTACTCATCGGCAACCAAAACATACGCTAGATTGGACCTTTTTCTGGCATCCCAGGAGCATCTCCCCAGGGTTAGAGACTCGGCGATTGAGCCGTGGGCTTTGTCGGATCATGCTCTGGTAACAGTTGAGATTCACACGGACATGGAGAGGGTCAGTCCATCGGGATGGCGATTTAGGGACTCAATGCTTCAGAACGATTCAATGGTAGAGGCGATCCGAAGGGCAATAATAGATTACCTTAGCTTTAACGACAACGGGACAACAAGCATTGCAACACTGTGGGAGGCACTGAAGGCTGTCTTGAGGGGTGAGGTGATGTTGCTTTCTTCTAGGGACAATAAGGCGAGGACTCGACTCAGGGGGGACTTGGAGCAGCGAGTGAGGGTGTTAGAGTGCTCACATAAACACACCGGTGCTCCTAGAATGTGGCGAGAGCTTGAGAAGGTCCGAAAGCAGCTGAGGAGGTTGGACTGGGACAGGGCAGAATATGCGGTAGTCCGTCTCAAACAAAAGTATTATGTAGGAAGTAATAAGTGCAGCAAGCTACTGGCGCATAGGTTGAGAGCACAGCGTGCAGCGTCACTGATAAAAATGGTACGATTCCCCCTCTGGGGCAGAGGCGCGCACAAGCGACCGAATAGCGCAGGCTTTTGCGGAATTCTATCAAAATCAGTAAATGGCTGAGAAGCCCGGTGACTTAGCCCCAGAATCCTTCTTAGAGGACATAGCAATCACTCCTTTGTCTGTGACAGAATCAGTCTCGTTAGACCAACCTATAAGGGCTGAAGAGGTTATGTCTGCGATTGCTCGGTTGCAGACCGGGAAGTTACCTGGCCCGATGGTTTTTCTGCGCTTTTTTATAAATCCTTCTGTGCAGAACTCGTTCCCGTTCTTGTGCTACTTTTTAACTCCTTTCGTCAAACGGGTGTGCTTTCGCCTAGTATGTTAGACGCTACTATCGTTGTTATCCCTAAACCGGGGAATGACCCAGAGGAATGCGCCTCGTACAGGCCGATCTCCCTCCTGACTATCGATGCCAAACTGTTCACTGGCATTTTGGCACACCGTCTCAACTATTATATGCCGGGGCTGGTGGACCCTGACCAGTCGGGATTTATACCTCATAGACAGTGCAGCGATAATACCAAGCGATTGCTCCATCTCTTGGACAAAACTGAACGTTCCCGTAGGGCGGCGCTCTTCCTGTCTATTGACACTGAGAAAGCCTTTGATAGGGTTCACTGGCCATATCTGTTCAGGGTGCTCGAACGCTTTGGACTGGGTTCAGGCTTTATGACATGGATTCAATGCATTTATCAAGAGCCTCGGGCAGCGGTCCGGGTTAATGGGACGCTCCCTTTGCCATTCGCCGTCCAAAGAGGTACCAGGCAGGGGTGTCCGCTTTCGCCCCTCCTGTTCGCGCTTTACATGGAGCCACTGGCGCAGAGGCTCCGGGACATCCCTCAGATCACGGGTATGAGGTTTGGGGGGGATGAGCATCTCATTTCGCTATACGCGGACGTCATCCTTACTTTGGCGGGGCCCATGACCGAACTACCGGCGCTAATGGGTGTTATAGAGGAATTTGGGCAGGTTTCGGGGTTCCGAATGAACATGCTCAAATCGCAGGCTCTGGGCAAGTTTATCACTGCGGAGCTTGAAAGGGACCTGAAGGCCCGTTTCCACTTTACATGGACCTCTTCGGGGCTCCCATATTTGGGGATTGAGCTGGGCTCCAAAGTCGCCAGTATAGCAAAGTTGAACTATTCGAAAACTAACGCGAGAGGTGCAGCGCGACTTGGAGTCATGGGGAGGCTTAAATTGTCCTGGCTGGGCAGGGCTGTGGCGGTGAAAATGACCATCCTACCACGTATACTTTATCTGTTCCAGGTGCTCCCGCTGGAACCTCCCCCGCGAACGATAGCGTCCCTCCAAACGGCGGACTTAAGATTTATATGGGAAGGGAAGGCAGTATCGTCCTAAAAGGGAGGGGGGCTGGCGGTCTCCTGCCTCCTTCGATACTTTCAGGCAGCACAGTTGCGTTTCCTTTTGGAATGGAGCCTACCGTCTTCTGAGTAGCATTGGTGCTTCATGGACCAGGCAGTGGATGGCTCTCACATATGGAAGGAACCCTGGCTTAGGCGCCGTCACAGGGCACAGGGGTTGTATGTATCACCGGTTACGGAGGTTACGATGAGAGCGTGGGATCAGGTGGTCGGCAGAGCGGGTTTGACGACCTTCCCGTCCCCAATGACTCCACTGGGTGCGAACCCCGATTATGGCCCTGGCCTACAGCCGGAAGCACTGCGTCGGTGGTATGAGAGGGGCTGCAAAAGGGTGGGATACTCATTTGATGAGCAGGGGGGTTATCCCCTTCGACCAGCTGAGGGAGCAATATGGCCTAATCGAGGCTGACAGGATGATGTACTACCAAATAAGACACTGGGCCCTGCTTCCAGCCAATAGGATATTCATTGATAGGCTGTTAACCCCGTTTGAAAAATGGATTCTAATGAAAAAGGATAAGCGTGTGGTTTCTGAACTCTATGTCCTCTTGCGGGGGGAGGCCCGTTCAACCAAGACTAAGGGTCAATTGAGATGGGAGAAGGAGCTAGAGAGGGAGCTATCGGAAGATGAGTGGGAGAGTGTAAGGAAATGCCTCCTTGGCATGGTTACCCCCTGACTTTTTGCCTTTGCTGATGCTATGTTTTGAATTGAAAGTGTGCTGAGGCCTGCTAACCAGGCCCCAGCACCAGTGTTCTTTCCCTAACCTGTACTTTTGATTCCACAATTGGCACACCCTGGCATCCAGATAAGTCCCTTGTAAGTGGTACCCCCGGTACCAAGGGCCCTGATGCCAAGGAAGGTCTCTAAGGGCTGCAGCATGTCTTATGCCACCCTGGAGACCCCTCACTCAGCACAGAGACACTGCTTGCCAGCTTGTGTGTGCTGGTGAGAACAAAACGAGTAAGTCGACATGGCACTCCCCTCCGGGTGCCATGCCAGCCTCTCACTGCCTATGCAGGTATAGATAAGTCACCCCTCTAGTAGGCCTTACAGCCCTAAGGCAGGGTGCACTATACCATAGGTGAGGGCACCAGTGCATGAGCACTGTGCCCCTACAGTGTCTAAGCAATACCTTAGACATTGTAAGTGCAGGGTAGCCATAAGAGTATATGGTCTGGGAGTCTGTTTTACACGAACTCCACAGCACCATAAGGGCTACACTGAAAACTGGGAAGTTTGGTATCAAACTTCTCAGCACAATAAATGCACACTGATGCCAGTGTACATTTTATTGTAAAATACACCCCAGAGGGCACCTTAGAGGTGCCCCCTGAAACCTTAACCGACTATCTGTGTAGGCTGACTAGTTCCAGCAGCCTGCCACAACCGAGACATGTTGCTGGCCCCATGGGGAGAGTGCCTTTGTCACTCTGAGGCCAGTAACAAAGCCTGCACTGGGTGGAGATGCTAACACCTCCCCCAGGCAAGAGCTGTCACACCTGGCGGTGAGCCTCAAAGGCTCACCCCTTTGTGCCAGCACCGCAGGACACTCCAGCTAGTGGAGTTGCCCGCCCCCTCCGGCCACGGCCCCCACTTTTGGCGGCAAGGCCGGAGAAAATAATGAGAAAAACAAGGAGGAGTCACTGGCCAGTCAGGACAGCCCCTAAGGTGTCCTGAGCTGAAGTGACTCCAACTTTTAGAAATCCTCCATCTTGCAGATGGAGGATTCCCCAATAGGATTAGGGATGTGACCCCCTCCCCTTGGGAGGAGGCACAAAGAGGGTGTACCCACCCTCAGGGCTAGTAGCCATTGGCTACTAACCCCCCAGACCTAAACACGCCCTTAAATTTAGTATTTAAGGGCTCCCCTGAACCTAAGAATTTAGATTCCTGCAACTTACCGAAGAAGAAGACTGCTGAGCTGAAAACCCCTGCAGAAGAAGAAAGAAGACACCAACTGCTTTGGCCCCAGTCCTACCGGCCCGTCTCCTGCCTTCTAAAGAACCCTGCTCCAGCGACGCTTTCTCCAGGACCAGCGACCTCTGAATCCTCAGAGGACTGCCCTACTTCCAAGAGACCAAGAAACTCCCGAGGACAGCGGCACTGCTCCAAAAGAACTGCAACTTTGTTTCAAGTAGCAGATTTAAAGACCCCTGCAACTCCCCACAAGAAGCGTGAGACTTGCAACACTGCACCCGGCGACCCCGACTCGACTGGTGGAGAAACAACGCTTCAGGGAGGACCCTCCGGCGACTCTACGACTGTGAGTAACCAAAGTTGTCCCCCCTGAGCCCCCACAGCGACGCCTGCAGAGGGAATCCCGAGGCTCCCCCTGACCGCGACTGCCTGAACTCCCTTTCCCGACGGCTGGAAAAGACTCTGCACCCGCAGCCCCCAGCACCTAAAGAAACGGAACTCCTGTGCAGGAGTGACCCCCAGGAGGCCCTTTCCCTTGCCCAGGTGGTGGCTACCCCGAGGAGCCCCCCCCTTGCCTGCCTGCAACGCTGAAGAGATCCCTTGATCTCTCATTGAAAACCATTACAAACCCGACGCGTGTTTGCACACTGCACCCGGCCGCCCCCGCGCTGCTGAGGGTGTACTTTTTGTGCTGATCTGTGTCCCCCCCGGTGCCCTACAAAACCCTCCTGGTCTGCCCTCCGAAGACGCGGGTACTTACCTGCTGGCAGACCGGAACCGGGGCACCCCCTTCTCTCCATTGCAGCCTATGCGTTTTGGGCACCTCTTTGACCTCTGCACCTGACCGGCCCGGAGCTGCTGGTGTGGTAACTTTGGGGTTGCTCTGAACCCCCAACGGTGGGCTACCTTGGACCAAAAACTGAAACCTGTAAGTGACTTACTTACCTGACAAAACTAACAAAAACTTACCTCCCCCAGGAACTGTGAAAATTGCACTAAGTGTCCACTTTTAAAACAGCTAATTGTGTTTTATGTAAAAAGTATATATGCTAATGTAATGTAAAGTTCCTGAAGTACTTACCTGCAATACCTTTCAAATGAGATATTACATGTAGAATTTGAACCTGTGGTTCTTAAAATAAACTAAGAAAAGATATTTTTCTATAACAAAACCTATTGGCCTGGAATTGTCTCTGAGTGTGTGTTCCTCATTTATTGCCTGTGTGTATGTACAACAAATGCTTAACACTACTCCTTTGATAAGCCTACTGCTCGACCACACTACCACAAAATAGAGCATTGGTATTATCTCTTTTTGCCACTATCTTACCTCTAAGGGGAACCCTTGGACTCTGTGCATACTATTCCTTACTTTGAAATAGTGCATACAGAGCCATCTTCCTACAGAGAGTGTTTTTTATAGGGCGCACCACACAGCTTATAACTCAGCAGGTACAGAGACAGCCTATAAAGTAGCCTCCTCCTGGTATTACACCCCAAACAGGATCCATGCTTGGAATCGTGACAAATCTAGTCTTTGCTGGAGGGGGTGTGGCGGTGGGATGTGCACTTACTATGGCATTGTCCCAAATTACACCGGTACTGGAAGGACATAATAGACACTGTGGACAGGGCCTTTGACACTCAGATCCCTAGATTTCCTGCGTATACTTTGCTGGGTCTCCCCAACCCGCTCACTTTTCCCCTAAGATCTTTGACGGGTCGGCAGATGGCCTTAGCCTTGAATGCTGCTGTACAGCTGTTGCTATCAGTGTGGGGGACAGAGCAGATCCCGTCAACAGTCTCTTGGCTGCACAAGCTCTGGTTTATCCTCGCTATGGAAAAGCTTACCCTGACTTCACAGCTGCAGAGTGGGGACTTTAGGGAACTTTGGCAACCGTTTTTACGTATTCTATCTGGGGAGTTTTCAGAGCTGACATGTCCAACTTATCTGAGGGTTCTGAATTTGAATTGATTGCCGGGGAGGTCGCCTACGAGAGGATGTTTATTCTGGACTAGAACTATATTGTAATAGAGCCTGAGATCGTTTGATTAATGCACTGTCAACCAGCAGTGGGGAAACATAGTTGTGTTAAGCATTTAATCTTCGTCTTTTTTATTGTTTCGCATGGAATAAGCTAACTACGTGCCTTTTGGCAATAATGTGATGTAGCACATGTGTGATGTTCTATAATTGAAAATTTAATAAACAGATTTGATCCATAAAATTGGTTGAATAGGTGATGGCGTGGTGGAGGAGTGGCTCTAGTTCAAATGCTCTGAATGAGTTTTCATTGTATCTTTTTCGGCGCCAAGCTCAGATCCGAAGATTGACGGCTTGTAATCAATGTGGTTGGTGCCAAGTGCTTGGTGGTGGAAGGTCAGAGCCAAAGATGCAGCCGCAGTCTTCGTTTTTGGTGGTGAGCCAATGGGCGGAGCATCTGAAATTTCTTTCAGAGACCAACTATGGCTTGAATGCAGAGGCGGTCTGGAGGCCTCAGTGTGGGGTCTTTTGGGAGATTTTGTGGTAAGAGGTGGGGCCACTGTAGTCACAGTTTGCGCCAAATTCAGTTCTTGGCTCTCGCCGTCAAATTGGATGTGTGAATCTGAATCTTGGATGGAGATGGCTTCCTGATAGGCTTCTCGTGTGCATGTTCTTCCCTGAAGATATCCTGGATGTCATCTCAAGCTCTGCGGGCCATTTCTAGCCTACAAGCTCTTCAGTCTCAGAGCGTCTTGGACAGAAAGGTAGCCCTCTTGATGGTCTGGCGGGTGGTATAAATTACACACCTGATGACGATTGGAGTAGGGGTAGGGGTAGGGGTAGTTTGAATGGCAGAGGGCAAAACTGAAATGGTGTCTCTCTGGTGTCAAGAGTTTTAAGGCCTAACGGCTTGACAGGCCTCTATCCTGAAGAGCATACAAACAAAAAACTGGAAACGATACGCAAGAAAACCCTGATCGAATGGACAATACCCTTAAATAGAAAAGACGGAGGGATAGTTTTGGGCTGGAGCAAGTCTAAGACGGAGCAAACAATTGCACGTCATAACTCGACGGCAGAGAGAAAACAGTTCACAAAAGACTCGATGCCCATGCGCCGTATCGCCGAGAGGGAGGAGTCACTCGATCCTGCGAGTTGAAAAACATCTCCTTTAAAGAAAAAACTTGTAACACTCCGGACACAACTTTAGATGCCAGGATAAAGCAAAGCATGCATATCTACAGCCACACATGCCATCAAGCAAATTGGTACCCATAGGTTATTAACTAGTTCTTCTTTGAACCACAGATTTCTCACCTTTTGAACTCAATGTCAAAGCAGTACCTCTCAAGGTGATAGGTCTGAGGAGTGATTTTCTTTAACCAAGAAGGACTTTTGCCTTGAGGTCCAAGAAGGCAAATCAACCCTCACTGCAGATCTTAGATTCAAAGCATGTCGATACAGGAGTGCCTGGTGAAAGGTATGGACAGAACCTCATCTAGCCAGGGCAATGGTCACAACTTTCACCCTGGTGGAATGGGCATGAAGACCCTTGGAGAATCCTATTTGGCTAGAGCATAGCACAGCTGAATGCAAAGGACAATCCACCTTTAGAAGGTGTGTTTCTGGTCTGCCTTTTCTTCTTTATGTTGGCGAACCAGACAAACATTTGATAGTCCACCCGTGTTCTTTAGTCCAGTCTGTGTACAAATTAAGGACCCACTTTGAATCCAACCAATGTAGCCTCTCAGAGGGATTTTGCATGGATCGCAAATTATTGTTATTCATAAAAATGCCGAAGCATCAACTTTCAGGGAATGAGGTTGGATAAGAGAACCTAAACAACTTAACTCTGTAATTTACTTATGCTGCTCCTAGTAGTGATTGTGATGGGAAAACAGCCAGGGGGACCAAAAAGTACAACTGTGCATAGGCTCAAACGGTGCACACTTGAAAATGTTAAGGACCAAATTCAGGTCCCACTGCAGAATAATGAAAGGAGCAGGGGAACACATGAAAGCTCTTTTACGAAGCAGTTCACAACTGGTGACTTAAGGAGAGGGTGTCAGGCTTAGGACGGCCAGAGGGGGGGGGGGCGGGGGGGGGCAAATAACCCTTAACTGTGCCAACAGCAAAGCATTGATGGGCAAAAGCTAAGAAACACAAGAACATAAGGTAATTTGGCCTGAATATGATCAGCATGTTGGTCGCCACACCAGGTGATAAATCATACCAACGACCAATATAAATGAACTCTGTGCAAGGGAAGCAAGCTTCCAAAATTACATCCATAGTTAGGTCAGAGCCACAAAGTTGGCTCGGCTCAATTGCCACACCTGGAGCTGTAGTTTTTGGAGGCTCAGGTGCAGAACTCTGCCCACCTGCTGCACAGCAGATCTTTCCAAAAAGGCAGTCAGACTGGATGGCAACTGTTCAGACCAATGCTCAGATCCAAAAGGTCAGAGTACCAAAACATCTGAGGTCAGCTCACTGTCACAGCACAATCAGAGGCTTTGACAATGAGCTGGGTCACTCTGACCTTTAGGACCACCAGGATGTGCTAGAGGCACAAATGAATAAAAGAGGCAATGTCCAGGAGAGCCTGGAGAAGGAAACTCCAGGGTGAGCGGGCTGGACACTGAGCGTATCTGACGTGGCTAAAAGATGTACGTAAGGCATAGCACACTCTGAGAAGAAACCCTTAGCCACCGCTGGGAATAGAAAACATGTGATCACCTGATGAGTTCATTCCCCCTACTCTGAGAACCTGACCATCAAGGATATCTTGTGCGGGCTCAGCCTCCACCACAGCCTATGAGCCCCCCCCCCCCCCTCCCCACACACACAAACATTTGCCCCTCCTGACTACACAATGCTTATAGCAGCACTACAAGATGGCTGTGTTTGTCAGGATGTGGACTGACCAGCTCGATGGAATGCAAAGAAACGCTTCTAGGGGCATGTGAACAGTGAGCAGCTCTAAAAGGACTATATGGTGGCACTACTGCACCAGAAACCAGAGGCTTCTGCCTTCCACACTGTCCAAGTGATACCCCTCAGTCACCAACCCAGAGAAGACAAAGCTGTCTCTCCTGCTCTGGATGGGGTGGCACAATTCTCTGTTGCATGTTGGTTTGCCGTCAATCATCCACCATTCAAGGTTTTAATATGCCACTTCTGATATGGTTTCTGAGAGGCACTTGCAATGTTAGGCCTACTGAAGACGAACATTCCATACAGAGGTCACACGGCTTATAACTTAACGTAGTGCAACTGTCAAGAGGAAGCAAAAGTAGGGAAATTATCCAGAGCTACAGTTTGCACTTTAGTTAACTCAGTGCAACATAGGCTGAGATCACACTTAAGCCAGTTCCAGATCACTGTTTGGATCAGAACAGAGGTCAGGCGAAAGACTCTAGAGCAGAGGCTGGCGCAGATGGCCCTGAAGCAAATGGGTTGAGGCATTGCCTGGCACTGGCACATCAAGGCTCGAATAGGGTTCACTGGGCATGGAAGGAGTAGCTGATGTAAGTCCAACAGGAAGCCCAGACATTGCACAGAATAACAGCATTGCCTCCATAAAGGCCTTCATCTGCTGCCAAGTTTGCTACAGACTGGGAAGTTTAGGGAATATAGGCTCCAATCTAGCAATCATTTAGAACTGACTTCCCTGAGACTATCAGAGACTTTGAGAGCTGGCTACATGACTCCTCCCTGTCAACTGAGAAGGGGTTGAGCTACACTTCCCTTTTCTTTCTTTTGCTGAGACTTCACTTTTGTCTTCATGCTGGACTTATCCAAGGACAGTGAATGAGACCAAGAATGATCTTGAGATCTCAAAAAGTACCAGCCCTGCTTCTTATGCACCACATTGTAGAGCTTGGCTTCATGCTCACTGATGTTCGTCAATTGCATTAGGGAGCATTTATTCCATGCCTGTGAGCCGTGTTTGGAGGCAAGACAGCAAAGGAAGAGATAAGGGTACGTGATGACATTTGTTTACTAAAGGCATACCAAGACTTAAATGCCATAGTTCTAGGGGAATATATCTCTGCACACTATCATTAAAATAATAGCATTCAAAAGTCAGTAAAAAAAAAAAAAAACCACTGAAATAGTGGAGGTGACCTTCAGATCCTCATCAAAAGACGCGGAAAAACAGGAACTGATGTCTGCATGACACTGCGTCATCACTTCTGATGACAGAGGCGCTATAAACTCTCATGGCATGTGAGAGCTATGACAGGGAAAGTTTCTGAATCTAGTTTGTTGCCTGGGAAAATTAAAAATGTGAGGAATCTGCAGTCAGACGCATCGATCAGAATGGTATTTCACACACTCACCTGTCTGTAATATCTCCTTTTTAGAACACCTCTACTGTTGTCTAATTTGTCTGCCACTGCGGAACCATAGATTTCCATGCTGGCTGTGAAGACAACAAGCTCGTACCATTGACTGACCTTGAACAAAGAAAAAAAGTGGGGGAAGGTGGAGAGGAGAAAAAGAGTCAGGGCCCATAAAAACAGACCTTCCTCCTACCAAAAAAACAGAGTACACACCATGTACTACCCTCATGCACTCTCACAGCTCTAGCCATCTTATCATACCACAGTCCACTATCATGTTATCCTGTGGCACAACCATCACAGCAAACAACATGCCTGTTAAGTATCTTGTTCAAAAATCACTTCTCCACTTCCACACAACATGTTCCTGGCCAGCTGCCAAATGCATGTACAAGATGTAACAAAAGAAAAGCATTCATGCAAAGCACTCTGACAATAGATTATAACTTCTGGCTTCAGTTGCGCTTTTTGTCGGACATTAGCCATCATTAAGCTATCTTGGCTATTATTACATCATGGATGTACATGTACAAGGTCTTCTCTTACGTGACAGCACCCAAACACTGGGATCAGTGTTCAGGAAACATTTACTTTGTGACTCACAGGCATGTAACACAATTGGCCACCCTGACAGCGAGTCCCCCTCCAGCCACACCATAGAAAGAACAAGGAGTTCTTACCACTTCTATAAAGAAATCCACATGCGGCCTTTTATGTACAAAAAATCGGACAGGGTGTTTGTCTATGACAACCTGTAGAAAGAGAGGTATATATTATTAGGAAAGCATTATCAGAATCTTTTTCGATGCATGAGGGTACTTTCCTTCAGAGGTAGGGTTACCAGATTTTGAAAACGCAAAACTGGGACATTTTGTGAACACAGAGAAAAGACAACAATTTTACATCAACTAACAGGCACAGAATGACTTTAACAACAGCATTCATCAACATAGAAACATAGACAATAGGGTTCTAAGGGGTACATTCTCATGTAACTTTTACACCCAGTTTCATGCATGTTAAATTGCTCCTCGCTAGTCTTTCTTTGGAATTTGCTAAATTTGTGGAAATCAGCTGTGACAGCTGGTGAAAATCTAGGACTGTCGCAGAAAATCAAAGCGCAAGATTTACCTCCATCACCCCTCTCAATCCCCCAGCTTTCAAACTCTCCCACAACTGGTGATGGATGTGAGAATGTTGGACTATTGCATAGGAAGCGTAATTTAGGTTCTCTTGATTTGGTATCCCTTATAGGATAAACACAACCATTCATATTATTTCACAGAATATATCTAAGGAATGATGGTATTTGTTTTTATTAAACTCAAGCAGTGCCACGTTTGCAGTTCAAGAAGGTAATGGTTTTGTACAATAGCAGAGGAGGGCATCAGAGTGCACGCAGCCTACTCCTATGATGCACGCTCACAGGAAAGAGTTCATTATCCGATTTGAACCCAAGGTTAGCAGACACCATCCAGTGAAGCCACCCACTATTACTTTAGCTTTGCTTCGTGGTCCCCATTTTAGGAATTGGCTTCTAATCGCTACCAATTCCACCATTACATACTGGAAGGATGTCTTTTGCAAAACCCGCCATCAGAGCCAGCAACGGTCACACTTTTCCCCCAAAACCTCAATTTTGCACTTAACCAAGTGTTGACATAAATGAATAGAAGAGGAAAAGCTGTCAGTTAACATATTTTTCTCCTGCTTTGGGAAATCAGCTTTCTTCCTATACTCTGGGCGTTCTATTTTAGCATCATAATCCATCTGTTTAATATTTCCAGCCAAGTGCCCATCATCTGCACAGATTACTGCATACAAACTAATGCAGTCACATGCACCACTCATAGTATTTTTCTCCCATAAGTGTGTTGAGAAGCAGGCTTTCTGAATTTGTGCCCAAGCGTTCTTTAAATATCACAGCCGAAATGTCGGACTCTCACACATAAACAGCGATATAATATGGTACTTAATGGGCTAGAACTGCTTATTAGATGCACTTGAACTGCTGCTGAACTCTTGTGGGAAATTATTTTTCTATGCACACCTCCTGATGCTCTGAAACGTTTCGAAATATCTTCCCTGGCCTATACATTTGGCACAATGGAGTTGAAGTCATTCTCCCGCATCAATTATCCATCCCATCTCAACCGCTTTACTGTCCACCTGCCTCTGTAAGACGTAGCCAGGTGTCTACTCCCACTTTGACTACCCAATGAATACTTACATACAGATGGGAAATATTCTTAAACCCACCAGCCCGATCAATCCAGTAAGTTACAAAACTCCAACATGACACAGTGAAAGTATATCCTGAGATGTCCAACGATAGATCATCATCAGTAATGGCTCCCTTGGGGCTGACACACTCTTCAACACCTCTGACAACCATGCTTTGCTGAACTACTGCCGCAGGAAGATCTCTTATTATCACAGGCCTTGAAAAATCATACAAATGTTACTAGACTTGCAGATCGAGTAACTTGAATTATCTACTCGATTTAACTGTAATGTACTTGACCAGTAAACAGATCCCAAATTGTGTGATACTAGGGAATAGTTTACAGAGTCGCCTTCTTCATTCTCACATTTGATTGCACCTTCAAATATATGAGCTCAGCAGAACAAAAAACCCTCTCTTGTTTGATTAAGTAGACTGAAATTTGCTGCATGTATCACAAGGATATAGCCCACATATAGGGGACACATGACTTGCTTTTAGTTTACTAACAGCATTGCCATTAGGCAGGAGTGTTTCTCAGTTTGTTTAAACACTCACTTTTAATAAATATATTACTAAATCGCCCTAAAATGCTTACAGCATGACACACCACATTTAACGGTGCAACACTAGAGCTAATCCTTACCAAAGCTTGGTTTAACAAATACTCCTCAACTTGTTATGGAACACCTCCTGCCTCTGGGTTTTTCTATCCCAGGTTCAAACAATGAGCAGAAAGCAGGTGTCAGGTTAGCCCTGATTTATGAAAATCTCTTGAAAGTATCTACCTTAAGCCCAAGATCTTCCAGATTCTCGTGGGTTTGGGGTGGATGGAAAGAAAGTCTTAATTTTTGGTCAATCTCTTACGCTTCACAGCATAGCAAACTATCATAGCATTACAAACTATTTGTGGAACAACACTTTGACGAGAGAACTGGGTCTCTCAACCAATGACATTTTGGGCATTTGACCCTGCATTATGAAGATTACATTAACCCTGCAATACGTCAGCTAAAGGCCTTTCTTCAAGACAATGAATTATTGAAGCAATGTTTCAAATCCAGACACTACAAAAATCTATACTTGTAAGTATAATTTGTATAGTGTGAAGTTATCCAAAAGGCAGCAAAGTGATACTCAGTGTAACAGGCAAAGTTAAAGTCAGCATGTAATTGGAGAGGTGGCTGGATTCTCTGCTTATTTGTAAAAGAACAAGTGCCTGGATCCACACATTTGCTCAGAAGCCGGCTAGCGCTATTAAAAGTCAGAGTTCAGAGTGAGAAATCCAACGCATGCCTCTATAATCCATCACCAGTAACTTCTTATATCTTTATCTTACTCTTTCCGGTTCTTTTTCACCTTTGCTTTCCCCCTTTCTAACTGTTTTTCTGTCTTTCTGTTTCTGCTACTCACTCCTAAACCTCGTTTGTTCTCCTCTCTTTTGCTCTGGGTTGATGTTTCTTGAGGAAAAGTAAGTGCTGGGCCCCAAAAATGAGTGATAGCTTCACCCCCCCCCCCAAAATAATATACATCTACAGCTACTTCCCAAATAAACGCAGTAATCGTGTAGTTTCAACAGATAAAAGGGTGTTGTTCCAGATCCTGGGTGCATAGACAAAGCACTGTTGCCTTGTTTTTTTTTCTCTTCTGCACTTCTTTGCCTCTAGTCTGACAGTGTCCTGTCTGTGGGTGTGTCAAGAGCCACCAGAGATGGCCAACTTGTAAGCCAGATATGAAGGGGTGGTGGTCGTGATGAGTTTGTAAAAGATGTAGCTGCTTTTGAAGATCACGTGGCGAGCAAGAGGAGACAGTGGAGTTCCATTAGGCTGGGGAGAGTTGGCCATAAGTTTCCAAACCTGGATGAGACATGCTGTGCATGAAGGATTGCCTTAAAGAGAGATGGGGATCAGACTGGAGTCTGAGATACCATGTGGCAGGTGTAAGGAAATGCCTCCTAGGCATGGTTACCCCCTGACTTTTTGCCTTTGCTGAAGCTAAGTTTTGATTTGAAAGTGTGCTGAGGCCTGCTAACCAGGCCCCAGCACCAGTGTTCTTTCCCTAACCTGTACTTTTGTTTCCACAATTGGCACACCCTGGTATCCAGGTAAGTCCCTTGTAACTGGTACCCCTGGTACCAAGGGCCCTGATGCCAGGGAAGGTCTCTAAGGGCTGCAGCATATCTTATGCCACCCTGGGGACCCCTCACTCAGCACAGACACACTGCTTGCCAGCTTGTGTGTGCTGGTGAGGACAAAACGAGTAAGTCGACATGGCACTCCCCTCAGGGTGCCATGCCAACCTCACACTGCCTATGCAGTATAGATAAGTCACCCCTCTAGCAGGCCTTACAGCCCTAATGCAGGGTGCACTATACCATAGGTGAGGGCACCAGTGCATGAGCACTGTGCCCCTACAGTGTCTAAGCCAAACCTTAGACATTGTAAGTGCAGGGTAGCCATAAGAGTATATGGTCTGGGAGTCTGTCATACACGAACTCCACAGCACCATAATGGCTACACTGAAAACTGGGAAGTTTGGTATCAAACTTCTCAGCACAATAAATGCACACTGATGCCAGTGTGCATTTTATTGTAACATACACCCCAGAGGGCACCTTAGAGGTGCCCCCTGAAACCTTAACCAACTACCCGTGTAGGCTGACTGGTTTAGCAGCCTGCCACACTCGAGACATGATGCTGGCCACATGGGGAGAGTGCCTTTGTCACTCTGTGGCTAGTAACAAAGCCTGCACTGGGTGGAGATGCTTATCACCTCCCCCTTGCAGGAGTTGTAACACCTGGCGGTGAGCCTCAAAGGCTCACCCCCTTTGTTACAGCACCACAGGGCATTCCAGCTAGTGGAGTTGCCCGCCCCCTCCGGCCACGGCCCCACTTTTGGCAGCAAGGCCGGAGGAGATAATGAGAAAAACAAGGAGGAGTCACTGGCCAGTCAGGACAGCCCCTAAGGCAACCTGAGCTGAAGTGACTGACTTTTAGGAATCCTCCATCTTGCAGGTGGAGGATCCCCCCAATAGAGATAGGAATGTGACCCCCTCCCCTTGGGAGGAGGCACAAAGAGGGTGTAGCCACCCTCAGGGCTAGTAGCCATTGGCTACTGCCCTCCCTGACCTAAACACACCCCTAAATTCTGTATTTAGGGGCTCCCCTGAACCTAGGAACTCAGATTCCTGCAACCTAAGAAGAAGAGGACTGATAAGCTGAAAAACCCTGCAGAGAAGACGGAGACACCAACTGCTTTGGCCCCAGCTCTACCGGCCTGTCTCCCCACTTCTAAGGACACTGCTCCAGCTACGCTTTCCCCAGGGACCAGCGACCTCTGAATCCTCAGAGGACTGCCCTGCTCTAGAAGGACCAAGAACTCCAAAGGACAGCGGCTCTGTTCACCCAAGACTGCAACTTTGTTACAAAGGAGCAACTTTAAAAACAACTTGCGTTTCCCGCCGGAAGCGTGAGACTTGCTACTCTGCACCCGACGCCTCCGGCTCGACTTGTGGAGAACAATCACTTCAGGGAGGACTCCCCGGCGACTGCGAGACCGTGAGTAGCCAGAGTTGCCCCCCCCCTGAGCCCTCACAGCGACGCCTGTAGAGGGAATCCCGAATCTCCCCCTGACCGCGACTGCCTGCTCCTCAGATCACGACGCCTGGTAAAGACTCTGCACCCGCAGCCCCCAGGACCTGAAGGATCCGAACTCCAGTGCAGGAGTGACCCCCAGGAGGCCCTCTCCCTTGCCCAGGTGGTGGCTACCCCGAGGAGCCCCCCCCTTGCCTGCATTGCTGAACAGACCCCTTGGTCTCCCATTGATTTCCATTGGAAACCCGACGCGTGTTTGCACACTGCACCCGGCCGCCCCCGTGCTGCT
Organism: Pleurodeles waltl; assembly: GCF_031143425.1. Taxonomy (NCBI): domain Eukaryota; kingdom Metazoa; phylum Chordata; class Amphibia; order Caudata; family Salamandridae; genus Pleurodeles; species Pleurodeles waltl. Next base: position 689,944,318 of record NC_090451.1, on the reverse strand, counting down.
GAGGGTGTACTTCCTGTGCTAACTTGTGTCCCCCCCGGTGCCCTACAAAACCCCCCTGGTCTGCCCTCCGAAGACGCGGGTACTTACCTGCTGGCAGACTGGAACCGGGGCACCACCTTCTCCATTGAAGCCTATGTGTTTTGGGCACCACTTTGAACTCTGCACCTGACCGGCCCTGAGCTGCTGGTGTGGTGACTTTGGGGTTGCTCTGAACCCCCAACAGTGGGCTACCTTGGACCCAAACTTGAACCCCGTAAGTGGTTTACTTACCTGCAAGAACTAACAAACTCTTACTCCCCCTAGGAACTGTGAAAATTGCACTGTGTCTAGTTTTAAAATAGCTATATGTGATTTATATGAAAAGTATATATGCTATTGTGATTATTCAAAGTTCCTAAAGTACCTACCTGCAATAACTTTCATTTGAAGTATTACAAGTAAAATTTGAACCTGTGGTTCTTAAAATAAACTAAGAAAATATATTTTTCTATACAAAAACCTATTGGCCTGGAATTGTCTCGGAGTGTGTGTTCCTCATTTATTGCTTGTGTATGTACAACAAATGCTTAACACTACTCCTTTGATAAGCCTACTGCTCGACCACACTACCACCACAAAATAGAGCATTAGTATTATCTCTTTTTGCCACTATCTTACCTCTAAGGGGAACCCTTGGACTCTGTGCATACTATTCCTTACTTTGAAATAGTGCATACAGAGCCAACTTCCTACAGCAGGGCACTGCCACCATCCAAATGCATGAGAATAAGAACTTCAAACAGCAGTTCTGAAGTCGTTTTCTGGGGGAACTTTTTCAGTTTCTTGATTACAGAGGGCAGTAACCAGGCTGTATTTGTTTTCTTGTCAATGTCTTACATGATGGTGAGACTGCCGCCTTCGGTGAATCTAAGTGACTTCTTGTACAAAGGCTGGGGTTCAAATCCACTCAGGGGCACAAACCTTATTACTTCAAATAACAATCTAGAAGAGGATACATTTCGAATTAACTGATTAACGTATATGCAAATCTCTGTCAGTATTACTGTAAATAATATTTGGGGTTGCAATATCCATAATTATCTAAATGGTTTAGTCTATAAAACAACCTACTTTCTTACCTCAACAGTGATAAAGACAAATGCCAACAACTCGGTAGCAAAACACTATTTCTAATATTAATATTACAAAATGTTATTGTCTAACTGACTCAAGAAGAAGCAGACAAAAAGGTCAAGCAGATTGTTTTCGTCAGAACTGAATGGTGAAAGAAAAGTCATTACAGTCCACTGAGATGTTATGAAGGCAAAAACCTTCCACATAACTCTACAGCTCACTGTACTAAGAAAACCTATATGAAAAACGTCTACTTGGCTAAGGTACTCCAGTGTCCACTGTATCTTGGACAAAAGAAAATTCTAAACTAGTCAAATTTGCGTTTGCATTTTAGTTACATTGCCAGACACCTGGCCTGGTCACTCTCAAACTGATGACCAATGAGCATCTCTGTCTACGTGTGGGATTCCAGAACATTTTACACGAGAATACTTCTAAGCATATGGACAAGCACATTTTATTTTAAGTTGACCAACTTTGAAAATAATAATTTAAAGGCAGGATATTTTGAAACCTTAGTGTGTTTTTAAAAAAAAGGCAAAGCGGAAAGAAAGGGATCTTTGGTCGATTTAAAGTGCAACAACTGCACGCTTTCTAAGCCAACCAGGCTGACCATCCAGTTCAGAGGACAGTGCCTGGTCGGTTGGTAGGCAGTTATTTTATCATTATGTGGATGTAAAGATTTCTCTAAAAACAGGGTACTCTGCAATTCAAAATCTCTTTTTTCCCCCCAATGAGATTCAGCCTGCCTTCGAATAAAAACAAGCAATTAAGGAAACACTAAGAGGCTCCCCTTTCAAGAAGACCTAATCAGCTTTAATAAACTTAAAACGGCCCAGCTCGTACACACACACACACAGTGCCAACTGACTGATTCAATGTAGCATAATACCCATCAAAGGTTCACCAGTGTTCAATTGCATCCACTGTCCTCAGAGAACACACATCCCATATCTGATATTAAAGAGGGAAGGGCTAGAATGTCTTGAATTGGACATTGCTGTTGCTGGCTGAGCAGAGCCAAAGCCGATTCTATACATTTTATGATTTGTGTATCTGTCCCGAACTACTCTGCAAAAGAGAAAGACTTCTGACAACTATGCTTCCCAAATTCACGAAGCAAACTATAGGCCCACTGCGCTTGATCATCCTCAATTTTTTTTGTTTGATACAAGGCTCGTAGTAAAGGAATGTTTGAACGGATTACTGTCTTACCTATTTTATTTTGCTTTTATTGCAATTATTGCTTTTATTGCTATTATTTTAACTAATCTACAATAAACCTGTAAATGTAACAGTAACGACTCCATTCTTTACTGCTGAATATTCATTATGCCTTTGTCCATAAATGGAAGAGCACTCTGGAAAAGCATCTGTGAAGGAGCTGCATGTTCATTGAATCCCATGTCTTACCTCCACCTTTAAACACAGAATGCCTTTGTTGCAACATAATTGCCAAGACAGGATCACAGTCCGCTGAAACGGGAGCTGCTGTGTTCACCTCAGAACTTTCTGGTACCAACTTTAGCCATTATTCCACTTAAAAACCAAAAGGTTCAAGAAAGTTCATGCATGAGCAGCATTCTCATCATTCCTGATCAACGTAGAGAAGCATGACAATGAAAAGATTGACACTGAAGGAGCATAGACCCCTTGATAGAGAGCTGCATAAGGTTTGATGCCAAGATGTCTGCCATCAAAGCGAACCAAACTGGCAAGGTATGCACCATGAACGATATGTTGTCAAGGACATTCCCACTGAGTAAGGCTTCACATTTTACTCAAAGGGGAATTGAGAAGCTTCTACATGAGCATTTTGAGCTATGTAAGGAAAAACATATGAATTTAGATAGGTGTATGTTCCTCTCGTGTACTGCATTCCCAGCATCTCACAATTATTCAGTTTTTATGCAATTACTGCACCCTCAATCAGACTAAGGTACATCAAGGAGTAACTTCTTTAAAAAAAGATAAGAGTAGGTTTTAAAACTACCCAACTTTTTTTGCCTAATCACTGATTTTAGTGTAAATGTTCCTGATCTGGACAGGTTCATCTCTCACTACATCTAGGGAAGGATTTGAACGTGATGACCCATGTCAATGGAATAAAAATAAAAATGCATATAACTGAAGAAAGGACGGTAATTTGTCAGCTTTGCAGCAATTACTTTTTTAAATAACACATAAAACATGCTGATATATACTAAAAAGAAATGTAAAGCTTAGCTGGAAAAATTACAATAGCAGAGCCACAGAAGGGACATGCACTCACCACAAGGGGGAGTGGGGGCACTACAAGAATGCCGAGTGGTTGTGGCAGTTCATGTGAGGTGGGAAGGTAAACATCTCTTCTTGAAGAGAATGTTTTTTACTCTGAAAGGCAAATGAAAGCCTGAATGTGGCAATCAGGCATGCAGTAAGATTGTATCAGACGTCCTCTGTGATCTGCTAACAAATGAGAACCAAGTGTGTGCGCAGTGAGGGGTATGATTTAGTGTCAAGCACTGGTAATTTTCCATTACTGAGTTTCTTGCGAAGGGAGGGTAAGAATAACATTATGACGCTGGTTTCCGTCGACATTTTCTAGAGATATAAGCTACTAATAATCAGGCTCAGCTTAACACAGCATGGCACCTTAAGTCCAACAGGGGAGCAGACATCACCCAATCATCCAACTTCAGGAACTGAGCTTGATACCTTCCATCCATACTGCAGCCATCTATCGTTTCACTAATGGTGTAACACTACATCCCAGGTGATGTTTTTAGAAAGAGAGGAGCACTTGTGTCCTGAGCAATGCCCCTTCTACACTCAGACCCCTTTTCTCACCGTCATGTCTAACCTTTAGAATAAAATCAGGCGGCGTTCCAGGCCGCACTGTCGGTCGTAAGACACCATCATGATGGGAGTGTATCAACGTCTCATCTAAATCGAGTACGAGGATTTTTCTCTTCACATGACCTGCAGCAGAGAAAAGGGAAAACAGTTTAGGGAAACCAAAAGAAGATTCCTGCAAGAGATGAACCAACACAAAAACAGGAACCCACATGAATTATTAATTTTGCAGCACTCCAAAAAGAGGAACATTCTAACATGGACAGTGGCCTATGGGCACCAAAACTGAGGATCTGCACAGAGGAATGTTCTTATATAGAAGGTGTCTATAAGTTATCAAAGCCACAAAAATGTATGCCAGAAACAGGGCAGGAGCTTTCTATACCCAAAGAAGATCTTTAAATGCAAAGGAGAGCCCTGCTGGAACCAGAGAAGCAGTAACTTATTGGAAGCCAAGACCTCCATCAAGCATATCTTTATTAAATGCATACATAATGAAAATCTATGTAATTGAAACTGGAAAAACCTCAATTTCCAAATAACAAATGCCTGTCTCGCTTTATTTTTCAGGCTAGCAAATGAACAATAATCGAAAAAAAGACTAATAACAGAACTGTTTTGTTTTATTTTTTTCTAGCCCCTGCTTTATAAAAGGTAATAAGAATGTACTATAACAGGAAGACTGTCACTCTGCAGTGTTGACCCTTACAATATTCAACTCAAGGCCGTTAGGCTGCCCACGAATTTCAGAATGCCTCGCAATGACAGTTTCTATTTCAGCTAAAATTGGGTAAGCATCTGGATTGTTTTCTGTATCCAGAGTCATGGTTTCCTCAGAGGAAGTGGGCTGATCACTTGTGCATTTAATTAAGATATCATAATGAAGGACTACCATATTTTTCACTGTGATAAAACTCACATTTACAAGTCCCATTTTGAGAGCCACAGTAAAGTGCCCAATTACCAAAAATAGGAATCAGGTGATCTAACAAAAATACACCAGCAACTTACTCAACCTAGGAAAGAAACTCAATTCTAAAACACTTACAATTCCTAAATCAGTCGGTACACATATTCTATTGTGTTTTAGTTATAAGAAAAACAAGAAAGAAAGGGGGATTAGGCAAACAAAATACATTTTGGTGTAGTCTGCTTTTTTATAACTTTATTAAACTAGACCGGAACAAAGAGAAACTAAGAAGGAAACAGAAGAGGTCAAATGAGGGAAAGGGGGAGATACCAAGAAGGGGGCTGAGGGGGTGCCCGAAGCATGTAGTGAAATGTGAGAGGCAAATACGAGGGAGGTTCTGTGGAAATATTATAATAGGGAGGGAGGAGTACTAGGAAGTGGAAAGAAGTGATGGGACACAGGAGATCATTAACAGTAGAAAGAGCAAACATGGAATGAGTGATAGAAGTGAGCCCCCCACCTCATTTGACACCCTCCACAGCAAAAAGGGATAATGGGAATGAAGAACAAAGAAGTGATTTAAATAACTGACATAATAAAAATACACTAAAAAAAGAAGACTAAATTAAGGAAATATTTTTCCACAAGAATGACATTCACCATGTTCAAACAGTTTACATTATAATGTCATTCTACTGGACAAATTCGAGGATTTGAGATAAATTTAACCTGAACAGATTTCCTCAAGTCTGTTTTTGTTGCAAACACACGCAACAGACGACCTACAACAGCAAGTACTTGTTAAGGACTCCACCACAGGATCTTCCTTACTATTTATAGTTAACCAATCCCATACTATAAAGAATAATAAAAAAGAAAATGAAATTTAAACATACAGGTATGTTGTGCAAAAAGATTTTCAATGAGCCAGACGAACGAGTTACTTACCTTCGGTAACGACTTTTCTGGTGGATACATTAGCTACCTGTGGATTCCTCACCTAATGAATACTCCCATGGCGCCAGCATTCGACGGAAATCTTCTTCCTAGTCTCTGCACGTCGACGAGGACGTCACTCTAGCCCACGCGACGCCGTCTGACGTCATACAGGCAATAAGAGGTCCTCGACGACGTGCCGACGTCAGTACCAACATTTTTTACGTGCATGAGAACAACAACCCAATGCAATGAAAGAGCAAGGCAACATCCCATAACCTTGTAAAATACACGATATTGCAATGAATAGCTGTAAATTTAATATAACGAACAAATATATGCAAATCATGTATGTACACAAAGATATATATATACATATATATATATATATATATATATATATATATAGATAAATATACACAAGTATCCATATATACAACATCTATTGCAACCTTGAAGACCAAGAGGAGCGCACTCAAGGATTACTTGGTAAGATCAGAAAGGCAACGGGGAGGCGGGTGGGACTGTGAGGAATCCACAGGTAGCTAATGTATCCACCAGAAAAGTCGTTACCGAAGGTAAGTAACTCGTTCTTCTGATGGATACAACTACCTGTGGATTCCTCACCTAATGAATAGAGTCCCAAAGCAGTACCACGCCCGGTGGCGGGTGCCTAAATGGTCAAACCAAGAAATCCTGCAGCACTGACCGTGCAAAATGGCCGTCCCTTCTGAACTCAGAGTCCAAACAGTAATGTTTCGCAAAAGTGTGAAGGGACGACCAAGTTGCGGCCTTGCAGATGTCAACCACAGGAACACTTCTGGCCAAGGCCGAAGTGGCCGACTTAGCTCTGGTGGAATGAGCTCTAATGCCCTCAGGAGGGTCCTTCTTTGCCAAAGAGTAACAGATTTTAATGCAAAGAACCACCCACCTGGAGAGTGTTCTCTTGTGGACTGCCTTTCCTCTCCTCTTGCCCACGTACCCGATGAACAGCTGATCCTCCAGCCTGAAATCCTTTGTTCTATCAATAAAGAAGCTCAACGCCCTCTTTGGGTCCAGACGGTGCAGTCTTTCTTCCTCTTTAGAAGGATGAGGCGGAGGATAGAACGTGGACAAAGTAATTGTCTGAGCCAAATGGAAGGGTGAAACAACCTTCGGGAGGAAAGCAGCCTTGGTCCTCAACACCACCTTATCCCCATAAAAAGTTGTATAAGGGGGCTTTACCGATAAGGCCTGCAACTCACTCACTCTCCTTGCAGATGTTATAGCTACCAGAAAAACTGTTTTTATAACCAAATACCTTAAGGGGCAAGCATGCATAGGCTCGAAAGGGGACCCCATAAGGAAAGTCAGGACCAAGGACAAATCCCATTGCGGCATAACAAATGGTTTTGGAGGATATTTATTTAGAAGACCTTTCAAGAATCTGATGACAATAGGGGATTTAAATAACGATGGTTGGTCTGGAAGACAAATGAAGGCTGACAAGGCCGACAAATAACCCTTAATGGTAGCCACTGCACAACCTTTCTGCGCTAGAGACAGAGCAAAAGACAAAACGTCCGATAGATGAGCATGTAAGGGATCAATCTGCCTCTCTCCACACCACGCAACAAATTTAGACCACCTATAAGCGTAGATAGATTTAGTGGAGTGTCGCCTGGCCGCTAATATAACATCCACTACATCAGGCGGGAGAGAGAAGGAACTCAGGTTGCCCCGTTCAATCTCCAGGCATGTAGGTGCAGACTCTGGAGGTTGGGGTGTAAAACCTGCCCCTGCGACTGCGAGAGGAGGTCTGCCCTGAAAGGGAGACGGAGCGGAGGGCACATTGAGAGTTGGAGAAGGTCGGAATACCACACCCTCCTTGGCCAATCCGGAGCTATTAAGATGACTAGCGCCCGGTCTTGGCGAATCTTCCTCAATACTCGAGGAATCAAGGGTATGGGAGGAAACGCGTAAAGCAACTGGCCGCACCAGGTTATTTGAAACGCGTCCCCCAACACTCCCTGCATCGGATACTGGAGGCTGCAGAATAACGGACAATGCGCGTTCTCCAGAGTGGCAAACAGATCTACCCGAGGAAACCCCCACCTTTGGAAGATCAAACGGGCTTGATCTGGATGGAGACGCCACTCGTGGTCTGCCGAGAATTGGCGACTGAGACCGTCCGCACGTACATTCAAGACCCTGGCCAGATGATTTGCTACCAAGCAAATCTGATGGTCCTTTGCCCAGGACCATAGTCGAAGAGCTTCTCTGCAGAGAAGGTACGACCCTACTCCTCCCTGTTTGTTTATGTACCACATCGTGGTAGTATTTTCCGTCAGGACCTGTACCGACTGACCACGAAGGGAAGGGAGGAAGGCCTTGAGAGCCAGACGTACAGCCCGTAACTCCAACAGATTGATATGAAACATCTGCTCCTCTGGAGACCAAAGGCCTTTGATCTCCAGATCCCCCAGATGAGCTCCCCACCCTACAGTGGAAGCATCCGTTATGACCCTGGCCACTGGTGGCGACTGCGCGAACGGCTTTCCTTGTGAAAGATTGTTGCTCGCAATCCACCACTTCAAGTCCACAGCAGCATCTCTGGAGATCTTGACAGCACCTTCTAGATCTCCTTTGTGTTGAGACCACTGCCTTCGGAGGCACCACTGAAGAGCCCTCATGTGCCAGCGAGCATGCGTGACCAACAGAATGCAGGAGGCAAACAGACCGAGCAGACGAAGGACCTTGAGGACTGGAACTACCGCTCCATTTCGAAACATTGGAACCAATTCCTGAATATCTTGAATCCGCTGAGGCGGAGGAAAGGCTCGACTCAATGTTGTATCCAGTACTGCCCCTATGAACAGGAGGCACTGAGAGGGCTCCAGGTGAGATTTGGGCTCGTTCACCGAAAAACCCAGGTCGAACAACAACTGAGTCGTTGACTGCAGATGATGCGACACAAGCTCCGGCGACTTGGCTTTGATCAACCAGTCGTCCAAGTAAGGGAATACTGCTATCCCCTTCCTTCTGAGCTCTGCCGCAACCACCGACATCACCTTCGTGAAGACTCGAGATGCTGAAGTAAGACAAAACGGAAGGACCGCAAACTGATAGTGCTGCGATCCCACCATAAACCGGAGATACTTCCTGTGTGACTTGAGTATCGGGATATGAAAGTAAGCATCCTGCAAGTCGACAGACACCATCCAATCTTCCTTGTTCAACGCCAAAAGCACCTGAGCTAGGGTCAGCATCTTGAACTTTTCCTGTTTGAGGAACCAATTCAAGATCCTCAGGTCCAGGATTTGTCTCAACCGACCATCCTTCTTGGGAATCAGGAAATACCTTGAGTAACAACCTCGACCCCTTTCCTGCTCTGGGACCAACTCTACCGCGCCCTTTGAAAGGAGGACTTGTACCTCCTGTTCTAGCAACAGGAGGTGTTCTTCTGAACAATAAGATGGGAGGGGCGGGAACTCCCGAAAGGGAAGGGTGTAGCCTTTTCTCACAATACTGAGAACCCAAGTGTCCGTTGTAATAGTGTAAGGAAATGCCTCCTTGGCATGGTTGCCCCCTGACTTTTTGCCTTTGCTGATGCTATGTTTACAATTGAAAGTGTGCTGAGGCCTGCTAACCAGGCCCCAGCACCAGTGTTCTTTCCCTAACCTGTACTTTTGTATCCACAATTGGCAGACCCTGGCATCCAGATAAGTCCCTTGTAACTGGTACTTCTAGTACCAAGGGCCCTGATGCCAAGGAAGGTCTCTAAGGGCTGCAGCATGTCTTATGCCACCCTGGAGACCTCTCACTCAGCACAGACACTCTGCTTGCCAGCTTGCATGTGCTAGTGAGGACAAAACGAGTAAGTCGACATGGCACTCCCCTCAGGGTGCCATGCCAGCCTCTCACTGCCTATGCAGTATAGGTAAGACACCCCTCTAGCAGGCCTTACAGCCCTAAGGCAGGGTGCACTATACCATAGGTGAGGGTACCAGTGCATGAGCATGGTACCCCTACAGTGTCTAAACAAAACCTTAGACATTGTAAGTGCAGGGTAGCCATAAGAGTATATGGTCTGGGAGTCCGTCAAACACGAACTCCACAGCACCATAATGGCTACACTGAAAACTGGGAAGTTTGGTATCAAACTTTTCAGCACAATAAATGCACACTGATGCCAGTGTACATTTTATTGTAAAATACACCCCAGCGGGCACCTTAGAGGTGCCCCCTGAAACTTATCCGACTATCTGTGTAGGCTGACTAGTTTTAGCAGCCTGCCACAAACCGAGACATGTTGCTGGCCCCATGGGGAGAGTGCCTTTGTCACTCTGAGGCCAGTAACAAAGCCTGCACTGGGTGGAGATGCTAACACCTCCCCCAGGCAGGAATTGTCACACCTGGCGGTGAGCCTCAAAGGCTCACCTCCTTTGTGCCAACCCAGCAGGACACTCCAGCTAGTGGAGTTGCCCGCCCCCTCCGGCCAGGCCCCACTTTTGGCGGCAAGGCCGGAGAAAATAATGAGAAAAACAAGGAGTCGTCACTGGCCAGTCAGGACAGCCCCTAAGGTGTCCTGAGCTGAAGTGACTCTAACTTTTAGAAATCCTCCATCTTGCAGATGGAGGATTCCCCCAATAGGGTTAGGATTGTGACCCCCTCCCCTTGGGAGGAGGCACAAAGAGGGTGTACCCACCCTCAGGGCTAGTAGCCATTGGCTACTAACCCCCCAGACCTAAAACACGCCCTTAAATTTAGTATTTAAGGGCTACCCTGAACCCTAGAAAATTATATTCCTGCAACTACAAGAAGAAGGACTGCCCAGCTGAAAACCCCTGCAGCGGAAGACCAGAAGACGACAACTGCCTTGGCTCCAGAAACTCACCGGCCTGTCTCCTGCCTTCCAAAGATCCTGCTCCAGCGACGCCTTCCAAAGGGACCAGCGACCTCGACATCCTCTGAGGACTGCCCCTGCTTCGAAAAGACAAGAAACTCCCGAGGACAGCGGACCTGCTCCAAGAAAAGCTGCAACTTTGTTTCCAGCAGCTTTAAAGAACCCTGCAAGCTCCCCGCAAGAAGCGTGAGACTTGCAACACTGCACCCGGCGACCCCGACTCGGCTGGTGGAGATCCGACACCTCAGGAGGGACCCCAGGACTACTCTGATACTGTGAGTACCAAAACCTGTCCCCCCTGAGCCCCCACAGCGCCGCCTGCAGAGGGAATCCCGAGGCTTCCCCTGACCGCGACTCTTTGAACCTAAAGTCCCGACGCCTGGGAGAGACCCTGCACCCGCAGCCCCCAGGACCTGAAGGACCGGACTTTCACTGGAGAAGTGACCCCCAGGAGTCCCTCTCCCTTGTCCAAGTGGAGGTTTCCCCGAGGAATCCCCCCCTTGCCTGCCTGCAGCGCTGAAGAGATCCCGAGATCTCTCATAGACTAACATTGCGAACCCGACGCTTGTTTCTACACTGCACCCGGCCGCCCCCGCGCCGCTGAGAGTGAAATTTCTGTGTGGGCTTGTGTCCCCCCCGGTGCCCTACAAAACCCCCCTGGTCTACCCTCCGAAGACGCGGGTACTTACCTGCAAGCAGACCGGAACCGGGGCACCCCCTTCTCTCCATTCTAGCCTATGCGTTTTGGGCACCACTTTGAACTCTGCACCTGACCGGCCCTGAGCTGCTGGTGTGGTGACTTTGGGGTTGCTCTGAACCCCCAACGGTGGGCTACCTTGGACCAAGAACTAAGCCCTGTAAGTGTCTTACTTACCTGGTTAACCTAACAAATACTTACCTCCCCTAGGAACTGTGAAAATTGCACTAAGTGTCCACTTTTAAAACAGCTATTTGTGAATAACTTGAAAAGTATACATGCAATTTTGATGATTTGAAGTTCCTAAAGTACTTACCTGCAATACCTTTCGAATGAGATATTACATGTAGAATTTGAACCTGTGGTTCTTAAAATAAACTAAGAAAAGATATTTTTCTATACAAAAACCTATTGGCTGGATTTGTCTCTGAGTGTGTGTACCTCATTTATTGTCTATGTGTATGTACAACAAATGCTTAACACTACTCCTTGGATAAGCCTACTGCTCGACCACACTACCACAAAATAGAGCATTAGTATTATCTATTTTTACCACTATTTTACCTCTAAGGGGAACCCTTGGACTCTGTGCATGCTATTCCTTACTTTGAAATAGCACATACAGAGCCAACTTCCTACAAATAGTCTTCCACTTGCGGAGAAAATGCTGTAATCTTCCCCCTATAGGAGAGGAGTGAGTGGGAAATGGTGGAAGCCTAAGGCTGCTTTCCCTGCTGCACCCCTCCAGAGGACGAGGAAGAGGCAGAGTGCTGCTGAGAGGCTCCTCTGGTGCGGGCCCTCCCTCTCCCTCTAAAAGATCTATAGGGATGGGAAGAGGCAGGTTGCTGGAATCTCCCCCGAAAGGAAGAGGAGGAAGAGCCACGCCCAAATCCCCGAAACCTCCTGAAAATCCTGGAAGAGGCAGAGGAAGAAGGAGCTTGGAGTCCTAATGATTTGGCTGTGGCCCTGCTCTCCTTAAAACGTTCCAAGGCCGAATCTGCCTTGGCGCCAAACAGCTTGTCCCCATCAAAAGGGAGATCCAATAGGGTTGACTGCACATCCGCAGAAAACCCCGAATTACGGAGCCAGGCCTGTCTCCTTGCCACCACAGTCGTGCCCATTGCTCTGGCCACCGAGTCGGTGGTGTCCAGCCCAGACTGAATAATCTGGGTCGCAGCAGCCTGGGCATCTGAAACAACATCCAAAAGACCCTGTGGAAGCTCCGTAAATGATGAGGAAATGTCATCCATAAGAGCATGAATATATCTCCCCAGGATACAAGTTGCGTTGGTGGCCTTCAACGCCAGACTGCAGGACGAAAAGATTTTCTTGGACTGCGCATCCAGTTTCTTCGAGTCCCTGTCCCCAGGCACCGTCGGGAAAGAACCAGGCGCTGATTTGGATGAACAGGAGGCCTGCACCACCAAGCTCTCCGGTGTAGGGTGTCTAGAAAGAAAGCCAGGGTCAGTTGGTGCAGCTCGATACCTCCTGGCTACGGCTCTATGAACCGCTGGGGAAGATACTGGTCTCTTCCACACCTCTAGCACCGGATCCAGCAAAGCGTCATTAAACGGCAATAGAGGCTCTGCCGCAGCTGAGGCCGGATGAAGCACCTCTGTCAGAAGGTTCTGTTTTGTCTCTGCCACCGGCAAAGGCAGGTCCAGAAAACTAGCTGCCTTCCGTACCACTGCGTGAAAGGAAGCAGCCTCCTCCGTGTATTCCCCTGGAGACGAAAGATCCCACTCAGGGGAAGTGTCCAGCCCACTGGCTGTATCTAGACCATGCAGTCCATCACCCGTGTCCTCTAGTTCCCCTTCTTCCAGGACTCGTTGGTACTCCTGCTCCTCTAATAAACGGAGAGCACGTCTCCTCGAATGAAGCCTCTGCTCGATACGCGGAGTCGACAATGCCTCCGCCGAAGATCGGCGCCGATCTTCAGAAGCCACCGACGCCGCGTCTGGCGCCACAGGTAACTTCGGCGCCGATGAAAGAGCACTCGGAGCGGATGGACCCACCGGAGTCACAGGACGAAATCCCGACGACGGAATGGAAATCTCTGGGACCAATCCCTCCGAAGTCACCGGAGTGGCCACCGGCGCCGACACCGGCGCCGAGCCCACGTTCCCAAAAGGGAGAAAGGGCATAAAGGGTGCCGGCCGTAGAGGCGCAGGATCACCCAATGAAAAGGCCAAAGGGCCAGCCGGAGCACCCCCTGGAGCCATCTGTTGGAAGATGGTATACACCGCATTAAGGAATGCGGTACTATCGGCTCCTGGGGTGGGAAAAGCCGGATACTGGGGTGCCTGTATCGAAGGCGACCCCGACGCCGGCCTTGACGTCTGCGACGCCGGAGACAACACCAGAGGCTGCACCACTTCAATCACCGACGCCTGTCCAGGTGAAGTCGGTGACGCCGGAGAGGGCAAAGGCGTCGATGGATGCGGCGTGACCGTGGGACTGACCTCCCAAGTCCTCCGGCGCCGATCCGAAGATCTGGAACGAGTCTCCTTGCTTGAATGGCGCCGTGATTCTCTACGGCGCCGGGAGTCTCGATGACGCCGATGCCTTGGCGAAGAAGACTTCTTATGATGTTTTTCTTTCTTCGACTTTGCCATAAACAACTTCGCCTCACGTTCCTTGAGGGCCTTTGGATTCATGTGCTGGCATGAATCGCAAGTCGAGACGTCGTGGTCGGAGCTTAAACACCAAAGGCAGTCGGAGTGAGGATCCGTAACTGACATCTTGCCCTCACACTCACGACAAGGCTTAAAACCCGACTTTCTCTGCGACATTATTACTGCAGCGAAGGACTACTCAGCAAAAAATACACTGTAACCACGAAAGTAACAGTTGCTCCCTCGAAGATAACCGTTTCGAATGCACGGAAAAAAGGGAACTGACGTCGGCACGTCGTCGAGGACCTTTTATTGCCTGTATGACGTCAGACGGCGTCGCGTGGGCTAGAGTGAAGATTTCCGTCGAATGCTGGCGCCATGGGAGTATTCATTAGGTGAGGAATCCACAGGTAGTTGTATCCATCAGAAGAACGAGTTACTTACCTTCGGTAACGACTTTTCTGGTGGATACATTAGCTACCTGTGGATTCCTCACCTAATGAATACTCCCATGGCGCCAGCATTCGACAGAAATCTTCTTCCTAGTCTCTGCACGTCGACAAGGACGTCACTCTAGCCCACGCGACGCCATCTGACGTCATACAGGCAATAAGAGGTCCTCGCCGACGTCAGTACCAACATTTTTTACGTGCATGAGAACAACAACCCAATGCAATGAAAGAGCAAGGCAATATCCCATAACACTGTAAAATACACAACATTGCAATAAAATGGCTGTAGATTTAATATAACTTTTTTTTTTTTTTAAACCAACAAATATATGCAAATCATGTATATACACAAAGATATATACAAATATATATACATATAATTATATACAAGTATCCATATATACAACATCTATTGCAACCTTGAAAACCAAGAGGAGCGCACTCAAGGATTACTTGGTAAGACCAGAAAGGCAACGGGGAGGCGGGTGGGACCGTGAGGAATCCACAGGTAGCTAATGTATCCACCAGAAAAGTTGTTACCGAAGGTAAGTAACTCGTTCTTCTGATGGATACAACTACCTGTGGATTCCTCACCTAATGAATAGAGTCCCAAAGCAGTACCACTCCCGGTGGTGGCTGCCGAAATGGTCAAACCAAGAAATCCTGCAGCACTGACCGTGCAAAATGGCCGTCCCTTCTGACCTCAGAGTCCAAACAGTAATGCTTTGCAAAAGTGTGAAGGGACGACCAAGTTGCGGCCTTGCAGATGTCGACCACAGGAACACCTCTGGCCAAGGCCGAAGTGGCCGACTTAGCTCTGGTGGAATGAGCTCTAATGCCATCAGGAGGATCCTTCTTTGCCAAAGAGTAACAGATTTTAATGCAAAGAACAACCCACCTGGAGAGTGTTCTCTTGTGGACTGCCTTTCCTCTCCTCTTGCCCACGTATCTGATGAACAGCTGATCCTCCAGCCTGAAGTCCTTCGTTCTATCAATGTAGAAACTTAACGCCCTCTTTGGGTCCAATCGATGTAGTCTCTCTTCCTCCTTTGAAGGATGAGGCGGAGGATAGAATGTGTACAAAGTAATTGTCTGAGCCAAATGGAAGGGTGAAACAACCTTCGGGAGGAAAGCAGCCTTGGTCCTCAACACCACCTTATCCCCATAAAAAGTTGTATAAGGGGGTTTTACCGATAAGGCTTGCAACTCACTCACTCTCCTTGCAGATGTTATAGCCACCAGGAAGACTGTTTTAATAACCAAATACCTTAAGGGGCAAGAATGCATAGGCTCAAAAGGGGACCCCATAAGGAAAGTGAGGACCAAGGACAAATCCCATTGAGGCATAACAAATGGTTTTGGAGGATATTTATTTAGAAGACCTTTCAAGAATCTGAGAACAATAGGGGATTTAAATAACGATGGTTGATCTGGAAGACAAATGAAGGCTGACAGGGCAGACAAATAACCTTTAATGGTAGCCACTGCACAACCTTTCTGCGCTAGAGACAGAGCAAAAGACAAAACATCTGACAGATGAGCATGTAAGGGATCAATCTGTCTCTCTCCACACCAGATAACAAATTTAGACCACCTATTAGCGTAGATAGATTTAGTGGAGTGTCGCCTGGCCGCTAATATAACATCCACTACATCAGGCGGGAGAGAGAAGGAACTCAGGTTGCCCCGTTCAATCTCCAGGCATGTAGGTGTAGACTCTGGAGGTTGGGGTGTAAAACCTGCCCCTGCGAGAGGAGGTCTGCCCTGAGAGGGAGACGGAGCGGAGGGCACAGCGAGAGTTGGAGAAGGTCGGAGTACCACACCCTCCTTGGCCAATCCGGAGCTATTAAGATGACTTGGGCCCGGTCTTGGCGAATCTTCCTCAACACTCGAGGAATCAAGGGTATGGGGGGAAACGCGTAAAGCAACCGGTCGCACCAGGTTATCAGAAACGCGTCCCCCAATGCTCCCTGCACCGGATACTGGAGGCTGCAGAATAACGGACAATGCGCGTTCTCCCGAGTGGCAAACAGATCTATCCGAGGAAACCCCCACATCTGGAAGATTAAACGGACTTGATCTGGATGGAGACGCCACTCGTGTTCGGCCGAGAATTGGCGACTGAGACTGTCCGCACGTACATTCAAGACCCCGGCCAAATGATTTGCTACCAAGCAAATCTGATGGTCCTTTGCCCAGGACCATAGTCGAAGAGCTTCTCTGCAGAGAAGGTACGACTCTACTCCTCCCTGTTTGTTTATGTACCACATCGTGGTTGTATTGTCAGTCAGGACCTGTACCGACTGACCACGAAGGGAAGGGAGGAAGGCCTTGAGAGCCAGACGTACAGCCCGTAACTCCAACAGATTGATATGAAACATCTGTTCCTCTGGAGACCAAAGTCCTTTGACCTCCAGATCCCCCAGATGAGCTCCCCACCCTAGAGTGGAAGCATCCGTTATGACCGTGGCCACTGGTGGCGACTGCGCGAACGGCTTTCCTTGCGAAAGATTGTTGCTCGCAATCCACCACTTCAAGTCCACAGCAGCATCTCTGGAGATCTTGACCGCACCTTCTAGATCTCCTTTGTGTTGAGACCACTGCCTTCGGAGGCACCACTGAAGAGCCCTCATGTGCCAGCGAGCATGCGTGACCAACAGTATGCAGGAGGCAAACAGACCGAGCAGACGAAGGACCTTGAGGACTGGAACTACCGCTCCATTTCGAAACATTGGAACCAATTCCTGAATATCTTGAACCCGCTGAGGCGGAGGAAAGGCTCGATTCAATGTTGTATCCAGTACTGCCCCTATGAACAGGAGGCGCTGAGAGGGCTCCAGGTGAGATTTGGGCACGTTCACCGAAAAGCCCAGGTCGAACAACAACTGGGTTGTTGACTGCAGATGATACGACACAAGCTCCGGGGACTTGGCTTTGATCAACCAGTCGTCCAAGTAAGGGAATACTGCTATCCCCTTCCTTCTGAGCTCTGCCGCAACCACCGACATCACCTTCGTGAAGACTCGAGGTGCTGAAGTAAGACCAAACGGGAGGACCGCAAACTGATAGTGCTGCGACCCTACCACAAACCGGAGATACTTCCTGTGCGACTTGAGTATCGGGATATGAAAATAAGCATCCTGCAAGTCGACAGACACCATCCAATCTTCTTTGTTCAACGCCAAAAGCACCTGTGCTAGGGTCAGCATCTTGAACTTTTCCTGATTGAGGAACCAATTCAAGATCCTCAGATCCAGGATCGGTCTCAACTGACCATCTTTCTTGGGAATCAGGAAGTACCTTGAGTAACAACCTCGACCCCTTTCCTGCTCTGGAACCAACTCCACCGCACCCCTTGAAAGGAGGACTTGAACCTCCTGTTCTAGCAACAGGAGGTGTTCTTCTGAACAATAAGATGGGCGGGCGGGAGGGGGGGCGGAAACTCCCGAAAGGGAAGGGTGTAGCCTTTCTCCACAATACTGATAACCCAAGTGTCTGTTGTAATAGTCTCCCACTTGAAAATGCCGTAATCTTCCCCCTACAGGAGGAGTGAGTGGGAAATGGTGGAAGCCTAAGGCTGCTTTCCCTGCTGCACCCCTCCAGAGGACGAGGAAGAGGCAGAGTGCTGTTGAGAGGCTCCTCTGGTGCAGGCCCTACCTCTCCCTCTAAATGATCTATAGGGGTGAGAAGAAGCGGGTTGCTGGAACCTCCCCCGAAAGGAAGAGGAGGAAGAGCCACGTCCAAATCCACAAAACCTCCTAAAAAACCTGGAGGAGGCAGAAGAAGCGGCTTGCAGCCCTAATGACTTGGCTGTGGCCCTGCTTTCTTTAAACCTTTCCAAGGCCGAATCTGCTTTGGCTCCAAAAAGTTTGACCCCATCAAACGGGAGGTCCAACAGGGTCGACTGCACGTCCGCAGAGAACCCTGAGTTGCGAAGCCAAGCCTGTCTCCTCGCAACCACAGCCGTGCCCATCGCCCTAGCCACTGAGTCAGTCGTATCCAACCCAGATTGGATAACCTGGGTTGCAGCAGCCTGGGCATCGGAGACGATATCCAAAAGCCCTTGGGGAAGCTCCGTATGTGAAGATGTTATTTCGTCCATAAGAGCATAGATGTACCTCCCCAAGATACATGACGCTTTGGTGGACTTCAACGCCATGCTGCAGGATGAGAATATTTTCTTGGACTGTGAGTCCAACTTCTTGGAGTCTCTATCCCCCGGCACCGTCGGAAAAGATCCAGGCGCAGATCTAGAAGAACAGGAGGCCTGGACCACCAAGCTCTCCGGCGTAGGGTGTCTGGACAGAAAGCCAGGGTCAGATGGTGCAGCCCGATACCTCCTGGCCACAGCCCTATGAACAGCCGAGGAAGATACCGGCTTCTTCCACACCTCCAACACCGGATCAAGCAAAGCCTCATTGAATGGTAAAAGAGGCTCCGCTGCAGTAGAGGCCGGATGCAGGATCTCAGTCAACAAATTCTGCTTCGCCTCCGCTACCGGCAAAGGCAATTCAAGAAAGTTAGCTGCCTTTCTTACCACAGCGTGAAAAGTGGCTGCCTCCTCAGTATACTCCCCTGGAGATGACAAGTCCCACTCAGGGGAAGTATCCAGTCCACTAGCTGTATCCAGTCCATGAAGACCCTCGCCAGAATCCTCTATCTCTCCTTCCTCCAAGACCCGTTGATATTCCTGCTCCTCTAAGAGACGGAGAGCACGCCTCCTAGAATGTAGCCTCTCTTCAATACGCGGCGTCGACATGGCATCCGCCGAATTCGAGGAACGACGCCGATCGCCGGATCCATCCGACGCCATGTCCGGCGCCACAGGCAGCTTCGACGCCAAGGTATGAGCCGGATGCAGAGAGGCGCGTCTCGGAGCCTCCGATGGTCCTGTCGGAGTCACTGGTCGAAACCCCGGGGCCGAAACCTCTGGGGCCACCGGAGCGGACACCGGAGTCGACACCGGCGCCGAGCCCACATTCCCTAAGAGGAGAAAGGGCATGAAGGGTGCTGGTCGTAGCGGCGCCGGAGCACCCAAGGTGAAAGCCAACGGCCCCGAAGGACCAGTTGGAGCACCTCCTGGAGCCATCTGCTGAAAGATGGTATACATCGCATTCAAAAACGCGGTATTATCAGCTCCAGGGGCAGGAAAAGCCGGATACTGGGGTGCCTGGATCGAAGGCGACCCCGACGCCAGCCTCGACATCTGTGACGCCGGAGAGAACACCTGAGGCTGCGTCACTTCAATCACTGAAGATATCTGCCCAGGTGAAGTCGGTGAAGCCGGAGAAGGCAACGGCGTCGATGGATGTGGAGTGACTGTGGGACTGACCTCCCAAGTCTTACGACGCCGAGCCGAAGGCGACCTCGATCGAGACCTCTGGCTGGAATGGCGCAGTGAATCCCTACGGCACCGGGAATCTCGATGACGCCGATGAGTCTTCAGCGAGGAGGACTTCCTATGATGCTTCTTCTCCTTCCTCTTCGACTTTGCCATGAAGAGTTTAGCCTCTCGCTCTTTTAGGGCCTTAGGATTCATGTGTTGGCATGAATCACATGTTGCGACGTCGTGGTCGGAGCTTAAGCACCATAAACAGTCCGAGTGTGGGTCCGTAACGGACATAATGCCCCCACACTCCCGACAGGGCTTGAAACCAGACTTCCTCTGAGACATAGTAACTCTCAGATCAAAATCACGCAGCAGAAAAACACACTAACTTCGAAAGCAACAGTAGCTCCCTCGAAGATAACCGTTTCGAATGCACGGAAAAAAGGGAACTGACGTCGGCGAGGACCTCTTATTGCCTGTATGACGTCAGATGGCGTCGCGTGGGCTAGAGTGACGTCCTCGTCGACGTGCAGAGACTAGGAAGAAGATTTCCGTCGAATGCTGGCGCCATGGGAGTATTCATTAGGTGAGGAATCCACAGGTAGTTGTATCCATCAGAACAAATGAACCACCCCTCTGGAACCAGAATTAGAACAGTGTTTTCCTCATGAAATTAGCGTGCTAGGCGTCTATCTGGAAAAGTTCCATTAGCACACGGAATTAAGGGCACCTGCCACCTAGCCATGGACTACTCGACAGTATGAAAACAAGTACAGATAGTTTGTCAAGTGTTGTTTTGTCTTTGTGAACCCTTTTTTGTCAAAGTGGTACCAATGGCCTATATTCACATCTTAATTGAATTTTCAGTATGGAGTTGTGTTTCTTAAACAAGTTTTTTCAAAAGGGGCGTGCTTGGTGACTCGTCATCCAGAATGTTTGGTGGTGCACTTTTCAACTTGAGTCCATAGCAGATCTCTATAATGAGAAATACCAACTAGCTTTTTAAAATAAAATAAAATAAAAATAAAAAAAGTCTTGCCACTGTGAATTTTCACGTTACTGTCACTGTGATGTTCAGCAATGGAGAAGAGGTGTGCAATTCACCGCTTTTGGGTGGTTCCATGTTTTTCCTTTGTTGCCAACAACTGGGCTCTTCCTATGAATGTGTAGCTGGAAGGATGATTTTTGTACTTCATGCTGCTGCCTTTAGTGGATTTGAATCAACTGAATGAGATGTTGGTTGGAAGACCCCCTGGTTGGTTGGATGCTTCCTAAACTAAGTCTTCCAAACTAGTCACCTCATTGTTCGAATGGAAGAGAGTTCCAATATTTGGGGCTTGGCATCTTGATTAGGCCTGTGATTCTGAAGGACGAATACTTCAGCCTCTAGGATGCAACCACTAAACCTTCTGCATGGAAAGATGGCAGCCTCTGCAATTCCCGAGAGAACCCATCTGACTTGAAAAATGACCTTCCTTGCATCTATCGGTTGTGGTCACTGAACGTAGTCTGCCACATGTTAGGTGGATTTCTGCCCAAGAATGCCATGGTGCTACCAGCTCCAATGCTAGTTAGAGGAGTGTTGCACGCTTACTTTCTTCTTTGGAATGCATGGAACGAACACAGAGAGTAGAAAATGTGTAGCAATGAATGTCCCCTCTTTACAGTAAGTAATCAAGGACTCACAAGGTAGTTTCCTTTGCAGAAAAAAAAGATTCAACTCCAAACCTTTGTATTTCCTTCCTTGCATTTCCTTGAGATAATTAGCCGAACAGGTGGCAGGTATATCTTCATATAATACTACAGAAGAAAGGGAACCAAAGAAGCCATGGACAGAAAGACTATTTCAAAACTAAAGATCTTAAAGAATAAATGTTGTTTAATATGCTGGAACATACATATCCCTAATTAACTGATGCTCAGGTCAACAGTGAATGAATGAAGGAAAAAAACAGACAGTGCCTCAGCAATATTCATATTGGGCAAGGAAGGTTTCCAGAAGATCTAAGAAATAAATATTCCTCAGCTAGGAGGTGACCATCTCATGATCCTTCTATTGTAGCATTACGTTCCTGGAATAGAGGAACATCTTTTAGCTGGCAATACAGGCCAGATATTCCATTTTAGTCTACCGGAAGTATTCAGAGGTCGGACTCTGTGTCACATCAGACATTTTTTTAGGTCATCTCCCGACAGAAGGTGTCCCTGATGTTGAAAGTCCATAGGGCATGCTATTAAAGATGTGATTGGGACCCCAATGCCTCCAGTAAACAAGTAGTATGGTTTCATGCTGTTAAAGATAGTTGAGCGATGGCATGCGAAAGAAACACCGCACACTTGTACAAAAAAAAGTCAAAGACATTAAAAGCCTTCACAGATAAGAAACAATGCTAACAAATTTCACTACAAGCCCACCTTCAGCAAAACCACAAAACACAATTCCCTAAATTTCCACTATCGTACTTTGTACTTACTTAGTCTGTTTCGTGAGGTAGGGGAGAGCGGAAGAATATCGTAACGCACTGTCTGGTACTGGATGACCTGCAGGAGAGAAATAAGACTGAACTTCACCATGAACAAAAATTAGCTTTTTTTTTTTTATATACCATCACCAAATAATTTTATTACAATTATCTTACAACTATAAAACACACTTGAAGTAACATGAATTAATAGCGTGTCCCTCTCCTTCAACTCTTGCTCCGGAAACTTTGAAGCCCCCTAAATGCACAATGTATTTACTGTGCTTATATAGGACTTTCACCAAAGTGATTTACATAGACATAGCATACATAATTAATTCTTAAGTATGTATCACGACAACATAGTTGAAACTGTTTCCGAGAACTTGGGTCATCTCTTATCTGAGCGGAGGTAACCTTCCACTTTCTCTCTGCATATTCATCTGACAAATACGCACGACTAGCAGCACTCACACAGGACTGCACTGAACCGAAACATTTTGGAGCTACTGGTCTACAACTCAGTGTAGACCCATAGCTCCGTTTTTTTAAACAAACGTCTTGATTATCACAAAGCTAAAGAGCAAACTAGTAATCCATTTTAAGAGCACCAAGAATGCAAACCAGGCACATATCTAGAAGTAGGATAAACAATGTTTAATCCTGCAGTAATGCAAATGGTATTGCATAAGTGTGGGTGCTGTAGTGTTCTACAATCCACACCATTTCCATCAAGCTTGGCATCACACCTGAACAGTCCTATTTTTTGGTACAGTCCATATTGGTAGTAACTCCTTCTCGGTACAAGCCTGTTAACTATGGATCCCATTGCCCAAGATAAAAAGGACAATCAGCAACTACATATAATTCAGAAAATAAATAAAATTTGCCTTTTCACCAAAATATGGCTTTCCAAAGATCATCTATTATGACTTGTTGAGATGGGAATAAAGTGATCCAAGGTAAGAGCCGAACAGACTAGCCTGGGACTGCCACTCCTCGTCACACAGAGCAAAATACTGCCTGACAGTTCTATTCAAATTATGCTCTGGGCACCAGTGGGTGGGTAAGATATTATTGGAGGTTTCTTGTTTCTCTCCCAGAGGTGTGAGCAGCCCAATCCAGTCTTATGACAAAGATTATGTAATCAACTCTGCATCTCCTTCTATAACAAGATCTACGTCAACGTGCAAACTATCACGTGTCTGCAATCTCCATCTACAATAAGCTACTGTACTGATCTCCATGTGCAGTAAAATCCTACAAAACATTTCCAACCTACCCAAAACCTCACACACTACATGCAGCTACTCTCACATAGGCCAAACTACAACAGACACAGGAACGGCGCTCATCAACCCATTGGAAACTGAAAAGCTACTGTGGCCTTGTCAGGGCTGCAAAGCACTATGTAATTAATACATGTAGAGTAGCTACTTAACAACAGAGAAAGTGATTTAGACCTTGGAGGGCCATGAAAAGTCCTATAAAAACACCAGTACAATACAATGATCTAACAGAAGAAGAACTGTCAAAGTAGGTGAAGTGGCCCAAGATCAAATACAGCATTCTCAAACACAATAGCTGGTAAAGGGGTAGTATGTAGCTGGTGGTGCATTTTAGAGCACGTTGTCACAAACTGATCGCTAAAGCGTCATTTAGAGGCAGCACATTTTCTATTGAAGTGGCCACTAAATATACAGACATACAGTTTTACTACACAGCACAGTGATAAGGAATGGAAATTGGGTTTAGTTGGGGATTTATCATTTGGGCACCACCAAATGAAATTGTCCGATTTGTTTTGATCCTATTAAAATATTTTTTCATTAATCACTTCAGAATTACAAAATGTGCTGATATATGCTCAAATGTGTGCATTTCATTTACAGGTTATTTAAATTATGTGGTGTGTCACAAAAAATGACATCAGGCAGCCTTTCCTCACAGACCAGCAAGATTGTCACGTTGTTCACTTAAAGAAAACTCTTCGCAATTTGCATTCAGAGAAAGGAAATAACTACCAATACCCATGTTAAAATAAGCAGCAATTTGTCAGAAGTCATAGCCTGATATTTTACCTCCATCTCTGAAGCACAGCTAATGTGACAAGATAAATACAAAATGTAATGGCATCTTCATTTATTATTCTTTTGCGACACACCAGAAAAATCAATTGGTGATCCACCAAATGGTCACAACTCACTTTAAACACATTGATGTCTGCCTTTAAGATAGGAGTTGAACTATTTTCATATTGCGCACATTTTCACAGCCTTTCTCAGAGAGTTTGGAGGTGCATTTTAATGTCCGCTGTATCACAGGCCCAGGACAGATCTAAAAGAATCAGAATGCAACTTTAATATTTTTGTGCTGTGTCCTGCATGGAAACCAGAGACTGAGACGCGTCAGATTGTTTTCTATCAGGTAGTTTGTGAGCTGGGTTGCAACACAGTTCTACATTGAGCAATCGTAGACCTGTGATGGGCGAATGTTCTCATGTCAGCGTTATCTGTATAACCAGCTTTAAGTGAGACCATGAAGTATTTGTTTTCTTAGTGATAGTTACATCTAAGTTGGAGGAGTAGAATCTTGCCTTATTGTGGAACAATTTGGTCAACTTGTCTCATTTCTCTGCTCCAATTTGAAGCTTGGACATCAGCGTGCAAACTTGAAAGAGTTTTTTCAGTCTGTTTTTCACCCCATTTAAGCTGGTTAGTGAAAGAGTTAGCTTTAGCAGAATTACATTTTTCTTGTAAACATCTCGTTTAGATTTTAAGGTATGCCTACTACAGGCAGATGTTTTCCCCCCATTTTTTTTCTATACTTTAAAATTCAGCCAATTCACTGTTATTAATACAAGTGTACCTGGTTGCAGATTTTTTCAGCCACTTATTTTTAGAGTTAGAGCTGCACCCTTGTTGAGAGAGGAAGTTATCAGATCACTGTGCTGGAACACAAATGAAGTGGAATGGTCAATTTGAGAAACAGGTCCCGTAAATTTGGAGGCAGCAATTTGACACTGGTTTTCAACATCTTCTATAGGTTGCTTAGTTTGAACTTTGTAGTTCTCTGACAGGTTAACTTTAAGAGGTACAATTTTGCCTTGAAATGGAACACAGTTATCTTATTAATCAACTTAAGTATACAAAAAGTTCATCCATCACGTTTTTGTATACTTAAGTGTCTCACCCTAATTGGGACAGGTATGGCCAGACATGGGTTCCGTGCACACTGTCACTGAAACCAAGCTATACTTTGCTGATAAACAGGTCCTGGGTCGCTTGTGTACCGGTTCAGGAAGCATCTGACTTGGCAGTTCGGGCTGGACTGCTCCCACACGTGCAGGATCAATACTGATTGGAATACAGCTGGGTGGAATGTTTGCAAAATAACGACGGATTGGGATGCTGCCCGAGTAATTACCAGTGTTGAGATAAAAAAAAAAAAAAAATGAATTGGATGGAATGCTTAAGTTTATGTACTAAAGTGTGTCACCCTACGTGGGACAGGAATGCCCAGATGTGGGTCCCTTGCACGCTGTCACTGGAACAAAGCTGTGCCTGGCTGATGAGCTCTAAGTAGGGTGAAACAGTAAACCATTCAATCAGTCCCTTATTAATCAACTGTCACAAGGTTATCAAGAGTGAAAGAGTCAGGTGACCCTTTGACATGAGTTGTGACAAACTGCAAAGATTGTGACTCTCTAGGAAAAACTGGAGATTATGAGTAGCTCTCATTCATACAGCTCTGGGAGGTTGAAATCTGATACAAAGACATTAACGATTTGTCAGGAGATAACAGGTGATATTCCAAGTATCTGAAAAGAAAACGCACTATGGCAGCCCGTGGGTGGTAATCAATATAAAGTCATACGTTTTTATGAGTTTGGACATCTCTCTGTAAGAGCTGACAACTCTGGAAGGGGGTTTATTTTTGACCACCAATGAGGATGCAAAGATTAAAGCTTCTCTGCCACCTGCTTTTCTTACTCCAAAAAGTCGTATGGTTTCATATCCCGTAGTGGAGACATTTGCATATGTCGTTCCGAGGAATCAGTACACCTTGTCTAAGTAAGAACCAGAAGGTCAACATAAATTTAAAAAATAGAATTAGTCATTTCTGTATTATGAGCAATAGCTCATCTACAGTAGTCGTGGAAGGCACAACTATTTATTTTAGAATACTTAATTGTGTGCCACTTACGATTTTTTTTTTTATGAATCAGATTAGACGTTTTAATTTGTTTTTGCAGACTTGGTGTGTTGACTGAAGGTATAGTAATTCTGGGGCTCGTTATAACTTGTGTACAGTTACCTTCATTGTTTGCAAATATATAAAAAAAAAATAGATTGGTTTGTATCTAACCATTAGTGGGATACCTGCCACAGAACGTGTAGTTGACTGAATAACTTGTACAATTGGTTTACAAAGATTTGTCAAAAGTGGAGGATCTGTATTGGAACCTGTAAGAGGATTATACTGATCTTCAATTGATTATGTCGGAGTGGAACCCGTGGTTTTAAAGGCCTTTTTGGGTGTTAGTGTTGGTTTTCCATTAAGCAATTCTGTCCCACTACAATCGGTACCCTTTCCCGGGAAAAGGGTACTGATTGTAGTGGGACAGAATTGTAATGATGGCAAGGTGTGTGATCCATGGCAATTACAATCACAAAGCAAACCGTATAAGGGTGAAACCTAGGTCTTTAATCTACTCAACGTTTACTGCAGTCTCTTGCTAAATCCACTCTGAAATTTGGTTTACACAGTCCTGTTTCCTACTCAAGCTTCACAATTTGCATTGGGTGGGTTTACAAGCTTTAGCTATCCTGTGGTGTGTGGATAGAACATTAAATGAATTCCTGGTCACCCTCACAATATGGCTGAGAGATGTTTCTGATAACTCTAATGAGAACACATTCTTCTGCCCTCGGCGGTTGGAATGTTCGATATTGTATCCTAAAAAGGCAAGAGGGATGTGTCCGCTTACTGACAGGGACACACAACCACTTCAGGTTAGCACACACTACTGCTGAGATTCCATGGGACAGATGCTACATTAACCCAGCTGGTATTCCCTCGGTTCCACTCAAATAGATCAGGACAGCACAATAACACTGGCATGATTTTGCAATTGGTCTGTGAAAAAAAGAGCAAACTGAAGCCTCAATTTGGGCAGTCCATTTCAAAGTCTCTGATCGACGCAAGAAGTAATTATTCTTCAGGCACACCCACAATGACAGAGTCCTGAAATATCACATACCGTTGTGCTTCACTCTACATGTGCGGTTTGACTAGACCTCAGACATCCATCCATCCATGAACCCATGGACACTTCTAGGAAAGTCTGATGCCTCAGATCTGGAACCTCTGAAGAGAACTACTGGGAGCTGCAAAAGTAGGCCAACTGTGTGCCCAATCATGTTGTATCAATTCCAGATTTACCCAGCCCTTCCCCAAAATATCCCTGGGGATTTCACCAGAGTGTGCTGGGGCATCCAGACCTAGGTCACAGATGCTATTGGGTCACACAAAAAAGGGTAGTCCCAGGTAGGAAAAAAAAGAAACAAGTGGAAGGAGCTTTAATATTCATGGTGAAGTTTACAGAAGTAGTCTTCATAAATTCCCATGCCAACCTGTTCGCTCATTCCCTATGGAGCATCACAAAATGACCTCATAACATTTTCTCAAAATAATGACGGAAAGCATTAACTACTGCAAACAAGGAAACAAACGCAATGCGTCAGGACTTTATGACATTTACTGACAATACAGATGAGTTCCAAAAGTCTTTGGTTCTGATGGTCTCCCTGGTCATTTGTTTGCCCTATCTAATGAATTCTGAAGAGCAATAGGACACAGCAGGGCAGCGTGGGCTTACACTAGACATCACACACTCCATCTATTGTTGACACCATCATTAAAAACTGGTTGCACAGAATGTTTTCAGACCCCAACACTAGATGACTAAACAATGCAGGTCACATGAGTCTAGACAAGAAGTGTGCATCATGAAAGAAGTCCACATCTATGTTCCGAACTGCTTTTCATTATAAATTGCATATGCAAGCATGAGAGCTGGAATAATTCATTGACTTTGGCAGGGACAGGGTAAATATCAGGCAAGAAATGTTAACAAATAACGCTCACTGTTGCCTTTTATTTGATCATATTAACATATGCAATATGTTTAACTAGTGCAATATAAAAGAAAAAATTGCCAAAACACTTTTGGAATGGCTAAAAAATCCGCAGTCTTCTTTCCAACAACCTTGTGTTTAAGTTGTGTGCACACAGGTCAGCATGCAGAAGTGACTACATCCTGACCTGGGATGCATAGCCTGGAAGTCCACTATGTTAAGGGCTGCCGAAAAAGGACACACAGGGTTCGAAAAATCCACTGGACCCCTTGCAATGGCGAGTCTTAAATAATCAGGGCGAGCTATTCTTAATATCTACTTCCCCTTCTGGCGAGTTGACACTGAACAGGTGTTGTGTTCAGTTGAAAAGTGGGCGTGCAATAAAAGACACCTTTAAATCTTTTCAAAATATAGTTCAGTAATTGTGAAAGCCCTTTTTTATATTTGTGTGTGATGAAAAAATATTTTTAATAGGATGACAAAAATCTGAATACTTTACATGTTGATGTGCAAAGGATATGTTTTCTGAAATTCAATTTTCACAGATTTATCAGTAAAGCTGCAAGTCAGTGGAGAGGTGTTTGGACATTTCTTGGAAGGTTACTGTGTGTAGATGACAATATGTAAGGAAATGCCTCCTTGGCATGGTTACCCCCTGACTTTTTGCCTTTGCCGATGCTATGTTTTGAATTGAAAGTGTGCTGAGGCCTGCTAACCAGGCCCCAGCACCAGTGTTCTTTCCCTAACCTGTACTTTTGATTCCACAATTGGCACACCCTGGCATCCAGATAAGTGTGCTGGTGAGAACAAAACGAGTAAGTCGACATGGCACTCCCCTCAGGGTGCCATGCCAACCTCACACTGCCTATGCAGTATAGATAAGTCACCCCTCTAGTAGGCCTTACAGCCCTAAGGCAGGGTGCACTATACCATAGGTGAGGGCACCAGTGCATGAGCACTGTGCCCCTACAGTGTCTAAGCCAAACCTTGGACATTGTAAGTGCAGGGTAGCCATAAGAGTATATGGTCTGGGAGTTTGTCAAACACGAACTCCACAGCACCATAATGGCTACACTGAAAACTGGGAAGTTTGGTATCAAACTTCTCAGCACAATAAATGCACACTGATGCCAGTGTACATTTTATTGTAAAATACACCCCAGAGGGCACCTTAGAGGTGCCCCCTGAAACCTAATCCAACTACCCGTGTAGGCTGACTGGTTCTAGCAGCCTGCCACACTCGAGACATGTTGGTGGCCACATGGGGAGAGTGCCTTTGTCACTCTGTGGCCTGTAACAAAGCCTGCACTGGGTGGAGATGCTAACACCTCCCCCAGGCAGGAGCTGTAACACCTGGCGGTGAGCCTCAAAGGCTTACCCCCTTTGTTCCAGCACCACAGGACACTCCAGCTAGTGGAGTTGCCCGCCCCCTCCGGTCACGGCCCCACTTTTGGCGGCAAGGCCGGAGGAGATAATGAGAATAACAAGGAGGAGTCACTGGCCAGTCAGGACAGCCCCTAAGGTGTCCTGAGCTGAAGTGACTAACTTTTAGCAATCCTCCATCTTGCAGATGGAGGATTCCCCCAATAGGGATAGGAAAGTGACCCCCCACCCCTCAGGGAGGAGGCACAAAGAGGGTGTACCCACCCTCAGGGCTAGTAGCCATTGGCTACTAACCCCCCAGACCTAAACACGCCCTTAAATTTAGTATTTAAGGGCTTCCCTGAACCTAAGAATTTAGATTCCTGAAACTACAAGAAGAAGAGGACTGCTGAGCTGAAAGACCCCTGCAGAAGAAGAAAAGAAGACACCAACTGCTTTGGCCCCAGACCTACCGGCCTGTCTCCTGCCTTCTAAAGAAACTGCTCCAGCGACGCCTTCCCCAGGACCAGCGAATCCTCAGAGGACTGCCCTGCTTCAAATAAAGACAAGAAACTCCCGAGGACAGCGGACCTGCTCCAAAAAGACTGCAACTTTGTTACAGAGGAGCAGATTTAAAGACCCCTGCAATCCCCGCAAGAAGCGTGAGACTTGCAACACTGCACCCGGCGACCCCGACTCGACTGGTGGAGAAACAACACCTCAGGGAGGACCCTCCGGCGACTCCGAGACTGTGAGTAACCAAAGTTGTCCCCCCTGAGCCCCCACAGCGACGCCTGCAG
Source organism: Pleurodeles waltl (assembly GCF_031143425.1). Lineage (NCBI taxonomy): Eukaryota > Metazoa > Chordata > Amphibia > Caudata > Salamandridae > Pleurodeles > Pleurodeles waltl. The sequence goes on along the minus strand of NC_090451.1, from coordinate 689,913,782 downwards.
AGGGAATCCCCAGGCTCCCCCTGACAGCGACTGCCTGACTCTAAAATCCCGACGGCTGGAAAAGACCCTGCACCCGCAGCCCCCAGCACCTGAAGGATCGGAACTTCAGTGCAGGAGTGACCCCCAGGAGGCCCTCTCCCTTGCCCAGGTGGTGGCTACCCCGAGGAGCCCCCCCCTTGCCTGCCTGCACCGCTGAAGAGACCCCTTGGTCTCCCATTGATTTACATTGGAAACCCGACGCTTGTTTCTACACTGCACCCGGCCGCCCCAGTGCTGCTGAGGGTGTACTTTTTGTGTGAGCTTGTGTCCCCCCCGGTGCCCTACAAAACCCCCCTGGTCTGCCCTCCGAAGACGCGGGTACTTACCTGCTGGGAGACTGGAACCGGGGCACCCCCTTCTCTCCATTGAAGCCTATGCGTTTTGAGCACCACTTTGAACTCTGCACCTGACCGGCCCTGAGCTGCTGGTGTGGTAACTTTGGGGTTGCTCTGAACCCCCAACGGTGGGCTACCTTGGCCCCAAATCTGAAACTTGTAGGTGATTTACTTACCTGCTAAAACTAACAATACTTTACCTCCCCCAGGAACTGTGAAAATTGCACTAAGTGTCCACTTTTAAAACAGCTATTTGTGTTTTATGTGAAAAGTATATATGCTACTGTAATTATTCAAAGTTCCTAAAGTACTTACCTGCAATACCTTTCAAATGAGATATTACATGTAGAATTTGAACCTGTGGTTCTTAAAATAAACTAAGAAAAGATATTTTTCTATAACAAAACCTATTGGCCTGGATTTGTCTCTGAGTGTGTGTTCCTCATTTATTGCCTGTGTGTATGTACAACAAATGCTTAACACTACTCCTTTGATAAGCCTACTGCTCGACCACACTACCACAAAATAGAGCATTAGTATTATCTCTTTTTACCACTATCTTACCTCTAAGGGGAACCCTTGGACTCTGTGCATACTATTCCTTACTTTGAAATAGTGCATACAGAGCCAACTTCCTACACAATATATTACCACATCATGGCTTAGTTATAGATTTATTAAAATTGAGTGTTTAAACAAACTGAGAAATACTCCTGCCCTGATGGCAATGTTGTTAGTAAACTAAAAGAAGTCCTAGGTTATGTGGGCTAGAACTCGTGGGTATGTGGGCTAGATTCTTGTGATGCATGCAGCAAACTTTAGTCTACGTAATCAAACAAGAGGTTTTTTTGTACTGCCGAAATGCTGAGCTCACATATTTGAAGGTGCACTCGTATGTGAGAATTAAGAAAAAGGCAACTGTAAACTATTTGCCTAGGATCACACGAATTGAGACTCGTTTACAGGTCAAGTACATTACAGTTAGGTTGAGTAGATTATTTAAATTACTCGACCTGCAGGTCTAGTAACATTTTTATGATTTTTCGAGCCCTGGAAACCCTTGTGAAAGTCTATATCTTGGGGCGTTGAATACCATTTTATGCTCCACAGCAGAAGAATGTAGCAAACTGTGGAGGAGAAGATCCAAGAAGCTAGCACAGGTGTGGCTCGTGCTGCAGAGTCAGAATTCGAACCTCCGAACAGGCCATTGTCCACAGTTTGAAGACCACTGCCTTAGAGGGTCCATGTCCAATAGAGAGTCTGCTTGATATCAAATGGAGGTTAGTGTACCACACTTGGCTGCGGTGTCACTTCGGCTTTCTCACAGCTACTTGGACTGGCCTCTCACTACAGCTTCTTCAAATTACCAGGAACATTTGAAAAGGTGCAGATTAAATTGTGGAGCTCAGCCAACGCTGGGCAGTGGAGAACAAGCTCCACACAGTTTTCAAACCTGTCAACAGTCTACATATGTCACCATAACCGTTAACCCCTTGCTGCGCATGTGCAGACTGCACTAGAAAACGAAAGAACGGTATTAAGTGAGGGATCCTGCTTCCTACATAGAATCCTCTTACACACACTCCCCCAAGTGCATTACACTGCTCAGTGGCCTGGCACCCAAATCCAGACCCACTGGTTCAAGTAGCAGACAGATGCACAGCAGTCAGACGTAGCTGCATGCTGACCTGTGTGCCATAACCTGAAAGTCTCAGTGCTTTACACCTTGTGGCAGAAATGTCACCTTTGTTAAAGTCCTGGGTTTGAGGTGTGAATGGCCCATTTATGCTCCACAGCAGTAAGATCAAGCAGCTTTAGGAGTAAAATGTGGCTGTAGTTTGCGCTACAGCAGACTCCTAAGGTCCCAAAATACCAGTAGGAAAATCTACGTACGTTGTAAACAGTGCGTAATGTGGTGTGGCGTAAGAAACCTTACACATATTCAGAAAGCCCATGAAGACAGACAAGGAACAGACGCACATCCCTCGCAGGCACTATTTTAACCAAGCACCTGCTCCTACTCATCAGGAGCAGGGCAGAAGAGGTTGAAGGGAAAGTGAACTCCTTCCTTGTCGGATAGAGTCACGGCACAAGCCAAGCAGCAGCTGCCACACTGCAATCAGCAGACTAATGCAGCCATTGGCTGGCCATGGACTCTGGGTGAACCACCATGTGCACACGTGAAACCGCCACAGCTCTCACTTCCCAAGAAAGGGAAATTGTTTGTTCCAGAAAGGGACTTCAAAACTGCTGCTCAAGCTCTCATACTCTTGCCTCCCAGACTCCAGAGTGTCCTTTACCTTAAGCGCATGCTGCAGCACATCTCATTCAAGACATGAAGAAATACGATGACAACACCCTCACCCTGATGGAACTTCATCGACTCACCTTGCCGGCCCTGACCATCTTTCAAACCTGCAGCATAATTTGCACAGCCATCACGAGGAGTGATCCTGTTTACCCTGCAGACAATCTCACGATCTCCAATGTCTCTCAAAACACCTACAACCCAGACATCAAGCTACAGACTAAGAAGTGTAAAAAGAAAACACAATACAGAAAGTCTTTCCCATTATGCACTAAAGATCTGAAACAACGTCCTGTATCTCTCAAGACCACCCCAATGCTGCTCCAAATTAGGAAAGAGATGAAACTACACCTCTTTAATGACACTACATCACACCGTAGAAACACCACACGTCTGATCTCAGAATCCAGCTACCTCTCCCATATCTTGTTGACCATATTGGTGCCTTTGACCCTCAACTGCACTATACTGTCTTTTGGCTATATTTACGCTGTACAAGTACCACAAAAATAACCCTCGCAGCAAGCTCATCGGGACTGCAAGCAACTGTATCACATATCAAAAATTAAAATGTCTGTCTGTGCTTAAATTGCATATTAAATAATGTGTTATCACCAAACTCAATGGTACTCACTATAATCTAACAGGGCATTCTATATTTAAACCTGTGACCAACAGGATAGAGTCAGATGTCTCCTGTGGGTAGAGCAATTACTTAGTCTGTGTTTACCTGTCTTGCCCCAAATAATATTTTTCTGTTGGAGACCTTGGACATCAGGATAATACCAAGTCATTACCTATTCATGTGGTAGGACCAGGTATGCCAATCCCATGCCGCTGACGTAGTTGCCAAAGGCCAAAGTAACAAAGCCTTTCTCAGAACACAAGTAGAGTGGACCTTTAAAAAAGGGCCACCAATGGCTCAACTAGGGACCCGCAGCTGAAAGCAAACACTAGGCTAAGGGTCCCCCGGGAATTTACACCAACCATTTCAGCATAGCATTATAATGTTAAAAACACTTCATTGCACATTCCAAAAAACAGAGTAGAATCATGAAACTATCACGGTTATTGTATGAGGGAGGTAGCCTCAGCTTGAAGATATTTGCAGTCATTACTATTGTTAATTTTAAACTCCAGCCTTTGTAATATTAAACTAAGATTAATTCTGTAGTGTCAATATAGAGAAACAGGAGTAGCAATTGTAGGTATTACTCCTACATGATAAGCCAACTGTTGGACATTGACATCTGAATAGGGTCCCGGATCAGCAGCAACATCCAAAAACAAACAATTTGCTATGAGCGAGTGGACACTCTCCAGCTCACAGCCGAGATGAAAACTACTGCTATTCCACAGACATCAAACTTACTACCATCAATCATATTCCCATGTTCTGGAACCTCTTGCAGGTTCCGGCTCTGTTCCCACGCGCCAATGTTCACTGCATGCCCAATACAGGAAGATAGTAATTACCAAACACATGGCTGCAGGCAAGAAGCTCCACGCCAAATTAGAAGCCCCTGATGAGCCCTCGCAAAGCCCCCACCTATCAAGTTTGTCAATGGAAGCAGTGTGCGCACACCTATTCCATGACTAAACCAAGAACAGAGTTCTAGGCCCTCTCACTCCATCTTACCAATGTATCAAACTCTTAAGCTCTCTGCTTTGATTTATGCCACCAGCTAAATCCAGCTCGTCCTCCAAACAGCTCTGCCAGGTAGTCTTAAGTGCTGGCCATTCTCAAAATGTTTCCTTATTGTTTTATTCAACAGTATATCAAAACGCTTAGGTGAAAAAGATGCAGAATTCTATTACAAATGATTCAGTAAACTGTGAATCTGATGGAGAATAGTCAAAGCTCTAGTGTGCTCACAGCAAGGGAAAATGTAAATGTATTTTGTAATGACCTTCATTATTACACTTCTGCAACTGCTCATGTTGTTCTCTTTGCACCAAACCTAATCCGCAAACCTTTTATAGGTAAGTGATAACAGGGGTGTCTAACATGCTGCAATTTTCTACTCTCCTCACCTGGCCTACCAACTCCTTCCTTGAGTCTAGAATTTGAACAGTGGTGTGAAGATGCTGCGTATTCATGTAAGTGAGGCGAACTGGAGGCAACCAGGCCTCGGACTGCAGGCCCGGTTATTAGGTGAGCCGTGATGATGGGGAAAGTTTGCTCAGGGAGAGAGAAGAAAGACACACACAGTTGGCATTTGATATGTTTATGTGCTAGTATGTATGCAAGTATGTGCGTACCTTCTGCTGAATCTGCTGAGTGTTCAGATGCCACTCAACAGGACCAAGAGGATGACAAGACTTGGTTAGAAACATGGTAGTCACTCCCCAAACTTGCTGTGGTAGCAGAGGTGTGTACTATGGAAAGGAGAAAAAGAATAAGCCAGTTTAATTCAGTAGATAGTTGAGTAGGTCTAAAGCAGGGCTCACCCTCTGAGGGAAGTCCTTCAACATGAGAATTTGTCTTACAATTCTGAGATGAACTCAGCAACTTTGGAGCACAATGTGATGCAAAACATGCAGAGATTATTATCCTGCATGAGATCCAGGTTGTTTACTAGCACTTGTCCAACTTTGCAGGCCAGAAACAATCAGACTGCGGATAGTTGTGTCAACTCAAAACTCATCCTTGAGGTCACCGTCAGACACCCTGTGATCAATATCAGTCATCTAGGATATATCTGTGGAGGTCATGTCCAGGCTTGCAATTTCATCATGAGCTGGGTGTCTCCGACATAGTTTTAGAAGTTAAGCTTAAAACTTTGGATGATTTTTACCCAAATCTGTGTTATCAATTTTTAAGAATACTTGTGAGCAAAGAAAGGGGATGTTTATACAGAACCCGTTGTAGGTTCCAGGGTGAAGGGTAGGGCCTGCAGAAATAGAGCAAACTGGAGAAGCTCTCTCAGCAGCAAGAAATACAGGAAGTGCTAAAAAATATCTTCCTTTGAGGAAGCTGTACAGCAACCTCTCTTAAGAATGTGTTTACAACGGAGTAATTGTGGCTTAAAGCAGATTGCCAAAGGGAGTTATTTCACAGTTTACTGAAAAAAGTGATTGCAGGTGACAATAATCCTGGTGTAGATTGGTATAGTAAATAAGCAAAGGGTAACCAATGATGGCCTTGGAAAATCCTGTTAAAATTGTTATGTTTGCTGTATTCTGAGCTATTTGCTGGCATCAGGATTAGGAACAATGGCTCACTAAATAAATCCCAATAATCAAAACTGTACAACAGGGATGCATTTTTGCCCCCGCCTTTTATTTTTATTTTTTTTAAAGCAAAAACAGACCAGATGGTATTGAGCCCTCCAAGCAACAGGCAGACTCCTTCAGAATAAGTGGAAGTACAGCATATATGTTTATTAATTTGGCATCTTTGTTATAACCTACACCAGCTAACTGTAACTTCAAACCTGTTCACATTTGCAAGTACCAAAAGGATGGAGTAAAAACTCTGATCCATCGACAACCAATCAAAATCTACTGATGCATTCACAAGAATAAATACACAGCGCTAAACCTGGTACCTCCATTACGTTTTTTTTCAAGAACAAAGGAACAATCAACTCCATATACGAAATACTATAAGCCAGAGACATAGACCACATAAAGGTGAATTTATATGAGGAGGTTTTAAAAGGATAAGATACAATAAACACAGATGACACCCTCCAACCCTACACAAACAGACAAACCCAAAAGACACATCCTAGGACCAGCTCAGCAGCTGATGGACAAACTACAAGAAAAGGCAAACCTGATTACATACAGAACCTTAAGGATGTGGAGCAGGGCCACTCTGCTGCCAATCTGCCGGCAAAGAGGAGGCCCCAGTCCTTTGCTCCCACAATAGACTGCTACATGGAGTTAGTGTGCAGGTGGGCACACAGAACTGCACAGGCACAGTTCTGTACTGGTCAAGGGTCTGGATGAACAACAGCCAACCGCAGTTGAGTTTCTTCCAGTCCCAAGCCGTCAAAAGCAATTCTGTTTTTTTAATGATCCTGCTGAATTCAAGTGTGATTGTCCTTAGAGCCATGCCATCACAGAAGTTTTGGCGTCCTTTGATAAAACTGCCACACGTGGATGCAATTTTCCCTAGTGGAAAGCAATTTCTGGTGTTTTTGCTTTTTTAGCAAGAAGTGGCTTTGCTCCAGGCTCTTTGCAGGGAAGTCAGACTGACAAGGCCTGAACGCATTGCCTGGCAGAACAAATCCATCCTGGGGCTACAACAAGCCAATGTTCCGCTCTTCCTGTCTACCTAGTCGAATCCCTCCTCTTCTTAGCAGCCTTGAAGCTTGCTGGAGAGGGGTTCTGGAAGTATACTTGCACAGTGAGTAACCCCTTCCATCAAGGTGCTCGCTAGGTAACTATTCCTGGTGGGATGCAGAACTTTCTATGTTCTTGTTCCCAAACCTGGCAAAGGGAGTTGGCAGTCAGCGACCAGAACCCTAGAACTCAAGGTTTTTTGGGGGTCAAAACTGATGTCGGATCTATTTACTGGTTGTGGAGAAACCCCGGAATGGTTTCTGCCCCATACGTATACCAGGTTTGCAAGGTGCAAGTATTCTACATGTCCAGCTCTGCTCTGGGGTCAGTTTTCAGGCAATTCCAAACTTCTACATATTCCTCCAGTCTTCTAGTGTCAGCTGGAAGGTGGGGTGAGGCTGAGAGCTCCTTTTCAGAGGATATAAATTTCCTCCATAAGCTACCTCTCAACATTTTAGATGCACTTCCGATTCCTGACAGGCAGTTACATACACAATATACTAGGCACTTGTGAGAGCCCCTTTCAGAGGCCCACGGGGCAAGCAGTGGTTCTGGGACCCACTGTGGTGGTTGAGGCATTTTGCTCCAGATGTCTGGGCCAGTCCTACTATGGATTTGAGCAACTGGGCCAAGCACCCAGTCAGCACTTGACTGACTCGGAGGTCCGAGCAGCCCCCTTGGGCGTGCGTGGGTGATGTGGATACAAGGGAGAGAATACAGGCTCACAGCTCAAAATGTGTGCAGCAATTAATCATTGTCCGACCAAATAATGACTTATGGAAAAAAAAAAAAAGAGAAATATTTTATTTTTGCTGCTACCAACACAAAGGAAAAATACAACATTCACAAAACAACTAAACAATCCTTCGGAGGTTGCGTCTCCAGTGCTTCCTTGGAGGTTCTCTGTCCCACTTCCTTCTTGCTCTAGAAATAGTGTCATTCACTACTGGCAAAAACAAGGGTATACCCCACTAGTAATCTGAGTTTCAAGAGTTCACTCTGACTTTGCTCCTAAGTCAAACGTGTTCCAGCACTTACACTCTATCTAGCCTCAAGTTCCTCCGGGGCCAAATAGTCTGAATTCAGTTTTACCCACACCTGCAGGCAAGGAAGGTCAGACGTTCCTGAGCAAGCACCCTCTACAGGCGGCGTGGCTGCGGCTGGTCTAGGTGAGTTCACTGCACACAACCCAAGCAGGCTGCACATGCTGATACGCCATCTCCTCGCACACGGTCGCTCTCCTGCAGCAAGCAGAGGTTTCTTGTGGCTCCTGTTGGAGCTAAGTCTTTTAGTTTCTCCCACAATGGGCGATGATAGAAGAGGATTAGATGCTCCTGGTGTTGAGCCCTCGCCAAAGGTAGATGCATGGGGGTCCCCATGGCAGCCTAACTCCTTCAACAATGCTCTGGGTCAGTATACACTTCTTTTGAGTTCCAGTTCCAGTCCCCCCCCGTGTCCCTACTGTACATCGGACCTGATTGTCTTAATACAGCAGGTATCCTCACAACAACCCTCCTGGCATATGGGGTTGCTGATCCTTAGCTGCACAGCAATCCGGCCCGACTGGCTCACTTCACAGCAGCCCTCCTCTGGTGCATGAGGGTCGCCAACTTTGTCCTGCCTACAGGCAATCAACGGACCAGTATAGTAACCATTTCCTCACACCAGACAAAAAGAGTCCATTCGACAGGATTCTCCACTAGATCTCGCTCTCTCCAAAGCTCTTCTCTTCCTCACATGGGTCTTAGCAAGCAGGCAGGTGATGGTGCTCCAGGATCGAAGACAGGTGGCTTGGATTCCCCTTGTGATGTCCCCCCTCACCCAGCAAGGAGACTAGCAGGTCTTGGCCTCCAGTACTGTCACGAGGTAGATGCCCTGCACAGCTTACCTTCCTCACATAGCCAAACTGAGTGGTTTGCAGATAAAAATGTGTGTGGTCTTAAACTCTCATTTCTATAGTCCATTTCTAGACATCAAATGGGATTTAGAGTGTGATTCTCTGAAGTTTATGTTGGGGGACTGCTTCTTTTGACGTGCCTACTCTTAAGCTCTCTTCTTTTTCTTGAAGGCAGTCTGTCACAACAGGAGCAACCCTAAAGCTGACAGCTCCACAACACAGGTCACAGGAGTGTCTTGAGATCACACCTGAATGTCAGCCATAGTGATATGCTCTTCAAAAGTTTAGCTCAGGCCCCCAGCACTACGCCTTACGATTCACTTATTAGTCCCATCTCCTTCATGAGACGTGCCCAGGCCCCTTCCTTGTGACCTCTCACTTAATCAAAAAACATTCTTTGAAGTGTACTGGCTCTCTCCCCATCCAGTGTGTGCCCCACCTCTAATACAGGAATGCAGCCATCCACAAATCAGTCTGCGGGATTCCCCTACCTGCTCTGCATGCTTCACCATGCAGGCCTGGGTCTCCAAAATGGAACCCAGGGTCCTCCATGTATTGTACCATTCATAAGCACACATACACCACAATCATGCCTACAGCATACACACACACTGAAGCCTCCATATACTGTACCCCTTACAGGCACACATACATCCAGCACATACATTTAACATGCATGCACTGCATGGCACTATATCCTTCGAACTACTAAACTACTCCCAGGCACACATACAGCCAGAGCATGCATTTAGCTTTAACACACTGCCCAGTACTTCATTATCCCAGTATTGTATCCTTCCCAGGAACACATACACACAGCTCAGGTACACCACTCAAGAAGTTCATCCACCAGTGGAACTTTAACTTAGTGAGCCTGTAGGCCCCCACTCCAGTGACAGGTTTAAAGGACCCGATTACTCCTACTGATCACTGTGTGGTATGCTGCCACCACTGGGCTCATGCTGCTTAAATCCTGGAAAATAAAGTAAGTAGCCTTCCACCACTATGAGGGTACCATATTGGGCGCCCATCACGGACCACGATGACCGCAATCTGTGAGGCAGGCCTATGCCATGGTGCACACGTGTGATCTGTGTTTGCCTATGACAACAAAAATTAGGATTACTAACAGGGGTGTGGAATTTATTAAAATATCTACTTGTCCACTGGACAGGTTGCTTCTCAAATCTACTTGTCCTGTAAAAAGATCTACTTGTCCCTTTGGTGCCATGTAGTGTGGCGCCAAATTATGGCGGCAATCTCATTATGCAAGAGCTCGGATAATAGCCTCTCTGATTATGCCAGGGCTACTACCATAGTAGGGCTTGAATACTTGCAGTTTCAATCCCTACTGTAGCAATTTCCTTATTTTTCCACCTTTCTGCAGATCTGCATACTGGGGCTGGAGGAAACAGTAAGCAATAGTTCCAGGGCTGGAATGCCTTTGAGTCTGCAAACCTACTAACCTGCATGTTTTAAAGATCTTCACCAGCTTCTCTCTAATATTTTCCCATAATAAGAAAGGTTGGACATTTACTCCTGACAATGGCAGAATTAGAACTTCTTCCAGGGTTGGAAAGAAAGTGGCTGGAGGGAAAATGAACTTGCAAATGCTCAATAGATTTTCACATGAGCAAATCTACACATGCGTATTTACCCATGCTAAAATACAGTTCACAAATATTTTATAGGGGTACGACATATACCATGGGTGCACTTTTGTGACTTTCTTTAAGAATTTGGGGCCACATGTAGGTAGGTTCAGATTTGCGACCTGCAAATTGCGAGTCGCAAATCCGAATGTAGGATGGTGTCCCTGACACAATCTGTGATTCACAAGGGCTTCGCAAATGCACACCTCATGAATAATCATGAGGTGGGTTGCAATTTGCGACCCCCTTGCGAATGGCGGCCTCACAGGGATGGTGGCCTGCTGGAGACAGCAGACCACCATATCTGTGACTGCTTTTCAATAAAGTAGTTTTTTTTTTTTTTGTAATGTAGCCCGTTTTCCTTAAAGGAAAACGAGATGCATTACAAAAACGAAAAATGAAACGTTTTCGTTTCATTTTTTCAGAGCAGGCAGTGGTCCTGCGGACCACTGCCTGCTCTGAAAAAATGTTTACAGTGACATTCACAATGGGGAAGGGGTCCCAGGAGGACCCCTTCCCTTTTGTGAAAGTGGTAGCACCCATTTGAAATGGGTGCAAACTGCGATTGGTTTGCGCCCGCGTTCGCAAAACAAACCTACATTGCACTGCGAGTCGCAATTAGGAAGGGAACACCCCTTTCTAATTGCGAATCGCAAAACTGGGTTTGTGCATCGCAATGTGCTTTTTGCACGTCGCAAACAGCGAAAGTCGCTGTTTGCGACATGCAAAAAGCTACCTACATGTGGGTCTTGGTCCCTAATTAGGTCTGGTGTTAAAGACATTTTGTTTTTATTAAACTTCTATTTCTCTCTCTTTCGGCTGGCTTTACTGTGAGTGATCGCATTCTTCTCTTCCACAAGGAGCATATTGGCACACAAAGTAGTTTTGTTCAGTGTCAGGAACTACAGTGGCAATCAGTGACGTAACGAAACTGGAGGGTGCCCCTTTGCAAAGAACATGGAGGAGCCCCCTCTCCAGACTCACTCAGGGCAGGTGCTGTGCTGAAGGGGTCCCCTGGAGGGCGGCTGCGGGGCCTTTGTTACGCCACTGGTGGCAACGTGTGCTTTTAGAGTTCAAAAAGTTTTTTTTTTTTTGCCAGTGTTTGTTACAATGTTGAGGGCCTGGTAGCTCCCACAACAATAAAGTGTTACAAAAGCCATGTCAAAACAAGACACGCATTGATGAAACTAAAAGACTTATAAAGATATGTCAGATCAGTTGGCTTGGTCAGTGTTTGTTTATTTTCATGCTTCCCATAATCGTGTTGAAAATGGTTACACTGATTTTCCATTAGAAATATTTTTGGGAAATACTAGCATGCATCAAAACATTTTACTAAATGACACCTCATTTGCATCTAATCAGAGAGCATTCTGGGAGCATTATACTTAGCCTCATAGCCTAAACTTTTCAAACATGTGTATACACGTTTTTTTTATTTGTACTGGAACCAACGTCAGTAGTGAAGTGTGACCTTAAAACATTTATTTACAGCACTCACCCTAATAATGAAGGTTTTCAAATAATGAACCATAAATACAAGTTCGAACAGCATTATCTTTTGGAAATACATTACCTCAACTGTATAGAGTTCCACTCTCTGTAAACAGGCAGCCAAAGGGTTTGTGCTGCAGAGGGTTGGGCCTACTTGTCCCAAGGACAAAGTAAACATAAAAACTTGTTGCCCTTGACCCCAAACAAGATGTCCCGGGCGAAGATCCAGGCATTAGCATTGTTGGTACTCAGGGCAGGGGTGCTTGTCCATTATTATGCAGAGAACCTTTCTGTTCCCGCACCTCTAAACATCATAAAGGTACAAATCTAGTCCACAAACTTGTATGAATGGTTTTGCTGGACACCTCTATGTAGCCTGGTTATATGTCAACATTGACTGGCAAATCTTTGTTGGTCTCACCAAGTAGAATTTATACTACTACAAACACACACACAATGTGTGTAGGTTTCCCATGAAATATTTTCCATATATTACACCATAATGATAATGTCTGTAACGCTTCACTGTTGATCATGGTGTAGTTGGCAATCTCTTCTTGAAGGCCAGACCAAAACTGGAACTACTGTTTCTGCCCACTGTTAGTGGAACACTGTAGGAGTAGCTTTAAAAAATTACCTGGGCATAATGACTCTGTATTGTTCAATCAACTGTATGTTCATGAAAGTTGAACATTCTAATCGCAGCTAATGCCCGCTGTTAGCGCTGCATTATTCGCAGTAGCTACAAAACAAAATCTACGCTTTCAATGGCCAGTGCTTTTTAAGACAGCAAACTCTGCATTTTTTTTTTACTACAGTCCACCAACAGTGCAGTATTTCATGCAGTATTTCAGTCACTATTATCAATAACACTGTGCAGGTTTAAAAATAAAGACATTGCTTCAATGCTAACTGCATCAAAAGAAGCATTATATATATATATATTTAAATACATAACGGGTAACTTGTGTAAACTTTTGCAATATTGCTAACTAGGGACTCATGATATTTGCGATCCACATGGCCTTTAGGCTTGTAGTTTATGTTGTCGCCAGAACTCCTCGGTTGCAATGAAGTATTATATTATACGGCTACAGCCCCCCCTTCCTTTTTCCTTAGTCCCTGCTTGAGAAATCAGCGCCAAACTTTCAATAAAGGAGGCAAAGTTTCACGCAGATTTGTTGAATGGCGCCAAAGTTAGTGAGAAAACAAAAAATGCCTTTCCAATTAAAACTCAGACCGAACTGTGACACCTGTGCAGGTGCCGAGGCAAATACATAAAAAATGTACGCCAATAAAACATTACTTAGCACACAGGAGTAGTACTAAACCGAGATTAAGACATGTACTTCTAAAGTGCGATGGAGACGTCCCAAGTTGTTACTACAGCAAAAGGGTGAGGCTATTAATGATCATACTCTTCATCTTCATTGCTTCTCGCTAGAGGCAGACGCAAAAAGACTGTGCCTAGGTTCGGCTTACTTTTGTTAATAAATAATGCACAGGAAATAACAGCATTACATATACATATGTGAAAAGAGTTACGTTTTATATATTACCACGCCTGAGGGAGAAAACAGCAGCATGTGTCAAAAAGGATTTGTCTCGAGTCACGACTCCGCACCACCTTCGACAATGGTAATAGAGACTGCACCAGACTGCGCATAATATAACATGCTGGGCCTCAGGCAAAAAGGCAGCTATCTTATCGAAAAACCACCATGATAATCAACAATATAATGCTGTTGCTACTGGGTACAAAGGAAGGAAGCTTTTACTTACCCCGAGAGCATCGGTTCGTAACGTGTAGTGCTGTAGATTCACATGCTCTAAACACACCTGTTGAGTGTTGGGCACAGACACTGCAACTTGTTTTTTGTCCTATGAACTCACTTACAAGACTTCTTGTGACTCCTACCTATGATTCACAATGCACAGGCTCAACCTCTAATTGTTATCCACTCAGTGGGTGAGTGGTGTAAGTGGAGAGGAAAAGACTGTCAAAGACAAGTGTACTGTGCATTGCAATATGTAAACAGATGAGGGGAGAAACATCTTTTCGCTAGCTTCTGGGGAGGACAATGGGCGCAAGAATATATGCTACAAACAGATGCTAACAGGGTAACATTCTTTGTTTGTAGCACATATGGCTCTAAAAAGAACTTGCTCCACATGGACTGTAAAGGAGTTTGCCAAAGGCGGTGGCAGGCTTGACGATTAAGCAGATGATTGAACAAAGCCCTTAACACAGTTTACTCCACCATTGTATGTTGACAGGCCAGAATATCCATTGAGAAGTGTTTAGTAAACTTGTATCATGTTTACCAAGCAGCAGCTTTGCAGATGTTGGCAAGTGGCATGCTATGAACAAAAGCCACAGCGTAACCATTTCTGTACAGCAAAGCACACAGGTTTGTACAGGAAGAGCATGCTTGGCCTTACCATAAGCTTTCTGGATGCACTTCCCAATCAAACCCGCAATACCAAATTCAGAGCAGGGGTCTCCCTTCTATGGTTTGGCACAAACCATAAAGAGCTTTTATGTTTTACAAAAGGATCTGGTCCAGTCTATCCAGTACATTAACGCAATTTTAACATCTAGTCAGTGAAAAGGCCCTTTCAGTTACAAAGTCTTCTTGTGGGAAGAAGCCGGGCAGCTTAACAGTCTAATTCATGTGGAAATGTGAGATTACCTTGTTAGAAATTTAGGGTGGGTCCTGATGATCACTCTGACCTTGTGGCCCTAAACAAAATGCTCCTTTACAAGGCTTGAAGCTTGCTAATATGTCTGAAAGAAGGTTTTGCTACAAGGAAAGCAATCTTCTATGACAGAAAATTTAAGACAGAGGAGTGTAGGATTTCAAGAGCCATGAGCCTTGCGAGGGCTATGCTGAGATTCCACCCAGGGTTGATTGAATCCTTCTGGAGTGCCTCCATGAAGGCCTTGCACTATAATGCATATATGCAGCTGCTAAATGTAGGAGGTGGGTTTACTCGCTTCGCACACTATAACCGAACAAAGATGTCAGATTGCTAGGATGAGCTGGCTAGGTTCTGGGTGTCTGTGTTGACCCTATTGCTGCTGCGTAAAAAGGTTGTGCCTGAGCACCAGCTTTTAGTGGAGGCTGATGTACATGGAGTACCAGGGTTGCCTAGACTAGGGTCACCAACAGGAGTGTCAGGGACACATGGTGCCTCTCCCTCACCACATATGGGATGAAGAGGACAAAAAGGTGTAGGCAAATGCCCCGGACCAATTAATCCACAGAGCATTGCCCATGGACTGTGAGCATGGGTATCGGGGAAAAAAGCGGTAGCATTTCACTTTTGCAGGGGTGGTGAAAAGGTCCACAGTCAGGGCGCCCACAGTGGAGAGTCTCTTTTAAGGGTAAACTCCTCTCCTACATCACTCCTAAAGCATGGAACGACCTGCTGCTACACACTGGAGCTTCCTCCTTACTTCTTGAATTCCACAAGAAACTTAAGACCTGACTTTTTGAGTAGTCCGACTAGGCCCTAGGTGTGCCTAGACTCACACCTGCTCAGTACCAGGATACCCTCTCATGGAATAATGATCTCCACAAATCTGCATAAGCGTAACATAACAGGACTTGTGAGTGAGGTTACCATGCAAGGACTTATTGATTTGTCCTACTAAGCAGGTCTGGAAAGTCACTGTCCAGCCACGGCAACTGATTAGCTAAAAGGTGGATCTTGTGGACTGCCAAATGCTAGATCTCCTAAGCCAGTGCAGACAGATGTGGAGAATGAGTCCCCTCCAGCTACGGAATGTAGTACATGAATTCCAGGTTGGCAAACACATTATCCTCCCAAGTGGGTATCCCATTCCCTAGATGATAAGGATTTATCTAAGAATCCAACTGATTTTAAGGCTTCCAGAGAGAGAAAAGAGTTAACTATCAAGGGATTCAGGAGACTGTGGCGGAGTGGGTGTGAGAGGCTAGCAGGCAGCGGTGGTTAGGTAGAGTGCAGTGGACAAGAAGGATATGGTGGTGGGCTAAGTGGCAATCCAGCACCCTTGAGACCTTGGGGTACTGAGCAGAAGCAGGCAGGCATTCAGACAGGGCACTGAAAACAGGTAGCCCTACTAGCCAAGCTCAATGAACTGAGAAAACATCAGAGATCTCAACATTTGATCTGTACTGCTGCTTCTCACTCTGCTTTGCAAAGTCTGTTCTTAAGTCCTTCTCCTTGTGCTTCATCTATTTTTTGTGGCAGTCCTCTGTTTCGGTAGTGGTAGTGCAATAATTTGTGTTTCATGAATGAAGCCCAAGAAAGACTGAAAATAGGCTGCTTGAAGTTAATACACCCAAGATTAAAAAACAAACAAAAAAAAAAAACACTATGTGTCTGCAACCTTGCCTAGCATGAAAACCTAGAACACAAAGTGGGGACGATTAAGGATCATCATGCCCACATAATCTGCCATCTTTCTCCCACCAGGCACGATGGCCAATCTCTCAATTCATGAATGCAACTATTATTCATGCTGGGATTGTGATATCTAAATCCTTGTCATTACCAAAATAGATCATCCTCTATGCCTGGGTCACTCTCCTCCGAGCTACGAATAACAGTGCTTTCCTTGTACCTGTTCACTATTCTCCAACTTCATTTAGGTTCTTCAGAACCTAAAGCGTTCAAAGCTCAACAGAAAAACATTAACATGCGTGCCCTCTTAACAGAGGTGGTGTAATAGGCATGCTGGTCAGTAATACGCTGTGGAAAATGCCTTCTCTCCATAATGTGTTACGCCTAATGTGACAGAGAAAGCTTGTACGACCAGTTCAAAGAGTTCTCCTGGAGCAGAAGGATTCCACAGGTTGAGTTTGGAATTGTAAAGCTACCTATAAATTCACAATCAAAGCTCAAAACCTAGATGTCAGCTAACTCACCTTTAGCTATGCCTTTCAGAGCACTTTTAAACCTAATCGTAGGTTTATTCACTAGCTCTAGAGTAGTTTACCCTCACTTTGCTCCCTCTCTACCCTCTGAAGTGCAAAGAGGACTGCTGACTTGATAACAGATAGAAAATATTATTCAAAGCATGCAGTGCCCCCCTGCCTGCAAACTTAACATGCTTCAGGTGCTGTGTCTAAAACGATTGTGGCTACTAGGATTAGCACCAAAAATAGCCTTGCAATAAAACCCGACACCTTCAACGTTCCCAGGCTCCAGCTCAACAGTCTCTTACAGAACATAAAGTGTAGTCAGAGTGGAAACACATCACGCCTTCAACGGCGAAGAAACTCCGAAGAGCTCACTGAAACACCACTGAAAATATGTATGGAATATCTACATGAGGCATTTCAAGGCTTTTCATTAAAGTGGCATAGGTATTCAATGGAAGTAGGTAACTGCCCTCAGAGTCCCATGGTTTTACCCTGAACTCTGCTCCGTTGGCAGCATTTAGTGATGAAAGGTAAATGGAGTTAGACAGTCACATTGGGAGTGTAAGGTTATATTAACTATTGCTAATAAGCATCACAATACAGTGCTGACATTTCAGATATTGTAGCTGAACAGCTGCATGCACTGCTGTTAACAGTGGTACATCTCAGTGGGCTCTGCTGCCCTTTAGCAAATGGAAAGAACTGAAATCAAAGAGCAACTCAAATGCTACTGTGGGTACACAATATTCAAGAAGGTTACAATACTGCACGTCTCATTTGGAATTTACAACCATAAGTACGGAACACTTCATCGGCCCCCAACTTCACTTTAAGGATGAGCACATATTACAATAATGAGCAGAAGACTGAAGAATCGAGTAGTGGCAAAAGGAATGTAGTGTGATAAATGTCTATGTATGGCTGAACACCCAATATTGGGTTTAAGGCTGCCAGGATGTGAGAATTTCACCCTGAGCACACCAGTATGTGAAGGATTCTTCATTCTTGCCAAGTTACAGCCAGAAGCCAGAAGATACTAACTATATGAAAACACTGAGAAATGAAGGTGGCAACCACTGGTTCCCTGCTGGCCAGAGCTCACAACAAAGTAAGAGTGGAATGCACAGGCAGTATAACCTAGCTTAGTGAATGAGGTCAGAACTTCAGAGACTTTCAGTGCATTGAAAGCGTGTGAAGTTTGGATCAAGAAGACAAGTACCATTGACCAGCAACACACGAATCGGTGGAAGATAGCTTACGATATAAGGTCTGGTGACACGCTCATCTTGTGGCACACAGACCTGTGGCATGCAGAGCTTGTGACACAACCAGGGAGTGCTAAGCGCTGAGCGGGCAGAAGGTTGTAAAACCTGGACGACGTGAGCAGCCATCATAACCCTTGTAGACTTTAGTCAAAGACCCCTCAAGCCACCACTTATGAGGAAAACAGCTCTCACTATAAGCTAAAGGACTGTAACCTTAAACGTTATATAAAGATGACAAAGCGAAATTACAAACAAAATGAAAAACGTGAGGCCAACTGGGGCAACTGCATTAGGGCCAGATAGGGAGGATTTGCAATAACATCATAACATGGCATTTGTAAAGGTCATGTTGAAAAACAGGTATTTTTTTTTTACTACACAACTCAATAATATTTATTTTATAGACCTTGAAGGGATGACTGACTGAATGCACTGGGAGAGATCTGAACTTGTTGCCATGAGCTTAAACACAGGTTTGAGACCAAAATACAACGAGATCACATATTTACTCTGAAAAATTCAGCTCCAAAAAAACCGCCAATTTCTATATTTTTGGTTGGCTGACTATTGTCCTTTAGCTCTGCTCAGCAACCAGTGGAACCCCAATAGGAACGCCATGTCCAGTCTCCATAGAGTTATATACCCAAGCTAAACATCACTGACACATGAAACAATACCTTATCATCAAAAATACACAGGCAAAGCGGCCTATCAATTTGGACCAACTTTTTACTTAACACAATTAAACTCAAACCAGATCACTATCAAAAGTAATAACCTATGAAGCATTGATTAGAATCTATCCTTCAGAAAGCAGATGCTAAAACGGAATGAAGCTATACCTCCCAGAGCAGGCCTAAATATGCTGTACTGGTGAAGGTATGCTTATGTTCCCATCCTCGATCTACATTATTTCTAATGCAGCAGGACGAAGGCTAATTTGCATATGGCTGGTTTATACAGGACAAAAAAAATCATACACCTTTATGTAATTACCAGTGGCTAATATTGATTCTCCCATTTGATTCAACCCTTTTCATTTTACTCAAAACCATCACCTCAAAAAGGATTCTTCCTGTCAGTCTTGGAAGAGAGCTCACGAACAGACCATGCAAGAAGTTAGAAATACACCCCTTACCGGCTACTGAGTGGACAGCATGTAAGGATGGTTGGTGGGCCTCTGGGGATAGTGAAGCAACACACTCAATCTGGCACTTATAGCAAGTACTAAAATCCCCAGTTGATAGGGATATATCTATATATCAGCCACTGGCATGTTCTATTTCCTCCTCCCCCTGTCTGCCTCGTAAGTGTTTAGTTCTGCTTTCTCGCCTACCCTGCTGCCCCTCCCTCTCTTCTAGTAAGCGAGTTTTTGTATTTGCACATTCTGTTATTATCACTGTGACGCAGGTCGTTGCAGCAGTGGACTTGCTAGACCTGGCTCAGATAAGGCTCCACAGTAAATAACCAGCTTGTTCCTGGATAGGCCTCAACCGTATTCCTTCAGTAACATACCGGGGAACTGTGTGATTTTTGGTTTGAATGTGTTATATTATTGCCTTGTTTGGGAACTCTTGCCTCAGAGATCCTTTCTCTGGTATTGCCTTGACATGCTTACTTTCCTTTTAAGAGAATGAATGAGCAGCAACTAGCTGATTTCTAAGTTACAATGTTTGACAAGCTTTGTTTTTCAGATTATTATATTTATGGATGAGAAATTGTGCATGGCAAGGGTGTGAGTTATAGTTACCCTAGGACACAAGTTATAGCTACTTCAGATAAGTATGAGTGGTTAATTTCTGCAGTTTTTAGAGTTTAAAAGTTATGCTGTTGTTGAACATTTCACTTAACTATAATGTTACCCTAACCTTTTTTTAGTGAGTGAGTGTGTATATAATCTCCTACTGGCAATCACCAGTAGGTAGTTATAGTTAGGACCTAGTTTACATAGGAAAAGCATTTTTTGTTTGCTAATAACTTTGGTAATGTTTGACAAATCTCCACAAACTTTTCAAAGCTAGTATACCAGCCACTTCAGCTGAAGTTTTGGGGTGAGCCATCAAGCAAAGCCCGAGAAAAAGTAGGAGGGGGGTCCCAAAACGGGTTTTTCACATACAATTTCCCATTAATTTTTTAGACATGACTACAACCCAAATGGCTGAATGGAATTACACAAACTTGTCGGAACGGCAAATCTTGGTCCAGAAACAGTGCTTTTTGTAATCTGGCATTAATCTGTTCACTGCCACCCACATGCCTACTCACACATCCACTCCCACACCTACTCACACACCCACACAGCCAGTCACCCACTGACTCACACACGCAGGTTATAGGGACATTATAGTTGGGACATATCAATAAAAAGACAAAGAAAAATCACTGAAAAAACAAAGATTACAGAGACATAGTTAGGTTAATAGTTTAAATCTGAAAAACTGTGGAAATATTAACAGATTTAGTATTAAGTGACAATAACTCATGCCCTAAAGGTAGCTGTAACTCGGGCCCCTGCCATGCACAATTTTCTCATCAATAATTATAATTTGAAAAAACAGAGCTTGCCACACATTTTAACTTATAAATCAGCTTGTTGCATCCAGTGAGCCAATATATGCCTTGGTCCTGAAAAGCCTAGCTGCTGCTCATTTATCCTCTTAAAGGAAATTAAACATGTCAAGGCAACAGCAGAGAAAGGATCTCCGAGACAAGACTCGCCAAACAGTACAATAGTATAATACATTCTAACCAAGAATCACACAGATCCCTAGTATGTTACTGAAGGAATACAGCTGAGGCCTACCCCAGGAACAAGCTAGTTATTGACCTGAAGCCTTATCTACGCCAGCTCTAGCAAGTCCACTGCTGCAACGACCTGCGTCGCAGTGATAACAACAGTATGTGCAAATACAAAAACTATAACTAGAAGAGAACGAGAGGTAGCAGAGCAGGCAAGAAAGCAGAACCAAACACATAAGAGACAGGCAGGGAGAGGAGGAAATAAAACACACCACTGCCTCAGGTTTGAGGTCCCCAGTATTGTGCCTCTACATACATGCTGCAAAGGGGTCTTAAGTGAGCAATATATGTACAATTAGACCGTGTGTTTTACTGTCTGCTCATCAATGGAGCAGGGGGAAATACAGAGGTAGCCACTCTTGGAGAACAGTCAAGTTCCAGAAGAACTAAATAGGACCAACAGTGTTGAACACGAACAGCGTCCTCGAGTTAAGATGGTCATAGTGCTGCTCGCACCTGCGACTTTCCACTAAGTTTGTACATTTGTCTCAAGTCAATTGCTGCATTAATAAAATTGCCACAGAATTCATCTACACACAAAGTATGTCTGCACAAGATATTAATAGAGCTTGAACGTAGTATAAAGGTAACGGAGCACCGTACATGGTTAATAACCAACACACATGCATGTTTAACAAATCTCGTATTTCGAACATTTGATGGTGACGAAGACCCACACAGGCGCCCTGATGCAGAACTACGATTCTAAACTTAAGATCGTCAATGCCAAAATGTATATCTCCAGATAACAGAAAGGCGATGCTAGATGGCACCCTCGCTGTAACTTTTTCTGTAGTGCGGTGCACCACATCCTCTGCCCTTTAGGTTCTTCCTGAGATTCAAGCTGTACTGCAGCCGTTACATCTTCCAGACAGCTCTCAGAAGCAGAGCTAGTTTTGAAGTGTTTCGGATCACCACAGGTAGAGTATCTGAAGTTAGTGCTGTCTAAAGCCTGGTCTGGTCCAAATGATAGGACCGCCAATCGTCCTCGAGAGTTCAGCTGATACCACCTGCTGGCACTTAGAGCTTCCACGCGAGATGCCAGGTCTTGGAGAGGACCCCGATATAAGCAGTATATTATAACTACTGAATGTTTAGAGCATAGGAAGCAGAGGCAGACCGACGGGATTTCAGGGCGCAGAATCACTCGCATTATATTATCTCCTTTCACGTTCGCGAAGATTTCCGTACAGTGCTCCTAGATAATTCATTTTCGCAACTATCTTCACACTAACCAGACATAACTTAATCGTACTCTCAATAAGTAGGTAACTATTTATATCCCTTACAAGACTTCCTCTTTTGACAGACACAAGTTCGCGCAGCCGCCCCTTGGTACAACACGCCTTAGCACCTCAGGAAAATCCACGATTTGGTCGCTTCCTACTTTATGTAAGACAACACATTTGATTCCCTAATCAGACATATGAAATGCGACCTTCCCACTCTCCTGGTTGTCTATTTGGTTGGCAGGTTGACAGTACAAGTGATATGTGAACTATACTAACAGCACGTCAGTTGATTGTGTGATAAATTCCTCGCGACTTCATTTTCACTTCTGTACAATACAATTTTTCCTCGACCTGTCACTGTTTACGATTGAGCAGTGCATTCATGATTAGAAACAAATGGCGACTTAGATGCACCACAGAAGTACGTCCACAAATAGCTTGCAATATGTAACTGAATAATGACCTTACTCCTGACAACCAGAATCTACTTCTGCAAAGTTTAACAATTGAGAAACAGACAGAATATGAAGTGCTAAAGGTCTCACTGCTTTTCAAGGTAGCACTTTTCATTAGCACCAAATCAGCACATGAACTTGCTCGGCATTTCCCCGTCTGCTCTTTATCTTGCCTATGTGCGGTGTCACATTACTGACTGTCCTTGCACCTCTCCTCTACATGCTTGAGCACGCTTCTTCTCTTCCCCTCTTGCTTTCAAACTATACAAACTTTCTTCCGCACTTAGCACGTCCATCTCTTTCATACTACGCAAGTATTCACACTGGCTTGGCCTCTCCCTTCTACTTTCTTGGCATGCACCCTATCCCCAAATCTACCCCTTCCACACTTCACCATGTCCCAATTTCCTAAACCCATTTCCTCTCTCTACAGACTGGCTGGTACTCACGGTCCGGACCTGCCTCCGTAGCACGTAGAGCAGGAAGCTCCAGAGCTTGGCCGCGATGGCCAGAAAGCTGCGCACCCCCAGCAGGCACTGCGTCTTCATCATGGCCAGCAACCCGAGCTCCGCCAGGGTGGAGAGGAGCGGGGGGCCGGGTGGGCTCCGGGGGTGGAGGCGAGGACAGGCCGTGGCGGGGCCGGGGGAGTGCCTGGAGGGCAGACGGGGAGCGAGGGGGTCGTGGCTGTAGGGGGCTGGAAGGCACGGGGGGACAGACCGGATATATGGTTGTAGGGCAGAAGCAGTGGAGCCTGGGGTCGGGGACAAGTTAAGGAAGGGTTGTCATGGGCCTGGGGAAGGGTCTCTACAGGCTCAGGAGGGGCCCTGGAGGTTGAGGGCCCTGGGGGAGGATCTCCCCTGACAGCCGAGGGGAGGACCTCAGGGTTGGGTGGGGGGCGGTGCCCTGAAGGGGAGGGCTTGCTGGAGGGAGGAAATGGGAGTCTCGGACTTTCGTCTCCCTCAGTGCCTTGGCTCGTCGCCGGTCCTCCTCCGACTTCCGCGGGAGCTGGTGGTACCCCTTCTGACAGCCGCCATTACTGACCCCCGCGATCACTTCCGGGTTGACCACTTCCGGCGGGGGTGCGCGGCAGGAAACTGAAGGGGGACAGCACAGGAACGTGGGAAAAACAATGCACATGCGCAGTTGAGTCCCAAGGGGCTGCTGGAGGTGTACTGCGCAGGCGCAGAGGACGAGTGTGTAGACATAAAAAACAGTCTACTCTCAGGAGTGATGAGAACTGCCGTTGAAACGAAAGATAGACTGGGACCGGGTTTGTCTGTGGAAAGAAGTGGCCACGTTGAGAAGAGTAACAAGCAGCATGAGAAACATATGAGGAATTCGAGGAAAATCCCATAAAATAGCTACTAAACAGCCTTCTAAACTGGACGGTTTCAAACGATATGTTTTATTAGTTTTTCTGTAGTAAAATATTGCTGAATCCTAAACATAACTGACTCGTACATAACTTGCATTTTTCTATTCTTGATAAATTGACATATTTTAGTACGTGTATTATATTACAATGCTTGAAAGTGGGGATCGCTCACGGCCAAGATGGCTGCCACGTTTGCTGACAGTTTGTAGGCAGTCAGACTACTGGCCTTCCTGCAGCTGCTCCTGGACAGGGGGTTTCATGGTACATTAATGCCCGGTTACCTACCGGTAAAGCTGGTTATTCTATGTCCCTACTGTCCCCCCAGTCAATTCTTTTGAGGTTGACCACCCTATCCATGAGAGAATGACAGGAAGAGATAAACCCACTCACCACCGGGGTGCTATAAGTATCTTCAATTCATAACACTCACTTAAATACCGAGCCATTGAAGGCCAGCAATTAGGGTGGGTGGGTTGTAACGTCTGTGAGGGGAATAATAGGGACTATGGATAATACAAAAAATCAGAGCTGTTGGGAAGTTTAAATTCTATTAAGGACACAGGTAAGGCTAAACATATTTCTCACTCACATGTGAATAATGGTTAATTCTATGTCTGGACTGCAGGCTCAGATTATGCTTCCCTTATTTTACTGCATAATAAAACTAGGCTCCATGTTCCTGGAGGGGGAAGGAATGAAAGAAAAGGAATCCAAAAATCTTTTCTTTCTAGAATGCATGCCTGTCTTACTAGAATTGCCACAAAACGCTACAGAAACAGCTCTCTTTTCCACCAACACTGGCAGCCCTGCCAAGTACCACGCATCATGTGCTACACTAACACATTTCAATGCCTGTGTCTGCATTACCACACTAATATGCATTAGTCAAGCATTATAGCGCACCAGAGACCACCCCAAGACGAGGTGCATTTACTTCGAAGCAGCATTAATAATCAAGCGCACTAAAATTGCCTTCACTGCCTGCTGCTGCTGCCCAGAACGTACCTCTTACATAAGTGTGAGAGGGGTCTGTTTTGCGGAGCGGAGAAAGAGTGTCAAACCTTAGAAACAACAGTGAAGCCGCCATGTGCTTTGTATGACATTTGTGGCCCAAATTGGCTTATAGTCTTGCATATTTCACATTATGAGCAATTTAAAGGCAATTTATAGACCATTATATTGCAGAGAGGGATATTTGTCATACGTTTTCTCGTAACACAGAGACAAATATTCTGTTCTAGTCAGGTGCCCTCCTTGCATAATCCAGCCTATACCGGTTCAGGGACTCCCAGCCCCTGCTCTGGCACAAAACTGGACAAAGGAAAGGGGGTGACCACTCTCCTGTTCATCACCACCCCAGGGGTGGTGCCCAGAGCTCCTCCAGAGTGTCCCTGGGTTTTGCCATCTTGGATTCCAAGGTGTTGGGATACTCTGGGAGCATCTGATTGGCCAGTGTCTGCAGGTGATGTCAGAGACCCCTCTTGATAGGTCCATACCTGGTTAGGTGACCAATCCCCCTCTGAGGGCTATTTAGGGTCTTTCCTGTGGGTGTTTCCTCAGATTCGGTTTGCGAGACTCCACCGGACTCCTCTGCATCTGACCATTGGATCAACTGCAGACTGCTCCAGGAACACTGTAACTGCAACCAAGTATCCAAGAAGGCTACTGTGACCCTGCAACTTCAGCTCCAGCCAGCAACTGCAACAGTTTCCAGGTTGTGCACGCTCCGAGGACTGCCTGTCTTCACCCTGCACCAAAAGGACTGAAGGAATCTCCTGTGGAGTGCAGCGATGACCAGTACTCTGGCTTCCCCCTCCTGACAACGAGCATGGATCCTAGAACACAGGTGGTGGACTAAAGTGACCGTGATTGTCCAAAGGTCCAGCTGTCTAAATTGTGTGGCAGTAAGAGCTTGCCTCCCCGTGCCAGACTGTACCCCTGTGTACTGAGTGTTTTGCAGCTCCTAGGGCTTCTGTGCACTTCTCCAAGAAATCCTTTGTGCACAGCGTAGCACAGGTCCCCAGCTCTCTATCTTGTGATGCTCAGCTCTATGAGTTGTTCCCCGGCGGTGTAGGATCCCTTTGTGTAGTGCTGCAACGGCTGCCATTTGTAACTCCTTTGTCCCTGTGCTGTGGGACTCCTGTGCATGCTGTCTGGTCTTCTGAGGGCTCTCTGAGTTGCTGAGAGCCCCCTCTGTCTCCCCCTCCTGGGTAGAGTCGACCTGGTCTTTCCTGAGCCCGGGCAACGCCATTTTTCATGAAATTTGACTTTTGCGTTCACCAAGGCTTGTTGGCGGAATCCCATGACGCAAACCAGACTGCATTCATCCATCCAGCGTGGGACATTTTTTGCCCCAACCAGGAACCCGTATCTGTCTTCTTTGGTGCAATACTGACTTTGTGTTCTCACTGGTGGTTCCCCTTTTGCACCTTCGTCCAGGTTAGCAGGGGCTCCTGTTCTCCCTGAACTCTTCAGTGCTTCTTGGACTTGGTCCCCTTCTTTCACAGGTCTTCAGGTCCAGGAATCCATCATTGGTGTCTTGCAGTCTCTTCTGGGTCTTGCATTATTTTCTATCACAACTTCTAGTGTGTTTTAGGAAACTTCCTGTACTTTACTCCTGCTTTCCTGGGCTCTGAGGTGGGGTATTTTACTTACCTTTGGTGCTTTCTTACACTCCCAGCGCCCCTCTACACGCTATACTTGCCTAGGTGAGAAACAGACATTCACATTCCACTTTCTTAGTATATGGTTTTTGTTGCCCCTAAGCCCATTGCAATCTATTGTATTTTCTACTGTTTGCACTATTTTGTGACTATTTACTTACCTGATTTTGGTCTATAGTGTATTATATTGTGTATAATACTTACCTCCAGAAGGAGTATTGCCTCTAAGATATTTTTGGCCTTGTGTCACTAAAATAAAGTATATTTATTTTTGGTAACACTGAGTATTGTCTTTTATTGTGTATAAATACTGTGTAACTATAGTGGTATTGCAGGAGCTTTGCATGTCTCCTAATTCAGCGTAAGCTGCTCTGCTACAGCTACCTCTATCAGCCTAAGCTTCTAGAACACTACTACATTTCACTAATAAGGGATAACTGGACCTGGTATAAGGTGTAAGTACCCAAGGTACCCACTACAAACCAGGCCAGCCTCCTACAGTCACTCACAAGGAATTGAAATGGCACACCCAGCACCGTAAAAACATGGAAATGCCACACATAAGCAAGCTCAAAACTTGGCAGTTATGCACTGCCTTCGTTGACAAAGCAACAATGTATCACCATGCAGTTATTTTTAAATAGGCCGCACATGCAGCCCTTTGAAAACATTTCCACACCAGTGCAATTAAGTAAATATAAACAGTCGGGGCATGTGTGGCCCCTCTTCACTTGCATGCATTTTCAATCTAATTCTTGATTCTGGCTTCCCTGCCAGTCACAGATGTTTAACAGGGAGCTCGCCCTGTAAATATCTATTGGCTGAACAAAATGACCTAGACCCGTCTCCTCCATCAGATCAGTCCCATGGTCATCCATACCAGTGTGGTCTGAACTGCGTCTCCCTTACTGCAGCACCTCTCCAGACAGGGCTCTCCTCCAGGAGAGGCCAGTGTCAAATTCAGCACCTGTACCCAACCCCTGTGTTGCACACCCTTCGCCTTCTTGTGCCAAACAAAGGAGAGCGTGGGCATGATTGTTGTAAACCCAAGCCTGGCAGAGGTCCCACACTTCCATGTTCCTCGTCCCAATAGGCAGGGGAAAAAAGTGTTGTGTGTAGGAGGGTGCTTATAGCATCTAGGTAGTGGGTGGGATTATTCCTTCACTTCATGTTTTTCTCTCCTGGATGAGGTGGGTCCACCTCAAAAGTAATGACTGGGGCGAGGACTTGGCTCACCGGGATAATGTTAAATTTGATAGCAGTGGAGAAGAAAGTGTCCCTTCTACTAAGGTCACAGAGGGCGATGATTAAGCATGTCTTATTTTACTTTTATTTAACAGTAGTTATTGACAAGAACATTTCTGTATTGTCCAAAGACCACTATTTCCCATGTGAAACAGGGAAATAGTAAAAAAAAAAAAAAAAACAACAAAGTAACCATGTGATCCTCCAATCACCATAGACCTTCCACAAGAAAGTCACCTGTCCAAATCCTACCGTCCTCATTCTTCTCACAAAGCATTCCACACTTCCGATTAACTCAATGTTCCCTCTTCGGATTCTATCCTGGTAAAATAATATAAACCTGTTATCCAGTTCTTTCATGAAACATTTAACATACCACTTTTCATCTTAACTGATCTAGAGGAAACACTTACTATATATCACAAACTAGCTTTTATTCTAGAAAACATTTAACATTCTAAGGCATCACACTATTGATGGGCATATGTTACATTGCAACAATACCGTCAGTAAATAAAAAATCGGTTTACCTTTTCTTAAAAAAGGTATCTTGTGGGCCAGCAGACTCTTTCCCATAAGATTCCCGGGAGGGATAATCCTGACCCCCATGTGCTCAAAAGATTTCGAACTTTCCTTTTCAATAGGTAGGACACTTTACATTCTGTGTCAGGACCAGATGAGATGAAGATTCAATTACAGAGCCTAATTACCACTAATGACACTACCTCAGAAATGGGCTTGAAGTAGAACTTATTATGTTCGATTCAGAAGATCAGTTTGCCGTCCTCACACAGCGACAGCTTTGGAGACCATAGCCCCGCTCAATGAATATTCTCTGAAACGGACCACATCTATACCTGTTTTTTTTTTTTGCTTAATCCAACTTATCCACTTGATGATGGATGGAGATGAAACCACCTGGAAAGGTTTCTTTAGTGCAATCAGGAGTTGTTTCTCAGCTGGTGGTCTGAGTTACACCGTCATAGGTTCGGGTTACACCATCATGTTTTCTCGGACCTTCACACAACATGCCACAAACAGCTTCAGTTTGTCTGCAAACGCTGGGTATGATATGGATCTGGTGCTAGTCTTGGCTCATCTAGTGATGGTGAAGGTGCCCACCATTTGCCATAAACAAAATCCCTGAAATGTGTAGTGTTCTGTCATCAGAGAATCTAAGGCATAACACTAGGCACTATAGCATAGCATGTTTTGCTGATAACTCCTTTCTAGATAAGAACTCATTGTGGGTTTAGGACCTTATTCATATCCCATAAGTTGGTGTATATATAAGTTCCCCAGGATTAGACAGTCTTATCGCTCTCATTAACTTATATACCCCAGGGATCCTGCAGAGATCACCGATCTGAAGATAATAACTATTCTGTAGGTCATTCTTTATGCTGTTTTTTCGGATAGGAAATTTAAGATGCAGACAGTATCTCCTTCCAGGGAATCCCATTGTTTTTCATATACCAAGTGTACCACTTCCTCCAGGCCAAGTAGTATGAGTTGATTATGTTACCAGCCCAAACCTTCGGTTTGAAATCTGCAATAACTTCCGAAATTCCTTGGTCCGTCCAGGGTCCCTTGAAATACCCCATGACATAAGTTTGAAATGAACCTTCAGTATAGCAAGTAATATTAGAGATTAACCTGTACCACCATAGAGTGAGCCTGGCCCCTGCAATCTGTCAGAATATCTGGGATGAGTGATAGTGCCAATCACCTACTAGATAGGTAGCTGTAGTAGACTTGGGAATCATACTTGTGATCTCCAAATTGGAGTGACCAAAATCAGATCTGCTGTCTGTCGTTAGATGTGGGCTGAGACCCTGGCAGCATGGCAAATGTTGGAAATGCTTAATTCTTGTTGCCTGACCAATCTTGCAGGAAAGTGTCCTTCACTTTCGCCATCAGATCTGGTTTCCAATGGAAGTAGTCCAGGAGTTGATTTTGGATATGAAACATTCTATCTTGCAAGGACCCAGTGGCCATCAGTCTCTCAAAGACTTGGCGTTTCAGTTTCCCTGTCAATGGACTCCCATCTGAATCCTAAGTTCCAGTCTTCTTCTTAGCTTTGTTTTCCTGGTAAGTGCTCCACTGTCAATGAAGTTTGTTTCTCCAGGCAAAAGTTCTACAAGTCTTTCACAAGTTGCACCAGCTTCCAGGATTTTTTGCTTCCCATTTGGTTGCCATATCTCACCACTGACAGGTTCTCCATTTTCAGGAGTACGCAAGAAGATACTTTGTCCTTCATAAGGTACTTGGTAGCCAACAAACTCACCAGAAGTTCCAAGAAAACTGTACGTGGAATTTCAGTTCATTTTCCATCCATCTTTCTCCCAAGGAGATCTCTTCACACCTGGATCATAAGCCTCATCATCTGGCATCTGATTCTATAACCATGTCTATAGAGGCTTCGAAATTTGCTCTCCTGAGCCACACCTCAATATTGTCCAACCACCACTGGATCTCAGTTGTGGCTTGCAATGATAACTGTATGAGCTCAGAGAACTGCATACATCTCCTGAGGTGATTCACTTTCAATTTCTGATTAGCTTTACAGTTAAGAGGGTCTGGGAAGATGGCCTGAAAAGTTGCCTTATTGACATCATCTTGTTCTCTGGTAGACTGAGGTAGGCATTCATCAAATATATGAGGAACCCCAGGAACGTCATGCTCTGGCCTGAGAAAAGTACAACAGTTTCTCTCTGTTTATGGCAAACCCCAGGCCCTGCAATATAGCAATAATCATGTTCAGAGTAGGAGGTTGTCAAGGTAAATGATCAGTCTGTCGTCTCTAGACGTTGAGTATTCTGCAACAGGACATAGCAAACTGGTAAAGCATCAAAGGGCTGGGGACAGTCTGAATGGTAGTGTTCAAAACTCAGGCACCTGGACCCGCCAATATAATTGAAAAAATGTCCTGTATGGGAGCAAGATAGGAATTGTTTGGTGGGCATCCTTTAGGTTGAATCTGACCATCCAGTCTACCCTGAGAAGCAAGTCTCACAATAGATAGGAACCCTCCATATGGAAGTGGTAGTAAATCAGCCACTAATTAACTTCTTTAAGTTTATATACTTGACGAAACCTTTGACCTTCTTCCTGACCAGGAAGATATTGCTTAGAAACCCTCTTAGATGTATTACTGACATATAATTTGCACCTCTGTCACTGAGGTGCATTTCTTGATCCAAGAATCTCGGGGGAGATGATGAGAAGTCTGTATTGGGGTCCTACAGAATTTTGCATGAAAACTCCAAATAAGTTCCTGGACCCATTGATTGTTCATCAGCTCTTCTCATCTGAACCTGAACCACCTCAACCACCACCCGAGTTTCAGAACGTAAAATTGGATCATCCTAACCAGAAAATCCCCATGAATCATTGTTTCCACTGAATTATTCTTTTCTGCCAATGCATGTTGTGAAGCATTATTTCTCTTGTTGTGCCCTTTGAAGGAGCCTTGCTTGTACGCTGAGCTGGAGGAGCTGCCCCAGCCTCATCCAGCTCAGGCAAAAAGCTTCACTGGAAAATGTTTCCTAATGGATGTCTGCACTTTGTCAAGTGCTGGGAAATATTCCACAACCATTCCCAGTTATTTGACTAAATGGTATCCAAAAATATTCCCTTGGCCTGTAGACTCTGTTTCTGAGGTGGTTAGAACTTCCAGGATCAAAATAAGGATCAATCCTTAGAAAGGAAGAGCTGCATTGTTCCACAAATAATGCGCAGCTGACATAGTCTAATATGCACTTGCCACTAAGACAAGCCAGAGACTACATTAACCTGTATAGGATTGCCCGAAGGTTTGGCCACTACTAGATTTTTGTGACAGTGCCAACCACATCTAGGAGTTTGTCTTGGCAGGCCCATCATAAACAATCAATCCCTTTCTTGAGGTCTTTCATATATATGTAGAACAACGTACACATTTTCAGTCAGTATCTAGTGTCATATTGACCTTGCCTTCCAAGGATCGCCTTGGGCATTTCACCCTTAGCCTAACATTAACTGCATTATTTATTAGCTGTCTAATTTTTCTGGCCACATAATCTGCCACTTTTGCATACGGTTTGGTCACCAGAGTCTGGTACACTTTGATCACTCATCACTGGGTGAGGGAAATCGTTCTTATAATAGGAATATTTAGTCATATTGAGGTTACTTATCAATTTCCTCCCTCTTTTCGTTTGGTGAGTAGACCTAGGTGTTTTTGAGATTATGGTGAGAGTCTGTTGGCAATGGTTAATAAGTACGGCAAGCTCAGCTTTAAATGTGCCTATTTTCTCAATCAGCTGTGTGATAGAAAGTTTAAATGCAGCTGTTTCTCAGTGAAAGGATCCCAGTTAACAGTGTTGCAGCTTTCCAACGAGTACTTCGTAGGGTATCCGTGATGCCTGGGATATGTCTTGAGACTTTTGAGAGGCTGTTCCCGATGGTGGGTAGGGCTTTCTCTTGCATTTTGCAAATGGGCTGCGAAGATTCCATCTTAAGATATCAAGCTGGTGATAGAGGTACCACTATCTTCCATGTTTACCAGTGGCTCAGTTGGCCTATCTCGCAAGGGCCCTTTTGGCCATCAGTCTCTCAAAGACTTGGCATTTGTTTCCCTGTCTATGGACTGCCATCTGAATCTGAAGTTCAAGTCTGCTGCTTAATTTTGTTTTCCTGGTAAGTGCTCCACTGTCAATGAAGTTAGTTTCTCCAGGCAAAAGTCCTACAAGTCTTTCACAAGTTCCACCAGCTTCCTGAATTTTTGCCTCCCAGTTGGTTGTTATATATCATCGCTGACGCATTCTCCATTTTCAGGAGTACCCAAGAAGATACCCTGTCCTTCATAAGGGACTTGATAGTCAACAAACCCACCAGAAGTTTAAAAAAATAACTCATGGAATTTCAGTTCATCTTTAATCCATCTTTCTCCCAAGGAGATTCTTCACACCTGGATCTCAGCCGCATCAGCTGACATCTGATTCTATAACCATGTCTGGAGAGGCTTCGAAATTTGCTCTCCTGATCCACACCTCAATATGGTCCAACCACCACTGGATCTCAGGTGTGGCTTGCAATGATAACTGTATGAGCTCAGAGAACTGCATACCTCTCCTGAGGTGATTCACCTTCAATTTCTGATGAGCTTTAAAGTTACAAATGGGCAGCGATGATTTCATCTTAAGATATTAGGCTGGTGATAGAGGTACAACTATCTTCCATGTTTCCCAGTGGCTCAGTTGGCCATATCTATACAGCTGAAGATGTTGATGGCAGTTCACAGATCTCTAGGGATAAACGCCTTTTGGCCATGTTGATTTCTTTACAAAGCACTTCCACAGCCCTTGCTAAGAAGGTGTCTAAGAAAATATTTACAGAGTATGTTTAGTATGGTTCCAAGGAACAGTGAAAGTACCAGACAACCAATCACATTCCAACACTGTCCATAAATCTCTGTAGGCTTCACTCGTACGCCTCTTTCTTCATGCAGCACTTTATTGACACATCACTTGCAATAGCAATATCAGTATTGATTCTACACTGATCCTACACATAAAGCAGAGAGACAGCACTTAAAGAGACTCTTAAGTTAAACCAGATCTCTGTCTCTAGGAGAAATTTATCAGGACAATAAACCAAATAAATTAAACCAACATGTGTGGAAATCGCTAAAACTCTTTAATGAGGCTACTTGCTCTCACAACATATTCTCGGAGAGTACATATAAATGTATCCAGGTTGGATGATCCTTCCATCAGCTTCCTAAGTAGAATGGAAATTTACCTTCTCTTTAGTTATATTTTGTATTCCGTGTACGGTTCGGCAACAAGGATTATGCCTGTTCAAAGCTTACTCACTGTCACAAATGCCATTCCCGCAACCGAAAGAAAGTAAAAAATCTTAAGCATGAACTCTGGTGACCAGTATACAGCATTCACATTGTCTTTTAATTAATCTCCTAAAGAAGAGGCTTTCAATGATGTGTCTCCCCAGCTGAATGCTCACTAAAATATGAGTTATCATTACGCACCCTGAATCATCTACTGAACACATCTAGTAATGGATGGGGACGAAACTGCTGTGAAAGACTTCCTGAGAGACATGAGGAGTTGTTTCACCCCTTCCGGTCTTAATTCAGTTGTCATGTTCTGATAGGCATTGAGGCATCCGTCAACACAGTGTAAGATTCAGGAAACGCCAGGTACTTCTTCGAACAGGTTTTGGATTTCATTCTCTTGGTGATCATAAATGTTACCTCTTCCGAGTTAAACAGGCTGCTGATACATTCAGCATCTGCACTTCTGAAACCTGTCTAGAAGAATTCAAGCATTTGCACTCAGAGATAACTTCCTAGACAAAAAATCATTATTCTGCAAAGAACCCCAACAAAAAAGTAGGATGTGAACAGATTCTGTCACCAGGGATGCAAGGTCCCTGTGCCACAATTCAAAGTGACAATCTTCTTCAGGTTTCTTCTGATAGTACTCTCTACCCATGCATGTTCAATAAGGGGGAAGCAAAACCTGGAAGGCCTGGGACCATCTTTTGTCCTGTTATCCTTCATACCATGAGTTTCTTAACCCCTTTAGGCACCAGAGGGTGTTAGCAACTTGAACTATCCTTTAGAATCAAGTGGAACTGGGGGACAGGAATTGGGAAATTCTACAATAGCTCCAAATAAGTAGGGGACTATGACTGGAACTTCTGTATCGGAGTTGCAAGAATCAGATCTGCCACTTGACGTCTTGCTTTGGCTGAGAGTCAGGAAGTCATGAAGAGGGGAAAGGCATAACTCCAACTCTCTGACCAGTCCAGCATGAATGCATCCATTACCCCGGCCCAGGGATCTGGGCTCCAGAAATAATACTCTGGATGGTGATGGTTCACCAATATACGAGACACCCAGAAATGGTGCAGTTCTACATCCATTTTCTGGAATTCTGAAGGAATCTGGAGTTCCAATCCACCCATATATTTTGGCATCCTAGTAGGTACTTTGCTATTACTTATATCTGTTGTTCCAGTCAAAAATGGTAGAAGTATTTTTCTAACATCCTAGAACCCTTGCCTGCTCGGTGGTTGATTGGCTGAACTTCGACTTATTGTCTATCTTCAGATTTCAGAAGGATACAACAGGACACTGTGGTCTAGCTAACATATTAGACGTATGCCCCTGAATCTGAGGAGCTCCACCACCATACTCCGTAACACGGTAAGCTACTACAGAGCCCATGACAGACTGAAGGGCAGTCTTGTCTAGGGGCCTGAAAGTAGAAAGAATTTAGCACAGTCTCTTTGTGAATGCGCCTTCAAAAAGGCAGCCTTCGACCTTGGCCAAGAAAGTGAACATCCTTACATCAATACCTGGGATCATAGTAACGCTGCCTTTCAGGCGGAGGTAGACGTGCACAAACCTCCCTGTCAAGAGGTTTCTTGAGCTTACTAATGACACACATTGCTACCTTGGGAACACAGACCCACTCAGACAAACAGGGGTGGTACAACTGGTCAGGTTTGAACATGTCCAACATCCTGTGATCCTCATCAGTAAGTCTTTCTGGGAAGGATTCTGGATGTGAGGGCCCAGCCCATCCTCTACACCATTGGTGGTGCTAATCTGGGTAGAAAGATTAGGAGTTGTCATCATCACAAGGATTTTCAGCCTCCAAGGTTGAGGGTATAAGGTGCAGTGTGAAAGCACTTTTTAATAAAGACTTTCCTGAGCCTATGAAATGCATCCAGGTTCCCTGCAGCATTCTTTTGCTGAACCTTTTTTTCTGACTGAGAGGTACCTTGCTGCCCCCCCGAGTAGATGGAGACTCATGGTTTATCGATTCTTCTTCTCTTCCTTGAGACCAGCAGGAGAGGATGCCCACTGCAGAACTTTAAGGCCTTATTCACTGGCCTAGACACTAAAAGATCAATGGTTTCCGACAGGGTGTAACCCTTTAGGAGGAAAGTATCATACTTTACTTCATTTCAATGGAAGTAATGATGATCCCAAGTGAATTTTGTCATTCTGTTAGTAATGGGACAAGATCTGGCATAAATACAGCCCCACTAGGATAGTAAGGGGAAGAGCACTCCCTCTGTGCTTTTGAGTTAAAGTCCTGACCTACCACCTCAGTATTGTCAAATTGGTGTATGGCCTTAAAACCTACGTTCAGGTCTGGCTACATGACACAACTGCAGTGTTCAACCTGAGCTGAATGGGTAATGCCTTATGTCCTCTCCACTTGCTGCATGGCAGTGCAAATTTCTGATAGGGTCGCCCTTCACAAGCTCCGAGTACACACTGTTTACCTTCAGAGGCAATCAACATGCAAACAGACCAAATAAAATAATGTGATTTACCTTGTTGCTTACCGTGTGATACTGGGTTAAAAGTAGACCCCAGCTACAACTACTTACCAGCCACTGTGACACGCAAACAGATTTTTCCATAAAGGTGAGATGGTCAAAAGACATTTTTATGTTTTACTTCTCCTGCTGCAACGTGTAGATTAAGAAAGATGGGGTGGCAGGGACCTCAGAACATAAGGAAATGTACAATGAGGAGTAACAAAAGACTAGAGTAATTGCGCCTTCTGGTACTTGTGGCACGCAAGGTGATTAGATAGAGTAAGAATGACTAGTTAAAAATAATAACTTACAAAAACCACTACACTGGCAGGCTAATGGTATGAGTACTTACACCAGATATCCAATAATGTGAATATTTAATGTGACAAGGCTCCAAGTTTTGTACATACATAAACTGTGTGGATACTATCATCCTGAAAAATGTGCCAAATACTAGAGAGGCAGAAACATGGCAACAAAGCAGCAGTAAAATGTATTCCCATTCAGAAAATGTACAGTACATACAGCGCAACACTTAAGGATCAGTTTTAGTACCAGAGTTTTAGTGCAGTAGCGGAAATCCTCTGCAAACATGAGTGCAGTCTGCATTTGCCCCCATCTCTTTGACCAACCTCCAGCCTCAGTCTTCCTTTCTTTGCATCCATCTGTGCCCTACTCTCAGAAGGCTTGGCTATTTATCTGAAACATCTGCATCATATAGTAGATTTCTTAGATTGGAGAACTTCTTCACATGATCTCTGGTTTGATCTGATCTTGTTGCAGGCACTAGGACGAGCCACAGTTGCTGGGCACTATTTCTATGAGGAGAAGTGTGGGGAGGATGGGTGGTAGGAATTTTCTGGATATGAAAACAATGTAGGATCCACGCAAGTCTCACCACTCTGGACTCTGGTTTTCAGTAATGTCTGGTTAGTAGGGTCTGGTTGCAAGCTAACCTCAAGCCAGAATATGGCACCCATTCAGCATAGCAAATGACAGGAAACTGGCATGTATTCCTACTCTGTAAGTCCATGTCAAAAGTACTCCCAAAAGAATCCACATTTTTGTGTGCCATGGGCATGAGAATGCTCTAGGTCTACGGCGGGTAGGCAGAAACACTGTGTAGGGTCTTTAGGAATGAGAGCATGACCCGATGCCTGGTTGAGCTGCCCCCAACCTTACTTCTTTTTTACCATATTTTCCCTGCTGTCCTTCGGACTTTCCACTTCCCTAGGATTGGGCAGATTAAAGGGGGGATTACTCCCGATATTCCAATCCCTTGTGTAGCAGAAAGATCGTTGGGTCCATTCTCAAGTGGGGGTAACAGCCAGATGCCTGGGTAGTACCCCACCCCTTTTCTTTTTTACATAATTTCTCCCTAGTGTTTAGTGGGCTTTGTGTATCCCCTCACCCTCAGGAATGGCAAAAAGGGGTAAACCCCACCTATCTGGCCCTGGGGAGGGGGAACAGAAAGACTGTTGAGCTTTTTCTGGGGGTTGGGGCACAGTCCGAAGCCTGCACAACCACCCTCTCTCCTCTTTGGCCCTTGGTGTCCAGTGGGCATCCGACCTCCCTTACAAACTCCCCTCACCTCCCCCAGGATGGCAGACTGTAGGTGAACCACCTCAAGTGGGCCTTTGTGATTGGGTCAAATCAGAATTGCTTAAACAGCTTCCTGCTTAAGTAAATCTGATCAACTACCCTACGAATCAGGAATGGCCTTTGTATTCAGACCATTTTTATGAGCAAATCTATACAGTAATCCACTTTTGCAAGCCATAGATAGAAAATAAATATACCCTCCATTGGTTACAATGTATCAGTGATGCGCTAGTTTCCAAAACTGCAGAGAGAACGACTAGGTGTGTTTGGGCCAAGAATACGTCTATATTTACATAATCTACCTTGGAGTCCTCTCTCCAGTTCTACTTGCAAAAGATGCGTGTCCACCCCTTTCGATATAGCACAATATGCAGGACTTTTTGTCTGGGGTTACCCCATTGTGGTGTGAATTCAGTAAAACCAAGGTTAACAAAGGTCTGCAGAAGCAACCATTGAAACCATATTAACAAAACAATCTACTGAAACATTTATGTATGCTACCATACACTCATTTCAGAATCATAAATGGGGAAGCTTAGAACCATCTCAAGAAAGGTGAAAAACATCTCTGCCACTGAGGCAGAACACACTGCACCCAAACAGAATTAAGCCATTGTAATCGAGAGAAGCTGTGGGCAGGGACAACACCAGCCCTTATAACCAGGGTACAAGCAACCGAGAAACCAGGAGTTTATAATAAAACACCATTTATGACATAGAAGCAGCATTTCTAAACCACTGTAAGAGCCTTCAGATATAGCTACTGCCCCCCCCCCCATTGCAGTGTTTGTCTGAAGCCCCAAATGTTGTTCCACACACTCAAGAATGGCTAGCTCTCTTCCTGGCATTTCTGCTATTCCCTAACTTGACTGGTTCTTCTTGCCAATCAGATCCTCCTTCAGACATACTTGGAAAGTCAGATCCCTCCCTTCTAGTCTTCCTTCTCAATTTGCTGACTCAGCTCACTCCCTGGATTTTAGCCCCTTCCCTCAGGCTCGGATGGACTAATTTCCCTCCAGAGAGTTGCGTCATCCTTTCTGGACCTTGATGTACGGCTCAATTCTCACTGTCAGTTGCGTCACACTTTTTGCAAGTATAGGTACAGCTGGAACCTCGTTCCCAGTGTTATCACACCTTCCTTTCTGCATGTTATATCATTCTTTCTGCAACCCAGATAAACCCTTGGTGCCACCCCTACCAGGCTCTTCACACCTTGAAGTACATTTGGCTCCTTCCTGTCAGTACTATGATCCGCCCTAAGTAGTCAGGTGACCCATGCACCCCTTAGGAATGAGAAGAGCCTCTCCAACTGTGCAAAACCCTTTCTGCATCCCACAGCGGACATAGCTTCTCCATGGAATCGCCCCATCATCCTCTTCACACTCTAGGTGGGGCTATACCCTCCTTGGTACAGCCCCCTTATTGTTCCTTCCCCATCATGTGCCATTGATGGATGGTGTTTGTCTGGTTCTCTCTTCACTCAGACGTCCAAATCATCATCTGGATCCTCATCGTCCATGTCGTCCACAGCCTCGGGTTCGTAATAGATCTTTCCGCCACTAGCTCGAGATTGAAGCAGCGAGGACTTCCTGTTGAGGGAAAACAGAGGTACCATTGTTCCATATACCAGAAATGCAAAAACGTGCAAGAGAGCCTCACTTTAACAGGCTGTTCTTGTATAATTGCTCACGGTGCCTTCCCTCCTAACTTGTTCCCTAAGGTTCTCCCTACTTCCCCTACCCATTCCCGTCTGTGCCATTTCAGCTAGCCACCCTGTATCTTCTAAAACATTTTGGGGCACACCCTTGGTTCGTAGACCACCCTTTCACCTGCCACATACCAGTCAACTTTGCAGATCCGTTCTTTATGTGGTGGTCTTGAACGATCCTAGTGTTGCACTATGTCTCATTTTGTGACAATGAGTCCCAACATAACTAAAAAATTTTGATATTGATTTTTCATTTACCGATTCCCGTATTCCTAGTGATATCACGGGCGCCATCAATTCCTCTACCGCTTCGAATATTCGTTTTTACCACGCGTGCCCAATAAGGGCCCACTCACCGACAGTGTCGGCATAAGCACCCCCTTCCACCCCTCAAGCATGTGTAAGGAGTGTGATGTGACTGATCTGTGCAATTGTACTCCGGTGATGTATTATCTGTGTAAGATGTTTAGCTGGACCAGTCGGAATTTATGCATTACTTGGCACCTATCTAGAGTGCATCAAATCCCATATCCGTTCACCATCATCGACATGTGCCATGTCTTTCTGCCACTGGGACCTGACGTTTACTAGTTCTATTTTAATTTTACTTACAAATGTGTCAAAAACAGACCGTTGGAGACTAGGTTATCAGAAAAAGAAATCTAGGTGATATACCAAGGGAATCCGTCAAAGGACTGTGTCTTTTTTAATGCAGGATTTATGTGCATGCATGATCTAAATATATTTTTAAATGTTTGCGACCCATCCAGTGAGTATTTGTCTTGCGTGTAGCCATACCGTTTAATCTTTGCTTCAAGTAAATTTCTCATAACATAGATATCCCAATGCCTTCCCACTTTTTAAGACCCTTCAGTGTAATCAGTTTAGGTAGTCAACATCGCCTTCCACCATATTGCCTCTGGTGATACTGTGCCATGTTTTTCACCAGTCCAGATGCTGGTGGGAGATTGTCCTTTCTGTGTGATGCGAGTATGTGGCACTTTTCTCAAAGAGTATGTTGATCTATTTGTATTGCTGAGCTGTTCGTGCGCAGCAAAGGCCCGCCTGTTTACCACCAACAGTTGGGATGTCGTGTAGCACCTTTCAGTGCTGGTCAGAGTGATGCCCCCATCGTATGGACTCCTCTGGAGAGTTGATCATGTGATCCCGGAGTACAGATTTAAGTAGCATGTTTAGTGTCTTAAAGAAATGTTCTAGGGTAATGTGGTGAATTTTGAAGTATGTTTATAAATCTTGGTAGTCTTCTACAGTGGGAGATTACCATACTCAAGCTCTGTTGAAGGAGATCACATTTCTAGGCATTCTATCTTTCGAAGTCTGTCAAAAGTGTTAACATCGGCAGGGGCATCAAACATGGGGGGATATGAGGAATTCTGCCCCTTTAATGTGGAATCCAAGGTATCACCCATAAGTCTCAAATGTGCTTTTCAGCCTTAACAAGGACTTTGCAGGTTTGCGAGGTGCATCAGAATGTCATCTGCATAGAGCGATATTTGCTCATCCAATGTGCCGCACCAGTTCCACCCCTGAATCAACGCGGTCAGTGGCTCTAATAAAAGCACAAATAACAGTGGAGACAGAGGTCATTCTTGTCTAGTCCCTCTCTTTATTCTTAATGTTCTGGACCGGGAGCCATTTACTCTTATTGGAGCCAATGCAGAGTTGTACAGAAGCTTGATCCATTTCAGATGTGGCCCAAATCCCACATTTTCCACTACTAGGAACATAAAAATCGACTCACGTGAATGAAATTCTGTTTTAGCATCTAAAGTCATTAACGCTACTCACTCTGTGACTTTACTCAGATAGGCACGGTTGTTATGGAGCCTCCTGTGGAACTGAATGTAAGTGCTCTATTAGGCCTAAACTCAGACATGTCCGGGGGCATCAGTTCAGAAATCATCAGTAATGCCCAGTCCACAGTTCCACGTAACTTAGGGCCAGATGTACCAATTCTGTGTCTATGGGAAAAAGCTTTCGTACATATGACCCTTAGTCTCTTGGACTCTATCAATGATGAACTGAATGGCTTTGCCAAATGGAGCTCAATAAATACTGATAGCTGTTTTGCTGATGAGCTCATTTAGCTAATGCTCTCCAGTATCATAATATTCACAGATTTGAAATTACATGACATCTCTGCAGCTACTGTGTCTAATGCATGCATACTTCTGTTATTAGTATGCAATTATTGTGCAGTATTCAATATGTAATAACTGTTTGCCAGCCGGTGATATGAGCATTATTGTTTTGGTTGCAGCTGTTTGTCGTAAATTCAGTGCATATGTACTCTTACCTCCATATGGTCTTTAGCTTTTGACAAAATTATAGTGCCAGGTTCATCGCTAGTGAGATCAACCCCATAAAGCTTTTAGCCCCTTTTGAAGGCATTCAGGGGTTATGTGACTGTCGCTAGAACACTCAACTGTTTGACCATTCTCTGGAAACGCAGCGGCCTCGCATTTCCGCATACTGAGGAGTCTGTGAGACCCTGGACTGTCTTTTGTTTGCCAGTGAGAAGATATGGATCCAACCTTGCACAAAGATCTCTACTTTTCAGACCCATCAGGTCCTCTTGGTTATGTTACTGGAGGCGTGCATGGCACAGCACCGGCCAATCATGTGGCCGTTTAGTGCCTTAGACTGACCTCAGTCACTGACTGCTATGCATCCAGCAGAGGTTTCCAACTCAAGGAAATGCTTTACTGAATCACACTTTGTGTGGGTGGGACGTTTTGAAGGCGGGGGCTACGCTTACACAAGTGTTTTTCAAGGTTTTTTTTTCTTAATTTTTCAATCTAACCCATGTGTTGTGGTTTGTCTCAAATTGGTGATTTGGGTCTTGCATCCTTTATATGGAGCCCGTGTCAGCCAATGTTGGCGTGATGCAAGTTCGGTTTGGGTGGACCTTCCGTAGCACGCCCAACAGGGGTTGCGTTGTATTCCTCTAATGGCTGTGTATCCTTGGAGCAAGGTACTGTAATGTGGTGGCTACAATAATTGTTCCAGGCCACAAGGTAAAGATCCCAACAAGGGGGCGGAGGTCTAGTCAAGCAGACTTGTGTCCTGTGTTTGCTCTGGTAGATTGTAACGTGGTTGGTACAACCCTTTGCCCCCAGTTGTCCTCTCTCCTTGTGCGCAGTTCATCATTTGCATTGAGACAGGCCTCTGAGGGAGATCTGGGAGCTCTGGACGATGACAATTGGACAAAATCCCTAAAAAGCCTGAAAGAGATAGCAGTTTGTTCTCGTTTCAGATTGGTACAACTAAAAATACTAAACAGATCGTACTATTCCAAGGTGCCACTTCAGAAGATAGGGTGGGGAGACTCTGCCTGGGAGATGTGGGCAAGACGGCACATTCTTTCACATCCTCTGCGGGTGCCGAAGTTTGGGTATCAGATTTAGACTGGTGCCAATGGGCAGAGCCAGGTGCCTATCAAAGCAGGGGTGGCCCAAGAAGTGTGAAAACAGTGGGAGGCAACTGGCCCACTTTTCAAGGGTGGACTGAAGCTGTAAATAGGCATAACGGCTCCAAGTCAATAATGTATTGTTTGATTACTAAAAATCATCACAATGTGTATTAACAGAACAATTACAACACTCTTGGCAACAATGCATACAACAACAGCAAAACATAGTAACATTTTTGCAAACATTGAGTCACTTATTAGTCTTCTATTCTTAAAATTCTTAAAACCAACAGTACTACCCGAGGCAGGATTGTCGAAAACCAACAATGCACACATTCTACCAAAATATTCAATAAAATAGAATAAGCAGCAGTTTAAGGAGCTAGTGCAGGTTGAAGCTAATGCACTTAAGACATCAGAGCCTTCCATTCTCAAAACCAACAATACTACCTAAAG
Organism: Pleurodeles waltl; assembly: GCF_031143425.1. Classification (NCBI taxonomy): domain Eukaryota; kingdom Metazoa; phylum Chordata; class Amphibia; order Caudata; family Salamandridae; genus Pleurodeles; species Pleurodeles waltl. The sequence continues at coordinate 689,870,275 of NC_090451.1, read as the reverse complement.
TACCAATACTCTAATCAACAAAGAATGCATTCGAGAGAGTTAGATCAGTAAAACAGAATAAGCAGCAATTTCGGGAATTAGTGCAAATTGATACTAACGCACTTGCCATCAGTGCAGGCTAGGCATTATTATTCTAAATAATCTCATAAAAACTATACCAGATCGAATCTAGTTCCAGTATGAAATGTTAGTGCATTTAAGTTTCATTCCAAATGCAGAAGTGTGTAAGTTGGACACATGTTGCTAAGTAATGGTGCTGTATAAAATGAAGGGTGGCGGGGGACTGCGGCATCTGCCAGGGCAGGATGCGCTGAGGGACCTGCTGCTCTTGTGTGTTGGGGTATGGTTGGATATGGCATTTACCTGGCTGCATGTGTGATGAAGAGAGCTGTGCTCTCATGAGTAATTCTTGGAAGAGTGCAATGTATTGGCTTTCAAAAGGGTCAGCAGTGGGGTGTGGGCACAGGGTGGGAGAGGGGTGGGCTTCAGGCAGGAGAGAGGAAAGCTGCTAATGGAAAAATAAATGGCCTGCTTGTGCACCAGTGCTATCTCTAAAGTGTGTGATAGCAAAGCTGAGAGCTGGGGGCGGTGTGTGTGTGTGTGTTTTTGCAGTACCTAGGTACCAGCCCTCCCACAAACGAGCTCAGGCTTCCCACCTGCTTTAGCAGAGCTTTTTGGTCTGCCCGTGCCACATCAAGGGAGCATCAGAGGAGAAAAAGAGACGATTGTGCACACATTTCAGTTCTGTTGCAAGAAGGTTAACATGTTGAACTACTTGGGAGGCCTTTATGTGAAACTTTTGAAGAGCAGGGAAGGCGCAGAATACAGAAGAGGTATTCTTGCCTCACATTCTGTGACTAGTAGTGGGTGTTGGGGAGATGTACAGGGCGAGGGAAGCAGGGCCAGAGGCAGACAGTCACACTTACTTCTCTGCGCTGAAGAGGTAGGGCAGTGACAGGCTTTCCTTGGCCTGGCGCTCCGAGTCTGACAAGCTGAGGTTAAAAGTCAGGTTGGCAGTTGGGTCCACCTGTGAGAGAAAGGAAGAGATGTTTGGGTACCAGAAGGGAGATCATGAAGTGCTGCGATGGAGGAATGCAGAGAGATGGAGGGCTGCAGGCCACAGCCTGATGCTTGACATATAGCCAGGCTCTTCTAAACATGCCCCTCCACCTCTCTCTGAAGCAGCTCAACGTCAGAAAGGAACCAGCAGCCTAATTCAAGTCACGTCCGCACAGCACACATAGAGGGGAAAGCCTCCGTGCTAGCCGAACCAGAGGTAATCCTATGAGGCTCTGGAAATTACAAGCGCTTTCTTTCTAAGCTCATCCAACCACAGGGGTAACAGGCCTTGCCTCTGAGACCACACAGTCCTACAGCTAACAAGTGTGTGTCTGTACCAATCCCCCGGATCTGTGCTGCCCTACAGGCACCAGGCTCTGCATCTCTGAGCACATGGAGTGATCTCTATCAAGCCTACAGGTCAAAGGCTGTGGGTCATTCCAGCCCTGCAGCTTTCTTTCTGTACCAGTCATTAGACCACTCACTCAGAGCTGGTTGGATCTGTAATCCTAAACCAATCCAGTCAGAGATGAAAGGCTGTGTTTGCTTAATGGAGGCCCTTGTAGCCCTAGAAAGGCCAGTATCTGCATCTCATGGCCAGTCCCAGAGCTAAAACCGTACTAGATTTGGAAGGCTCCATATCCCTGGGCCAGACACAAGCTCATGCAGCTCTAGAACTGAGATCCTATATATCTCTGAGCCCACGCAGCCTTGGGGGTGACATGATCTGAGCAATCCCGAGCCTATCAAAGAATACAGGGAGAGGTTCTGCAGCTCAGTGCCAATCCCCTAAACTCATACTGCCCTGATGATGCCATGTTCTACATCCCTGTGCTAATGCCCTCATCCCATGCATCCCTAGCGGTGACAGGCTATACACAAGAGTTAAAAGCCTTGGCATGTTTCTACAAATTCACTCCACCCTTCACCGCCAAGCCCATGCAGCCATAGGGAAGACAGGCTGCATTCCTGGGCTAAAATCCTGAACCCATCTACCACCAAAGTTGGGCCAATCTCATGAGCATTTCCTGTCCGAGACATACGGAACACTAGTCATGGGCCAATCTGCTCCGCCTGATCCAGGCCCATAGCATACATAGCATATGGGCCTGATCCAGGCCCATATGCTATGTATTCCAGGGCCAAGACGCTGTGCCCTCTCCATGGCTAGAGGCTACGTTTTCAGCATCCCCGTGAACATTTCCTGAGCCTGTCCAAACAAAGGTGACATGCTGTGCATCCGTGTACCAATCACCTTAGGTGAAGGGGGCTCTGTAACTCTGTACCAATTTTGATCTTCGTGCTGTGTTGATGGTGGCAGGTTATGTATCCCTGTTACAATCCTTTAAGGGCGGATGTTCTAGATCCCTGCACCAATCCCTTCAGCACAATCACCCAGAGGTGACAGATTCCAAAGACCTGTGCATATCCCATTCCCCACAATTTATCCACGACTCTAGAGGTAAATCCCTCTACTTATATGCCAATCTCATCCCTCAAGCTCAGCCACAATCCTAGAGATAATTCACTCCCCTCCTGTCCCAACACCATCCCTGAAGCTGAGCCACAACTCTAGAGGCAATACACTCCTGTACCTCCCCCCGACCCTCCCACCCCCACCTCGGGCACACAGCAAAAACTGAAGCGGTAATCCACCTCGGTGCTAATCCCGCCCTGGGAACTCGTCCAACTCTAAAAGCAATACACTGTACTCCAGTACCAACCCCCCTGGCACTGGCAGCCCCCGATGTCCTGTGACACCCACACCCTTGCTCTCTCCTCTTGCACTGACTCGCCTTCACGGTGCACTTAGTGTCATACCCTGGGGTCTGTGTCCTCTGCCACCGCTAGTTTGGGTGTCGACGGGTGCTCGGTTTTCAGGGTGAAACCCTCTAACACGGCGAATGAGAGATCCTGGAAGAAAGAGAATGAAAAAAAACGTGAATGCACCATCTGTCTCAGTATTCGCAGGACCCTTAGTCTCCCTCAAATGCCCGTGCAATGAATCCACACAAACTGCTTGCTCCCTTATATCAAATACTAAGGGTTGTTTCACATGTCCAGGAGCAGTCCTGGCCCCAGCCAGCAGGTGTCACTGTAGGAGAAGCCAAGCCGCTTCTAGTCAGTGGCTTTGGTGCTCCAAGTGCACTTCTCTTCCTGGCAGCGAGGGGTCACTGTGAGAGAAGTGCTTAACTCACCGTTCCCAGGGGATGTCACTTTACTCACACCCTCAAACTGAGCCTTACAGAAGACATGTCCAGCAGGGCCAGATTCATGCCAGACCGCCACACTACCCTCATAAAATAAATTAGAATACAGTGCATATAAAGGGAAATCATATTACTTAAGAGTTTATTCCAAAAACCGTACATGGATCAGGCCTTCCAGGACATACACTGGACTCACCCAGAGTATATGTGTCCTCACTCCCAATTCCTCAATTAATCTATTACCTTTTTGATAACCTTTCCTGTTTTCTTACGATGCCGTACAGTTGCCAGGGCTTCACCATCGGATGCTGGGCTGGTGCTGGGGGGAACCGGCATCACTGTCACCACGGTGCTGGCCACGTGGCACGCGCTAGACACAGTCCCAGGCTCATGAAGGTCTCGGTGAACGAGGCTAATGATGTGTCTGATTTTGGAACCTGATGGAAGGCAAATCAGAAGTTAAATGCTTGTTTTCTTGGGACATGTATAAACTGATTCAATATGTGAGACATTACACTGATGATGAAGTATCTAAGCACACAGAAATAAAACACTTGAGCATTTGCACAAATAGATGCTCGTTTATTGAAGAATTCATAATGCTGCAAGCTAATCAAAGCCTGTGCAGGTCGAAATAGAATAACTAATTGTAGTGGTTTGGAGTTTAAATAATCCTACTAATGTAGGAGCACCGGACAGCCCATTTCAAGTAGACATAAATGAAAAGCCTCACCAGTAACAGAACCAACACCCGCAGCCCATAAATGAGCAACTCGCTCCTATGGCAAAGCAAGCCGTGTTAGCGGGAAAGTTGTACCAAATAGTAATGCTCAAGTGGATCACAGCAATAAATATTTTGATGTCGTTCTAGAACCACAGGTCCGACTGAGACGCGAAGCCAATTTAAATCATGTACACTAGTCTTCGACGTGACGCAGGGCCGCCTGTACCCCGGTGCTGACTATCAGTTGGGGGACACCTCTCTAAGGATGGCGAACGCAATCACAAGTCACACACCTGCACCTCCGGCTGCTCTCTGCAGCTGATGCAACGCCTGCACAACAAGGGTCGCCGGGCTGTGGAGGAGAACCCAGCTGAGGGAGTCCACGATCACGGATACCGGTCCCCCGGCTGACGGGGCGCCGAGAACGCGGGCCAGGACCTGTTGGGAGCTGAAGGACTCCGCAGTCAAGTCTGCTTTCCCGTTCCAGTCCAGGGGGTCGTGGAAGCCATCATGGAAGGTCAAACTAGGGGGAAGGCAGAAAAGGTCAAAGAAACCGGACGGCATAGAGTGCTCCAAGCACAGGGGCGGGAAGGATCTGAAGCAATCTTTTCCCCTCACAGCCTCATACTACAGCTTCCCAGACACAGAATCCCTTTTGAGCACGCCCTGCAGTATTTCTATTGCACCACTCACTCCAGGTCTCCAGATATGTATCCTAACAGTCTGAAGGAGTAAATGGAACCATCAACCATTAACTGAATGCTCAATACCTTGAGGGGAAGGAAGTACTCTGAGTACCCTTTGAGCAGCCCAGCCAAACAATATTCCCAGATAGAAAACAATTAGGAAAAAACAACACTACAGAATTAAAGAAAACATGGTCTTGTGAGCGCTGTCTGAAGAAGGAAGCACCTAAAAGCTGAAATAAAACTAATACGCAAACCCTTGTTAAGCAGCTACTGAACAAACCCTTTGTGTAGTAACTGGGAGGGGAGAGACATTGGAAAGTGGAGCGAGAGGTAGAGAAAGGGGCGGGGAGACATCAGGGACGCAGAGCAGGATGGATTAACAGACCTCGAGGCAGGGCATATCCTCTAGGCCATGTCTGTATAGTCTAGGATCACTCAACATTGTTCTCACAAACGGAAAGGGACCTGTGTGATCCCATGAAACCGAGGGGCTTTCTACAAGTCCATAAGGTCAAACTCACCGGGAAGAGATGCCAGGGGTGAAACCAGCTCGAAAGTCCTCCTCTGAGGTGTCAAAACCCAAGACATGGACGGAATCTCCCCTAAATGGAAGCAAACAAAGAGCGGAGAGCATTGTAAGACAGTATCGACCCACTAACGCCCATTGTTGGGCATGGCTTTAACTCATCGATCCACTAACGCCCATTGTTGGGCATGGCTTTAACTCATCGATCCACTAACGCCCATTGTTGGGCATGGCTTTAACTCATCGACCCACTAACGCCCATTGTTGGGCATGGCTTTAACTCATCGATCCACTAACGCCCATTGTTGGGCATGGCTTTAACTCATCGATCCACTAACGCCCATTGTTGTGCATGGCTTTAACTCATCAACCCACTAAGGTACAGTGTTGTGAATCACAATGAAACATTACGTTTTAAAACACTGGTGAATAACTTGGTGCTCATCCTATGAGCTTAGTTCCTTGCATGGAATTTTAAGCCACTTCTATGGCTTTGAGGCAGCTTTAAAAAAATGATAAAAGTGATTAATTTATGAGCAATGTTACTTATTAGTTTTTTGCAAAAACTTTTATAATTTATTTGCAAGTTTCATACACATTTACCTAAATAAACTAAATATTTAATAAACTATGCATGTATATCATCATTCCCTTGCCCAGCGAACATGTAGCCCTCAAGCAAAGCCCTTCTGCCGTCACTGTCTGCCATCTCAACACCCCCCGAAAAGCCTCACCGACTGCCATTAGGAATTAGTTTTCACTTCACAGACATCCATCGCCCCACCACTTGACCCCACACAGCCACCCATCAGCAATCACTCCCCGCTGCTCTCAACTCTACACTCATAAGCCCACCTGCAGTCCTTCATCCCTGTCATCTATCATTTGCTCTTCCTTCTGTGTCCCATGTGCAGGCGCCTTGCTGCAGCCCAACATCTTACACTGTTCACCCAACATGCAGTAGTCCAAACATCATTCAAATGAGCTGGACTACACACATTCTGCACATGCAGCCTCCACTCTTCTCTTAAGCATCCACTGGACACACCATGACCCCACATGCAGACCCTCAACACCCATCACTGTTCAGTGTCCTTCCTACTTACACATGCAGTCGCCGGCGGATACCCAACAGAATTCACTATCCAGCCCCAAATGCAGTCATTTGGTATTCACCAAAAACACATGATATAGCCTAAATGCCCCCACCACCACCCTGCGATGCTTTCAGCAGCCGCTGTCCACCTCACTCATGCACCAGGTGCAATGCCACCCAAAATCACTGTCCACTGACCAGCCCTCATGACCGATCCACAAGCGTTCACTCTGCCATCCCATCCCTCCACGCAATCCCTAGATGATGCCTTTTAGTATTCTCTCCATCATTCATCTCTGCAGCCACTTGACATTTACTATCCACCTCACATGAAGTTCTCTGTGACAGCGATCAGCACAATCTAGACATACCTAAACCCGCAGAGACAGTGCCAGGATGCAATCATTATTCACTGTCCCAAGTCTCCTAGCAAAGTCACTGTAAAGAAATGGCTCCCTGTTGCAGTTACCCCCCACTTTTTGCCTGATACTGATGCTGACTTGACTGAGAAGTGTGCTGGGACCCTGCTAACCAGGCCCCAGCACCAGTGTTCTTTCACCTAAAATGTACCATTGATTCCACAATTGGCACACCCTGGCCTCCAGATAAGTCACTTGTAACTGGTACCTCTGGTACCAAGGGCCCTGATGCCAGGGAAGGTCCCTAAGGGCTGCAGCATGTATTATGCCACCCTGGAGAACCCTCACTCAGCACAGACACACTGCTTACCAGCTTGTGTGTGCTAGTGAGAACAAACTGAGTAAGTCGACATGGCACTCCCCTCAGGGTGCCATGCCAGCCTCTCACTGCCTATGCAGTATAGGTAAGACACCCCTCTAGCAGGCCTTACAGCCCTAAGGCAGGGTGCACTATGCCATAGGTGAGGGCACCAGTGCATGAGCACTGTGCCCCTACAGTGTCTAAGCAAAACCTTAGACATTGTAAGTGCGGGGTAGCCATAAGAGTATATGGTCTGGGAGTCTGTCAAACACGAACTCCACAGCACCATAATGGCTACACTGAAAACTGGGAAGTTTGGTATCAAACTTCTCAGCACAATAAATGCACACTGATGCCAGTGTACATTTTATTGTAAAATACACCACAGAGGGCACCTTAGAGGTGCCCCCTGAAACTTAACCGACTATCTGTGTAGGCTGACTGGTTCCAGCAGCCTGCCACACTAGAGACATGTTGCTGGCCCCATGGGGAGAGTGCCTTTGTCACTCTGAGGCCAGTAACAAAGCCTGCACTGGGTGGAGATGCTAACACCTCCCCCAGGCAGGAGCTGTAACACCTGGCGGTGAGCCTCAAAGGCTCACCCCTTTGTCACAGCACCGCAGGACACTCCAGCTAGTGGAGTTGCCCGCCCCCTCCGGCCCCGGCCCCCACTTTTGGCGGCAAGGCCGGAGAAAATAATGAGAATAACAAGGAGGAGTCACTGGCCAGTCAGGACAGCCCCTAAGGTGTCCTGAGCTGAGGTGACTCTAACTTTTAGAAATCCTCCATCTTGCAGATGGAGGATTCCCCCAATAGGATTAGGGATGTGACCCCCTCCCCTTGGGAGGAGGCACAAAGAGGGTGTACCCACCCTCAGGGCTAGTAGCCATTGGCTACTAACCCCCCAGACCTAAACACGCCCTTAAATTTAGTATTTAAGGGCTTCCCTGAACCTAAAGATTTAGATTCCTGCAACTACAAGAAGAAGGACTGCCGAGCTGACAAACCCCTGCAGAGGAAGACCAGAAGACACCAACTGCCTTGGCCCCAGACTTACTGGCCTGTCTCCTGCCTTCCAAAGAACCTGCTCCAGCGACGCTTTCCAAGGGACCAGCGACCTCTGAATCCTCTGAGGACTGCCCTGCTTCGAAAAAGACAAGAAACTCCCGAGGACAGCGGCACTGCTCCAAAAGAACTGCAACTTTGTTACAAGGAGCAGATTTAAAGACCCCTGCAATTCCCCGCAAGAAGCGTGAGACTTGCAACACTGCACCCGGCGACCCGACTCGACTGGTGGAGAACAACCAACTCAGGGAGGACCCTCCGGCGACTTTACGACTGTGAGTAACCAAAGTTGTCCCCCCTGAGCCCCCACAGCGACGCCTGCAGAGGGAATCCCCAGGCTCCCCCTGACCGCGACTGTCTGAACTCCATTTCCCGATGGCTGGAAAAGACCCTGCACCCGCAGCCCCCAGCCCCTAAAGAAACGGAACTTCTGTGCAGGAGTGACCCCAAGGAGGCCCTCTCCCTTGCCCAGGTGGTGGCTACCCCGAGGAGCCCCCCCCTTGCCTGCCTGCATCGCTGAAGAGACCCCTTGGTCTCCCATTGAAAACTGAAGGAAACCCGACGCATGCTTGCACACTGCACCCGGCCGCCCCCGTGCTGCTGAGGGTGTACTTTCTGTGCTACTTTGTGTCCCCCCCGGTGCCCTACAAAACCCCCCTGGTCTGCCCTCCGAAGACGCGGGTACTTACCTGCTGGCAGACTGGAACCGGGGCACCCCCTTCTCTCCATTATAGCCTATGTGTTTTGGGCACCTCTTTGACCTTTGCACCTGACCGGCCCTGAGCTGCTGGTGTGATAACTTTGGGGTTGCTCTGAACCCCCAACGGTGGGCTACCTTGGACCAAAAACTGAAACCTGTAAGTGCCTTACTTACCTGTTGAAACTAACAATAACTTACCTCCCCCAGGAACTGTGAAAATTGCAGTGTCCACTTTTAAAACAGCTTATTGTGTTTTATGTGAAAAGTATACATGCTAAAGTAATGATTCAAAGTTCCTAGAGTACTTACCTGCAATACCTTTCAAAAGAGCTATTACATGTAAAATTTGAACCTGTGGTTCTTAAAATAAACTAAGAAAATATATTTTTCTATAACAAAACCTATTGGCTGGATTTGTCTCTGAGTGTGTGTACCTCATTTATTGTCTAGGTGTATGTACAACAAATGCTTAACACTACTCCTTGGATAAGCCTACTGCTTGGCCACACTACCACAAAATAGAGCATTAGTATTATCTCTTTTTACCACTATTTTACCTCTAAGGGGAACCCTTGGACTCTGTGCATGCTATTCCTTACTTTGAAATAGCACATACAGAGCCAACTTCCTACAGTCACCTAATCACTATTAATGGATCACCACTGCAAGAAACCCTCCACTAAACACCAACCAGCAGCTGCGATCAACCCGACACTAAGGAATAGCCGAGATGAGCTTACCGCTCCACTGCGACCACAGCACAACTTTTAAGCAAACTGTGCCCGCTGCATTCAGAGTCGTCTGAAAAACAGAAGAGAGAGACAAGAACACAAAAGAAGGTTTAGAGAGGCAATGCATTGTGTGAACAGATTACTCAAGCAAGCCTTACATCCTTACTCATCCCACTTTGTGGATAGGTACCCAATTCTACATTAAACACAAGCACAACATCAGAAGACAGGCTCTTCATCCACCAGGCTATTCAGCACTCTCACCTCCACACCCAAAGGGTCTACTGTAAGCCTATGCACCTGAAAATCTTTGAGGGGCAGCAAAGATGTGTATGATACCCACAGCATCTCCTACCAGGTCAATTCTAATAATGTGAAATGGTGTTCATGGTCACTGATTACCAAACAGTAGGTGAGACTTCATGCACCTTTCTATTCACATAGAGCAGGCACGCCAAAATCCTGATCGATACTAAATGGTCACTGTTAAAAAGAAAATGGGTTTTTAATCCACAGAGAACAAATTGCTAGTTTTCAGATTGTATTTGAAAGATAATTGTATTTTATGCTCATTTCACTAAAGCACAAAGTAGTTTTACGAAACAAATATCTTTAAAACACCACTTTGCACTAACTGTTATAGACGTTAGACTTCATATCATGAAAGTCTGAAGATTAACACAAACTTATGTTTAGAGAATGTGACCATACATTTTCAGAATTTTATGAACTTGACTTTTAGGTGGAGAGAAGTTTTCCCATCCAATGGCCCTGAAGAAGGGGATGATTCTGCGAAACATGTTGGCTGGCTGTGACATCAATTGTTATCTAATGATCTACAAATAAACAGAATGAGTGGTTGTCTGTGATAATAATTGTGATCCACTGGGCTGTAGGTTTATGCAAGTACTTGAATAAAGGACACTAAATGTCGAGATAATCTAAGGAAAAAGAAGTGATGCAAATTTGAAAACATTTATACTCTGGAAAGTGAAACTACATAAATCCATTTGACACTGATGAAAAATGTTAGTATAAAGTGCTGTTTTTAATGATTTGTGTATCATAAAACTGTTTTGTAGTATACTAACGAAATACATGTATTCTGTATAACCTGAGTGAAAACTAGCATTTTTTTTCTCCCTGAAGTAAAACCTTTTTTTTTTTTACTGAATGCTTATACAAGTTGGATTTGTCGTGGAGATCCCCAAAGCCATGAAAGATTAAATACATTCAAAACCTTACAACTTTTTACTGTGTCATTATTTGTCAACGGCGCCAGGTACAAAGATCACAATACCAACAAAGACTGTCCTTTGTGATTGCTCCAGGAAATACTGTCAAATCAAAGTGAGGTAGCCACGTCCTAAAAACCCTCAGTTGTGCTTGCCCTCTGGAGTGCTGTCTATACAGTTATGTTTTCAACCTGCTTTCATATCCAAAGACACAAGTCATTTAGAAGCGTCTCTGGAACATGGTTTCAATTCACTTTAACTACACCAAATAGCTCCACCACAAACTAAAGACAAAACATAGGAACAAAGCAGCCTTCTGATACAAGGTGCCGACACGTTTCAGCTCCTTTAATAGGAAATATGTGGTGCTTTCATTGGTACCTTTTGGGTATCACATGCAGAGGATCGTACCACATCTCTGAGTAATGCTTGTAACTCCGGACTTGATTATATGTTCTTCATACAACCATACACATATCTACAGTTTATGATTCAAGGTTTTTCTTAATTCTGCCTTCTTTTATTTTAATACCAAGTCGCCATTAAAAGGGTAGGACATGAAATGGCTTTATGAAAAATGTTTTCAATATCCTATGATTAGTCTCTCGAGCTTTAGGCTCAGGGCTCAAAAAATCTACTTGACCACTCCCCATGGAGTTTTATTTTATGAGGTCGAGCTATTTTTAGATTCCACTCGACCCTTCTGGGGAGTGGATGAAGAACAGGTGTTCTGTTCAGTCAGGAACTGAATTAGCAATTAAGATGCCTTTAAATCTTATTCTTGTCATATTTGCTCTGTGTTCAGAGACAGAGGTCAAAAGTCAGTTTGTCTTCTTGCAATGCAAATACTTTTCCTCTTGACTGCAAAGTTCTGGGATTTTGTAAGGTGAACTCTCTGACCTATGTGAAATGAAAGGCTTTTGGTATCAGGTTTTTTCTAACACACAACATTTATATAAATAAGTCAACTTTACAAACATTTCAAAATATTTTTCAGTGGCTGTGAAAGACCATTTTTTGTACATTTGTGTGATGAAAAAATATTGTAATAGGATGAAAACGGCAGAACACTTTACTTGGTGATGTGCAAATAATAAATTTTTTCTGAAACTCAATTTTCACAGAAAATTATGAATACACTATATAGTTTTATCAGTAAAGCTGCAAATTAGTGGAAAGGTTTTTGGACATTCCTTGGATGTGTAATGTCTGTAAATGACAGGGCACTACCACATCATGCTTTATTGATATATATTTATTAAAAGTGAGTGTTTAAACATAAACTGAGAAACATTCCTTCTCTGATGGCAAAGCTATTAGTAAACTAAGGGGCAAGTCATGCATGGATCATATGTATCCCATATGTGGGCTAGATTTATTATACATGGAGGAAACGTTTAGTGCATTTAATCAAACAAAAGAGGTTTTTTTTTTAACAGCAGAATTTTTGAACTCACATATTTGAAGGTGCACTCATATGTAAGAATGAAGAAAAAGGAGACTGTAAAATAAAATATTTGCCTAGGATCACACAATTTGAGACCCGTTTCCTGGTCACGTTCATTACAGTTTGGTCGAGTAGATTATTCAAGCTACTCGACCTGCAGGTCAAGTAACATTTTTATGATTTTTCGAGGCCTGAGGATTATCGATCATTTGCTGTGTGTCGTCCCAGGTCTGCACAATAACCAAGAATACTGCAAGCTTTGAAAGCCCGACCAACACTCTCACCAAGTAATCCAGCACCTTTCATTTAATTTACAGTCCACCTGGCAACTCAAAAGCCCGGCCAACATTTCTCTGACACTGTATACACCATTATCCATACCCCTGTCTTGGTGCAATAAATCTTACAGGGGATGCTCCTTCTAAACCATGACATAATCTTTCATGAAGCTCTTTGCGCCACTAGAATGCACCCCCTCGTTTGCTGGTAAGAGGTTTCAGTGAGCTAAATGCTCAGTTTTGATATTTGCAAGTCACAAGTTTCTGCCCAAACTGTTTGGTCTTTGCTTGTGTTCCCGCTTGGTGGCTGGCAGTTCACACTGGACAGTTGATAGGGAGAGTAGGACTAAAGGTGATCTGCATATTGCTGGTGTCTGTCTATAGTGGCATGACGGGCAAAAAAACGATGTACTGGAATACAGTTCTGAGTAATTAGAAAAGGCTGAGATTAATTCAAGCATCCACCCATCAACTTTCTGTTTTCCTCAGTAAATTAAGTTACATTAACATGGAGTAAAAATAAATACATTTCTTAAGGTGTCTCAAAAATGTACACTGCATTCAATATTTTCAGTCCTTATAACTGGCATGATTTATTTCGTTTTTTTCACATTTCAGTGTTTTTCAAAACAATTGAACACACATCAGCAAGTAGTGTTGTCCCACCCTCCCCACCAAACAGGAGCAAATATAGCAGTCACTTGCATTACACGCATAATAGCTTTGTTATCGGGCCTCATTCAATACAGCTTCGCTATTCCCGCTCTATACACATGTAGGTCGCTTCATGTATTGCCTTCTCCAACCAATTCCTTAGTCTCCCTCGTGATCCATCATTCCCGTCTCTGTGCACTCCTCCTGTTCTCCCTGTAACTGCACCTCTGCCACATCCCACACACCCAGGCCTCTCTGGGATATCAAACTATATAATAATCTGTGCCGAACCCCACATTCTGCCCGTGTCCGTTTTCGTAAATTCCCACATCCAGTGTTTTTTTGGTAGGTATCTTATTCGTCATCCAACTCAGAGCAACACATTTCTTGGCCACTGCTAGTCCCAGCTCCAACATCTTCACCCTGCGTCTGGCATGCTTTGATCGTGGCGCAAGCCCCAGTAGGCACAGCTGTACTGTTGGTTGTATTACCAGGTCTGTCAAATCCCTCAGTATATCGACCTGGCATGATGTATTTCTAAATACTTTTTACTCAGTAGACTCTGAAATGAGTACGAAAAGAATAAGGAACTGCTGGAATTTCTAGGAGTAAGGCTGAATCAGAGGAATACGAATTTTAAAACCCCTTTTCAAATGTAGTAAACCCATTTAGAAATTCAGAAAAGCGTTTCCTGAATCGCTAAATGGGTTTAGAAATGATTTCAGCATCACTATTTCGAAGGGGTGTGTTTTGGGTGTCCATTTCATGTAGCGAGTCTGACCCTCATGTATCAATGTTCTGCAAATGTAATCTGGCAGTAAAATATAGAAAAGTTGCCAATTCCAAGTTTGGATGGTAAGTGATTAGCAAAGGGAAAGGGTTCCCTTTGGAGCCGTTCCCAGAAGTTAGGTTTCTGTTTGTGTTTCTCAGTTTTGTATAGCAAGTACTAGGCTGAGGGACAACAGAGCAATTAACAAAGTACTTCAATTATAACAGTTATAAGAAGTCACAGATTGGCACGTTTTGCATTTACACTTTGTACGTAAAATGCAACTATGAAAGCTTGTGAGCACAACAGCAAAGATCCAGATATGGAGTGGTCTAGTGAGCTGAGGAAACATAACAAAAATAGTGTGAAGAACACATAATGAAGACTACAAATGTATAATTTGTAAATAAAATATAGCAAAATATGATAGAATTTAGTTACATAAACAGCAGGAATATTGGCCCAAGGCACTGCAAAGGCTCCCACAAGCACTAATGAATTCTGCAATAAATAGTTTAAAGCTAGACGTGCTGTTGGTCCAGTGGACCGTTAATATTCCACAATGTAAATGTAAATGTAAATTAGCACTTGTATAGCGCACTACTCACCCGTTAGGGTCTCAAGGCGCTGTACTCATACCGCTATGGAACCCCTCCTGGCTTTTCCCTGTGAGGCGCCTACTCCTGAGCACCCCCAGGGTGAAGCCAGGCATCCAAGCGCTGTTGGGGCCGTTGTGGAGATTAAGCAAGCTATTGCCCAGAGTTGCAGAGTGGGACCCATGAATTAGATTAGGCACCGAGGCGAGAATTATCTGGTCAAGGGGAATTGAGCCCAAGACCTGCCGAAGCGGGACTTGAACCCTGGTCTTGAGCCAGATCTCTGCTTCAGGGTCTGCCGCTCTAACCATTGAGCCACACTTCTCCACAATAGGACCTTAACCATCAGAGATCGGTGGTCGAGGTGATCGCCCCGCAAGAGAGTGGTCCGGATACCAGGTGTAGGGTGGCCAGTGTGGGGCCGGAAGAGATAGTAGCTTGCAGGGAGTTAACAATCAATGTTAAGATGAAACTGGCTGTACCACTAGTAAATTGACTGAGAGGAAAAAGTAATGTTGTAATCTTGAGATGTTCAAGAGGGTGTACAGGAAGAACAAAACAATCTAAAGTTTTGACCAAAATAACAGAGGTCTCTATCTGTTGTCAAGCTGACACATGATTGACCCCTGTGGATTGAGAAGCGAGTCTTTTTTACCTGTCTGTAATTCCCTCGTTTTCGTGTGACTCCAACTTCAAGCAATCTCTGCAACGGACTCTGCATTATCTCAGACGGGTCCCCCACTCCTCCTGTGTGTTGCAGGTCCCCCATGTGAGATCAGACAAGCCCCTTCAACTGACTTCATCTCTTCTGGTGTTTGCACTAAATTAAGAATCAAAAATGGTTATCCAGGTCAGACTGCACTGCCCTGAACTTCATGTTCATCCTTCTGCGCTCCTAGTGGGAAGGGCACTTCATCCTTTCACACATGGGCTGTAAACTTACTTATCAATGGCCATTTGCTGGTCCAACTTACTTTGCAGGTGTGATACAATATTATGTCATCATGGATGTAAGTAAAATTGTTTAAAGCATAGCAGATTTAAGTACTACGCTCAAAATGAGTGTAATTATTAATCCGTAGAAAAACTGTGGTTAAGAACAGGTCATTGCCACTGGTCTCAGGTTAGGCTAACACTTTTCAAAGTGTTCTTCACATCAGTGCAATGAGCAGAGATTGCAATGCAAGTCATGTTTATATTGAAAGTAAGATGAAAAACTTAGGGCACAAGTAACCCAAAATAAACTTTGTGTTGAACTTGAACCCATGTCCAAGCTTAAAATGTTGTGCAGATTGGCTCTCATTAATTTCCCTAGTTCTGTAGGTGTGCTAGCCAGGGAGGCCTCACTCACTGCCCCTCTGTAAGGAAATTCCTCTTTTTGTATGGTCACCCCCCACGTTTTCGACTGATGATGCTGTTTTTTTTTTTTTACTCAGAGTGCACTAAGGCCTATGAACCAGACCTATGTCCTAGTGCCCTGACACTACAGTGTATGTCAAATTGGCTGTACGCGATTGGTAATGGATAACTTACCTCTAAGTTCATAGTAAATGTTACCCCAGCACTCCAGGGCTTGTAGCACTGGTTGTGCCACCCTGGAAGTGCCCCAAGTAAAACAAGTCCCCCTACTCCACCAGTGCAACCAGCGAGGGCAGCCCTGCACTACTAGCTGGACTTTGCCATTAAAAGCAATGTCAAAGTCACCACTTTCCTTGTACATGTGTGTAAGACACACCTCTGGCAGGCCTACCAAGTTCTAAAGGCAAGGTGCAACATATGACACAGGCAGGACATGTACTTTACATGTCCTCACAGTAAAACCCGCAAAACTTCTGGTTTTACTGTGGAAAGACTTGGTCGCCAAATTGGTGAGTACAGGATTACACGCTGACCCCTCAGGTATGCCAATTCATAAATGGTGGTATCATAGAACTTGTAGCACTAAGCCCAACTAGTATCACAAATCGAAATTAAACTTGTTGCAGTGAGCAGCTTTAGCACAACTGCCACTTTGTTGCCTTAAAATCTCCTATGCCTTCCCGTGCACACATGGAGCCTGCTCCACGAGACAGCCTACTGCCTTCATGGAGAGACATGCAAACGACTCTCAGGCAGAAGAACAATGAGGGACTGCAAGACAGGGAGGTGTCATATCCCTCCTGCAGGAAGCCACTAAGGGTGTTAGCTACAAATGTCAGGCTTCAAAGATGAAGTCACCTTTGAAGGGCAGATGTGTAACACTAGGAGGGAGAGTTGCCCTAATGATGAGGTAGACAGGCCGGCACGGGAAGAAGAGAGGGGAAACCAGTTGCCCAACCGGTTTCCCCAGCGGCATGTAGCCCAAAGATAGCCACATCCCGGGGTAGGATAGGGAGTTCTGAACACCAAGAGAGGGGTCTTGCCATCTTGGGAGTGAGCAGATGGTGTAACCTGCGGTAGCTAGATGCCACACTCCACAGGAAGTGGTCAGCAGGTGAGAGGGAACCTGGTGGCCCATTGGCCACCAACAGCATCCTGCCCTGAGGGCACTTTCCGAGCATAAGGAGAGCACCCCTGGCACGTAGACCTCAGTTCTCCACTTACTTTTTTTGTTGAAGGACTGCCCTGCTGCAACTAGGGGCCAGCAAAGAGAGGCTGCACCGACAAGGATTGCACCTGCTGCACCTAGTGGCTAGAGAAGAGAGGGGCTGTGCATGCTGTGTCTTGCTCAAGAAGAAGCTGTCTGCAGTGCCTAGTCAAGCTAAGGGAACTCCAAGGGACAGCTGACTGGACTCCTATTCGCAGCACAGGGACACGACAACTGAAGAAGCCTGCTGGGGTAAGTTGGCACCCCAAGTTCTTCAACCCCGCTACCACAGCCACGTACATCACCAAGGACCAAGATCGGGTGCACAGAATTGCACCTGAGTTCCCTGAACCTGGAAGTGCTGTCTGAGAGCTGCTGGGACCATCATAAGGAAAGTTATCAACCCAGAAAGGCTTGGCCTGTGACAATGGGCGACTGGTAGTCCATTGGTGACTGAAATTTGTCCACAACAGAGAGGACTACGTGGGACATCGACCCTGCAACCAGGAACACCTCACCATCTTCGTGGACCGATGAATCCCTGCAGGAAGACCCCCATCAACTGTGTCACATCCATGACATCCTTGGAACACCTTCAGCATCCTTCATCCCGTGCATCAGGCCAACTCCACAGGAATCCATTACAACACGGATAAAGTGCCTAAAGCTACTGATGGGCTTCATCTTTGAAGGGACCTATTCTTGAGGACCTAACTGGTCCCTTAACTAGCTCCCTGTCGAAGTTGGTCGCCCCAAGTACTTCTAACCAACTGCATTGAAAATTACCTAAGTTTTCTTCAAGTGTGTAAGGATCCAATTTGTTGACTTTATCGAGGCTTGTTTTTTTGGTTGAGTGAAATTGCTAAGATGTATTATTGCTTTTCAAATCAATATCTCTGAACCCACTGGTGGTTCTTTTTCACTCTGACTAAAATCTTTAAAAAAAAAAATTGCAGTCTGCTTTCATAAATTGGTGTCAGATTTCTTGAGCAACATGGCAATTTCTTCTTCAATTGTTTTAGTACCAATTAAACGCTTTACACTTGTTCCTCTGTGTAAGCCTACCTAAAGAAGTTGGTAAGTGTAATACATGGCGAGGTTGCACAACCACACTATATAATATAAAATATTTCCCTCACAACCTCTCAATGAGGCTCAGTGCATTTCTATCTTCTCTGAATAATGGCTGGGCTTCCCCCCATGGCCACTTGGAGACTCTCCCCTGGCACTTACTGGTTATCCCAGAACACAGGTTAACCGCGTGTGCACTGTAGCAGAGCCAGCTTTTGAAATGAGCGAGCTGAGCCCATGCAGTTTATTTAGAGCGGCACACACAGGGCTGACTTCTCTAGCTTTTGTGACTAATATTCTCATTCAAGGCCGCTGGTCAGTTCATTACCTGCTTCAGACTGTCTATAAAATTGTGTTTTCTTTATTTCTCTAAGCCTACCTCTAATTAATTTTGCCTCCACTCCCAGTTCCTTCTTCCCCCTTGCACCTAACTCCTCCCAAGGACTCTCACCACCAGGTTAGCAACATAACAGGTGATTCCGATGAGCGGACAGACGGCAAATGTGTGTTCACAGGCTGGTCACTACCGTGAAATATTCTGCAGGACCTTACATACGAGTACAAAAGGGCCACCACTAAAATCACCAATAGGAAGGTGTGAATGGGGAACAGATGGTGGAGGAGAACTTGGTGGTGTGGGGGTAGTTAGAGAGCACAAAATGTTGTTTTGCCCAGGGTGCTGTCTGAGGAAAGGACGGCTGTGCACTGCGGAGCCCAGAGTGCACTCCCACATGGGGTCTTTGAGTGGTTTAGTGAGGGGAAGGAGGGAGCAGTATGGTCCCAAGATTCTGTGGTCTAAGGGGGGATGAGCCACTGAACGACAGATGCTCTCCTGAGTTCCGCTGAGTAACAACTGTACTGTCTGCCATGTTGTGTAGTACAGAAAGCACATCACAGGCAGAGGGCAAGAAATAAGACAGAGCGACAGTATAAGCAGGAAAAACAAAGGACAGACCACAGAAGAAGTGAAAGGAGAGCTAGAGCACCAGGTGGCTGAAGGGAGTGCATGGACATAAGGATGAGTAGAGAGAAGTATGAGAAAGGGGGAGAATGAGAAACAGGAAGAGAACAGAGTGAAAAGCAAAACTGAGGACCATGAAGAAAACAAAGAGATAGAAGAGTGAGCAGCAAAGTGAAGGCTTCAGGAAGGAGAGAGGGTGTCTTCACAGTCTCCTGATCTAAGATAACAAGGGAAGGGTGGATTGTGCATCACATGCACTGTCTTATTTTCCATGCATTCCAGCAGTCTAGGTGCCTGATTTAGAAGTGGGTGGTAAAGAAAAATTCTCCGATTCCTGGTGCATGTGCTAACAGAGAGGTGAATTCATTGGTGCAATTTCCTTCACAGGAAAAGTTTAGCAAAGGAAATACCATAAGTAGATTCTGCTCTCTTTTTAGCACTTCCTCTAGAAATAGGAGGATTTTCATTACCGCTCCTAGTAAATCAGACCCTAAGACTCTCTGCCGACAAATACCAAAGACGTCTCCTTTACTTCCCTCAACATCTGTGGGACTCTGGGGAGCTGAAGGCACTCTCACCACAATGGCAATAAATAACAAAGTGGGAGAGAAGGGGGGAGGGGGGAGAGGGTTAGTTCACATCTGTTATCAAACTGCAACGATGGTGGCCACCTTTCCAAAATAAAACTCCCAGTCATGTATTCATGTTTTAAGAGTTTGCAAGGGCCTGGACCTGACATTTATAATTACATACATTAATTTCCTGTTTTTGTTTACTTCTTAGACAGAGATCATTAAGGGAGTTCTAGAACACGTTTTAAAGTGTATTCTTATTAAATATACAATTTGGAGTATATAGTGATAAGGGGGAAATACTGGCTTTAGGTGAATTTCCTAATTTTTGTACTAGACAGGGCATTAAAATAACGATCATGTTGGTAGAAAACTGGCCCTGTTGCAACTCTAATTGCAACACAGAGTCAGTGACTGATGTTGTTCAGAATATTTTGGACAGGTTGTGCCTGCCATACACCGTCCATTCACCAAAGTCCCAAATCTTCCATCAACACTGTGAGGCCATGTCATGTTAGACAAGGGATGGGATAGTGTCCTTGCACTGCAGAATCTAGGAGCTTTGTAGAAGTTTAAAGATAGTGCCTAGGACAATATTATCCATCAAACGGGTCATTTCTGTTTTCTACTGCGTTACTTAAACATAACGGCATTCTTCTACTTGCTAAAAGGTGCCTCGCCCGTGCACTGAAATGCTACACAACGAAAACGGTCCTGCCCAAAATACTGTTAGTGCTAATGTCTAAATAGGTACGCGTGTGTCTTGGTCTACTTACAGCTCATCCATGAACTCTGCATGACTCACATGCAAGTCTTTTTACCTCCATTTCCTTGAAAAATAAACCTGGTATTGCTTTCAGTCTCAGCAGCTCCCTGTGCTCTGTATATCCCAGTCTGCAGCTGAATGTGCAGAGTTTCCACGTTTTCAAGGCTCATGCAAGTACATGAAGGTTTTCTAAGCAGTTTGGTACAGGTTAGCCTTATTTCTGCCATTAGAAGTTCAAGAATGCAAGCACCGGAGTACCTAGTACAACCGTTAGCTTGAAGAGTTAATAAGGCGTGGAATAAGGACTTTTCAAGGTTCTGACTTTGTGCACTTTCGAGTGACTCCCTGCATCTTCATTTGTCTCACTCTGTCCCTGCTCAGACACTTATTCTGAGTGTGACTCATGCACCCACTACCAGCTTCCTGTGCTGCAGTTTACTAACTCGGTCTGCAATGCCGATCATCTCTGGAATATTAGAAATAAAAAAGGAGAACAAACAGCGCATTCGCTCCCTGTTACCTAATATGAGCAGGACACCCGTCCCTTCCCGTAGCAGCTCCTGTAGCACCATGTCAACAGCGCTCTGGCTTACTTCCGCCCTCACGCATCCGTCACTTCCGCCCTCACGCATCCGTCACTTCCGCCCTCTCATTCGTCACTTCCGCCCTCACTGATGCCAGACCCTACGTCAAGAACTGTCTCTATAAACACCCCCGCGCCAGCCGCTCCTACAACATGACAGCAAATGGTTTTTAATTAGGCACAGACCATATTAATTACATTCATCAGAATAAATATAAGTGGTACATTCCTGAACAAGGCGCCCCCTCCCCCCGGTAGTTTGATAGGGGCCCTCCGCGTTCCGCTGTGGACGCCATCTCTGGTTGCTTCGGCGGCTGCATTACTCCGCAATTCCACCAGAGGGCGGCGATGCTCTTCTGTAGATTTCTGCAGTTTATACTAATAGGCTTTCCAGCTCTCAGGGTGATTGCTATCCTACAGCATTATTACGCTCAGCAATATGACACTGCAGCCAAGCTTCCGGAGTGATCATAGATAAAAAGCAAGGAGAGATCGCGTCAGTTACCCAAGACACAGTTTCCAGGGTATGTCAAGGCCTTGCCACACCCTCAACACGTGCACACACATACACACAGGAGGAATTTGACACATGGCCAATTATTGTGTTTAGTTTATTTTGCAAAATGTAGGACTTGTAAACATCAAATAATCGTCCAGAAAACCTCTGTAACCAGCTAGTTCAATAGAAGTGAATTAAGTCTACATTTCCCAGAATGCATAACGTTTTTGAATGAAAGCTGTGGATAGGTTTGCTACTTTGCTGGTTTTATACGGGCATGTCTGGTATATTAATGCTCTACCTGCACAAAAACTACAAAAATCACCTAAAGCTGGTATTTTTTTCCCTCTTTTCAGTACATATGTTAAACATTAAAAGTTAGAAAAGAACATTTAAAATGTGTTTTACAGCTGCCCTAGTGACCCCTAACTGATAATTAAAGTAAACCACATAAAATATGTCTCTTCAAAAGTGCTTTCATACTCAATAATGAAGAAATAAAGAGTTTTGATAAATATTAAATATATGCCCGAGATCACACAATTTTATCCAGGTTTTCTGGTTTCAATTTGTACAAATCAGCCAGAAAATAGATATCGATTAGTCTTTCTTTATGTTTTGGCTTTGTTTATCTCTTTTTGCAATTTTTATATAGCGTGAAGTTGACCCAAAGGTTTTGGAGCAGTTTACATGAGTGCCAATTACATTACACAAGGCACATTCATTGCTTATAGACATGGGTAGGCTAAGTGATTTGGCCTCAATTGCAGGATGTTGAGCCAACGATGATAATAGAACCTTGCACACCAGTTCCAGTCAGCAGCTGTGGCCATACTACCACATCCTGGGTAGAGAGAGGGAGCCATGCAGAAGCCTCATGAAAGTTTGGCACGTGATGGGTTCAAGGTTCTTACAAGACCTTGAGTTGAGCCACAGCAAGGGTTCGGGCTTTCAGCGGCTCGCCCATCTTTAGAGAACGACCATGATAAAAGAATACCGACAACTTAAGAATCATATCTGGGCCTTTTCCATCTTATAACGTGAACAAGTGGCCGGTATTTCCCAAGGGTTCCCTAGATGTGGACTCTGCCATGTCTGTCATAATGACACTATATATGAAATATCCTACGTATGACGCTTGGAGTAGACACTGCCAAGAACTTAACCAGTGACCTTTAGATTGTGGCCAGTTATTTGCAGCAGGGGCTCAAGCTACTGAGCTACCTTAACCGAAACTGATAAAATGACATTAAATTTAGAACAGAATTCAATCAACCCAAATTTCAATCAAGTGACAGAAATTACTGTAAATCTCTGAAAAATAGATTCTTATATATCGAGCAGAAAGAACACAGATGTGTGTGAGACAGAACCACCATACTTCCCATGCGACCAGATATGTATCATAGTTGGTCGGTAGTTAAAGTAGTGCAAAATGAATCAATAGCGTGTTGTCAAGGTACAGCTCGCAAGTCACCATGTAGCATATGTGACAGACAGTCCTGACATTTTCTCTCAATAGATCTTTGCATTCTGGGATACGTGGTTATGCTTTGGCTATAAAAGGCATGATCTTTGCACCTATGACGTGAGTGGTGCTAGGTGAAAAGATAGACTTGCATTCGAGTGCCACAAATTCAGCATCTTAAAACATGCAAATGTTCTTACAGTTGCATGATAAAGTATCTGGGAGAAAAAACGCAGACCCCGAGAAATGTCCAAATAACGTAGGTGAAAACTGGACAAGTCCGCAGATTATCAAAAGATATTGTGTGTAACTATTATTTTGTCAAGTTCTTGATGGAAATCAAATCATGTCATCACACCTTGTTTGAAAAGCTGTGTTCTGCACAACTCAATCCAGGGTTTACATTCGATAAACTACTATTCTGTTTCGTACAACAGTGAACATTTCCACAATAATAAAATAAAAAATAAAAAACATACAGGACAATCTCTGCTTTGGGTAAACACGTCACGCTTTTACCACAGTCATGTCTAAGAGATCATATCTGCGCTCTAAAGAAACAGGAGCGCAAATGAGATTTTATCTTTTCTTGAAGGCGCTAGTGTCTGTTTTCCAGGCCAGAGTCAGCTGAACAACATCCCATCCATCAGAGCGCAGTGGAGCCTCGGGGACGGACTTTGAATCCAGCAGGTGCATGCTTTCTGGACTGAAGCTGCTAGGGAGATGGGAATCCATTTGGCCCTACAATTTCAAATATGGAAGGAATGCGGTCCACGATCTGTACTACCCGTAAAGCAACTCTGCTCGCCCGTGACTGACTGTGTGAGTTTTGGCAAATTACGGTCTTGGACTCAAATGCACCGATAAGAAGGTTCTTGGGGTACGAACAGGAAAGGAATGGTTTCTTCTCAGCAGCAAATAGGTACCCTCGTGCAAGGAGTGCCTGCACTTCTATATGCCCATTTCAAGCGCTGTATAAACAGAAATAAACTCCCAACATGCAAAGCAAAACTATGGTCGAGTGAGCCACTCACCCCTGGACCCGGAAAATTGAAAGCTCAGCTAAGTGGGAGATTTAGACAGATTGGAATTACTGTATGGAATTAATGTGGAATAATTCCATGTTCCCCAAACAGCGCTCTGTCAAGTTGCACGAGGGAGAAAACTGAAATAACATTGTTTTGAGTTAAAAAATAAAACCAATCTAGAGATTCAGAAATCAATCAGATGTGCTGGCATCAGGCGTGAGAACTGGTATGGCTAACTTTCTATTATCATTTCACAGGCCACTGCACACAGAGATGGTTTACAAATGCAAGGACACTTTGCTTGATTAAAAATATCAGAAACATTTGTTGGAGACCAGGTGACCATGAGTCATATACCACATTTGTTGATTTTATTCCATATTCCCTTTTTCTAAATCAGATCCTTCAAAAAGAGAACTCATCAGATATTGTGTTTATGAAGTGTGATTTCTGGGTCACACTCCATATGAGGGACAATTTCTTTACCGGCTCTGAAACAAGCCCTGGCCACTCATTATTGCAATCTTAGGAGAGAAGTGTTTGCAAAATACATTTGTTATTCAACTAGAATAAAATAGCCTCGGGCACTGAATCACCAAAAGAAAACCAGAGTATCCTCTACAGATACCTCCACGTAACCACCTACTGCCCTGGGCCATTGAAGAGGTCTCAGTCCACTACAGTTTACCCATTTTATAAACACATCGGGAAGTTTATAAGCAGATTCAATACTAGCAACAGATTATATTTAAAGACATTGACAGGACCCTAACAATGTGTACTGAGGTGGACAGGCCACAGCTAGATGCTGTTTTAGTCATGGAATTAGGAGACATTTAATCTCAGATTTCCCACTTCACAATATATGGGGGATGCATTCTGTATTATACATCTGGGCAATGAGCCAACACAATGCCAAATCCTTGGAAAGGGTAGGCCCTTGCCACCAGAATCACTGCCACCCCAGTCATGGTCTAGTGAGCTGGTTGACAGCTGTGGCGGCAGGTGACTTTTTAGTTTTTTATTTAGTTTTGGCCTCCTCGTGTGGCCAATTTGTGTGTTCTTTGTAAGTCACAAATTCATTTTCCTGCTCAGGTTAACAAAACAAACAAAAAAACTGGACTGGATAGTACCTCTTGGGTACTGGGGGAAGTTAAGACAGTGCCCAGTCTCCTACTCTATACATCATAATGCAATAGCCTTTGTAGAAAGCAGTATTGTGTTGCAGCCTTGGGCCTATTACCTTAAACTAGCTTAGGAAAATCATACTTTTCCTGTGCCTCTGTCCCATAATCTCACAATAGGTAAGCAGTTGTAAATGGGCTCAATGGTAGAATTGTACACCAAGGGCATGTTCCCAGGACAGGCCATTCATACACTCAGGTTCACGTTCCATATTAACACCTTTATAGGCGCACTGTCCCTTCCTGACGTTGCATTGTGCAGGACAATGCCCTCCAACCCCCATTTCCTCACTCTCCATGCCACACGTGCTGCAGGTCCTTTCACCCAGTGGCCAACAGGCACCTCTTTACGTTACAAGCAGGGCTGAAAGAATTATAAGGTCTCCCAACCAAGCAATGATTAATTTGTAAAAGAGCATGCCTGTGCCGCAAGCTCCGTGCAGAAGCAGATAGCTGGTGCAACTAAATGTGAGTATACTGAGGCTACGTATTCCTAAAACTATCTCAGGCCTGCTTAATCCACTACCAGACACTCCCTGCATCTTTATCTCCCTTTTGCAGGTTCCTGCTTTCTTAGTTTGTAACAGGAGCTGGGGACATTTCCAGAGCCTCCAAGAAAGTCTGGACTTGAGCAGAAGGAGAAAACAGGACCAAAGAAGGTTCAACTCTTTCTTCTGCTCCAGGATGAGGCCTGAACATGGATGCTTCAGGAGGGTGGTGGTAGAGGAGCTGTGAACAATGCAGATTAGATTTCTACCACCTTCCTTGTGAAACTGGAGATAGTCGCAGCATCCCAGGACAAGCACAGACAGGTATCGTTGCATGCTTGTCGTCCTATGTACTCTAGAAGGGTTTCATATAGTTTTTGGGGTACCCCATACAGCTGACCAGAAGTGCTGTGTACTCTTTAGGATGGAAAAACAATCACCTGACAGAGGTTAGCTCCCTGAGACACCAAATCCAAGGATTTCTGGCACTTCTGCCTAGAGAAGAAGGACTTCTGACACACAAAACATCTCCCGAGCTAGTTATATGTATTGACAGACTGGAGCTCCCAGTTCTTGTGGGACTCCAGCTACTGGAAGTTGCATCCTCTGGTATACTAGACCCTGGTCTTTATGTGAGGGCTTCTTTGCTTCCAGACTGAATGAAGGTGGCAGTGTTTAGGTAAGACTGGAGCAAGTGATCTCCCTGATGATTCCTCTTGTCTCAAAACAAGCAAGTTGAACTGTCTTTGGCAACGCCAGTATGGAGGACATAGCATGCTTTCTCTTACCTTTAGAATTCTCATGAAATTTCCCACTCCAATCACTTCCGTTGCTAGGAGTTTTACTGGCACCCAGAGAGAAGGTCCATCCAGAGACACCTTAAGGATTTGGGGGTCCTGTTCAGAACAGCTTTGCATTTATCATCCATTGTCAACTGTTTCATGCCCTCTTCCAATAGGTTTTTGACACTGCACAGGCACATTAGTCCAAATTCCAAATGTGTTTATATTCAATATTTAGGAATAGTGATGTGTTTTTAATATTATAACAAAGCAGCAGCTCACTAATATTACTGCACAATTTTTTTTTCTGTTTTATAAAGGTCTGGTGAGAAAACAAATATCTTAATTTGTTTTTCCCTCATTGTGAATAGGCTCCATAGGCTAAAATAGGGAGATTTTTAATTAATAAAGCCTCAAAAGGAGCTAGACACTTCAATTTTGGTATCAAACTTGTTATAATAAAAACAACTTGCCATTGTTGAATTTAATATACATATAACTAGGTCAGGGAAAGAGTTTTAAAACAGTCTCAAAGTTGCTGACTTCAGCTCTGTAGTGTCCTTCTCTGCTAGGCCAACCTCTGGCAGCCTGGCCAGGCTGCCTTGGTGTGAAGTGGCCTGGGCTGAAGACAAAGGAAGTGCCTGGGGGAGATCTGACTCAGCACATTGTGAAACAGGATGGCAGGAGAGCAGCCAAACTGGACTTTAGAGTAGAGCTGCACCCACACCCCAGATCCCTACCAGGGACAAGACAAGGATTGCTCTGCTGGACCCCTGACCTGCACCAGCTGCACACTTGGGCTTCCCCAAAAAAGTAGTTGCCCCATTTCAATGGGTTCAAGAAGGGAGTCCCGGCTTTCTACAGGTGAAAAATAGCTAAGAGTCCAACTACATCAAATCCCGAAGGAACTGACCACTCTTGAAATCCCAACCTTGGGGTGAGTTGTGGATCCAGAAGTTGTGAACTTTTTGTAAAAAGTTCCATAAAAAGGGACCAACCTGCCGTCAAATGGCCTACCTAAACTGTGACCTGGCCTGACTTGCAGGTTTGTTTTGCGGAAAAGGCCCAGAGCCCCAGACTGCCAGGATTTCACCAGGAACTCCTGGAAAGGTACTCTAAAGAAATTGCATCAAAAATAAGACACCAACCTCCAAGGAGGGTGCCAGGGACGCTGAATCAAATTTCAACTTCGGCCCAGATGAAGATTTCCATCCTGAAAAATCATCTAAGTCAGAAGGTAGAATTCTTTACCGAGGTCTCCTGCGATGCGTATCCAAAGAGGGCTCCAGGGAGGTCAGATTTGTGACTTCTTACCACTGAAGAAAATCTTAAAGAAAAAGACTAAGCCTGATGGTAAATTTTTGACTTACCTCCCACTTGCTGTAGCCTAGCAGGGCTCATTTGCAGTCCACCTCAACATTTTAATTTGCCCCAGTAGAGTTAACCATATTGGCACTTTTAGTTTCTATGCTCTAGAAAAAATTCATTCTTTAAAAATGTATCTCTTGTTCCCCTAATCCGAATTGAATGGTTTTGGTGTCATTTTTAAGAAAAAAAAAAAAAAAGTGTCATCTAGTTCTATAAGTTGGTGTTGGATTTATACTGTGGTTTACTTATTTACTGTTTTGGGATTTTTAAGTGCTTTGCACACCAGTCTCCTAAGTTGAGCCTTGTCGCTCATTGCCAAGCTACCAAGGGTTGAGGTGGGAATAATTTATTGAGACGTAACTGACTTAGTGGGGGTTAGTGGCTTGTGGTAAGTGTAGGTACTTACCTGCCCTTACCAATAATTAACTTTCCAACATTGTCACCAGGCATTATGTATCACACTGTAGTGCATAAGGCAGAAGCTTAAAACAAACAGGTCTGCATTCTTTCAAACCCAAGTTATCCTGCCTGGGAGAGGGAGTTTTCCTCGTTTGTTCAGTGTTGCCAGTACCACATAACCCCACTTCGATCTGGTTAAGGGGGGTTGTGGGGTAGGGGCTGTATATTTGCCCTGACAGACACCAGTTCAACAGTATTAAGAGCAGCTACACAGGAGAAGGTTCACTGTAGAAGGTGAAAATCTGAAGCCTGGGAAGGGATTGGCATGGTAAAGTCCTTGGGCACCTTCATTCACAGGGCAGGTCGGAGAGGGGAAAGAAAAAAAAAAAAAAAACACAACACACACACACACACACACACACACAGCACTGGCAAAGCCAATAGATTTAGCCTATGCAAAATCTATCAGTTTGATCAATGTTTTTTTTTACAACGTGTACAGCAGTTTGCCCCTACCCTGGAGCATGGCCCAAGCACTGCTTCCATTGCTTACATCACTGTCCTCATCCAATATGCAGCATGACTGAAAGCAAAAAAAGGAAAAAAGTGCAATGACCCAGTTATCACTAACCTTCTGTTGAAAACGTGGTAAGGAAAGTAAGGCTTTCAAGAAGGACCAGGTGGAGTACTTGTGTTATCCTAGAAAGTGGTAGTATGTTTGGTGGTCTGAGACAGTAGGTCACAGAAATTGCCAACAGTAAAATCAAGTGTTCAGGTAGAGTTATTTTTTTTAATTTATTAAATTATGGGGGGAGGAATTCAGTTTAGACTGAGCAGAAGTGCTGTGCCACAAAAAATTATCCAAAAGTCGCATCAGTGAAGATTTTCCCATGCTTCTTCAACAGCTCGTGATAGGTTACACATAGGTAAAGTATGGCCGTTAGAATATTAAACACAAACCACATCTCAAGCATCTTACTGGGACTAGATACATGAAAAGTTTTGTAGTCCTTCCGCTGTGATGCATTGGGACTAGGAAGAGAACGGAAGCCTAAGGGACAGTGTTATCTTGTGGAGCAGAGTTTGGAAGCTGGTTGGAATGTCCAGAATCCTTCAGGCAGGGGTGTAGCTTAGTCAATAAGCTTTTTTTTTTCTGGGGGGGGGGGAGGAGAAGGCTTCAGATTAGGACAATCATGTTGGCATGTTAAAATACATTATACAACAAGCAGGACGCATGAGATGGGCTTAAGAAGCAGGGCAAAAGGTTAAATTTTGACGAGGCCTACTGCTCAGTGTATCTGAGCAGGGCTCCATTGCAGTTCTCAAACTGACTGTCCCAGACTAGCACAACCAGGTGTATCCGGTTGGGGCTATTGGCTTTTAAGCACAATTTTTATTTGATCCTTAAAAAAATCATCTCTTTTCTCCCTATGTTGGATGTGTTTGTCATTTTAAAGATAAACATTTTCTATTTTTATAAATTGGTGTGGGATATTTATTGTGTGTGGTCTTATTTACTGTAATGGTGTACATAAATGCTTTACATAACCGTCTCCTAGCATGGAGAAGTGAGATATACGATGGTACTTGGAACATGCACTGAAATAGCAGCATAGCAAGGAAGCCAATGATATCAGAGTGCACTCTTACCTGCTGGGGAAGAACAGAGCAAGAAATAGAGAAGCAGAGAGACATCTCCCAGTACACAGGTTCGTGCCACATAGGCAAGAGGAATGTACTGGGAAAAGTTTTCCATTTCCAATGCTTGTGCCACAGAAGGGACAGATGACTGACATGTGACACTGCTCCTTTATCTACTTGAAATGTTTTTTTAAATGTTTAGAGTGGACAACCACCGAGTCAGCATATACCGAGCATCTGTTCGCCTGCCTAGTATCCATCTGTTCAACACACCACCAAAGTGTCCTTCAGCTTTAAGCACGGATACCTGTAGATGTGGATGCTTTTAATGTGCTCTGGTTTGTGTAGATGAATGCACAAGTGCTCTGATGATTTTTGCGCTGAAAGGCCTTTGGGCTGTGCGCACCCCGGCCAGTCCTCTGTCCGTGTCCTACACAAGCCAAACCAACTGGCAATGCTAGTATTTTTTGATTTTTAGGTACAACAACTGAATATTTGAGGGTTACCAGAACCAACAGCCTGCAGTTTGACGTTTCGATTCATCAGCATTTCCCAGCATATAAGCCTTTGTACAAGACCGGGTTGCATTGTACTTACATTTGTGTGGCACACTTGTGTCGAAAAATGCTGCTAAACCAACTGTAAGGATTAGCAATGTTAAACTGGCAAAGCAAACAGCGCATGACAACATAGGAATGCACAACTCACTAAAAGATGGCCTCCAGAAAGTAAACAAATAAAGCCAGAAACAAGAAGTATTCCAAAAAGTTTTATTATTTATGTACAAAAATGCGAAAAAATGTCCCAATGATACAGCACAAAAATAAAAACTAAACTCATGACTTAAATATCCATTTTTACACAACTATTCGGTTATCTAAAACATCACTCCCAAGAC
Organism: Pleurodeles waltl; assembly: GCF_031143425.1. Taxonomy (NCBI): domain Eukaryota; kingdom Metazoa; phylum Chordata; class Amphibia; order Caudata; family Salamandridae; genus Pleurodeles; species Pleurodeles waltl. Next base: position 689,839,502 of record NC_090451.1, on the reverse strand, counting down.
ATAACAGCCCTTCTAAGATGGAAGAAGCCAGGCTCCCATTGGCCAGTTTACTCTACACATGGTCTACAGTGGGCAGGAATGAGGTTGCTATCAAGTCACAATGCAACGCCTACAGAAGGGCACCACCAGCTAAATGAACATGTGAACAGAAGTCTACCAGGTCTTATCTGCAGGGGCACGTGGAAGGTAGCTACCAGCTCAAGCACTTTTGATTCACATTGATCAGGACACCGTGGCATCCCTGGTGTGACCCCCGGGTACCCATTGCTCCTACCTCATCCAGGACATCGTGTTAATTCAAACATAGCAACACCAAACAGGCGTCATAAAATACTCACAAATTGTGGTTTAATCCCACCCCCAGCTTTAATAAAATCAGCTTTCGAATAACCCTACAGTCTGCATGTGTGAGTTGACACCTCCCCCACCCAAATTAGTGACAAAGGTGTGCAACCGGGACTTAAGCCAGTGTTCTTTCCCTAAACCGGACCTGCTTCTGCATTCCTGCACGGTAGAAAGGAGTAGGCGGCCTGGGGCGCTCTTTGCTTATCTGCGACTCAGGTGCTTGAAGGACTGTAGACCATTTTTAAAAAGTGAGGACAAGGTTAATGAGCACTAAAGAAGGGGGCACCCAGGAACCAAGGCACTTTGGGAAGTCTAGGCGATTAATTGTGTGCCACAGGAGACTAGCACCCCATTATCAGTTTACATTGAATGACTAACTGCCTGCCGCGTACAAAGACGACTTAATTCAGTTTGTGCCAACTGATCAGTTCTGCAGAGTTCACGAAGAGCTGGCATTTTTGTCACTGGTAGTGTTTGATGAGTGTTGCCGGACGTGTCTTATACGTACTCCCTGCCGCCAGCACTGGAGGCGGCCTTCGATTTGGGGTAGCTGCGGCCCTTGGACCCAGACTTCCTTGGGCAAGAGCAAGCGAGCAGAGCACCGCCGAGGACCACCAGCAACGACCCTGCCCAGCCAATGAAGATCGCAGATCCAAACTCATACCTGCAAAGAGGAAGCATCACGAGTTAAAGTAGCCAGACAAACAGCAAGAGTATGAAGTGGTGAGAGAACTCCAGCCACAGAAACATCCAGGTTCAAAGGCCAACAAATTAATATGCAAATAGTGCCACTCCATCACAAGAAAAATAGCAAACAAGTACGAATACAAAATATTCTTTTGGAAACCATGGATGTCAGCTATGGTGGCACTAACTACCCACTTCATGCCCTATGGCACGACTAGCACTGTCCATGGTATCCCCGATTTCAACAGGAAATGAAAACTTTAAGATTCTTGATAGCTTCCCCTTTACTTAGCCTCTGCAGCCTGTAGGGGGTGAATGAGGAGCTAATGGATTAGTTATGCGAGATTAGTGGGTCAACTGGTGGTCACCGATTCTTAAATGCCAGAGGTACAAGGTACATGGTGAGGGATTTTAATACCTCTCATATCCTTCTACTCTATGCAGAGGTCCCCAGTCTTTTCTGTAAGAAGTGCTATGTATGTTCAATGAAAGGCACCTAGAGCTACCAGTATTTAGTGCTTACTGGTGTGGAAATGCACACTTCTTCCCAAATATTTCAATTTTGGTACTCATGTCAACAGGTAAAAGCTTCTAACTTAGTAGGCTGGTCTGCAGAAAGACAAGCTACTTCTAGGTAGCTTGAGAGCCACTAGTTGCTCACAGGCTACACATTGGGGCCGCCTGGTGTACAGCAAGCTGAAAGGGATAGGATTCAGTAATCGACTCTGGGACTACTGGAAAGGGTAAGCGCTTTCAGGAAAAGTTGTACCATATTAACAAAAAAAACACACAAAAAAAAAAAAAAAAAAAAAAAAAAAAAAAAAAAAAAAAAAAAAAAAAACACAATCTCTTTTGCATTTAGAAACGCATGTTCACCTAAATGTTCTGCTTTCTAAAGAGACAAAATGGGGGGGGGGGGGGGGACATTACTTGAGTAACCAGCTTGTGCTCTAGGAAAATAAGAAATGTGTGTACTGAAAGGTTGTTGTGTGGTGCCATTACGCTACATAGTGGGACTCAGGGCTGCACGTGATTTAAAAGACATCTGAGGATCAAGCAGATACATGTGGAATGCAAGTGTTAAGGTGGGGAATTTACATGGACACGTTACTCACACTGAGCAGATGCAGCTCCCATTGCATGAATGAGGGATGGACAGGGCAGTGTGGAATGTGCTAAGAGATTGTGAGGGACCCCCAGAAGTTACATGTAAGAACCCTCCATAGGTTCCCCATGGGTCTGTCCCCCATGGTTGTCAGAACACATGGGGGTTTACCTAAACTCATCTCACGAGATCAGAACCTCAGAATAGCCTTCAGCACAAGACGGGATAAAAATTTGCACCACTGCCGCAGCTTGAGATATTTCTAGAACGGCTGCACTTACTTTGTGTTGACTGGTGTGAACGGGTTGTAGAAGTCCTGCACAATCTTGTTGCCGTACCATGAACACGCAACCAGAGCAGCCAGACCTAGGAAGGGAATGAAAAACAAACCAGGTTATGGACCGATGAACTATGACATGAATTACCATTTGGAAAACAGGGATTTCGTTTTGGCGGGGGGCGGATGGTGGGGAGGGAGAAACTACGTTTAGGACAGGTTGCAAGTTACCCAAGTTCCACGCATGGGCAAAAACCCATTGTTTTTTTATTTTTGCAGGCTGGGATTGGACGTCTTAAAAATTAAACCAACACTAAAAGTACACAGATTCAAAAAAAAAAAAAAACCTGGAGTGGATAAGTAACTTGCCCATGGAATTAAGAACCAGGAGAGTTCTGGTCTTGGGAAAGTTGCTTTAGTTAGGGACTTTGTATCAAACTATGTTCCCCAGCCACAAACAGGCATGTAACCACGTCTGCCTCAGGCCACCCTTCAGCCAGACCAGGGCCCTGTACATTGGGACAGAAAAGTCCTCTCATACTACAGGCTGTGGGTCACAAAGTATTTACTGCTGCATAAGGTCGCATCGCCTAAGAGGAACAGCCTTTCCCACGAAACGCATATTACAATTCATGTTTCACTTTGCAATTACTGTTAGACAAGTCTTTACTATGCAAGTCTGCACAAAGTATATGTGTATTGGTTAGTAGTTTACGTATTTTCAGGGGTAAATACAAAGTGTCCCACCCTCCCCCCAGAATATATATATATAAAATATTAGCAAACCTGTAATTGACAAATTTCCTTAAACATTGTTAATATTTAGAATTAATGTATAATTTTGTTTAACTAGTAGGTGGCAGTATTAGAAGACTGGATTTTTCTCTATCAGTAAGCGTGGCACAAGTAAGCATGGTAATGGATTGGGTGGTGCAGGAACTCTTGGTAATGGCATACAACAGTCACAGTGACCAAGGTACAAGGTGCCCAAATATTTGCTGCTACTAGAGAAGCAAGTTATGTAAGTCACCGCTAGTGTAGTGAGTGCCGGCTTACCCCCTCCTGCTTCCTCCATTAAGATGGACGCAAGACTCACCTCCCAGCAGGAAGACTATGCCACCGGTCATGGCGATGCGTGCCTTCTTCACCTTGTCGTCCCCGCCACACTTTGTGCATTTCATGCCAACGGTGGAGATGGCAATGCCCAAAGCAGCCACCACAATGGAAACCACCATCAGCCCCCGGGTGGCCTGTAGAGAACCTGCAGAGAAACAAAAAAAAGACAGTCAGCCCCCCAAATACAGGTGGCAACTCCAAGCAAGGCGGGCAAGCCCTGGCCGGTCAGAAGTAAATACAGAATCTGGGTCACGAGGACACTGGAAGCCAAGAAAAACTATGTGAACTAGAAGACCCCATAGAAATGCATGCAATATGTTGGCCATACCCAAAACAAAGTAAACACTGCACATCCCTCCAGGAGATTGCCAAACACTGAATACTTCAAGGTTGGAAGCCGGAAAGGAACGCTTGTTCAGAACAGACCTGGTTTAAAATTTGGGGGAAAATCTTCAGACCCAAAACAAATTGCAGGGAGCTCTAGCAACATACAGCCAATTCGCGGTACCCAGCAGACACCACAGATGGTTGTTAAAAAGGCACAGTAAATCCGATGCCAGTTCAGACTGCACCAAAATCTAAACCCCGAAGTACACATCCTTCCTGAACAAGAGCACTTGCCATCGGGAGGCTGTGACGGCCAGGTGGGCCCATGAAAACAATGAAAGGAAGGGTGGGTTTTAGGAATTAGTAAGAGGTCTAAGGCATGTGTTTGCAACGCAGAGGACGCAAAAAGCAGACACTACCTCCCCTCTGCAAAATCTAGAGTGCAAGTGGAGACTCACAGGCCAAACTTCACCACAAGTTCTATGAAGTGCTTGCAATCTAGCGCTTGTTTTAAAACAAGCTCGTGTGCAACGCTGCTGGTTTGATTTTTGGGGTTGGTAAGCGGGAAATTGATGACTGTGGGCAAGCAGACTCCCGTGGAGCGCTTAGAGCTCGTCTTTTCCAGTGCTAGATACTGGAACTCAGTTCTTAATACCACCATGGATTTATGAGAGCTCGCCACATGGTGGTGCTGTGTGTCTGTTATTAGGGTTCATGAGGAGTTGAACTAGTTCATTTACAAAAAATAAAACGACAACTATCACTTCGAGGCCCTTCCTACAGTTGGTTACTTGGAACAGTCCAAAATGTCAGTGTTTTCACTATTCGGTAATGCTGACACTAGCGTTCGGCAGCAGAGACCTGGAGACGGAAGCAGCGGGACCCACTGGTCTTCTGAAAGCGGTGACTGACAGGTCAGTGCTCAGGGCCACTGACCTCAGGATAAGAAGGCAGGATTGGGCCGTGAATGCCGGCAAACAGGTGCAACACTGTAGTATCCCCAGAAAGCGGCCTATACATTAGCATCATTTGTGGACCTTGCTGAACCAGTGAGGGTACCCACCTAGGACGCAGAAGAACCCCTCACATCACCACGTGGGATTGTCGCAGTTCCATATGCATCGGGGGGCGGGGGAAGGAGCAGTGATCGCTTTCCCCTACCCGAAAGCATACCTGGAAGGGTATGGAAATCAGGGCCCCTGGGTAGGTACGACCACAAAATCTGGGACCGGGAGGTATGTATCCTTTACTTTGCAGTTTGGTGTGCAAAGCCTTTACTCCACATGTGCCTTAAACGACCCCCCCCTCTTTTTTGAATGAGTTAACGGGTTAATAGAGTAAAAAAAAAAAAAAAAAAAAAAAAAAAAAAAAAAAAAAAGGGTGGGGGAGAGTATTTCATGGTTTTGGGGTGGCCAGGGGTAAAAGTAGGCAAATTGTGATTTTCGAGTTAAGGTGTGGGTACAGGTAAAGTGGCAGAGGGTTTGTTATGATTCAGTGGTACGCAGAGAAACGCATTTATATATACCCCCCCCCCCCCCCCACAAAGCCCATAATACAAAGGAGGTTTAGGTGCGAAAAAAAGGGTACCTCGAAAATATATAATACTTTATTAATATACATAGAAAAAAATTGAGCAAAAAAAATTAGGATTAAAGATGTATGTATTAAAGGCCGTTATATAATCCATAGAGTAAGTATGCGGAGAAAACGTTTGCGGGCTAGTGTCTGGAATTGGAGATGGACATATCCCTTGGCGGCGATAACAGTGTCCGCCGGCTATGTGATTGGCTGACGCCTTCACCCACCCTTTATTCCCACACCTGGTATCTCCCCATCCTAAATGTCCCATCTTTAGGAGATGACACGTGTTAAGGACCTTGCGAATGACAGCCACTAGTGCGCACGTATTTACAGCAAACACTGAGGTTGTTAATTTTTTGCCATAGTTTAGTTCCATCATTTGTGTACCTAATAACGTGCATTGTGAGCCAGGACTTCTTCCGGGTTACTTCTCATAAGGCACCAGAAGGGAGCATCCTCCCTGGGCACTGCTTACAGCGCATATCCGGGCCTGGGGCCTCCTGGGACCGGGCTGGTGAGGCAACGAAACCGTAATTCAGTGAACTTAACCCTCCGCGTTAATGCACCTGCTGCGGAGGGGAGTAGGTTTTGGGTCGACTTCGGCCCACACCCACGGAGCTGTGAAATATTTCAGAAAAAAACAACTTATAGTTTCGTGCCAGGACCTACACAAAGTGGACTGTGGTGTCGCCTTTCAGAAGCAAACAGCGGCTGCCACAGAACATGGCGTCGACGGCCTGTCACCATCCCCCGGGGCGAGCACACCTGGTGACGTCACCGCCGAGGGGGGCGGGGGAATTTAAACCCACCAATGACCCGCAGCCTCTGAGCAGGTGAGGCCCTGAACCGGCTGCCGCCGGAATCCCCGTCCCTCCCTCCTGGGCCGGAGGGGCAGAGCCCTGAACAAAGGCCCGAAGTATCCCTGAAACCAAGGAGGCCTGGCCGGCCTGCTGCACCGCCAGGACTACCCAGGGGCACAGCCGCCATGCCAAGGAAGATTGAAGGCGAGCCTATTAAAGTACGCCCCGGTTTCAGCAGGGGAGTGAATTTAATTTTACCCAGGGCCATAGAATTTAACCAAATTTAAGACAGAAGTAGGAATCTAAAGTCTTTGATCCTAGCCACATCATGGCAGAATGAAGAAAACAAAAATTGACAAAAAAGGAATTATGGTTTTCTAGCTCTTCTGTTTAAGCCAATTTAAAAATAAACTACGCCTTTATTATATACACAACATAAAAACAAAATAAATTCAGCTAGCCAAATTTAGCTCATCGCGTACAGGGACTACTCCAGAGCAGTAGAGGAAACCCCATCACAGTAATCTCTGGACATCTGACAAACTGCTGAACACTAGAAAGATAAGAATTTACAGTGCCCGCTACTCCACCAACCATGGACATATGCAAATTTGACTCTAAATAAGGAACTGGAATGATGAGTCACAAGAAATTAGGCTGTAGTAGAGAAATACCAAAAGAAACCATGTTCCTTGCATTAAAAAAAAAAAAACGAGGTTTACAGGTGTGAGAATTTCACTAATTCAAAGAGAGACACTGATTTATGTACATGATTCTAGAGTTTGTTCACTTCGGTCTTCCTGCAGTCACCAATGGCTGCAATAAGGAAACAAAGCGAGAAGGCCCATTAGGAAATGTACCCATAATACCACCAAGGGCATCCGGCCAATCCAGAGATTGAGAGAGCCATCAGCTGAAGTTAGGCATCCAAGGTTGATAGGTAACAGAACGATGGAGCTATGTAATCCGTTAAATGTCTTGTGGGCTGGTGCTTTCGGCTACACTTGGCTCCCCAAGACCACCTACTCACAAACTTGTCATCATGAAAGTCCACCCACCTTCAACCATCGCTAATCATAGGAGCACCCTTAAACGGAGAACATCCAACATCAGTATGTGCCCACCTCGGGTGCTGCAAGGTCCATTCCACATCAAGTATTACTGTACGGGCTTCACAGCCCTTTCCTCTGGAAAGGAATTTCTAAATGTTCTACCCGGACCACTTACACAATTTTCAACGCAAGCACCATTCCCATAAATGATGTAGGTGGGTCTACCTGCCCTAAAGGTAGCTAGGGAAGCTGTAAGATCAAGATGCACCAATTCCTGCATGATGCTTCATCGCTGATGGTACCCCCGAGGTAGCCATTGGAGTGGCTTGCCCCCTTGCTTGGGGAAAACTGTGACCACTACCTTCAGTCGGTAGTGAGACTAATGTTGCTCCATACAAATGAACATGCCAAAAAGGGGTGGAACGCTACGTGAATGCTGAGGTCCCACAAATATGGGTACTTAGAATCGAGACGGTGTACCTGCATCCTAGATCTAGAGCCCAAGTTGACTTAACTGCAATATGGGCTCTAATCTGTTCCCCTACACAATGCACTTAGAGTAGGGACACGACCTGGCCCTCAGCTATGATCAACTCCAAAAATTGGATACAGTGCCACAAGGGCCAGTCAAGTTGGAAAGAAATAGCCAAACCACATTTGAACAATTGTTTCTATGGAGCTGAGCAAAGTTAGGTGCAACTGTATGCCATAAGAATATAATGGGTTCCATTTTGATGTTGCTGCCATCTCTGTGCCGGTGTTTCCAGTCCCGTGACTGAATGAACTGGTCCCAACCCCAGGATTTACCAAGGGCGTGGCATCCAGTATGAGCCACCCTTCAGACAGCTCGTCGGGTTTTCCCACGGGCAAAGACCCATAATCGGTGCACATGGGCACTTGAACACGTCGGTGTAATCTCTTCAGCGCAGAAGCGAGTTGTGCAACTTGGCTTTTTGCATCAACTGTTGCTCAAAATTAACCCATTGCGGTGTGTCCAGGCCACACCTAACCAGGGTTAAATGCTACCCACGAAACAAGGGCTAAGCTAATCAAAATGCACACATTCACTGTTTGCCGTTGCAGTTTTGGAGCTCATGTCCTGACTCTCAAGCGCGTTGCCCGTGTCACATCACTGAAGGGCTGCCAGGCATCCCCAGAACCCACAACAAAGGATCCCTGCTACCGTTAGCTACACTGCAGCGATAACCCGCAAGCTACTCCGTGACCCACTAGCGAGGATAACGTTATTTGTATCTCGTTGCCAATTGTGTGGCAACAATGGTGCCAAAGCCGCCACGATTAGATAAGCGCTATCTCTCGGGAGGGCAAACAGCGCATGCGCCCCACCCTGGGCCTTCCGTACACAACAGGGCTCGCGCCAGCCAAGGTGCTTACTACGCAGGTACAAGGGCGCGTGCCATAGCAGATGAACCCCCCACATGTGCCAGACAGTGTCCCCCCCCCCCCCCCCCTCCAACACTGTGCACACAAGATGGCTGCCCTGGCTTTGCACCAACCACACCCAACAGGCACTGGGCCTGAAGAGGAACAGCCTACATCAGTGACTATGAACATTCAGGGCACAGATCTAACTCAGGGACGTCAGGTTGTAAACCACCAAACAATTGGGGGAAGAAAAGAAAAAGAAAAAAATCAATGTGTTGGCATGTGCTTTCACTGGCCACTCACTCCACACGCACCCCACCCGACACACAGCAGCGTGATTCGTGCTTAAGTACAGGTCCATTATATGCATTAACACATAAGAGATTAGGGCCCCGAGTTAACTTGATTGAAATTGCCAGTATGTTACATGAATCTACGTAGATTTCCTTCATTTCCCCCACAAGGAGAATATTTATCCATGTACTGAGGCCCCCCCACTGCCTGCCCAACCACAGATGGCCCCGCCCTCTTGCAATGTGAAGTAAACCCCTGGCTGTGGATATTCGAAGTAGACCAAGTTTCCTGAAAAAGACAGATAATCAAGGTGTCAATGAACTGCCCCCAGCCAGGATCGATTATCTCACTACGGATGCGGGTGAACTATGAATATCCTGGCTCTATGACCAGCTCAGAAAGTGAAACTATTCCACCGTGCCAGGTGCATGACCCTGCGCCATTTTGTGGGCGACTGTGACGAACCCCGAGCAGGCCAGGCTGTTGTACAAGGCACACCCGCAGGACTGTCAGTCACAGAGGTAGAGAGGACGGCCATTTAAAAGATAATAGGTGGGGGGGGGGGGGGCATTTAATAATGACCGATTTGGCCCTGCAGCGTGCAAGAGGGAGGGCGGAAATGGAGGGCGCTCTGACCCAAGAAAACACCCCAGGCGAACAAAACAAAACAAAAAACTGGTGCCCACCTCAAACGCCATGGGTCGCTTCATCTCATAGAAAGGGTGGAGTGACTGGAGGTGGGGGTAGGGTTCCATTAAGGGTCTTGGAGGGAGTGATATAATGGACGAGGAAAGGCTGGACCCAGCATCACACACCCCTGGCATTTTCATGGCAGAGTGCAACCATGGGCCCATTGTAGACGTGCCCCCACGGATCTGCTTTAGACATCTGTCACGGTAGAGTTAAATTCCCACCCCGCACAGGATAATCAAAAACATGGTAGAGTTCACACTGGCAAGTGTGCAGATAACAGTCACAAGAATCTTAAACATGCAGTCATGACTGGGCACGCCCGGGAGACCGAACGAGCACGAGAGTTCGAGAGGCCGCAGGGTGGGCCACCAGACCCCTAGGGAGGGCAGCATCTCAAGTGTGACGGTACGTTAACCCCGAGTACAAGCTCCCTACGGTTTCCTCGTCGCCATGTCATACGCCCAGGACTGGCCAGCATCAAAAGTAGGACATTACCGTCCCACATGCACATGTTCTTTTGCTTAAACATGGCACCCGCAGAAACTATCCTGAAACAGCACAAACTTTGCGAAATTCGATGTGCCACCCCTCTTAAACCAGCACACAACACTTCACTCCTGCCCTAAATGCAGATATTGGCAGATCGGCGTTAAGCGTTCTCACTTCACACAATCTCCCCAGGACCACACAGTGTGGGTAGGGCCGGATTAAATACAGTTTGCGACTCGGGCCTATTGTCCACGTCTTCGGCTCTTCAACACAACTTTGGCTTCTGCACTGACCCCGACGTGTAAGTGTTTGGTGGACATGCGTGAAGTCTTGTATATATCGGGGACAGAGCGCGCTTCAAGCGCACAGAAGTGTTTTTTAAAGCGGCCTAGAGAGCGAAAAAAAAAATCCCCCCAGGACACCCCACCCTCCTTCACGTGGGAGGAGGCAGGACTGGGGGTCAAATCTTGTAGTTAAGAGTTAACTAAGAGGCGGAGCCAACCGAGAAGGTCTGTGGAAATAAGTCACCAAACAGGTTCCTCTCTCAGCCACCTGTAAAGGACAGGAAATGCGATCCAGCCAATCCCCCGGGGCCAGGGTGGGGGTGAAACTACGGAGCTCGACGCTGAACCCCCACAAGCGAAGTCCAGGTTCATGGAAGGCGCCCAGTTCCGTACCTCGCCACAAAGGGTGGCCATCAAGTGAACCAACATAGAAAGCCAATACACCCCCACCCTCCTTTCAAAACCCATCGTCTGCACCCAGCCATCGACAAATATTCAACACTGGCTCGCCCCGGCAGCCCTTCGACTCCCCTCTTCTAAAGGGGATGGCATCGGCTGGCAAGCCATTCTAAAGGCCTCAATTTACCAAAAGAGGCCAAACTCCCCTCAAATAAGCTACATTTTGTTAAACAAGCTCCGCCCCCCAGCAGGCTGAGCCTCAACCACACTTCAAGAAACAGGTGAAGATTTCTCCACCATCACAGTGAAACTCTTAACACTCAAGCGACGAGTTCACGACCTCCTAAAGATGAAGGTACGCACAGCCCGGCAAGGCAGCGTTACATAAAAGTGTATGCTCGGGCCGCTTGGACACCCCCTCAGCACACTCAGGCCCCTGCTGTTCCACCCCTTCCCCACCCCGGGGTTATGCCACTGCCCGTCAGCCCACCTGTGCCCAGTTCAGCACTCACCGGGCAGTGCCAGGATGCTGTCGTAGACCTTGCACTGCATCTGGCCCGTGCTCTGGATGGCGCAGCTCATCCACAGGCCCTGGTACATGGCGATGGCCGTGATGATGCTGTCCCCGGCGTAGCTGCTCATCTGCCACTGCGGCAGGATGGTGGCCACGATCAGCCCGATCCAGCCCAGCAGGGCCAGCACGAAGCCCAGCATCTGCAGCCCCGAGTTCGCCATGGTTCGTCCGCCCCCGGGCCTCCGCTTCTGCTGCCGCCGCCGGTGCCCTCCTCTCCCGCTCCGGCCTCTCTTCCCCCGCCCGGATTTGCCGCCCTCCTCCGCTTTGAGCCTCTCTTCGAGCTGCGGCGCCTCCCTTTCTCTCGTGGGTCTAGGTTCACCTGACGCAGGTGTGGCGGGAGGGGGTCTTTATACGCTGGGGGCGGGGCCTGCGCAGGATCACGCCCCCAGATTCTCAGGGAAGAGTTTCATGACGTCGCCGACTGAAGGGCCAGGGAGTGTGAGAGGTGAGTAAACAGAAACCCGCAGGAGGGGTGAAACTGAGAGCACCCGGAGGAAACTCGGGAGAGCAGGACTGAGCTCATCCCATGCAGGTGCACTGATCTCAGCCCATGCAGGAGCAGTGAGCTCACCCCATAGAGGTGCACTAAGAATTCAGGAACCCCACAAACACAGAGAACAGCACAAGGAGGTACACTGAGTTCACTCTATTGGGGTACACTGAGCTCACCCCATGCAGGTACACTGAGCTAACCATGTAGAGCTTCACTGAGCTCAAACCATGCAGGTACAGTGAGCTCACCCTGTGCAGGTAAACTAACATCTCCATATGAATACGATGAACTCACCCCACATACATACACTGAGTGCATGGAAACTTTTGACTATGTGAGCTCATTCCATAGAGGTACCCCGAAAATACAGAGAGCGATAAACAATGTAGAAAACCATAAAGAAACACTGACATCACCTCTTAATGGTGCACTGAGCTCATTACGTATTACCAGTCACGTTCAGCTGAAAGATGGATAGAAATGCAGGCTTCAAGCCCTGGTTCAAGTTTAGTTGAGGTTAGGGCTGGCCTATGTGGAGAATGGGGTCATGGAGAGCAGCTCCACAGACACATCTGGGTTGTAGGCGGGCCTTCGGTGAGATGCTGGCTATATGATCTCAGTGCAGCCGTGGATGGGTGCCTGGCAACATCGCCCAGATGTTTCGGCTCCTTTGCTACAATGCAGTTTGTCACTTGACATCCTGTACCCTGACCTTTGCTGATTTTGTTCCTTCGGTGTTTTGTCCTTACAGACTATTTGCGCGTCCTCCTTGTGGCATGCCCTGGTTACCTTCTAAATCCTTCCTCTGCTCGCTGCACACTTCTTGTTTCACCAGATTTACCCAGTACCAGTAACTTCAGGTCTCCAGCCTGCCATCCTGGTAGCCTCTCCATTGGCATGTTACGTCTTGCAGTACCTATCTTGCCTACCTGCTTGTTCCACAAGTCAGTTGCCTTCCTCCATCTCCACAGTCCTGGAGCCTCTCCTCAGCTATTCAACTCTTGTGCTGATTCTGGGTAGGATTGGGGATCCCTCATTGTCTTTCCTCTCAGAGAGAGAGGTAAGTCTTATCACACCATGGGTTTCCATACACTGCAGAGTGCATGTTTTGCATTGCATAAATCTCACAGTGCACTTGTGCTTGTTTATTCATGATATCCAAGCATTGGTTCTGAGATACTTTTGGTTGCCATGAGTACCCGTCATAACCAGTTTCTCAGGTGTCATTTCTCTTCCTCCATGTTTCTCAGGTTCCTAAACTACATATTATTATTGGGTACCTGGGTAAGAACAGATGGAGTATCAGATTGTCTGCAAATTTCCTCTTGGGGATTACATATTACTCTGAATCCTCACAATACAGGGGGCTTCCCCTAGAGCAATATATTGAACCAGTAGAATCTAAAGAGAAAGGTAATGCTTGCCCCATAAAGCCCCATGAGCTAACTCCCTGCATATACCTAGAAACTAGGGGTGGGTGGTACGTGCAGAATCGCACGCCACAGAATTCTGCAGAGTTTCATAAAAACTGCAAAATTCGGCAGAGTTCCACCTAGAGTTGGAAAAAAAATGCACGTCACACTGTGATTTTGCGACAATAAGGCGTTCTCTGTCGAGAAAAACCCACTGCAAAAGGCACCATGCGGTGTGCAAGAGTGCACAGCCATTCAAGTTGATTTTGCTGCTACTTGAGTAGAAAATCTATTCAACATGAACCCATCTGAACATAACTATTCCCGCAACTGCTTGCATTACTAAATTGAGCCGGAATGCTTCCTAGCGACCAGAAATCATGCTAGCCGACGCAAGATCTTGCCAGCGCTTACCACCTTGCTTGCTGTCGCACTCGCTTGTTTCCCGTTGTCATCATGTTGGTCAAATGGGCAATAATTCCTCCATGCGACGATTGGCAGAGTTTGCCCAGAAATCTGCATTACCAGAGTAATGCTGAGTCACCAAATTCCTCCAATTCCGCAATTGGAAAACCACAGCATCAAGCTTTCGAGGACAGGGGTCCATAACCTCCCAGGTACGAAAAATTGTATTTGAAGTGCGGAGCAGCACTTGATATCAAGCGGCCTGCCAAAACTAGCAGCGGGAGAGCTTTAAAAAAGTTATGAAGTGGGTTGCACCAGGTTGACCCAGTACCAGTTGCTAACTGAAACGTGAGGGCTCCCCCCCTGAAAAGTAGATGAAGCCCCTCCTGGCCCAGACCAGAGCTTTTAGGCCAGGAGCGCGCCACCTGTGCAGAGTGTCGGCTGTGCTGAGGGGGCTCTTGGAGCTCAGGGGGCCAACACCGCAGGGACTGTGGGGGCTAATGTTATGCCACTGGCAGGCACCCTTCGAACTGAACGGGAGAGTAATGGCCTGGGCACAGTTGTACTTAAGGGCAGCTAGGGGGGTCCAGAGAAACAATATGTGTGGCAGGAGCTGACCCACCAACCACTGCTCGTCAGACCAAGACAGTTACATACAGCCCTGGAGGTGGATGTCACAGACCCCTGAAGCCTCTGCGAAGGGGCAGTGGAGAGCCAACGAGCACTGGGGCAAAGGGAGACCGGTCCAAAACCCTGGTACCAAATCCCAAGTCAATGAGAGAGACTGATGCAAGGGGGTGATATTAGGCCGGTGAGCCTTGGGATGTCAACCTAAGCGGGCAATGCTAGAGCTGGTGCTGGCCAGTAAGAACCTTCAGATGGCTAGCAAGTGAAGCCTCATATCTGCAAGAGTTCCCCCCAAGGCTGCTGGGGCAGCAGGGGCTTGCACAGTAGTCAGTCACCCTTGCCTGCTCCAGGCAGCCCCTGCTCTGCTAGAGGTGAAGGGAGCAGGCCTCAGTTTTACATGGAAGCGCCACAACTCAGCCGCCTTGTTAATTATTGCCCGTTGATTGCCCTCAAATCGGTGTCAACAGCCCATTGACTCCTGTCCGCCAGAACTCGCAGGGAACAAAGCTGCTCCCTGTGCCAAGCTCTGAAAGCTTTCAGTTTTAAGATTCCTTAAAAAGCACTCTCAAAGAGAAAAAAAACAAAGTTACAGAAGAAAAAGGAGAGATCACAAACACCCTGTCCTCAGTCATTCAGCAGCGCGAGACACCATGCCTGCGTGTATGAGTGCACCAGGGATGACCATCTCTATAGTGTACAATGTATACATAAGTATTTTTTGTCTCTTAATAATATTGCTGCATAACTGAAAAGGATTCATTTTCGAGCCTGGAGAATAAATCCCTGCAAAGAGTCAAACCCATGCAGATGTTTCCAGCAGGTACATAACCCACTGAACTATCGACCTCCCGGTTGTACAAGGCTTTTTGCAACAACTGCATAAACCCACTGAGCTAGCACACTAATATTTCAATTTGTGACTCGCTGGTACAAGGGGTGCACTGCAAAGGCTACTGATTGCAACACTGTGTATCTGGTTGCGTGTACAAGTGCAAGTGTGTGTGTGTCTGTCTGCACGTGGATACTTACTGTGAATGGCTGAGCACAGCCTAAATTCTGCATTTTGCATTCCAAGTAGGAGGAGGTGTCGCCATCATCTTCAAAGACTCCATCAGCGTCACCACCTCCACCGAAGACCCCCCCTCGCCGCTGAACACCTGCATTTTCAGATTCGCACCGACCCAAGGACCACCCTCAGAGGATCCCTCGTCTACCGTCCTCCCGGACCTCGCGCCTCTTTCAGCGACGCCATCGCCGACTTCATCTCCCCGCACGCCCTCGCCTCACCGGACTACATCCTCCTAGGCGACCTCAACTTCCATCTGGAACAAAACAACGACCCCAACACCACCACCCTGCTCGACAACCTCGCCAACCTCGGCCTCAAACAACTGGTGAACACCGCCACCCACATCGCCGGACACACGCTCGACCCTATCTTCTCCGCCAGCAAACACGTCTTCTTCAGCCACACCTCTGCCCTGCACTGGACCGACCACAGCTGCGTCCACTTCACATTCCGACGCGAGACCTCCCACCTCCGCACTCAACCCATCCCTCGTCGACAGTGGAACAAGATCCCTGAAGAGCAACTCTTCTCCGCTCTCGCCGCCAACCAACCCACCCTCACCACCGACCCCAACGACGCAGCTCTCAACCTCACAAACTGGATCTCCAACTGCGCTGACAACCTTGCTCCCCTCAAACGCACGCATCGACAGACCAACACCAAAAAACCTCTCTGGTTCTCTGACACCCTCAAAGAATCAAAGAAAACTTGTCGTGCCCTTGAGAAGGCCTGGCGCAAGGACCACACCGCTGACAACATGACCGCCCTCAAGAACGCTACACGCGAACACCACCACCTGATCCGCACTGCCAAAAGGAACTTTTTCACCGACAGACTAGACAAAAACAGCCACAACAGCAGAGAACTCTTCAGCATCGTCAAAGAGTTCTCCAACCCCAGCGCCAGCGCCAACGCCGTCACGCCCTCACAGGATTTGTGCGAATCCCTCGCCACTTTCTTCCATCGCAAGATCAGCGACCTCCACGACAGCTTCGGACACCAGACCCAACCATACACCACTGAACCCGCTTCCCCGGACATCACCCTCAACAACTGGACCCACATCAACACGGAAGAAACCAAATCCATCATGAACTCTATCCACTCCGGCGCCCCTTCGGACCCCTGCCCGCACTTCATCTTTAACAAAGCCGACGACATCATCGCCCCGCACCTCCAGACCGTCATCAACTCTTCTTTTTCTTCTGCTACCTTCCCCGAATGCTGGAAGCACGCTGAAGTCAACGCCCTACTAAAGAAACCTACGGCTGACCCAAGCGACCTGAAAAACTTCCGCCCCATCTCTCTTCTACCTTTCCCAGCCAAGGTAATAGAAAAGACCGTCAACAAACAGCTGACCACCTTCCTGGAAGACAACAACCTGCTCGACCCTTCACAAACCGGATTCCGAACCAACCACAGCACGGAAACCGCCCTCATCTCAGTCACAGACGACATCAGAACCCTGATGGACAACGGTGAAACAGTCGCCCTCATTCTCCTCGACCTCTCAGCTGCCTTTGACACCGTCTGTCACCGCACCCTAATCACCCGCCTACGCTCCACCGGGATCCAAGGCCAGGCCCTGGACTGGATCGCCTCCTTCCTCGCTAACCGCTCCCAAAGAGTTTACCTCCCTCCGTTTCGCTCAGAACCCACCAAGATCATCTGCGGCGTACCTCAAGGCTCATCGCTCAGCCCGACACTCTTCAATGTCTACATGAGCCCCCTCGCCGACATCGTACGCAAGCACGACATCATCATCACCTCCTACGCCGACGACACCCAACTTGTACTCTCCCTCACCAAGGACCCCGCCAGCGCCAAGACCAACCTACAAGAGGGTATGAAGGACGTCGCAGATTGGATGAGGCTCAGCCGCCTAAAGCTGAACTCTGAAAAAACGGAAGTCCTCATCCTCGGCAACACCCCGTCCGCCTGGGACGACTCCTGGTGGCCCACGGCCCTCGGCACCGCACCGACCCCCGCAGACCACGCCCGCAACCTCGGCTTCATCTTGGACCCTCTTCTCACCATGACCAAGCAAGTCAACGCCGTGTCCTCCGCCTGCTTCCTCACTCTCCGCATGCTCCGCAAGATCTTCCGCTGGATCCCCGCCGACACCAGAAAAACCGTGACCCACGCCCTTGTCACGAGTCGCCTGGACTACGGCAACACCCTCTACGCCGGGACCACCGCCAAACTCCAAAACCGCCTGCAACGCATCCAAAACGCCTCGGCCCGCCTCATCCTCGACGTACCCCGCAACAGCCACATCTCCGCACACCTGAGACACCTGCATTGGCTCCCAGTCAGCAAAAGGATCACCTTCCGTCTTCTCACCCACGCACACAAAGCCCTCCACAACAAGGGACCGGAATACCTCAACAGACGCCTCAGCTTCTACGTCCCCACCCGCCCCCTCCGCTCCGCTGGCCTCGCACTTGCTGCCGTCCCTCGCACCCGCCGCTCCACGGCGGGTGGGAGATCTTTCTCCTTCCTGGCGGCCAAGACCTGGAACTCCCTCCCCACCAGCCTCAGGACCACCCAGGACCACTCCGCTTTCCGGAGACTCCTAAAGACTTGGCTGTTCGAGCAGCGATAACCCCCCCTTTCCCCCCTAGCGCCTTGAGACCCGCACAGGTGAGTAGCGCGCTTTACAAATGCTAATGATTTGATTTGATTTTGCCTGAAGCAAAACTAGTTCTGCAGGCGCTGCACAGCAGTGACTTGCCTGGTTTCACCCTGAGAGCAGGTGCCCGGGTGGGTCCGTGAGCTGAGGCACTGGGGCAGGCTGATGGGGAGACACACACATTTCGAGGAGTGGTACAGCCGTTCTGGGATCTATTAGAACATTGGAATGCTGGGGGCTCCATTGAAAACAATGGAGTGCTGCGGGTTTTTACCAGCCCGTAAAAGCTCGTAGCGCCAACATTCCAATGTTCGCCTTGTTCACAGCAACAGCTGTGAACAAAGCCTCACGGAGCCCGAGGAGATTTAAATCCCCTCGGGCTCCGTGAACATTTTTTTTTTTTTTTAATAGAACATTCTGCCCTGTGTGGCAGAATGTTCTAATAGCCTTAGAACCCGCCGTAGGGGGCTCTACCGGCTATTAAAGTCCCTCTCCCTTGTTAAATGCCCTCGCCTTCGGCTCGGGCATTTAAAGCGGGGAGCGGGCCTTTAATAGCCAGTAGAGCCCGCTATGGCGGGTTCTAAGGCTATAATGGACAATGTTTCAACATTCACGGAAGACGGAATAATTGTGTCCTAACGACCACCGTGAGAGTGTCCTGGCCAACAAAGATGTTTTTAGGACATTTGAGGGTCAGCAGAGAGGGGCTGAGGACCGGCTGATGTGCATTTCAGGGTGGCAGTTCCGAGTGTTTGGAGGGGAGGTCCAAGGGTCTGTGCTGGACGAAAGGGGCTACGCATCTGTGAGCTCATGTGAGGGTTTGTGATGTTCCACTGAGGGTCTGGGACCTTCAGGGATATTTTGCAGCCTCTCAAGGTTAGGTGTGGATTCCTTGATGCTGGCCAAGGGTCTCATATGAATCTCCTGAGGGCCTGCAGACAGTGACACGGGGGGGGGCTTGGGTCATTTTGAAGGTGTCTATAGAAAGGTTAGTAGATAAGTACATTTTATTGTTCAGTTAATTACAAGTGCTACAAAACGGGGCAATGTGCACAGTCATTATAAAATACAGTGTTTAAAAGCTTTGTTCAGAGGTTAACATTCTAGAGCAAACGTTCGTGTTTAATTTTGTGAAAATGAGCCTCAAAAACTTTGCAAAACGAGAGAGCACCGAGACAACCTCAGTGGAAGATGGAAGCAATGCAGAGAGGGTTTGACAGACGGAGTGGGTGGGTCTGAACATCACCAGCGGAGAGTGTCTGAAGCTTAGCTGAGGTCTCCTGAAGGCTGAGTACCACTGGGGGATTTCTAAAGATTGACTTTTGGTCCCCATGGACTGTCTGGGGACTGAATGATGGTGTTTCGGGACTGGGGGGGGGGGGGGGGGGGGGGTGAGCGATTCCTAGCTTTTGATTGGTTTTAGTTGCAGCTTGGGATCTCCTATGGTGGGTGGAGGGCCTTTACTGGTTGGATCTAAGGGTGTGTGTGAGCTGGCGGAGGTGCATCTATGGCCAGCTAACGCCGCTTGAGGACAAGCGTGTGACATGTGGGAGCAAGCAGAGGACTCTCTTAACTAGAGGGCTGAGGGTGACCAGCGGCAGGGAGAAAGTCTACATGGGCTCCAGCGGTCTTGGAGTGCGGAGATGGCAGTGGAGCTCTAGGACATGGGAGAGGTCTCACCAAGAGGCCCTCACAATCGCTCCAGTATTTACTGGTGAGACAGGAGTAATTCTGAGTGAACCCCTGCTTCTACCCCCTCTACAGGGCACACTATCGGGGACCGCAGGGCTAGAGACGTCTTAAGGCATGGGCAAAGTGAGCTCTGGCCTAAGGCCCCTGCCTTTCAGGGGGGCCCTGATCGTGGAATGAGTCTTAAACTTAGACTGTTTTAGATAATATTTCCCTTTAATACAGGTGATCTATGGAACTCTATAACAGACATTTTGCAGAGATATGTTGTGTTTAGGGCTTTCAGCCCCCTGCAACGCCCATTGAAAAAAGTTTATTTAAGATCAAACGGGACCTCACATGTGAGAAATGGCAGTGGGACACAGGGATTATTTGCAGTAATATTTGTGAGGGGCTGCAGTGTTGCATTATTGAAAACACAAATCACCATCCCTGATTATTAAATGGAAACACGTTTAGAATGTAGACGAGTGTCCCTGTGTAGTGGCTGTGAAAGTGCTGAAACTGAATCATAAACTCAAAGCTGTTCCAAACATGGGCCCCCAGAGCACGTTTGGCCTGGGCCCCCAAAGTTCTGAAAATGTCCTGGGCAGAGCTCCAATCCATAGATCAGCCGACAGGCACTGTTGGAGTTTGAGGCCCCAGAGTAAGACCTGTCCCCAAACCTGGTCTTCTGCTGCCCCAGCTGTGCTTGGTGTGTGAAGCCTGTGTTGCTGTTGCCTATGCTCTGTCTGTTTTTAGTTATTTGGAGATCCTGTTCTGTTGCTGGCTCTGGTTTGCTTACTCTGCATTTGAGGGAGTGTTTACCCAGTTGTCACCCCCAGGCTTTGTTCATGTTCTGTGTGTGTGTGTCAGGGATCTTGCATTGCCTTTCCTTGGGCTGCGCCTGTTCGGTGTCTGCGGGAACATAACCTGCTGAAACAAGGTGTGGCATTCGTCAGCAAAAATTCATTTTGGTTATGTTGGGCCAGATCTACTAAACCTTTTGCACGTCGCAAACAGCAAATTTTGGACACATCCTACATTCCGATTTGCGACTCACAAATTGCGAGTCGCTCTGACTCGCAATTTGCAAGTCGCGAATCGGAACCTACCTACATCTGGCCCGTTATCTTTTATTTTAGTCCCAAACATCCTTTTAAGACCGGAAGGCCCACATTCTGGATCCCCCCAAACTCAAACAAATCAATGACAAGTCCTCCAGAAAATGGCTATGGATAAAAGGTCATGTTTATTAGAGTGCAGGTGAAACACAACAAAACACAAACATTATATGTGTCAAGTGAAATATTAATCAAAATCTCAGCAAACAATAACACCAACAATACTAAAATACAGCACAGTTAGGAGAATGAGTACATGAACCTACGATCTAGGGTGAGAGTACGATTATTTACAAGGAGGCCTCTGTTGACAACATCCCAACACTAAGGTCTTGGAAACCCTTCATCCCACATGGATTACACAGGTGAAACCACCTGTATCCTTGAGAGGTGGTCCCCAATCACTGTGCCCTTGTCTGACTCCCTTGGTCCTATCCCTCCAACACCAGGGTGTCACAGGAGCTACAAGAAGTATGTTGAGGCGCTACAGAGCCATGTCCTTCACTCCAGAGAGATCCACTGAGCTCCCCCGGGAATACAATTACCTGGCCTTGTAGACATGCACTGAGCTCACCTCGTAGATACACACTGAGCTCACTCTAGAGAGATACACTGAGCTCACTCCATAGATGCACACTGACCTCACTCCAGAGAGAAACACTGAGCTCACCCCAGAGATAAAGACTGAGCTCACTCCACAGCTACACATTGAGCTTAACGTAGGAATACAATGACCTGGCCTCGTAGACATGCATTGAGCTCACTCCACAGATACACACTGACCACTCTCCAGAAAGACACACAAAGCTCACTCCACAGATACACACTGAGATCACTCCAGAGAGATACACTGAACTCACGCCACAGATACACACTGAGGTCAATCTAGAGGGGTACACTGAGCGCACCTTAGGAATACAATGACCTAACCTCATAGACATGCACTGAGCTCACCTCGTAGATACACACTACCCTTTCTCCATAGATACACACTGAGTTCAATCCAAAGATATACACTGAGTTCACCTCATAGAAGAGAGAGACTCTGAGCTCACCCTGTGGAGCAACAGTTGCCTCTCTTTGTAGAGATGCACTGAGAACATAGATTCACACAGAGACCCACTGAGTTTACCCAAAGGAACACATGGAGCTCACTCAATTGGGATACACCAAGCTCACCCTCTAAACGTACACCAAGCTAACTCTAAAGCAGAGGTCTTCAAACTGGGGGCGGGCCCCCCTTGGGGGGGCCCGAAGTGATCCCAGGGGAGGCCCCAGACTCTGGCCAAAATAAATATTATACAGATAACACACCTTTGTTTTAAGCAGAAGCATGTTATTGCAGTTTTAAAAAGGTAACAGTACTTAACTGCAATGTTTAAATAGGTTTATACATATTTAAACATTGCCATGTTTATAAAATAATTGTGAAAAATTCTGAGGGGGGCCCAATGACTTTTTATTTTTTTAACTGGGGGGGCGCGGCATAAACAAGTTTGGAGACCTCTGCTCTAAAGTGATGCACTGAGCTCATTCAGTTGAGATACACGGACCTCACTCCCTAAACGTACAGAAAGCTGACTCTAAAATGATGCACTGAGCTTGCTTCGTAGAAACACCCTGAGAAGATACAGATACACCGAGCTCTCCTTGTCGAGATATCACTGACAGACAATAGAGATGCACTGAGAACATAGAAATGGCATAAAAACTGAGCTCACAACATGAAAATACCCTGAGCGGACCTTATAGAAATGCACAGAACTCACCCTGTAAGGATACACAGAGCTTCCCATTGACTTCTCCCCATAGGGACGTTCTGAGAACCCAGAAACCCCAAAGCGAAACACCAAGCTCTCCCCATGAACATACAGCGAGCTTACCCTGTAGAAATGCACAGAACTCACCCCACAGGGATACACAGATCTCACCATATGGAGGTATCATTGAGTCCCCTATAGGGGTGTTCAGAGATTACACAGAAACTCCAAAGAAAAACACTGAGCTCACCCCATGAACATACAGCGAGCTAACCCTACAGAGATGCACAGAACTCACCCCATAGGGATACAGAGATCTCACCATATGGAGGTATCATTGAGTCCCCCATAGGAGGTGTTCAGAGATCACACAGAAACCCCAAAGAAAAACACTGAGCTCACCCCATGAACATACAGCGAGCTAACCCTACAGAGATGCACAGAACTCACCCCATAGGGATACAGAGATCTCACCATATGGAGGTATCATTGAGTCCCCCATAGGAGATGTTCAGAGATCACACAGAAACCCCAAAGAAAAACACTGAGCTCACCCCATGAACATACAGCGAGCTAACCCTACAGAGATGCACAGAACTCACCCCATAGGGATACAGAGATCTCACCATATGGAGGTATCATTGAGTCCCCCATAGGAGATGTTCAGAGATCACACAGAAACCCCAAAGAAAAACACTGAGCTCACCCCATGAACATACAGCGAGCTAACCCTACAGAGATGCACAGAGCTCAACCCCATAGGGATACACTGAGAATATAGGCCCGACTATAGAAGCCCCGAGCCCGCGCTGTAAAAGAAGGATGAGAGAACTTATTGACATAAACTGATCTCACCCCATATACTCCCAAGACATAGAAAACCTCACAGATCATTGTCATAAAGAGTTATAATGAAACAAGACCGACACAGAGCACATCACACTAGTACGTGTTCATATCAGCCATTAACATGCAGTTCCGTTATTGATTAGAATGGCCCATACCTATTTCATCTAAAAACACATGTGTATTAAGAGAACAACTGCCCCGTTGTGTGTAAACACCTGGTATTGAATAGAAGGGGAGTGGAGTTACTACCAAGGAGGAGGTAGATGCAAAAGGCAATCTGGTAAGTGGGGGAACAATTACACGTTGTTAGTCAGTAACAAAAATGAGATTTCACAAAACTATCCAAATCTTGGAAAAGTTACTTCATTCTACTGAAGATTATAAAACTCATATAAAAAGACTTTGGCCCTCATTCTGACCCTGGCGGTTTGAAACCGCCAGGGCAGAGGGCAGAGGAAGCACCGCCAACAGGCTGGCGGTGCTTCTTGGGCCATTCTGACCGCGGCGGTAAAGCCGCGGTCAGAAAAGGGGAACTGGCGGTTTCCCGCCGGTTTACCCCTGGCCCAGGGAATCCTCCATGGCGGCGCTGCTTGCATTGCCGCCATGGGGATTCCGACCCCCTTGCCGCCATCCTGTTCCTGCCGGTTTTAACTGCCAGGAACAGGATGGCGGGAATGGGTGTCGTGGGGCCCCTGGGGGCCCCTGCACTGCACATGCCACTGGCATGGGCAGTGCAGGGGCCCCTTAACAGGGCCCCATAATGATTTTCACTGTCTGCTTTGCAGACACTGAAAATCGCGACGGGTGCCACTGCACCCGTCGCACCCCTACAACTCCACCGGCTCCATTCGGAGCCGGCTTCATTGTTGAGGGGGGTTTCCCGCAGGGCCGGCGGGCGGCCTACTGGCGGTCGCCCGCCGGCCCAGCGGGAAAGCCAGAATGGCTGCCGCGGTCTTTTGACTGCGGTGCGGTCATTCGGCGGTTCCCTCCAGGCGGGTGGCTCCCGCAGCCCGCCGGGGTCAGAATGACCCCCTTTGTGTGTTTCACGATTACCGTGTCCCTTCGTCAGGGCTACAATTCACCTTTCTGTCTTTCTCTGAACTCCTCTGTGACTAATTCATTTCAAAGTCAATAAAAAATGTAATTTATTCGTTGAGTTTGACATGAAAACAATAAAAGAAGTCATTCAGCAGAAAACATTATCATTGTTGTACCAGCACACTTGGAAATCTGCAGCTATTTCAGTTTAATAGTAATAACCCATTCCTCATGTTTTCTAAACTCCCTATTGTGGATTTTAAATTGTATTGTCCTGGTGGGTAAGACCCATAGCACGCAGAAGCACTCGAAAGAAGATATCATTGTCCCTCGCGCCTGGTGTGGGCTCACCGTACAATAGTCTCCCCCAGGCCAAATATTTAGGTCCAAAGTTCATCCTTTCCAGTACAGGGAACATATAGTTCCATTACAAGGAGTTAAAAGTATTAGAGGTGCCCAATGGCACAAGGACAGCTGGCTCTGCCAAGTGGCTCCCCAATCATGATGCATATGTGGGTAAGAGCCTTTTATGCAAACAGCAGAAATCAAAAATGAGATCGCAAAAAGCACGTACGTACCAGTCAAGGCTGTGATGTCAGAGGTACTGATTATGTGAATAGCCAGGACTTGATGGCTCCTTTGAATTACAAACATTTGCTGATTAATCTGGCAGTCTGCCCCATAATTTGCATGTCTGTACTGAGAAGCAGCTACCCCCTAAACGGGTATGTGGGGATTTCAAGAAGTCAGCCATTCTTGATGTTAGGTTTCTCCTTTAGTTGTATAGCCTATCTTTTTATACTGTAGGTTTCTCCTTCAATTGTATAGTCTATCTTTTAAGATTGCAGGTTTCTCCTTCAGTTATATAGTCTATCTTGTGAGATTTTAGGTTTCTCCTTCATTTGTGTAGTCTATCTTTTGAGATTTTAGGTTTCTCCTTCTTTTGTATAGTCTATCTTTTGAGATTTTAGGTTTCTCCTTCACTTGTATAGTCTATCTTGTAAGATTTTAGGTTTCTCCTTCATTTGTATAGTCTATCTTTTGAGATTGTAGGTTTCTCCTTCAGTTGTATAGTCTATCTTCTGAGATTTTGTTTCTCCTTTATTGGTATAGACTATCTTTTAAGATTGTAGGTTTCCTCTTCGGTTGTAAAGTCTGTATTTTGAGATTTTAGGTGCCTCCTGCAGTTTTATCGTCTATTTTGTGATTGCAGGAAGCTAGGCCGTAGGCCATGGGTCAACCAATGTTCAATGGATAACGCTTTAAAGGATAGTCAATGTGTAGTGCTTTGAAGGCATCAGTAGTTTGTTGCCATTGGATTAGGTTGAAGACTTGTCTAGCTGCAGTGTATTCTTTGTAATTTGGCTAACGATTTTTCAGGTGAGTCTGATGTAGAGCCTATTTACGCATTCTATTCTTGATATAAATAGCACCGGTGATGTCTGTATCCTACATGAGAGTCGTATATACACATAAATGTGTCATGGGATTGTGATCATGTAAAACAAATCTCTTGATCCTTACTTGACTAGGATTGAGAAAAGAGGTTGCAGTCTGTACCTAATGCAATGCTTTCCAATTTAGTTACGGAAATAGATGGCTGCCCCATATGCTTGGGTGAGGAGGATATAAGTTTACACTTTTTCCGCAGTCAAAACTTTTTCTTTTTTGAGCTGTACTCACAAATTCCCATCAATGTGGGCTTTGGTTATTTCGAGGTTGGGCTATGTGGATCTTCTGGTAGTGCTGTTTGTCTGTTGCAGAGTGCAGCCCGGATGGGATTCGGCCTTAGCTGATGGAATCATGTATCGCCTGCTCACACCTAACTCCAGTGGCTTCTAGTTAAAAAGAGGATCGGATTTAAAATACAATGCATAGCTCATAAAGTGATGTATTTGCCTTCACCCATCTTTTTGAAGGATAAATCGTAGGGATATGCCCATGCGAGGATGCTACTGTCTATACAAGTGCCAGATAACATACCATACCATAGCACAGCATTACATACCATAAAAGATAACATAACGTTTACATTACATAGCATAGCATAACATTACATATAATTTTCTGGTATGAGTCCCCAGATTTGGAGAGATAAGGACGGGGAGAAGAGCTTTTCCTGTGGAGACAGCTCAAGCTTGGAATGTAATGTCACAGGATATCAGAATAATTCAGAGCATCTCTGTTTTAGGAAAACACTCAAACATTTATTTATTTCCCTTCATCCTTGCCTAACCCTGGATGAGTAGTTTAGGTTGTTTGGCTGGTATGTAGCCACCCAAAGACACATGGAGCAATCGACAGGTAGACGTTGCCAGGGGTTGCAGGTGCGACCCCAGCCTTACTCTTTGTGACCCCAAGACCCAGGGGTGGCAAAATTAGTGCTAAGAACACAGGCGAGGCTCGCATTACCACTGTCAGGGTCCAGCATTCTTTTCTGCTAATTGTTTATTAAATAATAAATAGTAATATATAATTCCATATTAATGCAATTAAAAGTGGAGCAGCAGGGTTTGGAGTGGGACCTTCACTGGTATATGTGTCAAGTAAAATAAAATGTTTTTCTGTACATGCTATGTGCATGCATGGGGGTGAGGAGTTTGGATTGGAGAGTATGTGTATGTGTGAGCATGTTGGTTAGTATGTGGGACAGTGTGTGTGCAAGTAAGCGAGCAAGAGAGTTTAGAATGCGTGAGTATAAACTGAGTGCAATTATTGTGATGTCATGAGGGTTAAGGTCATGAGATGTCACTCTCTGTGAAGCCATTAAGTTCAAAGGGCATAAGATGTCACTTCCGTGGTGAATCGACGCCCATCATCTTCAGCGCTCCATAAATCCAGTTAACATAACATATATGTGTGCAAGGTCACCAGCTCTTGCAGCCAGTGCCTGCGGGCGCATTGTGTAGGTGCGACTCTTGGCAAGCCCTAGGTGGGAAGGTTTGAGCACCTTCAGATTCTGTCTGAGCTGCCACTGGAGGCACCCCCCTAGTGCTGCTTTCCTTTCCATTGCTGTTGGAGTCCAGCACTAGCCTCTGCCAGGCATCTCCTGTGGCGGCTGTACCCTCCTGTACCTCTTTAAAAGCTTGTCAGAGGCAATAAACCAGGTGCAAACGCCTCCTGCTTCCTTTACACACCAAATCAAACAATGACACTCCCTCTTCTCTCCTGCTGAGGGCATGGGCACAGATGGGCCAAACTGAAACCAGGGTGTGAAGTTAGGTCAAGGCACTATGCTGGAGCAACGAGCCAAGTCATATTTACAGTGCACGATTTTATGCGGAAAACGCAGATTTGAGATATCTTGCTAATTTATCACAGAGGATTGACATTCCAGAAATTTCCAGCAGCTTCTCTATACCTGCATTTTTAGACAGAAAGTGTGTAAAAGCATCAGAAAGGAAGAACGGAATCTCCGATGAGAAAATCGACGATTGGCCAGTTTCTTGAAATAAATTCACACTTGGTCTCCTCCAACTCAATACTATGGGAGTCCTTTAAGACAATGGTTAGAGGAAAAATATTTTCCTTACAACAAAAGCATAAAAAAAGAGAGAACGGTGGACTGTCCCTCCTTAGAGTGCTTGATAAATGAGCAGGAGGAGAAAGCCGGGGATTCGCCGCGTGGAGGACCTTCTCAGACAACCATGGTGGCTCAAGAGACTCAGAAAACAAAGTTGTGGGACCATGCAAAGACTGCCATTTTAGTCTCCAAATACTAGATTTATGCGGAAGGGGACAAAGCAAGTAAGATGATATAATGGCTTGAGAATAGAGAGGAAGAGATCCAAATTGTCCCACACATACAGGGCCTGGTGCTGGGAATTGCGAATGCATTCATTGCCTATTGTACAAAACTATATGCCCATGAGATGGTATGCCACTGGCAAGAAAGAAGCCTATAATTCCTGATCTTGCTCTCCCTAGATCACTGTCAGAGGAAAGAACTATTCTACACCTCCCGATAACAGACAAATACATTTTTGTAGCTATCAGGGGTGTGCCCACGGGCAAAACACTGGGTCCAAATCGATATCTGCTACCGTTTTTTAAAAGCTACACCACTAGGCTGGTTCCACAAATGCAACTGATCTTCGTGGAGTCCCTCGAGAGGGATATCCTCCTCGATTGGCCCGAAATGGGGTGTGGGGACACATTTGTCGTTCTTCACAAAGAAGGCAAACCGCCCTCGAGCTGCACCTCATATTGGCCTATTTCACTTATTAATTGAGAAACAAAAATATTACCAAAATATTACCACTTCCCAGGAGCACACAGAACCCTCATACATTCGGACCAGAATGGATTCATGCCCAGCAGGGGAAAAGGCACTGCATTAGATACCTTCAGGTGGAGCTGACTTTGGTCCATCACTTGACTGACTGCAAGGCATTGCTCTCAATTGACTTAGAGAAACCTGTTGATTCTATGGAATAGTCCTTTCTCTGTGGAGCCCTTGAAGAAATAAACTTTGGTCCACCATTCAGAGCTTTTGTGAAATTGCTGTATCACTCACCGTTGGTGAGTGTGAGGGTAAACGGGCCTCATCTGTGCCATTTCCAATACAGCTGGGCACTAGGCAGGGCTGCCCTCCTCCTGTTTGCCCTGGTGATGGAACCCTTGGCTGAATGGGTGAGGACTAATGCACAAGAATGGGGTACTGGAGGGCTGGGAGATCACTGAAGACCACATCACGCTTTATGCAGATGACATTCTAAAATATGTGCAATGCACTAAGGGCTCCATCCCTGCTTGATGCACATAATTAACACGTTTGGGGAAGACTCAGCTCTCCGGATCAACTGGGAGCAATCTCTACTATTCCCAATCCTTGATGCCTGTAGACAGCCAGTGAGAACTGCCTCCTCCTTTAAATTCCCTGGAATCCATATTTCCACTGATCCTAAATTGTGCTGGGATCTCAATATTGCCACGCTCATTGCTAACTACAATTGCACATGACAACATGGTGCACCCTGCCACATTTAGTAATAGGCAGAGCAGCTCTGTTTAACAGGATCACATTGCCACAACCATAATACATTCTTCAAGATTATCACTGTCCCCTTCCTAAGGACTTCTTCTGGTCCCAGCAGTCATCAACTGCGAACTCCCTTCGGGCGGGTAAGACTCAGAGGAAGATATTAACACAGAAAAGCAACACTGAGGACACTGTCTGCTGTAAAGTTTCGAGTTATTTGTATAGTAGAAAAGGTTCTTTGTGGTGGATTGCAAGATACTGCCTGGGCTGGCCTCCCCAGAGGTGTCCACCAGATACCAGCAATCGGTGACTGCAAGCGTACCCCCAAAGAGCCTTGCGGAAGAGTAAACATGGAGCCTGATGGATATCTGACCGGGATCCTCCATTTCGCCAACCGGACCCCCAACTCGCACTTTCTATCCTTCACCTAGCGCTCTGAAGTAACTGTAAGGAGACACGTAGCCCTCTACAAAATTCTCTGAATAAAACAAAACATTAGAAAGCACACTTTTCTGACTCAATAAAGTAAATGTGGATTAAACATATCAGTCAGGCATATGGCAGATCATGCAGTTTTCGCCTTCGTACTGAACCATTCAAGTATTAGGACTATAAAAATACACAGATGCAATCTGTGAATCTAATCTTACAAACGGGTGCAAACAGATTAGAGTTTGTCATAAAAGGGCATAAATGTAGAGATATTGATACCGCGGTGAACCTTGAGCCCACCCCAGGACACACCTCACGTGTAAGTAATTCCACGATTGGTGTCTAATGCTGGCCAGAGTCTCCAACGTGTGTAGTGTCTTTAACTCTCTGTGTGCTCACCCTTGTGCCAGACATTACCACTCATTCTCTGTTCCTGTCTTACACCGCTGACGTCTCCTCTTTCATGCGTATGTACTATTATTAATATCATTTGAGTATTTATATAGCGCCACCCGGACCATAAGACGTGCAAATGCGAGACCTATTGTCTTTGCAGAAGTGTTATTGCATTTGTTGTTCACCAGCGTGGCTGCTGGTCAGCATGGCTGAAAGTTAGTGGCATGGAGAAGAATTGTGTGGCGTGTCGTAGAGTGGAGTGGCGAAGAGTGGAATAGAGTGCTGTAGAGTGAAGTGGTACAGAGTGTTATGTATTGGAGTGGCATAGTGTGGAGTCACGTAGAGTGGACTGGTGTAGAGTGCATTGGTGAAGTGTTGCAGAGCACGGTGGCGTAGAGTGCAGTGGCACTGAATTGAGCGACATACAATGCAGCGTCATAGAATGCATTGGCATAGATTAGAATGCAGTGGTGTGGAGTGGAGCAGAGTGGCACAGATTAGAGTAGAGTGGCGTAGAGTGTGGTGTTGTAGAGTGGTGCAGAGTGGGGTGACGTAGAATTCAGTGATGCAGGGGGTGGTAGCGAGGAGTAGAGTGCAGTGGCATAGAGTGGTGCAGAGCAGAGTATAGTGCCGTACAGTGCAGTGCAATTGCATAGAGTGCAGTGGCGTAGGGCGGGGTAATGCGGAGTAGAGTGGCATAGAGTTCAGTGGTGGAAAGTGCAGTGTTGTAGAGTAGAATGTGAGAGTGCACTGTAGAAGAGTAGAGTAGAGTGGAGAAGAGAACAGTGATGCAGAGTATAGTGCAGTGGCATAGAGTGCAGTGACAGTGCAGTTGTGGAGAGTGCATTGGTGTAGACTGCAGTGGTTAAGAAAAGAGTGGCAGAGAGTGGAGTGGTACAGAGTGGCGTAGAGTGCGATGGCCTAGAGTAGATCGTTTCAGAGTAGAGTGAAGTTGCATAGAGTTGAGTGGTGCAAGGTAGAGTGTAGTTGCATAGAGTGGCCTACAGCGTAATGGAGTAGAATAAAGTTATGTAGAGTACAGTGGTATAGTGTGCAGTGGTGCAGAGTAGATGAATGTGGTCTACAGTGTATTGGTATAGAGAGCTGGGGCAGAGAGTGACTGCTACAGAGTAAATTGCATTGGCTAGAGTGTACTGGCATAGAGTGCAGTAGTATAGAGTGCAGTGGCATGAAGTGTATAGTGCTGTAGTGTGCAGAGTGTTGTAGAGTACAGAGGTGTAAAGTGTAGTTGTGGCGCGCTGGATGCCTGGGGCCTTGGATTCCCAGTGACGCACTTCCTGTTTCTGATCCCGAATATTCCATGTTTGATAACGGGTGAGGTGACGATGCAGGTCTGGCGGGTATAGCGGGCAGCCACGTCTGGGAGTTTTTTTTATTCTAGTTAGTGGCATGGCTGATGCAAACTATTTAGCCTTCATTTGTGGTTCCTCTCATGCAGGCCTCCTGACAGCAGAACTTTCAAAAGAGGAACAGCCTGGGCTAAAAAGAGGAACATTGTGCCTCTTCCCCTTCATCAGAAAACATCCAAACCTTTTTTTTATGACATTTCTAGTTGCTCTTGTCACCCTAACACTTTTCCAAGTATCGAGCTGGCCACTGCAAGAAACAGATAGAGGATGGCGTAAATTAAGATTACAGAAAACAATATAAAGTGTATTTTTACTTTCCTTCTGAAAATCATGTGATTCTTGATAGGTCTTCCTCTCTTTTGTATATTCACAGCGCCTTGAAGTGCTCATACAGCGGTGTAAGCTCTATACATGACCAACAAAATGACTTAACATGTTCAGTTCTTCTATCTCGTTTTCCCACTACTAGCCCCACTTTCCTGTATTCCTCCTCAACTCTCCCTCTTTTGTTCTCATGCAGCACTTAGAAGGACCATAGGTGCTATGCAAGCAACTCACATAACACTGTGCACCCATTGTTGCTCCTTTAAGCGCCCCGAGTGTAACGTAGCACTATACTAGCAAACTGTGTTGCACTAAACTCTGACATCAAGGTGATTTGAATCTAGTGCTTGCTGCTCTGATGTTGCCGATAAGGTTCTGTTTTGTGGCTGTCATGAGATAACTTTATTTAGGAGACTCTGCGGAACATGCGTACGTCAGTGTAGGGAATGGTGAGTGCGATGAGGGCGAGCCTGCCAAGCGCCTTCCTGTTTTGTTTTACACTGCCGGTGAGCCTTATGTTTGACCAGGGGCGGCCCCTCCACGTGGACGAAGACGCGTCTCCCCGCCGAGTGGCAGCAGGGAGATGTGCACTTGTTTAAAGTGCGCAAGTCCCTTTGGTCGGCCGTCTTGCAATGGCCAGACACACATGCACACTTTAAACATCTCTAACCCAGCTTAGAGAAGGCACGGGCCTCCTGTTGTCTGGTTGGCTTGTCGGCTTGTGCAGTTTCCTGGTTCCTGTGACGTCACACGTCGGAGCTGGGAGAGATGACAGAACGCGAGGAGAGAAGATCTTCAACAGCCTTTTTTTTATTTATTTATTTTTTTATCCTCCTTCGTGCCTCCCATTGTAAATGTGAGCTGGCCGCCACTGCCTTTGACCCCAGCAGCAGTTTGCCTGCTGGGATGTCTGAGCCCATACTCTCAAGTCCCAGAAGGCAGTTGGATGTTGTCTAAAACTACCCGACTGTCTCAGATGAGACAGCATGCAATGACTTGACAGCTTTGCACTTTCCTTGAGCCCCACACCTCTGTTCTGTGACTCTGAAGTACCTCACTACACGGTGTTCAGCGCTTAGAAGTCATCCTGCCGTTGCTGCACAAGGCTCTAAATGGAGCCCCTTAGCCTGGTCATTGAATGCTGCTCCTGGACTGTTTATACATTGCACTGTGGTCAATCCATTTTACTTCTCCGCGGGGCACAGGAGTTAGCTTAGTCATCGGCTTGCATCGGCTTTCAGGGCTGGTGCCCTTTTTACCTAGTAAAGTAGTAAGTTTTACCTACTTAGCATGCTCTGTTTTATTCCATTTATTTCATTATTTCTTTTACAATTTCACAGCCGCCTAAATTTTATAAGAAATGTTTTACTTTTGCTTATCAGTGGCATTCTGAGAAGACATCATTATTAGTGATGCACGTAAGTATTGTCATACGTTTGTCATACTCAGGTTTGACAGGAACATACTGCACACTTGTTAGGCATTGTTTGTGTAATTGCCGACACAATTCTGCGTACACTATCAGTTGTTTAGGGACATACCTGCATCAGGGGTCCTACTTGAGCTGTATAAATACACCTCACTCGGACAAGGTCATTAGAGAGGTTCCTTCCAGGTGCCATCTATGCTGCACGTCACCCTGCTGCAGAATTCAGCCTTCGTGTCCCCACGGAGTCTGACCTAGAGACCTCATTCCAAGGTAACAGGGGTGGGAGGCACTTCTCAAGGACATGGTGCTGGCAGATTAGAGTTTATCACATCTAGCTCTCATTAGGGTAGAGATTCGGCTTTCTTTGTTAGGAATTTCATAGCTTAAGGTTATTGCAATATGGTGGGGCTTTTCATGTTCACAACTCTCATCTTCACAATTTAGCTTTTATTTTCGCTCATCATCCCAATCACTGCAGCTCATGCGTTTTGTCGTAGATTGCAGTCTTTTTAATAAATATATTGAAAACGCTTCTGCAGCTCCTTCATTACATGTAAATGAATCTTGTTTCTAACAATAGGAAAGGGTGAATTCTGTTCCTCCACGACTCCCCTGAGAAGTTGCATCTAGAGTCCATACGTAAGGCTGCCAGAAATCACCTTTACTGTCTGAGTATTGGTGAGGTACCACTTGTGAGCCAGGGTTGTGCCGACAGTTGGGACTTGTTGTAGGAGTGACTCAGTCACCTACAAACAGAAGTACTGTCACCCCTAAACCAGCAGTCTCTCTAAGGAACGAGCGTACAGCTACGACAGCATCACCTCTCTCTCTCAGCCTGGAGCTGGCTGCTTCCTTTCTGAGACCTCCCCCCCTGCTTTCTGGTCACCACCTAGCGCACTGATACCCCCTGCCCTCATTGACGCTTTGTAACACATAGATGCATTGGCCTCTCTCCCCGTTACCTCTTTAAACCCTGTGTTATCCATTGTTAGCTCCTATTTTCATTCACTTTCAACCCCTGACTTCTCCATCCCTGTACCAATCCGACCCCCACCCCTTGATCATCACCTCATGACTTCTCCATCACTGTCACTCCTGATTTCTCTTTTTCACCCCAACAAATTTCTCTTCTGACCCCGACAAATTTCTCTTCTGACTGCCATACCGATTCCACTTTTGTGGCTCTGCTCACTTTCTCTTTTGCTGACACCCTCGGTATCCAGGGGTGTAAAACATGCCCCGCAACTCCTGTGGGGGCAGCAGGGGCCCCAACCCTTTAGGGGGGGGCCTAGTCCTTCATGGAGCCCCATTCAGACATGGACAATGAATATCTGTGAAATATAGGAATCTCAGGGGTCCCTCATCAAACTTTGCAGGGGACCCCATCTCTTATTTTTGTGCCACATTGTCCTCACTGTCACCCCGATTCCCCCTTCACCCCGTCATTCCCCTCAGAGCTGCCCAATAACCTGGTACGCTGGGACACTTTGTTAGGGCAGCAGGAGCAACAGGGCTGCCAAGGCCTTTCCTGGAAACTCTTTCACCCCAGGCTGGGTACTGCTCTTGAAATAACATGTGTCAAGTTGAGCAGTTGAATTACACTTAATGTTTTCACCATAGTTAAATATGTAATGAGGTCATCGCATTTTACAGACACACCCCTACAAAGAGTCTAAAAGCCCTTCCCACTCCCCCATACTTACTCACCCCCCAGAACACAGTTGGCCTGGCTGCAACATGACGGGAAGGAGGGTTTAATTCATTATGGTGAAAACGTATTCGGAGTAATTAATTTACCAAATGTAATTAAATCCATATATGTTTTCACCAACATTAATTACGTAATGAGATATACCAAATAGTCACATAGATTAGGACAACTGAATTTTTAATCTCTACTCAATTTTATTTGTTTGGAATCCAGCTCTCCCTTATTCTTATCTGACGTCAGATCCGAAACCTTGTCCGGTGCCCACAAGACGATTCGGTCAGAAACATTCGACAGTGTAGGAGAGTTCATGCCCCCGGGTTTGTTGAGGTAAGACTTGGCATGTTGTTGTCCGTTCCCTCAAGGACGCTTCTGCCTACCAAAAGATGAGTGAATGCCAGCAGTGAAAGTCGATCGCCTCCGACTCCCTCCAAATGAGGAGACGCAACTGCTGAACCCCTGACCAAAGGTCCTGGACCTGTTGTGATCCAATCCAGGTTCCCCAAACTGATGAGCTGGCATCCATTGTCAAAATTATCAACATCAGGGAAGTCAAGCTGAATCCTCTCCTGATGTTGGAGGACTCCATCCACCAAGAAAGCTCCTCTCTCGAGGGCGCTGTCACAGGAACTCTCAACGCCAAGTCCTGAGATGATGGGGACCAATGAGGCAGCGCATGCCCCACCATCCTGTGCAAGTGAAGCTTGGCCCAAGGCACCAAGAAAACGGTTGCTGCAAGGTTGCCCTGCACCTACAGCCAGGCCGCCGCCAAAGGACTGTCCAAAAAATAAATAAACGCTGTAGTTGCAACATCATCGCGATCTTGAGGTGCCCCTTGAGGCACAATAAAAACAGGAGGTATGGAGGGATGGAGGGGCTTTAAAAGTCTTGGCCGCAGTGTGTGTGTAAAGTGGGATTACCTCCTTATGTGATTAATATTGGAGAAAACATATATGGAGAGAGTGAAAGGTATTAAAGGGCATTGTTACGGCTAAAGACTGCTATTGAGACACAGTGTGTTGTACTTGCATTTATGTAACGCTTAATACCCATAATGAGGTGTTCAAGCGCTTTTTTGTTTGTTGAGTAAGTTAAAAACAAAGGCGGGGCTTGGAGTTTCTCCACCCAAAAAACCCCAAAATGATTAGATTAAAAACTAATTTTAGGGTTTGGCTGTAGGTAGTGGTGTATCGTATATAGGTGTTTTATTTACCTTAAATATACCTACCATATGTGGTAAAGGCATGCGTTGTAATGTCATACATCCGTGTAGATGGCTGTGAGGGATTGCTATCCCTCTCCCCGAGTACTAACGTCAACACCCCAGCTCTTTAAAACTACGCAGAGTTTGTATTTAATCAGTGTCAGCATGAAAGATCACGTTTTAAAGTTTGTTCTAAAATGTTTTGTTGTAACTTATGCTGGCCCTTTTACTCCTGTGACGTCATAGGCAGTGCTGAAAGAGTTAGCCACGGTGGGTGAATCATCAGCTTGAACAGAGACTGACTGCTAAACCCTCAGAGGGGGTGTGCCGGCCGCCGGTGGATGAAATAAAGGCTTAGTAA
Source organism: Pleurodeles waltl (assembly GCF_031143425.1). Classification (NCBI taxonomy): domain Eukaryota; kingdom Metazoa; phylum Chordata; class Amphibia; order Caudata; family Salamandridae; genus Pleurodeles; species Pleurodeles waltl. The sequence continues at coordinate 689,802,811 of NC_090451.1, read as the reverse complement.
CAGCCTCGCTTTCCTGGATTGCTCAACTTTCACAGTTCCCACATACAAGCTCTCCCTGCAACCTTAAAAGGGAAAGAGGCACACGTGACGTAAAATGTGTAATAGTGACATCTTAATTTTCCTTTTGTATTTACCTGTGCTGTAACATGTATCGTATATGTTGCTTTTATATAGTTCTCAACCCTTCAAGAGAGACCACTGCTTCTAGGCGCTAACTAAAACTAAACATTAATGCAAATTTCATTGAGCGTAGACGCTTTTCGATGACGTCAGCGTGAATGCCTGGCTGCTTAAAGCAAGCTCTTCGTCACTTAGCTGACATGGTGGCAGTCATCGGTGGCGCTTGCCAGGCTTCTGACGCGTTACTTAACAAGAGATCGGGTGCCCGGATGTTACCCGCCAAACGCATTGTCGATTAGAAGGACCGTGGGTGTCATTGAAGCTGAGGATCAGGTTTGAGTCTCGGCGTCGACTCAACACCCTGTGATTCTGGGCAGATCACTTCATCTCCCCCTGCCTGGAAAAAAGAATGTATAATATCACCAAGTGGTCGTGTAGGACGCTCCAGTGCTATTGTGCCAAGTTTGTGCTATATGCAACAGCAAAAAATAAAATGAACTTATGTAAAGGCGCCAGATATATATATATATATATATATATATATATATATACAGTATATATATATATATATATATATATATATGGGGCAGGTTTGAAGGGGCTATTTGCGCAATTACTTTTATGGCAACGAAAAATGTAGGGCGGGCCCACTCACACTCACCCAGTGAATTTATTTTTCAGGTTAACCCTCTGTTTTCCTTCTTAATGGAACCCCCTGAGGGTCTTTTCATGGCTGCAACTAGCTCTCCGCGTTGCATTCGAGCGCCGCGCCAACTGGGGGGCTCCTGGAAGCCATCAGCATCCCGCACCATGCTCATTTGAGAGGCGTGTCCCTCCTCTGTGACCCAGAGACAGACAGGCCACATTGCTCGTATTTCATTCTGCTCTCTGGATTGAACGTGCCAATGCAACCGGCTCCGCCTTTCATCATCCCGCCGCCCACAGGGATGTAAACATTTGCCCTTGTAGAGTACAGACGCACCACCCCCCGGGTCTGCCTTCCCTGCAGTTTCACTTTGACTTCATGTCGCAATCGGAAGGTGACACACTGAAATAAGCTCACCAAGGAGACGTCAGCAAGATGAAAACAAGGCAGAGATGACACACAAGGAAATGCGTTGCTGAAAAATGAAGACAAAACTCCTGCCTGTCAGTGCTGCAAGGACACCGGATACGGACTTGAACATTCAGGATAAGCCGCCTGGAGCAAAGCTCCCCAGACTGCAGCCCTCAGACTTCACAAATAATGTTAAACAGTAGGCCTATTAATTAAGCATTACTTATCCCCAGGCGTATTTGCATTTAAATCAGTTCTATTTTTTCTCTTCTATGCTTGAGAAAAACACAGACACCACTCCTTTCTTCTTTTATCCAAGAGAATACATAATTTTTATTCATTCTTCAACAATATTATCCTTCACACACCTCTCTGTCCTCACCAGCTTTAGGACATTGACATTAGGCTATGCTAGCACCATACAACAATGACATGTTTCGGCACAAAGATTTTGTCAAGTCCTCAGCCTTCTTCAGGAGTTCTTCGGTTGTGAACTTCAAAACATCTTCAATGAATACATGGAATTATATAGCATGTGACCCTACAGTAAATGGCGGAGGGACACCAGTGGGGGCAGCGGCTGGACGGAGGACTCAGAGCAGATGCGGCTGCTCAGAGAAGGCATTGCATAGCAGGGTCTTTGGACTATTAAGGGTCTGCCTCCCTACATGCTGCAGTTGTTCTGCTTTCCTACTTATCTCGTAATCAGAGCTTACAGAACATATCAAGAATGCACTTCTGAGTTCAAAGAAGACTTTTATTGTTGTTAATTCTTCTAAAACCACAAGTTCGTGAGAGACGAATTAATAGATTTCAAGCACAAAAAGTATCGCAGCAATGAAAACAAAATATATCACAGTACTTTTCAGTTGCAATGTCTACAGCAGGTTATATTTATAAGATATTGAATGCAAAGCAAAACAAATACTTCACCGTGTGAGAAACTATTTACAGCTTCATCTTTCTGGGGTCTGCAAGTTGATGACTCCGGTAAACTGCGAGAAAGAGATTATCTACCCACACGGGTGTATTGCTACATACACTACGTGCATGCGGCAGCACTACGTGCAAGGTAAACAGTGGTGCAGAGTGTGGACCATTGGCCTCTGCTTTCATTGGCCTTCGCTTCCATTTTGGTTCACGACTCCATTTTGTCGAGTCTGGTTCGGTGCGTAAGGCACTGTTCTGTGTTTTTCCACAAGCTTCGGCAAGCTGAAGGGTGGGGTGTTTTTCTGCTCAACTTCGCTCCATCTGCCTGGTACGAAGGGCGCTATTTACATTCCACGAGCTATCAGTTAGAACAACAGGGGGATGCGCCTGTACACAAGGAGGAATGCAAGCTTCACCTTGGAGTCCTCTCCTGGGAACTTGGCCCGTTCTGAGGAGACGTCTCGAAGGGTGAACAAGGTACCGCCGATTGCACAATTTGTAAAGGAGGGGGTCTTTTTCTAGAAAAGACTCCTGGGCGTTAGTAAATACTATAAAAGTTGGGGGCCTGGATGGGCTGGTTTAGGAACTCTCTTCTGGGTTGGACGCAACGCCAGGAGGACTGATTGTCCAGAACAGAGGCTCCCTGTGTCAGCTGATTTGGGTTCCCCAGCTTTGTGTACGGCGGAGGGATGCAGACGCTCTTTTCGGTGAAGCTTTTCAATTTATTAAGTGCATTGTGTGTGCGCGCGTAATATGTACTTATTCTTGCAGTCATTTTCATGCTATTGAGCATTGAAGTATATTGTGTGTGCGCGCGTAATATGCACTTATTCTTGCAGTCATTTTCATGCTATTGAGCATTGAGGTATATTGTGTGTGCTTGTATTATATGCACTTACTCTTGCAATTATTCACAGAGTGCTTATATCTTTATCATTATTCTCATGTTATTCTCCTGATGTATATATATATATATTAGTGTGGTTTAGTTTTGCTAGCTGAGAACTTGCCCCTTAAATAAACTTGATTATTCTACTTACGAAGGTGTTTGAGAGTGATTGCTTTACATTGTGCCTTAAAATATCCTGAAGTGCATAGTTTTGATATTCTGAAGAGTAAAGCAGCACAAATTGGCGTAGTCGTTTGCAGGATTCGAAAAAAAAAAAAAAGGGAAAATGCTTAATAAGATCAAAGCGAGCTCAAAAGCAGGTTCTCATGTAGCAAATCCAGACATAGAAATACCGGGGTGGGAAACCGCTCCATATAAACTTTTAGCTCAGGAATGGTCACGTTGTGCTGGTTTGTGTGAAAATTGGAATGCGTGTATGTTAAATGTGGAACCTGAAGATCTTCTCATATGTTTACGGAAAGTTTCAATTGACAAGGGAAGGGAGGTTTGTGCGTTGGGGAGGCGAGGCTGGATCTTGCTTTCTGCGTACCGAAAGTTGTATGAAAAATGTTTACAGTTACAAAAAGACCACGAGCAGCTGGAGAAGGAGTTAGTGGAAGCCCGAAATTCCTCTACCATGCTAGCTTGTCAAAATAAATTATTAAGTGATAAGTTGGAAATGTACCAACTGGTTGCAGAGAGAACGGCTGTTAGCATAGCTAAATATAAACACAAGAAACGAAGAGGGAAAGTTAATAAAAAGAAGGTGCATTTAGCTATCTCTCAGGCAGGATTAGCCTTTGACCCTGAATTTTGGGATGGAAACATCTGGGATACATCTGATTTTTCAGATGGGTCCGGGGGCGATGACTGCCAATATGTTAGACAGGAGAAGATAGAGCGCAGGAATGTTGTCCGTGCGCAGCCCATATATCGGCGAAAGTTACAGCATAGCCCAGCTAACCCTGGAGGGGTGATGTTGGATGCCCTGGAGGATTATACACAGCAAGAACTAAGTGATGTGATAGACAGATTTCGACAGAGGTCTGGGGAAACATTGCTTACGTGGTTGGTGCGGGTGCACGATATGGGGGGCCAGGGGGTCCAATTGGATCACGGCGACGCCCCGAGGCTTTGTATGTTAAGTACAGACCCGGTTATTCAAAATGAGTTTAGAACCTATCCAGGGAATGGTCCCATGACCAATTTGTTAGAGCTAGCGGCGCAAGGGTGTGCTCAGAAGTATCCGACAGAGTCAGACTGGCCGCCTAATGATAAACCTTGGTATACTTTGAGAGATGCAGTACAGAGATTGAAGGAAGAAGGGATGAAAACAGCTATCTTTATGGGTAATGCCCATGATTTGATGAATGGAATTTTAAGTGTGTCTGTGCGAAACCGGCTGATTAGGGCCGCTCCTCCTGCATATAAGCATGTCATCATGACTTTGTTAATTAATCAGACGGGTAACCCATTGTCTCAGGTGGTAGAAGCGGTGCGTGAGTTAAGTGATTTAGGAGAATGGGCTAAGCCAGAGAGGAATTCACGGTCTGAGAATCGTACTGATAACAACAGGGTGACAAGGCGAGACATGTTTCAGGCCTTGATGCGAGATGGGGTGACCAGGAATGAAATCGATGGGATAAGCACCAAGGACCTGTGGGAAATGTACCGCAAACGCGGTTTGGATAAAAAGGAGGGGAGGAGCGTGAGGGTGAAAAGGGAGAGAGAGGGAGAAAACCCCACAGTAGAGAGAGATCCCCAGAGGACGGAAATTGGGAGGAAGAGCACCGAAGCGCAGAGGGAACCCGGAGCAGGGAGAGAGACCGGGAACTGACAGGTTCTGGGAAAACTCGAGGAAGAGAGTGGGAGAGGGAGCTGGTAAGCTCAGAGAGGTTGCGAAGCAGAGACAGGGAGGAGGAGTTCCCTGAGAATTACCGCAAACTGTATCCAGATTTGACTTGGGCAGACTCTGATGTGCGCAGAGTGAAAATAGATTAGGAAACAGGCCAAACTCCGGTGCAGGGATGGGCTCGCAAAGATAACAGACCTCATGTCAAAGTAGAAATTTATTGGAAACGTGGAAATGTTCAAAAAGTTCGAGCCCTCGTTGACACCGGAGCGGAGGCCACTTTGATTCATGGCAATCCAAGAAAATTCAGGGGACAGTACTTTACCATTACGGGATTGGGCGGAAAAGAAACCCCGGCAGTGCAGATAGTGGTTCCCATGAAAATAGGGGCACTTCCAAAGAGAGAATACACTGTCCTGATTGTGGCCATTCCCGAATACATTATTGGAATTGACATTTTGAAAGGGATGACCCTACATTTGGAAGATGGATGTTATCAATTTGGTTCCAAAAGATTTATATCAATAGCCGCCGCAAGGGTGGGGCTGTTGAAGATTCCTCCGGTAACACTTCCCCAAGCTACTAAAGTGATTAAAATGAAACAGTACAGAATACCGGGAGGACATGAGGAGATTAGCCAGACTATACATGATTTACTAGAGGCCGGGGTAATAGTTCCCATCACCACTGCGTGGAATAATGCCCTCTGGCCTGTTCGTAAAAGTGATAACAGTTGGAGGATTTGCATTGATTATCGCCAATTGAATAAACATACACCTCCTCTGACTGCAGCGGTCCCAGACACCATTACCTTGATTGAGAACATACAGAAACACAGTGGGACTTGGTATGCAACCATTGACATTGCCAATGCCTTCTTTACGATACCAATAGCTACTGAGAGCCAGCCTCAGCTGGCATTCCAGTGGGCGGGGCGTCAGTACACCTTCTGTAGATTACCCATGGGGTATTTACATAGCCCCACTATCTGCCACCGGCTGGTGGCAGAGCATTTGGATGAAGTACCAGTGGTTCCTGGAGTGCAAATTTCCCACTATATAGATGACGTGATGATGCAGGGAGAGACGCAAGGACAGGTGCAAATTCAGCTAGACAGGGTGGTGGAACATTTGCAGAATCAAGGGTGGGAGATTAACCCCGAGAAAGTGCAGGGACCGTCTCAGAGCGTGAAATTTTTGGGCATTCAGTGGAATCAGGGACACAGAGAAGTGTTGCCAAAAGTGAAACAAAAGATTAAGGAATTCGCAGTACCGCGAAATCGGAAGGAAGCCCAGAGTTTTATTGGACTATTCGGGTATTGGAGACAACATATACCCCATTTGTCTCAGATTTTGGCCCCATTGTACAAAGTTACACGAAAGAAAAATGCGTTTGAATGGGGAGAGCAGGAGCAGCGCGCGTTTGAATTGGCGAAAGACGCCATTCAGCATGCTTTGGATTTGTGGCCGATTCGAGAGGGAGACATTGAATTGAATGTGACAGTCCAGGGGCAGTATGCCAATTGGAGTTTATGGCAAAAACAAGGAAGAAAGAGGGTGCCCCTGGGATTTTGGACAAAGAAGTTACCTGAGGCAGGAGAGCGGTATACTCCCTTTGAGAAGCAGCTGCTGGCCTGCTACTGGGCCCTGGTTGATACTGAGCAAATTACACTGGGACACAATGTGATTTTAAGGCCTGAAATTCCCATCATGCAGTGGGTGATGAGTTCCCCAAAAACTCATAGAATTGGACATGCGCAAGAAGCCAGCATTATAAAATGGAAATGGTATGTCCAGGACAGGGCACGAGCGGGTCCAAAAGGGACCGCCGTTTTGCATGAGCAGGTAGCGCAGGCTCCAGTGGAGAATTCCGAAATGTTGCATGATGTACCTTCAGTGTGTGAATCCCCAGTAGGGTGGGGCCAGCCGTTCGCAGACTTGTCTGCAGATGACAAAAAACATGTGTGGTTCACAGATGGTTCAGCAAAATATGTTGGAGCGAAAAGGCACTGGAAGGCAGTGTCCTATAATCCTGTTACCAAGAAGCTTTTGACAACTACAGGACAGGGAAAAAGTAGCCAGTATGCAGAGCTTTATGCCGTGTATCAGGCTTTAAAACAGGAGCTACCCGGAAAATGTCACATTTATACAGATTCCTGGTCTACCGCCAATGGGTTAGCTACTTGGCTTCCCACGTGGCATGCACATCAGTACAAAATCCATAACAAAGAGGTATGGGGGAAGGAGTTATGGCAGGAGATCTGGGAAATGTTACCTCAAAGCACCGTGACTGTCTATCATGTGGACGCTCACTGTCCAACTGATTCATTAGACCGATGGTTCAATTGTCTTGCAGACGATCGAGCCAAGATTCAAGAGGCTGAAGTGGAGGCGCAGAGTTCTGATTTGGTGGGAATGGCTAAATGGGCACACCAGAAATGCGGACATCTTGGAGAAAAGGCTACTCACAGGTGGGCTGAGATTAGAGGGATGCATCTTCCCCTAGATTTGATTAAAACAGCGATCATTGAATGTCCCATTTGTCAGCATGCACAGCACAGACCGGTCCCACAGGTGGTGAGAGGCCAGCTAGGTAGAGGTAAATTGCCAGGACAGATTTGGCAGATTGATTACATTGGACCAATGCCAGTGAGCAGAGGGTGTCAGTATGCCTGCACTGTGGTAGACACTTACTCTGGTTATCTCATAGCCTTTCCCTGCAAGCGCGCAACTCAGCAGAGCACCCTGAAAACACTAGATCTGTTGATTCTGTACTATGGAGTGCCACTCCAGATTCAAAGTGATAACGCCAGCCACTTCAAGGGCAGACTAGTGCAGGACTATTGTGCACAACGCAATATTGAGTGGATTTTTCACATACCTTACTACCCCCAAGCAGCGGGACTGATTGAGAGAATGAATGGGTTGCTGAAAGAACAATTGCGTAAACTGAATGATGGGACACTGAAGGGGTGGAGAGATAATTTGTATGATGCTTTGCAAATTTTGAACAACCGACCCCTTACAAATGCTGAGACACCTCTCATGAGAATGCTCACACCTGCTTTACAGATTAATCCGTTTACAACGAGCAATACCATTGTGTATTGGGAAACAGCTCCAGGAGCTTTGGCCCCATATCGAGCTACACCAGAATCTGCAGGACTTGACTTACATGCTTTACACATGCATCGATTGAAACCTAGAGACATCACTCTGATTGAAACTGGGGTGGGAATTCAGATTCCCCCTGAGCATTACGGTCTGATCGCCCCTCGATCTGGGCTTGCCTTGAGGGGCATCCAAGTTTTAGGAGGCGTGATAGATGCAGACTACCAAGGCGAGTTGAAAGTCATTCTCTTGAACAGTGGTGACACAGACCTAGTGGTGCAACCTGGTGATCGCGTTGCCCAAATTGTCATTATGCCGGTTTATGGAGGTGTTGTTAAGAAGGGGAGCGCCCCAGCTCTTCTCACTGTGAGAGGCAAAGGAGGGTTCGGATCTACTGACAAGAACCCAGGGGCCAAAGTGTGGATTGAATCCCCAAATAACCCTCCTCAACCCGCTGATGTCATCGCCACTGGACCAGACAATGTCCTGGTAGTTATGCGACCTGGTCAAGACAAATGGGAACATGTTCCCGCTGACAAATGCTATCTGCGAGAATGATAATACGTGTTTTGTCCTTTGTTCTTTTCAGATCATCCTGTGGAGTGCCTGTGCCATGAGTGTGGTGTATGGAGCCCGTTCGGGAGACTCCACCGGGGAGCGGGAGGGGCTCATAGCCCAAAAATTCAACCGTCAGCCGCAGATGCCAACGCTGCTGCATCAACCGAACAATGTTTGGATTCATCTAGCGCAGGAAGTGCTGAATATATCTCACTTCTGTATGAATAACATGCAAAGCGTTCAAGATTTGATTACCACTTGTCTAGTGGCAGTGCCCACTCCTGCTGCTGTATTATTACACATCTTTAACAATACAAACCAGGATGGAATGGTGGATGTGAGTGACGTTCGCTCCCATCTGTCACTCTATGAGTACTGCCGTCATTGCCCGGAGGTGGGCAGGCGGTTGTGGAGGAACATGACATCTATACTCACGTTTAACATCTCAAGTGGGGATGTGTGCTATTCATTGACCTGTGATCCTATGAAAATAGGTAAATGTGCTCAGCTCAAATTGGAGAAAAGAGACAAAAACTTAACTGCTGCACAACGGATGTTGTGCCACTCACGGACTGACCTAACCTGTTTGAATGTAAATAATTCAATGTTTTGCCAACATGTGGTGCCTGCTGCCAGCCACATTCAAAATGTTAAGTTGCCTAAAGGTTGGCTCTTTTCTTGTGGTAATCTTTCTTTTACTTATATTCCAGCCAATCTAACCGGAGGGCCTTGTGCCTGGTCACGCTTAGGCTTTCTCATGTTTCCTATGGATACTGCTCTACACCCTCGCTATACCAGAGACACTATTCAATTACCTACGGACTGTGATTCTGAAATTTCATTGCTGTCCAAAACAGAATATGTTAGTTTAGCTGGTTCTATCGTAGGGGTGCCAGGACTTGCAGTATATAATACCAGAGTTATTAATAAACTTGCATGTTTAGTAGTCAAGAATATTAACTATACATCAGCTGCCTTAGCTGAGCTGTTATTAGATGTACAGGGAATTAGAAGAGCTGCTTTGCAGAATCGCGCTGCTATTGATTATTTACTGCTTAAACACAACCATGGCTGCAGTGATTTTGAAGGATTATGTTGCTTCAATTTATCCGACCACTCCATATCAATCAACTCCCACATAGAGGCCCTGCATAAGTTGGTGAAGGGGGTGCAGCAGGATGTTGACAAGGGGTGGTGGGATTGGGCTTTTGGATGGCTGCCTAATTTAGGCCAACTGCGTTATATCTTTGGTGTAATCATTATCATAACAGTTATTTTAATTTCATTATGTTGTTGTATTCAGTGTGTGCCTAACCTTCTATCTCAGTTTCGCCCAAGAGCATTGCCATTTCAGCTTATAGGATATACTTAGTTGTAAGTTGGCCAAATGGTCCAAGGGTGGAAATGTATTGCTACATGCACTACGTGCATGCGGCAGCACTACGTGCAAGGTAAACAGTGGTGCAGAGTGTGGACCATTGGCCTCTGCTTTCATTGGCCTTCGCTTCCATTTTGGTTCACGACTCCATTTTGTCGAGTCTGGTTCGGTGCGTAAGGCACTGTTCTGTGTTTTTCCACAAGCTTCGGCAAGCTGAAGGGTGGGGTGTTTTTCTGCTCAACTTCGCTCCATCTGCCTGGTACGAAGGGCGCTATTTACATTCCACGAGCTATCAGTTAGAACAACAGGGGGATGCGCCTGTACACAAGGAGGAATGCAAGCTTCACCTTGGAGTCCTCTCCTGGGAACTTGGCCCGTTCTGAGGAGACGTCTCGAAGGGTGAACAAGGTACCGCCGATTGCACAATTTGTAAAGGAGGGGGTCTTTTTCTAGAAAAGACTCCTGGGCGTTAGTAAATACTATAAAAGTTGGGGGCCTGGATGGGCTGGTTTAGGAACTCTCTTCTGGGTTGGACGCAACGCCAGGAGGACTGATTGTCCCGAACAGAGGCTCCCTGTGTCAGCTGATTTGGGTTCCCCAGCTTTGTGTACGGCGGAGGGATGCAGACGCTCTTTTCGGTGAAGCTTTTCAATTTATTAAGTGCATTGTGTGTGCGCGCGTAATATGTACTTATTCTTGCAGTCATTTTCATGCTATTGAGCATTGAAGTATATTGTGTGTGCGCGCGTAATATGCACTTATTCTTGCAGTCATTTTCATGCTATTGAGCATTGAGGTATATTGTGTGTGCTTGTATTATATGCACTTACTCTTGCAATTATTCACAGAGTGCTTATATCTTTATCATTATTCTCATGTTATTCTCCTGATGTATATATATATATATATTAGTGTGGTTTAGTTTTGCTAGCTGAGAACTTGCCCCTTAAATAAACTTGATTATTCTACTTACGAAGGTGTTTGAGAGTGATTGCTTTACATTGTGCCTTAAAATATCCTGAAGTGCATAGTTTTGATATTCTGAAGAGTAAAGCAGCACAACGGGAGACTGGCAACTGGCGCCAAGTTCCAGTCCGAAGTCAGGCAGAAACAAATCTAATTCTCTGAAGCCCGTGTCATCCGTTACAAAAGCGTGCCCCCTCCTCTCAGACTCGGGAAAACTACGCAAGCCTTTGGAGATTGGCCAGATCTCCTAGACTGCTCCTCTTCCCAAGCTTGAGCCGAAAGGAAAAACACCAAATGTACCCTCTCTTATCAGGTCTAGTCTAGTATGAGAAGAAAACAGCTTGGTTCATCTTGTGCAAAAACACAGCTTGGAAAAATACAGCTTGGATTCTCAACTGCAATGTCTAACTCCACGTTAAAGGCAAAGGTTAAAGGCAATAGGCAGCTAACCTAAATATCCAATGTAATGTCTAATGTCATGTCAAAGTCAATAGGCAGCTGAGCTGAATACAAAATGTAATGTCTAATATCATGTCAAAGCCAATAGGCAGATGAGCTGAATACAAAAATTAATGTCTAATATCATGTCAAAGTCAATAGGCAGCTGAACTGAATACAAAATGCAATGTATAATATCATGTCAAAGCCAATAGGCAGCTGAACTGAATACAAAATGTAATGTATAATATCATGTCAAAGCCAATAGGCAGAATACAGAATGTAATGGCTAATGACATGTCAAAGCCAATAGGCGGCTAAACTGGATACAGAAAGTAATGGCTAATGCCATGTCAAAGCCAATAGGCGGCTAGGCTGAACAAAACATATAACGTGCTACTGGTGAACATTAAGTAACTAATATGCGCAGTGGTGAAACACAAAGTCATTGGTCAAACAAAACTAATAGCATCACAGCAGTGTATTTGGAAATGTGGAACAGGGATGAGTGCAGGGAACACCAAAGAATGTAGTGTTGCATTCTTTTGTATGCACGGAAGAGCGATTTTCACCTAGGTGGGGTAGAGGTCCTTTGAAGGAGATACTGAGATGGAAGCCTGTGGAGTTGACTCCAGGGCTGCAAAGGCATTAGCACTCCATGCAAATTCTTGGCAGTCAGAGAGATGACTTCATTTTTGTCATGGTGAGTTGTACCAAGTTGGCAGAGTCAAGGCAGGCATTGACGGTTTTCTCACACTTTTACTCAGTGGTCACTGGGTCACGTGAAATGGAGGATGAGTTGAACAAAGGGTAGCAAAGTAAGGTTATATACTCCGGTTTTGATCTTGGTGTTATTTGGGTTGATTGGCTGTCATGGCATAAGTGTGATTTGTTGTTGGAGAGGTTGGTGGTACCTTCTGCAGAGGTGGACCTTTCCTTTTGGGTTCATTGGCTGTCACAATATGAGTGGTGATTGCTTTTGAGCTGTCAAGCTTGCGAAAGCTCGTATCTATGAGTTATTTTATAGCAGACAGACAGGTTTCATACACATTTTCTACATTTAATCGCCTTAACAAGGAGATCTGGTGATGTAAAAAGGATACTTTTACCAAACACGATCAAAACAAAAGCAATGGATATAAATCAGTGCATTGCCGTGGGCAGCGTTAGAATCTGCAAGGGGCATGGTCTGGAGGGACAAGAGGTGAACTCAACAGGTCTCCTTTATCCGTGTATATTTCACACTAGACACTAGCTGTGACCAGCGCCTTGAGGCAGCAACCTTAAAAGCCAACTTCTTTCACGCTCCCCTTCCTGTTTGACCAGCACGTTTGTCTGTTAGTGCTTCAGTGCTAAGGTCTTTTCACCCATAGGACGGCTCTGCTGAATGAGGCCGGGGTGCATATTCTGGACAACGCGATGGCTAACCTATATGTCCCATCTAAGGCCCACACCTGTTCAATCTGTGCAACTTGAGAGATAGCTCTGCTGCCTGAGCGGGTGAACTCACAAGAGTTCCGTAGCTTGAAGGGGGGCTCTAGTATCTACATATTGAGTCTATAGGTCATGGGTAAACTAAAGGATTGCACTGCTGTGTATGGCTTGGACCTGTAAGGTCTGTGTAACCTGAGACTGCCCGTGCCTGAGCATGTGAGTTTTGTGTAACTTGAGGGACAGCTCTGCAGTATGAAGGCAAATACTGTAGGATCAGTGTAATCTGAATGTTATATCTGCTCTCAAAGACCTGAGCCTATATAATATATGCATCTTGAGAGACAGCTCTGCTGGATGACAGTAAAACCCAAAGTATAACTGTGATGGCTTCATCTGTAGAATGAGTGTAAGCAGAGGGATGGCTATGGCGTCAGAGTCTGTAACCTTTGTGTAACCAGAGGGATAGACCTGCTGTCAGAAAACTGAACCTGTAGCATAAGTGTAACACTAAAGATAGCCCTCCCACCTGAATCCCAAGCATGCAAGAACACTGATACTGAGGTGTAGCTCTGCTGTTCCAGCCTGTGAGCTCCATGTGTCGCAACAGGTAACCCTGTAGTCCGGGCCTATAGAGTGAGTGTAATCTGGGGTGTTAGACCTGACAGCCTTTGGGTGGTCATCCCACAACTTTTTGCCTGCCTCCCTCCATTTTTATGACACTGCTTTTTCTGGTTATAGGACTCTACGCACTTTACCATTGCGGACCAGTGCTAAAGTGCATATGCTCGCTCCCCTAAACATGGTTACATTGGTTCCTACCCAATTGGCATATTTAATTTACCTGTAAGGACCTAGTAAAGCACACTACATGTGCCCAGGGCCTGTAAATTAAATGCCACTAGTGGGCCTGCAGCACTGATTGTGACACCCACATAAGTAGCCCCCTAACAATGTCTCAGGTCTGCCATTGTAAGGCCTGTGTATGCAGTTTCCCTGCCACTTCGACCTGGAATTTAAAACTACTTGCCAAGCCTTAAACTCTCTTTTTTGTGTATAAGTCATGCCTAAAGTAGGCCCTAGATAATGCATAGGGCAGGGTGCAATGTAAGTAAAAGGCAGGACATGTACTTATGTGTTTTACATGTCCTGGTAGTGAAAAACTCACAAATTTGTTTTCTACTACTGTGAGGCCTACTCCTCTCATAGACAGCATTTGAACTGCCCTCATATACTTTTAAGTGGTAGGTTCTGATCTGGAAGTAGTAGCGCTGTCATGTTTAGTATTGCCAGAACGGTATTAGAAAATCCTGCTTACTGGTGAGGTTGGATTTAATATAACTATTTTAGAAATGCCACTTTTAGAAAGTGGGCATTTCTCTGCACTTATTTCCATCTGTGCCTTACAGACCTGTTTCCAAGCCACGTCTGGTCTGTGCTGGTTGGCAGCTCCTCTTGTGCATTCCACCCAGACAACCATAAACTCAGGACACTCTGCCACATCTGCAGTCATAAGCATACTGAATGAGTCTTCCTAGACGGGATGGAGGAGCTCTCTCTTACATTCAAAAAGGCCAGTTGCCTGTCCTCACACAAAGGACTGATAACCCCACACCGGGATCCTGGCAGACATGACTGGGCTAAAAGGGGAACTTGTGCACCTCAAAACCACTCTTTGAAGTTTCCCCCACTTCAAAGGCATTTTTGGGTGTATAAACCGGGTCTCCGACCCCACCAAATCAGACACTTCTGGATCTACACCTGAACTCTGTCAGAGGAACTGCCTGGCTTCCCAAAGGACTCATCTGGACCGCTTTGCTGAGAAGGACTGCTGCCCTGCTGCCTGCTGGCCCCTGACTCTGTTGGAAGGACTCTGCCTTCCTCAAAAGTGCTCTCCAGGGGCTTGGATTAAACTTGTCTCCAGTTCTGAAGTCTCAGGGCCAACAAAGACTTCATATACTAGCTTTTAGCTAGTTCATTAACTTCAGCGACACCAGCAACGACTTCAGCGACGCCAGCACCGGTGCCGCAGCCTGCTCCAGCTCCATGGACCCCGCTGCATGCAATGACCGCTGCCTGCAATGCAAGTCCGACGTTGCCGTGATGCCGCTGATGCCCCGCAGTGTTATCGCGACATTGTGAAGTCAACACATCACTTCTTGACCGACTGGATCCATTGGCCTAGCTGGGTCACCAGGACCAGACACCGCACCAGCTCCCCTGCATCTGGATGGAACTGACGCCTCGCCTCCCTTGCCTAGCAGTACGGAACAAACACCTCACCTTCCCAGACGCCATAAGGGACTGACGCTGCACCGGCCCCAGCAACGTCTCACCTCTACAACTCTGTCGATGTCTCTGTTTCCTCGTTTTCAAAGGTACTGTAATTGGGGGTCCTTGCGACTCCATGACCGGCGCCTGTGGCGTCAGACTACTGAGAACGACTCCATAAATGACACCACGATAGCCCCAGTTGGAGCGATTGTGTTTTTAAGCACTTTAGTGGGATTTAATCTTTAAAAACTTCATAACTTTGCTCGAGTACATTGGATTTTCATCGTTCCAACCTTATTTTATTCAGATAAATATTCTATAGGGTTCTAAACCTGTGCGGTCTATTATTGTGGTGTTTTGACTGTGTTACTGTATGAATTATTGCACAAATACTTTACACATTGTCTTCTAAATTAAGCCTGAGTGCTCAGTGCCAAGCTATCAGCGGGTGGGCACAGGATAATTTGGATTGTGTCGTGTCTTACCCTGACTAGGAATGTGGTCACTACTTGGATAAGGGTGTATACTTCGGCCAACGAGAGACCCCATTTCTAACATGGGTTATAGCTGTGTATGTGACCGTTGTCTAATCCAGGGTGTGGCTTCACTCTCTGTCTTGTAGTATGCGGGTAATCCAAAAGTTAGCTCTGTTGTCTCAGCCTGTGAGCTCTGTGTAACGCAACAGGCAGGTAGCTCTACTCTCTGAGCCTATAGAGTGAGTGTAATCTGGAGTGCAGCTCTGCGGCCTGAGTTTTTTTAGCTTTGTGTAAACCAAGGTGTAGCTATACTGTGTGCGGTATGAGCCTGCAGTATCCGGTAATCGAGGGATAGCTCTGCTGTCCTCCGTCCGACCCTTGTGCCACCCCAGGCACAGGGCTGAGGCTCGAGCGCTGACATGCCTGTTTCCGCAATGGCCGCAGGGCCCAGGCCAGGGGTGTGCACTGAGTGTGCACTGTTTATGACGTCCCTTGGGAGATGGTAGCAGAGAGAAGACCGTCTCAGTATCACCGAAAATGAGCTTCCGTCACTTCCTGCCATTACAAGCCACCACCATTTCCTGTCAGGTGGTGTGACATTACATCAGTGCACTGTGCACAGCCTCCGCGCCTTTTGATGGCTTTTCGTGCCTGTTCTCAGCTTCGCAAACACGAAACCTGGAGCGTTTGCAGTTGAAGGCCGTCTGGCATGAGGGTCACCTTCAACCGGTCCTTGGAGCATGCTGGGACGGGTAGTTTTACTGTTAATGTCACAAGTAGGGGCCTGCAGGTCACAGCATGCAAAGTGCTGCTGGTTACGCACCAGGGCCGGATAAACGTTTATTTCATGACCCGGGCGAGCTGCCCGCGAAGTGCTGTTTGTAAACAGGGCTGCTAAAATTATTCACCACTCTGGGGTCGGATCATGGGTCAGGCCTGACTGAATTACAGGACAAGTAAATCAATATTATGTGACGCGTTGCGCAATTTAGGGGAAATTGTTGAGCACGTTCTGTGGCATCATGCACTAGTTATGATGACATTTTAAAACAAATGGGCATCCACACAGCATGGATCAACTACAGAGGTCCCCCAAGAAGAAAACAATATACACATTCTGCTGATCCTTCTCAAATTGTTAAGTATCAACCATTAACGTTTTTATTACAAGACAGGGGGCTCTTTGTTATGCAGTTTCTTTTCTTGCTGTTTATTTAAGTCACACCGTTAATGCACACAACATTTCCCGCTATCCTGCTTCCCCAGATAGGAAGGAACACGCAGAACACAATAAATAGGTGCCATCCACAATCAACTTCCTCTTTTCCTGCTCATAAAGTTAAGAAGACAGGTAGCTCTGCTGTTTTAGGTCATACTCTGCAAAATCTCTGTAACCCGAGGAATATGGCTGCTCTATAAAGCCTGTGTCTTTCTGGACTCTGCACCTGGTGGCAGTGCTGTACCTTTTTGAGGCTAAACCTGTAAACCCTCTTACCCGAGGGATGGCTCTGAGCTCAATAGTAAATCATGGGTCTGAACCTGGATCCTGTAATTTCTGTGTAACCTCAGGGTGTCCTCTTGTGTTTGAAATCGGAGTTCTTCTGTCTCTGCAGCATGACAGCCTGCTGTTTAAGACCTGAACCTCACCCTAAAAGTTTGCATGGCGGAAGTCTGAGCTCTAAATCCCAGTGCCCCCAGAGACATTACTTGTCTGAGGCCTAAATCCCTAATTCCAGTGCAGTCTGAGACATTCCTTGTCTGAGGCCTGAGTTTTTAATCCCAGTGCAGCCTGAGACATTTACTTTTCTAAAATTTAAATCCTTAGTCCCACTGCAGCCGGGCACATTACTTGTGCAAGACCTGAGCCTTTAATCCCAGTGCAGCCTGAGACATAACCTATTTGAGGCCTGAGCCCTTAATCCCAGTGCAGCCTGCGAGGTAACCTGTCTGAGGCGTTAGGTCTTAATCCCAGTGCAGCCTGAGACATAACCTGCTTGAGGCTTTAATCCCAGTGGAACCTGAGACATAACCTGTCTGAGGCCTGCGTTCTTAATCCAAGTGCATCCTGAGACGTAACCTAATTGAGGCCAGAGGGCTTAATCCCAATGCAGCCTGAGACGTAACCTGTCTGAGGCCTGATGTCTTAATCCCAGTGCAGCCTGAGACGTAACCTGTTTGAGGCCTTAATCCCAGTGCAGTTTGAGAAATAACCTGGTTGAGGCCTGAGCTCTTAATTCCAGTGCAGCCTGAGATATTACTTGACGGAGGCCTGAAGGTGTAAATCCCCTAGAGCCTGAGTCATTGCTCACCGAGGTTTTTGTAGTGTTTTGTGCGACTTTTTTGTGCTCCTGGTGCTCTCAAAAGAGGGTTAGGTGTGTCCAGAAGATGCATGCACTGTGTACGCACTCAGACTGCCTTTCTGAGGTACACATAGAAGCTGTAGCCGTTGTGTACACTCACTGCACTCGTCTTGTATACATGCAAACTGCCCACCCGTGCACTGCATTCCTTGTGTACACAAACATAAACTCCCCGTTATGTGCATGCACACTGCATTCCTTGTGTACACATAAACTGCCCCCTCATGTACGCGTGCACTGCATTCCTTGTGTACACATAAACTGCCGACCTCGTGCACATGCACACTGCATTCCTTGTGTACACATAAACATAAACTGCCACCTCATGTACACGCGCACTGCATTTCTTGTGTATACATAAACATAAACTGCCCCCTCATGTACACTCGCACTGCATTTCTTGTGTACACATAAACATAAACTCCCCACCTCGTACACACACACACACACTGCATTCCTTGTGTACACAAACAAACTGCCCCTTCATGTACGCGCGCACTGCATTCCTTGTGTACACATAAACATAAATACTCCCCTTAATGCACACGTGCACAGCATTCATTCCTTGTGTACACATAAACTGCCCCTTGTGCACAAGTACACTGCATTCCTAGTGTACACATAAACATAAACTGCCCACCTCGTGCACACTTGCACTGCATTCCTTGTGTACACATAAACATAAACTGCCCCCTCATGTACACTTGCACTGCATTTCTTGTGTATACATAAACATAAACTGCCCACCTCGTGCACACACACCCTGCATTCCTTGTGTACATATAAACTGCCCCTTCATGTACATGCACACTGCATTCCTTGTGTCCACATAAACATAAACCGCCCCCTCGTGTGCACGTGCACTGCATTCCTTGTGTACACATAGACATAAACTGCCCGCTCGTTTACACACGCACTGCATTCCTTGTGTACACATAAAGATCAACTGCCACCTCGCGTACATGTGCACTGCATTCCTTGTGTACACATAAACATAAACTGCCCCCTCATGTACATGCGCACTGCATTCCTTGTGTAAACATAAACATAAACCGCCCACCTCGTGCACATGCGCACTGCATTTCTTGTGCACACATAAACATAAACTCCCCATCATGTTCATGCATACTGCATTCCTTGTGTACACATAAACTGCCCACCTCGTGCACATTAACAATACATTCCTTGTGCACATAAACATAAACTCCCGTCATGTGTACGCATACTGCATTCCTTGGGTACACATAAACTGCCCCCTCATGTACACGCGCACTGCATTCCTTGGGTACACATAAACTGCCCACCTCGTGCACACACACACTGCATTCCTTGTGTACACATAAGCATAAACTGTGCTCTCATGTACATGCGCACTGCATTCCTTGTGTACACATAAACATAAACTGCCCACCTCGTGCACATGCACACTGCATTTCTTGTGTACACATAAACATAAACTCCTTGTCTTCGTGCACATGCACACTGCATTCCTTGTGTACATATAAACTGCCCCTTCATGTACATGCACACTGCATTCCTTGTGTCCACATAAACATAAACTGCCCCCTCGTGTGCACGTGCACTGCATTCCTTGTGTACACATAGACATAAACTGCCCGCTCGTTTACACACGCACTGCATTCCTTGTGTACACATAAAGATCAACTGCCACCTCGCGTACATGTGCACTGCATTCCTTGTGTACACATAAACATAAACTTCCCCCTCATGTACATGCGCACTGCATTCCTTGTGTAAACATAAACATAAACCGCCCACCTCGTGCACATGCGCACTGCATTTCTTGTGCACACATAAACATAAACTCCCCATCATGTTCATGCATACTGCATTCCTTGTGTACACATAAACATAAACTGCCCACCTCGTGCACATGTACAATACATTCCTTGTGCACATAAACATAAACTCCCGTCATGTGTACGCATACTGCATTCCTTGGGTACACATAAACTGCCCCCTCATGTACACGCGCACTGCATTCCTTGGGTACACATAAACTGCCCACCTCGTGCACACACACACTGCATTCCTTGTGTACACATAAGCATAAACTGTGCTCTCATGTACATGCGCACTGCATTCCTTGTGTACACATAAACATAAAAAGCCCACCTCCTGCACATGCACACTGCATTTCTTGTGTACACATAAACATAAACTCCTTGTCTTCGTGCACATGCACACTGCGTTTCTTGTGTACACATAAACAAACTCCCTGTCATGTGCACGCATATTGCATTCCTTGTGTACATAAACATAAACTGCCCCCTCATGTACATGCACACTGCATTCCTTGTGTACACAAACATAAACTGCCCACCTCGTGCACATGCACACTGCATTTCTTGTGTACACATAAACATAAACTCCCTGTCTTCGTGCACATGCACACTGCATTTCTTGTGTACACATAAACATAAACTCCCTGTCATGTGTACGCATATTGCATTCCTTGTGTACACAAACATAAACTGCCCCCTCATGTACACACACACTGCATTCCTTGTGCACACAAACATAAACTGCCCCCTCATGTACACGCACATTGCACTCCTTGTGTACACATAAACTGTCCCCTCATGTACACGCACATTGCACTCCTTGTGTACACATAAACAAACTGTCCCCTCATGTACACGCACATTGCATTCCTTGTGTACACATAAACATAAACTGTCCCCTCATGTACACGCACATTGCACTCCATGTGTACACATAAACATAAACTGCCCCCTCGTGTACACGCACATTGCACTCCTTGTGTACACATAAACATAAACTGTCCCCTCGTGTACACGCACATTGCACTCCTTGTGTACACATAAACATAAACTGCCCCCTCGTGTACACGCACATTGCATTCCTTGTGTACACATAAACTTAAACTGTCCCCTCATGTACACGCACATTGCATTCCTTGTGTACACATAAACTTAAACTGTCCCCTCATGTACACGCACATTGCATTCCTTGTGTACACATAAACATAAACTGTCCCCTCATGTACACGCACATTGCATTCCTTGTGTACACATAAACATAAACTGTCCCCTCATGTACACGCACATTGCACTCCTTGTGTACACATAAACATAAACTGTCCCCTCATGTACACGCACATTGCATTCCTTGTGTACACATAAACTTAAACTGTCCCCTCATGTACACGCACATTGCATTCCTTGTGTACACATAAACATAAACTGTCCCCTCATGTACACGCACATTGCACTCCTTGTGTACGCATAAACTGTCCCCTCATGTACACGCACATTGCACTCCTTGTGTACACATAAACATAAACTGCCACCTCATGTACACGCACATTGCACTCCTTGTGTACGCATAAACATAAACTGTCCCCTCATGTACACGCACATTGCATTCCTTGTGTACGCATAAACATAAACTGTCCCCTCATGTACACGCACATTGCATTCCTTGTGTACGCATAAACATAAACTGTCCCCTCATGTACACGCACATTGCACTCCTTGTGTACGCATAAACATAAACTGTCCCCTCATGTACACGCACATTGCACTCCTTGTGTACACATAAACATAAACTGTCCCCTCATGTACACGCACATTGCACTCCTTGTGTACACATAAACTTAAACTGTCCCCTCATGTACACGCACATTGCACTCCTTGTGTACGCATAAACTGTCCCCTCATGTACACGCACATTGCACTCCTTGTGTACACATAAACATAAACTGTCCCCTCATGTACACGCACATTGCACTCCTTGTGTACACATAAACATAAACTGTCCCCTCATGTACACGCACATTGCACTCCTTGTGTACACATAAACATAAACTGTCCCCTCATGTACTCGCACATTGCACTCCTTGTGTACACATAAACATAAACTGTCCCCTCATGTACTCGCACATTGCACTCCTTGTGTACACATAAACTGTCCCCTCATGTACACGCACATTGCACTCCTTGTGTACACATAAACATAAACTGTCCCCTCATGTACTCGCACATTGCACTCCTTGTGTACACATAAACATAAACTGCCCCCTCGTGTACACGCACAAACGTCAGCCCTTATTTACCCACGAACTGCCCTAGATTGCTCCACGCCTGCACAGGTCATGCGGAGGGTAGCTTGGCACACCTTGTATCTCATGAAGCTGACTTCAAATAGCACAAGGCGTGGGCAGCGGGTGGAATGTGGACCCTGGCACACAGCGGCGGAGAGCATGGACTTGCCTCGGACTTCAGTTAAATGAAAGTAATCTGAAGGAGTTGGCAAGCAGAATGAGACACGATGCCTTCCAGAAATTACTATGAACTCACTGCACTGCTTAAAGCGGAGCCATATAAGCATGCAGCTTGAGTCTATCAGGTGCATACAGCCTGAGTCTGTAAGATGCATGCAGCTTGAGTCTATCAGGTGCATAGAGCCTGAGTCTGTCAGGTGCATGCAGCTTGAGTCTATCAGGTGCATAGAGCCTGAGTCTGTCAGGTGCATGCAGCTTGAGTCTGTCAGGTGCATGCAGCTTGAGTCTGTCAGGTGCATGCAGCTTGAGTCTATCAGGTGCATAGAGCCTGAGTCTGTCAGGTGCATGCAGCTTGAGTCTGTCTGGTGCATGCAGCTTGAGTCTATCAGGTGCATAGAGCCTGAGTCTGTCAGGTGCATAGAGCCTGAGTCTGTCAGGTGCCTGCAGCTTGAGTCTGTCTGGTGCATGCAGCTTGAGTCTGTCTGGTGCATGCAGCTTGAGTCTGTCAGGTGCATGCAGCTTGAGTCTGTAAGGTGCATGCAGCCTGAGTCTGTCAGGTGCATGCAGCTTGAGTCTGTAAGGTGCATGCAGCCTGAGTCTGTCCGATGCATGCAGCCTGAGTCTGTAAGATGCATGCAGCTTGAGTCTATCAGGTGCATACAGCCTGAGTCTGTAAGATACATGCAGCCTGAGTCTGTCAGGTGCATGCAGCCTGACTCTGTCAGGTGCATGTAGCTGGAATCTCTGTCAGGTGGATGCAGCCTGAGTCTGTAAGATGCATGCAGTCCGAGGCTCTAAGATTCGTGCAGCCTAAGTCTGTAGGTTCATTTAGCTTGTATCTGTCAGGTACATGCATGCTAAGTGTGTGAGGTGGATGTAGCCTGAATCTGTAATATGTATGCAGCGTGGGTCTCTAATATACATGCAGCCTAAGTCTCTAAGTTCCATTTAGCCTGTATCTGTCAGGTACATGCACCTTGAGTGTGTGAGGTAGATGCAGCCTCAGTCTGTAAGATGCATGCAGTCTGAGTCTCTAAGATGCGTGCAGCCTAAGTCTGTAAGTTCCATTTACCCTGTATCTGTCAGGTATATGCACCCTGAGTGTGTGAGGTGGATGCAGCCTGAGTCTATAAGGTGCATGCAGACCGATTCTGTAAGATGCACATAGCCTGAGTCTGTCAGGTAAATACAGCCCGGGTCATTACATTTGTGTAGCCAGGAGATTCCACGTTAGTGACGTCCAGTGCTTAATTTGTAAATAAAAACATGCCGGTGCTCAAAGCCCTCTTGTTAAACACGCGGCTGCTGCAATTAAATGTGCGTGCCTAGAATACTGAGGCGGGTAATCCTGAAGCCACCTCGGGCCTCTTCAATCCATTTACAGCCACTCCCTGCCCCTTCAGCTCACTCTTGCAGCTTCCTGCTTTATCCCATTGTGACGCCTTTTCGTTTTTCTCGTCCTATGTCTTTCCCATATGTGTCCGTTGCTCGCAGTAAATGCTTGAGGCAGAAAAATAAATGCCGGCCCTCAAACATACGTGCCGGTGCTCTGCACCAGAAGCAACCAGCACAAGTTAAGCACTGGTGACGTCACCTTAAGTGATGTGATTAACTAATCTGCCGAAGCACTGAAATAATACAACAGAGGACCAAATTATGCCGCAAGGTTCACGACGTTATGTGGTTAAAGAAATGCAAATTATGCAGCACGAACATATAAAATTCATGGTACTCGCACCCTCCTTCTTCTTTAATGGATTTTAAGGATCAAGCATCAGGAGATGTAAAATGTTTGGGATTCTTCAAAACTTTAAGTGCCCTCTTAAAATAACTGTTGCTCTGAGATCAATGTTGGTAATGTAGAAATAAATTTGCATCAACCGTGAAACTAAACATTTTTATCTCAAAGGAGGTATCTTTTTTTCCACCATGTTTGAGTGAAACGTGATTATACCATGTTTTTTGTGTGTCCTGCTGCAGATAAAAGCTGAAAGGTGAGATTGCTTATCTTTCACTATGGATTGCACCATTTTGTGTAACTTTTCATCTGTTGTAGGTTGAAACAATTGTTGAAATCTGCAAATGGTGCATCTGATGGTAGATGACGCTCAGTGACAAGAATACATCTCGATATACTACTGTCAGATGCCAAAAAACATTTGACTTGGTGAACCGAGTATTTTTGCCGCGAGTGTCTGAAGCGATTCTATTGTTCCACATCATTTCCTTCCCAAGTGAAATCAAAGCAGTTCAGGTAGAATGGTCTCCTTCCCAACACCCTTTTGTTGTCCTTGACTGTCCAGAGCTCCGGGTCCTGGACCTTGCAAATGGCACGTCGCGTGGTCAGCAGAACACAGTTGGAGTCCGCTGAAGCCTCGCCCTTCTTTGCTCAGTGATGAGTGTTGTGACCTGTCTGTACCTGGTGAGAACCAAGTGGACTGGCCCTGTGCCACAGCTCACGGGAAGGCGGGTTTGCCACTGCAAAACACAATGACAACACCAGGTGAATCTAGGGTGCGGTCCCTCAAGCAGAGACTGTTAAGTAACACACTGAGCTGAGCACACAACCACTGCTATTTTGTGTGCTTCCCTTGAGCCACACCTTCCATCATTGCTGGGAAGGCTTGAAGGGCAGTGTTTGGGCTCTGAGGGGTGCAGGGCACTGGAAGGAGATCAGAGAAGCGTCTGCGTTGGCACATTCAGGCCTGGCATCGTCCGTGTTAGCGGCGGTGACCTTAACATACAAGAGGGGTGTTGAAAAACAAAAAGCCCATCCTCCTGCCTGCTTTGTTTGCTGTAACATATAATAACTTTGACCCGCCCAACGAGAAATACCTTGTGGTACTTTCATTAGAGATATTCTAAGGCCACAGGAGTTCTTATAAGAGCTGTGACGGCTGAACCTGGCTAGTATCAAGCGCTCACACTTTCTAGCAGCTGCGGCCCGTCCTTTGGGGCTGAGGGGACACACCCCCTTTTGCCCCTCAAGATTAGTCTATCAGGCTGAGCAAAGGTCAGCCTGACAGACACTCTTCGTTTTCAGATCAGGCAGCCAGGAACTAGACATGCGTTATTTGTGCAGGCTCCCGGGTGCCTGAGCTGAACTTTGCTGGCTGAAGAAGTCACAGCCTGACCACTCCACCTAGCAAAGGTGCCTTGAGGCCCTCCCACCCATGACGAGGGGGAACGTCACCAATGGCTTCGGACCTAGGTGCTTATATCAGTTCTTAGAAATTAGAAATCAGAGCTTTAAGTTCTAATATCAGCTCTTAGACATTAGAGATCTGAGCAATAATATCAACTCTCAGAAATGAGAAATCATAGCTCTGAGCTTTATTATCAGCTCTAAGAAATGATAATTCTGAGCAATATTAACTCTTAGAACTGAGAAATCATAGCTCTGACCTTTAATATCAGCGCTTAGAAATGAGAAATCTGAGCAATAATATCAGCTCTTAGAACTGAGAAATAATAGCTTTAAGCTTCAATATCAGCTCTTAGAAAGGAGAAATTTGAGCTCTAAGCTCTAATATCACCTCTCAGAAATGAGAAATCAGAGTTCTAAGCTCTAATATTACCACTCAGAAATGAGAAATCCAAGCAAAAAATCAGCTCTTAGAAATTAGAAATCATAGCTCTATGCTTTAATATCAGCTCTTAGAAATGAGAAATCCGACCAATCATATCAGCTCTTAGAAATTAGAAATCTGACCAATAATATCAGCTCTTAGAAATGAGAAATCATAGCTCTAAGCTTTAATATCAGCTGTTAGAACTGAGAAATCTGAGCTCTAAACTCTAATATCACCTCTCAGAAATGAGAAATCAGAGCTCTAAATTCTAATATCAGCTCTCAGAAATGAGGAATTAGAGCTCCTGGGCTCTAATAGCAGCTCTTAGAAATGAGAAATCTCTCTACTATCTCTCAGAAATGAGAAATCAGAGCTACTGTGCTTTATTATCAGCTCTCGAAAATGAGAAATCAGAGGTCCGGATCTCAACATCAGATTTCAGAAATGAGAAATCAGGGTAAGAAATCAGAGCTCACAGACTCTAATAACAGTTCTCAGAAATAAGAAATCTGAGCTCCTAATTTCAGACTCGTGAGGTGAGAACTCAAGATAGAAAACTGAAATTCTTGGCTCAAATATGAGATGTTCAAATTACAACACAGGGCTAGAAATCAGAGCTTCTGGGTGCTAATATCAGAACTGAGGTGGAAACTCAGGTTAGAAACCCGAGCTTCTGGGCTCTAATATCAGCTCAGTGAGTTGAGAACTCTAGGCTAGAAATAAGAGCTTCCTACATTCAGGTGTGAGAGAAGAGAACGTGGGATAGAATTCGTAGATCTGCTCAAACATCATTTCCGAGAGGTGAGAACTCATAGCTCTGGGTTCCATTTTGACGTCTGAGAGGTGAGCGCTGAGATCTAAAATTCACAGCTCAAGGAGTCTCACATCAGCTGTGGGAGCCCAGGACTAGAATTTAAAGCTCATGGGGTCTGACATCAGCTCCGGGAGTTGGGGACCCAGGGCTAGAATTTAAAGCTTGTGGGATCTGGCATCAGCTCCAGGAAGTGGGGACACATGGGTTAGAATTTAAAGCTCATGGGGTCTGACATCAGCTCCATGAAGTGGGGATACATAGGTAGAATTTAAAGCTCATGGAGTCTGACATCAACTCCAAGAGGTAGGGACCCAGGGCTAGACTTTAAAGCTCATGGGGTCTCACATTAGCTGTGGGGGCCCAGGACTGCAATTTAAAGCTCATGGGGTCTGACATAAGGCTCCAAGAGGTGGGGACCCAGGGCTAGAATTTAAAGCTCATGGGGTCTCACATCAGCTATGGGGGCCCAGGACTGCAATTTAAAGCTCATGGGTT
The DNA here is from genome assembly GCF_031143425.1 of Pleurodeles waltl. NCBI lineage: Eukaryota > Metazoa > Chordata > Amphibia > Caudata > Salamandridae > Pleurodeles > Pleurodeles waltl. Next base: position 689,775,824 of record NC_090451.1, on the reverse strand, counting down.
CTGACATAAGCTCCAAGAGGTGGGGACCCAGGGCTAGAATTTAAAGCTCATGGGTTTGACATCAGCTCCAGGAAGTGGGGACACAATGGGTAGAATTTTAAGCTCATGAGGTCTGACATCAGCTCCAAGAGGTGGGGACCCAGGGCTAGAATGAAGGTGTCAGACCTAGAACACATATCTCATCAACAGACACCCGCACTCACTTTAAGGGCTCGTCTGTAACCTGCCCCTGGGTACCAAGCTTGGTTGGAATCCCCGGGCCCTCACCAGTGTTCACTGCACCGGTGCGTCCTACCTATACTCACGGTATATTAGTACCACTATAAGGAAGGTGAGAGGGCGGACAGAGGAACGGTACAGGCAGGATGGCGAGCATCAGAGGTAAAGATTTGTGGCATATTCAGAAAGAAAGAGGGGGGGTTAAGGTACCTTCATAGAGCTGAGGCAGGGGCAGGAAGAGGAGAAAGCTGAAGCAAGCATGATATAACCAAGGAAGATACAACTGATGAAGATACAACCAAAGAAGATACAACCAAAGAATATACAATCAAAGAAGATACAACCAAAGAAGATACAACTGATGAAGATACAACCAATAAAGATACAACCAAAGAAGATACAACTAATAAAGATACAACCAAAGAAGATACAACCAAGCAGAGAGCGGAAATTAACAGTTCGAGAGAGGTACAGGCATATAGCGACGAGACACAAGAATAGGTGAGAGGCGAGGTATATATAAGCAGATCAGTGAGTCACAGGAAGAGAGAGGCTGGGAGGTGGGCAAAGTGATGAGAAGCACATGTAGAAAAGCAGCCACATAATGGTGAGAGCAAGATGTTGTACCCACCCTGCCGACTGAGGTACTTGGCTACCGCTTTTATGGCAGTCGTACTGACTACCAATGAAACGGGTAATTTACAGCATTTTTCACTAGGTCAGAGGTCAAGCTGCTGCATTTAAGGGGTTCCAGTCACAGAAACACTCTAAAGTACAACTTTACAGCCCTAGAGACATCACCGGAGGTTGAGAGACACCAGTCTGCCAATCAAGGGCATGCTGTGGTGTTTGTTCAGCCAAGGAAAAAAACACTGAGGGGCATATTTATCATTGAGTTGCGTCACCTTTGAGCCATGCAAAGGGGTGCAAGGACGATGCAGCTACCAAGTCAGATTTATCAAGCCACGCAAGGCCACTTTGCGTGACCCTGTATGACTTGATAAATCTAGAGAAGTGCAACACAGCGCAAATCTTGCGTCACTCTCATCCAGGGAGGCATTCCATGAGTGGAGTGTGGGTGTTTCCACGCATCCACCCATGGATTTTGGCACATTCCCAGTTTTACCAACACTGGTAAGCCTGGGAATGCGTCAAAATGCTATGCCTTCCCAGGATAGGCGTAGCAACGAGAAATATCTTTATCTGCAAGTGCCTTTTCCTGTATATAAACAATCCTGCTTGCAAAGCAGGCACCCTCGCAACATGACGCAAAGGTGTCCGCATAGGTGCCAGGCAGCCAATAGAGCGCAAGCACAAGGAAAGGACCATAATGTGCTGTATCATGTTAAATATATCGCATTCCTGTCCTTTCACACAGCGCAGTGCAGCAGGCGGTTTGCTGCGCTGTGCAAAAGTTTGATAAATAGCCCCAGAGTTTCTAAGTGGGCCGGGTGCTCCTGACACCGTGGCTGTCCGCTCTGGGACATACCGTGAGGCGATGCAAGGAAATGGGCTGCAGCTGAGCTGGTAAGGAGAGTTATTTCAGCCTAGTTAGCACGTTGAGTTTTGGCACCTGCTGAAAAAATGGATGTGTATCCAGCATGCTTCTGTGTGTAGCACTGGTAAGACAGATGCAATGGCTTGTGCACTTGCAGGATGAATGTATTACGTGCATGTAATTCACTCGGTGCACGTCTTGTTCAGTATAAAACAGCTTAATGGTTTAATGTGTTTCAAGCTAAGCACTGTTGTTAACTATATGTCCCGCAGTTGTATCTCACTAAGACTTTTGAGTGAGTTTATGTGCTTTTCTGTGACGCCATCACTCAAAAGGGCACATGACGTAATTTTCAGTGATTAACTAACTCAAGTGTCTGAGAAAGTAAACGTAAATCTTTAATCGGATTGTCATGTAAACAGTGAGTGCACTCCCGGTGACTTGGTAACATGTTGATAATTTTCACTGATGTCATAAATACGCTAATTAGTGGATTTAAAACTTGAAAAACTGCCTACCTCTTCCAATCACAAAACTTTGAAGTGTGCGCCCTTGGGCTCGCTAGTCATTCTTAGCATCTGAAGCCTTAAAAGCTCTTCACTAGCTTCCTGGTGGGCAAGACAGTGGCTTTCATGGCGCTATGCCACTTTTTAGGGGCGAGCGCAAAGTGCTCTGTCCCTCTTGTAATCTCTCTTTACAGGGGTTGTAACCACGCCCTTGTTACGTCTGTCACTTTCATTGGTTTGTGGGCTTGGCTTTTAAAATCCCCTTGTTTTCATTTGTGAAAGGCATGCATATGTCATGCCTTTTCCAGTGTTTAGCCTTCCTCGGGAGCACCGGTAAACTACTGGAAACATACGAGGCTCCCTGTTTTCCGTATGGTTTCTGGACTACTTTTTCTCTTTAGTTCGTAGCACGATCGTGCTATGTTTTACACAGAGCGATCGAGCTCGTTTTTTTTTTCTTTCATTTAATGTGGCAAGAAAAGTCTGGTTAGAAGTTTACAACGCTAATAGCTCTAACTCGACGTAATGCGAGACCCGTTGCATTGCAAATGCTTGTGTAAAGCTGTTCGCCATTCCAGGCCACAAAACCTATCTCAAAATTCGTGAACTGTTAACTGACAAAATATTTTCAAACTTATATCGCCATCTAGCGGTGGTTTATCAGATAGAAGCCCAGGTTCCACTGTGCCGAAAATTGTAAAACCAGACTCTATTATATTGATATTCTAGTTTCTTGTTAGGTTGAGCATATCAGCGCGCAAGCGCTGCTTTTCCAACATGTTGGTATGTATCTGGGCTTTTAACAATGCCCATCATGCACATCACTGCCACTCGTTCATGGGCCTGCCCCTCAAAATCCTTTTAATGACATTGGATAAATGGTTTACGTTTGTCCCTCCTTGGGGAGGTTTTGTTACCTCCCTGGCCATCGCCCCTGTTACATGGATATTTGCACTTTTTCCGATAAGTTTGATTGTGAGCGAACTTCTTGTTCCTTTTGTGTCTCTTCACGCTGATGCTCATGGCGGCCAAAGCGCTTTGAATCTGCTCGCTTATGTGAAACTGTTTTACTTTTAATTTTCAATTTATGTGGCAAGAAGAGACAGGTTAGGAGTTTAAAACGCTAATAGCTCTAACTCGAGCAAATGCGAGACCCGTTGCATTGCAAATGCTTGTTTTTGACAGCAGCCAAGCTAAACAGCACATTTCATAGAATTCCCCATGGGGGCCAGGGGGATAGCGGCATCCTTAAAAATTATCTCGCACCTGTTTTGGGCGAACGAGCGTACCCTGTAAAATAATACCGCAGTTGCCAATGAGCTTCCGCCCTTTTGTTATGCAAAGTATTATTCCAAGGATACCCGACTATGGTAACACCTTATTTTCAGCCCTGCCAAGTTTACCGGGTCCATGCGTTATGTGCTGCTACGCTCCAGTTTTTTTCTTTCAATTGTGGGACCTGCAGTCTTGTGTTTTGCATTATAAAACAGGACTACAACTCCCAGAATGCAAAGAAAATACTAGAGTAAAGCAGCACATGACGGATGGACCTAGAAACTTGGCAGCTATTACTTTTTAGGTGGACCAAGCTATTTTGTATGTCTACCTCTCATCCAAGCGGCGGCTGCAAAACCTGCTCTTTCTCTGCCACGCGTTTCCTCCACGTCAGCGACCTTGGATTCTTTTCATTGGCTCCCCGTAGCCAAGCGTATCCGGTTCAAATCACGGTACATAGCACATAGAGCTTTTAATAATATTGGTCCTCATCGGCTTTCACTGATATCTGCTGCATTTATTGATTTATTGTTGTGTTTTCAATCTATCGCTCTAGACTTGCCACTTCCTTCAGACAGTCCGCGGTGGTGGTTTTGTGATCCTATAAGTTTGCCTTTGTTGCAGTGACTCTAGAGGAGGACACAGGTCATCAGCAATGGCACTTTTGTGTCACAGGATGGGGCAGTTAGTTGCCAGAGTGCACTTCAGTCTGTTGACCTGGTGTGCCAACGTTCAAGACACGCGGACGCTGATGGAGCCCTACGCAGGCGGGGTGGGACCATCCACTAAATAGGTATATTGAGTAGTTGGTCACTGTCCAAAGCATCTCAAGTCCAGATCCTACCCAGGCTCTTCCTGAAAGACGCAAAAACAGGTACAAGTCAGCCACACCTGTGGCCCTCACCCCAAGGGCAAACCATAGATGAACCCAAGAGGAGGAGGGGCCTATAAGGCGACAGGAGTAAGCTTGGACTACAATGCTTCTCTGCTGAGTGGTCAGAAGACTGACAGCCCGACCCCTGTAGGCCCTGGCCTGTCTCTGAACTGAAAACGTTACAAATCAAAGTAATACAAATCCAAATAATAGCAAATCCAATACGTGGAACTGGAGATATGAATTTTTAAAGTGTTAAGTAGATACAGTAGCAAAAAAAGCACAAAGTGCCAGTGATAGAATGTATCTTCTGATTTAGTCTTCTAAGTCCCAACTTCCAAGGCCCCTGGGACCTCGCGGGAGGCACTCTGAGAATCACGTGCTGCCAGGCAGAGGCCAACAGCAGAGTCCAGCCCTGGTGGAGTTAGCATTCGTCAGTGTGGTACTTCCAGGAAGAGGCCTCTTACAGCTTGCTATGGTCCTGTAACTTACACAGGAGGTCGCTCACCTGACCACTGGAGTCCACCTCTTTGTCTTGGGTATAAAGGGGAGCAGGTCCACTCTTTCAGGGCTTCTCTCAGGTCACAGACAGCAGGTCCAGACGTCTTCTGTTCTTCCTCAGGTTCAGAAAGTACTCTGAAGTGGGTGCCTGAAGGTTCCAAATTCATGCCTGGCACTAGATAGTTGGTGAGTGATGGTGATTTCTGGCCACTCCCTAAGTAATGTGATAAACGTTCCCAGGCCAACCCTAGCTACCTTTTCACTAGTTCCTGTTTGCCCTACTGCAAACAGGCTATCAATTGCATGTTTCAGAGCATTTTCAAGATAGCGAAAGCCACCTGCTGCATTACAATTGGGCTACGTGGGCTGGAGTGCGTGCAAGAAGTATGCTATATTAATCCCAGTGTGATCCCAAATCTAGTTTGGGGCAGGTACTGGACCCACAACATCCCTGAGACAGAAGTCTGGTAGGACAAAAGCAGGGTCCACCAGCAACCGGACAGTGAATACAAAAGAATTGTTTTGGCATCCTGTTCTCTCCTTTTCAAGTGCACCCTAAGTATTTTATGTAAACTCAGTGACAGACGTCTGGTTGGACAAAAGTAGGGTCATTCAGCAACCAGAAAGGGGATCCACACGAAGAGTCCTGGCATCCTGTTATTTCTCTTTTAAGTGTGCCCCAAGTGTTATACTTAAACTCAGCAAACCTGTCAAGCAGGATTTTATACTGTGCTGTTAAAAGGAAGCCTCTGCTGAGCTCAAAGGAATCATCCCTGCCTTTTTAGGTTGACCAGCCAATCACAGTATAGCTCTTGGGAGGAATCTCATACCGTTTCATGGCTATTCAAAGCAAATTATTGACTGGGAGAATATCTAGAGCCAGTACAAATTAGCTTCGAGGAACATCAGGCAGGTAGAAGTTAACTTTCTAAAAGTTACTTGTCCATAACATGTACTAAAAATCTGACTTTGCCATTGAACTGGATTTTTAATAATGATTAAATAGTATTTTAATTATTTTTCTTGCTGGTCTCATTCTCTAGATACAATGCCAGTATTTTAATCTGTACTCTGGTTTTCTACATCGTTTGGATGAACCTGCCACAGTGAAAACCGCTACTGGAAGCTAGTCACTGGAAGGACATGTTAACATTAATTTTCTACATGACCTAGTCTTAAATATCATGCATCCTACTTTGCAGCAAGGCCTATGCCGGGATGAGTTATTCACATTTAAAAGGAAGTTTTGATCAGTCAAAATGGTTTATTTTGGCAGGCAACTACTCAGGCTTTTTAGTTTTGTTAAAATAAATTCTCAAAGTGGGAGATTGTTTTCAGATTTCACATTGTTTTCTCAGTACAAAACACTGGAGGGAGCATTCTCCTGCGTGGGACCATTTTATAAAATTCCTACATGTTCCTTATCTGTATCCACCATGCCAAGGGGCAGAGAAAATGAGTGACGGTAGCCCCGCCCTCAGAAGGGTGGGGTGGCCATCATTGTGTCATGGTAACCCTTTGGGAGATAGGCCTGTGGGTCAGAGGTTTAAACAGTACAGCCAGCATAGGCTCACCAGTTTAAACATGGCCCTTCTGCCAACTCTGAACAGACCAGGAGAAACAGAATTGTCTGATATACGGCAAAGCATTATTCTTCAAAGAGTAGGTCGGACTGGAGGTAGTTTAGGGACATGTCGCTGAGATTAGGGGAAGTAACTCAGGGCTGCAACCCCTCCACCTTTTTATGTAAAATGTATACAGTTTGTAATGAGTAAAAACACAAACTTTTATGTATACACCAAACTTTAAAAGCCACATATAAATGTCAACAAGTCAGGCATTACTATCCCTACCACAGTAAAAAGGTTCTTTCAAATGTTCTGCTCTAAACATTGAAGCTAGGTCAGCCCATCACCTTAAGAATAGGAGTGTCCGCTGAGCTGAACTTAAACAGAGAATACACTGCACGGAGGGGACACAGGGAAGGACATGATACCCTGCATGGAGAGCAGAGAAGAGAGATAGAGCACAAGGCCAGAAACTAAAGTGGGAAATATAGAGACAGGGCTCCCCTTAGAAATTTGATGAGTGTTTGTGGTTGTGGGAAGGGGCGGCTGATTGTTTCCCTCAACACTGAAGCTTTGGTACAGTGTGCGGTTTCTGTCTACAATTTCTATTATTCATGTGATGAACTTTCTAGGCAGGACTTATCCTTTTGTGTATCTGATTACTGCTACAGGAAGGTGGAAAGACAACCCTATACAACATCTCACACTTCACCTTGCCTGTATTGTGGGTGCTCCAGATCAGACACAACCCTTGTGCTCCCAGATTGACATGTTTCAGAGCACAACCCAGGTGCTCCCAGGTTAAACACAACCCAGGGGCTCCTAGATTAAACACACCCTGGTGCTCCCAGATTAAACACAACCCAGGTGCTCCCAGATTAAACACAACCCTGGTGCTCCTAGATTAAACCCAACCCTTGTGCTCCCAGGTTAAACACAACCCAGGTGCTCCCAGGTTTAACACAACCCAGGTGCTCCTAGATTAAACACAACCCTGGTGCTCCCAGATTAAACACAACCCTGGTGCTCCTAGATTAAACACAACCCTGGTGTTCCCAGATTAGACACAGTTTATGTACTTCCTGCCCTGAGAAGAAATACTTTATACAAATTCTCTAAAACAGCATTTCTCCTTCATTCTACAAGAGACAAATTGGAGGTGCATCTTTAGTACAAACATTTAAAGTACAGCATTGCTGTTTTGTGTTTTCCTTCTATTGGATTTAATAGAAAAATGAAACTATACTTATTTTAATTCTATTTACTTGGGGGTGATGGCATGTGTGCACAGTGGTGTTCTCATGGCGTACAATGAAATTGCAACACATGCAAATAATGTTTCTTTCTACAGGTTTGCATGCTGTCTCAAAAAGCCTCCACAATATTCCCAAAAACCCTGCATGAAAAATTACATTGACTTAAAACTTCTAATTCTGAACTTTCCATTTCCTTCAAGTAACTCTCTCCTTCCTTTCCGTCTTCTGAATGCCTCTTCCCTCTGGACACAGCCTAGTCTAAGTCATATGCATGCTTGCCGTAGTCCCTATAAGGCAATATTTCTACAGATTTCCCACACCTCATGTCAATGAACACAACTTCGTCTTTAAAAGTCATACCCCTGCAACCTAATAATACCCAATCTCCTGTAGTTTATCAATTAATATTGCCGACCAATGCATACATTTACGTACCCCAGAGCACACAGACCGTCTTTTAATTTAATCTACCACATAGAAACTGGAGTAAATAAATGACGTCAGGCCTGATTTAGATTTCTGCAGATGGATTACTTTGTCACAACGGTGACCGATAGCCCGTACGCCAAATTCTAAATCCTATCATATACTATGGGATTGATATTTCGCAGCTGGGATATCTATCATCATTGTGACAGACTAACCAGTTCGCCAAAATCTAAATCAGGCCAATGGTCTCTTTAAGAGCAAAATACTAATCCAAGTAGCTAACAATAACCAAAGAAAATTCCGGAGCAGGCTGCTGCCCGGCGTTAAGTGCTGCAGTACATCTTAAGGGGTAAGGTAAGTGCTATATGAATGCAGTTACGATAAAATACAATATATAACCCGCTTGCCTCAAACTTATCCTAATTTCCTAATTCCATAACACTCAGTGGTCGGGCCGTTGTTTGTAGTGCATACAGATGGCATGATACTTTCTGCATAATGCTTGAATCTCTCACACTCACATAAGACAAAACTGACATGGGTCATGCCCATCACCCAGTATCAGACCAGTCCATGTCATTTAACCACCCATCACGATCCGGATGGCCACGGACGTCTGCCACATTCAGCAGGCCCATGGAGGACTTTAATGTAGTCGTCGACTGCTGGTGCCAACTAGTTACATACTGTGACCGCTTGTGACACAATGGCAATCAGATACGGGATGATAGTAAAAAAGCTCTGTGATACACGTCTCCCTCCAAACTACTCTTGCTCAGGACCACAAACGTTAAACGCAATACTTCAGAATGGACATCATAAGCTCAGTGGACTATTTAAATAAGAAATATCTTAAAGGGTCTGAAGAACTGCTCAACGCTGCCACCTTACTGCAGATCATAAACTGCACGCCTGTCACTCACACTTCTTCATCCATCACACTGCTAAGCGTTATGTCCCATAACACAATACCCACACCTCACTGGCCATCACTCACAAAATGCGTGCCCCCGCCAGTAGCTAAGTGGCATGTGGTGCACTCAGATCTTCAAAATGGTCCTTGCAATTCTTCACCGACTCTGCTAAACAAAGCAAGCCATGTCCTTTACAGAGACACGGATTGACATTAATACTTACAAAATATTGGTGTGTCTCCTGTACATAACTGTAGTGCAGATTCTATCACCAAATCTGATCATTTCCTGTATGATGCAACAACATTTTTCAATGTGGAGTAAACTGTAGACAAAGCCTTGCATTTTACTTATAAAAAAACCTCAATCTGCGTGTTGCATCACTTTCCTGCACTATGTAAGGGCACATACAATCTCTACGATACGTCAGTAAACTAACCAGAGGCGGCTGGTGTTCAAGGGCCCCTAGCCTTTTCTGGCCTCTCTAGTGAAGCATATATCTTATTACATGATGATAGTAAAACATTTTCTGCACAACATTTTCCAAGTGAAAGTTGTGCACTTTGAAAAGCCCCACTGTGCCTCCATCAGTATGTGGCTGCAAGCTGCACAGTAGGGCTGACAGGGCTTGCCCACGCAAAGCCCTTACGTTTTCTCAGAACGCAGTGACGTCCCTGGCTTATCTCCTCCTCCACCAGAAGCCCTGATAGTAAACAGCCTGGAGCGTTTTTTGTTCAGCCCAGGTTTCTGAAAACTTCATGTCACTCCGATATTATTCTCCACCCTTTCCTATTTACTCAAATGGTGGGGTGTGATCAGAAGGGTCTACGTAGCAGAGGTCACATTTTATTTAAGAAATGTGGCATTGCGCAAAGGAAATCCCCTTTCCCTGCATTACAAGAAGTCAGTGGCAGAGAAATGGAATACATACAATAAATAACTCCATCCAGGGCTCTCTGGGAGACAGGAGTGTGACCTGAAGACCTCAAGTCATAAATATGCCAAAGACAACCCTCCACACAAGTAAGTTGGAGCTCTATCTTTTTTACAGACAATAAGAAAAAAATCTCTTCTCTCAGCTCTCCTCTCCTTTCACTGCCTCTGTAGGTGATTTTGTCTCTCAAAGGTAGTAATGGTCCCAGTAATTTATCATGGCTAGTTATTGTTTTATTTCTTCTGCAGACTAAAATGACGTGATATGTCCTTGTAAACATGTAATCTGCAGCTCAAATAAACGTGTACCTTTTATCACTGAAACTGCTGGATACTGGATGGGTGAGGCAATGTGTGTTTGTTTGAATGTGTTTGCAGGGCTTGACAGAGTGGCTGAGAAAATGTGGGTGTCTGTGTATAAGAATTGTGTGAATGGCAGTGGATGACAATGTGGATGAGTAAATGGGTAGGTGACCAAAGGCAGTAGGTGAATGGAAATACGTGGATAGTGAGGCTCTCTCACAAGGTGCAATTCCGTCTTGTATTTGTGCCCCACCACTGCTTTCAGTCACCAGCCACCACTGAAACTAACCATACTCCTCTTTACAAATCAAAACCCTCCGTCTGAGTACGCATTCCTGAAGTCCCTAATCTTTTCTTTTACCTATCTACTCATACTCCTATCATAAATCACAATGTCTCCTTCTGTTTACCCTCACCTTGCTACCTCACAATATCTAACCTCCTCCACCCTATTTACTTACTCCTCTTTCTTCCACTTGCATTAAATCACTCTAAAATTTACAACTAACTCATATTAACTTAATAAATTTGGCACTTAAAAATAGAGGAAATTCTTCGTTTTTCTTACAGCACAAGAACAATCCAATAACCAACAAGTCATCAACAATGATTAATAACCAGGGTATCGACCACTAACTTTGGACTATGGAGTATCCTTCTACCCACCATAAAGCGCTTCAACACCCCGCCGGGGGTAGTAAGTGCTATAAAACTTCAATTCCACTACAATACAATTAGGGCTCACAGTTTTATGGTTTTTATTTTTTTACATTTCCATCTGCATTTATCCATATTTATTTTTTGCTAATTTCATCCGTGTTTATCCATATTTATTTTAGGTTTTGTGGAAAAAATGAAGTTGAAACTAGAGTGTTTCCTCATTCATTTAACCAATAAATATACACTCTTATTTGAATGTCTGACAGGTTTAAATGATGTGAAGACCCACAGATGATAAATCAATACACTTATGTGAAAAGCTGAGTATCAACCACACACTACTGTTTAAGCCTCAGTAGTAAAATAAATAAATACATGTTTTTCTGTCTGTATTTATCTGTAAAAATCAGTAAAGAAAAAAGGGAAACATGGAACATTACATGAAATACAGGTGGCGAGCCACTGAAGGCTTGAACAAGCCCTGAGCCAGATACTTGGACTCAGAAGCCAAAATCCAGCAAGGCACTGCCACTCACCCCCTTGCCTCAATCACTAACCTCACCAGCCCACTCTCTGACCCCTCCAGCAGCCATGTTCCTTTTGCAGATGGCGTGCTGTGAAAGAGCTTAAAGGAGGGTTATTGCTTTTATGCAAATGACTTTTCTCCAATGGCTTTATCCTCACATTGCAGGGTTTTGATGGTTACACTCAAGAAATACCCATTAACAAAATGCAAAAGCCCACACAGTGCGGTCTCTGTGTGAAAGGGTGACCTTGCAGTTAGAGCTGCCGACTTTGGAACTGGGTAAACAGGTTTGAATCCTGGCTTCAGCTCAACAGCCTTTGATTCTGGGAAAATCACGTTACCTCCCAATGCCAAAAAAATAATGATGTAATTGTGCTCTCATGTAAAGTGCTTTTATGCCCTTGGGCCAAGGCCGGGCTATATACAACTTGGAAAAACCCTCTGTGGGCTCCTTAGGCCTTTGTTTGGAGGTAGAGCCTCACCTGAGATCTTCTGAGATCAGGCTCTTTGTTAAGTCATGGGAAGCAGGTGATGATGACGTTAAAGTCCATACCCTGCCTTCTCTTAATATTGTAAATGTTTCTAGGAAAAATTCTCATTTCAACTGGATTGTGATCTGGAAGCCGCGGACCGTGAGGACGACGTGGGAGCCGTGGATCAGGATGGGCCGCTACCCCAGTTCCCCGGGGGAACCACGAAGAGTTCACCACCCAGAAGTCTCTATGACTTCTGGGTTAAGAGCCGCAAAGGGGACAACACCGACAGATGTGAGGAGAAAGGAGCAGGAAGAATGAGGAGCGCGAAAGAAGGAGAGAGGGGACCAAACCATGTAGAAGAGCCAGGAATCGAGGTGAAGATGACCAGGGTTGGAGGAGCGATCCACCAGAAGCCAGCGGAGGAGTCGAGCGGACCCAAGGGGAAAGACAGACGCACACTCGCAGCCACGTTCCAGGAGGAAAGTGGCTGCCCAAGGTAGGGACCCTCTTAGGGTGAGGAAGGGAAAAGGGAAGGGGTGGGGAAAAAGAGGGGGAAGGGAACAGGGCCAACTGAGGTTGCATGCAAGGACACTCCAACAACCCTGGGCCTTGTATTATATGAACACTGTGGAGCACCAAGAAGTCCGGTATCACTACAGAGGAACCCTTTGCTTTTTACCCCCACTAGCACTACCCCTTTTTCCTTAAAAACCCAGAGAACACTTACCTGATTTCTTGTCCCTTTACTGTTCCACCGAGGTACGATGTACTTCGACAGCGGCACCACCTGGGGAGAAAAGGAACAGGAAAGACTATTACCGCAGTGAACGAAGGCAAACGACGGAAGAGAACACCTATCAGCTCTAACCACAAATATACTTGACCTAACAACAATTAAAAAATAAATACTAGAGTAACCCTTTGCACAGTGAGTTCATTAATTTCAGTATAACAGGGACGCGCAGCCACCAGGCACCAGTTACATAGATTTAACAAGAAATATGTGTAATTATTTAAGACTGTGTACTCTCTTAGTTTAAAAACAATTAAAGATAAAGCTTATCCTTTGATGTAAAACAGGAGAGAGAAAGACAGTTAACATATGTGATGAAAACACAAACAAGCAAAGAAACTCTCTAGACTCGGTTCAGGTAAGAACTGTTTATGAGTACCAATGCCTGGTGCTAAGGGAACACAGCCAATTCATTAGCCCCCTAGCCTGCATCTACCAGCCTCAGATTTAAACATCCTCTCTTCACCAACATTTTACATTATCCACATTACACACATGCACCCTACCTACATTCTGCAATCTACATTTCTCACCTGCAGTCACGTTCCATATGCCATCATACCACACATCTCCTCCCTTAGCAATAAAATACAAACTATGTACATGGGACACTGAAATACGAAGATCCAGAATAACACTGGAAAGAGTGCACCACATACGGCCTGATTTCGAGTTTGACGGAATGATTATTTTGTCACAACACTGACAGATATACTGCCCGCCAAAATCTAAACCCCATTATATTCAATGGGATTTTGATTTCGGCGGACGGGATATTTGCTACCGTTGTCAAGGAGCAACTTGTCCACCGAGTTCTAAATCAGGTCTTAATCCCTTAACGGGACTAGCATAACACAAATCCTTTTTACCTGCCCCCGCCATTAGTTGCACTTTGTATACCACTGACACAAACACCACCATCACCATGAACAGTCGTCTCAGCTTATTTTCTCAATCCAACCTCCATATCAACATGCAAAAATACAATATCTTAGGTTCACTTGTCATTCCTCCAATGCTCAGATTGTAACCTCTCCTTCGCCTTTGAAATACAGCAAAGGCATTGTCTAAACCAGAAGGCATTCTTTTGTGGGGGTTTGCTCTTCCTAGAATGATGAAAATTTTAAAGGGCTAAGATTCCTCATCCAAATCCCACTAGGTGGTAAGCACTTCTGCAATCACTTGTATAAAATACAGTGGATCCAGCCCACACACAGTTCCTGTAAAGTAAATCTGGTAATGAAAAGCTATCTATACAAATATCATCATTTAGACACCGAAGACCTACACAAAGTCTCAAACCTCCTGAACATTTCAATGAAATCACCATTGGGCATAACCAGTCTGAAGACTGTACGGGTTAAATCCTTTGTACACAAGTCTTGCAAAAAACACTTTGAGTTTTCCTTTATATCTCATCTGAACAGTTCTTAATTTCTGGCATACAGGTTTTACAATGTGTCTGATCACCGTCTTATTTTTAAAACACCTGTACTTTTCCAACTTTTTTAAACACTTCTTGGATTTCAACCTTAAGTGCATCATATAATCTTCATACATCCTGGAACTTTCATCCATTGCATACGCATGAGGATTCGGGCTCTGGAATTCAGCTTTATAGCTAATTTTTCTTGGTGAGGCAAACCCAGGATAGCTACACCATGTTTTGCAACAAACACATTCCCTGTCATCCTATGACCCTTGAAATTTATTTCAGACCAAAATTAAACCTGGAGTTCAAATCTATATCCTGAACAACTTGATGGACACACATTAGTGAATTCTAACTTTTTTCCTGCCCACAATAATTTAAACAAAACACTCCCCTCGATTGTATACTACACCAAAGAGCCTACTATCATATTCACCAACACTCTATCCATAAGTACATCATACCTTCGTAATCCTTTACTCTTACCTCCAGTGCTCTGACCGGTATATAAAAGCACATCATCACTTACATTCATACAAGTATCTTCAACATCTGAGAGAACACAATTCACTCAAATCCTTGCACACCCTTCCAAAATGTTGTCTTTTCTTACACTGATTACACACCTCGTCAATTGGTGGTCAATTTTTTGCAATTGCTACATTTGTTGGACTACCACATCTGTAACAACACCCCTCCTTTTCCGATCTTTTAATTAATGGTGCTACCATGCGTCAGATCACTATTTTTGGTACCTTCATTAAGGAACTCCAAGTCTGGACACAAAATTCACAGTTACACCTTCAATATCTTTCATAGCTTCCTCCACATACCTTTCCAATAACTCTATCCTTCCTGCAGCATCAATTGCACCCTGCAATGTAGTATCTGTCAAAGCCCTCACTCTCTCTTGTTTTTTTAAAACTTTTACTTCATTAAAACTTAATCATGCAATACTTGCTCGTATGTAATGTGCTCAAAGTGGCACAACAAAGCTAAAGCTCGCCACGTGGAAATATATTGATCAATACTTTTCCATTCTTTCTGACCTCTTGAATAAAATGTACAATGTTCTGAAACCGTATTCACATAATTCTGATATCTCTCTTGCATCTGTCTTACTGCATTTTGGTACAAATGTAAATACCAGTATTTTTCACAAAGTCAAGATTTTGAATTCTTTAAGCTCCAGTGCCCTCAAAGACAATTTCAATAATGATAATTGCCTTTGCTGAGTACATAGGCCTTTCTTCAACATATTAACATATGCATGAAATAAATCAATCCACATGTCCCACTCGATGGGCACTTCTCCTGACAGAGTCAAAATTGGGAATAGGTTGCACTCTTGACATTTTAAAGATGTGTCTCGTCGAGAGCCCAGACAGGTAAGCAGCAAAGTACCAGTAAATCTACAATTAAAATCCAGCTGTGCCTGGCGGGCAGCTCCATCAAACCATGCCAGTCCAGCAGTGCCAAGTGATCTGATTGACTGTCCACAACATTGAGAGAAATGCTGCGGCCGCCATGACAGGACACGGGGACTTGATCCCAATGCCCCGCCTTTGCGTTTGTGCGGGACTTACTGGTTCTTATTCAGTGTTATAAGTATTTTAAGCCCTTGTATGGCACTGCTTTTGAATTTTATGTTTCTACCAAACAATAAGTTTGTTAACTCAATTGCTCACTGTACTCCGGACATACAACTGCATGTGTACACAATGTTATTGTGTCCACTCTTGTGGAGTGTACCATGTTTCTGCCTGTGGTGAGGGAGGCAACCGAAGGATACACCTATGTTAGACACCAGATGGTAGCGTCCCAGGCTTCTCGTCATTGGTGCAATCCCTTTACGTCAGGGCCCCTGCTGTGCGTTAGGCTGACTTCCTGGCAGGACCCAAGGATGGAGGAGGGTGTTGGCAGGCCAGCTCATATTTTTGTTTGCCTCCCCTCCCTCCAAATGCCTGAGATTGCAGGCAGGTGCTGACAGGTCGTGCCTTTAAATTAACTTCCTCTTAGTCCCTGCCAAAGCCTAAACTCCTAAAAGGACAGAAGGCAAGTACAGTGCAAGGCTTGGTCTGCCCTTCCAAATAAACATTTTAAAAGCAACTAGCTCCCTCCCTGCGGTAGAAGAAAACATTTTGTAATGGAGAGCCTGTGTGTTTGTGAGGCTTACTTCCAAAAAAACGAATTTGTTTGGATACTGATAAAAAATGTGCTCTGGTTTATATCATGGTTTTCTTTACAATATGTTACTATATAAGATTTTCAGATTTCACATTTTCTTTTAACTTAGACACCAGGTTTGACGCTGTAACTTGTTTGTTAGTTATGGTTGTTCATCATGTCTTAAGTTAATTTTTTCATGAATGTATCATTTTTCTATTTTCTCTTTAAGTAGGTCTTTTATTGAAAAATAATAAAGGATTTAGAACAAAGAATGAGGCTGTGGTCGGCACCTCAACATTATGTAATGATATTAATAATAATAATAATATTAATTGTATAATTATTGGACACATTGTATTCATCAGTGTAACGCATGGGATGACTAAGGCTGGAGTGAAATGCTGCCTAGTAATCCAGCCGCATATCACACAAAGTAAACAAGTGCAGCAGGAGCTCTAACCCTCTTCCAGATGGTTGTGACCTCAAGAGAAGTTTTTAAAAATGTGACCAGATAGGCACACTACCCCGCGGCATGTTTTCTTCGCAGCAGCAGCAAATGTTTGTCCCTAGACGTTCAATGTGTGCTCTCCCTGAGGTGCTTAGAAGCCTTAGCAGGCACTTCTAAAGGCACCCAGTACACTCCCGAAGGGCCCAGTTGTGAATGACGCTGAAAGTGTGAACGTGAGGAAATACTAGAGGTGCGGGGACGTTGTGAAGGTTTTTCCTCCTCAACTTTGGAAAGATGTTTGTAAAAACTTCACAAGGTTTATTGATTCTTACGAAGCTTAAGCAAGAATGCTGGAGAGTGCCGAAGCAGATGTGTGGGCTGATAAACAAGAGACCGTGCCAGATAAATACAGAGCCAGCGGCATGGCTGACTCGGTGGCGGGCAGAAGCCCTGCTGGGAAGAGCTCGCATTGTGTATTACAATTATGTCAACCCTGGTGAGAGGTTTCTGCTGCTGTCTCTGGGCCACTGGAATTATGAGATCGGTGGCAATTTTCACACAATTACAGATTTGCCGCATTTGCCACATAATCTGCAGATTTTAGCAAAAAAGAATTTTGATTCTAGATCAAACGGTTCAATTCAGCAACACGTGTTACTGTGTGGTGGAAGGCCTTTTGCAAAGTTGGACTGATCGCCTTTCGTCTGCTTATTGCTGTATTAGGATGTTATATTGTTACTAATGGGGTACAACCCACACCCAGACAGTGTTACTTAGTTTTAAAATGACAAAATAATTAAGTAATAATATTTCAAAATGTACTGCATTATGCTGCATGATTTCTCCTCGCTTGCCACATAATTTACTCAACCCTGCCACATAATTGGGCCATCTCCTCTCCTGCTGCATAATTCCAGTGGTGAAAATATTGGTATTACCCAATACAAATATGTCAGTCCTGCTGAAATGTATTGATATAATTGCAGATACATTATCAATATTCACTATGGAGAACTGGTTGAAGTTTGAGAATTGCGGCCTTTGGCTATCGGAGCAGTTCTAAGAGAGGGCATCTGGAGACCAGATTCATTGACCTAGCACCACTATTGGTCAAACGTCAGATCGCTATGGCTTGGATATCTGCGAAGGCATTTCTGCTGGGAATGGGCCGAAGGTGACACTTGAATTGCTGGGCAAAAACAGGTGCACAAACTGCTTGATGTAACTGCATGGAACGAGTTATGAATAGCACTAGAGAGCAAAGGTGATGAAAAGACCACCACAGCAGGTGAGAGGGTAGGGAGATATTGTTGACTGTCAACTACAAGGTACTCCTCTCCCTACATACATTGTAGACTACAACGTGTACCGTAGGGTATATTGTGTGTATGACAAATGCCCAGCTGCCTGGGTATATTCATACGATCAAACAAAATGGGCCTTAATTCACAGAGGTAAACTTACACTTTTGATGTAAGGTCACTATCTTTTGCTATTCACAAACTAAGAGTGTAGTTCTACGTGCAATATCTTTAAGACTGCAGAGACTGTATTATCTTTTAATGTGCAGAGCTCTCCGCAGCCTTAAAGATACTACATGTAAAACTACACCCTTAGTTTGTGAATAGCAAACACAATCGTAAAATTACAGTAAAAATGCATGTTTACCTTTGTAAATAAGGTCCAATGCGTCTAGGATTCATACACCCATGAACATTAAGTCAACATCCACTACGTCTAGTACATCTCAGCACGCAAAGCCAAGCCGAGGTTTACCCAAGACTTCCAACTTAAGAGAAGGTGAAGTTCTTTGCAAGCCTTACACAGTATGAGACTGCACTGATGGAGCTCCCAAGACACATTCCAAGGGTTCATCAGTCCAAGCACAAGAACTGTAAACCAATCAAGAACTCCAAAACTAACCCTGAAGCCTTCAAGGTACAACAAATTGTTTTCTTGCCCAACTCACAGGACACACGCTAAATGTAATATTTGCAAAGCTAGGACAAGCCACAGTTACAAACTCCTCCAAAAGCTGGAGCGACCACAAAATCATTACCCTCAAGATCCACACACCTATCGGTAACAACACTTCAAACACAACAAAAATTAACAACAAATGCTCGTACAGACAATGGAAAAAAAGACATCCAGGATCTCAACACCCAGATCACTGACAGAATATTGGAATTAAAGGTCTTGTGTAGCCAGAATATCATGTTAAATATATTGAGGACCAAAATATCGAGAAGATAAGTGCAACTAGAAAAGTATAGATTTGCTATTCCTAATGTCACATCTATGTACCTTGAAGATATATAAATAGTTAAGGTACAGATCTGTGGAGTCATATATAGTCAAAATTTGCTTGCCTATAGATTCTTACTTTCACAATATTTGTGTCCTCAATATTCTTGACACAATATTTAGTCCCACAATATTTTTGGTTCTGATACTCTGTCTAAACACGTCAACACCCATCTTGAAAAAAAACATATGAACATGCAGCCGAAAGGCATGCACAGCTTTTACAACTGGATCTCAACAGCCCACATCCAGAGTTGAACACAAACAAAACACAACATGGGCTATGACAAGATCAAAAGAATGAAAACATAACTCAACACACTTCAACACAAACGGAGAATATCAGGGGATGAAACAGAGAAAACCACCCCCTGGCACTATAAAAGATCCTTCAAAAGAGCCGTCAGACCCAGAAAAAGACACCAGTGCTTCACATGTGTGACTGAAGCAGAGTGCTCGTCCAAGTAACTCCATAAACTTCTGGCAGAATTCTGACAGAGCGCCTAAACACAGAAACACCACAGTCACAAGTCTTCAGTGACAAAATCTCCAATGAACTGATCTAAGAAATTACAAAGATTGAAAATTACCTGAAGGAGAATACAGACAACACTGCAACAACGCATGACCTATCCACCACAAAAAATACACCAATAACCATTCTTCAATACGTACCTTCAATACCCTGCCACAAAGAGGTGTTCCCTACATTAGCATACAGTGGCATCATCAGGACCCTCATTAGACCCAGTACGCCAAGGATCTTTACAGCTATTCTGTGCTTAACCTGTGCAGCAGAGATAGCCAGATGCCTGCTCAACAGGTCAGTGGAATTAGGTTTATTCCCACCTCAGCTCAAACCCTCCTACATCAGACCTCTCCCCAAAAAGGAAAAACCAATGTGATTTAGCAAACTACAGGCCCATATCAAATGGACAATATTTGAGAAAAATGTTTGAGAGAGCAATGTTCAGTCAACTCTCTAATTTTACCAAACATTATGAGTTCATGTCAGACCAGCAATCCGGTTTCAGACCAGGCAAAGGCGCGGAGTCAGCCATCATATCCATCTGGGATGATTTAAGACTCACAGTGGACAAAGACGGAGTGACTGGCATATTGCATTTGGCTTTATCAGTTTCATTTGACACTGTTGACCACCACACACTAATGCAAAGACTTCACAATTTAAGAATCTGGGAATATGCTTTAAAATTGATTGCTTCTTATCTCACAGACAAAGTGTAGCCTACCTACCCCCTTTGGCATCAGCCCCTCACACATAGCAGTGTGGCTTTCCTCACAGGTTCATCCTATCCCCTCTATTTTTCAACATCAACCAAAACCCTAAAAGCTTATACATGTGGGCCTTGGTACCTTTGCTCTCCATGAGATAAAAAGAAAGTGTAGGGTGATGGAAAAAAAAGAGACATGAATTGGAGTGAAGACTAGACAGCCTCTGCATTCAGCAGTGCAGACAATAGACTTCCAAGAAAGTGTTTGGGCCTTTACACATGTTTATTTTACACATTAAGCACTGTATATGGGGGGTGAACTCATGTCAGCCTATTACGCTTGGTTGCATGAGGGTCCCCGGCTATCTTGCTACACAACTGTCTGAAATAGACTTTTGTGGCGCCCAAATGTATAAATATTGTGGCCAATTATTTTTTCAGAACTTGGGAAACACTTAGAAATGAAAAAGCAACGTTTTCTGAGGAGGAAAAGATGCTGGGTCAGTTAGGAGGATCAAATGAAGAACAGGGCGGCACAGAGATACAGTTAAAGGGAATATTCAACCCTTGTCTTTATCACAGATGGAGCCTCAACTAGCCTCTATGGACGTCATCATGCATTGACGCCCTTTTGTAAATTATCCACTTCATGGAGCACGTAATTCGTGGCTCACCAGCCCTGTCAAGTGTCACACATGGGGGGTTAGTCTAACGCATTTCAGTGTCTGATCCCACAGCGACCATCTGAAAAACTTTAGTCATGTGAATGAGCATCTCTGGATTCTCGTCAAGGGCCTCTGACAATAAAGAGTGAGAGCTCCGCCGTCAGCCTGCTGTGCTGATAGGGAAGGGGTGCCGACAGTAAGAGAGTGGGACCAGGAGAGGTAGCAATGGATGTGAGCATGTGGCTTTCCGAGGCCTGGCATCGCCTCTTTAATCTGTATGAATAATGACAGTATATGCTAGCAGAAAAAAACTAATGGGCATTTTTTCACTTTAGTTATTCCAGTTGAGCTTTTCTAGTTTTGAGATAGCTTTAATTTTGTGCATATTGTTTATTCTACTGAACCGTGATGCACCCTATTTCTAACACCTAATTAGTGGTATTTTGACTACTAGAACATTAGAATGCTGAGGGCTCCTTTGGTGACGACGGAGTGGTTATGGGCTTATAAAGGCTGTATAAGCCCAGAGCTCCAGCATTCCAAAGTTCATCTTTATGTTTCTCTCTTTTTAATTTAGAACATTTCACTCTATGTTCTAATAACCTTATTCCCTTTGGACTCCGGCTATACGAGTTGCAAAAGGCCTTCTCCCTTGTTATATCCTCTCTGCCAGGGTATCTACCCCCCAGGTGTTGGATCATCACAGTGCCTGTTGAATTTGTTCCTATCAGAAGACATATAATAGGATTAAAAGTCCCAGAATGCACCAGGATGTGTTAGTCACCCAGCATTGGCATTCCAGCTGTTTGAAGGTTGTTTCTAGACAATTATATAATATAAAAGAGGTAATTTTGGAACTGTGTTCATGGCATGAACATATCGGCTTTATTTGCGGGGAAACAAATGCCACTCAAAGTGTCATAAATATGGCATTAAGGCGTTACACAGGAGAGCGCTGAAAACAAAAAATGTCACTCATGAGCAAATTGGAAACTTAGCAGCTGTGGCTGAAAGAAACCAGCCACTGCAGAGACAAAGCGTGCATTACAGTATGTCGCACTGAAGGTGAACAGATGTACCTCGCCTTCGACAGGTAGAATTGGCGCCATATGTGATGGATGGACCATGGGTACGCTCTGGCAACCCCTGCTGGTGTTATTGTGGATGATTATAATTAAGGCTCCCGGTTTTATGGTATTTAATTATTTAAGATTTCCGTCTGTATTTATCCATATTTATTTTGTGTTTTGAGAATAAATGGATTAATAAAATTGTATATTTCATTTATTTAACTGATCAGCATACACTTATGCTTTCATACCAGTCACGTTTTAGAAAATTAAGCAGCCAAATATAATAGAACACTGCACCCACAGGGAAATATTAGCATACTGTATAAATATAAGCTAACATATGCCCTTATTTAAGGAACTCTCATCCGGTGTGTTCTCTCTCGATGCTGTGTTTCTGCTCAGTCTCCCTGGAGAGACATTCACATGAAGAACAATTTCCTGTATTCGTCTGTTTTTACAAATACATACAGAGAGTAAACACATTGCTCTCTGTCTGTATTAAGCTGTAATGAAGTCAGTGAAAAAGGAAAACTGGGAGCCCTATTCCCATGTTCTTGCAAAGGCTCTCGCAGCTTCGCATTCCGACCGCTAGATGGCGCTCGTCACACACGATGGAGGGCGGCCGGCAGCCGGGCGGTCACACCTCCGCCCCATGCATCGCCTCCCGTCTGCACATGATGTCCCTTGAATGCAAGCCTTCCTTCCAGGGAGGGGGCGCGTGCCGCTGGTGCTGGGGGGGGGGGGGGGAGGGGGTGGAGGGGAGCGTCCTTTTATTTTTATATGTGCCCAGACTTTCTGAGGACTCAGTAAATCAAAGGCTGCAACAGGCGTCTCTGGCCACCCTCCCCACGAGCACACACACACAGACCCACGCACACACACGGCTCTGCACGCGCTATTTTGGGTTTTAGGCGAAATGCAGGCGGCACATGACTTGAGCCCTTTGCGCAAGGACGTGAGATGCCACCTGGTCCATGTGACACTGACACATAAATAACCTTTTACACCCTGCCTGACATTTGACAACACAGGCCTAAAAATACCGCGGTTTCTCACTTCTGTCACCTCCGACTTAGACGTGGGCACCTGGCAGCCGCGCAAGCGACGCTTGGGAGCACCCGGAGTGGAATCAGTGACCCCCTCCGCCGTGCCTAGCTTCAAGGGAGGGGGGGTGGTGTTTGGGGTGTCACCCTCCAATGTATTTTCGGAGGGGTACATGTGCTTTCAGTCGGACATGGTGAGGTGTCTGTGGAATTCCATACAGGGATTTGTGCACGCACACACTGACGAACATGCACACACATTCTCTCATCTCTGTCTTGACAGCCCTAAACAATGTTCATGTTATGTTACAAAACATTGTGTTTCTCTCATTTAGTACTCCTGCCAATTCGCATACATCTTAAGTTCAGCTGCCACTCAGGCCCCTCTCTGCGCCCTACGTGTTGTATGATGTATTTAAACACTATACGCGAGACTGATTCTCGATAAATCTGGAGTTCAAACCACCCCCCACAAACTTAGTGACCAAGCTACGTCCCTGCATTGTAAACACTTTATAACATAAACTTAAAAAAAGGTAACAGAAATTAAAGCGTCTAACTGCACACCTGATGTGTATGCACATTGAACAGCCAGTACTTATAGTTCATATAAAACATAATACGTTTTAAAAACACACTCAGACTTATCTCCGACGAGGAAGGAACTAGTTTTAGGCAGCTGTGAAAAATGTGCACATGTTGAGCAGTCACTGAAATGGAATGCAGCCATTGGCATAAGTAGCCCCTCCCATGCCGCATGCTGTGATAGGCGGAAGCAAAATGTGAATGACAGGTTTACAGACCAATGGATGAAGAGGACTGCCCATCTAGGTATGCATATGACATAAGAAAGTCTGGGAAAAACAATAGTCTCATGAGACAGCTAGAGTTGTCTGTAAGACGAGTCCTAAATAGTAGCCTTTGGCCCTAATTTTTAAAAGGCCGAGGACCCGTGAGAAATCCCAAAACAGCCCAATATAAGGTCGGACTCCTAACCTGCGCGCGCTTGGTGCAATGGGACTGGCAGGAAAACATATCCAGGCTGTTGTTCCTGCCCAGCTCTCTTCTGATGGAAGCGTCAGCAGAGTGGGCACAAGGTTTGGGGGAGGCACGTGGGCCCCGGCAGGAGTTCGTTGTCCTCACCACAGTGAGTGCCAGCTGCAGACATCCCCATAAGAACGTGCCCACTTCACCCTTGCACCGTCCCCTCTGGCTCCTGTGGTACATGCCACTACATGATGGAGAGTGCGTACATGGCACCATGGCTAACAGCCCGTGCCAGAGAGACTGCAATGAGTTACAGGGCTGCCCGTGCCAGCCCCAGAGACCCTGCGTGCAACGAGATATAGGGCAGTCCGTGCCAGCCTCAGGGAGGCTGCATGCAATGAGTTACAGGGCAGTCCGTGCCAGTCTCAGGGAGGCTGCATGCAATGAGTTACAGGGCCGTCCGTGCCAGCCCCAGAGACCCTGCATGCAACGAGATATAGGACAGTCTGTGCCAGCCCCAGAGACCCTGCATGCAGTGAGTTACAGGGCCGTCCGTGCCAGCCTCAGGGAGGCTGCATGCAATGAGATACAGGGCTGCCAGCCTGTGCCAGCCTCAGAGAGACAGCATGCAGTAAGTTACAGGGCTGCCTGTGCCAGCCTCAGAGAGGCTGCATGCAATGAGCTACAGGGCTGCCAGCCTGTGCCAGCCTCAGAGAGACAGCATGCAGTAAATTACAGGGCTGCCTGTGCCAGCCTCAGAGAGGCTGCATGCAATGAGCTACAGGGCTGCCAGCCTGTGCCAGCCTCAGAGAGACAGCATGCAATAAGTTACTGGGCTGCCTGTGCCAGCCTCAGAGAGGCTGCATGCAATGAGATACAGGGCTGCCAGCCTGTGCCAACCTCAGAGAGACAGCATGCAGTAAGTTACAGGGCTGTCTGTGCCAGCCTCAGAGAGACAGCATGCAATAAGTTACTGGGCTGCCTGTGCCAGCCTCAGAGAGGCTGCATGCAATGAGATACAGGGCTGCCAGCCTGTGCCAACCTCAGAGAGACAGCATGCAATAAGTTACTGGGCTGTCTGTGCCAGCCCCCGTAAGTCTGTCAGTTTGTCAACCTCCTGTGAGCATGCAGTGCCAGGGCTGCTAGCCCGTGCCATCACGAGTGAGTGAGGCTGCAGTATGTTAAAGGGATGCCAGCCTGTGCCATCTAGGGAGTGGAACTGCAGTGGGTTTTAAGGCTGCCAGCTGGTGCCCCCTCCAGTGTGTGGTCAGTAGTTAGAAGGCCGCCTGCCTGCGCCACCCCCACGTGAGCGAGACAATAATACCCGGCGCCAGTCACAACACCCGCCTCCCTCTGCCACCCCCGCCCCCATCTGCCACCCCCGCCCCCCATCCACCACCCTCTCCCTCTCATGAGGCTTGAGGACAGGTGCCCGCATGAGGGTCACTCTTGGGTCGAGTCCTACCGCCCAGCTCCCGTGTCCTCGCGGATCATAACACTGGCATTGTCCGGCTGGAGGGCACAGCCCAAACCCCCCCCCCACCCCCTCCCCCTCCACCCTTAAGGAGCCTAGAGGTCACCTTCAGTGAGCAGCAGTGACGTAGCCAGGATACCTAGATATGGGAGATTTTGGGATTAAAAAAGGGAGGTGGTCACTGAAGGGGGCGTGGCCTGTGCAATTATGACGTGGATTAAACGCGTAAATTACATTTATGTAATGTCCATGGTGTGCCACCCGACCAGTGCTCCGGTGCCTCTCTGAACTTCCTGTTATTGCACCCAGACGTAAAGCACGACTGACATACCCCTGAAACCAGCCAGGACCACTGAGTTCGTCAATATTTGCTAGACGTTCGACATTAACGATTCACGACAATGATTTTATTGTAAAGAATATTGAAAATGTTTAAATTCTGCAATTGGGAAATTGAGACACTGAAAGGGGATGTGCACATCTTACACGTCATCTCGTCACCTTTTTTTCACTCTCTCCTGAATGCACTTCATCGTGTCTCATTCACCCACTCACCTGTAAGCACTGAATTTTCTTTTACTTTCGTCTTGTCAATATTTTGACAACCGTGTGCTTCCTTCATACACCAAATCCTGCACAGAATCATAATTGCACCTGCAATATGTGCCCATTTCTCAGTGAGCTCTGCAGAGAGGCCAAGCATTGGATGGCCACGTACTTTGAACACATTTTTCACCCACTAAGAGGCAGTGTCAGAAACTCTCATAGCTTTAAGTCTTAACCTATGAGCTCTCAATCGCAATTCGTTAGAAATACTTGAACGTGACTCAGTTCAGTGTATGCACTGTACTACAGTAACAATGGTACACTGCAGATGCAGAAACACATCATCCTTGATATAGTTTACTTAATTTTGCATTCCTTAATAACTGTGCTTAATTTGTACTAAAACGTGCCAGTTCACAAAACCCTCCTCTTAAACATGCGGCTGCTGCAATTAAATGTGCCAACACGGAATACTGAGGCAGCGCAATCCTGAAGCCTTGTTGGTCCTCTTTAATCCATTTACAGCCACTTTCTGCCCTTTCAGCTCACTTTTGCAGCCTTCTGTTTCTCCCATTGTGACACTTTTTTGTTTTTCTCTTCCTCCATCTTTTCCATTTGCTGGAAGTAGAAGTGCTGGCCCTTAAAAATAAGTGCCAGTGCTCTGCACGGGAAACAACAAGCACAAATTAAGCACTGCCTAAGAGTATTAAACGTGAAATATAATCAAGAACTAAGGGCCTGATTTAGAGTTTGCCAGATGAGGGTACTCCGTCAGAAATGTGACGGATCATCTGCCTGCTGTATTACAATCCCATTAAATCCAACGGGAAACATAACACAGGACATTTGATGTTTTTTACATTCATTCTTCAGAAATCGATCAGTGTTTTTACCACTAAAGGTAAGGACAAGAACATAGGACCTGTTAAAGAAAAGTTTCAATGTCTGTTCTTAAATACTACTGGGACTGACACCTGGAAGGACCTGGTCCACTTAAAGCCTTTGTCTTGGTCCAAATAGTATTTGGCTACATGTAGGTAGGACGAGCCTGTCACCAGCTCTCAGCTACATGGGTGCACTCCTAGAAACTACGAGCTGTATTTAAGTTATTTGTGTGTTTTCTTCAGCATGGCCTGGGCGAATGTATTAGATTACTTTTCAGTGATTGTGCTTAAGAACACAGGATCTTATACAAGGAAAC
The DNA here is from genome assembly GCF_031143425.1 of Pleurodeles waltl. Taxonomy (NCBI): domain Eukaryota; kingdom Metazoa; phylum Chordata; class Amphibia; order Caudata; family Salamandridae; genus Pleurodeles; species Pleurodeles waltl. The sequence goes on along the minus strand of NC_090451.1, from coordinate 689,748,513 downwards.
CTGGAAGCAGCAAAGAAAAAATAAATTTTACCCACTGGCAGGCAGATTGCAGTTTGGTTTCCCAAGAAAGACACAAGCCTCAACCAAGGAAACTGCTGGCTTTGCTGTGACTGGAGGCCTGTAGAAACTGGACTATTACTGGACCAAAGAGGACTTCAAGAGACACTGAACCCTGTGGCCAAGGTTGCCCCACGTGGACCATGGACCAAGAAGTAGCCCCTGGAAGCCCCTGTCGACCGTACAGCATCCGCAGCATGTTACAGCATCTTCAGCATTCTGTATCCCTTGCATCAGGACCACTCCGTTAAAGTCTATGGCGGTTCACCAATAGAGCCAGGAACTGGACAGGATACTGCTTTAGTGACAAGGTAACTGTTCTATAACTCCTTACTTGGCCCCTTGACCTCCTTCCTGCCAGAGTTAGTCACCCAAAGAGGACGAAATAGCGAAACACGTCATTTAAAAAAAAAAATAATACAAAGTTTTTTAACTTTCCGCCTACCAGTGCTTGTTGGAATTTGAGTGCAAAACAGTGATTTAACATTGACTTAAAAATCTGTATTTCCAGAACCCTCTGGTCAATTTTATTTATTTTGGTGTCTAAATATTCAGAAAAATAAGATATATTTTTATAAAATGGTGTGAGATTTCCTTTGTGTTGTATGACTTCCTTATTTTGTTGTTAGGGTGCTTCTAAATGCTTTACACCTTTTCCCTTGTTGAAGCTGAACTGCACAAACCCACAGCTACCCAGAGTTGAACGAAGGTTTAAAAAACGAGCATGACTGGAAGCAAGTCAGTAACATGAGTATGTTACACGGTCTGGTCCCACAACTATGCCAGATAATAACCATTTTCCTCATATGTGGTAACAGAAATTACTACACATACCAGAACTATCTCCAGCACTCATAATCAGACACACAAAAGCAGATGTGAGGAATACTTGCAGATCGCAACCACTATCATAAGCTCAAAGTATTCCAACTCTACGATGGAATGGAATGCTACCAAGAGTAATTGCCAGTGGGTTAGACTCTTTGCAGACATTTGTCCCATCACTCTTTGTGTGTTCCATGTAGTAGTCATAATCAGAGCGTAAGTCAGTTGTGGCTGTTGCATGACCCACAGCCCATAAAGTGGCTGAAATTAAGATTTCTGAGTCTGGGTAAACATCGCTTCTCCATGTTCCGGGTTATGCGATATTGTTAGGCCTGCTGTATACGGTGCTGGGTGAATACTTTCAATCTTGGTAGGGTGTTTCCCTATTTTTATTATGAATATCCTCGTCCCAGAAAACTTGCTGCAAGTTCTTCCAGAGCTGCCAATAGGGAGGATGTTACAAATAAAAAGGTTTGTGAACTTTCCCAATCCAAGATGGAGGCCCACTCCAGGTGAAATATTCAACCTCGGGGAGGATAAACGGGGACTGGTAGGTGGCAGCCATATTGGAATCTTTAGTATAACATAATGTTTACCATGGAGCTCGCTGCTTCCAAATCAGTGTTTGCCACCTCCTTGCTTCTGTATCTGATTGATGGTAGTTGCTTTACTGTTGGATCAGTTTTTTCCAGTAGCCTTCACTCGTACGAGGGTAGTATTGTGTTTCTGAATTCCATTTTGCAGAACAATTCCTACTAGGTTGAATATCCAGGTTATGATGTTAACAACCCTTTCTCCTGAAAGACCCTAAACTGAGATGACAGGACTACAAGTCCCAGATTTTATAGGAAATACAACTGGACTGGAGCAGCACAGCACGCAAGGAACAAATAACTTGGCAGCTATGACTGGTGTTAAATTCTTCAATACACATTACACTGATTAAAGAGGAAACCTAAGCCTGTGTAAACTATAGTGTTGTGTGTTACAGGAGCATTACCTAAGCCTCATAAAGTATGTGTAATTGCAGAGTGCTTGCAGGAATAATGTTGCCTTGTGTACTTGAGCACAGTTCAGGAGAAGAATCCATACCAGGTCCAAGTGAGGGGAGTGTACAGCAGTGTGCATGTTCTCAAGTCCCTATCTCCTTGTGCACTCGATTGCAGCTTCTTTGGAGAACAAGGTGGGCGAGATACAGCTGCAAGTCCTGAGACTCTTGCAGTTTAAACACAAGTCTAACACATGGGTTGGGCTAGACTTACAGCACTCTCGCCCGGACGTGTCCCAGGGTGTCGCTGTTAAAACACTACTTGCTCCCACTTTATGTGGACTGTTACCTCAGTTGCAATCACAGCCCTGACCAACAGATGTCGCTGTAAGACAACTGTTTTGCTCTCCTTTGATTAATGTAGTCGAAGTTTGCTTGTTGAAGCAGCGCTTCTGGCCAATTTCTTGTGAGCAAGATAGATAATGTATAGGGTGACCAGATTTTGAAAAGGTAAAACTGGGACTGGTTAGACATAAAAGTAGGACTAAAGCCTTTAGTCTCACTTTTATATCTGGCCTGTCCTGTAAATGTGTGTGTGTCTGTGTGTGTATATACACCCCCACAACACACACAAGAGCAGGCAGCAAAAGTATTTAAGACTCTAGAGGTGCATGTGACAGGAGAGCTCACCTTTTACTTCCGATTCCGACAGGACACCTGGACAGTCCTTTGAAAATGAGGACTTCTGGTCACCCTAATAATGTAGGTGTGTGTTGCTGTGCGTATGTGTTTGTATATCAGTATAGAGGTAGGGGCATAACCTGGTCAGGAAGACTGGAGGGTGTAATCTTTGGTTTTCCAACAATCACGCGGGTATATAATGTCAAAATACATTATACGACAAGCAGGACACGTGAGAGGGGCCCTAGGTGGCAGTGGCAAGGGAGACTAATGTGGCTTGGTAAGGGTACTAAGAGAGAGAAACTGAATATTTTGTAAAATAACCAACATTTTGGAAGACTTTTAAATCAGAGAGGGAGAGTGTGTGTGCTTTTGTCTGTGTTTTTGAAACCATTCCTTGTGAAATCTGACAAACACCTCACAATACCCGATGGAAACCACCTGTACCCAACTATTTTCCTGAAAATACTTTTTTTAGGGGGGTGTAACATCCCCCCTAAAAGTACGCCCCTGTATGGGGGACACACCAAGTATACTTGTTTTAAAGTGTACTCATCTCCACATGCCTTTGGTTGTGAACATGTACTTTATGGAAAGTTGTGCAAGCTGAAAAGGGCGCAAATGTTTATTCTGGTTTGAACACGAGGTGCACTGGTGGGATCGCTCACATTCTGTTTGTTTGCACAAGCATAGGACCTTTTTCTGTGTGCACAGGGTAATCAAAGTCGTACGTTTGTGTGCACTTTAGGTCTGTTTTGTGCACATAAAGGATGACATTTTGTGCACGTAATTTTTTGTTTGAGCATAAGTTCTGCTTTTGGGCACTATAGTGCAATGTGTGTGTGTGTTTGCACATTCCATTCTGTTTGTGTGCACATGAGGCTTGCAGTTTTTGGGTGAACTGCTCAGCCAACTGAAATAACACCCTCACGAAGGCAACGCTGTGCACCGGGAGTGCTGTGTGTATCCTCAGCAGAGGAGGTAATGAGTTACCTCTGTATGCACCAGAAGTGCCATTTGTGTGGACCACAATTACTGCTCGCGGGCACATACGTTCTATTTGTGTGAACATAAGATGTGTTTGTGTGCACTCTGAGCCTCTCTTGAGAATGTTGTGCACAAGGTCAGTTTATGTGCATTCCATGGGTAGGGTGACCAACTATCCGTAACTGATACAGATGCCCGAAATTTAGGGCAATTGTCAGTCATTCAGAATTGAAGCTTTCAATGACAGCATTTGTCCTTTATTTCAATGGTGATTATTGACAGTCAGTCATGGGGCTTCATATGGCCACCACTGGCACCAGGGCGAAGAGGACACAGCATGGTGTGGACCTCTTATGTCCTAGGCCTGCGTTATGACTGCATGGTAATGTGTGGAAATGACTGCATGGTAAGGGTAATGCATGGCATTGGGTGCATGGTAATGGTAATGCGTGGTACTGACTGCGTGGTAAGGGTAATGCATGGTATTGGGTGCATGGTAATGGTAATGCGTGGTACTGACTGCGTGGTAAGGGTAATGCATGGTATTGGGTGCATGGTAATGGCAATACCTGGTATTGACTGTGTGGTAATGGTAATGCGTTATACTGACTGCGTGGAATTTGTCATTCCTCTTTGCCCCCCCCCCCACCACGGATCCTCAACTTAATCCTCTTCTGTGACCTCTACTACCACCTTGAGGACCTCACTGATCCCATCATGCCCATTCTCAAGGACATGTCCAACCTCAGACTTTCCTGGTGAGTGGAAGGCCACCCACGTGCCGCCTAACACCTAATGGACCCCACCTTCACCAGTTTTAGTGACATCACAGTAGTCACCGAACATCTGGTCTGACCACACCCTCATCAACTTCAGCATACCCGTTCAATACCACTGCAGAAACACCATCACCAAATCTTCGCAAGGGGCCAAGAACAAGATCTTAGAAATATCCTGATCTTCAAAAATCCTACACTATTGGCCTCAACCTCCCTGAATCCGTCTCCAACTTCAGCGCCTGAATCACTGGCTGCACAGATACCCTGACTCCTCTTAAAGCCACGAGAAACAGATGGCAAGCAAGGTGGTACACAGAAGAGCCCAAGCTCACCAAACACCACTGCAAGCAACTTGAACACAGATTGCGGCAAAGCCAAAACAATACTGACAACAGCACCTACAATTCTGCCTTCAAACGGAAACATCAGCAAATCAGAGCCACCAATGCTCCATGAACAGCAACTGTATCGAAAGCAGGGCCAACAGCACTGAAGAAATCTATGCCTTAGTGAAAGATTTCACCTCTCCAGCAGCAAACGTCACCATTGTAACACCCACTCAGGACCTCTGCACCCATCTGTTCCTATTCTTCAGCAACAAGATCACTATCATCTATGAAAACGTCAATCCCCAATCAGACCCTTCCGCTCTCACAGCCCTTCTGCTCATCTCTGTCATCACCCAGGGGACCACCCTCACCACCTGATCCACCATTATCCCTTAAGAAACTAAGACAAGCATGTAGTCTATACACTGTAAAGCACCCGCAGACCACTGCCCTTACCAATGGACTGGACCCCATTAGTGCAACCCTCACCCTAATATCCTAAACAACTCAATCATCACAGCCACCTACCTGGATATCTGGAAACACACCACAGTAGTCCTTCCCATCAAGTAACCCTCAGCAGATCCAAAGATGCTAACTAACTTCTGGCCTATCTCCCTGCTACCATCCACAGCAAAAGTCATGGAAATGACGATAAACAAATGCCAAACCACCCACCGCACTGACAGCCACCTCCCCAACACCACTCAATTGGGATTCATACCCAACAAAAATACAAAGACCACTCTCATCGCCACCATGGGTGACATCCGGTTGATCATGACCGGAGGTGGCATCACAGCCATGATCGTATTGGATATATCTGAAGCCTTTGACACCGTCTCCCACCCATTCTTACTCAACCACTGCAGGAATCTGGCAACCAAGGTCCTGCCGTTCACTGGATTTGCTCCTACCTGACAAGCCACACTCAGTCAGCCTAGCCACTTCACCTTGGACGTCATCAATCAATCAGGATTTATAAAGGGCGGTAAATCAGCTGTGAGGGTCTCAAAGCGCTCGTCGTCAACGTAATCTGTGGATGTCACAAGGATTCTCACTCAGCTCCACTCTACTCAACGCCTACATGACCCCACTGAACACCAGCTTCAGTAGCCACGGTATCAGGATCATATCCTATACTGATGCAACTCATACTCTCCCTCACTGACGATACACCAAGCATCTGGATCAATTTATCCACCAGCATGACCAAACTCACCAGATAGATGAAAACCGAAAGCCTCAAGCTGAACACGGACAAGACAGAAGTAGAAATCTTCAGCAAAGACACCTTGCTCTGGGACTCCTCCTGGTGACCTGCCATACTCACACCCTCACCCCTCCCAGCAACACGTGCAAAGAACCTCGGAATAGTAATCGACATCCAACTCACCATGACTGGCCAAGTGAACGCAGTTTGGGTTTAACATTATTCCAAGTGCTAGAGTAAATAATAGATTTATCAAAGTCGGTGGCAACAGCTGCTTAGAAGTAAAGTCCTCAAGGTGCTTACCAAGGAGCAGTTTTATATCACCAAGGGTTATGAGTTAGTTTTTATGACAAGTGAAGACAGGAAAGGTATCAAAGAATGTGTGAATTGAGGAAGTAGGAGATTTATTTGGACGATGGATAACCATTATGGACGTAGAGGTTTTGGGTAATAAAGTCAGGATGGTTCTTATGACATCATCGCCTATGGCTAAATATTGAGGGTCAAATTTACAAAAAGCTGCACAGCAGCAATTGCTATGTTGTGTGAACCAGGGACAGAAGAATTGTGGCATATCTACCAAGACGTGGCGCAGTTCTGCTCTCTCCCCCACGCTGGCACACTATCAGCAGAGATGCGCCAATGCAGGCATCCTTGCGCCAAGGTGCAAGTTTGTGGTCAGCATAGATTTTGTACAGGGAGGAGTCTCTAAAACTATGCTTTAAGGCAATGGTTCCCAACCTTGTGACTTCTGTGGACCCCCACTTTATCATTACTGGAACCCAGGGACCCCCACTGAATCATTATAGGAATCCGGAGACCCCCTACACTGACTGCTGGGACCTAATCTGTTAATATTATTTAATTTTCTAAGCAGTCGCGGACCTCCTGAGGAGGCTTCGAGGACCCCCAGGGGTCCCCGGACCACAGGTTGGGAACCACCGCTTTAAGGCAATTTCTTCTTCCTATGCAAAGAGGAAAAATACAAAATGTTACACCAGCCTCAGGTACACCCCTTGACGCAAAGTAAAACAAAGTAGCGTGCTGCGTTGCGTTACTTTTGGTTACAAACGAGCACAAATCGCCATTTGCGTTGATGGGTAAATACCAACCTGGATTTTGCGTTAGGTCTGCATTAAAAAGTACTGCAAACCCAATGCAAAATGTTTGTTAATCTGGGCCTGAGTGTGGCTAATCTGCACTGCACGGGATGTTGGTAGGTACCTCCTTCAAGCCTGAGTGGTTACACGTGCACATGGTCCAGCTTGACATTCTTCAGGCCTCTTGTGGGTATTCAGTTCCATTCATTCAGTACCTCTGCTCAGTGCATCACCTGGCCTTGTCAAAGTGTCGGTCTGACCCAGACCTTACCTCTGGGGCTTAACCAGGACCTCCGTTAACAAGCGAAATGTGGGGTGGGGGAGATCTTGGAACTTCCCCTGACGTCGGCTGTCACGCCCTGCGTGAAGTCTGCCTGTGAATGTCTGATGAGTACTATTACGTGTCATACAAACCGCGGAACACAACACCTACCTCCGTCAGGGGTCTCTGTTATTACTGCCCGGCCTTCTCGGGTGGTCACTAGAACTGCTCTTCTCTCCTGAAATTTGTCCTTCAGTTGGACTTAATACTGACATTTTTGCAGTCATCTTCCAGAATTTGCCTCCATCCAGGTGATGACCTTATCCACGAGATACTCACGAAGACTCTCGAGGAGTTTGCGCACCGGGGGTGCAGTTTTATGTGCACGTAGGGAGGGCAGTTTGTTTGTGCACACGAGGAGTGCAGTTTGTGTGTGAACATGCGATGAAGCTTGTGTGCACACTAGAGCGCAGCCTGTGTATGCACACGCAGCTTGTGTGTGCGCACCCCAGAGCGCACTTCCTCTGCACACCTTGGCCCCCGCGGTGCCCTCTCCCCCCGTGGGTGCCCGCTGCCTGTAAACTGCTCCCAGCAGTGAATGCCCTCTGCTGGAAGCTGGCTCCTCAAATGTCACCTCACCCCCCCTCCCGGCCGAAAGGGGCGGCGCGAGGGGCAAGGCCATGGAAGAAGTCTTTTTAAGATCTCCTCTCTGAAGGACGTTTCAGCCCCTGGGAAGCTCGAGCGAGAAGCTGCTGCCCCACTCACCTCCCACTGCACCCACCCTTCCAGCCCTGCCCCCTCCGCACCCCTCCTGCCCACACTTGCCTCAGAGCCCCCTGAGGCAGCGCCAAGAAGCCGCCCTCTCCCACAGAAGGTGACTTCCTGGCCCCATCACCCTTTGTCTCCCTGGGTCCCCATCCCATGGCTCCGTGAGGACTTGAGAAGTTTTTGCAGAAGGAAGGCTCAGCGGGGCACAACCTCTGGTGACCTTCCACTTTGGCCAAGGTCGAGGCCCGAGCAGCCTCCTACCCAGGACTGAGCCATGCCGGCCGGGTTCCGGCCCATCGCGGGCAGCGAGGTAAGTGTCTGAATGCTTTTGTGTGTCTTTCTATAGCGCTTTGAGCCAGAGAAGGCCGCCTCCAGGCGCTGGCCATCGGACAGTTCCTATAAAACGAGATTTCGACTTGTACCCGGGGACCCGGATTTCCTACTCGAGGGTCTCTCCAGAGTGGGGGTCCTCTGGCCTTCATGGGGGTGTCTACGTTACTTCTGGGGAGATACATGGCCTTAGCCTGGCATTAACAATACGCATCTCCCTTTGCTAATGTCGACTTCTTTACCGGTACATTTGCATTTATTTTCGTTTAAAATACCTTTACATACGGTTGCCACTTGCAACAGATATAAAGCGCTTTAACGCCATTGGCGCGTGTTCGTTCCTCATAAACCAAAACACAAAGTAAAAAAACAATATATAAGTGAGTGCTTCGAAGCCTACCAGGCGAGACGTGCTAGAGCTACCGGCATTGGTCCAGGGCGGGCACTGAAACCAGTCTGACAGTGTACCCAATTGGCCATCTCAAGGAGCTGCCAGGCCATTCTCGATAGACCGTGCCTTCGAGTCGTGAGGCGCTATATCGAGACCGCCCAAGTGTCCCATTTCCTGCAGCACCGTACTCCTACAGTTGGAATGCGAGCATTTAGACTTTTTTTAAGCGCTATATCATTAAAGACCCTGATGTGAACTAAGCACCTTGAATCCTCCTGGCTAGAGTTCTTCAGAGCAACCGGTTCTGGGCACGGGTGACGCAGAGCTCCAGGGGGTGAGCCAGTGAGGGAGGCTGTGCTGTGGAGTTCAACAAAGAACGAGGGCGTGCACAGGCTCAAAGTTTTTATTCAAGTAGGAGCCAGGATCACCACGGAGGTTTCCTAGCGTCAGTGCGTGGTGATTCCCCGGCGACTGCTCTGATTTGGCAGAACCGACTTCAAGCAATGCTTCGGGCAGCAGAGAGGGATTTCAACCAATAGGAAACCAACAAACATTTATTTTTTACTCGTTAAAATGCGCATAATAATATACAACCTATGTCATGGGCCAATAAATACCCCCTGGAGCTTCGAGCAAACTGCTGAGCCTCAGGCCTGTGGCTTATTACCTCTACCAGAACCGAACCCCTTCCAGAGCCCCCTTTCACATTCAAAGTTGGAAAAGTTTGCTGAAAACAAAACCTTTCTCCGTCGTTACCTCGAGGAGGCGTACATTTTGGCTCAAAGCCCTGTCTACCTTTTTTGGTAGCAGGGCTTTGTGTCAAAATCCACGTAGCGCCTAAGATCCGCTCCCTTGACTCAGAGTAACATAAAGTGGTGCATAGTGCCTCGTAGCATGACTTTAGGAACACTTTACAACAGTTCATGAAGCCTGTGGGAGAACTGGGTCTCTGTGTTTATGAATTTCCACAAGTATGCGTGGGTGTTGTCTACTTGTCTGATTGCATGTGTGTGTCATTTTTTCAGTCTCCCTAAAGAGGCTGTATAAGGTTTGGTGTGTGTGTGGGGGGAGGGGGGGGGGGGAGTGTTGTATCCAGTGCTGGGGGTCCCCTCTGGGGTGTTGTGCCCAGTGCTGTGGGCCTCCTCTGGAGTGTTGTATCCAGTGCTGTGGGCCTCCTCTGGAGTGTTGTGCCCAGTGCTGTGGGCCCCCTCTGGAGTGTTGTGTACAGTGCTGTGGGCCTCCTCTGGAGTGTTGTGTACAGTGCTGTGGGCCTCCTCTGGAGTGTTGTATCCAGTGCTGTGGGCCTCCTCTGGAGTGTTGTGCCCAGGTCCGTGGGCCTCCTCTGGAGTGTTGTGTCCAGTGCTGTGGGTCCCCTCTGGAGTGTTGTGCCCAGTGCTGTGGGTCCCCTCTGGAGTGTTGTGCCCAGTGCTGTGGGCCCCCTCTGGAGTGTTGTGCCCAGTGCTGTGGGCCCCCTCTGGAGAGTTGTGCCCAGGTCTGTGGGCCTCCTCTGGAGTGTTGTGTACAGTGCTGTGGGCCTCCTCTGGAGTGTTGTGCCCAGTGCTGTGGGTCCCCTCTGGAGTGTTGTGCCCAGTGCTGTGGGCCCCCTCTGGAGTGTTGTGCCCAGTGCTGTGGGCCCCCTCTGGAGTGTTGTGCCCAGTGCTGTGGGCCTACTCTGGAGTGTTGTGTACAGTGCTGTGGGCCTCCTCTGGAGTGTTGTGTCCAGTGCTGTGGGCCTCCTCTGGAGTGTTGTGCCCAGGTCTGTGGGCCTCCTCTGGAGTGTTGTATCCAGTTCTGTGGGTCCCATCTGGAGTGTTGTTTCCAGTTCTGTGGGTCCCATCTGGAGTGTTGTGTCCAGTTCTGTGGGTCCCATCTGGAGTGTTGTGCCCACTCTGGAGTGTTGTGCCCAGTGCTGTGGGCCTCCTCTGGAGTGTTGTATCCAGTGTTGTGGGCCCCCTCTGGAGTGTTGTGCCCACTCTGGAGTGTTGTGCCCAGTGATGTGGGCCTCCTATGGAGTGTTGTGTCCAGTGTTGTGGGCCCCATCTGGAGTGTTGTGTCCAGTTCTCCGGGCCTCCTCTGGAATGTTGTGTCCAGTTCTCTGGGCCTCCTCTGCAGTGATGTGTACAGTTCTGGAGGTCTCATCTATAAGGGCTGTGCCCAGCTCGAGCGGCCTTTTTAAGAATGATGTGGTCCTTTCCAATCACTTTACCTCTATAGTGGGGTGTTTTGTTACTTTGTGACTATTTCTCACTTGAAGAGGACCTCCTGCTGGCTGTAGGGTGACATCCAAAGACATTTACAGGTCACTCCTCGGCCCTTTCACCAAGCCACCGGATGCCATCTCTAGGGTAGAAAAAGGCTCTCCCTGGAGCAGTCAAGGGACCATGAATGCCCTTCCAAGGGCAGCCGTCCCTGACCTCTAGCAGCCTGGGTCAAGCACAAATGGCCCACCTCCTGAGGATAGGATATGGGCGGTCCCACGGAGACAGCAACCAGTGAGCTCGCTCCAGTTCTAACTCCGCCAGCAGTGACGTCACTTGCTCAGTTTGTCATGGATTGATGACATCACCGGGCACGCTACCAACGAGGGCCTGCTTACATGGGCGTCAGTATGCAAATGGATTCTACGGAGAACATTTGAATCCGGTTGTATCTTGGAATCAGCCATTGATGTCTAAGGTTTCTGCTGTTGGATATGTTTACAGCCCTGTTAAGTTTCCTAGGTCTGTCTGTGATGTGCTGCTCCAGTTCGGGTTTCTTATTTAAATTCTGGGACTTGTATATGTTGTTAATTACATTATAAAACAGGACTACAAGTCCCAGAATTCAAAGAAAATAAGAGAGACTTGAGCAATATATCATGAACGGACTTAGGAAACCTGCCAGCTATGTGTTTAGTGTTCAATTTACACTTGGTGTAACCAAAGCCAGCAGAAACCATTTTTATCTGGTATGGTGGAATTTGGATGGGGGATTGTCAGCCACTGATGAATTCACTCCCCTGAAGTTTAAGGGTACCAGATGTCTCCATGTTACCAAGATTGTGGTGCACCAGTCCTGGCTTTTATTTTCCAGCCTAATGCATTCTGGGAGTTGTAGTCCTGGTGCACTGCACATGATATAAATGAAATAAGGGATGTGCCTTGCGTTACCTGGTGTTGGGAAGGCTTTTCATGGGTGTAGCATGTGCATTCCCAAACATCCACCCATGGATTTTGGTGCATTCTCTGATTTACCATGGCTTGTAAACCTGGGAATTTGTCAAAATGCTACACTTTCCCCAGTGAGGCGCAAAAAAGAAGAAATATCATTAGTTGTCCTCGTTGCATCCTCTTAGTACGCATACTGCATTCTGCAGGACACACAGAAAGAGGGGAATCTCCTTTAACAATTGTTTTTCTGTGTTAAGGAATACTTTCCGGTTCAAACACAATCTTGCCTGTAAAACGGACACCCTTGCACCATGATGCAAGGGTGCTTGCGATGGCACTAAGCAGCACACAGTGCATTGGGGTTAGGAGGCAGCAAAAATGAGCCATATCTTAGTAGGTATGGAGCAATCCTACAGTCTCCCTTTCACATAGCGCAGTGACATTGCTTGCTGCCCTCCGCGAAAAATTAGGAAATCTACCCGTAAATCTCTGCATGAAATTCCAGGGAGGAATGGGAAATTACTGGGGGAATGGGACCAAAATTTACAGATTTACGTAGAAAGCCATCATCTTAATGAGAAAGCTTGGGGTTCCACTTGATTTCCACATTGACACTGATGCCCCAGACTTACCGGTAACCCCAATATTTGTAAGTGTGCGGGGGCAGACTCTCCTGGAGGTTTACCAAGGCACCTGGGATGAGGGCCTAAGCCTGGCTGACATCCAAATTGGTCCCAGGGTAAAGGGGCAACAGGGAGAGTGGGAATAAACTGAGGGTCAGGGACCATGGCAGAGGATGGCTATCTTAAATATTCAGCTACCACTAAGAGCTTGAGAGAACCCTCCCCCATCCAAGCCTCTCCTGATGGCAGGGATGGGGTCTACCATTAACGGTAGGCAGGGCCTCTGTAGAGGCACAAGACTACAAGCCTTGCTCGCAGGCTGCCCATAGGCCCTAGAAGTAGGGGTTCGGGTGAGGGGGGTGCTGCAATGCCCCCAAAATAGCCATGCTGAAGTTCAGAAGGTGAATGATCAAGAAAGGTGCCTTTAACATTTGTTTTTTATCTCGTCAGATTTGCTGTGCTTTCAAAGACAGGTCAAATGTCAGACTATGTCTTATGACAAATGAACATTGAAATTGGTGCTTAGTTTTCTTTCTTCGACTGCAAAGTGAGAAGAGTTTCTCAGATGTGCTATGAGACTATCTTGCTGGCGTGAAAGGAAAGGCTATAGAATGTCATTTGTTTCTTAATAGTTAAACAAAGTTTAAATACCTGTAAATGAACTGTACAAATATTTAAAAATATATCAGCAGTTTGAAAACACAAATGAAGCTGTTTTTTATAATTCTGAAGTGAGGCACAGATTTGTATTGGTTCAAACCGAGCCACTCCAGTTGGTGATACGCAAATGACAAATATTCACGGAAACACGATTTCCACACTTTATCATTCATGTGCTATATAGTTTTATCAATAAAACTGAATGCCTGTGAAAAATCAGTGGCCATTACAATGGAGAATGCCAGTGTGGTGCCATACAACGCTTTTATAATATATCTGAAACAAGGTTGTCCAGCATGCACAACTGGTTATATACTACACCCTTACCACCAGTTCTTAATCTGTGCTTGTTGTTTCTGGTGGGGGGCACTGGCACTTATTTGTGAGGGCCGGCACTTATTTTTCTGCCTCAAGCATTTACTCAGAGCAAAAGACACATATGAGAAAGGCAGAGGACGAGAAACAAGTGTCACAAAGGGGGAAAGCAGAAAACTGCAAAAGTGAGCTCAAGGGGCAAGGAGTGGCTGTAAATGGATTAAAGATACCCGAGATGGCTTCAGGATGACACTGCCTCAGTATTCCGTGTGCACACATTTAATTGCAGCAGCCACATGTTTAAGATGAGGGGTTTGGGCACCGGCACGATTTATTTACAAATTAAGCACTGCCTACCATTCTCCTGCTGAGTGGGCGTGGCTCTTTTGCTTGAGCGAAACCTGGAATTTTCTCAAACCCTATGAATTTAGTGATGTAACAGTGATGGCAGCCCCCCAACCCCACCTCCAAACTTGTTTCAGTACCACTGAGGCTGCCGGGAGTGCTCTGTCCATCTCTGCCTACTTGGGATGAACAGAGGGGTTTTGAATGATTACGTGTGGAATTGCAGGGCAGCCAGGGGCATTGCACGGTCAGTAAGTTTGGGGGTAGGTGAACTTCAGATTTCTGAACAATCACCTTGGGATATCTTCCTAAATACATTAAGAGAAGCAGGACTCAAGGGAGGCTTAAGAGAAGGTGGAAAACAAAAGCAGTACAGATTGTTAGGGGTACTTAAAACACAATAGTTTTCAAAGTAACCAAGTTTCAAGGTAGAGACGAAAAAGAGAAAGCAAGTGTGTATGTGTGTGTGTTTTTTTTCAGTGTGGGCATGTACAAATCCAGGGTGAAATCTGACATATACCACACCATGCTAGACTGAAAGCACCTGCTGCCAACTATTTACTACAGAATACATTTTTAAATGGGGTGCAACACCCCAGACATCTCCCGAAGCTATGCTCCCTAAGGGCAGCCTATCACCCCAGACTGTAAGACTCCTTTTCAATTGCATACATAGCCGTCCAGTGATGGAAGTGAAAACTGATCATGCAAAAAAAACTTTCATTCTGGTAGAGCTAGGCTTCATTAGGACAGTAACAGGTAGCGGATTAATGACACCATCGCAAATGGCCACAAGAGGATACAAGAATCCAGCAAATTGATTACATTGGGCCTCTAGCTAGATGTAAGGAAGAATCCAAACAGCAAAATATTAGTTTGCCTGGAGTCTTTGGACTGTAGCGGTAGGTACTTAGACTGGAGCTTTGTCCGTGACCAATAGCAACTATTATTTAGGTTAAAAATGAACACCTAGGCAGGGTAATAAAAGGACAGATACAAACACCTTATAGATCACCAGTTTATTTTCCTGTAAGTCTGCATTCTCATCCAATACTACACAGAGCTATCATAAACTCAAGAGCAGAGGCATTACAATGGCCAGTCATGCATTGTACAGTCTGCTCCTCTAACAGTCCATGCTGTCAAAGTAGCGAAAACACCAGAGCAATGACTATCCGTGCTGCATACAGTGTGCTCCTCTAGACTCTATGCTCTCAAAGAAGGTTCAATAGTGCCCAACTGAGCAACAACTTCAGAGTACTTAGGTTTGTGCATCCCGGACTGAGCCTAGAAGGTGTGGTGGCTTGTGTTAGTCCTAAGAGATGTCCCAAGCTACCCTATCAAAGGCCTCTTTAAAGCTCCGCCAAGACGGAACATGCATCTGACTGCATGGTCCAGTGGGTGTAAGGCTTACATCAAAGTAGAACTTTACACTAGTGGTTCCAGAGTTTTTTGGTGCCACATGTTTCCCATCCCTCCCCCGGGTAGACTAGGATCGACAATACTGCATAAAGAACAAGAAACATCCCCAGCGCTAGAAACCTTTGCCCAAGCTAGGATGGACTTGCCACTTTTTCTCAAAGATCCATGATTCACCAGTGATTTTAGAAGGAGGGGAATCCAGTGAACCAGGACAGTGATAAAACGAACACGCAGGGTGCATGTGAGCAGCCAAGGGAGCAGTGAGTAACGTGGTAGCTTAGTCAACCCTGCACTCAGGGGAAAACCTTGTTGCACCCGCCATGATCTCTGAGTGATGCAAGAATGGACACCTCCCAGATCTAGATGGAGGTCGCCATTCTGGCTACGAGGGTGTCTAGAGACACTTGGGCTTCCGGAAGATCTCCAGCGAGCATAAGCATTAAAGATCAAACACCAGCAGCAACACTGAACTCCAACTAGTTCCTTTGTGCACTGAACTTCCAAACCCATCTAAATGGTACCCAAGGTCTGCAGAGACCCACCAATAAAATACCTTTCTGTATTGCAACCAGTGGCTCCTGTGATTTAGTATCCAATTGGACTACAGGAGTCCCAGAACATTCAGTGAGCAAAAGCATTTAGACTGCATCCAACAGATCCATGTTAAGGGCCCTGAAAGCCGTCTGATACACCGACCCTTGCCCTTGAGCAGATCTCTCAAGCTTCTAAGTACTGCACGAGTAGGTCATCCAGCCAAGTTTATTCTTTCCATTCTAGGAACTGCAGCCCTGATTTTATAATGGGATATAAACAGAACTACAAATTTCAGAATGCAAAGAAAAATTCTGGGATGGGTGATCTGCTCGAACAGAGATTTTGGAAACTTGAATGCTGTGCGTGGGTTCCCGGTTCCCCCAGGGCTATCACTGGAGAGTGAGTCATTGCTAACCTTTACAAGCAACTGAAGCCAGTGTCATTGGATAGTCGGAGAGTCTCTGGCGCCCACACTGGTTTCTACAGATGTCCACCTGTAAACCCATCCTGCATGAGGTTGCCAGATCTCTCCATGTCACCAGTTCTGGGATTTTCTTTTACAAATCATTGTTTCCATGTATGCGCTTTTGAATCCACTGAAGCGTAACAGGAATTCAACTCCCAGAATGCATGTGGTTGCTAAATGACATCCCATAACTACAGTATTACTACATGGAGTCACGATGATCTGTAGAAAAAAAAATCTTGCAATTTCCAGCCTTGGGTATATTTATAAATTGCCCAGACACCCTCTAGAGACCTCATCTGACCCTGTTGCTGTAGAGAAGAGCTGTGCTGTTGGCATAACATAAACTCATCACGCCTCCAGGACAGCAAAGCCTGCCGCAATCTCTAAACGTGGTGGAAGGCTTGCACTTTAAGAACATATGGTTCAGAAAAGAGAAATAAATAGTAAGAACTCACTGTCCAACTTGGTGCAGCATCAAGCTACTGTGGGTTGAGCATTAAGGGAAATGCTTCAATTACTTATCGGTAATTGCATTTTGCCAAGTCCTACCTCGGTTTGATTCATTACATGGGAGGCAGCCATGCTCCAGACACAACCAATCAGCATTTGAGATTTATAAAAGCCATCCTTCCCCTTACCTCTTACTCGTCCTCTTAGTACGCAAGCCACAGACAATTCAGTGGGCCTGGACCCTCAGCGGGGAGTGCGGTGGGTGTTAACGAATCCCAGCGAGGAAGGACTCTGCATAATGCAATTACCAGGAATGAACTGAGACATTGCTACCTCATCCCTTCTCTTTGTTTCATTCCATGCGAGAAGTACCAGGTCAGTACCAGGACATCTGAACACATGCTTATACTTTAGAAGCAAACACATTATTGAGCTCAAGCTCCTGTATTGTTCTGTAATGCTTCGTAAAAGTTGAGGGCACAATCTTGCGTCACTGCTTTACATATCTCAGTTCGTCCGGTGTCCTGGATCTCTGCCACTGTTGCTGACAGCCATCCCCTGGTAGGCCTACCCTGAACTCCTGAAGGTGAGGGATGCCCTGGTGCATTGTAAGCCATCTCTACAGGAGGTCCTACTCATCTGCTCATAGTCTTGACTGAGGGTTTAATCGATTTCTTCGCTGGCCAAAGTTCACAAAGAGGGCTGAGGAGGCTCTGAGCTCTTCTATCTTGCCAGATAACATAAAAGAGCTCTCCTAACAGCTAATGCATGGAGACACCTTTCTTCTCAATCTGATAGGACTGGAAAAAAGGAACAGCGGAACAATATCTTGGTCTCTGAGAAAAGCTGTATTTACTGTTGGACTAAACAAAGGTCCTGGTTCCAAACAATCGTCTTCAAAAGCCTTAAGAAATGGATGTCTGACTGAGAGAAAGCCCAACTCTCATGACTGCCGCCAAGAAAATGGGTTTCAACATTAGGATACTGATGTCTACGGAGTGTAAGGGCTCAGATGGAGGATTCTTCAGAGCCTCAAGCACTAACAGTAAATCCAGAGAGAGAAGTAGCTGAACCACTGTTGGCCTCATATTCCGAAAACCCTTAAAAAGACAAGCTCTAGCCATGTGCCAAATTGTTCTGGGAAGCATGAACCACCTTTTTCAGGAACCATTGTATTCTCTATGATGGGCCTTTTAATCCCAAACAGAATCCATCCTCAAGGATGGATAACATGCTCGACAAATCTGCTAGCTAAGGATCTGGATTTCTTGAGGAACATTGATTACAAAAAGACGTCTAATGTTTGTTATGTGATTTTAAAGTGGTAGACATCCTGGAAACCTGCAGTGAAACAGCCACCTTCTCTGAAATCGCTTTACTTCTCAAACCTTTCCACTCAAGTTCCTCCCGAAATATATATATATATATATATATATATATATATACGATACATCAAACACAAAAAAGTGTGTTAGCTGGCATTATTGTTATAAGTCTAACCACTTGCAATCGCTCATGGCAGCATTCCACCCTAAAGTTATTTTGCTTACCATGTCAGCTCTGTCTGGACACAGCCATATGCAAATCAGTCTTGACCCTGCTGTTCTGCAAACTGTCCAGTCTGAAATACCTGGCCAGGTCCTCCCTGAACAGGACACAAGCAGCCCAGGACTGGTTTCACCCTGATTATGGCTCTTCAGTAGAGTGTAGCTTGGTTCCAGTGTTACAGCAAGCACGGTACCCACGTCTGTGCATACCCTTGCCACTTGGAGTGATATATCAAACACATAGAAGGTGTTGGCAGGTATGCTTGCAATACGTCTAAACACTGGCAGTCGCTCAAGGTAGCATCCCTATCCATCGGTCCTGTGCTCACCACGCCTCTTCAGTGTGGACCCAGCCATATGCAAATCAGTCTTGACCCTGCTCCAATAGGCACAGTCTAGCCTGAACTGACAAGCCAGGTCCTCCCTGAACTGGAACACATGCAGCCCAGGACCGGTTCATGGGAAATCATGGGAATCCCGTCATCGCTGTGAGTTCCATTTGTCAACCAACGAAATGCCGCTGAGTCACTGAACTGCTTTTGCAAAAAAAAGCTATAAGGTTACAACTTGTTGGCGGTCTGTGAGACCCTGGTTGCCCAATCTCTTCTGCTGCCAGGACACCTGTTTCAAGCTGTCCTTTTACAAATCCTTGGTGTGCTAGTCCAACTGGATCAGTTAAAGAAAGACTGCAGCACCAAACTTCTCAGTAAAATGCTCTTCATAATGTATCAGTGAAACATTTAAAAAGAGAAAAAAAAAATAACACATGCACTTGCAAAATGGTGCCTAAACCTCACAGTTTAATGGCGCTAAACTGGCATAGGATTTTTAAGACTGGGGCAGATGTGGGATTTTACTGCGCAATTTTCCATCGAAGTTTGCTAATAAGTAAAAGGTTTTACAGGTAGTTCTGAAGGTGCACTTAGTAAATATTCCAATAGTTCACAGTCTGCTGAGCATGCCCGCCCCTTCTTACGGTAGTTTCAGGGTGCTTTTGCTGGAATAAAATTCTGAAAAGTTTGGGCCAAATGGTGTCATGGGATTGCAGTTGTTTGAAATTATTATTTTATGCAATAATGGCCTGCTATAATGTTTTCTCAAAATGTATAAACTATTCATTTGTACCTTTCCATTTAATTCCATTTTCCAATCTTACCCAATTGCATTAGATTATGAAACATGTAAAAGGTCCGAGATTGTACTTAATAAAGACATAAAGGGACGATGGAAAGTTACACTGGTTTCATGATGCCAGGACGCAGACTGCAGGGCTATACCTCAGGTTACACAGAAAGTACACAATCAGACACAGGAATTACTACTAGGATTATATGGAACTTTAAAGTTCACCCAACAGACACATCCACTGAGTCACACCAATCTACAAACCCTGTCCCACAACTGCAGCAATGTAGAGTGTAATAATGTTATACTAAGCTGTCAGTATAGACAATGAAATGTTTCCACGCAACTCATGAAATAACGCCCAGTACAGAAAACAGGGCCGTCTCAAGGTTGGCACTTTCCCAAGCATGGGAATTCTACTGACCTATCCAACTCTTTTTGACACCCATGTTACAACAAGATTGTTCAATACTTCAAGGGTGACATCCCAAAGCAAAAGGTGACAAACACAGAAAGAGCCCTGAGCAGCAATTGTCCTCTGGCACAAAGCAAATAATGCTAATACGTAAGCAATAAATATCTCCATTTTGGCTTGGATTAATATTTAAACGGCAGCTTTAAAACTATTCGGAAAATACTCATATATCCAACTCGCACATTAACATGTAATTTTCTGAAAATACACAAATAAACACCCTTTATAAAAGCACTTGTCTCCAAAAATCAGCTTTTGCTTTCAAGTAAATCCCCTTCCTCGCCAATCAATAGCACACAAATTTATGAAAACACACACCAATGTCATCACATACTCATGTTTTGTAAATTCATTACTTTAGTACTCAAATATAAGGTTGTGTATTTTTTTTTTAAATAACGTACTTTCTCCCTTGTTTATCTTTATTAGTCTTGCTGCTTAAGTCGCCAAATTTCAGCATGGAGTTTTCAATGGGCCTGCTCATTTTCCACTGTCACGCATCACACAAACTGTGTCACTGTCCATTGTGCAACCTCACATGCTCACGTTCAGTCTAGCATGCTTAGGGCCAGCTTTTTAATACCTTTAACACTAATGTTTGTTGGGGTAGTCACCGGATACCAAAGGTTATCATTATGTGAGGCAATCCCATCTTCGTGTCAGGTGGCCACAATATCTCGTCAGAGATCCCTGCCGTATGCCCATGGTGGCCCCGCTAATGCCAGGTCTGGCTACAGTACTGCCAGGGATCACCAGCTTTATGCCAGGGATGGGCACCATTATGTCAGGGAGGGCACCCATTATGCCAGGGATGGGCACCATTATGTCAGGGATAGCACCCATTGTGCCAGGGACGGCCTATTTAATGCCAGGACTGGCTGCAGTAGTCCCATGATCACCACAATAATTCAAGTGATGGCCCAATGTGATAGGGATGCCCAAGATTGTGCCAGGGAAGGCCGCCGTCATGTCGGCCATAGACACAATTATGTCATGGATAGCCACAGAATACCAGGGATGCATAATATAACGCAAAGGATAAAGACGTCATTCTAGGCATGACCACCATCTTGCCAGGTTTGGCCATCATTATTTGGGGATGGGCACCATAATGCTAGCAACTGGAGAAGCCCATATGTCCATTCTCCCTGCCTCTTTCTCTGTCTTGCGCACAGACGTGTGCCTGCTGCAACAGAACTACCTTTATTAATACACATTCTCCCAAGCCACTGCCCTAATTACTTTCCTGCTGTTAGGTCTGAAGTTGCTCACTGGCAACGCTCACCTCTACTCCGGTCCTCATAGGGTGGGTGGTGGCTGCGGGACATGGGGAGGGTGGTGGCTGCGGGACATGGGGACTGTGTGGTTGCAGGACCAGGGGAGGGAGGTGGTTGTGGGACATAGGGCTGTGTTGGTAGGCAAAGTCCACAACTTTTCTACATCTCTGCAGGACCGGACTCAAGTGCTGGCCTTGGGAAGCTCAGATCCTCCTCGAAGATGAGAACGACTGGAGGACCCCAGGGCTCCGCGTTGAGCCCCACTCTGTTCAACTTGTAAGTGGCCCCTCTTGCCTCACTTATGGACTCCTTCGACATTTCTTTGCAAACCTATGCCGATGACACACAGTGATTTTCAGACATGTTTGCAATAAAACAGAAGGTGCTACCACCCTTAGAAATTGCCACCAAGCAGTGTCAAGGTGGTTGGTCTTAAAACTCCATATTTGTAAACTGTGATGAACGAAAATCATAGTATTTGGACCAGATACATCATGGCCAGCTGAGTGGTGGCGGTAGACTCTAGGGGACTTGTCCCTGTCCTCATCTCAGACTCGTAATCTGGGTGCAATGATTGCTAACAAACTGACTTCTACTGAACATGCCAAATCCATTTCTTCCACTGGGTCCCATCTTCTACTTACAATTAGGAAGTTTCTCCCTTTTATACCTTCGAATCCTGGCTAGGATTTGTTGCAGCCAGTTATCTTGGCTAGAACGGATTACTGTATTGCCCTTCTGGTTGGCCTGCCCAAAATATTTGAGTCAAAGAGGACAGCTTCTAAAAGCACGGCTGCGAGAATGATACCAGGACTCAAAGGAGAACCATCTCCCATCTTCTGCAATAACTCCTTTGGTTGCTTATAATCAAAAGAAGCATCTTCAAGGCTTTATGTCTTTACATAAAACATTGAGAACGGTTGCTAGGAAACCTATATGCCAACTCTTTTTTAATAGTACACACTTTCAAAGGGTCTCAGGTATAAACATATAACTTTGATCAAAATCCCCACGTTTCAAAATTAGGTCAAGAGGTCGCTTTTTAGAGGTATTAACGGCTAAGGCCTGGAATTCCCTGACAGTCTGTTTTCCCTCTCAATCAAATCTTTGGATTTTTTTTGGAGGCAGTTTAGGACATTTTTGTTCACAGATAATCTTAACTCTGGTTAATCTTTTAGTACCGACCTTTGGGTTTGTTCCTTCATGAGCGCCAGGACACTTCTACCTGAAGTTGCAGTTGGCGCTTTAGAAGTGATTTCTCTCACTCCAGTAAACAGAAGCTTACTAAGCCACGGTGTAGGCCCGGCATTAGGAAAGCCTGGGAGCACCTCAATACAGATAACTCCACCTTGGAGCCCGCCAGACACACACAGCACCAACAGGGCCCAGGAGCACCCGAGGGACCAGGGGCCGATGGGAGAGAGTTGGGATGGCAACCAACAAGGACAAAAATGGGGTCCGCCAAGATCCCCCTTCTCCCACCATTGGTTGGCTTTTGTTGTCTGTCAGATCCAGCCAACCAATTCGGAGTAGAGGCTGCTGTTGCTTGTCAATGTCAAGCATCCATTGAGGGACAAGGCAGGGACTGGGGGCGGGCTTTGTCTGCACTGAGAGCACAGGTATGACACAACATCACCTAAGGGCAAGCTTCCTCTGCTCTATTCCTGCTCTTACACGCACACTGTGCATGTCACGTGCACGGACAGCAACAGCCTGGCACATGTGCAGTGTGAACATGCAACGGCTCGCAGCCAAGGTGATGAGAAGATGTGGCCTTCTGCCTAGAGCAGCTGCCCTTGGAACAGAGGAACCACTCAGGAAATGGCTGCCTAAAAATGTGTGACTTGCTGGTGCTCACGTAAAGCGCTCTGATGCCCTGGGGCCAGGTTGGTGCTTTATAGACTTGTATAAAATAAAATAAGCTTCACTGCTAACGTTGGAATGCGCCGACAGCGGATATATGCGTTTCCTGACTTTCTATAACACATGGGTCTATTCCCCGGGCAGTTACGGTAAAACTCAAACAGGAATTTCCTTTGCGGAGCAGCAGTTAGACTGCAATGTGTGGAAGGAAATGCAAACCTGGCCAAAAACAAAAAAAACACACACACAAAAAGAAGGTCAAATCTCATTCGTGAGTGCGGATTTCAGTTTTTATTCCGACTGATCACTTATAAGAGACGGTAATATGCATATGATTTAATGCGTTTCATATTTTTGTCAACCTACTATAGGGAATAAAGTACCCCGGCCTGCAGATTAAAGGGGGGGGGGAGGTGTTAACACAGATTGGTTTTGTGCCCCAAAATGCACGCGATCAGAGGATGAGCGCTTTGGACAGGCGCAGAGCTCCCCTGTGAGTTATCACTGGGGCTCCAGGTTGTATGCTGTTTTTAACATTTCTGTCTATTTATCCATAGCTATCTTTTCTCAGCGTATTTGTGTTTTTTACACATATTTTTCTCTGGTAGCATATTTAAATGCCATGTACAATAAAATAAAGCAGTCTAATCACCGGAAAAAAACAGCATTGTAATTATGCCGCGTTCATAAGAAGACGCGTCACCGAGTCCTTTTTATTATTAATAAAAACATTTCCACATTGACAATATGCTCCGCTTTAGTCACGATTCCAGAGACTCAAAAGCATGTCTAATTCAGCATTTTTCCTTTTTTGAAACAAATACAACAGGGAAACAGATTGTTTTTTGTGTTTACATAAAAAAAACACACACACGTGTCTTACTTGATGACAACCTTCGGATTTGCATTTGGTGCGGGACATTTTTCAACACAATCTGAAAGGGAACATCATTCTGCATTGATGCACTCAGCAGCGCCTTGAAGCTATGACCCGTGCTGCAGTGCTTAGAAGTGCTGAAATGAATGCGCACCAGGGCATTTTAATCAGAAGGTGGACTAGGTTGTCGTGTCTGTATTATTTACAGACATAGAGATGACAGGGCAGCACAGCGGCAATGTGCCTCTGGGAGAAGGTTTTACTCGGCGCTTTTTTATTAAGGTGTAACACCAGGTGTTGTGAAGGTTTCTGTTGCTTTTCGTCTGCCTCACACAGTAGCCCTCCTGCATTCTGAATGGTGTGACGTGCATCAATGGTGTAATTGTAAATTGTATTTATATAGCGCTTACTACCCGTGTTGAGCCGTTATAGCGCTTTGCAGTAAGTAGCAAGCTACTCTGGAGCAACAGCTCCAAGGGGGTAGGTCAGTAAAACTGCTTCTTTTTCCCTGTAGGATTATTTCTCTGAAGTTTGTTAAACCTGAACTCTTGAGGTCTCATCTCCTGTTTCACAGAGGTGGCCCCCTGCCTAAAATACCAAATAAACTGAGTTGCATGTATTTGCATACCAGGATGGGACTGCCAAGCCTCTCTATTTGTAACTCTCTGGATGAAGGATGCTAGCTGGTGACCCCGTGACCAGTCAGTCTGGACTTCCTCGAACCCTCACTCTAAGTTTCTCCCTTTTACGCACACCTTGCGCATGGTTGCGCTTTACGCTATATAAACCTCTATTAACGTATAATCCGGAGGCTCCAGGCCACTTTTTTTTTTATTATGAGCGTTTTAATTGAACCGGGTCTGTTCGGGTCATAGACCCGCCAGCAATTAACAAGCATTTGCAATGAAATGGGTCTCGCGTTTGCTCGAGTTAGAACTATTAGTGTTGTAAATTCCTACCTGGACATTTGTTGCCACATAAATTGAAAAGTAAAACAGTTGACAAGCCGATTCAACGCGCCATAGCTGCCATGTGCGTGAGCGCAAAGGAGAGACACAAAAGGAAAAAGAAGTTCGCTCGCAGTCAGTAGTAGGGGCAAAAGTGCAATTATTCATGTAACAGGGTCGATGGCCAAGGTGGTAACAAAACTGCCCCAATGAGGGAAAAACGTAAAGCATTTACCAATGATAACAAAGGATTTTTGAAAGGCAAGCCCATGAACGAGTGATGGTGATGGGCGTGCGGTGGGCGTGGTTAAAAACCCACAGATAGGATTACCACAGGCCAGAGCGCTTGAGCGCTCAACCTAAAAACTGACATTTAAATGGGTCCCTATCAGGCCATATCGTAATGTCATTAACATTACTGCCAAAAACAACGATTGATTTCTAAACAATGAATGTAAAAAACAACATTAAGGTAATCTATGACATCCATTTAATTTCTAATTATATTTCACATGTTTAACCCTTTTAGTGAATGCAAGACTGAGTACGCTACTTCCAGGATGTTGTGTTTCTGTATTTTTAAGGGTAGTACATTACCCTTGTACAGTGCATTCTGTGAACAGGTCGCCCCCAGTGTTTATAACAGGTCACAATTGGGAGCTCTGGAGCTGAGACTGAAGGCATTGTCAGTTTCTTTTTCAAGGTGCCTGTCAGTGGCTCAAATAAGCTGTTGAGAATACATGGCCATCCGATCCTTGGCCTCTCTGCAGACCTCGCGGATCAGTGGGCACATATTCCAGTTGCAATTGTGATTCTGTGCAAATGTCAGGGAAGGAGGTGCACAGTTGTCAAAATATCAACAAGACAATGTAAAAGATAATGGATGTGCACAGGTGAGTGGGTGAGTTGTGTGTTGGTGGGAGGTGAAGTGAAGGAGATGCGAGGAAGTGCATCCAGGAGAAAGTGAAAAGAGGGTGCTGGAGAGAAAAAGATGAGGTGTAAGTTATGCAGATGAACAAGAGACTGGGAGAAAAAGGGAGTACGTGTATGTCAGAGCCATTATAGGAGTGAAAGAGATGCTCTGAAGGCCAATACCCCTTTCACAGGCCTCAGTAATGTTTAATTCACAGTCTCAATTTCAGAATTAAAACATTTTCAATATTATTTACAACAAACGTATTGTTGCTGCTCATTTATATTAAACGGTTAGCTAGTTCCTTAGGCTGCACCAACTAACAATGACCTACAAAGTTACTGAAGTTTCTCAATACATGGAAGGCTAAAGGCTCAACACAGCTGCTGATGTGCACTGAGAATGGTCTCAGAATTTGCATATTCACTCACTCATCATATACATTTCTCTCAGTGAGTTAAGCCCTCACTTTATAGATCTGTCTTTAGCCTACATATCACTAACAACTTAGGTGTACATACTCTGTGAGCGATGACATTTTGCACAACTCTGCCCTGGTGAATGTGCTCTGTGGGAAATGGAAAATTGCACTAACGCTTTCTGAGAGAGAGGGAAGCTTGCTTTGCTACTGCCAATCTGCCCCTATTTTGAGTGGCAGTGAAGCTTGCACTGGTGCTGCCAAATTTGTACCTGTCCTGGGACGAGAAAAGGTTGTGCTGAGGCTACTCTATTGGTACCAATCCTCTGGAGGAGGGAAGGCACACTGTTTCTGCCCAGTGTGTAGCTGTTTCATGACGAGGGGTGTTTCCTCTGCTGTTGCTCCTTCCTATAAAAACAAAGGGTATCTGAATGCACTTGCAAAACATGCCCTGGTCAGTGAGACGCTGTTATTGAACCCAGGGCAAAACTAGTTGAGGTGCCCTAACCCAGAGACCCTGATTTCAATCCCAGTTTCCCAGCCTGGACAAACTGTGTGACCCTGGGCAATTACTCTTCTTCAGTGATGTTCATATTTGAGAGCACCTTCAAAATAATTCAGTTCAAGATGTGCACTGTACTAAAGCCCCTCTCTTCTGTATAATTTAATAAAATTGTCATCAGGGCAGAATAGGTAAAAAATGTGATATCCACCCAGGAACTGAACTGCACAATGTGGCATCAGGAAACCTGGTTTCAAAAAAAACATCCAGAATCAGTCAAACAGTGTAATCTTAGGCACTTACCCTTTCCCCTGTGCGTCTTTTACCATGATCACCACATTTGAGCAGCACCTTTAAACGGTTCAGGATGCAGTCTGTACAACAATCTGTCTTTTGTATGGTTTAAAAGACCATAATGTTGCTGTATTTATAATAGAAATAAAGGCTTATGCAAAAGAAACAAGACAATTGACTTGCATCCCGAGTTATTAATAAAATTGGCACTGCAGAGAGGGTGTGGGTGACAAATTTTAATAAAACCCACTCACTGAAGTGATATATTCTAAGATTCTAAAGTGAAACAATCCTAAATAAATTTTTCATATGTAAAATGTATAAATACAGTGGTAATCAGTGACATTTACAGCCATTCCAGGCTGATCTAAAAGCTGCTTTCATGCTGCTGATTTTCCAGACAGGCTACAATTCAGATGGAGCCGTGGGAAATTACGGGACTTGGCCGTCACTTCCACTGTCCTATCGATGCAGGTAGCGAGGTAGGAGATGCCTTGATGCTGGGTGCATAATATGCAGTCTCAAGGCCTATGCCTTCCTGCTGTCCATACCCAGGGACCTGGGAG
The DNA here is from genome assembly GCF_031143425.1 of Pleurodeles waltl. Lineage (NCBI taxonomy): Eukaryota > Metazoa > Chordata > Amphibia > Caudata > Salamandridae > Pleurodeles > Pleurodeles waltl. The sequence goes on along the minus strand of NC_090451.1, from coordinate 689,721,032 downwards.
GGCAGCATGTCATGGCCTGTTTCATAGCTCAAGCTATGATTACAGCGACTCGCCCTGCAAAACATGCTGCAGGTGATGACAGTGACACCAACAGCATGTTGCAAAAAAAAAAACTTTCCAAAAAGTGGGACCTGGGGGAAATTTGCCCTATCACTCCCTTCTGAGGGATTATTTCACAATATTTGATGTGCGATACCTGTATTCCTTTGGAAGGCACCGGAGCCCAAAACAGCCCCGAATTCAAGCACTGAAACATTTTGATAGAAAAGAGAAGTAAGGTCTATTTGCTCAGCCCCCTTGATTACAATTTTGTGGTAGGGACACACCAGTACATAATATTTTTTGATTCACCCACAAAAATGTTTAATGTAAGTCCGACAGTTTAACAAGTAGAGAACATACATGCTAACATAAGTGACATGAACTCACCCAAACTAGCGAACCCATAGCTAGGAAACTGTAGAAACAGTGAATAGTAGTTCTCTTGAATGCTGCCCAGTGCAAGATGTGGAACCCACTGATGACACATACTATACTAGTTAGGTGAACATTCATCAACCTATATAAGTACATTAATGTATGGTAATTCCATGAGAGGTTTGGCTGTTTTTTGCAGGTGATTTGTGCCTCCTGTATGTTTATAAATGCTTATTAATATCCTACAACAGTCTTTTAACACCTCTCAGGCACTCTTTGGTGTGTTAGCTACCTGTGGTGTGAGGGTATAGTATGGTGTTCCTTCTGCTATTGCCCCCTGTCATTTACTGATACTTTGTGTTAAGATAGGGTTGTGCAGCTGCTATCCATGTTGTACGTTTGCGTTGTGAGGCTCGGTATAAAACTTTGCACTACAGTAAAGAAAAATCAAATCACATTGTGAATGTTTGTGAATGAAAGATTGAACCCTCACAAAATATGTGAGCAGAGCATATTTTCGGCTTTACAAGTCAAACAAGCATTTTTGTACTGGAGCAGGTAACTTTATAAAAATTTAAAACCTAGCTGACAAGTGGTTCCATGTCGTGTATAACGCATCTAGCCAATTTTGGCCATTTTTGCAAGCTGGGGTTGTGAACCCATTAAATGTAAAAAAAAATATATATATATACTACAATCCTCCAGAAAGCAACATGCTGCTCGCTGAAAAAAATACATGTTCCTGGCTCTCTGTCTGTTTATTTCTTGTAGGCAATCATGAGTCAAACAGCCCAGTGGGTGGGAGGGCAGAGGTGCCTTCCTGATTCAAATGTGAGCTTCTCCTTTTAATGGGCAAACATTACCACGTGTTGGAGAAACTGTATTTAAGAGGACCGTATTTACCAGACACAGAGAGCACCAGCAGTTAACACTGACTAGAGACACAGGGAAGGGAAAAATAATGAGATGTCACCCATCTTCATGACCCCATCCTCAAGGCCTGTGTGATTTACGTGGCTCACTTACAACTCCAGTGTAATGTGCCCTGCGTTAAAGAAGTGCATTACTTGCTGCAGGTGCTACCCCGAGAGGACTCTTAGGGCCAGATGTAGCAAAGGTTTTTACCCATTCTGTGTCTATGGAAAAAAGTGTTCGTACATATGGCCCTTAGTGCTCAAACCTATTCCATCATGACTTCTTCTCTGAGTTCCTTTTCCTGTCTCGTGTTTCCTGTTTCGGGCTTGGAGACAGCCCTGAAGCTCATCTTCAGCCTCCCTCCCTGACTCGTTGTCTATCAGTCCTTCCAGTTTGTCCTTCTGCGGCCGTATTACAGAAGTGCCCCAGGGGTGCAACGGGCAAGTGCACCCCCTTTGTGCACCTGGTGGGACTTTTGTATTACCGAAGAGGTCGCAGACGCCTCACTGTACTACAGATGCGGGAGCAAAGGCTAAGAAGCTGTCAGGAAGCGCACTGAAAATGTGCCATAAGTAGGTGGTGTACTCTCCACGCACCCCTAAGGGCAGCCTTCTCGAGGGGCCAAAGGGGGTCCTATGGACAGATATCCCCTTGCATGTGGGTGCTGTTGCTTCCTGTTTGCACACAGCGCACCTGTTTAAAGGACAGCCATGGCGCAAACAATAAAAGTGCAGCCTTATCGTATTACAGCCCCAGACCAATCATATTTTTATGCCATGATTCTTCAGATGATTAAATTATTTTTTCACTTCCACAAGCCAACGGGTCAAGCTCTAATCTAACTTTTAAGCACAGCAGTAGCCAGCCTAAAGATTCAGACCCCTGATCCAGATCCCAGGGGCCTGAAGATCGAGCATCATTTCCAAGCCACTGGTCCAGGTCTCAAGAACCTAAAGATTGAGCATCATTTCCAGGCCCCTGGTCCAGCTCTCGAGAGCCTAAAGAGCGAGAAACATCTCCAGGCCACAGGTCCAGTTCCCAGGAGCTTGAAGATCGAGTTTCATCTCCAGGCCACTGTCCCAGGTCTCAAGAGCCTGACGATCATGTATCATTTCTAGGCCACTGGTCCAGGTCTCAAGAGTCTTAAAATCGAGCTTTGTTTTCACATGGACCAAGGAACCTAGGCTGGGCTGAGGTTCATTGTCACACTGCGCTCCCTAGTCTGTGACCGGACACTTTAGGGGTGCTGGTACACTGAGTGCCACTTTGCATCCCTGGTTCCTGAGGGTATATCATGGTGTCTTTTGTTCTGAGTGTGACTCTACTCTGCCTGATTCCCGAGTGTGTACCCCAGTGGTTCTGGTTCTTAGTGTGACTCTGCTACCACTGATTCCTGAGTGTGTACCCCAGTGGTTCTGGTTCTTAGTGTGACTCTGCTACCACTGGTTCCTGAGTGTGTACCCCAGTGGTTCTGGTTCTTAGTGTGACTCTGCTACCACTGGTTCCTGAGTGTGTCCTCGGTGTTTCTGGTTCATGTTCTTAGAGTGACTCTGCTCTTGCTAGTTCCTGAGTGGGTTCTCTTGTTTTCTTGCTCTTTTTCTGAGTGAGACTTTGCTCTCTATGGTTGCTAGTGTGTATCCCGGTGTTTCTAGTTCGTTTTTTGAGAGTGACTGCTCTTCTGAGGTGTTTCTGGCTCGTTTTCTGAGTTTACCTCTACTTTGCCTGGCTTCTGAGTGGGTTCTCGTGTTTCTAGCTGGGGCCCTGCAGTATGTTGAACCAAGGAGCACAAGAAGTGGCAGTGGTATGTTTCTTTAGCGAGGCGAGGGGCGAGGCCTCCAGATCACACAACGTGAAATACCTGAAGGAAGCCGAGGAATCCGTCCTCCACCCCAGCTTGTTCCAGGGCGTGTCACAGACGTATGTCTGCTGCAGGGTGTGAATGCCAGGAAAAACTGCAGTTATAGCAAGCTTTGGCCGAGCCAAAGCTTGTTTTTTTATCCTGAGTCTGCCAAAGCTTTTTTGCCAATGCAGTTCATAGTCAGCCCCCAAACAATACAAGGCCTGAATTAGAGTTTGGCTGTGACGGATATCCCATCCGCAGTATTACGATGTCCGTAGGACATAATGGAATCATAATATGGCGGAATCGATATCCGTCACATTTGTGACAGGGTAATCTTCTCCTACAAACTCTAAATCAGGCCCATAGCTCCTTCTAATCTGGACATCGTTATAAAAAGAAATGTTGCACATGTTTAATCACACATGCACATGTAAGCATCTTGACGCTCTCGGCTCCAATGTCACAGTGCATGTGTGTGCATGCATCACCAATCTTGTACATGCTTCCAAGATGGTGGATGCCTATCTTAGAACAGTAAACAAAAACAAAATCAAAGTGCGATAAAACACATTGTTTGTAAAAAAAAATACAAAAAAAAAAATGCTGTCAGGCACTAAACTGCAACTAAAACACAACAGTGTGGAGTGCTGAGGGAGGGTTTGGGGGATTGAAATTAAAAAGCAGCAGTGGCGAGAAACGAAGGATCTTTGTGGGTCAAGGGTTAAATAAAAAAAAAAACTGAAATCTCGAGCAAGACGGGACCAGGAAGCAACGCAGAGTGTGGGAGCACGATGAGAGGTGGGGGAGGCAAGAGACGAGTAGGGAGGGAGGAGCAACACAAAGCATCGGCGGACCGCCCAGGGCAGCAACTGCTGCATGTGCTGCGCCTGTTCTACGCAGTAAAGTATACAAAACGTGATGGACAGAAAGGGAACACAAGCAGCCCAAGACTCTCCCTCATTACGGGCTCATCAGCCAGGTACAGCTTAGTTCCAGTAACAGTGTGCACGAGACCCACGCCTGTGCATACCAGTGGATGAAATTAATTCAAGCATTCCATCCATCAGTTTTTCTGTACATTAGTGTGCCGCCTTAAGTGTGCCAGGGATGCACAGATGAGGGTACCATACACACTGTTACTGGAACCAAGCAACACCCGGCAGATGAGCCCATAGCAAGTCAGTTTAAAAGCAAATAAATGTTCACTGCATAATGCCTCGTACCTCCTTAATAATTACCTTTTCTGCGCTAATATGGGGCCATCCATGCAGAAGAGGCTGTTCAGATATGATGTTAGGGGCCATCCCCTACCCCCCATGAGTACAATTCTCCTCACAAGGGTGACATTGTTAAGTACCACTGGCAGATAACAAGTTGCAGAATGGGACCACCAGGGCTGACATGCAACCACCTCACTTAGCTGGGCAGCCACTAGCGGTCGCCACAGGTCACCCGTCTCTCCCCTGACATGGTACAACCCACTTTTCCCTACAGTAAAACACAACAACCCCACACTTTCCTGCAACTTTTCAGAACTCCTAGTGACTCGAAATTATTGGGCTTGTTGTCCTCTTGGGCAGACCCGCTGTGTGGGTGGTGCATCCACACTGCCATCTGGTTACTGTCCCCACCTCTTGGCTTTGGCCAATGCCTTGGAGGGTGTTCTTGGGGTGTTGACTTTTGCATTGCACCCTTCCCGCTCCCCTCCCTCCACCTGCACCACAGTCAACTCCCCTGATGACAAGCAGGACAGGAAGGCCTAGAGACCATGCTATTAAATTTTCCTGCAAGAAGTTGAATACCTAGATGTTCAACTAAGACCACCTGCAGGCCTATGCTTCTGCTTCAGCGCCTTGATACCCTCACGAGTGATAAGCTTTTGCACACAAATCTACATAACATTAAATTAAATGTTCAGCTCATTTGAAAAAAGTAATTAATTGTAAACTAAAACATACAGGTGAGAGATATATCAAGCATTTCACATGCAGCAAACCTCTCCTTTGCATTAAACAGATGTGAGACTGAACACATTAACAATAGTAATACTGCAAGGTATAATGAATGCATCAATCAGTTCTATGTAAATGCCTGCCAGCTGTCCCTAAGTAAATTCTTCCATTCTTTAAATAAAAATATTATTCTTAACTTTTTTCCTCAGTGTACTCCTTATGAGGAATCTCTTTGCCTGATCGATTCATCTGTCACCACATGCTCAGTCTTCTACTGACACCCACAGGGGGTGTTTGCATTCATCACATGCTCCACGCGTTCCCTTCTGTGCATCAGCAGGGGTTGGAAGCCTTTTAGGCTGGTGTAAGCTTTATACACTCGTGAAATGTTTCCACACTAAGATTATGGACCTGCATGGGGCAATGAGAAGGCCACTGACACTCAGTCATCCACAAAGACATGGCGAGTTGAAGACGCTCGAGTGTGGACCCTGGTACGGAGCACCGACTGTGCCACTGCCTCAGGGACACTGAAAAATGGATATTAACAATGGCATGGGGCACTTTCACTGATAGGCATGCTAGAGCAATGACTGACAGGGAGACGCTGGGGCACTCACTGAGACACTGTCTCACAGGCACCAATGAGGGCTTGAAGTGGGATGAAAAAACTGGGGGCCTCTCAAAGAGGTGTGGCTGGTGTAGTTAAGGGCGTGGCTTAAAAACACGTAAGCTAAAAATCTATGCTTAGCATAGTGTGCCGGCGACTGGTATTTTGATGCTTGTTTCTGTCAGGGCATCCAGATATATAATACAACAACTGACATTACACTGACAACAAGGCAAGTCTATTGGCTTTCTCAGTGGTTGTTAGTTGCATTACAATGAATAAGCAACAACAATGGCTTTGGTGTGTAACTTATTGAAAAAGCTCTGAAATGATGAAACTGTGAAAGAACTATGATGAGTCTCTTAGGAGTTGCATCAAAGGCAGGGAAGGGTGGTACTGTTGCAGTGTTGAGAATATTTTTCACCCCGAGGAAGAGGGCAAAAATGAAGAGCCCGATAGGGAACCGTCATAGCACCTGCTTTAAGAACTCAGCACCGGCAGGACCCAGCCCACTTAAAGCCCTGACACCAACACTTGGACACTGGTCACAAGACATTGAGATTGACACACAGGAAGATTGCCAAAAGCACGATGACATATGATCGCCGACACTGAAATATTAACAATGATGACATTCCTTCGAGACATTGACGCAGGAAGACTCACACTGAAGGTGTGGAAACCCTAATATCTCGTTCTCTAGTCTTGTTTGCACAGCCTGGCTCCCCTTGAAACTTTCTGACTATGTTCCTACTCCACTTGAATTTTAACCCGATTTTAAGACATATGAAAGTAACGTTGCTCATCGACATCACTAGTAAATGGCCAGCCCCAGAGGATAGGAGTTTTGGATTTTCACGCTCATCGAAGACTGCTCATCTGTAAGCCTAAGGACACTATGGGCTGAGCCTGCAGCATGGATCCTGCTGTTCTCTAGGAAATAGTGCATCCTCCTTGTTTCAATGGTATTCATCAAGCACGGGCAACTGGACTTATGCGTTTGGGTCAACTTCAGTCCACAAACCTGTGATCAGTTTCTAATGATGGGCATAGAACTACTAAAGTCCCAGAATCCAGAGGGCTGATTAAAAAGCACCGGCTGAAAGGGTGACCCTGGTGGCACAGGGTCAGTTGGCATCTCCTTCTCTTCCCTCACAGGGATATCAGGGACCTTCTTTGATAAAATGACAATGTGCGTTTGTAAAGCACACATTCACATAACACTACAACACGCTGGTTGTAAATGCTGGTACAGACTAATGTAAGCATGGCAGCCATGATGGTAAGAAGCGTTGCCCAATAAAAGTTTGAAAACTGTGCTAAGAACAGAGTCCAAAATGGGTGGAATCGGACAAGCACGACATCCCCATCATTTTTTATTTTATGAAAAACGGTCCACCTACTTTTTGTGAAAAGACAACCATCCCGGGAAGGTTCATTTTAACAGTTGAAATGGTTCAGGTGAAGTCTAAGACATGAAGAGGTCATTATGACCACGGCTATAGGTGGTAATGTGGCGGTAGTACCGCCAACAGGCTGGCTGTACATACCGCCACATTATGACATTGGCAGGTTGGCTACAGCCAACCTGCCAATTTACCATCCGTACCGCCATGGTTGTAGCAGCCGCCGGGCCAGAGATAACAAATCTCCTGCCCCGCGGCCGCTATTGTACCGCCGGTGGCATTTTGAGCCTGCCTACTGCCATGGTTTTTGTGGCGTTAACAACACCACAAAAACCGTGGCAGCAGGCCCTACCAGTGACAGGGAATTCCTTCCCTGTCACTGGTAGGAAGCTCACCCACCTCCCCACACACTCCCCAGATGTCCCCCACCCTCCCTCCATCCACAATCACCCCCTTCTGATCCCCTATTCGCCCATACACGCACACACTCGCAGACACGCACCACGCATACACCCACTCACTCACACTGGCATAACGCATTCATTCACGCATACATCCATTCATGCTTGCACACATCCGTACACACATTCACACTGACATGCAGACACACATTCACATTTCCATTTGTACACGCATTCACACACATGCATACACCCATGCAAAAAATACTACACACAGATGCATTCATGCACACACTCTCATATTCATGCACACACACACACACAAAACACCTCCTCACCCCCTCTCCTGTCAGAAGCCCAACTGACCTGCATCCAGGTGATCTTCCGGCAGGGAACGGGAAAGGGGTGCTGCTACCACCAGCAGCGCCTGCTAGCAGAACACCGGCAGACCATATCAAATGTCATGATATGGCTTGCAGTGGTCTACTGGCGTGGCAGTGCTGGTGGTAGCAGCGCCACCTTACCACCATCTTCCAGTATGGCCACGGCCGAATTTCCGCCGTTCTTGTGGAAGAAGTCCGGCTGTGGTCATAATTTGGTGGACAGATGTCTTAATAAGGGCCGGAGTCTCCTGTGCTGTGAAACCGAGAGTGGGACAGACAGGTAAACAAGCCTGCTTGCAACTGTGCCTGCTGCCTGAAAGAAATATAAATGTGTGTTAATCTACAATGTAAAGGGTGCTTGGAAGCAGGTATTGGCTTTAATTGATGTAATCACTTGAAGCTTCATGATAATACAGGTTTATTTCTGAGTGGTAGTGCAAGGGAGTTACCACCTGAGCTCTGAAGTGTGTGCTTTTGAGGAACAGTTTGATATATTTAAAAAAAAAAAAAAAAGTGCATTAGGTACTTCTGGGTATAACTAAAATCTATATTTTGTAAACACTTTTTTAACTTGAAATTTTTTTAGTATTTTGGAGTAGCCTATTTTATACTGTGTGTAATGCAACTTTAGAATAATGACCTAAATATTCATAATGCTTTCTGTCACAGGCTTGGATCTTGTAGCACTAAAAATACAAAAGTCACTATTCTCCACTGCACAAACCTGATTGAGTTCTGTGGCTCTCTGGTTACACACAGAGACCTCTGCAGCGCATTAACTAACAGAGGTTTCATGATATCCGCTGATTAATTTAACTTGTATTTGTTTTTATGGGCGAGCGCAAAGCGCTCCGTCCATTCTGTAATCTCTCTTTGGGCTTCAAACCATGCCCATGTCAGGTCCATCACTTTCATTGGTTCGTGGGCTTGCCTTTTAAAACCTGCTTGCTTTCATTTGTGAAAGAAATGCATACTTCATGCCTTTTCCAGGTGTTTAGCCCACCTACAGAGCACCGGTAAGCGACTAAAAACCTATGAGGCTCGATGTTTTCAGCCTCTGGTCCGGACTACTTTATCTGTTTATTTTCCACGCGGTGCGATCGCGCTGCATTTTACATAACGCGATCACGCTGCGTATTTTTGTTCTTTACATCGCTAATAGCTCTAACTCAAGCAAATGCGAGACCCGTTGCATTGAAAATGCTTGTTCATTTAAGCTGTGAATTATTTTATACATAGTTACCTGAAAGTGAAGGACCAAACAAAACGTACTGAATATTTTGTTTTTTTAGTCACACCTTTGACCTCGCTCCACCCCCCCCATACTCAGTGACCCCGCCCAACTGAATGCAGAATCACAGTTCCCATTCTTCTTTTCACTACGCTTCGACTGCTGGCTAAGAAGTACTGGTACATTCCACTGGTTTTGGAGCCATGCGGTGAGGTATTGGTAATGTCCAGTAATGTACAGAGGACCTACTGTCAATACCAAAAAAATAATGTCACAAGGGCAGACTGCAGCATTGCTGAAAATGCTGGCCCCATCCCAGGAAAGAGTTGGTAACTCTGGTGAAAAGCGCTTTTACTGACGTCATTGGCTCCTTTCACTGCATTTCACCCACGCACCAGACAGCTGCCTCAAATCAAGGTGAACCAACCATGCCACCACCTTCTACAGTAAATTGTTTTTTATTTCGAGCACTGATACAATTGTAATGTACTTTAAAAAGCACAATTAGCCATATTTTTTTACAAAAGAAAGAGACCTCAAACTCACTTTAAAGTGGTGTTTAAACTTTATTATTTTTTTCAACAGTGTGGCTGGCCCAAAAAGCAACATGTTACTCATGTCAACCAAAACTACGCGTGGAACATATCCAGTACCCGATGTATAAATATTTATCTTAGCTGGGCTGCTTTAAAACAAATGATTTGCCTTAGGGTATAATTTTAATCATGACAAATAATATAAATATTACAATAAAACATAGTGTTTGAGAGGTGTCCGTTGGAGAATACAATTTACCCTCCCTCTAAAAGCCCCTATAACATACACTCCTGGTTGCGGCTCTGCCCCCAGGCTAAGAGATTCCTATTGGAGTGTGATCCTGGTTTCATATGTTAATCCACACTCTTCCATGTCCTGGAGAGAGCCAGATGCTCACCAGTCAGTCCTCTTATAAGCAAGGCCCATGCACATTATGTGCAATGCCCAAGGTCACACGGGAAGTCTGCAGGAAGCCGCAATCAAGCACCGGTCCCCGTGCCCTAGGCCGGAGATGACGTCCCTTGCAGGAGACCAACTCAGTCGGTGCACATTTATAATTGAGTTTAATTGCAGGTTTTGAGCGCGCGCCGCCCTCCCAAGCCATCCAATGGGAGGCGGAGGCTGCGATGGGCCCATGGGCTCGACAGGCAGAGCTGCCCAGATTGGCCGAGGGTGACGTCAGCAACGCACGTGCACCCCCCTCACCTGACCTCGCTGCACAATCACGTGCGCACGAGGTGTCATGGTATCTGGGCCCAGCTGTGTGCACCCGATACAAGCAATGGAGGCCCCGTCTCCATGGTGAGTCTGGAGACCGGGTGGGGAGGACTCAAAGTCACCGAGTCCACGCTCCACCGCCTGACCTTGGGCCTGCGGAAAACTTTACAGGTATTTTCGGTGCCCTGGGCGAAGGGACATTTGGCTGCCTCCTTCCCCGAGCAGCTGCCACAACAGAGAATGGAGAGAGACAGAAGAGTTCCTGCTCAGACATTGGTGTTGTGATGAATAGCTCTGATTTGCAAATGCACCAGGGTAAACTTGATAGAATTGTTCCCACAAAAATGTCTCCAACTCGGGAATAGCTTCACAATTTCAATGTTATTCCATGTTTAAGAGGGCAAATATGTGAAACTAGTTGCAATCCCACTGTACTATTGTATTCCTAAATTATCAGCAGTGCATGAAGTGGACAACTGTATTGCAATTCCCGCTGTGGTTAAAATCAAGGCCTGCGTCACTGGCGCAGTAGCCAACGATGGATGGATGAGCAGCGACTTCTTGGAAGTAAACCCATTTGAACAAGAACATCTGGGTTGGATGGGTCTCTCAATGGTGTATAAATGATGGGGCCCCGGCCCAGCTCCTTTGCTCATAATTGAGAACTTGGTGTTACCGATGACTTAGAACCTAAACACATTCCTCAGATATTCAACCTGGTAAAACAAAGGTGCCAGAGAAGCAAAAGACTGAGTCCAAGACTGTCAGAACAACCACACAAGTTTTTATACAATAAATTATCGTTCTGGCCAACGCAATCCTTTGCCTCAGCAAGTATTTCCCAGTGACTGTGCGCAAATTCAGCTTAGTAGGAGGCTGGCCCTTACTGTGGTCTGGATTAGTCTCCCTTTCATTTAAAGATTATTAGAAAACCCAGTCCTGTTTACAAATTAGCACAAAAAGGGGCACTTATTGAATTGATGTATGAGTGATTTCTTCAGCGACAAGGGACCATCTTTGAACGCTTTACAAATTATTTTAGTGTAACAGTCTGAACACTGATGGTGACCGGAGGAGCAGTGCACGGCATCATGTGTTTTAGCTCCTCAGTGCCCTTACGGATATTGATAAGTATCTGCAAATCAATCTATGCACCACCACAAAATGGACAGACAAGTCCATGCTGCAAGGACATGCTTCCTTCTGAATATAAATACCGGCGACCGCTGCGATGTCACTGCCCAGCACGACTCCTGTGTACTTGCACCATTGAGGCGACTGACCAAGCTTCCACATACAACTTCCTCCACAACCTCACTGTAGTGAATTGCCCATAAAACTGTAGGAAGTACTTCTTTTGGGGAGCACAGTGCCATGTCAGAGTTGGTGGGCACAAGACCCTAAGAAAATAGGCCACCACCATAGGCGAATGGTGCATTTCATAGCATGCAAGACCAGGACCAGTGGCCAGTGCCTGCAAAAACGTAAAGACCATATTTTATGAGAACATGGGACTTTTCTCCCAAAGGAAGACGACAAGTGCTAATTAGTGCATTTTGTTTCATTTTAGTCAATGCTATTGGCCACACGCCATTCCCGACTGTCCAGGCACAGAGATGGGCAGCTTCCTTATGCTCGGTTGCAGGTATGGGCAGTGTCCACAAGCTCTTGCACTACATCCTTCTCTGTACTTCTCCCTCTCTCCTCCATAATACTCTCTCTGCGCCTGCTGCCAGGTACACTCAAAGTATTATCGCTAGATGCAGCATTGAGGGAAGCCAGGCCACCCTCCATCTATCTCAAATTACAAGGGAATCAGAGCTAAGAGAGACTCCCATCACAGGACGTGCGGTACCAAATCTGAAGGACTGAAGTCTCTGTGGTGAGGGTCCTAAAGGGTGTCCTTTTAAATAATACAAATAAGCTATTAAAGTGAATATCTTTAACACTGACATCTATGTAGATTTTTCTCTACTGCTTTCTATGGTACTATGGAACTTCCACTATGCCGACGGGGAAGCATGTGAATCTATGAAAGATCCATTACTGGAGGAGAAGAAAATAAGTTACTTACCTGTAACTGCATTTCTCCAGTATTGGTATCTTGTCTATCGAACAGACTGGAGGGGCCCCACAATGAGTAAACACAGCCCTTCCCAAAAATTACAGGTGTTCCTTAAGAATGGGCTCCTTCTCACTCAAAGGTGAAAGAAGGTTCCTGTATTGCTCGGTTTCCTATATCTCACAGGGTAAAAAAGGTTTGTGAAGGAGTGGGATTCCTCTACCGCAGGTGAAAGAGGGTTTCATGCACAAAGACTTTACATCAAAGGCACATAATGACCACAGAAGTCTCAGAACATCGTTACCACCTGTAGCCAACCAACGGACAACCGTACAACCGAACCAGAAGGAAGCAAACATCAACGTCCTTTGACAAACATGTCCATGCATGTAATGATCCACACAGATCCATAACAAAGTCTAGCCATTAATCCTACATGATCCATCATTGACCAATACACAAGTCCACTCAGACCTCAAGAGCAGCTATCCAGTATTACTCCGCTCCCCAGGTTTATTCAAGCTGGCAGAGCAGGGGCATAAAGTGCATCGGATGGGGGAGAGAGCAGATGGGAGGAAAAGAGGAGGAGAAGTACTGTAGGAAGTTGGCTCTGTATGCACTATTTCAAAGTAAGGAATAGCATGCACAGAGTCCAAGGGTTACCCTCAGAGGTAAGATAGTGGCAAAAAGAGATAATACTAATGCTCTATTTTGTGGTAGTGTGGTCGAGCAGTATGCTTATCAAAGGAGTAGTGTTAAGCATTTGTTGTACACACACAGGCAATAAATGAGGAACACACACTCAGAGACAATTCCAGGCCAATAGGTTTTTGTATAGAAAAATATATTTTCTTAGTTTATTTTAAGAACAACAGGTTCAAATTCTACATGTAATACTTTGCATGAAAGGTATTGCAGGTAAGTACTTTAGGAACTTTGAATAATCACAATAACATATATACTTTTCAAATAAAACACATATAGCTTTTTTAAACTAGACACAGTTCCTAGGGGAGGTAAGTAATTGTTAGTTCTTGCAGGTAAGTAAACCACCTACGGGGTTCAAGCTTGGGTCCAAGGTAGCACACCGTTGGGGGTTCAGAGCAACCCCAAAGTTACCACACCAGCAGCTCAGGGCCGGTCAGGTGCAGAGTTCAAAGTGGTGCCCAAAACACATAGGCTTCAATGGAGAAGGGGGTGCCCCGGTTCCAGTCTGCCAACAGGTAAGTAACCGTGTCTTCGGAGGGCAGACCAGGGGGGTTTTGTAGGGCACCGGGGGGGACACAAGTTAGCACAGAAAGTACACCCTCAGCAGCACGGGGGCGGCGGGTGCAGTGTGCAAACACACGTCGGGTTTTCAATTGGAATCAATGGGAGACCAAGGGGTATCTTCAGTGATGCAGGCATGCAAGGGGGGGGGCTCCTCGGGTAGCCACCACCTGGGCAAGGGAGAGGGCCTCCTGGGGGTCACTCCTGCACTGGAGTTCTGATCTTTCAGGTCCTGGGGGCTGCGGGTGCAGGGTCTTTTCCAGGCGTCGGGGTCTGGGAGTCAGGCAGTCGCGGTCAGGGGGAGCCTCGGGATTCCCTCTGCAGGCATCGCTGTGGGGGCTCAGGGGGGACAACTTTGGTTACTCACAGTCTCGGAGTCGCCGGGGAGTCCTCCCTGAAGCGTTGTTTCTCCACAAGTCGAGCCAGGGGCGTTGGGTGCAGAGTTGCAAGTCTCACGCTTCTGGCGGGAAACGCAGTTGTCTTGAAGTTGCTTCTTTGGAAACAAAGTTACAGTCTTTGGTGAACAGGGCCGCTGTTCTCAGGAGTTTCTTGGTCCTTTTAGAGCAGGGCAGTCCTCTGAGGATTCAGAGGTCGCTGGTCCTGGGGAAAGCGTCGCTGGAGCAGTTTTCTTCTGAAGGGGGGAGACAGGCCGGTAGAGCTGGGGCCAAAGCAGTTGGTGTCTCCGTCTTCTCTGCAGGGTTTTTCAGCTTAGCAGTCCTCTTCTTCTTAGGTTGTAGGAATCTGAGTTCCTAGGTTCAGGGGAGCCCCTAAATACAGAATTTAGGGGTGTGTTTAGGTCAGGGAGGGCAGTAGCCAATGGCTACTAGCCCTGAGGGTGGCTACACTCTCTTTGTGCCTCCTCCCCAGGGGAGGGGGTCACATTCCTATCCCTATTGGGGGGATCCTCCATCTGCACGATGGAGGATTCCTAAAAGTCAGAGTCACTTCAGCTCAGGTTGCCTTAGGGGCTGTCCTGACTGGTCAGTGACTCCTCCTTGTTTTTCTCATTATCTCCTCCGGCCTTGCCGCCAAAAGTGGAGCTGTGGCCGGAAGGGGCGGGCAACTCCACTAGCTGGAATGACCTGTGGTGCTGGAACAAAGGGGGTGAGCCTTTGAGGCTCACCGCCAGGTGTTACAGCTCCTGCCTGGGGGAGGTGATAGCATCTCCACCCAGTGCAGGCTTTGTTACTAGCCACAGAGTGACAAAGGCACTCTCCCCATGTGGCCAGCAACATGTCTCGAGTGTGGCAGGCTGCTAAAACCAGTCAGCCTACACGGGTAGTTGGTTAAGGTTTCAGGGGGCACCTCTAAGGTGCCCTCTGGGGTGTATTTTACAATAAAATGTACACTGGCATCAGTGTGCATTTATTGTGCTGAGAAGTTTGATACCAAACTTTCCAGTTTTCAGTGTAGCCACTATGGTGCTGTGGAGTTTGTGTTTGACAGACTCCCAGACCATATACTCTTATGGCTACCCTGCACTTACAATGTCTAAGGTTTGGCTGAGACACTGTAGGGGCACAGTGCTCATGCACTGGTGCCCTCACCTATGGTATAGTGCACCCTGCCTTAGGGCTGTAAAGCCTGCTAGAGGGGTGACTTATCTATACTGCATAGGCAGCGTGATGTTGGCATGGCACCCTGAGGGGAGTGCCATGTCGACTTACTCGTTTTGTCCTCACCAGCACACAGAAGCTGACAAGCAGTGTGTCTGTGCTGAGTGAGGGGTCCCCAGGGTGGCATAAGATATGCTGCAGCCCTTAGAGACCTTCCCTGGCATCAGGGCCCTTGGTACTAGGGGTACCAGTTACAAGGGACTTACCTGGATGCCAGGGTGTGCCAATTGTGTAAACAAAAGTACAGGTTAGTGAAAGAACACTCGTGCTGGGGCCTGGTTAGCAGGCCTCAGCACACTTTCGATTCAAAACATAGCATTAGCAAAAGCAAAAAGTCAGGGGGTAACCATGCCAAGGAGGCATTTCCTTACAGGTAGGGATGGAAAAAAAAGAAAGGAAGGTATGCGTGGGGCTACTTTAGTTCACAGTCAGGCCTCGCCCATGGGTTGGGCAGATGGCGAGGTTCCGATTGGCCCTCCGCGTGGGCGCTGCCTCACCTGACCTACCCACTACAAACACAAGCACACAAGTTGCATTTGGTACAACTGGACAAAGCTGGCTTTGTAATCTTGATATAAACAATGGAAGCTCCGTCTCAATGGTGACCATGGAGACCGCTGGCCAGGCAGCACCCCGGAGGGCTAACTCCAGCACTCACTCAATGTCACTCACTCCATAGCTGCTGCCTGACCTTGGGTTGTGGACAACAGAGCAAGGATATCTGGTGCCGTTAGCAAAGTGACATTTGTTCACCACTTTTATTGCACTGCAGCGCAAATGTGATGCATGAAAATGTGGGTAGGAACTATTAGACTCTAATTCCGAGACCCGGTGCTGTTATTCATCGCCAAGATATCTCCATGGGTGAAAGTGCACTTCACAAATACATGCTATATTGTATCATGGTATTCTATATTATCCAGGGCGGGGCCAGAGTCCGATGCCTTGAGTGGAAAACATGATTTCTGTGGAAATGTAGGCGACGGGTAACACTACATCCATTTATATCACCTGCACTAAAGCTAGACATTGTCACCAAGTATCCTTTAAAATTTATATCCACTCCTAATTCAACTATTGGCTATGGCCACTTGGTCACTGTAACTTTTTTATGCCCACGAGACCAAGGATACTAATTCACCAAAACGCGAGACACAGCAGAAGTGACATCACACAAACCTGATGACATCATAAGATTGATCCCCCGTCTCATGCTTTGCCCCTCAACAGCCTCCTATTTGCGGTTTAGAGGCTAGTGGTCTTGCAGAAAGTTATACCACTTTATTGAGCTCCTGTTGAAATTAATATATGAAGGGACCTTGGGAAAGAAAGACTGAATGCCTTGAGTCCTCATTCTGTACCTCATGGTAAGTTTGTGGATTTTGGTCTTTGCTATTGAATGAGTTAATGTCCCAATTACTTACCAGCAATCTTCATTACTTTGAATCTGGCCTACTGTGTCACAGTCTTAACACGCAAGGGGAGCCCTAATCCAGGCACAGGCATTTCCTTTGACACCGACTCCCTACTCTTGCCCATGTCAGGGATCACGAAGGCACTGCCAAAAGAGAAAATCAACATTAATCTAACACTCTTTATACTTTCTGTAGTTTACACTTCTTGCAAATGTCAGGCAGCTGTTGAAGGCCCAAGTGTGCTACAAGGGTCCAAACCTCTGATGTCAACAAGGGATAAATGGTACATGATGTCACTTCTCCTCTCCCTGGCATTTTGGTGAATCATTGCCCGTGCACGAGGTGAGGTGTTGTGAACATGAGACATTGTGTTTTGGACTGACTGCCAGGAGAAGAGGACACGGGACTCAATAGATGGCAGAAGTTCAGAGAATGTTTCTGGGAAGATTCCTTCTCACTGAACTGAAGCAGATGGCAATCAACTGTACCTTAAATACAATAAGGGTGGCAGTCAGGGTATTCATAGAATGCTAAGATCAGCATAGTGAGAGAGAAGACGAATAGGACTGGGGCTTTCCAAACCAAGGACACAGGACATCCCTGAGTGCCAACAAGGAGCAGGAGCGGCACACCTGAAACCTAATCCTAGGGGCGAAAAAGGGTGGACTCACCATCCTCTCCCACACAGTCTCCTTTGTAATGAACACCGACAGCCAGGACAAAGTGAACAAGCACTGGCTAATCAAATAGTACACACAGTAATTTTTTTCAGCCTTCCCCAAAAGGTAATTGGCAGTGCAAGCTTATATCACACACAGAGATACGTAGATACAAATAATGTAGAGCACCCCACTATATTGTGCACAACCCAACTCTCAGTGAAACTTCACACCACAAATGGGGTTATGCCAGATTGCCCATCAGCGTCCATACGCCTCAGTCTCTCTATAAATGATCTCCCCATGATGATAAACTTGGCTGTGGATGGTTTCCCAAGGATCAGACATAAACAAGTCACCAAATTCTCTATTGTGAAGACTCACTGAAGCTGTTCTGCAATGCCCTCTCAGAATGATCAATCATTGTGGCTTGATACTGCAAAGGTTAAACCATACTAACCACAGAAAATCAAGGTCATGTCCTGGGGCCCTTTGATCAAGGAAAAAAAGTAGGGAAATTCTCACTTCAAGAGCTGCAGCTGGGGATTTTCGTTTTTTATGCAATTAGCTCTTGCCCCCTCTCTGCAGGCATTATCGTGGACTCATCTCTGTGGAGAAGCCACAAGGCAATCAGAAGCCACTGGCCCGCAACCATGTGGGCTGTGGTCATTTGCCTGGGAATCCTGGGGCTAGTTCTACTGTGGCTTTGCAAACTGGGCCACGTACACCCTTTCTGCACTCAACTCTACGGGTAACAAGGGCGAGAAGTCAAAAGCTTCTGAAGGAGGTAGTGCGGGGGTAGGGACTGGAAACTCAATCAAACAACAGGCACAATAATTTATTGTCCAGCCCAATGTTTTTCATTTAGTAAAAAATTACGTATTTTTAAGTCACACCAAAACAAGATGCTGCACGCAAACGTCAATCACCACGAGGTCGTGTACTACAGGGTTATCTACGCAGAAATTGGGCTAGATTAAAGCACAGATGCAGAAGTTAGGCTAGATTAAAGCACAGCTGCAGCCTCAGTATAGGTGTATATGAGCAGCTTCCTTGGTTTCTCGTCCCAAGGGTAAGTGCTGTTAAAGCCAGGTTATTGTTAAAGCATTGATTTCACATAAATATGTTGCAAAGTTCACAGTCATTGTTCGGGTCAGGCAGTTGTTTTTGCTAATATGTTGGGCGCCTTTTAGGTTTAAACTCATTTATAAGGGCCACAGCTGCCTAAGGATTGCAGGCCTGCTGCTAGTGCCAGCTCACTGCTCAGCAGTTCCACCTTCTTCTCTTTGTGCTGAGCCCAGGGCAGAGGCTTTGGGGATGCCAGCTTCAATCAGGTAGGCTAGGCACCAGTACTCACAAAAGCTGGCTTCTCCTCCGGTATGTGGTGCGGATCCCCGGTCTCGGCGATCAGAAGGTGAAGCCAGGACCACTCAGTTGTCCCCTTCTGGTGGTGGTCACTGGAGTGGACATACTGAGGAATGTCAGTGAGCTGGCTTAGCTGTTGTTGCTTCCACGTAGAATCACTTGTGGCGGCCTGAGACCTGCAGGCAGACTCCAGTCAACTCGGATTCTTCTCCCTCAAGGGTCCATTGCTCTCGGCCACCACTCTTGAGTTTGGCATCTGGGCTTTTCCTTCCTCTGGCAGTCAGCTTCTGCTGTTCTTGCCACAATTCTCACTATTGTCAGCAGGTCAGGCAGGCTCCCAGGTCATAGGCAGACCCACAGCTCTTCCATGAATGTATAGTTTTGTGCCAGGTGTGCAGGTTGCTGTAATGTTCATTGTTCGTAAAACTGATGGGGAATAGTTTGTGTTATCCGCAGACCATGTACTTTAACGTCCGTTATGCTGTGTTACACAGGTTTGGTATTGTGCAGCGTACTCCAGTTACTTAGCTGAAGGATTACTACGCAGTCAGAGGCCTTGGCATAGAGCCAGACTCATGATGCATTAATGGATATTTGGAAAACTGCAGCCTGTTGGTGCCAGTATGTAAATGTGGCCCCGGTAACCAAGTGGTGGCGACTCCTGACAAAAGGAAGAGCGGCTGGTTTCTTCCGTTGAAACCAGGAGTGTGTCTCAGTGACAACCTGTGTAAATGGGTGGGTAGACGTAACATTATTTGACTGTGCTCTACCACATTATAAACATTTTAATATCATTCTGCCAAAATATTGTATCCAGGACATCAACTACCGCTATAAATATATATATATATATATATATATATATATATATATATATATATATATATACTGAGAATACTGAGAAGGTAAGCATATATAGATAAGTTCAAATTTACTCTTATTAACTCCACATCTATGTAGCATGCTTAAATATATATTTTGGAAGAACAACATTACTAGCCTCAGTATTGTGGTATATAATTTGGTGCATGAGCTCTACTACAATAAGTCATTCAGGTCGTCTCACAGTAGGTGATCCATTGGGTCATTTGACCATTGTGACCCTCTCCCAACCAGAGGTTGTCATCTAAGGGCCATGTGATGTGTCAGGGTGTTCTAAAGTCACGTGCATAGTGGTGTGTCCTACTGGTGTGAGCTCTCGTGTGGCCACTGAACTTTAATAGACAGTACTTGTCTGAAATAAATCTGCCTGGTATGGTGATGACGCACATTACGCTTTCCAAAGAATGACTTTCATGAAAGATAGCTCGCCTTCCAGAACATACTATGATGATCAGAAGGACGCTGAAAAATTGACAAAATGGCCGCCAAGATAAATTGTCACAAAGTATCAATTTCAATAGCCACATTCAACTTTGATTCACAGTGACCAGGGAGACTTTAAGTTAAAAGTCTCAATAGAGAGGTTACAGCTCCCTATGCATTCCTGAAAGTTAGCCTCATGGCGTACAAATTCTGTGCCTTTTGAACAGACACAAGTAGAGAACTCAGTTCAGATGTTTATAGTAAATTTGGAGGCCACACATTTTACTTTGCACTATATACAGGCCATTAAGGATTATTATTATTTTCTCACTTGTGTAGTAAGGCATAACACTTGTTGCAGCCCATGTTACAAAAACATTTTTTGCATTGCTGTAAAATTGGAGGAATTCAATTGTGGAACTATTGCTGAATATATTTGACTTGTATACTAGTTTTAAAGTAATTTATGTGTTTAATGGAGATTTTAATTTAAAAACTAGTCACTGAAAATTATAAAGCAGTGAAAAATGATTTTGCTAATTTTAAGACAGAGGGCCTGATTACAACTTTGGAGGAGGTGGTAATCCGTCCCAAAAGTGACAGTAAAGTGACGGATATACCACCAGCCGTATTACGAGTCCATTATATCCTATGGAACTCGTAATACGGCTGGTGGTATATCCGTCACATTTGGGATGGATTAACACCCCCTCCAAAGTTGTAATCAGGCCCAGAATGTCTTATTGAGTAAATGCAGGATAATGAAATGGGCGTCCTGCATGTTTTGCTCTGGCTAGAAATGTTACTTCAGACCTCATACCCTTTGTTCCATTTCCCTTTATGCAAGCTAAAAAAATATTTTGCTGATGGGTTTGCTCTGTTATATTCCCACAACGGTTGGGTACTCTGATGTTATGAGATATTAAACTTCCAGATACTTTCCCAAAAACTGTTAGTCACAGAAAAGATTCCTAGAATTAATTTAGCAAGTAAAATGGAAATCTGATGTTTCCATTTTGCGTGGAGGTCTCTGGATACGTAGGCGTTTACCTTCAGAGGGAGGTCAGGGTATAAGGATAAATTTTGAATAACCAAGTATTCTGTCCCCATCCAATATTAGGCCTTGTAAACACTGCACACCAATTTCTTTTGTGTGTTTTTCCTTATTTTTGTCTATTTTATCTCATTGGTTTGCATAGTGGTGGTATCTGACACAAAGACCACCTTTGAGTGCTGGGTATTTAAAAACATAATCATGAATATAATTTTCAGGGTATACTGCTGCCCTGACAACATCAGTCGAAGCAGCTTTGGGGAGTTCCATCAATAGGTATTGGATGCCAAGTTGCATGGCACACAGTCTATTCGGCCATGAGACCCTGTCCATTTTTATGATGTTCTGATGAGAGCTGGAGAGGCGGAACATGACTCTCAAAAAAAGTTAGTTTTAAAGTACCTTTCGACCAATGCTCTCTATGGGATGGCCACTTTGTTTTGTGTCACTCTGGATTGAGCATGTCTTTCTTGTGTTCTTCAGAATGGCTCAAGGATAGCCACTTGGTTTTGTGGTCTGTCTGATTTAAGGCTGTCTTTGTAGTGTTCTTCAGACTGAGAAGGGCTAGCTATTTGTATTTGTGTCCTCTGTTGTTTGAGGATATCCTTCGTGTGTTCATCAGACAGAGACAATTGCTTGCTACTTAGTTTTGTGTCCTCTCTCGTTTGGAAGTGTCTTTATTGCGTATTCCTGAGATGATGATGTTTTTCGTCAGGTCGATTTCAGTCCAGTGGCTTAACTGATTAGACTGTGGATGGAGCAGCTCTTACTTCCCTTAGCAACTCGAACAAAAGACTATGGGGGTTATAACAACTTTGGAGGAGGTGTTAATCCGTCCCAAAATTGACGGTAAAGTGACGGATATACCACCAGCCGTATTACGAGTTCCATAGGATATAATGGACTCGTAATACGGCTGGTGGTATATCCGTCACTTTACCGTCACTTTTGGGACGGATTAACACCTCCTCCAAAGTTGTAATAACCCCCTATGTGTTACATTGTTGCCAAATGAAACAAGCACTGGCAAAACCGTGTGGTCTCGCCTTTGAAAGGCAAGTGCTGCCATAACTGGCTTTTTAAAAAAAAAAAAAAATTGTACAGGCTACGGGTCCACGTGCCCCTACTTATGCACTCTGTGGACCAGGTGTAGTGTGGTTACGTTATGTAGAGTTCTTAGTTTAGCTTGGCTGTAAGCAGATCTTGTGCAGAAATATTCACAAATTCCTCGGCATGTGTGTGCCACTGGGAACCTGTGCATGGATAAGAATGTCATCTGTAGGCATACTTATGGATTTGCCGTACCTGACACATAATCCACCATCTGCTGTATAATTTATAGATTGCAATAAAAGAAATGTGAGCTCGCACAGCTTTAAAGTTATTACAAGAATCACCAGCAAAGAGAAGAAGTTACAGCATGCCTTTTCAGTTAGAAGCTTGTTCTATCAGAGTTATCTTCACAATCTAGTTATGACCGACAGTGCAGTCAGTTTTGCATGACACACACGAAAATGCTAGCTTTCACAGAGCACTTAAAAAGTGTGTGGGAATATTTTAAGCACGTCCCAGATTGGCTGATAGGGGCAGTTCATTGTCCAGGATCACACAGTGTAGTGAAGCAAGATATTAGATTTCAATCTCGATTCCAGCATGGGTGACTTAGCTACTTGGTCACCTGCCCTGCTCCTGCAGACTATGCCATTCATCATTAGCTCTTATTGGAAGTCCCAGCCAGGGCTCACACCAGTGCTTAATTTGAGCCGGTGGTTTCCAGTGCAGGGCACCGGCAATTAATTTTGAGGGCTGGCATTTAGTTTTCTGCATGTCATTTATTGCGAGCAAAAGAGACAAATGAGAAAGACAGAGGAAGAGAAAAATGAAAAAGCGTCACAAAGGGAGAAAGTAGAAAGCTGCAAGAGTGAGCTGAAGGGGCAGGGAGTGGCTGTGAATTGATTGAATAGGCCCGAGATGGCTTCAGGATTACGCCGCCTCAGTCTCATGTGCGTGCACATTTAGGGCAGCAGCGGCATGTTTCTAGGGAAAGCTTTGGGTACGGCAAGTTTTTATTTACAAACTAAGCACTGACTCACACTGTGTGCTGTTTCTCAGAATCCAAAGTACCAGCACATCCAGGCAATGCTTTACAGACCTCAGGCTATTCCAGTGATACTCAAAGTATGGCCGGGACTGTATGTGCCTCTCCTGACCTTTACATGCAGCCCTCTGGTCAGTGCAGTACTGGGCTGCTGTTTGCTCGACTCATAACTAACACAGAGATAGAAGTTAACTAAACAGGCAAGCCTTTACTTAAAGGTTATTGTGATGTTAAAGAAAGGAAGTAACCAAGTTATCCTGCACCAGCTAACTTCAGAAACACATTTATTTTTAAAGACATCTTGCAGCAAAAGTATAAAAATATTATGTGGTCTCTTTCAAATTCAAACGTGTATATCATTAACATGCAGAAATGCTTCACCTTAGTACATCACATATCAGTGCTTAATAAGCAGTTTTTTTAAAGCAATAGTTTTCAAGCATGAACTCACAAACATTCGTTCCTCTCCAATAATGAACTAAGATGCAAGTCAGTTGCTAAGTGCACTCTTTGGGCCGGGGTGCAATTATTCATGGAAAAAATCATAGTTTATTTAATCAAACACAGTTTCCCCGTCGCCCGCATTTCACATTTCCACTAACTTTTTATCACACTCTGGCCTCCGCCTCGTCACCATTTGGGTGACTCAAGCACGACTCATCTTCCAACTCCTAAAGGCACACCCTTGACGTGCCCTGACGTCGCCCAGTGCTAGCGAGGCCCGACTCCAGGAATACTCCTCCGTCATCGCTGGCCTCTCTGTAGGAAACAAGACCCTGGAGCCCTGGTATGTGTCCGAGGCGGGCACGTCCCCGTGCGCCAGGCTCAGCTGTGCCTTTCCCTCAGCACCAGACCATGCGTGCTGCCCTGCCAGAGCCGCCTGGGGCGAGGAGTTCCAACCAACCGAGAGTACCCAGGGCCCATTGCTGCATAACATCCATTCTTTTCCGGTTCGGCTGCCACGTCATGAAAACAACCAGTGCTTAATTTGTAAATAAAATCGTGCCGGTGGCCAAAGCTCTCCTCTGAAACATGCGGCTGTTGCATCTGAATGTGCGAGCACAAAACACTGAGCCAGGGTAATTCTAAAGCCATCTAATACCTATTTAATCCATTTACGGCCACTCCTTGCCCCTCAGCTCACTCTTGCAGATGTCTGCTTCCCCCCTTTGTGGCGCTTTTCCACCTTTCTCTTCCCCCGTCTCACCCATATGTGTCTTTTGCTTGCAGT
Organism: Pleurodeles waltl; assembly: GCF_031143425.1. Taxonomy (NCBI): domain Eukaryota; kingdom Metazoa; phylum Chordata; class Amphibia; order Caudata; family Salamandridae; genus Pleurodeles; species Pleurodeles waltl. The sequence goes on along the minus strand of NC_090451.1, from coordinate 689,696,546 downwards.
AAATGCCGAACGCAGAAAAATAAGTGCCGGTCTCCAAAAATAGGTGCGGGCGCCCCCCCACTGCAACCACCGGCTCAAATTAAGCACTGTAAACAACATAGGTGGCCTTTTGATGCTGGGCCGGCACACACAAATGTCTGCAAGCGCAAACAAAGCCGGGCAAAAATTGAGCACACCTCTCCTTCGCTTCCCCGGGAAAAGGGAGCCCTAGGTTTACCTTTTTTAGGTAAAAAGGCACTGTTCTAGAGCTTTTATCAAATCGTATACATATAATATTGTTTTGGTTACCCCCACTGTGAAAACTGGGATATAGGAGCCTTTTTCTGTGAGATTAATTGCTAGGCCCTCTTAGGTGAGATAGTTTGTTTACCAAAATCTAATTTTGTACAACTTTGTAATATTATGATTGTGTGCCCTATGGGGGGCGTGGCCAAGGACCTGAAGATGGCGCACGCCTGAATTGTTAGCTCCGGAGGGGCCGACGAATAGAAAGTCGGTAATGAGCCCTCCCCGGGCCGATTGAGGTCCAGGCTGCGGGGCAAGCCCAGCGGAGGGGGCCGAGCGTGTGTGGGCCTCCGCGGCAGCTCCAGGAGTGCCGGAATCTGCCCGTCGGGGACTTCAGAGTCCATGGGCCTGAGCACGCGGCAGAGGCCGCGGCCTTGCGTGGTGCCGCGAATCGAGGTGGAGAGTGCACGGACGGCACAGAGCAGCGGGAGACGCCGAGCGGGCTCACCGGTGGCGGCAGAGGTGCCGGCGGGGGCCTGGGGGCCCAGAGGAGACCGTGCTCTGCTGAGGCACACGGAGGCCGTGTCACTGGAAGCGGGCGTCCCCAGAAGAACACAGGGGGCGGGCCCGGGACTGGGGTCGCGGCCATGGACGGGGCTGCAGTTTGAGGCGGCCCGGAGGCCTTGCATGGTGCCGCGAACCATAGCGGTGAGAGTGAGGACGGCGTAGAACAGCGGGAGGTGCCGTGCGGGCTCTCCAGTGGCAGCGGAGGAGCCGGTGGGGCCGGGGGGGCCCAGGAACGATCGCGCACTGCTGAGGCGCACGGAGACTGCGCCGCTGGATGCGGGTGGCCCCAGTAGCACACAGGGGCAGGCTCGAGTTCGGGGCTGCGGCCACGGGCAGGGCGGCGGGTTGAGGAGGCCCGGAGGCTGAAGATAGTGGAGGACGCCGGCGGAGACCACCAGCTGGGGCGGAGATGCCGTTTGGGACCTGGTGACCCGGCGGAAGACGCACTCTGTTGGGAGGCGAAGTGGCGCTAACCCAGGCCACGGGTGAGGCCCCCCAGGAAGGATTGGGGACGAAGCAAAGCCACGAGCAAGAGAGTGGCAGTGCGGAGCGATCTCGAGGTAGGGGCGTGGCCCAGGGACAAAACTGGGGAGCCGCTTGACTTGAGGTGGGCCTCTGGGACCTGGCACGCACCGAAGAAGCAGAGTGAGTGAGGGATAACGGGACCTGGCGGACCCCTGCAAACACTGGTGGCTGGTTCGGCTGAGTCGGGGTCGGAACGGGGTGGCCCCGGACTGGGTCGACCCGAGACCCATGGGTGCTGAATGGGGACCCGGGGCTGAGGAATCCAGATGATAGGACCAAGCCAGCGAGACAAAACGGCCAACTGACGGAGCTGGCGGGCGGCGGACCGCGCCCCCGGGGGTGAGCGATGGTTGGATTGCCCGAGAGGTAGAATCGCGGACTCCCCCGGGCGCATTGCGGTACTGGAGAACCCTGAAAGAGTAGGACCGAGCACAGAAGTGTCCCTGGTGCAACAAGGGAGGCTAGCGGGAGGAAACTCAGAGACATGAGGAAGAGTGACAGTTGAGAGTCTACGACGGGCTAAAGGACCCGGAGTTGAAACGGATAGCGCCTAAACGGAGAGTGTCTGGGGAGAGGCATTCCGGAGTGGAACAACAGAAACTGCTGGGGCAGCTGCCGGAGGCCCGGAGCGGAGTCCGCTGTTGATCAGATGCCCCCCAAGAGCCGCCACAAGAACAGAACCATGGACACTGCAGCCCAGGCCGAGAGCGGTGATTTGGACACACAGGGCCACATGCAGATCAAAGTCCAGGATACTTTAGATAAAATACTCGGGCGATCGAGGACACCAAAACAACGTTACAACGGGAGATCAGTCAGGTAGCAGTGGAGGTGAGCCTGCTGAGAGCGGACCACCATAAACTGGCAGAAAGAGTTAAAGAGACAGAGACTGTACTGGCCGATATAGAACCAAAGCAGAAAGACCTGATGGCTGAAGTGACCTCCCTGGCTGACAGAGTGGTGCGCCTCGAAAAGAGAGCTGAAGATGCGGAGGGGAGGAACAGAAGGAACAATGTGCGCGTGGTGGGCCTCCCGGAGGGGGCTGAGGGTGCGAACATTGTTGAATTTCTGGAGAAATGGTTCAGTACGACAGTGGCGCCGGGGCGCTTGACCCCCTTCTACACGCTGGAGCGGGCACATCAGGTGCCGGCGAGACCCCCTGCTCCGGGGAGACCCCCCCCGGGCCGTGATAGCTAAACTCTTACACTATAGAGACAGGGACTCCCTTCTGCAGAGGGCCAGGGAGTGGGGCCCAATTAAAGTCGCAAATGGGGAGGCGACACTGTTCCCGGACTTTACCCTGGAGGTGCAAAATAAGCAATCTTCGTTTCTGGCAGTTAAGAGAGCCCTAAGGGAGGAGGGAATTCAGTACTCGCTACTCTACCCAGCCAGACTAAGAGTGATAATGAAAGGGAAGACAACGTTCCTCCAATCCCCTGAGGAGGCATGGGAATGGCTCGAGTCACGTGGCCCCCGGGCGGGAGGTTCCACAGGAGAGGGCCCGACCGGGGATAGTGCTCGCCGAGCCCTGAAGGGAAGGAAGACCAAAGACCGCAGACGACTGGCGCCTACACAAACCCAGAAAGAGAAAGGCAGGAAGGAAGCACTGGAAGCGGCGGCACGCATGGGTGGTGAGACATCCCCTCAGGAGGGCTCCGGGAATGAAACGGACGACACGCTGGTGTCCTCTGCGGGAGACATGGAACATTCGACCCGAGCCCCGAAGGTGACCCCACAAACGGCTGATGAACTTGGCTAGCCCGGGCCTGCGGAAGGCGCCGGGGACTGGGCATGTCAAGTGAAATAGCGGCCCCTCCGGACTTGGCCACCCCCCGGAACAGAATCTCGCCTATTCAGAATGGCGAGTACAGCTGATCAAAGATTGAACAAGTTGCACGGTTGCATAGTTTACTGGGCAGCCTACAGGTTAGGAGGTGCCCTGGGGACTGGGAGTTGGGATACACAGTTACTAGTTAATATGGCAATGTGGGTGGCAGAAATTGATTGCGGTAAAGTCATGATGATGCGGGAAAATAACTTCGCGACCGGAGAGAAGCGGGGGCATTGTCACCAGATTGAAATCATGAAATGGCGGACTACAATTTATTGACCTGGAACGTTAGGGGGATGGGCACACCAGCTAAAAGGCACAAAATACTCTCTTATCTAAAGAGAAGGGGGGTACATGTGGCATTACTACAGGAAACACACTTGGCGTCTGGAGAGGGAGAGAAGCTAAGGCGCAGGTGGAGGGGGCAGGTGTTTGCATCGGAATACTCAGCCTATGCAAGAGGCGCATTAGTATGGATCAGAGCAGGGGTCCCCTTCACAATGACCTCTTCCAATATAGACCGGGAGGGAAGATTCGTGATATTAGAAGGGAGGCTACAAGGTATCCCGATAGTCTTGAGCTGCATATATGCCCCCAATCAAGACCAGGTCCCCTTTATGACGAGCCTATCGAGACACCTCACACGCGAAAGCGCAGGAGAGCTACTAGTCGGGGGGGACTTTAACGCAGTGCTAGACACAAACATGGACAGGTCCACCCCGCCTCTACAAGGGGCAGCAACAATCAAAACAGCCAAAAGGCTGAGTGAGTGGCTGGACACGTGGGGGTTGTCAGATGTCTGGCGAATGCATCACCCGACGGCTAGAGAATACTCATATTACTCGGGTCTCCACCGAGTGCACACAAGAATTTATAGAGTAGTCTGTATAGCAGGCCTGATACGTAAAATGACACGCTCGGAATACTTAGCCCGCACCTTGTCTGACCATAATCCCTTGTTAATAACGATGAGAGTGTCAGAGGATAGACCCCCCATACCGTCATGGAGGCTGTCTCCTTCGGCTCTGGAGGACCAGGCATACAGAGAGGCCCTACGCGGTCACTTGGCAGAATATATTGAGACAAATAAGGGGTCCACTCCCTCCAGGGCATTGGAATGGGAGGCGCTCAAGGTGGTGACTAGGGGATTTTGCCTGGGGCAGTCGGTAGGGGTGAGGCGCACACTTGAAAAAGAACTGAATGCCCTGGAGAAGGATATGCACGAGAGGGAGCTGGGACAAGGGAAGACAGCACAGGAGAATGAAGAATATAACCGAGCTTGTAGGGAACATTCCCGCATTGAAGAGCAACTCCGGTGCCACGATAGGCAAAAATATTTAGCATCCCTACATGCGGAAGAGGGTAGATCGGGGAGACTGTTGGCGTGGCTGGTCCGCCCGGGAGGACAGGGTGAGCCCATCACATGTGTAATAGACGGGGAGGGGTCTTGCAGACTCAGGCCGGGCCCCATAAACGACGCATTCAGGGAGTATTACTCGCAGTTGTACGGGAAATCCGACGAACTGCAGATGGAATCTCTCGATAGATACTTACAGCAAACTCCACTACCAACACTGAATGCAGAGGAGAGAGACAGCCTGGGGGGACCAGTAACGATGGAGGAAGTAAATGAAGCGATAGAACAGTTAGCACCCGGAAAGACCCCAGGGACAGATGGTCTCCCCATGGATTTTTATAAAAAGTACAAATCGCTGCTGGCCCCCCAATTGACAGAGATGTACGCGGAGGCGCTGCAAGATGGAGAACTACCACATACAATGCGGGAGGCTTTAGTGGTACCGCTCCCCAAAACAAAAGACAGGGAAGCTCTGGTGACAGACTTCAGGCCCTTATCAATGTTAAACAGCGACTTCAAAATACTAAGTAAGATAATGGCTGCTCGGTTGCTCCCTCTTATGACAAAGTTAGTGCACGCTGACCAGAACGGTTTTGTCCCCGGCCTCAGTACCTCCCTGAGACGGGTGTTCACGATCCTGCACATGCCCAGGGACCAGAGGCCGCTAGAGGGGGCCTTACTCGCGGTGGATTTCGAGAAGGCCTTCGACTCCATCAGGTGGGACTATTTAAGGACTGTGATGCTTAAAATGGGGCTGGGGGTGAGGTGGGTGAAATGGGTGGATTTGCTGTACTCATCCCCGTTAGCGAGAGTTAAAACTGGAAGGATGATCTCCAGTGCATACCCAGTATACAGGGGAACTAGACAGGGCTGCCCTTTGTCCCCACTATTGTTTGCCCTGGCAATCGAGCCCCTGGCATCGCAACTGCGGAGTGAAGGCGTGGGCAGGGGAATTATCTGGGGTCCGTCTGAACATATAGTTTCTCTGTATGCAGATGATATACTTATTTACATGAGGGACGTGACAAGTGGACTCTCGTGGGCATTGGGGATACTAGAAGACTTCGGGGGCATATCGGGACTCCGACTTAACCGGAGGAAAACATACGTATTCCCCGTGATGTCAGATAGTGCACGCCCGGATGCGTGCCCAGCTGATGTGAATTGGGCTCCGCGGACATTTAAATACCTAGGCATACAAATATTTCACGAAATAAATGATCTTAGGGACGGCAACCTCGGTAGGACACTTAGATCATTGCGCTCCTCGGTGGGGTTCTGGAGATCATTAAAACTAACAGTCATGGCCAGAGTGGCGCTCTCAAAAATGGTCATGCTTCCACGCCTCCTCTACTATTTTGCTAACTTACCATTACAGATCCCCGCGGCATGGTTCCGAGAGTTGAACGCCTTGCTCAGAGAACTGATATGGGATGAGGGCCGCAGAAGAACTGCGCCCTCGACCATCTGTAGACCGACGCGATTGGGAGGCCTGGGTGCCCCAGATTTCGTAGGTTATTACCTGGCATCCCAGCTACAATGGGTGGCCGGCTGGCTAGCGGGCAGGGGGCGGCTGAACCTGGCTACCGCACATGGTGAAATTGACGTAGCTCAGATTACAGCAAATATGGTGGGCAGGAAGATGGCCCCCATTAGAGGCAACATAATGTACAATGTGGCGATGAGATGCTGGAAACAGTGTGAGAGGAGGACCGGAGTGGGGCCACCGTATTCTCCCGCTCTGCCGCTGGCGGCCGTCGCTCTGGATACGAGAGCGGAGGGGCCAGGGGGACTGGGACTGGGACCTTGGACGAGAGCAGGGATAGAGACAGTGGGGAGCTATTCAGGGAGGGGGTGCTGAGGAGCTTTGCTGATGTAGTAGGGGGGGGGAGCCCCAACAGGACAATTTTTACTCTTTGGAAGGTTGGTGCACACCCTGAAGGAGCATTGGACCACGGTCAACGCAGAACCCGCTCCCCACGGGGTGTTGCACCTCCTGCTGACAGAGGGAGAGGAAACCCACCTAATAGCCAAAATATACAGGGCCCAAATAGAGGTAGCTGTGGACCCCCTAAGATCCCTAAGAGAAAAATGGGTGAAGACAATTGGGCGGGATCTGACCGAGTCAGAGTGGACTAGAGCACTTGCTTATCCTAGGGTGATTTCACGCAACACTAGACTGAGATACATCCAATACAATTACCTACACAGAACATACCTCACTCCCCAACGGCTGTACCGCATATACGGGGGGGAGCCCAAGACCTGCCCCAGATGCGGAGATGGTGATCCCGACTTTGATCATATGATGTGGGGATGCACGATACTCCAGGGGGGCTGGGAAGCGATGATGGCGAATCTCACGGAGCTGTTCGAGACGGAGATCCGGCCAACCCCCGACTTGTGTCTATTGGGCCTCAGAGCTAGTGCCAAATGGAGTAGGGTAGAGAGCCGTTTCCTTGACCTGTCCCTAGCCCTCTACAAAAGGCTAATTACGAAGGGCTGGAATTCGATCGCACCCCCCTCACTGACAGAATGGAGAAGTGATGTCACAAGATGGTCCAGAGCAGAACTGCGGGTCCTTAAGGCTGAGGAGGCCAGGGGGGTTCGCCAGACCCCCATCGCCTCAGAGTGGGAAAACCTAGTGACAAGCTGGGACGGCCTAACAAAGGGACCAACGGCACCTGAGGGGATGGGCTGAATTAGTTGAGAGGGTCACCTGATGCACTTGTAAGGGAAGGTTCCAGGAAACAGGAGGGGAGGAACGTCGGGTGCCCCGCCAGTCCGGGCGCAAAGGGAGTGAATACAGGGGATAGGACGCAATGACTAAAAGAGCGGAGGAGGGAGGGAAACAGTAGATAGTCCATTCCTACATAGAATGAAACTCCATGACGACCCCCCCCTCCTTGAAGTTCAGCAGGCACACCCACATAAGCCATTAAGTTTATATATAGTTTGTAGTGGAGTTAAGTCTGTTATTAGGTCACCAATTTAAAAAGTAACAAGAGGCACTGAAAATACTGTCTCCATAAAATCGGATTGATCATGCGTAGTTGGCAATGGTATACAAGTATTATTAAAATACCGAAATGAGCAAGTAATTGTGGAACACAATACAAACGCAGCAAAACAGTGGTGCGGACAACTAAGTAGAAGTGTATAATAATGACAAAATGTTACTGTAAAATGACCTACATATGTAAAACAGCAAACAGTTTAATAAAAATATATTTGAAAAAAAAATAATAATAAATAATATGATTGTGTGCCCTATGGCTGCTTTGTGGGAAAGTTTACACTCAAAACGGTAGGCTGGAGTTGGTTATGGAGACAAGCTAGAGGCCTGATTGGTGCACTGGGACAAGTTATGTCCAGCGCTGTAGGCCTGATCTGCTTATTATGAAAAGTTATGACCAAGACAGTAAGTCTAGCTCATGTATTGTGAAAATAATTCATTAAAGCTAGCAGGCCTTTAACAGTGAGTTGATATCCAATTGTGTTACAGTCTACAGACAGGTATTTGGTTACATATAATCTCACAGATGATCGTTGTAGCAAAGAGTTTTGGTATTGGCCACCCACTCTAACAAACCCTGGGGTTTGCACTGTGATGATTCTTGTTAGGCTCTACTGAGGTGGTTGGATATTACTTTGAAAACTATATTTCTACATATTTGTAATTGTATAATGCATGCATGATGGTTGGCAGTTTATGTGCATTCGAATAGGCCTTTAATTGGTTATGGTGTCAAAAAAATGGTAAAGGCGATCGGCCTTGCCGGTTCATTGGGAAACGTTAAACTAGATTCCTAGATTAGATCTATTTATTATGAAATGTTATAACAAAGCCAGTAGTCAGCTTAGTTATTATAAAAAATGTGTTAAAGGCAACAGGCATGTAGTGATGAATTGTTGTTACACTGCGCTGAAGCCTGTAGACCGGTATTTTATTATCTAAAATCTAACAGATTAACAAAGTAGGAAGCCCCATGGATAGATGTGCACCACATAAATCTTTAGTAGGTATTTTGTATTGTATCTGTAATTTTACACATATTTGTAATGTTATCATGGTATACCCAATGGCTGCCTTCTTGGAAAGCTTACGCCCAACACAGTAGGTCTAAAGTGATTATGGTGACAAGCCACCCTTGGGGGCAAGCCTATCCACTTTTGCAGCAATTCCTTTTTGCCCATCTGCAAACAATCCCACAGTGCATTTTATTCCCAAAATAATAGATCGGGAAACAATTCTCCCTTAATGCAGAGCCTGTGTGCCCACCAAGAGGCGAGGTGAGGGTTGTGAGATTTCTGTACTCACTCAAAACCGGTTCTTGGGGTAGTTCTACTCCCACTGGGTTTGGCGCCACCCTTTATGAGGGTGAAGGCTGGTTCTTTCCAGATGTCACTTGACATTTACTTGGGCCCTTTGGAGTTAATGAAGTCCTTTGGCCCACTCCAACTGGTCAGATATCTGCTGTGTTACAAGCAGGGGGACGAAGGCTGTGGCATCAAAAGTGAAGCCGGGGTGGAGTAAGAGGCAAGGGGAGGTGTGCACCAGGCCCGGTTCCAGGAATTTATATCTGGATGGGCCAAGGAGACGTTTGGGTGGATCAATGTGTGCCCAATTTTTAACAATTCTGGAGGTAGCCTACAACCAAATCACTTTTGCCCACGTGAGGAAGCACTCAACAGTTGCTTTCTCTGTGGCCTCTTTTGCTGTGACTGGGAGGGCCAAAGGTCATGTTTGGGTGGCCCTAGCCCACCTGGCCCACCCGCTAGAACCGGGCCTGGTGTGCACCATGAGGTGAAGGGAAAAGGAAGAGGCGGGTTGTCAAGCCACAGAGCACAAACTATCACAGGGAGGGAGAGGTGAGATGGCATGCAGGGCATTTCTGGGCACCAGCTCAGATTAAAGCAAATCTAGAGGGAAAACTGCAGACATCATATTTGTCTTTCTTAGGATGAGTGCAAAGAATATACCAGATTGTTGGAACTGATCGGTTGATTGCATTATATTCATCTAAACCAGCCAGGGACAGCTCAGACTGTGAGAAGGATAGGATGGATGGGTGACCAGGAGAAAACAAGGTAATCTATACATAGCTGTCAAGTTTCCCAGGTCCATGTGTGATGTGCTGCTTCAGTACAGGTTTTCTCTTTCAATTCCTGGATCCAAAGTCATGTTTTATAATGGAATAAACAAGACTACAAGTCTCAGAATTCCAATAAAAAAATCCCGGAGTGTAGCAGAACACCACGAATGGACCTGGGAAAATTGGCAGGGGTGTCTATGTCCCAAGGAGCTTCTTGCTTTTTTCAAAGATATATGTAAAAAAAAACTCGGATTGGCAATGGTGAGAGTCAGCTGGAAGGCCCCAGAGGCTGTTTTTTAGGCTTCCCTTGAGAGGCGACCCAGAATAACAGAGGTCTTTGTAGAGGAACAATCTATGAAAGGAAACCTTTCAGATATCAGACCTCTTCCATTCTTGTTCTTTGTCTGACCAGGAGAAGACAAGGTCAAGTAAGTACCCTGTCAAAGAACTCCATGTTTTTTCACCAAGTTGGCTGTTCACTTGTTGCTTGTCTTATACACATTAGAGCCCCCCAATAATGATAATCTTGTTGAATATATTTGGGGGATGTAGGCTTGTCTTTCAGAAGGTGCTATGGCCTAGTAATCAACAGAACACTGCCCCAGTGAAAGAGTTGTTTGCATCGACCGAGCCATGGAGACTTGACTCTCAAAGGAATAGCAGGAAGTCAGCAGGTGCTTGGAACAGAAGGTGCATTCCTGCTTCCCACCTCCCTTTTGTACTTCTTTGCAGTTAGTTTGCGGGACAGACAAGTGACCCATCTAGGATTCCTTTCGACGTCTTGTTGAACTGCTGTTTGTCTAAGTCAGGAAGGTTGGATTTGTAGTGTCGGATAGGTCTTATGCCTTGAGGGGGTGTTTTGTGGCACAGAAGGTTGCTCAGTCTAATTTTAGTGTCTGCTGGGAGGACAGCTGGTGTCCAGGCCTTGCAGGGACAATAGGCACAGGACAAGACATGTGGTAGAATCCGAAACTGTGGATATGGATATTGAAGGTCAAAGGTGGAGGCAGCCCCTGAAGGTTGTTAAGTAATTCACCAAAAGTATGGTATGGAATCATCCTCTCCAAGGGCTCAAAGGACATCACCCGGTGCAACAAGTATGGAATGACTAACATTGAAAGATCTGTATGTTGGCGCATGATGCTGGACTCCGATGTGAAAACCTCTGCTGACAAAGGGACAATAGACTTAAGAGCACTGTGAGAGGACAATGAAAAAACTTCTATGTGGAAGGCGGTGGGAGTCAGCTGGAAGGAGGTAGATGCTGAGTTTTAGGCTTCCCTTGAGGGAAGCCCCAGAGTGAGGAAGGTCTATATATCGAAACGAAAGAAATGAAAGAAACCAATAATCTCATAGGTCAGACCTCTTTTAGTCTTGTTCTCTGTCTTGAAATCCCAGTGGAAAGAGGATGCCCTTTTGAGGCTGCTGAGCATGGTCCTAGCAGTAACATCAGCAGTAACTGGGTACAGGGGTCATCGAGGGAGGAAGGCACATGAACTGATATCCTCAAGGGGGGAGATTTGGATTTGGGCCTGATGTACATCTTGGCAGAGAGGAATACTCCATCACAAACGCGACGGATATCCCATCCGCCATATTACGATCCCATTATATCCAATGGTGATCGTAACACGGCGGACAGGGTATCCGTCATGTTTGTGATGGAGTAACTCGTCTGCCAAACTCTAAATCAGGAACTTAGGGGGTTATTACAACTTTGGAGGAGGTGTTAATCCATCCCAAAAGTGACGGTAAAGTGACGGATATACCACCAGCCGTATTACGAGTCCATTATATCCTATGGAATACGGCTGGTGGTATATCCGTCACATTTGGGACGGATTAACACCTCCTCCAAAGTTGTAATAACCCCCTCTGTCTAAGAAAGCGCTCTGCAGGGCATGGCCAAAGCTGGATTGAGGCCACGTTCTAGATTGAATCAGTTTAATTGTCACGGTACAGTGCCTGCTCCTTCATTGTGTACTGATTAGATCTGGGACAAACAAGTAATTTGGCAGTAAAGCATGTAAGTTTTTTTTGTCTCAACCAGTTTGACCCCTTAAGGACCTCTCTTCTCTAAGTAAACGTAATGCAGCTTCAGGGTAATTTTGGGGCATGGACATCAGAAAATGCACAGGAGTGTCCAGGTAGCAGCTTCCAAAGGCCATGTGACTGAAGCAGAAAATATTTGTAGCGCAACAACAAATCACCTTTAAAAGAGGCAACGGAAAACTGCTACCCGTGGACTGTGTGGAGAAGATGGTTGTAGAGGTAAACACCCTAAAAGGCTCTTGAGTAGAAGAGAGAAAACTGAGGCATATCTTTGGGTAATAAAAAATATACTTAAACAGAGAAACAGCCCCTCAAACTTTGGATCACAATATCCTGTGTCAAGAACTTAGGATGAGAAACAGGTAGTTTATACCTGCAAAATGAGTAGGGTGACATTGCACAAAAATAGAAGGCCTATAATTTCCCATTAACCAAGAGCCACAGAATGACAGCGCTCATCAACACAGAAGTACAGAACAGGTACTAAGAAAATACATATAATGAAATGTTTGAACTCAGTATCATTCCTGTTAATTAAATTGCTTTCTTATAACAGCCACTAACTATCCCTGCTTTGGAACAAATAAAAACATGCCTCCCACTGTTTTTAGTCATCCCTCTCGAAAAATCGTGGCACGAGGAGAATTTCCCCAAATCTTGGACTGCCCTGGTAAATTTGGGATCCCTGATCACCCTAGAAAGGAGGAGACACCAGCAAAAACATAGTAACTGAAGGGAGGTGCACATGGGGAAGGCAGGGAGCATGGAGTGCTGCACATGCGTGGTTCCAAACCTGTCCATTTAATTTAAGATTTCAACATTTACAAGCAGTTTTATTCCACATAGTGATGGTAGATACCAGAAGTGGGTACAGGGACCTGTTCAGTCACATGAGAGAAGTCCTCTGTAGGAGGACAGGCAGGTCACTGCAGAGATTGGGGAAAGAAGTGTCTCGTATGGGACATGGCACACGTGGCCACTGTTGTAACCCCCTTGGCGCTGTCTGATTTCTGTTTTGCAGCAGGAGCAAGTGAAGCAGAAGAGGGTGACAGGCCGCCTGGTGCTGGCTGTCTTCACTGCGGTCTTGGGGTCCCTGCAGTTTGGGTATAACATCGGTGTCATCAACGCCCCCCAAAAGGTAAGACTGCTGCACAAAATATGACGTTGTTGGGAATTTACTGTGCTTTTCGGATGGGCTGGACTGTTGTTTAGTAGTTTCAGGGGGTTGAATATAATTTGGCTGGAGCCTGTTTATGAATCATATCACATGAACATGCATTTTCAAACTCTGATATAAACATGGCCCATATTTACATCTGCATCTGTGGGCAATGCTTGATTAGGCAGGGCTGGAGGCGAGACTGAGGACATGGTCATTCTTTGAGGATGAGAGACATGTGGGTCCTTACTTGTTTGATCTGCATGACAATGGGTTATACTTATTTTTGTAGCGCGTAATTGTTGGTACCTCTTGTGTATTGTAATTTCAGAGGTTTGCTCACTTTTGCAAGGGGTTTATGGTCCACTTAAATAATCTGGGGTAATTTTGCTTGTTTTAATCTCTTTTTGGATGCAGTGCTGCAGGTTTACTACTTTTTTTTTTTTCTGGTAGGGGTGTTAGAAATTTGGTCTCTGGTTGGCAGAGTTATGCACCCTGTCCAAGTAGGGACCACAATCCTAGTCAGGGTACGTCAGTTAGACACCATGAACTAACCTGTGCTTACCCTCAAGAAGCTTAGACAGAGCAGTCAGGCTTAATTTAGGACGCATTGTGTAAAGTATTTGTGCAACACTTAAAACAGTGAAACATTACAAACACCACACGAAAATAATAAAAACTAGGTTGCCTACTATTGTCCGAGTAGAGTCTTACGGTCCTCTAACGACTTTCTGGCTCGGAACCTTAGAGTACCTATGGCGAAGGCTGGTGGATGATTTTTTTTTTTTTGGGGGCCCCTGATGATGGAATAACCTTCCTTTGATTCTTCGGCAGATACAGGATGAATTCTCTTTTAGGGGAAAACTTAAGATCTGTCTCTTTTTTCACAGTAAGCTTGTGCAGTTGGAGATGTGTCATTGTCGAGCGACGCATCCGTTGATGTGATTTCCTCGAACAGCATTGCGTTGGCAAACCCCAGTGCAATGAAGGCAATACGTCGTCGTTGAGCCGTGCAGCTAGCAATGCAATGTCTTTATCCTCAGCAGCAGCAGCAATGCAGCGGTGTCGAGGGGAGATGTGTCAGTTCCTAACTGCTCAACAATGACGATGCATGGATTTTACAGTTGCAGCACTTTATACCTACACCTAGGGGCCCAGGACTGGATTGGCATCCCTTGGCAAGCAAACGTCAAGGTGCTGTTGCAAGATGGAGTGAAGTCGTTGATTTCCCTGAGACTTCAGAACTGGAGGCAAGCCAGCAAGTCCTTGGAGTCACTTTGGTTCTGGGGATGAAAAGATGCAAGTCCAGGCCTTCTATTTCCCAGGCAAGGAGACAGCAGACATCAGGGCTGGCACAGCAGAGCAGGAGTCCAGCAAATTCCATTTGAGTGACAGCCCTTTCATCCATGTCCTTCTTCCTGGCAGAATGTCCTTTGGTCAGAAGTGTACTTGTTTGGTGGTGTCTGAGGTCCAATACTTATACCCAGTTGTACCTTTAAAGTGAGAGAGACTTCAAGGAGAGGCCTTTGAAGTGCAGAGAGTCCCTGCTCTACCTGTCCTGGCTCCAGACTCATTACAGGGGGTATGCACCTCTTTGTGTGGGGACAGGCACAGCCCATTCAGGTACAAGTGTCAGCTCCTCCCTCCCATCCTGCCCAGGATGGCCCATCAAGATGTTAATAATCCAGCAGGATGTGAATGGCCCATCAGGCACACCTAAGCTCCTTGTTGTGTGTGGCTTTATAGAGGTAATGCACACACCTCAGCTTTCACCCACCCCAGATGTGTATCCAGAGACAGGCAGAAGGCACTAGATGATTTAAAGAAGAAAATGCCAATTTTCTACAATTGTACTTTATTCATTATAATATAATACAATATTGTAAAATAGTCGCAGACCCCCTAAGTAGGCATCGCGGACTCCGGTAATGAACCACTGACGTAGACCATTAAAGGGCTGTTTCAGATCTTCTCGCTATATTTCCTTATCCTGAAGCTATGTTTTGTAAGTTCAAGCTGTCCAAGAAAGATCGCCTTGCTGGTACAGTTAATTGTCCTTCAGGTGAAATCTCTGAAGGGGAGTTGTAGGATTTATCCTGGATAGCTGCTTGTAGCATGCAGTACTGCAGGTTCCACTGTAGGAGTTTTACAGGGGTCTGAATGCAGACTTTCATACTGAACATAACATTCTGTGGTAAAAAGTTTTGATTCCTTACCCCAGTCTGGAGTAAGTTTAATATTATAGTATTTCAATATTCAGTATGCTGTGGGTAGTAGTCTCAGATTTTTGACCACCACAGATGCATCCTCCCCAGAATGTAGTGTCTGGTAAGGTGTTCCATCATAGATGTGCCCTTTGCAGACTGCAGAGTGTCTGGTGAGGTGTTCCATCACGGATGTACCCTCCTGAAACGCGTCTCCTCAGACTGCAGTGTCTGGTAAGGTGTTAAATCATAGATAAACCCTCCTCAGGCTGCAGTGTCTGGTAAGGTGTTCCATCATAGATGTACCCTACCCAGACTGCAGTGTCTAGTAAGGTGTTCCATTATAGATGTACCCTCCCCAGACTGCAGTGTCTGGTAAGGTGTTCCATTATAGTTCCCTCCTCAGACTGCAGTGTCTGGTAAGGTGTTCCTTATAGATGTACCCTCCCCAGACTGCAGTGTCTGGTAAGGTGTTCCATTATAGATGTACCCTCCCCAGACTGCAGTGTCTAGAGTAAGGTGTTCCACTATAGATATACCCTCCCCAGACTGCAGTGTCTAGTAAGGTGTTCAATTATAGATGTACCCTCCTCAGACTGCAGTGTCTGGTAAGGTGTTCCATTATAGATGTACCCTTCCCAGACTGCAGTGTCTAGTAAGGTGTTCCATCATAGATGTACACTCTTCAGGCTGCAGCGTGTCTGTCTGGGAAGGTATTCCATCATACATATACCCTCCCAAGACTGCAGTGTCTGGTAAGGTGTTTCATCATGACAGAGCATGTCATTTAGATTCAGTTGTACTTTTTGAGACCGGTGAGCCCACACGTGTTTCTTTCTGTTTTTGTGGTTGTATCATTTGACGAGGTAATACGTTGGGAGTGCAGCTCACCGCTGTATTGAATCCTCCAGCTGGATACATTGTATTGGTGAAAGCCCAGTCAATGTTTGCTGTGGTTTTTTTTTTTCACTTTGGGAAGAATTGTTTACTTTGTAAGAAGTTGTAAAGTTCCAAAAAAGGATGCAAAGTAGCTGCGGGAGCTCTTTCGACATACAAAATGCCTTTGGGCTTGTAATATGTTTAAGAGCCTCGTAAAGGATCATCAGTGACTTTGAAAGATGGCTATCCTTTTGCCAAGGATACACAGTATCCACGTGAGCTAATTCCACAACTTAGACGAAGAGCTTTCTGTTTTGTAACACACTCAAGGACAACGCCCTACCCAGACTGTGATGGGAAGGGACGCAAATTAACTTATGCTGCACCTTTGAGCAATTGTGGACGTTTTTTGCGTCCTGGATGTGGTATAATCCTTTTCTTACCCACTATATAGTTTGAGATACTCAATCAAGGGTTCACTGACTCGAACTCTGTAGGTTGCTCCGCAACGTTACTGTCCTGAGTCAAGGCATTGAATTTCCATTCTCTTCTTCGAAACGTCGACAAGCTTTCAGTTGCGTCCTGCACTGTATTATTACAGTGTATCTTATCAAGCGTTGATGTATATGACATTTTTGCATTTATATGTGGCTCTGGTGTGTTTATTTGTTCGTCTGTTTTTCTTTTTTCTGCTATTAGTTAAGCTGTGAGCAATTAGCTTGTTCTTTGAAGATGTATTTCTTTGCATGCAAAGCAATTGCTTGTGTTATCCGTGAGGACCACTTTGTTGTTTGCACTGCACACATGTATGAATGCATGTGTGTGTATATTTGTAGGTAGAGTGCTAAATTTTAGAGTCCAGTTCCATCTTGCAGCGGGGCAGGAGCATAGACAACTTTTTGCCTGGGCTCTTAGCGCGCACTACAGTGATTTTAAACTTAACTAATAAGCACTCGCTTAGAATAAAGATTTATTTGCACTTTCCCCTGCTTTTCAGATAATAGAGCAGAGCTACAATGCCACGTGGATGCACCGGCAGGGGAAGGAGGACCCTGAACCCATCAGCCCTTCCACCCTCACCACGCTGTGGTCCCTCTCCGTGGCCATCTTCTCCATCGGAGGCATGATCTCATCGTTCATGGTGGGGGTCATCTCAGAATGGCTGGGAAGGTAGCTTTTTAAATTACTTCTAACCTTCCGACTTCTTGAGCTTCACCCTCTCAAATGTCTTTTCCTAGTTTTTCCACTCATCTCCTTTCATCCCTTTCACTACTTTTCTTTCCCTATGACCGGTCCATCCGTCTTCCCTCTATTGTGAGCCATTCCTCTAGCTCTAGTCACTAACTTTGCTTATTCTCATGCAGGTCTTTTTGAAACGTCAGTCACTTGCCCTCTTTTGCGTGTTCTTGTCTCGCCCCTTTTCCTTCCATGGCATTCGTTCTTTTTCTGTTTTTAATCCTTTCTTTTTCTGTCTCACGTTTTACCCTATTTTTGCTTCCTAGCATACCTTCTGTTTGCTTTCATTGTTTTTTCTCTCCTCTGCCGTTTTCCCTCATGCTCCCCTCTTGTAGTTGTTCCTGTTTATCTGTATGCTCTCACTTGTTCTCTTTCTTTTGCATTCCTTTTCTATCCCCACTTCCTGTATTCGTTCTCTCTCCTTTTCTTTTTTTTTTTGCTCTTTAGCCCTTGTGTTTGTTCTATTAGCATTGGCTCTTAGTCTTTTTTAAACGTTATCTGTTGCTCTCTATCTCAATTTCCTTCTAAATTTGTATTTCCCTGTCTTTCTTTCAGTCTTTTTTTGTTCCTTGTCAACCATGTTGCATTTTTTTTCTCATCTACCACTTCTATTGGTTATGCCCCATTTCAATTCCCTTTAATTGTTTCTATCTTGAATTATTTTCAACCTTTCTTTCGTTTTTTTGTCAAGTTTTTTTTCTCTATTTTGTCTCATTGCGCATTTGTTCATTTTGTGTTTCCCTTTTTTGCGCCCACCTACCAGCCATTCTACTTCTAGAGCATTGTCTCTATTCTCCAGATTCTCTCTTTCCTTTTCCTGAAGCTCTGTCTTTTCTCTTTCTGTAGGAGGAAGGCCATGATCCTGAACAATGGCCTGGCTTTCATTGGAGGGGGCATGATGGCCTTGTCCAAACTGTGCCAGTCCTACGAGATGATGATCCTGGGACGGTTTTTCATTGGGGCCTATTCAGGTAATAACAACATCCTTGTCTCTTCCATGTGTTGTTCTACGTGTCTGTGACCTGCCTCTGTCCCTCCCTCCAGGGCAGTTTAACAGGAGTTGGTGAAGATGCTCTTCACCCACTGCAAGCCCTGTCCTCTGCCGCCCTGACAGGCCCACGTCTTCCTCCAGAGAAGCACAGGCCCAGATTTATCATATAATCACACAGCGCACTGCAGTAACGAAAAATGCTGTGCTGCATAGGAAGGAGAGACAGGAGAGCACCATATCTACAGAAAATGTCTCTCTCCTCCCGCCTCCCTAGTGCCGGCGCTAATTTTAGCTCCTGTGCGCTAATCACGTGCTGTAGGAAGTTGGCTCTGTATGTGCTATTTCAAAGTAAGGAATAGCATGCACAGAGTCCAAGGGTTCCCCTTAGAGGTAAGATAGTGGCAAAAAGAGATAATACTAATGCTCTATTTTGTGGTAGTGTGGTCGAGCAGTAGGCTTATCCAAGGAGTAGTGTTAAACATTTGTTGTACATACACACAGGCAATAAATGAGGAACACACACTCAGAGACAATTCCAAGCCAATAGGTTTTTGTATCGAAAAATATATTTTCTTAGTTTATTTTAAGAACCACAGGTTCAAATTCTACATGTAATATCTCATTTGAAAGGTATTGCAGGTAAGTACTCTAGGAACTTTGAATAATCACAATAGGATGTATACTTTTGACATAAAACACATTTAGCTGTTTTAAAAGTGGACACAGTGCAATTTTCACAGTTCCTGGGGAGGTAAAGTAATGTTAGTTCTTGCAGGTAAGTAAACCACCTACGGGGTTCAAATTGGGGTCCAAGGTAGCCCACCATTGGGGGTTCAAAGCAACCCCAAAGTCACCACACCAGCAGCTCAGGGCCGGTCAGGTGCAGAGGTCAAAGAGGTGCCCAAAACACATAGGCTTCAATGGAGGTAAGGGGGTGCCCCGGTTCCAGTCTGCCAGCAGGTAAGTACCCGCGTCTTCGGAGGGCAGACCAGGGGGGTTATGTAGGGCACCGGGGGGGGCACAAGTCAGCACAAAAAGTA
Source organism: Pleurodeles waltl (assembly GCF_031143425.1). NCBI lineage: Eukaryota > Metazoa > Chordata > Amphibia > Caudata > Salamandridae > Pleurodeles > Pleurodeles waltl. Next base: position 689,677,384 of record NC_090451.1, on the reverse strand, counting down.
CACCCTCAGCAGCGCGGGGTCGGCCGGGTGCAGTGTGCAAACATGCGTCGGGTTTCCAATTGTTTTCAATGAGAGACCAAGGGGTCTCTTCAGCGGTGCAGGCAGGCAAGGGGGGGGGGGGGGCTCCTCGGGGTAGCCACCACCTGGGCAAGGGAGAGGGCCTCCTGGGGGTCACTCCTGCACTGGAGTTCCGATCCTTCAGGTCCTGGGGGCTGCGGGTGCAGGGTCTTTTCCAGGCGTCGGGATTTCAGAGTCAGGCAGTCGCGGTCAGGGGGAGCCTCGGGATTCCCTCTGCAGGCGTCGCTGTGGGGGCTTAGGGGGGCAACTTTGGTTACTCACAGTCTCAGAGTCGCCTGGGGGTCCTCCCTGTAGCGTTGTTTCTTCACCAGTCGAGTCGGGGTCGCCGGGTGCAGTGTTGCAAGTCTCGCGCTTCTTGCGGGGATTGCAGGGGTCTTTAAATCTGCTCCTCTGGAAACAAAGTTGCAGTCTTTGTTGAACAGGGCCGCTGTTCTCTGGAGTTTCTTGGTCTCTTAGAAGCAGGTCAGTCCTCTGAGGATTCAGGGGTCGCTGGTCCTGGGGAAAGCGTCGCTGGAGCAGTTTTCTTCTGAAGGCAGGAGACAGGCCGGTAGGACTGGGGCCAAAGCAGTTGGTGTCTTCTTTCTTCTTCTGCAGGGGTTTTTCAGCTCAGCAGTCCTCTTCTTCTGTAAGTTGCAGGAATCTAAATTCTTAGGTTCAGGGGAGCCCTTAAGTACTAAATTTAAAGGCGTGTTTAGGTCTGGGGGGTTAGTAGCCAATGGCTACTAGCCCTGAGGGTGGGTACACCTTTTTTGTGCCTCCTCCCAAGGGGAGGGGGTCCCATTCCTATCCCTATTGGGGGAATCCTCCATCTGCAAGATGGAGGATTTCTAAAAGTTAGAGTCACTTCAGCTCAGGACACCTTAGGGGCTGTCCTGACTGGCCAGTGACGACTCCTTGTTATTCTCATTTTTTCCTCCGGCCTTGCCGCCAAAAGTGGGGCCGTGACCGGAGGGGGCGGGCAACTCCACTAGCTGGAGTGCCCTGTGGTGCTGGAACAAAGGGGGTGAGCCTTTGAGGCTCACCGCCAGGTGTTACAGCTCCTGCCTGGGGGAGGTGTTAGCATCTCCACCCAGTGCAGGCTTTGTTACTGGCCTCAGAGTGACAAAGGCACTCTCCCCATGGGGCCAGCAACATGTCTTGAGTGTGGCAGGCTGCTAAAACCAGTCAGCCTACACAGGTAGTTGGTTAAAGTTTCAGGGGGCACCTCTAAGGTGCCCTCTGGGGTGTATTTTACAATAAAATGTACACTGGCATCAGTGTGCATTTATTGTGCTGAGAAGTTTGATACCAAACTTCCCAGTTTTCAGTGTAGCCACTATGGTGCTGTGGAGTTTGTGTTTGACAGACTCCCAGGCCATATACTCTTATGGCTACCCTGCACTTACAATGTCTAAGGTTTGGCTTAGACACTGTAGGGGCACAGTGCTCATGCACTGGTGCCCTCACCTATGGTATAGTGCACCCTGCCTTAGGGCTGTAAGGCCTGCTAGAGGGATGCTGCAGCCCTTAGAGACCTTCCCTGGCATCAGGGCCCTTGGTACCAGGGGTACCAGTTACAAGGGACTTACCTGGATGCCAGGGTGTGCCAATTGTGGATACAAAAGTACAGGTTAGGGAAAGAACACTGGTGCTGGGGCCTGGTTAGCAGGCCTCAGCACACTTTCAATTCAAAACATAGCATCAGCAAAGGCAAAAAGTCAAGGGGTAACCATGCCAAGGAGGCATTTCCTTACACGTGCCTTTTTGCCATGGTGCAAGGGTGTGCGTGAGCCCAGCATAGGTTTTGTACTGGAAGGGTACAAAATACTATGCTTAGAGACACCTTAACATTTTTCCTACTTTGTATGCGTGCTTCACAGTGCAGCACGCGTGCAAAGTCAGAAAAGAAAGGAGAAATTAAAACAGTGTTTACACTTGCAACCTTTATGTCCTTAAAGTGCATCCGTAGCCGATAGAGAGAGCATTAGAAGCAACAGAGGCGAAAGAACATTGTGCCCGTAGGTTTTCTACCAGCCATGCACAGATCCAGCTGGTGCCACTGTTCGCTTCCCACAGCCAGGAGGAGGATACTGTTCAGGGGAAGTCCCAAAAGATGGATGAGGGTACTTCCCTTGTGTATTTAGCCGTATTTGTCCATGCAGATGTAGGGGGGCTTGATGGTGGTAAGATCCGTCAACTAGGGTAAGAAGGCGGCTCGGATTTGCCGGGACGGACCTGGTATTTCACCAGCTGGCCCTGTAGATTTCGGGAAATTTATCTCATGTCACAGTTTTTAAAGGGGGTTGCCTGAAAACGATTGGAGGTGCCTTAATGATGTCTCCAAAGCATGATTAGTTAGGAGTAGATAAAAGAAAGCAATTTAATTACCAAGCCTGATACTGACTTTAAAAAAAGCATTTTATTAATGTTCTTAGTTTCTCTGCTTTAATTCTACGCTGATGGAAGGTGTCATTCTGCGCACTTGGTTGAAGTTAAATTGTTGTCCCTTTTCATTTTTTATGAAATGTCCAGGTTTTTTACTTTAAAATTCTGGTCACCTTACCACTGACGCCACCAGTGCTGGACCAATCCCTGGCACTCTTTTCATCACCACTGTCACCTCTGTACTCCTAACACTGTGCAGAGGGAAGGAGAGGTCACAGGTAGCCAGCTGGGGTGATGACTCTAGGGCAGGTGTCTCCAACGAGTAGTTTGTGAGCTACCAGTAGCTCTCCAGCTCCCTGTGAATAGCTCTTGCGGGTGTAGCCTGGGCTACTACTGTTGGAGCTTTTGCTTGGGCGAATTATAATATATATACATAAATTAAAAAGCATGTATTCAATATAAAAATGTGTGTATTTTCAGTACTCATAAGGTGTTGTGTAGAGAAAAATGGCTGAATTTTCTAAATGTATTGAAAGTATTATTTGAGAGATATTTATTACTTATATGGTTATGTTGATGCCAGAAAAGTTGCAGTGGGCTGTTGTGTATTACACATTTAGAGGTACTCCAAATTGAAAGCGCTCCGTCCCGTGTTGGAATCTTTGGGCTATTAAACAACCCCCATGTGACGTCAGTCACTTTCATTGGTTCGTGGGCTTGCCTTTTAAAATTTGCTTGCTTTCATTAGTGAAAGGCACGCATAAGTCATGCCTTTTCCGGTATTTATCCCTCCTTGAGCGCACTGACCAACTACTGAAAACACACAAGGCTCGATGTTTCCGCCCGGGTTCTGGACTACTTTTTCTCTTTATTTAGCAGCGCGATCGCTGGGCAGTAGTCTCGTGCTTTGCATCACATCGATCTTGTTACATAGGTAATTGCACTTTTGCCGGTTACATGGATAACTGCACTTTTGCCGATAGGTTTCACTGCAAGCAAACTTTTATTTCCTTTTGTGTGTCTGTGTTGGGCTGAAGGCGGTGGTCGGCTCGCTTATGTGAAACCTTTACTTTTCAGTTTATATGGCAAGAAGTGTCCGGTTAGTTATGTGAAACTGTATTACTTTTCATTTTCAATTTATGTGGCAAGAGTTTACAATGCTAATAGCTCTAACTCGAGCAAACGTGAGACCCATTGCATTGCAAATGCTTGTTTCTTGTTTTACTTTACTGCTAGCAACTCAGCCTAATGCACCAATGTGATCACTCCTGACAGTCTTGGATAGGGCGGTCACAACTAAATCACTAAAGTTAACAGCTAGGGATGATGTGCACTGAACATAAGTAGCTCTTGTTGCAGAAAAGGTTGCGACCCCTGAACTAGCGTGAAAGGGCAGAACACACAGCTGACCCCCTGGTGCCACAGTATAGCCTCCCCCCCCCCCCTTCCAGGGACAGTGCCAGGCATGCACGCGCGGGACGAGCTGTGCAGGGCACGGGTGAAGGTTAAAGACAGAGATGTGGGGCGGCAAAGACAAAAATAGCACATACCAGAGCACGGGGCGAGGAAGGAATGCATTAGGACTGCAGGTATTATGAAGGAGTAACTGAACAGAGGGGGCTCGGACCAGACCGAGCAGAAGCACTGAATCCTACCCCGGGGTGAGCAGTGGGGGGCTCTGGGTGTGGAACTGTGAGTAGAAACCACGGAGCCCTTCAGTCCTGGTGGGGGCCACGACAGATGGCATCCGGACCCCCCACAGACACTGAAGCGGCTCCTGTCCCCACCCCGAGGCACCCGTGTACACACAGACAGCACAGGTGTCTGTACAAGAACAGAGGCCCCGCCAAGGACACACCGGATCTGAAGCCAGTCTCGGGCAGAACTGACACCCCAGCTTTCACAGGCCATGTCCTAAAGAAAGCCGGTGCAGTTGGGAAATAGGGGTCCTTACCCCCCTCTCCCACCCCGGCCTGGAGTTCCCAGCCCTTGTTTCTGAAGAGCCTGTCCTCTGCACATACATGTCGAATCTAACGCAGACGGGGGTGTATCTCCCCCACCCACAAGGGGTACGCAGAACTTGGATCAGCTTAGACATGAAGCTGCCCTAACATGGAGTTAACATTGTCTGCGCACATCCTGAGGCCTGCAAAAAAGTCTAACGAGTTCAACCTGAGCTCAGAAGGACAAAGGGAAACTTAGGACCATTCAAGAAAGTGTCATGGCGGAGACAAGAGTTGGGGGGTCGTAGAAGCATGTGCTGGGGACTACACTGACAGGTTAGGAGAGTGTACTCAACACCAGGGGAGAGCCCTGTGTGCAGAGACAGGCGGAAAAAGACAGCTTAGAGACAGCACAGACTGCTTAGGAGAGTATACAAGACCAGAGGTTAGCACTGTGTACAGAGAGCAGGAGAATGCTCAGAGACAGCACTGACAGGTTAGCAGTGTGTATTCAGCACCAGAACCGGGCCCTGTGTGCAGAGAAAGAGAGCAAGAGACTGCTCAGAGACGGCACTGACAGGTTAGCAGTTTGTATTTAGCACCAGAGCCGGGCCCTGTGTGCAGAGACAGAGAGCAAGAGACTGCTCAGCGACGGCACTGACAGGTTAGGAGAGTATGCAGAGGTGACCCCTGTGTGCAGAGACGGAAACCAAGAGACTGTTCAGGGTCAGCACCAACAGAGGTCTGCAGAGAGTACTCAGAGGCAGAGGTGAGACATGTCTGCAAAGCTGGAGTGCAGAAGACTGTTCGGACTAGCCTGCTCACGGGTTAAGAGTGAGCAGAATAAGATGTGACACCCACCAGCACTAACAGGTTACGAGAGTGCACACGAGGGGGCGTGGCCTGTGTGCAGAGACAGAGGAAGAACATTCGTTCAGAGACAGCACTGACAGATGTTAGGAGATTGTACAGACCCAGTGATGAGCCTCGTGTGCAGAGACAGAGGGAATAAGACTGTAAGAGACGGCACAGACATGTGGAGCCGGTGGCCAGAGTCAGGGGCAGAAGACTTCAGAGAGTCGGAGGGGAGAATTTTGTTCAAAGACAGCACTAAAAAAAGTTTAGGAAAGTGTTCAGAGACAGGCCCGAGAGAGGTTTGGAGGTTGTACAGAACTGGACGTGAGACGGAGAGCAGGAGACTGCTCAGAGACGGGCTTCAGGGAGGCTGGGAGAGTACACTCTGAGAGAGGGCCGCAAATAGGGGACGGAGTTCCTAGGCCATCATGGGAGGCACCAGGAAATGCAGAGATACAGATGTGTGGACTCTGCGCTGTACGGAAGGTCCAAGCCCAGGGGTTCCGAGAGACAGAGCAGTCTCACACATCAGCTCAGTGAGAGACCCCCGGGGCCTTGCCTCCCCCTGCTATCCATCCTGCTGCTAAAGTAAGCCAAGACGTCCTGTGCTCTGGGGAGTGTGAGCCGGGGGCTGACAGGCCGGCTGGGCTCAGGACCTATATATACCCGAGCTGGGGATATCGAGGCCTACCTCGCCCTCTTCCGGGTATCGAGAGAGGCCCGGATGTCCGAACCGGGGACCGCACCCGAGGGTGGGGTAAACAAATATAACACTGCACACCTCAACCCCACTGTGTATGGGCATTTAACTCCTGACCTGCCAGGGTGTTGGAGTATGTCTGGGGATTTGATTCTATTAAAATAGAATTGATATTTTTCATGAAGCGCTTATATTTCCGGTGGACGCTGCAAAGTGCTAGATAAGATAAACAGGGAGAAACAAGCATTGGCAAAGCCAATGGTTCTCACCTATGTGAGATCTATTGACTTTGCCAATGCATTTTATCCATGTTGTTCACCGGCATGGCTAAAAGCCAGTGGCGCTTAGTGACACAGAGTATCATGGAGTGACAAGCAGCGATTCGGAGTAGGGCGTCATAAAGCGCAACATAGTTTTATAGAATGGAGTAGGGTAGAGTGGCGTAGAGTGGATTGGCATCGTGTGGAGAATAGTGTTGTGGATTTGAGTGTTGTAGAATGGAGTGTCAGAGTGGGCTGTTGTAGAAGAAAGTGGCAGAGTGAAGTGGTATAGAGCGGATGTGCGTAGAGTGGGGTGGCACAGAATGGAGGGGTGTAAGTGGCAGAGTGGACAGGAGTGGAGCAATGTGTCGTAGAGTGGAGTAGTATGTTGTAGAGTGGAATGGCGCAGAGTGGAGTAAAGTGTCTGAGTGGAGTGTCAAAGAGTGGAGCAGTGGCATAACTAAACTTGAGGGGGCCCCTTGCAAAGTACACGAAGGGGCCCCCTCCACACTTACTCAGGAGCACTCAGTTCTGGGTACTGTACTGAGGGGGGCCGCCTGGAGCTCCGGGGCCCCTCGCACCACGGGAGCTGGAATGGAGTATGTATGGTGTGATACCACACTGACATTACAGAAAAAACATTTTTACGGCTAAATCTATGCAGCGCACAAAGAATATATTGAAATCAGCATCACCCAGGAGTATTGATTTGTATTAAAATATTTGTTCCCACCACAATTCAGAATTACATGAAATGTGGTTCTTTTGTGATTTCCAAATTCTGATACATTCTGAAATATTTGTATAGTTCATTTATTTGTATTTAAATTTTGTTGTGTGCTACAAAAAAATAACATCCTACGGCCTTTTTGTTCAGACCCCCAATACCCATCAAGATAATCACATAAATCCTCTTACTTCACAGTAACAGAAAGAAAAGTAAACACCAACCTCTCTTGGAAGATAAAAAGCCTAAGATTTGTCTTCTGTCCTTGAATGCACAGTAAATGTGACAAGATAAAAACAAAATGCATAGGCCTGTTTATTGCTCATTTGCTCCGGAAATCCAGCATGGTTATTTTAGGGGTGTTTACGCACCCCTCTCTCCCCCACTTCTAGCGCTCATGCCATGGGTATGAAATTGAGGAAGCAGATTGTGTAAGTTATGCTATTGGTAAAGAGCACTGACAAAAATAAACAAGCTTGTAGACAGAACGTTGCTCCTCACAAGCGTGCAAGATTGATGAACTGGTAGTGGCTGAGATAAGCCGAATCAGTCGAGCAGAAGGATAGGAGGCAAAACACCTTGTTGTTTGCTGCTATGAACAAGCATACAAAGGAGACAACTGAAAACTCCTGTACTCTCACTGAGCGCCTCATGAAAAAGAAAAAAAAAGAACTGAGAACACGTATGAAAGAGTACAAGGAGAAAGGCTGAGTGGTGGTAAACAGGCTGTGCTGTATGGGAAGGACAAAGATATGCTGGACAGCTTAAACCAAATCAAGCCAGTAAATACAAAGATATCAAATGTGAGTTACAAAGCCAATGGTAAGCAATGGGCGAAATCCATTCCTAGGGAAACTTTCAGCATTTCCTCAATATGTCTTTGCAAACAGAGAGCTGTGCTATGCTGTCTGGTAGCCGTTGACCTAAAAACTAGAGACAAGGTGAAAGGTCATTCAATTCTAAATGGTCGGTGGAATTTAAAATAGTGGGTCTCCTGTTGTTTGCAAACTGAGTACTTGTTGATTTCATGGTGCACTGGTAACCACAGTGAGATGTCCATAGGCTCCGATTTGGAGTGAGTTAAATTGGGTATGGCATAAGACCTCCAGTTCTGAGTTTTCATCTAGAAAATGGCGAAATACACAGGGAACTCATTTTTCACACTGAATTTCACAGGTAGCAGATTAGTTTATGTTTTTTTGCCTTTGGTAAATTTCAGGTTTAGTTTCTACTTAAAGGTGAGCGAGCCACTCCAAGCTCAGCCTGAGGCTCTGTTGGAACCTTAAGCCCATAACGAGCTAAACTTTCATGTGGCTTCTGCCTTCCACCCTTGCTCTACCTGCGATGTGACAATATGGCCAGAGCTGCTGACGTTGGAACTGGGGAACCAGATTTGAGTTTCGGCTCAACATCGTGTGATTCTGGGCAAATCACTTCATTTTCGAGTGCCTAAGAAATATGAATGTAACATTGTGTAATGCAACTGGTGTTCATGTAAAGCACTCCAATACCTTTGGGGCACGTTTGTGCTGTATACAAACTGCAGAAAAATGCACAACAAGGTAAAAACAAAGCTCTAATATAAAGAATGACAAAGAGATACCCACGGAGTGGCTGATTTGTACAAAGTGAAACCAGAAAACCAGGATAAATTGCATCTTCCCTGCTTCAATTATGCAATTTTAGTCAAATATTTGCTTTTACCAAAACTCATTTTTCTTGATATTTGCGTACGAAAGTACTTTCAAATAGATGATTTCAGAATATCAGCTGTATAAAGACACATTGTGTTTCATATAATACAGTAATAGTTGCGCTATAAAAACTGGGCCACGTGCAGGGTTCACATGACAACTTCTTGGTTCAATAGTGGCACTGTCCCCCCTTGTGGGGGAGTGGGGTCTGGAATGGTTCAAAGTTAGTTTTTTTCAAAATTACCACTTTTAATAAGTTCTTCTCAGTGCTGTAATGTGACATATTCATGTCCAGGCTTGCACATGTTAATGGAATTCAGTTTTTGAAGTAACATGGTGTTTATTGTATGATTTACATCCAGACATTTTCGAGCCTCGGGCACGATCTCTAAGAGCCAAGCCAGCCTCATGGCTCGGCTCGGGCTCGGCTCTCCCTTGCAATGTATTGGCTCACCCACCTCTAGTTCCTACGCAAACACGAGTTTTGTGCAGGGATGGGAATGTAACAGCCCACCTTTTATGAGGTCGGAACGTAGCAAAGCACGTGGTGATTTTACCCACGTCAAAAGCACTCCTTTATCGACCCTAGAAGGTTGAAAGACAAATTTACATGCCGACTCTGCAGTGACCGTGAACCCTCGGCCGCTAAAACCTTTGAGACAGAAGGTAGCTTGAGTTCCCTGATGTGAGAACATAACTGGAAAATAACTACTTTTAGGGTTAACTACCATAAAATATTTACTTTTAATTAAGCAAGAACATTTGCACAACCAACTTGTGTGGTCTGAATAAAGGGGGAGCGTTAATCCTCCCGACAGGTCACTGTAGTAAATGAATCTTAATCGGTTCCTGCTCTGTTACTTGAACCTGTCTAGAGTTCTGGGCCTTTTGAACGGCGTGCAGAGCGAGTATGAACTCAAAATGATATTTGTAAAAGAGAAAACTTCTATAAACGCTGCCATACCTTAACATCCAGTCACCTTCTGTTCATCAAACTCTAAGGCTCAAGCAATCCTTTGTAATCCAAATCAGCCCATTATTAACTCCTGCGTTAACATTTCGGATTTCATGGACTACATACAAATTAATAAAAAGTACTAGCGAGGTCTTTCTCCAGAGTCCAGCTTCAGAACCCCCCAGCCCCCCTCTAACTATACAGCTTCCCTGCTTAGAAGACTGAACTTTGTTTATTGACAGAAGTACATGGGGAATGTTGAGTTATCCTCGCGCACAGGGAGTGCTGCCACAGATATTTCCTTTGGCACATAAAATGTTGGAGTCCTGGATTAGACCATAGACACAACAACATTCAGCGTTAAGTGTAGCACAACAACTGCTGGAGTGCCTATGCAACCTTTAATGTTGGGCATTAAAAGCCTAGTGAAACACTTCGCCCATTCAGAAGAAAATAAAGCAATGTTTGTTCTGGCAAACTTTTAAAAAACGTACTAAAGAGGACGGTGTTTGCCCCCCCCCCCCCCCCCCCCCCGAAAAACTGAAGAGGACCTTCTGGGGGCGAGCCAAACTCGTGGCTTTTGTTGGCTGCCCACAGATCCGCGCAGCAGGCGCTCAGCTCGCTGAGCTAGCTTCAAAACCAAACTCTGCCTCTCCAAGAGTCATGTCGCCCTCAGCGCGGAAACTTCTCAAAGTGGTCAGCCCTGACCTTAGGGAGGTCACGCGGGGGTCAGCATGGGGTCACCAGCTGGTTCCGGCATCAGGCGCTTCCCCTCAAAGTGCCTTTAATAGGAATGACATTTTTTTCGGATAGAGTTGCCGTAAATAGGCGTGTGGCAATCAAACTGTTCTAAACTTGGGTTTTGGACTCCGTAAATTCTTTTGTTCACTTACTTTTTTTTATGAAGCAGTAACTCTCTCTTCGTTGAGAGATCAACTTTCCCTATTTAGGGAAAAGCTCTCTGATCACGTCAGCCTGGGCTCAGGCCTTAGCAGAGACGCAGTGGCCTAGCGTGGGGGGGTGCAGGGGGGGCCGGCCGCAACATCTTGGAAGAGACTAAAATCCACGGGTTAGGGGGCGCAAATTACTTGCCTTGCCCCGGGTGCTGATAACCCAGCTACGCCACTGCAGAGACGATAAACAAGGCTGAGAAGCGCATGCGGCCCAGAGTTCTGGAGAATTAACTCAGAAAGTGGGGTTGTGTCTTCAAACTGTTAGGAATCTTGCATCCTTTTCCTAACAGTGTTTTTTTAAACTGCTTCCTATATCACTTAAGTCGTTCTCTCTCCCTTGCATTGTTCTTGCTTGTTTACTTTTAATTTTTGTCGCCTTCACTAATTCTTCCAGTTTGTTTCACTATTTTTTCCCCTGCATTTCCATTCCCTTTTTTCGTGTTTGGCAATATTTCTCACTTGCGCTTTTCCGTTTTCTTTCAACTCAGCGTGCCTTCATCTTCACTTTCTGTTCTCGTGTTTGGGCACTTCAGTTTTTAGGTCGAGCCTACTAAACGATGCATGCGCTGTCTGTTGCCGGACATATAGTGGCTTACCAAGGACAAAGAGGGACCTGTTGCTTACCATTGGTTGGCGTTCCTGTCACTCCCACTAGTCTGCTTCTTATTTGCGTCCAATCTTGTCAATCTTCTGTTTGTCCTTCCCATGGAGCATCGACTCTTTACCATCTCTTTGATAGGCTAGCATCTCTGCTTCCACTGCTTGCTTTTGAGCACTACTTTTTTTCTTTTGTGTTAAGCACTCCAGGAGTGTATATGTTTCTGAGATGGCTCCCGCAGGTAATCCTCTTTCCATGTACTCCATATTTTCTCTCTGCTGTTGAACTCGCCAGCTTCTCCCCATTGCTTCCCCGCATCCTCTGTGTTGCTTCCCTCACCCGCGCCCTTCTTGCTGCTCTCCCCAACCCACGTGTTGCTTCTGCTCCTCTTCTTGCCCTTCCCAGAGTTGCTTCTCAGTCTCATATTGCGTTTGCTCCCCTCCACCGCTTTTAAAAAACGCTGTTGCATGTTTTATCTTATTTTTTTGTTACCGATCCAAGTCAGGGCTATAACTAAAAAGAAAAAAGTGCCTGCATCATTTTGTATGCATGAGATGCAAAGGATTTTTTTCGTGTTGAAAACTTTAACCACATTGCTGTGCAGCGTGGCAAAAAAACATTGGCAAAGTCAACAGCCACCACAGGCAAGGCCTATTGCCTTTGCCAAATGCTTGTTTTTTCTTGCTTGCAGGTCATATTCCTCTTCTCTTCTTCTTTTTCTTGCTTCTCCCTCAGCCTCCTTGCTTGTGTTTATTCACCTGTTTTCCTTATGTCTGTACTTGCTGTTACCACCCTGCATTCGGTCTTTCTCTCTCCTGTTTTGTTCTCTCTGCATTTGTCTTTCATTGCCTGGTTAACTTGCTTCCTTTCTTTGGTTTTACCTTTTCTTGTGCACTTGCTTGTTCTCCCTCTTTCTCGGTCTTGTTTTCCTCCTTCATTGCTCTTCTGGTTCTTGGACTCTTGTCTCATTTCCTATCTCTTTCCATTGGCCTGCTGCTTTCCCCTCTCAACAACTCTTCACATTTTCTCCCTTAGTCTCTCTTTAATGTGTAGCTTTCATTTTCCTGGTAGATATCGTTTGTCATGTTTCGCTTCATTTCTCCTAATTTGTTGGTTGATTTCTACATCGGAAGTTACCTTGTCCTTATTTAACTTTCTTATTCTTTATTTTTCAATCATGTTTCTTTTCCACTTTATTTTCTGGTTTTATCTTGCTCATTTGTTTTGTCCAACGTTTTTCTTTATGTCCTTTGTATTCAGTGTCTTTTTCTGTCACTCTGTCTCCATTGCCTTCCTCCTTGTTATCATATGAATTTTTGTCTGTTGTTCCCTAAGAGAAAGGAGTTGTCCAGTATCAGAAAGAGCAAACTGAGGTCTGACGACCTGCTGCATTTCACTCAACGAGGATTTGCCTTGCTTTCTTTCCTCTGACAGGTCTGGCCTCCGGATTAGTCCCCATGTACGTGGGAGAGATTGCCCCCACCAGCCTACGGGGGGCACTAGGGACCCTGCACCAGCTGGCCATTGTCATTGGCATCCTCATAGCACAGGTACGTCGGTCCACACCACAGCTCGTGCGCCGGCTCTATCACCACCAACCACTGCCGACAAATGCAGGCTGCAAAGTCACATACAAACACTTACACATGCACAGCACATGCAACGCCGCACCACACGCTCCCATCCCACTGCTGTTGCTACCACGCTTCACCCAGGACTGTCGCAACTGCTTTTCTGTGGAGTCCAAGGGTTAGAACTAAGCTGCTCACGAGCCTTTTTGAAGGAATTCTTAGCTCATGCTGACATGTCTCACACATCATGTTTACTTTTTACAGACTTTCCTGGGGTGAGGCCTGACCTGCTCTCACACCATGTTTACACTTTCCATACTGTCCCGGTCTGAGCGCTGACGTGGCTCAGATACCATGTTTACCTTTTATATACTGTCCCGTTATGAGCCCTGTCCTGGCTCAGATGCCATGTTTACATTTTATATACTGTCCCGGTCTGAGCCCTGACCTGGCTCATAGAACATGTTTACATTTTTTATACTGTCCCGGTCTGAGCCCTGACCTGGCACATAGAACATGATTACATTGTTCATACTGTCCTGAGGTTTAACCTAGCTCTCACCCTATGTTTACTTTTTCCATGGTGTCCCGGACTGAGGTCTGACCGGCTTCACTCACCATGTTTACATTTTTAAATCTCACATGAGATAGTGCGTGCTCTGTAGCTTGCAAGGCACTTTGTTAACCCATAGCTTAACATTGACTGGCTTCATCATCACTTTCACTTCTGTGCTTCTCCTTTGTCAGCACGTGCCAGCTTAACTTCCTCTTCACGTGTTTCTCTCCCTCCGCGCCCGGGAGCATAGCCCAGCTACCGCTTCCTTACCTAGCGAGTGTCCATCTGCCTCTCGTACTTTCTGCCCAGACTGCTTTTCTCTTTTAGTTATAGCACTCCATAAGAGTGCATGTGCATGCAGGCTGTCTCCTTTCTGGCCTTCTGCCACCCATGCACCCACCTTTCCTACTCTGTTATTGCTTGCCCCTCCTGCCCTCCCATCCGCTCCATGTTGTTGCTTCCCCCTCCACCCTCTAGTCTATCTGCATTGTTGCTTGCCCACCCCGGGTCCCTTTCAGCCGCACTGCTGTACGACATGGCTAACAAAAAATAACATTGACAATGCCAATAGTCAATGCTTGTTCTATACAGCCTTGGGCTGAGGCCTGACTTGCCTCGTACATATATATTTATTTTTTTCAGTACAGTCTTGAGCTGAAAACAGGCCTGTCTCTCATACAAATGTTTACTTATCTAGTACTGTCCTGAGGCCTCCCGTGGTGCACTCATCATGTTTACCTTTTACATACTGTTCCGGGCTGAGGACAGGCCTGGCACTCACAGCAGTGTTTACTTTGTTAACACTGTCTTGGACTGAGGCCTGGCCTGAGTCCCACACCATAATTACTTTTTACATACTGTCCTGGGCTGAAGCCTGACCTTTCTGCTACAACATACTCACTTTTCCATTAAGTTTCTGGCTCACTGACCTGACTCACACTCCATACTTTCCTCTTACATAGTCTCTCTGCCCATAACTGAGTTTGCTCACACAGTTTCCTTTCTTACTTCCTATAGATTTTAGGCCTGGACTCAATCCTGGGGACGGCAGAGCTCTGGCCACTGTTGCTCGGCCTCACAGTCATTCCAGCCATGCTCCAAGTAACCCTTCTCCCCTTCTGTCAAGAAAGCCCTCGCTACCTCTACATAATCTGCAACGAAGAAGCGAGAGCTAAGAAAAGTGAGTGGGTGACTGAACGGAAAAGGTGCTCGAGGGAGCATGATCAAATGTGAAGAGAAATCCCTCAACTCTAACCCATGCAAAGGCAGTCGCCAACTGGCCTTCCTGAGAAAGGAAGCACACATTCCAAATTGTTTGAAAAAGGTTCTATGTGGTTCTCATTATTCAAGAGGAGATTGTAGTCTCCACCATGGGTTTGTTTACATCAGGTTAAGTAATGAATAACTAAAAGGGTCACTCCTAATGTAGTGGGGGTCATTACTTGGGATCTTGGAATGGTCAAATCTCCATAGACGTGGACACTTTTTCAGAAATATAAAATCCCGTAACAGAAGATTTGCACAGATTGTTTTGAGAGATTGAGTTGTCTGGGTCCCACAGGCTAATGATTCATATCCCTGCAAGGACAGCCTAAGAGAGGGGAAACAGTTCTGTCTCTGGTAAGGAAACAAAACAGCTCTGATTCTATTTTGCAGACTTGAAACTCCTGACTGGAAAAGACGATGTGTCTGAGGACTTGACGGAGATGAAGGAGGAGAAGAGAAGGATGGACATGGAGGCCAAAGTGTCCATCCTAGAGCTGTTCCGGTCTAAAGCCTATCGACAGCCAATCATCATGGCCATCATCTTGCAACTTTCCCAACAGCTCTCTGGCATCAATGCTGTAAGTATAAGTAAAATCTAAGAAGTGTGATGCTGAGAGGAAAGGGCTTGTGAGCAAAGAACTCTAGGATTGTCTTCAGTAGACTGGAAGTATAAATTGCTTTTGTGATGGGTCAAATGTATTACGCTTCAGTAGGGAAGTTAGCGGGTGATTTCTGTTGGATTTCTTGGCATTTCCTTGATTTGGATTATATTGACAACTTTTGATTTGTCTTCATTGATCTTCTCTTCTGTTGAACATATTTGATGTCTTGAATTGAAGTACATTAACATTGAACTTGGCTTAGGTTGGAATATGCAACTTCTATGAGGATTGGATTTGATGGAGCATTCTTGGACTGTATTAAGAGGTTTACATTTATTGGCTTTTCTGTTGCATCTAATGGACTTGTTTTGATTTTAATTTGATGGCTTACAATATGGTTGGATTTAGTTGATTTCGGTTTATTGTCTTACCCTAGTAATTGATCTAATATTACTATTTGTTTGCATTTAATAGATTCCAATGGACTTTTTTAGACTACCCTTAGTTTAGAAGTCATTGACAACTCTTTTTGGGTTTAACACATTACTCCGGGGCACAGACCAAAATATTTAATATATTGTCTACTCTAGCCTTGGGCTTAATGGATTACACCTTAGTTGGTTTCAGTGGAGTGGGTTTATTGCTGCGGAGTCTTTTGGGTTGTGTTTTATTGATTGTTCCAGTTATATTTACTGGACAGTGTTTGAGTATGTTTATAAGAATGGCTTAGATTTATGGATTTACAAATTGGCTGCCTCTTAGTATGGAGAGATAGATTAGTCAAGTTGGACTTCATAAAATAGGCTTGAGATGACATTTGTTAAGCACACTCAGGTTGACATTAATAAATTACTCTTAGGTTTGAATCACACAATTGTATTTATTGTTTCAGCCAGTTTGGGACAAGCTGATGACCATTTGCCTGTACTTGGTGAATTAAGCCTGCTGGTGATCCCAGATTTGTGTTGGGTTTTACAGGTGAATTATACACAGATGGATTTTAAAGAGTATTCTTGGGTTGTTACATTTGATAAATTACTTCTATCTTTCATCTAGAAGATTAATTCGAGAGAATCAATGCCTGCATTAACATTGGCTAAGCTGTGTCTGACATCCAAGGATAGCTACGTTGGTGTCCCATTGTGATGTGGCTTAGCAGACAAGAAGGTTTTGGTAAACTGGTAGTCTAGGGGGCACAAAGGGGGTGCACACAAGAGTCAAGGAATTGAACAATTTGATTTACAAATGAAAATAGCTTTTGCTTTAATGCCTTTACCATGAAACAATAATATGGATATTGTAGGAGGCTGGCCTGGCTTATAGTGGGTACCTTGTGGTACGTACACCTTGTGCCAGGTCCAGTAATCCCTTATTAGTAGAATAGAGGTGTTTCTAGCAGCTTAGGCTGATTGAGGTAGCTATAGCAGAGCAGCTTAGGCTGAACTAGGAGACATGCAAAGATCCTACTATACCACTTATATCATATAGCACAATATCATAAGAAAACACAATACTCAGAGTTACTAAAAATAAAGGTACTTTATTTTAGTGACAATATGCCAAAAGTATCTCAGAGGATACCCTCACTTAGGAGGTAAGTAATATACACAAATTATATGTACACAAACCCAAATCAGGTAAGTAACAGTGAGAAAAGTAGTGCAAACAATGTAGAATCACAATAGAATGCAATAGGTAGAAATAGGCCTAGGGGCAACACAAACCATGTACTCCAAAAGTGGAATGCGAATCACAAATGGACCCCAGGCCTATGGTAGGTTGTAGAGGGTCACAGGGAGTGTAAGAAAACAGTAAGGGTGTCCAAAATACCCCACCCGAAGACCCTGAAAAGTAGGAGTAATGTTACCCTACTACCCCAGAAAGACAGAATAGTCGCAATAGGGGGTTCTGCAAGAACCACAAGCACCAGCAAAACACTGAAGACTGATTCCTGGACCCGAGGACCTGTAAAGGAAGGGGACCAAGTCCAAGAGTCGCGATAGTGTCCGGAGGGGGCAGGAGCCCACTAAACCCCGGATGAAGGTGCAAAAGGGCTGCCTCCGGGTGGAAGAAGCCGAAGATTCTGCAACAACAAAAGGAGCCAGGAACTTCCCCTTTGGTGAGAAGATGTCCCACGGCGTGCTGGAGGTTGCAGAAGTATTTCCACGCAGAAATACCGCAAACAAGCCATTGCTAGCTGCAAAAGTCGCGGTTGAGGATTTTGGGTGCTGCTGGGGACCAGGAAGGACCAGGATGTCGCCCCTTGGAGGAGGAGACAGAGGGGGCGCTCAGCAACTCAGAGAGCCCCCGCAGTAGCAGGCAGCACCCGCAGAAGTATTGGAACAAGCACTTAGAAGATCTGAGGACAGCAGTCAACTCAGAGTCACAAAGGAGGGTCCCACGATGTCGGAGTCCAACTCAGCGAGTTGGGAATTGCAAGATGGAGTGCTGGGGACCCAGGCTAGGCTGTGCACAAAGGAATCCTTGGAAAAGTGCACAGAAGCCGGAGCAGCTGCAGATCACGCAGTACACAGGATTGTCGTCTGGCGTGGGGAGGCAAGGACTTACCTCCACCAAATTTGGCCGGAAGGGCCACTGGACTGTGGAAGATACTTGGACCCAGCTCCTGTGTTCCAGGGACCACGCTCGTCAAGTTGAGAGGGGACCCAGAGGACTGGTGATGCAGAAGTTTGGTGCCTGCGTTAGCAGGGGGAAGATTCCGTCAACCCACTGGAGAGTTCTTTGGGATTTCCAGTGCAGGGTGAAGGCAGACAGCCCTCAGAGCATGCACCACCAGGAAGCAGTCGAGAAAGCCGGCAGGATTAGGCGCTACAAGGTTGCTGGTAGTCTTCTAGCTACTTTGTTGCGGTTTTGCAGGCGTCCTGGAGCAGTCAGCGGTCGATCCTTGGCAGAAGTCAAAGAGGGAAGTGCAGAGGAACTCTGATGAGCTCTTGCATTCGTTATCTGAGGAATAGCCCAGAGGAGAGACCCTAAATAGCCAAAAAAGGAGGTTTGGCTACTAAGAAAGGAGGCTTGGCTACTGAAAGAGGTAAGCACCTATCAGGAGGGGTCTCTGACGTCACCTGCTGGCACTGGCCACTAAGAGCAGTCCACTGTGCCCCAACACCTCTGAATCCAAGATGGCAGAGGTCTGGGACACACTGGAGGAGCTCTGGGCACCTCCTCTGGGAGGTGCAGGTCAGGGGAGTAGTCACTCCCCTTTCCTTTGTCCAGTTTCACGCCAGAGCAGGGCTGGGGGATCCCTGAACCGGTGTAGACTGGCTTATGCAGAGATGTGCACCATCTGTGCCCATTAAAGCATTTCCAGAGGCTGGGGGAGGCTACTCCTCCCCAGCCCTTCACACCTATTTCCAAAGGGAGAGGGTGTAACACCCTCTCTCAGAGGAAATCCTTTGTTCTGCCTTCCTGGGACTGGGCTGCCCAGACCCCAGGGGGGCAGAAACCTGTCTGAGGGGTTGGCAGCGGCAGCAGCAGCAGCTGCAGTGGAAACCCCAGAAAGGCAGTTTGGCAGTACTCCGGTTCTGTGCTAGAGACCCAGGAGATCATGGAATTGTCCCCCCATGACCAGAATGGTATTGGGGTGACAATTCCATGATCTGAGACATGTTACATGGCCATGTTCGGAGTTACCATTGTGACGCTACACATAGGTAATGACCTATGTGTAGTGCACGTGTGTAATGGTGTCCCCGCACTCACAAAGTTCGGGGAATTTGCCCTGAACAATGTGGGGGCACCTAGCTAGTGCCAGGGTGCCCACACACTAAGTAACTTGGCACCTAACCATCACCAGGTGAGGGTTAGACATATAGGTGACTTATAAGTTACTTATGTGCAGTGGAAATGGCTGTGAAATAACCTGGACGTTATTTCACTCAGGCTGCAGTGGCAGTCCTGTGTAAGAATTGTCTGAGCTCCCTATGGGTGGCAAAAGAAATGCTGCAGCCCATAGGGATCTCCTGGAACCCCAATACCCTGGGTACCTAGGTACCATATACAAGGGAATTATAAGGGTGTTCCAGTGCGCCAATGAGAATTGGTGAAGATAGTCACTAGCCTGCAGTGACAATTGTGAAAACAGAGAGAGCATAAACACAGAGGTTCTGGTTAGCAGAGCCCCAGTGATACAATTAGGCACCACACAGGGAACACATACAGGGCATACATTATGAGCACTGAGGTCCTGCCTGGCATCCCAGTGACACATAGGCAAAAACAAACATACATACAGTGAAATTGGGGGTAACATGCCAGGCAAGATGGTACTTTCCTACAGATAAACATCCCAAGAAGTTGAAACAAAAGTGTTGCCGTAAAAGGGACAGAAATTATCTCCTAAGTGATGGGATCTCAGGAAATATAATCCAGAAAATTTAGAAAAGGCAAATGAGTGAGAGATGGCCAGATCGAGAGACGGAACTCCAAAGTCTAACAGAGGAATACAAATTGGTTTTTTTAACTTGTGAATTATGTCCAATAATTATTTCCCAAGCTAAACTCTTAATTTTATCTTTCCACAGATATTTTATTATTCCACCAGCATATTCAGCAAGGCCGGTGTGGAGCAGCCAGTGTACGCCACCATTGGAGCTGGAATTGTTAACACAGCATTCACTGTTGTGTCTGTAAGTTTCCTGGTCTCTTCAAGAGTTGTGGGTGGCCCTGTGCTGAGGTCTGGGTGGAGGGCTCATAGCTTAATGTGGGATGAATGTGCTTTAGTAGCTGGGGTTCTGTGCAACACTTAAGCCAGTCGCAGGGTCACTGAAGCTGGCTTAACCACGGTGTTGGAGTTGGGTTGTAGCTATGCTGGAGACAGAGGTCACTGGCGTTTGGTGGGTGGTTATTCTGATGGAGCATGTGCTAAGTGCAGTGATATCACACTGCTAAAAAGGAGAATGGCCCCAGCAGAATTTTAACCCCATGCGCATAATTTGCTTTCCTTCTACTATCACTTTAATGACTTCTGCCACAGACACTTGCCTCTGGAATTTCTCAATTAATCAATTTTTCTACATAATTCATCCTAATGCTGGACTTTTCCCACACATTTATTCGTATTTCTGTACACGTTTATTCATCGACCTTCGCCTCCACTATATCATCCTCTGCCTCTTCGAAGACTTCATCTTGCTCGTCATGTGTTTGATCTCATTCATTCTCCCTACACAAAACTTTACTTCTCCACATACTCATTCTGCACATAGACCTTTAGTATTCCTTACCCACACTTTTAATCTAGTAAGGTAGACACGGACTGATCTCTTGGCCTTTCATCGTAGCATACACAGTATTGACCAGGTGATCTTGAATTGCTTGTCAGTGCTGCAGGATCATTTGTTTTGTAAAAACTTTGAGTCCAAGACAAATAAGAGTATGCTGTAATTAGCGGGTTTTATTCACTGTTCAACTTAGCATGCCAGCCCTCCAATAGCTTTGCTGGTCAGTTTTGATCTCTAAACTCAAAGTAAACAGCCTCATGCTTTTAGAGTCACCAGGGTTCTTTGGACTGTCTGGGTCTACAATTGCGTTACATAATCATTTTTTCTGACACTGCAATTGCTGATTTTGGCCTAAAACCTTGAATTAGTTGGAGACTCTCTGTAAGAGTGGATTTAACTTTACTCTAGTGGACTGCAGTTATTCCAAGTCACTGGCCAACTCTAGTGTGCAGCTTTCTTTTTAGCAGTCTTTCCTTTCCTGGTTTTACAACATTCAAATTTACACATCGATGTCCCAAACCAAGAGGAAAGCTAGTTTGATGCCAGTTGTGGCATTTGGGTCAAAATAATCCATAATACTGAAATTCAGCGATGGGAATTGATAGTTGTTTGCCAGGAGATGGGGAGCCCTAGAACCGGTGGGCTACAGACTCAGTGCCGATGAGGGGAGGGGACCATGTTTCATTGCAATACGCCTGATGATTATGAATGGTATGGTGACTCCTTGACTCTTCTGTCTCCTCACAGCTCTTTCTGGTGGAGCGGGCTGGCCGTCGGACATTACATCTACTGGGATTGGCTGGTATGAGTGGGTGTGCAATCCTGATGACCATAGCCCTGGTGTTACTGGTGAGTCACAAATGATCTGCATTAGCTGGTTCATGAACATTGCCCCTGGTCTGCAAGCTGTGCCTGGCTTCTGTGAGTTGATAGAGCACAGCCCCTGGTGGCTAGGATGGGTATCTCATGTGAAGGCTATCAGCAACCTGCAGCCACCAAGTAGGACACAGGGTGGTGCTAGAGTGCAAGTTCCTTTGTAGTCGTGAGGCAGCTCTCACCAGTTCACACACAATACACGCATTCAGGTTTTTTTATTTTTATTTTATTTATTTATTTATACAAATTTGCATATACCAACAATAACAACCCCAGGAGCTATGAACATAGCACAAGGAGTCCATAAGTGTGCCCACAAGAATATCAGGGATAACCAAAAGCAAAGTCCAATGAACAAGTGTCCCAGCGGGGCCGAGCCATAAGTCCAAGTATCATCCCATACACATGCCAATAGCAACGACATAGAGCACACCCCCAGGGGGAATCTAAATGCAGGAGCTCTTGGGGTATAAACCAACAACAACCACAACAGCAGAAGGATGGAGGCGGCATAGCAGACTCACGCAGCAGGATCGTCCCCCAAACAGCATTTCCAACACGTGCGGGAGCAATACCCTATCCAAACAGTCATATGCATGGCCTTGCGCACGCCGCAGAGACTCTCTCAATTTATCCCGATGATTCCAAAAAGGAACGGAAAGGCGCCCAAATGTCTCTAGGGCAAGAGCACGCCGGAGCCATCTCCCAAAAGATTGACAGCTGCTCCTGACAGAATGTGGCATCCCGCAGCCAATCAGTTCTCTGAGGAGCCCTGCCCAGCCCCCAGCAGATCGACACTCTTCTCTTCACCAGCAAAAGCATAATGCCACGAGGCGTCTCCACTCCACCGGCACCTCATCCAGCAGGCCCAGCAACGCCATCACTGGAGAAAAAGGCAGATTCAAGCCAGTCATGCCGGCTATCACATGCATCACTTCACCCCAAAAGGCGCGCACCTCTCCACAAGTCCACGCCAAGTGCATCCGGAGCATGGCAGCATTCACATTGCGCATCATCACGCAACCCCATAGCCCGTAGACTGCGGGGGGTGTAATATAAGCAATGTAAAAATTTGAAGTGTATGAGCCACAGTCTATAATTGGGCAACAGTGCTCTCATGTGCACGCAGCAGCTTCTCCACATAGCATCAGTAATCTCCTCCCTAACATCCCCCTCCCATTTAGCCCTAGCAGCCTCCACTACCTCCCTCCGCTGCTCCTGCATGCACCTGTATAATTTAGTAACAAGCTGACACGGGGACTGTGCGCGCCACAGTAGCTCAAGCGCCTGAAACGTCTGCGACATAGTCGGAAGACCAGTAAATCGCGCCCGGAGCATCGCGTATACCCGCAACAAATATAGCCTATGGAGCACATTATCAGCTCCATCACTTAGCGCCTTCTCCGGCGACCGCAAACGCTCATTCACAAACCAGTCCCCCAACATAGACTGCCCGGAAGCAGAAAGAAAATCACACAGTCGTGCATCGCTGGACATTCTCTCATCTGCAACCTACAGCACAGGCATTGCGGGCACAAAGGGCTCACATCCATCCGACCGACGCATTAGAGCGGCCAAAGCCCCAGAAGTGCACGTAACGGTGGCCACCCCCCTGGGACGATTCCGGGACATACATCCAAGCACCCTCGGCAGCCGTTCCGGCCACACCGCATCACTCTCGACCGCAAGATGAGGCAGATACCGCACCGGACGGATCCAATAGTACGCAAAGTGAGCCTGAGTGCAGTAATAGTACAGCTCCAAATCAGGGGCGGCCAGCCCTCCCAACTCGAACGGCAGGGTCAGCTTCTCCCACGCGATCCTGGGCTGCCCACCTGCCCACACCAGCCGCACCAGAGCCAACCGAAGCCTCCGTAAGAAGCTCAGGGGCAGCACAAGCGGAAGGTTAACAAAAAGATACCAAAATTTGGGTAAGACAACCATCTTGCCAATGCACCCAATCAGTGAAAGCGGCAGGGAGCGCCACACCTCCAGCCTGTCCTCCAACCAGGCCATCAACCTACCATAATTAGCCAGCCAAAGGGTCTCGACATCACAACTGAGCCAGACACCCAGGTAGCGGACTGGGCCCTCCGCCCATTCAACAGGATAACGCAACGAAAAACGTGCTGTACTGGCAGTAAGAGGGAGCACCACCGACTTAGACCAATTCATCACTATGCCGGAGAAGGTACCGAAGCGGACAACCTCAGTGAGCAGAATATCTAGATTCCCCCTCGGCTCCCGCAGATACGGCGCAATATCATCCGCGTACATTGAAACCAAGATCGGACACTGCCTAAACATCAGCCCCCTGTGATTGTGATGCTGCCGCAAATAGGCCGCGAGCGTCTCCACCGCGACAGCAAAAAGGATCAGAGACAGAGGGCATCCCTGACAAGTTCCCCGCGCCACCGGGAAGGGGTCCAATATGCATCCGTTCAGTCTGAGCCTCGCAACCGGATCCGTATACAGCAAACAAATCAACCTTATAAAGCGCGCACTCATACCAACCCTGCCCAGCAGCGCAAACAGGTAGGGCCAGGACAGGGAATCAAACGCCTTTTTTCGCATCCAAAAACACTGCAGCAGCCTCATCCTCCGTAGTGAGGCTACCCAGCACTGCGAAGAACGCGCGCAAATTGTGCACAGAACACCCTGGCACAAAACCAGACTGATCCGTAAGCACCAAACGCGACATCAACGGCTGCAACCGGAGCGCAATCAACTTGGCTAAAATTGTATTGTCAACATTAATCATGGAGAGCGGGCGGTACGAATCGCAGCTACAAGGATCCTTGCCTGGCTTAAGTATTGTAACGATCAGCGCTTCCCGCAAGGAGGGGGGGAGAGTGCCCGCTTCCAATGCCACAGCATAGACCTCCAACAGGTAGGGAGCCAGAATATTGGAGTACTCCTTATAAAAAGCAGGAGTCAGGCCATCCAGGCCCAGAGCCTTGTCACCAGGCAGTCCACTAATTACTGCCTTGACCTCCTCCACCGAGAAGGGCTCATCAAAGTAAGCTCTATGCTTGTCATCGAACCATAGCAGATTGATCTTGGAGAAGTAAGCCTGCACCATATCAAGATTCAGTTCCGCAGGGACAGAGTATAGAACCTCAAAATATCTTGTAAAGACCTGCATGATACCCGCCGTTCCAGCCACCCGCCGGCCCCCCTGCCCGTCGATCTCAGTGACATACCCACTTGCCCAAGGCTTGCGCAGCATATTCGCCAGTGTACAGCCCGCCCTGTCCCCCTCACCATAACGCCGAGCCCTGGCATATTTCCCCAGGATACAAACCTCGCGATTGGAGGCCTCTTCATATCGGGAGACCGCATCCCGCAAAGTCGCCACCGTCTCATCAGCCCAATCTGTCACCAATTTCGTCTCCAACTCCACTATCTGGGACTGCAGCTCAGGTAATTCACGACGCAAGGCACGAAGCACGCCGTGCTGCTTAGAGAGGCACACCCCTCGAATAACCACCTGGAAGGCCTCCCACAGCATTACGGCCGAACCCACCCCACCGAACACAACTTCAAGGCACTCAATCAGTGTCACTTAAGGGCGCCCGCTCCGAGCCCGAAGCTCCAGATTGTTCAGCTGAGGAGCGCCGAGGGAGCGTCTTGACAAACTTAGCCGCCAGCTACGGATCCGTAAAGAAATGCAATGTTCCGCCATGCTGTATCCGAAGCTTGGCCGGGTAGATACGCGAAAAACGAGCTGCAGTCAGACTCAAAGAGCGTTTAACCGGCAGGAACACCTTACGTGCTGCTTGCACACTCGGAGTGTAGTCCGGAAAAAATTGCAACTGTGTTTCTGTACACCACAGGACGACGATCACGAGCCTGTCGCAGCACTGCATCGCGGTTGCGATAATTCAAGAGGCGAAAAATAACAGGTTGCAGCGGGGTCCCAGGAGGAGGCAGAGGGCCCAAAGACCTATGGGCCCTCTCCACCACCAGCATTCGAGAAAGCTCACCTGGAAACAAATCAGCGAGCATTTTCTCCACAAAATCTTCCATCCGCCCCATGTCCATGGACAGAGGAAGGCCAATCAACCGAACATTGTTGCGCCGGGTCCGCGCCTCCAAGTCTTCATTCTTGTTCTTTATGACCTCCGGCACTCGCTCCATCTGCAGCAAGTGCTCTCACTCCCCATGCTGTTGATCCTCCATCTCCGAGGTGCGCGACTAAATTCTCAAATCGAGCATCATGCTCATCTACCCGAGCACTAATGTGGTCCATCTGCTCCGTCAAATGGTCCAACTTAGCATCTATTCCAGCCAAGCTACTCTTAAGATCCATAAACATGGATTTAATAGAGTCTCCAGAAGGCCTATCTTTCATCTGCACCTCACCAGTCTGCAGCGCAGAGGTGCTCCCCTTCCGCTTACTGCCTTCAAAGGAAAGCTTGGCCTGTCGCTGCTCTGCCTTGCCCATCGCGTCCTCCGCATGAAACCCAGCCTCAAACGTTCCACCAGGCGCCCAGAGCCAGACGGACCCACAGCAAGGAAGATACCAACCGGCGGCCCTCGGAAGGATCACCAGCCACCGGTCGAAGCACACCAGCCGACAGCTCCACTCCACCAGAAGTAAGTACTCAACAGCAGTAACGCCAGCAGTCGTCGCCCTAACGGCATGGGCAGCAAGCAGAATGCTCCCTCAGCCCTCCACAAACGCCAAAAAGAAGGAGAAAAAAATCGCTGCTGCCTCCAAAAGGACAACAATGGAAAGCGGCAGTTCAAAACACCACTGCCTCCTGCAGGCCCAAAAAAGCCCCCACCCCGCGGCCCAAGACACACGATTCCGCTGCCTCCTGCTGGCCCAGCAAGGCTCCCCCCCGGCCCGATCCAGCCGGCAACAATTAACTGCAGGCTCCCCCAGCAGGGCCACCACCAGGAGGCCCAGGGCGAAAACGCCCCTCCACGAGGCCAAAAAGCCAGGCCTCCAACCGCACAGAAGGGTCTCCCGGCCCCCGGCTTATGGGGACTCCTTCACCGCAAGGGCGACACTGCCCTGAGGGCCCTCACCAGCCACCTCCAGGCCGGCCCAGCAGCACCGCCAGGCCTGCTACCTCCAGGGAGGGAAGGCCTCAGCCCCGCGATGCGCACCTCCAGGCCACCATGCACCACGATGCAGCCGCACGGCAACGGGCCCAGGCCCAGATCAGGCCTACAGCGTCCCGGGGGTGGGGGGTGTGGCCCGATAAGACCGCCGAAGGCCCCCCAAGCAGCACTTCCTCTCACCTCGCTTCGGCCTGGGCAATGGGGAACCCCTCCCCAGCCTCCACAGCAGCCCACGGCGGCCCGCCCAGCTGAGCGTGCTGCCCTCCTGCAGGCCAGGCACCAGCGGGGCCTCCCGCCGGCCCGCCAGCCCACAGAGCAGCAAGCCGCCAAATTCACAGACCGGGGGAAATCCAGTCCAGCCAGGAAATCCTACGCCCGGGAGGCACACTTACTACGCCGCTGTCTCAGGGGAAATAAAGAATAATAGCCCTAAGTCCGGCAGAGCCTCACACTGTGACGGCCCTCTTGCTGGCAGGCTAGCCACGCCCCCCACAATACAAGCATTCAGTTTGTTTCTTTTATGCCCCAGGAGGAAGTAATAAAGTGTAGGTAGGACAAAAGCAAACACCACCAATACAAATATGTTTGCTCAGCCTCCAGTCTTGGGCTGATTCACACAGCCAATATTCAATTCCAGCATTCTTACGCTGCAGGCTGAGCGGGAACGCATCTAACACAGGTCATAGATGTAATAAATGGTGCAAGTCCAAGTTGGGCAGCACTTGAGATGAGACATGAACTAATCTCAAGCCCTCCCAGCATTGCTTCACCCTCATCAAGGACTGCGCCTGAGCCCACTTCCTCCCACTAAGGGCTGTTTCTGGCCCTCTTCATCTTCACCAAGGGCTGCTGCTGGCCCTCCTCTTCCTCGCTAAGGGCTGCTCCTGGCCCTCCTCTTCCTCACCAAGGAGCGCTCCTGGGCCCTCTTCTTGGGGCTTTGTCTTCCATCCCTTAGGCTCTTTTCGATGAGACCCAGTTTCCAATTGTCTCTGGGGGCAGCAACCTCCTTCTTCCCCAATTTAGCCATTCCATTGCTCACCAGACACAAGGAAAAGTTCCTTAATTGTAATATTCATTTATCCTGAGGACCTCCATTGAAGTCATAAACACAGATTAGTCTTGCCCTTGTGCAGGATCCTGGAGGGCTTAACTAGAGATAGCATATCTTAACAAACACACACAGACCAAATCTTAAAGGGAACATTAACATAGATGACAGATAATTGTTTAAGATAGGAAGCAGTTTCCAAAATCTGAAAAAAATGTTGCCCTCCAACTTTCAGGCAGCCAGTGCTGCCAACACTGCCCATCATGGTCTGCCCTAACAGAGCAGCAAATTCCTGAATTCCACTTGAATACAGACTGTCACACTGCCAGAGAATAGGGAGGGTTGTTTAGGTCTTGAATGTAAGGTTTCAGGATAGATAAGGAAGAGTGCAGGTAAGCATGGGGTCTTCAATGATAGTCATTGAATATAAAAGCCACCTTGATCCCTAACAATGTGTCAGTAGACAAGAAGAGCAAACATTTTGAGAAAGGAAAAGGATAATTCCACCCTAACAAGGGAAAGAAGCCTGGCCCACATGGCCACCTGCACTGGATTATGATTTGAGACAGTAGTGTATACTTAACAGATCTCCAGTTGGCTGCTACGCACATCTCTGCATCAGGAATAAGGCACTGGCCTTCCTGGCAGGGGTTTGTCAGCTTCTGATAATGGAGAACGATACATGAGACATTCCAAGTTGCTTTAGTTTGTGTGGAGGAGGCCATTTTCTTGATTGGGATATATTGACAAAAAGTTGTTTCGCTTTTTTAATATATATATGGCCTCCAGGTAATAATCTATTTCTGTCCAGTGTTTATAGTGAATTCTCTGCTATAGAGATTGCTTTTAGAGTGCTAGATATTGACTGATGACATGCAAATGAAAGATGGGTCTTCATGACTTATATTTCTGTGAAACCCAAGGTAGGGGTGAAAGTTTTGTCGTCACTCTGTGCAAGCATTATTACAGTGGGACTGCACTGATATTGTGTTCAGCCAGGGTTCCACTGAGAAGTGCCAAATATGAATCATAAATTCATTGTAAATGAAATGTAATAGTACAGACATTCTGTTCAGTAACACATGTTTGCGTTAAAGGCTAACTTTTCCCACATCCAAAACATTCACATGGGCTGTGTCTGCCGGATCCGATCCCAGTGAAACAATTCTGATTTTGTCTTGCAAATTTATATGCTATTATTTTTTTCCTTTTTTTATGGGTGGGGCATAGAGCCATTTTGTGGCTTCTGGAAGGCAAGGGGACCTCGGTGCTTTGTTCTGAGAAAGGCACGATCTTGTGTGATAGCCGCACTGTCTTCTGATAAAAGCGATTTCATCAGCAATGAGTAGGTTTAGCAGACCATCGAACCAGGGGTGTCTAGTTTCAAGCACCTCTCACCAGACACAGCCACCGAGTAGCACCTGCTGACTCCCAAGTAAGATGCAGGTAAACCAGAAAAAAACAAGTTTTGTAAGGAAAGCGAGTCATGTATTTAACATCGCTTTGTCTCCTTCTTACATTTTAATACAAAAATGTCACAAAATGTGTGCCACTTAATAGGGGCTGGTCATCAGTGTGCCCAAGTTCTGGAGCCTAGCCTCAAACTGAAACTAGACCTTCAGTTTTGGCCCCGAGACTTATTATCACGCCTGTAAATATTTTAAGTACAATTGTACAAACTTTAGTTTGAAACTAGTGTTTGTTCCAGTTGGGCTACGCGCACTTGCAGATTAACATCACTTGGTGCCCATGTACCCGCTGAGCCTTCAAGTAGATCCCTAGTCATTTTTTTCTAAATATGTCTCTTATCACCTTTTGATCCAAATGGAGTTGATGTTGACGTGCTCTCTGACATCATTGATGACATCACTGAAACATCTGAAATGACTACACTGATGGCAACTCTGTGTATGGCAGGGGAGCGGCAGCAGTATAAGAAGATGACTAAACTGGTGGCAGATGTAGATGCTCTTTTATAGTCCAAAATATTAAGGAAGAGTGTTCTGTGCAGTGGGTCCGGATTGAAGGGTATTTACTGATGATGTTTACTCTCCTCTTCTTTCTGTGCAGGACAAGGTGCCGGCCATGAGCTATGTCAGTATGGTGGCCATCTTTGGATTTGTGGCCTTCTTTGAAATTGGGCCTGGCCCCATCCCTTGGTTTATCGTGGCAGAACTCTTCAGCCAAGGTCCGCGGCCAGCAGCCATGGCAGTCGCAGGATTCTCAAACTGGACGGCAAACTTCATTATTGGGATGTGTTTCCAGTATGTGGCGGTAAGTGTTGGAAAGATGGTTAATGTGGGCCGGCACAGAGCCTCATGTAAGCCAGATTTTAGTAGGTTAAGAGCAGGTTCAGGCATGGTTTTGGCATTAGTGGGGACAATGCTGCTGAGTGCATAACCTCAGCTGTGGGTTTGGAGAAAAAGACAAGCAAAGCTCAAACAACATAAACAGACCTAGGGATTGGAAGTAAAAAGTTCAAGAAAAAAGGGACAAATATGGAATTACAAAAGAAAGTTGTTTGTAATCCGCACTATGATCCTAATTGCCTTAGCAAACAGTTCCTCAAGGGTTGACCTTGAAAGTTAGTGGTAATGCTGGACCAGAAATATGGGCATTGCTGAGAGGGACACCCTTCATTTCATTGGGGACAATACTTTTCGGGTAATAGAGACTATGGTGTTGTATTGAGTAAGTTAGTGGGGTCATCGCTGGGTTCCCAAAACCCTGTGTGCAGTTCAAGTGCATGTTTGTGTGTACCACATGTATGATAGCACGACTCAGTATGTTATGCAAGCCAAGGTACTAGGACTGTGGAATCCATTCTGGATGCCCCTGGTTTAGCATGGCAGAAGATAAAGGATGAGGACAGCTTCTCCCAGACAGCAGAAGTGCATTGCCTGCATTCTGAGGCTGACGAGTGAGTACCCACATACTGAGCTGGGGAGGAAGAGAAAGGCCTCTCTGTAGAAACTCCACGATGGCCTGTTAGCAAAGGACTGCAGATTAGTTCTTCCGGAGCGCTGTCATATGGTGGATCACAGGGGTGAGACGGTACTTTCTGTTCCTCAAGTTGAGAAAGGTTCTCGATTGGGGATCTCCTTTTGTCCTCTGATCACTGGTCACACTTAACTGTGTCCATATTGGTGATACCCCTCCCCCATTTGCTAACTGCTGTGAAAAACATCACTTTGCACAAAGCCTGTGGCTGGAGAGCGGCCTGAAATCGACATTTGAAAGACTGGAACCAGTTTGAAGTCTCAGGCAGTGAATCCAAAGCTCCTGTTTAGAAAATGTGTACAACTGTGGGTTACAAACCACCACACTTGGTTTCCATCTCAAGTTCTTCTTGACATGGGAAGGGAGTGCTCCACAGAGTGCTTGAGAAGCTGCTGTGTGCTATGGGCTGGTGTCTGCCAGGCTACCAGTTTCCAAGAGGTTAAGGGATTTTACTTTAAGCCAAAACTTTCTGCTGGTGGAGCCAATGGTCTTCTTACAGAGTCTAGAGGCCTGTACACATGCTAAGAGAGGGAAGAAGCATTCCTGGCCCTGCAGGAGGAGAGCCTGTCCAGGAGGAAAATCCGAGTGTTTTACCAGTGTGAAGAGCTCCAGTAAAAAGTTGATGGCACAGGACAGTGATCCAGGAGTGATCCGTGCTGTAACACCCAAACTCTTGGGACAGTTCACAAGAGAGTTGTATCGAGATTGCGTAAGAGCATGTATTTCTGTGAAGCCCATCAAGGGGAAGAAAGCAATGTTGCACCTGAAGTGCAGAACCTTGATCAACCTAGAGGCTGAAACTGCCCCCAAAGACAAAACTGCGATGAACTCAGCCTATAGGCTGCAACTGCTGATTGCTTTCGACTCGGAGGGCTGCGGCTTCTGGAGTCAAGTGCTGCCGGCCCAAGACCACAAACCTTTTACTAAGCAAGGCCCCCGTTTTCTGTGAAAGCAGTGAGAATCTGTGAGGGTGGGTGTGCAACCCGTACCGCTGCACAGCCCAGACTGCTGTCGGCACCCAGCAGATAAGCTGCATTACTTAGCCTGAACCAGGGTGCAAACCGAATGTCCCAGCTTGAGATTATTTATAAAAGAAACAATGAAAACACTAGAGACATTAAGAACTTTGAACCAACCTGCACCCGAGCCCAACGGTGCATCCAGCAGCCACCTGGGCGCTGAGCTGAATTATTATTGGGAACGAGCTAGTAGACTTGTGACGCATGAGGCATAGAAACCTTAGGGAGAGTACATGTGATAGCTGGTCCCGCATAGGCATGTGAATTGCCGCCAAGGATGCAGACACCTAGACTCACCCAGTGACACATTGCCCATGCACACTTTCTGATCACTCCTCTGTCTTCTGTTGGCAATGCGCATCCCCAGGGAGTACAGTGAGCATTTACATGGCGACTGCCAGCAGGGGCCTTGCGCGATCAAGTCTTCATAACTGAGGTGTAGGAGGCCATTGTGGACTATCTTACCCGCAACAAAGTCACTTTAAAGTCCCCTGGGACCCTCTGGGAGACATTGAAAGTGGTGATTAGGAGAGTCTGCTGGGCCAGCAGCATGGTATACTGCGCTTGTTGCGCCAGGACGTAACGCGACTGGAGCACATACTCGAGGATCTTGAAAGAAATTAATATGCTACTGGTGACACTGCATTCCCGGCTGACACCTGGGCCAAGCTCAATCAGTTTGATGAAGCTGCGCAGCGCGAGGTATGCTCCCTCGGCATGAAGTCTATTGTTGCATTTTAAAACTTTCTAGTTTGATACAACTTACATATAAAGTGGGTGCACAAAGTAGTTACAAAAGAGTGTGTGGTAGTACACACGGGTGCCCGGAGTGTTAATATTCAAGAAAAAGTAGAATTTTGAAGAGGTAACGTGCAAGCTCATTATAAACCAGCAGAAGCTCAAAGAACCCCACTTTAGGGAGCTATACATTTTTTTAAAAGGTGATGGTTTTCAGTATTTTAATTAGATGAGCAGATTTGTCATTTTCCAATAGAATGAGTTGTTAGAAACATCGTTTCTGAAGTTCTGAAGGGCATTTCATACATTTATTTGCTGTTCAGTATGTCAGTCTACTACAGAAGGATGCATTCTTCGTAATTTCCTGCTTTGAGAGTGTTTTTTTTGTCTCTGTATAGGTGAGCTTGGGCTTCTGTTTAAGGTCTCTCACTAGTCTGTAGCCAGTTTGTAGTCCAAACACGTAGTCCCAAGCCCCAACCTGTCTTATAGTAAACTCTGTTTCATCCCTTTTCTGAAGGCAGGAGTTAGAAGGGTAGTTCCTGATTGCGGGGTGGGGAGCACTAATTATTGGCACTGCATCTGAAAAAGACTAGCACAGTGATTTTTGTTTACAGAAATTCTAATGTGAGTTGTCATCAATTGTAATATGCAACTGTACTGTATGCTACTACACTCTATGCCACTCCACTGTATGCTACTCTATGCCACTCTCCTTTACGCCAGGTGACTAACTTTTTGCCATGCTGAACAGCAGCTACGGTGCTGTACAATGTGGCTTAAAGATATTGGCAAAACCAATAGCTCTCATGTAGGGGAGAGCTATTGGCTTTGCCAATTCTGGTTTCTTTTAGGTTCTGATATACTGCTTCTATCATAATGCATGTTGTTCTCAGCTAGCAGCCACTATGGATTGGTAGTAAAGTACAGCTCTGACGACAGAGGTGAGTTCGACAGCAGCCTGCCTGATAAGCTCAGAGCTGCCTTCAGAGAGGAAGGCTCGAATTATGTTGCCCTGTAAATAAGGAAATCCCAGAGTCTAATCTTCGAGGGAACTAGTGATTGAACTTTTGTCCAAAGGTCTTGTTTAATTACAAGGTGTTTTAGTGTTGAATGTTCAGTATTTGCCATTGTGTATCTTTTGATTTGTTACTTAAGTGCCTTTGTAATGAAAGTTTGCTACCCAGAAGTAAAGCAGGGATTATATATGCAGGTGATTGTGTTTGGGCAAACAGAAGAATTTTGGCTTGTCTGGGTATAGTTTGAAAGCTGTGTCTGTTTCTTTTTGTACTTTGTTAGGATCTGGCATCTTATTCAGAGGTTAGGTAAGGCAGGCAGGGTGTTGTCAGTGTATATTTGTGAATATCAAAGTCCAGTCCGCTCAGTTCTTAGTTTAGGGGTCCAACTTAAGTTAAACAGTTTAGGGGCCAGAATGGAGTGTTAGCATTGCGAGGGAGACAGCCTTCACAGTGCGGGCATTACAGCGCAATGTCTTCATCATGCATCCTTTACCATGCAATCCCTCTACCACATATGTTTTTACTATGCATATATATCTTTACAACAGATGCCTTTAGGAAAAAGGAAAGTGCTGCAAATGGCCCTTTTGCAGGGTTATCCCCCAACTTTTCGCCTTCCTCTTATTTTTTCTGATCTGTATTTGGGGGATGAGCAGGGGTTATCTGAGCTGGGTATCTCCATTACCCAGACTAGAGTGAGGGTCCCTACATCGACAGGGTGCAATCCGACATCCAACTAGATACCCCATTTCTAACAGTAAGCATATATATAAGGTGTGTGTATAGATAGAGAGAGCTAGATAGATAGATATATGTACTAGGGTTTAGAGTAATTGTGTTATTAGGGTTTAGGGGTTGGTAAGGGTATAAGGTGGTAATGGTGTTTTTTTAAGTTAGGGCGTGTAAAGGTTTAGTGGTTGGTAACAGCATAGGGTGGTAACTGCATTTTTAGAGTTCAGTGGTGGGTAAGGGAATATATAGTGTTTTTATGGTATAGAGGTGGGTAAGGGTGTTTTTAGGGTTGGGTAAGGGTATAAAAGTGGGGGCGGGTTGGCAGCTGTCCCACCAAAAAATATTTATGTAATTTTAAAAGTGGGGTGGTATGGGGGGGTTCCCCATTTGAGAAATAATTTTAGTGTATAATATTTTTTTTTTTTTAAAGGGGTTGGGGGTCTCCTAATATAACAATTATTTATATGTAATATGTGTGTGTCTATAGACATGTATATGTCTATAGACACACACACATTCTTATAATTAACAAGTAGAGGTTTCAGTTTCCTTATAAATATGTAACGCCATGCGTGGTAAAGGTATATTTGTGGTAAAGGCCACAGGGACTGCATGAACATCAGACATGATGCGCATAGGCAGGCAATGGCTCAGACTCTAGACATGAAAAGTAGAGACAGCTCACACTCCAGACGTTTAAACAGTCAGGGGATGATACGGCACAAGCCGTAAACAAAAGTACAGAGATGGGGAGTACTCACACACACTGGAAAGATGCGAGAGCCTTCGTGAAAGTGTGGGTGAGTACTCACTTTTAGCAACTGACTTTGGGCCTGAGTTAGAACTCGGCAGACAGGTTTGCTCGTCACAACGGTGAAGGATATCCCGTCTGACGCACTCCAAATCCATTATATCCTATGGAATTTATATTTCGGCGGACAGGATATCCGTGTCTACTGTGACGAAGTAGCCCATCCGCTAAATATCCATAGCCTTTAACCTTAACGTAAGAGAATCTGGCAGCCATGAGTAGAAAGCTAAGGACTGCTACAAACCAGAGCTGAAGGGAGATCTTGAGATGACTGACTGGTGAAAGTCCAACCTCCCCTAACCCAATCTTCTCTTTCAGGACCTGTGCGGCCCCTACGTCTTCATCATCTTCGCCGCCCTCCTGGTGGGCTTCTTCATCTTCACCTACTTCAAGGTCCCCGAGACTCGGGGAAGGACATTCGACGAGATCTCCAACATGTTCCGGCGGCGCAACCCCTCGCTGCTGGACCACGAGATGAAGCCGGGCACCGAGCTGGACGACTTGGGCGATGCGGATGCTGATGCTTGACGCGCCGGAGGAGCGGGGCAGGAAGGAGCCAGAATCAAATGGACAGCCGGGAACTTACTAGCACTTTTTCAAGCAGGGTTTAGCAACACACCAGCAGAACTTGGGCCAACAGCAAGGACATGCCCCAACTTTACTATGTTTTTCATTGTGTGATTTTCAGTTGTGTGCAATACTCTTTCCCCTGATTCCCACCACCGTGGGTGGGGAGGACTAGTAACTGAATGCAGGGTGCAGGACAACACAACGCCTGCCCTGGCTGCTGTGGCAGACCCATGAATGCAGGTAAGGCGTCCCTTTAAGAGTCATTCGCTGTCAATACATTTCATGACACCCTACTGACCGGGGGCTGCAAGCACAAAGATTGGAAAGCAGGCAAGTCAACAGCACAACTCCCTACCCCCCTCCGCCTCCCGCTTGAGCACGTGGCTGGCACAGATGCCCAAGGTCTTAGGGGTGGTGGCACAAATGGGCGCCGCCACAAGGCTGTCTCTAGGCAGACGGACCACAGCCGCCAAGAAACTTCCAACAACATATACACACCCCAGGCAGTTTCCGTGACTAGAGCGCAGCGCCCCAGGACTCCCTCCAAAGCTGCAGAACAAGCACTCAACAGAAGCAGCCGTTCATCTATTCACTGACCTTCTGTCGCCTTTAAAGAAATTAGTCGCACCCACTTTTATAAACAAAAAAGACCTGTGCAGAGTAAGTTAAACACAGAGTGGCCCAAAAACAAAAGCCTCGCAAACTCATGAAAATACTTAGTCGTGGTCTGCGAAGAAAAAAAAGAAAAGCACACAGACCTTCCTAAAACCATGAAAGGCACAGGTCTTCCATCTGTGCTGTGGGCTCATCTGCGGGCGAGAGGGGTGGCGCCTCAGCATTTACTACGGTCCAGGGAGAGAAAGACACACAATATGCTGAAAACAGTGCTATGTTTTCAGTAACTGAAAAATAAATTAAAAGGGACCCACTCTGTAATAGCATAGCTGCCAAGGTTTCAGATTGCTATGTGTGATATTTTCATACTTTCAATGTAATTATGAGTGACATTTCAACGACTATAAGTGACACTTCCTTGCAAGCAAAATCAAGCGATGAAGAGGAGGAAACCACATAAATATCGTAATATAGAGAATCCTATACCTCCCGTTGTACGCTAGCGCCACCTCGTGGCCTTTGATAAACACTAATAGGAGTTTACCTAGCAAAGTGAGAAACTGGAACAAGAAAATTTTACGGCACTCAAGGAAACAGTTCTTTTGCGTGACAATCTCAGGCACTGCCGTAATGCGGGAAAAGTATCGGATATGCGTTATTCTAATGCAGGATGTGTGACACTTGGCAGGGCTGTAATAGGCCGTCAGTAACCTCTTGTGTCATTCAGGTACTGTAGATGTCAAAGTCGGCTTCCCTAGGAATCCCTAACCCTTCCATCCCCCTTCAAGATAAAGTGTCACAGTCGGGATACTGTTATATTGCCCACAGCATTTTGGCAATCCTGTATTTGACTGTATTTTTAAAAGGGATAACTGAACATAACTTCCATATTTGAATTGTTAAATACGCTCACAACTGCAGATTTTTTTAGAATTGTGATAAAACCTGTTCGTCTTTCTGGGGGTGTGGGGGTCCTGAGTGGTCTGATTGCTTTTATTTATTTTTTAAACACCAGTGGTGCATTTAAAAGTTCGACGGCCACTGGACTCACTTAAGCAGTCTTGGAAACCTAATGTTACCAATACTTTAACATATACTTAGAGTGGGCTTTGTGTCTTCCCCTGCTATGACTGGACAGTTTTATAAATTGCCGGGATCAGCCTTCTCTTCCAGTTTGTGGGGCTTCTCCCTGTTGTGACTCCAGATGTCCATATGGACCCTGGGCCTCCTCGTAACAGAAGAGGCATCCTGAGTAGCCATCTTAACTGACCATAGTTCTTCCTACACATTGGGATATCATTCAACAAAGCAACCACACATGCCAGGTTTCCATGCGTGGTGGCACAGACATTAACAATGCCAGGATGGCTACTAAAGATTTTTTTAAGCATGCTTTACCCAAACTGGACACTAGCTGAGAAAAATGTGAAGAGTTAGAGATGGCTAGACAATGGTAAGGAGGCTTACCAATAAAAAAAAAGTCAGCCATTTTGTCAGGCTTCTGCTATTTGAAGGGGAGTTTTTAGTCAAACCTCTACCTTGGCAGGCCCCCTGGCCAGATGGTGGATCTAGCCTGATCACATATTTTGATGAGGACCTGGTAGGTGAAATTAGAGTCTGAACCTGCGAAAGGTAGGTTTGCAGCCTTTATAGCTGCCATGGTCTACCCACATTTGCACATAACTATTGAACAGTGAGGCTTGCACATTTCCCTATCGCAGAATCAGCAGCTCTAGAGCATCGTAAAAGGTGCCTTGACAGGTATGTCCAGTAGAAGAGGAACCAGAGGCAAGAACCAATGAGATCAAGCTGTGGATGTGTACCATCAGTGATCATGATAGGAAACACAGTTCTGGAAATCCCATAGTAGCCTGGGTCCACAGATCTCCTTCCAAGCAGACAATTGTGTCAGAGAAACCACTATTGAAAGAATTGCTCATTGGCAGTGGTCTTGACTCGTGCACAGTCATCAGGGGCTAAAACAGCAGGTTCATGAAGACCTATACGGTCAAGTTCTCACTATGTGGAGCATCACTGGGAATAAAGACTTTGTGCACCAATCTGCTAAATAGATGAACCTGTCAAATGCAAGAAAGGCTGAACTAGCACACCTGGGGTGAGGGGCAACATCCACGGTGGCAAATATTAAGCTGGAAAGGGTGACTATTAAAGGTGGCACTGATTTGGTGAAAATACGCTAGCGTGGTCAACCGCAGCAAATCTTTCTTGACATTAAGTGGTAACCACAACTTGTAACATGATGAAACAGGCAAACACAGCTTGACACTAAACTTGGTTGATGGTAAAACATGGCGACCTTGCATTAGGACTAGACTTGCAGGGTGTTCGTCCTTAGTAAACATACCTTGGCCCTAAGCTTATAGAATAATCAAACGAGACAACTAGCAAATTTAGGTAGAACTAAGCTCGTAGGATGGTAAAAAGCAGGGCAGCCTAGGCTCGACAACCATCTGCCAAGAGTATGGACAGAGGTGATGGTCTGACACCTAATTTGTTCATTTGGACAAGAGGCTCAAGAAACTGTGGCACATGGAAGGAACCAGGCGAACTACAGTGTAGTCAATGAAAATTCTCAAGTATAGTGCATGGACTCTATAGTGTCTACTCCACATGGTTTCAATCATACATCTTCATTGGCCAACGTTTCTAAGCAAGAAGCCACAATGTTCCGGGGCTTTGCACATCTCTCCCCTGTGAACGTTTAGCATGGTGGCGCATTTTTCTTCAAGACTAACCATTTAATGTACAAAGGACAAAAAAGGGTGCTAGCTGTTTTATTAATGCCACAGTCTGAGGACTCTAGCCTCGTTGTGACGAAAAACAAGGTTGAAAGCAATCTTCTGTCTCTTGGTCAACAGTTCAGGCTCACCATTGAAGAGGAAATATTACCCCTGAGCTGAGCTACAGTGTTACTATTAGTGAATGAACTTAAAGCAAAACCATAATTGCTGCTATTACACAACAGCCATTGCAAAGCACACGCGGCAAAGCAATACCCGATGTTGACTGCAAGCAGATCCGTTATTGAATTTGTTCTTGCAGGTGGATGTCTGCCACAAGCACCCCTTTCGTAAACAAGCAGCTTTTTACCAGCATGCCTGCCTTCCTAAAACAGCTCGACCTGACAGTGCCTCAAGGCTGAGCTACTGAGAGCACATTAAAGGCTGAACATTGCTGAACCATAGGAAGGCGGACTGACAAAAGGCAGAATACCTTGTTGCACTGATTTTAGGTTCTATTTCTGACCCAATCCCAGACAGAGTGGCAGAGGTTATAGTAGGTGGTGGGTGCTTGCGCCAGCCTGGCGTTGTATCATCTCTTCACCCCCTACATTAATAACCAGAGAGGGGTTATTCTCAGCATCTGCTGTTGCTTCCCTGTTACCCTCAGAACACAAGGCCAGTGTGTGACTCTCTGCATAGTACCTACTCTCAAAGGATCCCCCCTTTCAATTAATGGATGCCTAACAATTTGCTACCCTGTGCTGGTCTATGAGTAGAAGGCCTTGAAGGCTGTGCCATGGCTTACACCACAGGATCTCTAATGGAGTGCAATTGGCTGTTTTGCCCACCCCTGGGTCGAGTCCTAAACTAAGGCAGAGTCCCAAGAAAATTCTACTGCCGCATGGAATACCTGCAAAAGCCTTACCAGAAGAACACAGTCTGTTCATCTAAGGAGCCTTCAATGCTCCAAAGGCTACTTTAAGGTCTGTACTTATGACAGTCATCAATGCTGTCTGCGGCTCTGCTCACCTCTCCTCCCCCACTGCGAAACACTGTCAGGAGCTCTCTCCTTACTGAACCGAAGTTGTCTATTATGGTGGTCGATCCTGGACTGCAGCTGCCTCAGCCCTCTATGTCTCACTACTGACTATCATTACGACACAAGCTCTCTGTGTTCAACAACTTACTGCAGGCCTCTCTCCACAAGCACAACTTCACCTTAGCGAATCGCTAGTCACACCTCGCCGTCGTAGATGTTACCTCGTTACCAGACTATCTGATAAATATTACTTCGGCACCCACCCACACAAACCTACCTCATCCTAAGGTCCTGCAGCCTCCTTCCCTCACCCGACACTCAACATCCCCCAAAATTGTGCCTTACTACTGAAGCGTTACCTTGTTGTACTTTTTTGTTGTTTTTTTGCCCACTTTCATACACAGACTGGATGAAACACAGAGTCAAGGAGTAAACAGCAATAATATTTTAGATGTAAGACAACACCTCACCCGTTGCTCCTACCCATCAACAGTCATGTATCTGGTATCACTCGGTTACTCGAGTGCATTACCATCAAGTCTACACACTGACACACCCCTTCGTCCACAGAGCTAGGTAGAATGCTGTAAAGAAGCGTGCGGCTAAAGGGGAGGCCTGGAGGGACACTGTACTCATGAGATGCTTTCATACCATGCACAGTGCATTTACTCCATCCCTTGGGCAATCCACTGTCTGCAGAAGAATGTGCAGAATGTTTGTACCTGGAGGCAATCTGACCAACCAAACCCTCCTACACAGGGGTCTCAGGAGGGGCACCACCGTTAGAAGAGCTCTTACCTCCTAAGCGCATGCCTGAACACAGACTAGGCAAAAACAGCATACCATCACCACCCCTTCGAGGTATTTAAGAGCCTACACCAAACACGCCCACAGCCAGCCCCAACAGGCATCAACTGGTTCTGCCTGACCAGGGAACACCAGGCTGTGAGAAATCATGCGACAACCTCCACAACGCGTTCTTTTGCAATTATGTTTCGCACAGTCTCAGGCGCAGAAACCTGCAGCTTTACTACAAATGACAAAACACATTTCTGAAGAAAACTTGTGAAAACGTAGTCTTCTCCAGTTCAGAAAGCTGCCCCATTTAAGGCAGTTCTTTCAGTGGTCCCTTTGTTTTTCCATCTGTACAGGATTTTTACTGTACGTAAATTCCCTCAGGAATAAGGCGTGTCAGGTCTAGCGATGAGCTGATGTGCATGAAACAGCACTGGTAAGTCCACAAAGAATGGTTCATAAACCAATAAGTCTTTCTCTTCCCAAACTTTGCTAGCCATGGACAAGAAGGTCTCACAACACAAAGTAACCTGTTGGATATCTATGGAGAAATGCACTGATCTGACCCACCTTTAACTTTCATGAATTAACATATGAGCACAGTTCTTTGACATGTGAATGAAAGGTGAAGCCCAAGTACCTCAATTTTGAGAAGGAGGATGGACTTCAGCTCTCCTAGCTTGCTGTGGGTTTAAGTATGGGCTTGTGTAGCCTACTCCAGTCAGTCTATAACAGGCCCATGTGATTGCAAGT
Source organism: Pleurodeles waltl (assembly GCF_031143425.1). NCBI lineage: Eukaryota > Metazoa > Chordata > Amphibia > Caudata > Salamandridae > Pleurodeles > Pleurodeles waltl. The sequence goes on along the minus strand of NC_090451.1, from coordinate 689,636,193 downwards.
GTCACTGTGTAACATTTTTTGTATTTGTTCAAAGCACAGAAAGTAATGTATCATAGTATTTATATATATAAAGATGAACTTCTGAATCCCAAATGATGCCTTGTTGTAAAATGTTGAAAAGTGCAAGAGCACTTACAAAAGCACAAGCGAAATGTTGGTGAGCACTGAAACACTAAAGAAAATGTTACTTACTTGTAATGTACTTTCTCCTGCATTGTTCTCTTTCGTAGATTTGCGTGCTCTGAATGTATCCCAGTCAGGTTGGGGACTATCAATACATTTAAAGAGCAGTATTACAATGATTACATGTAATCCAGTAACTGTTCCCTCATTCACGCCTTTTCTTCTCAAAACAGCAAGGTTGAAGGGGTCTAAACTTGCAATCTCACCACCTTAGATCACTTCAGATTCAAAAACACAAATGCTCCAGGGACAACTCGCCGGGAAGCAAGGTAGGTCAAACATAAGTGAAAGATACTTAGGCTAGAGAGCTATAGCAACAGATAAATAACATTCTTCATTACTGGATCTTTCATAGATTCACATGCTTCTGAAAAGAATAATAAGAAGTTTATAACAGCAGGGGTAGACTCACCAAAAACTCTGCAACACCACCTCTTGCTTCACATCCGCATTGAAAGTCCAGACATTTGTGTAGAGTAAAGGCGTATAGTGTCTGCCACAGTGGTATTTGCATAAGTCTTGCAATGGTATCCCTGAATAAAAAGAAGCAGCTGTTACAAAGCTTCCCAAGAAAAGAGTAGTTGTCCTTCCTTCTGCAAACTATGCATGACATAAGGCATGTGGCCGACTGCAACAATCGATTGAAAGTACATGGGCTAGATTGCTGAGCCCAAGGTAAGGAATAACTTGTGTATTTTTTGACAAATGTTCTGTCAATGAAAAGGTTTTGGTGTCAGATAGGGGGATCTGGCTGTCAAGAATATGCAGAGGAAATTTTGATTGTGGTATTTGGTCCCTATTGAATCTTTCATTGGTAGTTACACTGTAGGTTGTGAAACTCCAAGAGAACATGTAATAAGGACTTAAGATTTAGTTAAAAAAAGAAAAAAAGAATTCCATGCCTGCTTCCTCATTCAGACAAACATTAACAAAGCCAATAGGTCTGGGTTGTTACTGAAAGCACCTGGATGCTTCCATCCATGAAGCCACTCACCACTCATGCAGGCAGCCATGCAATCACTCATCATCCATATATTCAGTTGCTCATCGTTGCATACATCCAACTATTCTTTCACTCTTACAGTCATTAAACCAATCGCCCATCCACAATATCAGACAGCAACTCGTCAATGAAGGGACATCTTCTGTTATAAACCCGATCTACTAGCTTTCCTGCTAGTTTGTGAGGGCCCAGTGTTCTTCTGGCAGTGTGTAACTGCTAGTCTGTGAGTGTTGCCAGTGGTGCAAGATTGCTAGTTTGTGAGAGGTGTGAAAGTGCTCTCAGTAGTGTGAGATGAGGGGCGCAGCTTGGTCAGTAAGACTAGGGTGGGGGGCTTTGGGAGGGTGAGTTTCAGATTTCCCAACAATCATGCTGGAATATCACGATAAAACTCATTATCTGAGAAGCAGAACACAAGGGGTGTTTGAGGGGCAGTGTAAAGTTAGATTAGGGTTGGATTGTTAGCAGTACTTTAAACAAAATACTTTGTAATATAACCAACATGTTTTAAGAACTTCAAAACACAGGAGAGAGAGAGTGTGTGTGTGAGCATGTAAAAATCCCAAGTGAAATCCGACAGATACTTCACTATACCCATATGAAAGCACCCATACCCATCTATTTAATACTGAATGCATTTATTAGAGGGGGTGTAACACGCCCTCTGAAGCCACACCCCCGCGTGAGACTGCTAGTCTGTGAGGGATGGGAGTGCCGTCAGTGGTGCAAAATTTCTACACTGCGAGAGTGGTGTTGGTAATGTGAGACTGCTAGTCTTGGGGGGGGGGGTGAGACCTCTGGTCTGTAAGGGGTGTGAGAGACCTGCCTTTAGTGTGCAACTGCCAGTCTGCAAAGGCTGTAAGAGTGCTGCCAGTGATGTTTCACTGCAACTCTGATGGTATGGAGTGCATGAGAGGGGTGTGTGACTGCTGCAGCGTGAGAGTGCGGCCAGTATTTACAGTGTCCTGCTTTTCTCCTTAAAGGGTTTTAACAGTTTCCCTTGTGTTTTCGTTGGGGTTGTGGCGAACTCTGTAGAATCCGCTTCCTCTACTTGTGACCCCTGACACCTTCCTTCCCTAAAGAGGCTGCTCAACACATGGGTGGCTGTTTATGTACTTTGGAGAACTGTTACCCACTGACAGAAAAGGACTCAAGAGATGGTTGTTCGAAAGAACAGGGCACTGTGAGCAGCTAGCAACTCCAGCGCCTTGAGACCCTCACAGGTGATTGGCCACGCTTTATAAATCCTGATTGACTGACTGCTGGCAGGTTGCCCACACCCACCAACACCCCCTGAAAATACCACAGACCCACAGATAATGTGCCAACTGGCTGTTTTTACTGGCATAACCAAACCTAGTTACACCTGCGAGGAGAGCTTCAGGCCCCTATCTTTGGACCCCTCCCTCTGCTCCAGGAGTCCGCCTCCAGCTTCACATGAACAGCTGAGCAACAGTTTCTAGCACCTGCTCTCCCTGGCTCAAGCCAGCAAATCCAGAGCCAGTCCAGCTCCCCTCCATGCTGCGACACAGTATGCATGAACAGCAAAAAATGCACAGGGTCAATATTTGAAACAGCTTCACAGGAGGCAACAGGTAGGATCAGCCTACTGTGCAATAAACATATTCTTACACGTGCAAAGAAGATGCTCTACCAGCATAGTGAAAGAAACTCTATCCACCCGTCATTGAGACGGAGGGTGGAGGCTCTGGGAGAAGAGTTGCAGCTGTCAAAATGACACAAAAAATATCACTGATGGGGGAAACAGAGGTAGCATAGCACAGAATCTCACCTATTTGTTTACTGCAACACACACTGCCCACAACACTGTATCATTACAATTGGATGGAGCAGCCATCTTAGGAGTAGAGATTCCGAGCGTGACATGCCACGATACACCAGCCCTGCTGCAGAAGGCGCATGCAGCATGACATGCATAAGCTGTTTTTCAGCAGCACTGCAGCAGCTGGAGCATGCGTTGTCCCAAGAGGGGGCTTCAAGGGAGATGGGCAATAGCAGGGCTCATTCTTTGGGGGCAGTTGCAACAGCCATGCACCTCCAATTTAGTTCATATGGGAAATAGTTCGGGAGAGGATCGTAAGGCAGTCAAGGATTAATAGGCTCCAACTGCGGCACTTGTGGTGTCCTAATTCTACCTCATTACAGGACCCCACTAAATGCATCCATCTGCACTTGAAGCAAGGTGAAGCAGTCCAAGGCTTACACAGGGCAGTGGCGTGCATTAGAACCTCAGAGCTCTGGAAGGCTCATAAAACATAGTAATCTCACATCCAGCCAGTTCTTTCAATTTAAAAAAAAGAAAAAGTGCTTGAATTCACACACAACTCAATAATAAATGAAAATTTACAAATCCATGTGAGAATGTCTCAGTGTTACACAATGTAAATCCCCTTCCTATTGCATCTGTCATAAACGTTTCTCTATGCTACGTATATTGTGTTTGCCACAGGGTCTGCATTAATGTGCATCAGATTGGTGCAATACAATTACTTCATTGAAGGGATACCATCTGCTGTCCAATTAAAAGCCGGTAAAGTGGATGGGGCGGAATCTCCAGCCCGGCGGTCGCTATAGTAACCTAGCTGCATTTTGAGCCAGCCTACCGCCATGGTTTTTGTGGTGTTAGCAATGCCACGAAAACCAGTGACAGGGAATTCCTGGCAAACAGAAGGGAGCGGCGGTGACGGTCTTTTGGCAGCCGTCACCGCAGCGGTAGGCGGTTAACCCGCCAATGTCTTAATGTGGGCCTTAGTCTCCAAGGCAGCGAGTCATAGCATTTAAAGGCTTCCTCAGAAGGATGTTGTGGGTTAGGAATGCAAAGCTCTACAAAAAACAAAATAACTATTATTTTAAAAAACTAAATGTAGTTCACACACAGCTAATTACTAAATATAAAATACAAATCCATGTAAGACTATCTCAGCGGTAGACAATGTAAAATTCCTTCCTACTTTATTTGTTACTTTGTTAAACCACACAAAGCTCCTTCCTACTGAATTTGACTGTTGGGTTGAGTTCTTACCATTTTTTGTAGCTAACTGCGGGATCAGATGGACCTCTCCACTTGGCAGCACTGGGACAACGCGGGTCCTGTATGGAAGTTTAGGTGAAACACAGAGCTGGGATCAGCAGACATTTTTTTCTGTACTGGTTAGAAAACAATGCGGTTAGTCCAGTCTGTAGTTATGTTCCAAGACAGATACTTCCCTGCAACGTTTACATAACTTATCACCTATTTGTATTGTGACCTTCCCCAATCCATTAAGTAAAAGATATTACCTTCTGTTCTGGGTCAATTGACCCGGAGTATAAAAAGTAATGACGAGTCTGTTTGGTGCGTTACAGCATCGCTCGACTCACTGCTTGATCCAGAAGGCTTCCGCTTTTCTTCCTACCTCCCGTAAAAGGGTCCTGGCTGCTGCTCTTGAGTTGCCTGTATTGTGGGAGGTTTCTTGTTATTGTTTCTTTCCTCATAAGAGATGGAAGTTTCCTTCAATCTGCCACCATTTCCACTGATTAACCAGTTACCATGCTGGATTCAGAAGTGGAAATAGGTGGCAGAAGGCCTTAGTTTGAAACTAGAAATCATTAAAAAGGATGTCTCAGAAGACCAGCACTCGACAGACACTATGCAACCCGAGATAAGAAAACAAGTGCCATTTCCAGTTAAAGTGTAAATAGCCAGATCAGATCTGTGGAAGCCCTAAATATTGGGCATTGGCCTAATCCAGAGAAGAACCAACAAGAGCTGGCAGGAAACTGAAGGGAGAGCTCTTGGGAAGAACTGTAAATAACTAGGTCTTAAGTTTCATTGTAAAGAACATGTCATCGTTGGATGCATGAGATCAGAAGGCAAAGAGTTCCAAATATTGGCCATTTGATAATAACGTGCACGGCCTCCCTGGTGGTATTATCTTTTAATCTTTGAGACTACTAGAAAATAAGCTGCTGAGGAGTGAAGAGAACAGGCGGGCGTGTACCAGGTACAAAAGTGCATGTATATGAAAAGGCTTTGTTAAGAAGAATTTAAGAAAAATACATGCTATTCAATTTTGGATAAGTTTGTGGTGTTGCATTCTATCATCTGGAAGCCATAAATACAGGACTGTGCCCTAATCTAGCAAAAGCAACAACAACCTGTAGGATACTGGAGCGAGTGTTCCCAAGAAGGAATTGCAAAGTCTTTTTCAAGACCTTTACCTGAAAAAAAAGACAGTAAGATTTTAGAGACCCGGGGATTGGAAGAAAACTTGTCATATAAATAAATCCCCATCCTTTTGGTGGTTCTCAATTGGGGTAACACGGTGTCCTAATAGCTCAGGTCACTTAGATGATGACCAAATAGAGTGAGGTCCTCCTGATTCAACTATTTTGGTTTTTTCAACATTTAACTCTGAGCATGGTTATGAGCATTTGAACTATATCATAGGCAGACTAACACAACTGCTGCCCAGTCGAATGCCTGTAAAGAAGATCAACACTGGGCAGAGTCAAAGGCCCTCCTCCCCTCCACACTGCTTCCCTCAACACTTGTTGGTGACTACTTGAGCTCTAGTAGACAACTGGCCAGTCCTGAGAAGCATGTAGTTCACAAACACACCGGCAGATGTTCCCAAGGTATGGGAGATCATGGATAATGTTACCTTTATGATTACTGTTACTTCTAGTCCATGTGGAGTCTCCAGACCACTCACAGGGAAGATTGGCTTCTCACCTGTTTGAAAAATAAAGCTTTGCAAAGCGACAGTGCGCGCAATACATGGCCACGCCCGTTCTCCCGCTCGAGGGCACCCTCACATGCTCCTTCAATAGCAAGGGATCTATTAGTTTTGATGTTTGTTAAAGTGGCGGGGAGTAAGCATTAGTACTGAATTTGAGACAGCCAATGGACTAACATTACCAGGCCCCATGCAGATAACTGCTCTTGTGTTTGGGGTCCTTTGCATTTCTACCTAAAGTGCAGAATGAACGACAGAAAGCACAAAGAGAGGCGAGAAGTCAGTGTTGAGCAGTCAGTAATGTAAGCAAATGCATCACAGTTACCAACAAAGCCACCTTAGAACTTAAGCAAATGTAGTGTTGTGGTCAAGAAAGAAGCCTTACAGGTACATCTAACAATCGTGCATCTGCTAAATGCGATTTAAGAGACTTCGGCCAGGTACAATGCTTTATTTCTATAAATAGCGCATTTCTAAATTTTCTAATGGAAAATGGATTCCTCGCATCTCCACATCGCACTCAAGACTTAAGTAAAAAAGTTCCTTTACATAAAACTGACATATCTGCTTCGTACCTATGAACAGACACCTCACTACCTATTTAGGAATTCCATTAATCATAACTGATCTCGCTATCAGAGGTAACATTTCTCTACCATCACAACTGCCAGTCTGGCTACATAGGTGAATGTGCCATAATACACACAAGTAAAATATATATATTTGAAAGCACTTGTTTTATCTTCAACACTACAGGCCTGATTTAGAGTTTGGCGAACAGGGTACTCAGTTGCAAACGTGATGGAAATCCATTCCTGCTAAACTCTTGGTTCTCCTGCCTCATTTAAAGGCCGGAGGTCCTTCTTTAGTAGTCCATCGACAGAGGCCCTGTTGGCTCTATTGGCGGAATACTACCGCCTACGGACTGACAGTGGGGCCATCGGAGATAGGACTCTTTTTATGGGCGAGTGCAAAGCACTCCGTCCCATGCTGTAATCTCTCTTTGGGCTTCCAACCACACCCATGCCACGTCAGTCACTTTCATTGGTTCGTGGGCTTGCTTTTAAAAATCTGCTTGCTTTCATTTGTGAAAGACATGCATACGTCATGCCTTTTCCAGTGTTTAGAACACCTATATAGCACCGGTAAACTACTAAAAACATAAGAGGCTCATTGTTTTCAGCATGGTTTCCGCAATACTTTATCTGTTTATTTTCCACGCAGCGCGATCATGCTGGGGTTTACGTAGCGCAATCATGTTTTTTTCTTTTCTTTTAATTTGTGTGGCAAGAAAAGTCTGGTTAGGAGTTTACAACGGTAATAGCTCTAACTCGAGCAAATGCAAGACCCATTGCATTGAAAATGCTTGTTTTTGTTTGTCACTGCAAAGGACAAAGAAACAAAAATAATGATATCCCACACATTGGGAGAAAACTCCCAGGGTGTGGAGATCATCAGGTTTTTTTGTATTTCAAAAACAAACATCCCACATTGGGAGTTTGCTTTTGATTATAAAAAAATGTAAAGTTTGGTGTATGGAGCTCAAAACAGACTGTGGCAATGCACCAAATCTTTAGTACACTGAAAGGAACCACCATGAGGGTGGATCCTTTCAGTTACAAAGATGGCCACTGGGCCGGCGTTCATCTCCAAGTTTGGTGGGCGGAGTATCTTTAGGATGGCAGAGATGAGACACTATTTTTGGCTCTCTGCTACCAGACAGTACAAGCTGTTTGCAAAAGGCCTTTTGTGTACTATCCCACAAACTTACATGGGATACAGACCACCCATTGTCATCTATTGGCTTTGTCTCTCATTTGCTTGCTTCTTATGCGATGGCTTGCCTTACTCTTCTTGAGTTTGTACCACCCCTGAAACACAGCCTCTTTGCCAAAAATGTTTTTACCGACTTGTATACTTCCACTGCTTACTTTAAGCGAACTACATTTCTTTTTGGTTAAGCATTCCATGGGAGTATGTGTATTTTGTCACTCGCACACTCGTTTGCTTCTCCCACGGAAAAACACCAAACCTCTGCTCTCTGTGCTGCTCTCTCGTAGGCTGCCTGCACTAACCTTCATGTGCTTGTCCCCTCACACTCATTGTTGCGCCCCCCCCTTGTGTACTTCAGTACAAACCCCATCATGTTGCTGTCTCCCACATATGCTGCTTTTCCCCTCCACCCAGCTTTATTTATATTTTATCACCTCCCTCCAAGCTTCTTATTTTAAGTCTTTGGGCGTTCCTGGAGGCAACCTGAAGCTAAGTCCACCGCCTTATTGAAAATGCTTTTGCTCTAACGAAACTTCATTTAAAAAAATTTACCAATCCATTTTGGATCATTAAATTTTAAAAAAATGGCACCGACTTCATTTCGTAGACATGCATGTCATCCATGTGGACGCCTATGAAACTGCATGGCCAGCAGCTGCATTACTGTGCCTTTTTTCCCTTTTTGCCTGATACTAGACAGCACCAGAAAACAATGTTTGCAAAGCCAATAGGTCCACAAAGCAAGACCTACTGCCTTTGCCAATGCTTGTTTTTGAGTTGCAGCACACTACTGGGGTGCATGTGTTTTCTTGTTCCCTTTCCCACTGCTTCCATGACGGTTGTTTACTTCACACATGCATTTGCTTTGAAAAAGCACCATGGGGTATTAGAATGGTGTTTCTCCAAGAAAACATTCCAAAATGAACTGTCACGTGTACACACTTGGGTCTTTTTTTTTTTATAAAACACATTCAAAGATGGCCACATTTGCATGCACAAACCAGAGAAGACATTTTAATTTATCACCAAACAAAACAAATGATTGGCTAATCCAGTAGTTCTCCACTTGTTTTCAAAGAGGAGACAATTTGGCTTAGCCAATGCATTTCGTTTCTTTGACATTTCTTACTCCCTTTTTTCCAGCTGGTTGTACATCTGCTTCAGAACCTAAACCAAAACATCTTGGGAGAGACCAGATGAGGCTTCAAGAAAACGGGTTACAATCATTCCTGGTCAGAAGCAACATCTTTACAGAAAAGGTGATCCACTGAATAATGCTGAAAAGGCATATGGGTATCACAGGTATCTGCACAGCACGTTTCTGCAGTGGCCACTTGACTCTGAATAGCCAGCAATGCCACCTTATGTCTGATGAATTCATCATACAAGAGGAAGACAGAAGAATGCTGCTCATGCCATTGACATTACATGTGCATAAGACTACCTACCAGGCATACGTGCTGATATGCTGATAAGGTTTCCAAGACAGTTGTTTTTTCCAAATTCAGGTTGAAAGATCAAGACTCTTCCTGGTGGAGTACCTTCACCTTTGGGCAAGGAAAAAATGTGGTCTTGGTTGAAGGATTGGTACCATCATTACATGATGGAGATTGCACTCTTAAACCCTTAGGCATATACAGGGGATTGGTCTCTCATCACTTTTACTTTCTTGAAAATAAACATATATGCTAACAAGAAAGCAGGAACCTCACCAGTCCTAACCCAAGTAATATTGATTAAGGCGGCAGCTTTCCATGTCAAGAGTTCAATATCACAAGGTGCCACAAGACTGATTGGTTTATGCATTAAAGAGGTAAGAACCAAATTGGGATTACACTAATGCTCCAGTAAAAAAGCAATTACCCCAACATCTATTTATAGAGAAAGAAACAGAGGACAATGCATATGGAGACAACCAGGGATTGTAAATCAGCTTGTGGCATGATTGTTAAAATGCCATCAAAAGAGGCCTGCAAATGGTTCAAGTGATGTTCTAGAAGCCAATGGAAAAAGCAAAATATGTGCTGTGATACAGACGCCTGTTCGATTCTTTCCCGGAATTGTTTCACTATTCCATATATGGATGAGCCGGCTTCTTCAACCCCAGGCTCACAGTTCAGCAACAGTAGAGAGCAATGAACACTCATTCATGCAGAGTCAGGAGACAGAGCCTGAGAAACCCCTGTGAAGAAATTGTTGGAGAGTACAACTAGATCAGAAAACCTGATCCGTCTTTGCTGGACCAGACCACTGAAGATCTCTGAGGGTTAACATTCTTGAGCTTCTAGAGAATTCTGTGAACCAGAGCAGTTGGTGGAAATAATTTCCCACACCATTCAGTTGGATTTCATTGAAGAACGATAATAACCTGTCTCTTTGATGCAACACAACCAGATGTGCCAGAGTGGTCACGTGAAATGCATCAACTAGGACGAGTAATTTTAGGTTGTACAGATCTTGGAGGGGCCTGATGTCCCATGCTTCTTTCGAGGACAATGAAATACCTGGAATGAATCAAGGGAATCTAGATCCTGGTTTTAAGGGCCCAGAGCAAGAGGTCTCCGAGCCTACTGTTTCAGCCCTTGCAACGCTGACATTTCGGAGAGGAAGAAGGGTGAGGGAGTGGGCAGAAAGTACAAAGTATAACCTTCCCATGTTACTTTTAATACCTATTGACATTTGGTGATGGAAGACCACTGCTTGAAAGGAGAAAAAGGAGAAAGGAGAAAAAGTCATCCCAAACAGAGGATCGTTCAATAGATTAGAAATGTCCTAGGTTCACCAGAGAACAAGTTACTCGCCTCAGTTAGGGCTCCTTCTGATGGATTCTGTATTTAACCACAGATTTCTCATCTTTAGAAAGTCCCCAAGACCAGATTGGATCCAAGAAATTCTTCGGGAATGCTCCTGCGCATCCGCAGGTGTCCCTGCAGTGACTCCAAACTGCCTCAGAAATGACACAGCAGAGCCACATAATCAGCTTGCCTGTGCAGCGATGCCACAAACTCAGACATATGTAATATCACAATGACATCTCTATTTGGCCACACGGACCATGGTCATTATTGACTATGTCAACAGAGTCCACCGTGGGTCTCTTTCTAACCCATAAGTCGTCCTCCTGCAAACAAAAATATAGGCAGACCAACACTCAATTTTTTAAACAATCCAGTAGTGCTTCACACTTTGATTGTATAACTAAAAGGCAAAAAAACTAAGCATTTTCTGTTTCTGTTCCATATTCACCAATATATGTGCAAGTAACAGTACAACGTAATATCAACAAAGTGTAAAATACGCAGTCTTCAAGTGAGTGAATAAAAAACATAAATATACAGAATAAGACACAGTGAGAACACCATGGTTCTATACAATCTTGTTTCCTAAAATACAAAATACATGTGCATCCAGTTTTACACAATGTGGATCAGCAACGATCAGAGAACCAAGAGAGATGATCGTCAACATTTATACCCCATGGTAGTGTCATGGTCTCATCAGGACAATGTCATCTGGCTTATTACCAACAAGGAGCACACACTGTTGTGTATCAGCCTAGATTAATCCATGCCCAGATGAATCCGGGGGCATCTGCAAAGGATAACTCAAAAACATGTCCAAATTCATTCTCGGTCAGTGAGAATGAATATATTCAGGTTCACAACCAAAATGACAACGCTCTCATTCAATTGGACACCATACATTTCCATATCAATTATCTTCACCGCTGTCAGCTATTCCTCAGACACACCGGCACCAAATGCTTCGTGCAAAGATGCAGACCATGGAACAAACTGACTGAGACAGCGCACTGATTCTTAACATTAGACTATTTTAAATGGTAATGAGGCCACTCCACAGAGCGGGAAGCTGGATAGACAACGAGGAATCAGCAGATACAGTATCCACCAGAAAAAGCATTACCACAACGAAGTACCTTGTTCTTCCTATGGATACTTCTGAATGCAGATCCTTCACCTTCAGAATAGATACCACAGCAGTATCTTCCAATGCAGAAGGACTAGTGAGTGACATCAGACCAAAGAGTCCCACAGAACCCATCAAGCATAGTGACCTTCCCACTAGACATGACTGTCAAGGAAGTATAGTTTATTGCATGTTTGCACAAATTTCCATGTTGCAGCCTGGCAGATGTCTAGAAAAGGCACCTCTCGTGCCAAAGCCATTGTAACAGGATTGGCCCTGGACACATGGGCCTGCAGGATTTCAGGGGGCTGCTTCTTAGCCAGTGCATAGCAGATTTCTTTTCGGATGGCTATCCATATTGACAAGGCCCTCTTTGCACTGCCTTGACCAGAAAACCCTACAAAGAGCTTATCATCCACATGGTGGTCCTACATGCGGATAATGAAAAACGTACTGCCCTCTTCGCGTCAAGACCACAGTCTCTCTCTTCCTCCTTTGAGGGTGTGAGGTGGGGCAAAAAACTGCTAATACAGTGATCGACGGAACAACATGGATGGGAGTCACAACTATATGTTAGAAAGCTGCACAGGTCCTCATTACCAATGAGCCCGGAAAGAATATGGTGTAGCCCAGATAACTATTGTTCACTTAGGTCACACACTGATATACTAGCAATGACGAAGAAGATTTTAAGTAGTTAAAGTCTTTAAGGAGCAGATCCCATTGAGACATAGGACATGGTTTGGGGGAAATGTGCAAGTTAAGACTTTTACAAAACACATCACAACCGATGACTGTAAGACGACTGGGCAGGTAAATGCAGAAAGTTTGAAAAGGGGTTCTCTATTATTCTGCCCACCACAATTGCTTGCTGGGCGAATGAAAGACCATCAAAAAAATATAAGCCCTAAAGAGAAACTTTTCAGTCCTTCCTTTTTTGCCTCCGTTTAATAAAATAACCACATGACACAAGGGCAAGAAAATGTATTTGTCTTAGAAACAGAGTAATTCCAGTAACATTTCTGACACTTGCATGCCTTTGTCTCTATGTGAAAATAAAGAAGACAGTGCTTGACATTTGGCCAGAGCTCCTGTGATTACTGGCAATTGTGCTGGAAAATCTCCCCTTTACGACAAAAGGTTACTATTCTAAAGTGCAATTTTTTCCTACTCAATGCTCGTGGGCACTGCAGGCTTCACATGAGAATATATTCTTCTAGAACAACTGCTCAGTGATGTACTGCTCAGCCACTCCTTAAATATACATCGAATTTCGTGCACCAGTTTCCATAATAAACTGGTAAAATAAGACGGAAAGTGGTGATTGAAGCGATGCTGCATGAGATATGATCAATACTGACAAGAAAGATAAGTTCACGACCCAGCAAAGAGGTGCCTTCAGAGAGCAAACCCAAAGCATCATAGCTGAACAAGAGACTCTGCCTTAGACCTCCCAAGACATTGCAAACATTAATGAATACTCCACCGTTGCTGCAACCGAGGGATATGGAAGGTGGGCTTTCTAAGGAAGGGGGTGGCAAGAACATAAAGCTGAAAGGCTGCAGAAGCACTCTCGTCAGTCACAAGTAGTTACAGAAGAGGAGGGTGGGTGAGCACCACTGAAGAGGGAGTAAATGCATTGAAAGGACAGTCCATGATCCTATCAAGGCACCCAAAGCTGGTAAAGCCACACTCTGGGATAATGAGGGCCTGTAGAAATATTTGAATTTTAGGGGTTCCAAAAAATGGGAAGTCTAGGCTAATGATTTTTTGGGCGAAGTAGCTGATTCAGAGCCTGCTAAAAAGGGGTCACATTTTGAGGTATTTTATTTAACTGAATAAACTCACTGATAGCTTGTTCCTAAGGCAGGACCTAAAGATAACCCCAGACCAACAATGGCAAATGATTTGAATTGAAGAGATTGCAGCAAGTAACTGTATCAACAAGGCGGAGGATGGACAAATGAATGCCCACCTTGTCATGGTGGAATGCTGCATTTAACAAATACACGTCATAGAATTTATAGTGACCAGGAATGCAATCTAATAAAAAGGCAGCTTCAGGACAACGCCATGGAATCAAATGTCATATGTAAGAAATGGGGGTCATGAGATTCAGTTCACATCTAAATGAAGGCTTTCAAACTTGAGGGCCCAAATGCCACACAACAATCCTCATTCTGTGAGGGCCAATGAATGCTACATAGGTTCTGTATGTTCCACCTGTACAGCAGAGTCCCCTGGAGAAAGACATGAACTTGACTCGGCAGGTAAGGATACTGATGGCGAAGGGGCAAGTGCCAATCACATTCTATCGTTCTTGTTTTGGGACCAGCTGCTTGTTTACCTGGCATGCAACAAAACAAGGACATCTAGATGATCAAACACGAGCTCCAGACACCAGACGCTCAAGCTGAACAATTGCACTAATTAGTGGCCCACCACCTTCTTACATAGTTACATTTTGCCCTAGGGGTTTAGGAGTTGGGCTGCCATCCTCTGAGGGATTCCTAGATCAACAGCATGTCATTACTACGCGTGTCTATACAAGGCAGAGCTTTACAGTGGGTATTTTACAATGCATGCTCTTATGACAACAACTCATAACCTAACACCGAAAAGACCTTTACAAAGCACACCTTCAACATGCAGCAATTTTATAACACATGCTTTCATCACACGTGTTTTGGGCTCACATTTTTTTTTTTTTATGTGGCAAAAGTGATTTCCTTAATTAAAAAACATTACAATACTTTAATAACCCTTTTAAAAAAAACACACACACACACAATACCTTTATCATGAGGAAAGGTTGTCCCAACCAAGATAGCAGCCAAAACACTGTAGAAGGTAGAAATAATTAGTAAATGATAGTAAAATCTACAAAAAGTATATTTTGTAGTATTTGATGCCTATTAGTATGGCGGCCTCAGTGCTGAAGAGCACTGTGGGAGAGACAACACTCATCTAGCTGCAACAGTAAGTATATTTTGTTATTGTCAGCATGCAAGGGAATTCTCATTCTCAATAAAATGAATACTATTCTTTCATTTCCTAACAGAAAGAATACCTAATACTATGTACCTTGTCAGGATGAAAAAAAACAGGTTTGAGCGCAATAGAGCTTAACCAAAGACATCAGAGTAAAAATAATTTAAGTACACAACGTATATTGTGAACATTGTTAAAATGAATAGCATTTGGTCAGTGCAAAACGTATTCCTTTAATAGTCAACAATTATGTTGCAGTTTTAGAAATGATTAAATGACTAAGAAACAAACATTTACAACATTTGTAGTTAACTCTTGACAGAAATGCAACATCATATAATACTTTCAAAACACCATCACATCAACACATCATCCAAGTAAACAGAGAACAATGGTACATTAATCCAATATTAAATTGCTAAAAAACAATAACAATATATTTCTTTCTGCATAGCTAAAATAAAAAAAAAACGAACCACATTTTCAATCCAGAGGAATAAAGTACCAACGTTAACCTCTTTGTTTTTTCAGGATACCACATCAATTGTTTTTAATCTTTCCTCTTGAGACAAAAAGACATCAAACCTAAAGAAATAAAAACCAAAGAACCAACAAACAGTCTAAACAAGCTCCAGTCCCGAATTTAGATATAGTTCAGTTCTAGTAACAACCAAAAAATAACTATATAATGTTTCTTGAAAAGAAAATAACAAAACAAAAAATCTCTCACCAAATGTAAAAAATGTCACTCCCTTTACGTTGTAAAGAGGGGAAATTAATATTTTCCAAATCCAAACAGGCCAAGTAAAAACATAAGGATCCAAACATTAAATTTACTTTTTGTTTTAACAGAAATCATGATCATGGAAAACCAATTTGAATATATCCTTTGTACATGTGGCAACAGACTACTTAAACACAGTGGACATATTCATTGAAAGAAGAGACGTAGTGAGTCCTGGAGTCAATGGATGTGTGTGGACTACTTCTCAACTTTATACAGAGGCAGAACTCTTACTGTTGGTAATTTTGTTGAGCAGACAATAAAGCATATCCATTCTGCTTCTCCAACAGAGTTGGACGTCAGAGAACATGGCCAGCACATTAAGATGCATGGTACCACCTCCAAAGAACTCTGTGGCTTAGTAGCGCAAAGTATGCCCATGCATTTTGCTAGCACTATCCCAAATTTGATAAGAATGGTTCAAAGACAAAAACGGGCAGTAAGGCAGAACCAACAACAACAAAAAGTAGCACCATTAGCACTCCCCCCGAACAAACTGAGCCCTTTAACCATGAACCATTCTTCCTTTATGATAAAAAAAAGGACCTTAAAAAAATACTAATCTTTACTACCGTACATAGTATCCTAACTCTAGAAAAGAGTGGTATCTGAATGATGGATTGGGACATTTAAGTTACACCCCATGTGATTTCCCTGATTTATACTAGTCATTCTAATATAAGTAGCACAATACAGATAGTACAGTTGACAAATATTCCTCAGTATACACTGAATTTTTGTCAGTTTTAAAATCTAAAACCATTTATAAAATTGCTAGGAAAATGTTAATTGATTTTGAATTGCAACTGATTTATGCCGTTATGAAAATTTAAATGAATGCCCAAATTCAAGAAAGCACATCTGCAAAGGAGGAACTCGCTTCTGTAGCAAGTCCAGGAGGGGACAGAAGGCCTGATGTCAGAGAAGAATCCAAGCCACTAACAGTAGCCAGATCAGATAACCAGCTGTCCTCTGTAGGAGCCCCCAATTCCAATACCGCCTAACCACCATTCCCTGCAGCAGGAGCAATAGGAATGGAGTCATGCGGAGGAAGGACTGGTGCCGTTCCAGACGTCCACAGACATCGAGAAGGCAAAGTCCCGACGTCATCATCAATGTCAGACAGAGAGGGGGAATTGACTTTGATCAGAGTCACAGCGAAGTCGCCGGAGTC
The DNA here is from genome assembly GCF_031143425.1 of Pleurodeles waltl. Classification (NCBI taxonomy): domain Eukaryota; kingdom Metazoa; phylum Chordata; class Amphibia; order Caudata; family Salamandridae; genus Pleurodeles; species Pleurodeles waltl. The sequence goes on along the minus strand of NC_090451.1, from coordinate 689,619,622 downwards.
AGCTGATCGCATGTTGGCGCTGAAGGCGGGGACCCCGGAAGGTCTGCACACTGGTGCAGCAGTAGGCACATCGAAGGACTTTGCAGGCCTAATTGAAGTCGAGGGCAATCAGGGAAGAATAATATGCACGCATCTGGTCTAGAGTTGCCCCCTCTCCAGGAAAGGGAGGAAGGTGTGGGGAAGACCCTGACCCGTCTCTTCAGCCGAGGAATGACGGGAGGTTGAGTGCAGTGAGGTCGGTAAATACCAAGGCCTAGACCGTTTATGAAACTTACTTGTGGACGTCGAAGGAGACTGGCGTCCACAAGAGCGATTTCCTGAACGGCTCTGGAACTGTAAGTCAGACCAAGAGGGAGATTTCCTGCTATGGGAAGACGTATTCAACGTCATCTACGCCACCACAAGCTTTTTCCTACGCTCGCAAAGAGCCTTCGGCCGAGGATGCTGACAGGAGCTGCAGTCCTCTTACCCAGGCACCACATGCACACTAAATGGGGATTCGTAGCTGGCATCTGCAGTGTTTTCAGGACCCACAGGGTTTAAATCCTGATGACATAGCACACTGTTTCCGAAGACAACGAAATTATCAAAGGAGGCCGAAATGGCCCGAATAAACATCTACGGATCCACGCTGCAAGCGCAGAAAAGACCGAACTGGCATCAGCAGATGAGGTATATAGACTCCGTTGATGTCACATCAGACAGACAAGGTCATTACAGAGTCACGTGACATCCTCTGCTAACGCCAGATGAACTAGGGGGAAAAAGCTTCCAGATCCAGACAGGCGAAGGTTCTAAGTTAAGGAATCTGTGGCTAGATGTCTCTATCAGATAAGTGTAACCACAGCTTTATTGGTGTTAACTTCACTCCGATACAATAGTCTTTAGACATTGTGCTCCCTAATTGTTCTGTGAGCCAAGTTAACAGGCTTCTCTAAAGGGATCGATTAGCCAAAAAAATACTTTGTCTACAATAATATTTTTACTTATTGGACACTCAAATTCAATTTGCAAATGTTACTGGAAACCCATCCTTTATAATTGTACAATCACCTAGGCATGAGTTACACCCAAATGTAGTGCAATTTGCATACATGAGATAACATTACAAAAAAGTATACAATATTTGACAATTATTTTACATTTCTCATCAAGTGTAAAGTATATAAAACACTGTAACCAAATTGTCCTTGTCACAAATTTTTAGACGATCATGTGCCCCAAACTATTCTTTGTCCATGGTACGCTTATGGGCAGTTTGACACTAGAACACAAAGGTAAGCTGGGATAACAGATCATGCAGTATTTCCCTTAAGACCATGTCTGGTTGTAAGATTTATAATTTGGTGAACTCCTCATTGAACATGGCCAAAAGGTTTAGGTCAATTGATTTGTGGCGTATTTGGGACATAACTAGGAAGTGTGCCTTCATTTCATTAAAATTAAAACCTGTCTTTAAATGTATACCTACAGGGAAAACAATAGCTACATCTACATTTAAGCACCTACAAAATATGTTGCATGACATCTTAATCACCATCAGCAAAAACCTCAATCTCTCTCAGATATGAACATGCCTCACCAAATCGACTTGAAGAATCAACCAAGCGGCAGTGAAAATGCTCCAAATACATGCTGCTCAATTTTAGAACAGTAGAGCATCCACTCTGTGGTGCCATGTGCCAGAGAGCACAAATACCACCAAGCGGTCTAACAACAGCCCTAGCCCTCTCAAAGCCATGAGGCAGAATTTTGCCAAAGTGGATGTATAACAGTGAAGGGCCAGACCAAAAAAAGTGTGACATCGCTCAAGGTGCGGGATCAAGTAGCACAAAACGTCTTGGGGTGTTTCATTGCATGCGGCAACACAGTTTCCAAAAATCAGAATGCCATCCTGTCAGAATACAACATTTTTAATATCAAAATATTTTAGATGAGTCTTTGGAAAACACTAGTCGGTGCCGCCAGTCCAAACCGTAACCTGTCAAATTGACAAATGCTGTTAAGGCTACGGAGTCTGGGGGGTGCCTTCTTTGATGATAGGCATGCCACAAATTGAGTTCTTAGAAATACTTGCCCCCAGGCAACATTAAAACCAACTAATTATGTTTCGGAGTACTAAAAAGCTTGCAACAATGCTTTCATTTAGGCTGCACAAGTCCATACAGAATCTCAGTGATATATTAGATTTTTTCCATATTACAAAAAGAGATAGCCACTTTGTTGCCTCACGCCTTACATGATGTAATTCTTCATTAGCTGTCACAACAGACTTAACTAGGTCCGGCGGGAATATAATTACGCTTGTAGAGTTGGCGGAATTCAGGTGACTCAGCATTACACATGTAACACTGAGTTCCTGTCAAATTCTCCCATCCGGTGTGTGGCAGAATTCTATTCCTATTTACATACATGCGGTTCGGTAAACACGTGTTCACAAAGAAGATTTGCTGCCCGCTAGTGCAATTTTCAGCCACCACAGAGCCTTCCAGCGCCATTTTTGTGATGCTGGTGATCGCAAGGTCCATGACTGCTTCTCGAATAGTCTCTACTCGAGAAGCACCTAAATCAACTCGAAAATACCTTTTTGAGCTGATATTCTACTAGAATAGATGGAAACAAGTTGTTGTTTAGTGCAAAACGCATTTTGTTATTTACATTTAGTTTTTTCCAACAGGAAGGAAATGCCCCGAAACCTCCAGCTTCCTCTTCATGTTCAAAAGGCTTCTCTCACCGCTTTGTCTATCTCTAGGCCATATTTCATTTGGATTTCAAGTTGAACAGATGACTCTCGTTGTCTGCAATTCCTACTGCACATATACAATTGGATTTTAAGGACTTTGTGTTGGGGACATCCCAAATTCAAAAACTTTTGGGTAAGTGTTGTTCAATAGAGGGCATGCACCCGTATTTTTATTTGTACTTTTATTCAATTTTTAAATTTGATTGTGGTTGTGGTGGGTGGCCTGGGGTTGCAGTAGGGGTCTAGTGTGTTTTTTTCAATTATCTTTTTTTATCTATTAAAGGTTGCCCAGTTAGGTAAATTTTCTTCATATTAAATCAACACCATTTATTTTACCATGTGGCCTAGCCTGCCAATGGGCCATTCGGCCAGTACTAGTCTTTGGGTGTATGAAACTACTGTTTATGTGCCACATGTTGTTTGAAAACATCTATGATTTAGGCCAGGGTAAGTATTGGATTAAATGAGATACATATATAATTTTGCATTCTCTCATTCTTTTTCAGCAAAAAGTGTTTTTGGGGGGGCAGGTAATATCCCGTAGGAGGATATTTGTTTTTGTAAAAATGTTCATACCCAACTTAATTTTTGTTTTAGGCTTTGCTGAATTAATAGTATTGTTTTTTTCATTGTTTACCATGCCTCCTTTGTTTGGCTGGTGTGTGTTTGCCATCATTTTGTCTTTCTTCACCATGCCTTGTGGCCACCGGCCATTTTGGGTAGTCAGTGTTCATCTGTAGTCCTGCATGTCCACTTTACTGTCCACGTCTCCTTGCTAGTTGTCGTTTAACCATGTGACCATATTGTGAAGCCAGTCAGTGTGCTTTTGCCATAGGCCTGCATGTGTACTTTGTCAGTGCCTCCATGTTTTCTGAGCTTGTGGCTAGCAGCCATTTGGTGTAGCTAGCCAGTGTGCTTGTGCCATAGGCCTGCAAGGATTGTGTTATATTTGCCTCCTTGCTTGCTGTTGTTACTGTTTGACCAAGTGGCCAGCAGCCATTTTGAGTAGGCAGTCAGTGTGTTTTTGCCATAGGCCTGCATTTGTTCTTCATGCCTCCTTGCTTTTTGTTGTTGGACCATGTTGCCAGCTGCCATTTTGTCTAATCACTCAGTGTGCGTTTACCATAGGCCTGCATGTGTTCTTTGTTCTCCATGCCTCCTTGCTTTCTGTTGTTGTTGGGACCATGGAGCCGACTGCCATTTTGTCGAGTCACTCAGGTTGCTTTTGCCATAGGCCTGCATGTGTTTTTTATTCTCCATGCCTTGTTGCTTCTTGCTGTTTTGACCATGTGGCCGGCAGCCATTTTCAGCCAGTTATCTCGTGTGTTAATCCATTTGTTCCAGTTTTCAAAGCCATTTTCTAGGGACCCTGCTAAAGTGGTCTATGCCATTTTGTTAGTTTAAAACAAAAATGTATTACTTTTTTTTTCCTCTGGTAAGTTTAACGTGTTTGAGGATCATTTTAGTATATGTATGAACAGTGTTTCTAATATATGCATTTTCCCTGCACCTCCTTGCCTCCCAATTGACATTTACCTCTAGTGACATACCAGCAATTTTTATTTCTTTGTTTTTTACATGTTCCCTCTATCGCCCCGCATGCCATATGCACACACCAACATTCTTTTTTAAAGGATTATTCCATTTTCCCTGCCTGGCACAGGCATACTCCAGCATTATATATATATATTTTTTTTTTTAGGGTTATTCCATTTCCCTCGGCACTCTGCTGAAGGGGCATACACCTTAAATGCACAAAAAGCAGACAGTTCTGTATGTTATACTTACTGAAATTATGTGTATTGGCATCTATACACTATTGTTAATTATTTGTGATAACCTTACTAAATTATATTGTCTGTACTCTGAATAGTTCAAAATGCAACATTTCACTTAAAGGTTTTTTTTGTTTGTTTACTTTTAGGTGCACAAGAGACATCTGACCCCCCCCCCCCCCCCAAAAGAAAGGCAATACCAAGAAAGTGGGTAGATAGGAGGAGAAGCAGCAGCTGATTGCCATCATGGGCTTGCTGTCCTCCTTTTTCAGACATCATGTGTCACATCATCCTACGGACAGAAAGCTCAGAGCACCACTGCTGCATCAACAATGGCACCACCTAAGACCAAATCTATGTCCATCAGCGAAGCAGCCACAGCAAACTTGGCGATAAGCAGGGAGTCTGAATTGGAGTTGTCTCCGCTGCAAACTAGTACCCAATAGTCAAGAAACTGAGCAAAGTAGACAACAGGAACCAGAGCCAACAACAGATATTCCTGAAGTAGGAGCAGAATAGGAGGTTGAACTTTCTGCTGAGCAAGATCTACCTCTTCGAGACAACGGCTACCAGATCTCCCGCAAGAAAAAGAAAGGGTACTCCATCTTCTCTATCCCCCTCCCTCTGATCTGATGATTTTGACATGGATTGTACACATGCAGAGTCCAAGACCCACCACGAAAGAAAAGGAAAGCTCCTGAAAGCCTTAAGAGTATGGAACAAGTGGAAGATGAGTCAGCTATAGTTCTTGAAGTTGGCTCAGTGGACACATTACCCTTTCCGCTCAACCTGCTCAGAAGGATGTGGCACTGGTTCCACCGCCAGCTTCCTTATTTGTAAGGCCCACACTGAGACCTGCATCCACCACTACCTCAGTCGAGATAAACACTGCAGAGGCAATAGTTCACACACCTACCTCCAGTTATGAAGCTGAGCTGGACAATATTCTGGTGTATTGAAGCAATGCTAAGTAGAAGGTGGCCCAATATAAGTAAGGAAGTAATTGTGGACAAGAAAACTTTTTTTCAGTTTTTATTTAGTGCAAGCTCAACAGGAATGTATTCTTTTTGATTGCAGTCTTGGCTTCATGTGTCAATATTGAGCTCTGGCACATACATTCATCAATAGATGGTGCTGCTCCATAATGCATGCATTTGCTAAGTTGCCTGCAAAATGGATTAATGCAAGTAATACAACTCATTAATAGATGTGGTATGCAGTGAGGCCTTTCCTGGGCCCATCATATCCTTAAGCAAGAGCCACCTTTTGCAGGCTATGGGCAGGAGTGTTTTTCCTGCCTGCACCAGTTTGAGCCCCAGAGGTGAAAACACGTATTGAATGTATGTTCCATCTGTAGAGAATGAATAGCCCAACAGTGAGGCTTGCTTCTCTATTTTCCAGAAAGAGCCAGCATACTGCATCAACCGGATCCCTGTGCTCTGGGGGTGTCAACTGACCACCAAATGCACAGGATTTCTAATCAGTTCCTGCAGGCCTGTCCCACTCCAGAGTTGTTGTCCCAATCAGTGGATTCCAACAAGAAAGATGGCACTTCGCGATTCATGTCCCAAAAGGTTTGGCAAAGGGATTGCTGAAGGCCTAGATGTACAGATACCCCTTTTGGTGGCAGTGAAATCTGATGATTTTGCCACTACAAACATGTTTGGATAAACATGCTGAAAATCTAATTTCTAAATAAAGCGCAGAGCATTTGTTTTGCAAGAAACTAACCAGAATTGCTAAAGATTAAGCAAATGCATATTTCTATGAAAAAACATTACACAAAGGAAATTAATTCCTACAAAGCAGTAATGTCCACTTGTGAATGACTGAAAGGGAATGAGGCACTTGTGTGAAACGCCTTCTTTCAGGTACACCCACTAGCTGGGCTGCCATGTGTTGCTCCTGGTCCTTTGACACCATCCACAAATTTGGGCAACACATGAAATAAGCACCCTTGAATCCTGATTGGAAGGGCGAGGGGAGCTACGAGTGGCTTTAGGAGAGGACAAGGCAATGACTGGTGCCTGCTGCCGCCCTTTTAAGCCAATTGTAAAAACAAATGGTTTTGAAGTGTCTTCACAGTGCCTTGCCTAAAGGTTTAGAACTGAATGACATTTAAATGTGGTGAAATGCACTAACCAACAAAAGCAACATCAGTAGCTTTTCAAAGATACAGGTATGGGTGTAAGTTTGAGAATATTTTTATTGTGGGTAGCGTCTCAATAATGGACCACAAGGGCAAGCAGTCACAAAATGTGAATTAAATAAAACAAAAAGGGAGCACAATAGTAGGCAAGAACCAGAGAATCGGCAGAGACTACGCACAGCACGCACATTGCCAATTGCATCAGGAACTGAATATTTTGGTTGATCTATGATAGAATATGTTAGGACAATACATGGGTAGTGACAGGTAGTGGCCACTTCGATCCGAAGTAGACAACAAAACTTCCTTCATAAGTCTCTTGAGAAGCCAAAAGGCTGAAACTAGCAACAGAACTTTAAAACGCAATTGCTAGCAAAACGTATCAAAAGCAAACATTGAGGTAAGATCTTATTGTTCTTTTATCAGCCAATACTTATTTACATGGATAAAAACTAGGTGAAAACACTGCACACTGGGCTGTTGCTCTTTGTCTTCCACTGACTAATTTTATGATGTAAAATCCACCATTGGAATCCATTTTTTAAAACAGTTCTTGTTGTGGGAGAATCCCCCACACCCTCCTTTTTAAGCTCTGACTTGCACATTTTCGGTATAACATTTCCAACACCACATTTAAAATCCACCAGCTGCTATTGTCCAGTTCTTCCACCTTTGGCAGTGGTACCAGTGGCACACTAAAAAAGTTCTCTCCAGTTTGAGATTTCGTTGTGATTAGCATGCAGGATAATACCATTGCAATATGATGCATTTGGCAGGAGAATGTTCGTCGAGGTGGGCCTGGCTCACACTATGGTACTAGAGGCCAATTGGCCCATATGAAAAAGCGCTATGCAATCCGATGAGCACAGAAGAAATTTTAAAGGGCGTTTGGCGCCATGCAACGGTAGCAATGTTCACCATGAAGAAATCCCATACAGCTGCAAACATCTTTGAACTTTAAAAGCAAGGTGTTTAAATTGCTGCAACACATAGGTCACAGAACTGAATTTGTTGCCACAGACAATGGCAGTAATAGTCAAGCCATGGCAGATTTCAGGGTCCTGTGTTTGGTGCATTGCATCCAGAATCAGTGGAGGATCATTCAGCATTCTAAGACTACCAGTTAAAGGAATCATGCAGGAGGTTCCAACACATTGGATCTCTACCCCCTACATGTTGCAACATCCGTTTGAGCAGTACAAACCAATCACCATGTCCTTCAAAGAGGAGGGGATGCAACTGGGAAACACATGACCAAGGAGAACAGATCCTAATCAATGCCTGACAATTGCTACTTCCTTTTGAGATTTTTACACTGGAAGTCAGCAAAAAGGATAGTATGATGAGCCAAGCTATCCCGTTGACTTCTACAGGAAGAGTTTAATAAAGTATTGCAAAGGTTCACCGGTGTGACCACCACAGGTGAAGCGCATGAGTTGGCTGAGAGCTTAATTCTTCACTTGGCTGCTAATCCAAGGCTGTAAAGAGATTGTTTCCTCCAAAGAGTACACCTGTGCCACAGTAGTTCATCCATGGTACAAAAAAAATACTGCCCACTTGGATTCCTTTTACAAAAGGGGATGTTTTACTATATACGAAATGGATTTTTGAGCAAGTGAAAGACCTGTTTCTTAAATACTAGTGTTGAAGTTGACAAGCCACAGCTTATGCTTGCAAAATGCAACATACTGATTGTAACACTTAGCCATGCATACAAATAGAAGAATAGTTAGTCTGGAGAGTAGTTTAGTAGGAGGTTATTGTGGTATCTAAGTTACCATGCCATCTAAAAAAGTGACAGTGTTATCTTCAGGATTGTCTATCAGTTTGCACCTAGCTAAGTTTTTGCCAAATTTGTTGAGAAAGAGGCACATGAATCTTCATGTTTAGATTAAGTTTAATGAGCAGAGATTATTGAGCAGCTACCCTGCAACTCTTTAAAAGTAGGCACCACAAATGAATGGCACGACATTCGTCTAACAAGCAAGGAACTCCATGTTGACATAAGTAGATGTTCCATTACATAGTGGATATTAATTAAGCGGAGAACATTATTCAAGCTGATATTACAAGTTTACAAATTATTACCATAAAGTGATACAAAAAAGTCACATCTAGCTATGGAGTGTTGGGAAGTGGACATGCCTGGTCTAATCTGCTGAAAACTTAAAAGTTGATTACTCTTCCTTCTACCGTGTCTAAACTCAGGAAGGAAGACTGGGTTCTCATGAACACGTTTAGAATGGAAACTTAGGTTATATTGCAGATACGAACTTCAACTTGCTTGTTCTCTGAGCAAAGATAATTACAAGTGAAAGGGCTGTCTTCCATGACAAATGCTGCTATGTAGTCTTGTCTATCAGCTCAAATTGAGAGCCCCTCAATTTAATAGGACAGTGGAGAAGGTATAATCTTTGGCTACAGTAAGTCATTTTATGACTGGTAGTCTAAGAAGGGATGGCTGATTTGGAGAACTTAATTAACCAGTAATGGCTGCCAGAAGAGAAGAAAGTGATGAGAATTCTAGCTTTGAGCTAAATGAAGCAATTGATGTAAAACCAATTTACCCTGACCCAATACAGAATATCTTCCTCCTTAAGGAGGAGCAACTTTGGAGGGATGTTTAACCGCTTAAGGTCTTGTTACAAGCTGGGCAATTTGGATAACCATGCTATGACTTTGAGCCTGGAAGCCAAATTTGATTATAAAAAGGACAGTTGCCGAGTTTGTCCGTGAACTTTGGTCTGTAGCTCCTAACTGTACAGCAGCCTCATGGGCGTTTTTATGAGCATATGGTGTATGCTCAGGTAACACCACTGTCTCAGCCAACCTGGGGATGTTAGTATTGTTTTCAAAGTCTCAATATCAAAGTTGGAATTAATGGAATCATTGGAGAATCTTAAAATAATGTTCTTGACTAATCAAAAGGGCTTCCCTGAGAGACCGCTGTTCTAGTAGCTTAGACACAACCTCTGCAATTCTGGTCTCCTGCTTTTGCAAAGAGTCTACCAAAGGTGCTCCCCAATATTTGAAATCATCCAGGACTTCATTGTCTAGGACTCATTCATGAAACTTCATAATTCAGACAGAAAATATACTTGGATACTCATTCTTCCTGGAATGTGTACTGCATTAAGTGAAATGCTAGATCATTGAGCTTGCATCAAGAAAGGTCTTGATCTTGTGTCTCCTTGTCTATTTAAATACATGGGGTGGAGTTTGTACCTCAATAGTCAACCATGCTTTTAAAGACGGGAGAAAGGCATTAAGAGCTAGATGGATCGGTCTGAGTTCAAGATACTGTAATTGGTACTTGGTTTCCATCCACAACAGTCAAAACTCGAGGAGAACTTCATTCAACAAGAAAGCCATAAATTACTATGCTGTTAGATTAAGTTTTTTCTGAAAAGGTACTCCTATGAGCACCATGCCAGTGAGTGCTTCTCTGCCATGGTCAGGGTAAAGCAGTTTCAATTGTTCCCATCATACCCATGGTCCCCTAGACGTCGTTGCAGGGGTCTCATGTGCAGCCTTGCATTTGGGACAATGTATACGCATGAAGTCAGAGCCCTAGCAGAGACCATTTACCTTGCCATTGCATAAGAAGTTATTTCGAGGGTGCAGCATTTGTCTCATGAAGCACTCCACCACAGGAAATACTTTTGCCTTTATGTTGCCTATTATTGCTCCTAGTTTGGATGTCTGAACTGGCGTTCAAACTGATTTTGGATTGTGGATCTGAAGACCTAGATAGTAAAACAGTTTTTCTTAACAACTGAACAATCTGTGAGCCTTCACCAAGGAGGGCTAAATCAAAATGCCCTTCCTCCTTAGTGGGCTTCTAAGACAGCTGTGCATTTGACAAGTGTGTGGGGAAGATTTAAGCCAAAAGGCAGGGCTAAATGGAGTGATTGCATTCTACTACAAAAAGGAACATGTGGTGCTGTGCTACTGGAATGTGGAAATGCGCATCTTGTAGATCTATTGCACACATACATTTAGTCTTACATGTGGATACACTTGATCTAGGGCTAACAATTGACATTTCTCGATCAATTTGCTTTAACTGTAGATCTTATGTCTGTTTTGTCGGACTGCTTTCTACTGGGTCATCCTCAAACATTTATCCTTCCTCTTTTTTGCTTCTCATTTTTGCTGGCCTTAGGACTGTGCACTTTAACACTGTTAACCAGTGCTTGCACTTACTCTTCTAAACATGGTAAACACTGCTTATAACCACATGGCACATTCAATTTACTTATAAGTCCTTGTAAGGTGGTACTACCTATATCTGGGGACCTGTACAATAAATGCCACTAGTTGGCTGTAGCATCGATTGCTCCCCCACTTAAGCCCTTTAAACATCTCCAACCTGCCAATGCAGCAGGTGTGCAATTTAAATGGTCATTTCAACTTGGCAAAATAAGCCTTTAGCCAGGCCAAAACCTTCATTTTTAATGCATTTAAGTTGTCCTTACATTAAGCTCTACGCAGTCCAGGTGGCAGTATATTTAAAAAGTTGGACTTCTGCCTAACTTTTACATGTCCTGGTAGAGAAACGCCTACATTTGTTTTCACTAATGTAATACCTAGGTCTTCCAAAGGGCAATATTGGGTTTGCTTATTACACTTTATAAGTGATTGGGAGAAGATTGAACTAGTTTGTGGTCTCTGGTATTTTAATGTAAAACTCTGCAGCCTGTATCTAGGGTCTAGTTAGCAGATCTTGTGTAAGCCTCCCATACAATGAGATAAAGGGAAGCCCGGTTTTGGCTGGATGACATGGAGTTCTTGTTAGGGGAGCAACTGCCACCTACCACACTTCCATAACACAGAGGCTATGCCTGGGCACTCAGTTTGACACTAGTGTATTGTGACCTCAGACAATCTGGGACCAGGGCAGGAAATTCCAAGTACCTCCAAGTGTTCGAACCCTCTACAAGTCTCTCCTACTTTAAAGTGGGCACCTGGTATAAATATTGGAGCTCAGACCCCAACTTTTTAGTACGCTTCTGGACATCCCAGGCTGAAGTGACTCCAAGGGACAGCCAGCTGACATCCTGTTCCGAGCTACAGAGCCATAAGCACCAGCACTCTCCAACTGCCCAGCGAAAGGACCTGCCTGAGCCCTGCTAGCCTCTGCTGGAGTTCCTGACCCCCCAAGTGGTGCTAAACAGGTCCTTCACCCCTGCTGTAGCTTCAGGTGAGCTCCCCTTACATTTGTGTCTTCATTAATGAGAATGGGCCAGTTCATGCCAAGGTCTTGCTGCCCCTGCCAACGAGAAGTTCCAGCAAACTAGACACTACAGCACCTGCCAACAATGCATGGCAGCACAAGATCTGCACTTTGAGCTACAGCATTGACAGCTTGCTGTGACTGTCAATGCGAAGTTCCAGCAATGACAGTGATGCCAACAGGAACTTTACACTACAACATTACCACACAAGCTTTAGTCGGTCATTAATAACCAAAGCAATACAAAAAGTACATTAATCCAAATGTTTAAAATCTTAAGAAAAGGGAGTTAAAATCATGGGTGTACAGTTGCATTAAATTAAGACCACTTATTTCCTATCCTATAATATACTTATTCACAGATTTTGAAATATTTAAAAACGGGTGGTTATATGCCATGCAGCCACAAGAACTTGCTAACTGCATAGATCATAGGAGCTGAAGTGTCACTCTTCAAGATCCTTAAGGCAATACTACAGTGTCTTATAGCCAATTTGACAAACTGAACAAATCCACGTACGTCAGGGACGAGCAAACACTGGACAAAAAAACAAAATGTTCGACAGATTAAAAAGAGTCATTACAGCCAGGACATAAATCAGATGTTGATTATCTCCAGCTGCCGGTTAAGGACAACAACGGTAGACATCTAAAACAAAAACAGGTGTACAGACTTGCCCAAAGAATCAGAAATAATATCTAAAGATTCAAACTGAGGATGCCACTTAAAATCAAGAAATTGATTAGTCAATCGACCATATGATATACAAAAGAGGTAATTTCCTACAAAAGACCAGTAGGTGGATATCAGATGGTTTCTGGGCCTTTTCAAAATTGTGGGTTCTCCCAATAGCTCTTAAGTCCCAAAATGCAAAACTATTTTGACACATGCTTAAGCTATGAAATAGAGAATGTATTAGGTCTTTTTAGGATGTCAAGAAGTGAGTCCCTGTAGATGGCAAGCTCTTGAGTAGTTTAGATCCTTACCCAGAAGAGTAGGGGTCTCAAAGCTATCAGATCAGAAATGCGATTCAACGCAAGGTCCAAGAAAACCAGAATCAAGGGTATGCACTACAACCATCTGCAATGCTTGGCCTGCTCTTTGCACTATATAGACACCCATCTGAAACGCTCCCTGTGGTGTATTCCACTGTGTATGGAACTCGTTCCGAAGGGCTTTGAAGGTACCTCAGCTGGATTAACCTTCTCCATGTATTCAGCCCGTGCTCTATTGCAGTCGGCCTGAACTGGCAGCGTGGTCTAATTGCCAGCGCACCAAGAGGGGTGCTCTGTTTTGAACTATTTTTGGTTGAATCATTAAAAACTGCATTTCATGCCCAGTTCTAATAGGATTTGTCAGTTCGATGAGTAGTCACTAAATTTTAGCCTTTCCAACTTGGAATGGGATTTTTCTTGCGTTGAATTTTCAGTTTATTAATGTTTGAAGGGCTGCATACATACTTTACACATTCCCTCTAAGTTAAGCCTGACTGCTCTGTGCAAAGCTACCAGAGGGTTAAGCACAGATTTGTAGTTTGCTCATGTTGCACCCTGACACTGTAGTTGCTTGAGTAACCTCAGTAACCCAATTTCCCCACAGATCTGAATTATTTTTTCAACGCTAGAACATCTGTAGTTAGCTGACTTTTGAGCCAATTAAATAGTTTGATTTTCCTTTAACAGGATTGAGGTTTATTACCTTATGGTGATAGCTGGTGCTTTGAAGTTTGTCAGACTGGTGATGAAGTGGGCAAGAAGAGTCTAAAGTACACCCAGTACTCAATATTTAGCACCCATTGGTCTCTATGTACACTCTACTCAATGCAAAGATACAGCTGCCCTCAATGGAATGGGAAACCAAGGCAGTGGTATTAACATGTGCCTGTCTCATGCCAGACTAGTGTCTGCCTGTACAGGAAAGACTTCCTAGGTTGTTTTTGAAGATGGACTCTAATAAGAGTACATCCAACCTTAAAAGTATTGGGGAAAGGGCAGCAAGGGAGTTGAACCATGTTTTTTCCTGCCCTGTGATGGATACCTTCAGAAGGGCAGCATTTTTTGCAGGGATACTACGAGGAAACCTTAACCTCTGCTGCTCATTTTTATTACACACCCGTTCATTAAAAAGGACTTAGTTACATGGAACGCTTATTTTCACTGGACACCTCTCCATCACTTCTGAACAGTATGTCAAGAAGCCCATGCATGCTGGCTATAAAAAATGAAAGTGAACCTCAGGGAAGTATTGGCTTGCATATTCTGAGAAACCCATTGGTAAAACGTGCCAGTGGTTACTACACCAAGTCACATAACTCATCTTGTGAATACCCCCCCCAAGCACCAGACTGGCTCTAGAGATTTGTCAGCAGTCTTTCGAGGAGTGAGTCAGAGCAAAAAATGTCAAAAGTGCGACAGATTGTCAGCCATGTAAGATGTCCCAACATTCAGCAAAAATGCTACTGTAGTGGACATCAGTTTGACCTTAAAAAAGATCCTATACAGCAGATGACCAGAGCTTGCAGCTCACTCATGCCACAAACACATTATCGTTAAGTGAAAGACTTTAGAACCAGAAGACAGAGCTGGGCATCAGTTCAAACCGAGTACACATCTGGTAGGTGAGGAACAAATTAGGGTTCCACTTTGATATAAAAGGTTTGTTTGGAAACACTTGGACCAAACCTTAAAGGAAACTCTTTCCAACAGGTGACTTAAACAAAGGTGTTTGGTGCAGTAAAACCGAAAGGACCCACAAAGTAACCTTTAACTCTGCACACAGCACATCCTTGCTGGGCTAAAGACAGCACAAAAATCAGTGCAGACAACTTCTAATGTGTGGTGGAAACTGCACCAGGCAACAGATTTGTCAGAGTCCAGAGAAAACCAGTTTCAAAGATATACACTGGGTACTAGAATGACTACTTCTGGAGTGACTTCAGAGAGAACTATTATTCAATTTCCACATATGGAGGTATAGGTCTCACAGCTCTTGGTGCAGGACCCTGCCTTGCTGCTCCGACAAAATACCCTCCTGAAACAACATCCTGAGTGGAGGTCTGATGTTCATGGCCAAACGTTTCAAGTACCACATTCTCCTGGCCCATTCTAGAGCCACTATGACTTGCCCCAGTCATTCATATTCTTCGAAAATCCAGGCGCACAAGCATCAGCTGGAACACATCCAGGAATCCTGCACTTCAAACTGAGGAATGAGAATCCAAGAGACTTCTGCTAGAACTCCAATGCAAACAGGTTGAGACTGCACATTCTCAGCTGTAGTAAAATAATCTAGCCAAGGATCTTGCCTTAGCTGGAAGATGCCCTGTGCCACATGTAGGTTGACCTTACCACCAGGTGGATCGCAACTAAGAGTCAACGACTGTCAGTTTGAGAAGTAGGGACTTATACCACAAGGCCCAGGATAACATACAGCCTTGTTTGTTGCAGTACCACATGACAGTGGCGTTAGCTGGATTAGCCTCCCCTTTGGACAATAGGAAGGATGTCAATCTCAAGCGATTGGTCTACAACTCGAACTGATGTGCAGGTCATTGCCAAAGACCAGAATCCTCCTCACCTCAAATGACCTCAACCAATGGAGACACATCCATTGCTTCTAAGTGGGGCAGGGAAATAGGTCCCAAGACGGTTCAATTGCTGTTGAGCCGTCCCCATTGGAGGTCTTATGAAATTTCTTCCGAAACCAGGCTAGAACATAAAATTTCTTAGGTACTGAGTCCAGAGACTTCACATCCCAATGCAGAGCCTGAATACATAATTTGTTATAGTACATTAGCTGCCTGCTGTGGAAGTGTCTTCAAGCCTGCATCAAGCATCCACCCAGTGTTCTTTTCTGCAAACAATCTAGAAGCTAAGAGACCTCTTCAGATCCAGCCAGTGGAGTCGTTACTCTTCAGAGAGTTGAGGCAGAGCAAACCTCTGAAGTGTGATGTTCCGACTGATATGAAAAGGTGCTGTTACATTTGGAAGGCAAGATTTGGTGGAATCTTGTCCGGTGTGATTTAAGGTGGACTAACAAATGGCCTGTAACTCGCTGTCCCATGCACAAATGTGAGACGAAAGCCTGAGAACTGTGGAGGGGTTCAAAAGGTGAATACATAAGGAAAGTGAGGACCAACTTTAAGTTCAATTCAGGCATTACAAATAGAGGATGGAAACATTCTAACAGAGAAACAGGGTAATGATGGCTGGTCTAACTAAAAAAGTTGAATGAGCTGTCAGGTACTCTAAAAGTGCCTGAAGCAAGGCCTTTTGAAGAGGGGCAGTTTGTGGATATGTTTAGGAGTGCACCAGGATAAACAATTCTAAATGCATACAGAGAGATTTGGTTGAGCAACACATGGTTGCCAAGACTACATCCACAACTTGGAAGATCACAAGCTCTGTTGCCACTCAATTTCTAAGCATGGAGGTGAAGGTTGAGCATATTGGGGAGGGCAGAACCCAGCCTCACTGCTGTAGCAGATCTCAGAGAGGCAGCTTGATCAGAGAACAGATGCTTATAACCCAGGAATTTCTGATTCCATATCCTCCACCAATCCCAATCTGGTGCGACTAAAGACCTGAGCCCAATCATTCCTTGTATACAGAAGTCTAGGTAGGAGGGTCATCAGAAGGAAGGGGTATAGGAGCCTCAAGTATACCTCTATGCATAACAAGTCCAAGAGAGTTACTTTGTAAACTTCAACGTGCATATTTGCAGATATTGCACTCAGCAGTGGCAAAAAGAGCCAGGGTTCCCCCCATCTGCAGAAATGACCATGTACTACCTCAAGATGTAACTATCATTCATAAGGCATTGATGGTTTAGCTAGTCTGTTCTAACATTCAGGGGAGTCTGTGGTATGGAGGCTGCATTGGATAGTGTACCTGACTGCATCACAACAATCTTGCATGGCCTACAAAAGGATGGGGCTTAAACATCTAAGTATTCTTGGAAGACATGATCTCTTGAACAATGTAGAGAAAAGAAAAAATGGTCATCAAAATGAGAAAAGGTGAAGTAAACGAACTCCATAAAAGTTGCAGGAAGAAATAACTGATTACTATACGAGTGGCTCCGGTGTCATTGATGGGGCGAAGAAGCAAATGTCAAGCTGCATAATAAACAGGAGCTCTGCTCTGGTCTAATGCAGAGAAAATCTTCAGATCCAGTCTGGCACCTGAGATTCACAAGATTAAGAATCTGTAGTTAGAAGTATCCACCAGAAAATGTGCCTTTTGGACAAGCTAGAGAAGAAAAATGGGTAAAATGGATGTTTGAGCCACTGAAAGCACCTCTTATCTCAGCCAGAAAGAACACGTTTGAACTTAATTCTTTTTTGTTAGAAGATATGGAAAGAAACCAATCCGATTTTAAAATGACAAATTATAGTTCCAAGATCTAGTCCGACAGCTGGGAATACAAACAGTTATTAACTTAGAGCATGCCTTGTTGAAGATAGTCAATGTAGAAAGAATGTGTGCCCTTCAATAATCTCAATCCATGAGGTGATGAAATCACAACTCGAACACCACATTATCTGCAAATTCCATTTTTATTGATGCCCCAAACTGCACAAGTGTAACAAATTTAGATAGTAATAGGGAGGGAAAAAACAAATGAAAATCAGCATGCTCTCATCCAACCTGGACAAGTATCTGGGGGTATACGCCACCCGAAAGCTGTAGCAGTATATCAAGTCACCCATGCCAAGACTGTGCGCTGCTGATACGCAATAAAAGGGAAGCATGGGTTGAGAGGTTAAGGGAAATGCAGGTTCATCTTCATGCAGCTGGGGAAGGGAGAAATAGGGTTTTGGCTGGATACCTAGAGGAAAAAAGTTGAAATTAGAATTGAACTGTTTAAACCAACTTCCAATTCCCAATCAGACTGGACACAGGTTTCCATAATGTTACAGCTTGGCCCATTTACATCTGCAGCCCTGTAAGTCCAAACAAAACTCCCAGTACAATATGGACAGAAGGTACAAAGCAACTAATGGATGCAGCATCCTCTGATACAATAAGCAGTTTTGGTTTATCCCTCTGCAAAATGTGGCATGTTTGGGAAAAACTGTTAGAATACTTTCAGTCAATGCATCTTAATATCCAGACTCAAGATCAAATATTTAAATATTGCCAGCTGGGCACTGCGCAGCACCTAGTGCCAATCATCCCAAGAGTGGCTCTTTGAAAAGCAAACTGAAACTCTCCCATGTGATCTAGGGGGTCATACAAGTAGCTCTGGCATTCAAAGCCAAGAGCAGAGCATTGCAATTCCATGCAATTATCCTACTTTGACTGAATTCATTCAAATACAGTTACTCTACTCCTTCCTCTTACCCTGGGTGTTAAGGTAGTTTTCAGGTGTGGTGAAATTACTCGGATGTGATGCCGATTGATGGATCACCTCCAGCCTCAGTAATTGAAGTCTGAAAGAAAAAGATACCAGTAACTATCACATTAGCAGCACTCAAATAAGTGTCCAGAAAGACAGGAATCCTCAACAAATGGTGCCGGGTGGGTCGGGAGTTTACAGAATACTGATAGGCTACATATTTCCTGGAGGACACAGTAATACATGCACTGTTGCCCTACAGGTCTGATGGTGAGAGGTATTTGGAAAGTCATACGCTAGCATTCCTCTTGCTGGATTAAAGCACAAGATGCCTCCACTCCACTGGTATTTTAATACAAATGCTAGACTACCATGATTATCCATGTGTCTGTAGTAGTATTCCTTGTTCTGCCAGTCAAACCCTGAAGAAATCTGTTCTTAATGAAATACAGCATCAATGTATGTTTCCTTTGCATAAATGTTTAATGGTATACCAGTGACCCAGCTTGTGCAGCTTCTTCTGTACATGGATGACAAATCAATACATAGCCCCAATGCCTATATCAATTTCTGATCCTAGGAAGTCAACATGAATGGATAGTAAAAGGGCACCACTGAGTCCCTGATCACTCAGGGATGACTAGAGATTTCCTACACCACCAGCAGAAAGCAGGAGGACTTCCCTAGTAGGTTCACAATACCAAAATGATTGCATTTTCAGAACAAAACCTGCTATCAAAGTAGATGGCTTATCTTTCATAACCAATTTACGTTGAAAGGCCTTAATATAGTGGTCAATCAACCTGTATCAGATGAAGTGCAATAAGGCAGTTTTCAATACTTTCTCCAATACTCAAGGTCATGATTGTTCAAACTCCTCAAGTCTCCCACTTTACACTGGCTGTTACACAGGTAGGCCGAAGCCAAACAGTGCTTAGGCATACATACAAAGTTGTTCAAGTTTTGGTTTCACAGACCGTTATCTGAAATTGTGAAAGTCTTTCTACACAAATAATTTATTAAGAAAGATACATTTTCCTAAATGAAAGGATTGAAGATTAAAATAAGGGACAACCCAAAAAAGTAGATAGTCTAAACAAAATTGAGAAATGTGGCCTTCTCTGCCAACGGCTGCAATACAAAAAGTTTAATGCACCGGCAGAACAGCCAAGGTTCAATTCTGTGTTCTACACTTTGAAACAAATTACTTACCTTTGTTAATCGCATTAGTACATAGTTTTCACCCCTTAGGAATAGAACCATGCACCAGACTGATAGTAAATTTATTCAGTAATGTTCATGCATCAATTGCTGGCCCGTAACAGCTCTACATTGACTGCATCCTGCCTCAAATGGAGCAGAGCAGTATAGCAGCACCACCACGGCACACAGACTGCAGTTTCTGAAGGTCTCCAAGGATAACCAAATAATGTGGCTGGCAGAGCTCAATCTATCCATATAGTAGGTTGCAGCTGCTGTTTAAACAGGAGGTCCTCCAAAGAGGAAACTGGATGGAAAAGCAAATGCTGTACTCAGAAACATGGATATTGTAATCTTCTGGCCAAGTCTGGGGTTAAGCAGATTATGGCCCAGAGTCCAAACATAATTTTCTCAGATTTCCAGTACACTTTTCTTGTCACTGCTTCTTGTACATCAAGTTCTATGCCCCACTAAATGTCACATTTAGCTTCTTAGCTAAAGAAACTCCAGATTGCAGAGAAATGTCCATTATTCTTACTAGCCTCAAACAGATCTACAAACTATATCCAACCGGCTAGATGTCCTTTGCACGCAGGGATGAAGATACCACTCTTGATCACCCTGCAGATGTCTGCTCAGCTTGTGCTCATACATTAAGGTACCATGCTAGGTGAGCGACTACCAGGAAAAACATTCAGCTGGTTCAATCACTTCCAGAGATGTAGGATCTCCTGGTAGACCAAGGACCCTACCCAGCTTCTTGCAAAGCCATGGCAGTTGTGCAGGCTGCAAGCATCTTCCCTTGATGAACGGCAGGAACTTAGGGCAAACAGATTGCTTGAAGCTCCAAAAGGCTGGTGTAGAGCTGCCTTACCACCAAACCTCTCCAAGATGACCCACCCATTCTGCAATGAGGTGTCTCAACTGACATCTGGGTGGGTAAAGGAGACATGTCTGCTACTGATCAGGATGGAGTTTGTCTGCCACCATCAAAGATCCTAAGCAGTCTCAAGCAATATTCTAGATGACAAGTCTGGGATGCAGTCCTGGTATAGAGACCACTGAAACCCGAGGTTCCACTTAAGGGACAACACATGCCATCTAGTTCAATGGACAAAGGACGGACGAGCTTAGGATTACAAGACGCTCAGTATGGTCCCTAAAGAAACCCAGGATTGAGCTTGAAACAGGAACATCTCAAACATCACTGCAGCAGTGGAAAGGCCTTTAATACCACTGGTTACTGGACAGCCCCAAAGAATGGAATCATTCATGGGAGGCCGTCCACAGTCAAGATACTTTGCTACAGGATGGTCATCATTTAGCATTTGAGCCAGCAAGGTAGACGTCTTCCAGGCACATCTTCACTGCCATATCCCATAAAGCATGTGTACCTGTACTCCAGGCACAGTTAAAAATCTTATTGTCAACCTGGCCTAAGATAAACCTTCTGAAGGTATTAATACACAGACTATTAGGCGGATTGTTCAGGAAGGATTAACTAATTCTTGTACTAACAGACTTTAAGGCATAGGGGCCTCAAAGTCAGAATCACTGGGTGCCTGGCTACATTTTATCACAACAGGTAAAGTGACTGAAGGGCAAAAGCACAGCTTGTACCAACTAGACCCAGGTTTCCTGTAAGCCTCACTGAATGACTGACCTGGTTATAGGATCAACAAGTTTGCCTTTCAACAGTAGTCAACTACAGTAAGTATTAAAAAAGGCACCTCATTGGTGGCCTAGGTGGTAATGTACCTCAGTCTCTGGAGCAGTATGTGTCCCACCTTCACTTTGTTTCACCCATGTACAGGCCATCACTATACAAAAAAGCAGGCTGTCCACAGCCCTGGAAGGAGCAGCAACTGTCCTGAGTCAGGTACTGTAAGGGGATTTGAGATTGATTTTTTTTTTTTTTTACACAAAAATGGGCACAAAATAGAAACATGAACTTTAAACTTTTGTACAGTGAGAGGGTTTCTTGTGACCGATAAGGGTTCCCCTGCAAGAGAACTGTGACTGCAGTTGCGTATTCCCTTGTTGAATTAGCTTCAAATTTGCTAGGAAGACATTTCTACACTAACTGGTGACAGTACACTACAGAAAACCTGTAAATTAACTGCTTGGAGATGGACAGTTCCTTAGACTCATTTCAGAGGGTAATTTCAGAAATAGGCGATCAGTTTGTCTGATCTAGTTTAGTCTAGACAATGTTAGTACCCTTTTGAGATCCAGTGAATGGAGCTCTTTCCCCTGGACTGGCTTGGCAAAGATAAGGATTGGTTTAAATGAAAAATCTGACCCTACCTTCCGAAGAAAAGCAGTGTGTGTTCTCAAACAGACTTATGGAAAAACTGTACATGGCGATTTTGAACTAAAGACCTGTACACTGAAGTAATAATTATGAGGAAAGCGGTATTCTATGATAAATGTGGTTTATCTGCCTTATGTACAGGCAGAAAGGGTAGACTCAACTTTGGAACCACAATATTTAGTTCCCATGGCATAGAAGCGCCTAATTGGGAGGACAAACCATGATACCTTCTAAGAAATCCTTCAATACTCACATTTTGAAGAAAGGTTTCTGTAGGACACTTCTGTAATGACTGCAAGGTGAACCTTGATGAAGAAAAGGAAAAGCCAGATCTTGCTCAGTGAAAAAGTTATGGAATAACCACATCCTCTTGGCATTAAATAGGGTTATAGTTCTTTGTACACAGCAGCTGTAGAATCTTTTCCACCTGAAAGCATATGACGCCTTAGTGGAAACTCTTCAACTCTTTCAAGGTGTACATACAGTCTTGCAGATATAAAGACCTGTATTGCAAGAATTCAGGGGCCAAACAGACCATCTAGTCTGCAAAGCACCCTCTTTTTTGGTCTGATAAGTAAAAACGCCACTGGTGAGGTCATCACAGGGCCACCAAGATCAGTCTTGCTTTGAAATGCCAGTTTGACCAACCCTGTTTAGATTAGTTGGATTGGGGGAAAAGCATAGAAATCTCCGACCAGTCAAAAAGGCATTACCCATGAACCACAGATTTAATATCTTAATGCCAAGTTTGGGCATTTTGTTTGCAGTTGCAAAAAGAGCTATTTGAGTATATCCCCATTCTTTGAAGATGTCTTATAGTACTTTAAGAATCCAGTCATAATTCACTCCTATCAACTCAGATTATCTGCTTGAGTATTTTATGTGCCACTATAATGGTTAGACATATCTCCAACTGCCATTTCCAAATAGTCTAAGCTTTCAGAGACCGCTACCTCAAGCATGTTCCTCCTTTATTCACAGAATACATTCAAGTAATTCTTCCCCCGAGGTTCAGTTCAGACAGTACAAGCTCACAGCTAAGTCAATAGCACTCAATTCCAACAGACTGATGTGATAGGAATTCTGTCCATATTCTCCATGTGTAGATTGTCCAAGTAAGCACCCCACCCTGGAAGCTATGCTTCTGCCATTGTTTGGGAAGGAATATTCCTATGACCATGATCTCTCAGAAAGTCATATGATTGGCACTAACAAGAGTGATTGGAAGGGTGGTTGAGAACTTGTTCTCCCAGTTTTCTGTCCCACTGATCCTCCAGACATTGGTGTAAAGATCTTATGTGGAGTTCACATTTGGAGTTAGAAATCTGCTTGACATTGATCACTGTAATGACAATCAGTTTTGTCGTTGGACAATGTTTTCTACTAGACCACAACATTACTGTTGGACAGAAAAAAAAAATCTATTGTCAGAAGGATATACTTTGCCAATAGTGTAATTTCACTCCCAGGTAGTGAATCATTTGTAATGGAACAGTTGTAGACTTTTGAATGTTGATTTACAACCCTGGGTTTTTCAAGATTTGCTTCTAGATGGAAAGGATTCTTCTCGATCTGGAGGTTCTATCGATCCAATCGACCAGATAAGAGTAGACTAAGACTTCACTTTTGTAAGTGAACAGCTACCACTGCCATACACTTTGAAAAGGTGCTGACTTGAGGCCGAAGGGATGAACTTTGAATAGAAGGCGCTGTTTTCCTACCACACAAAAAAAAATCCTTTTGATTATTGGAATGTGGAAATATAAGGTCGTAGGATCGCATATATTCCACCTCCCCAGATCTAATTGGGGATAAATTTGTTGCAAAGCAAACATTCCGAATCGGTTTCTTCATCCATTTGTTAATCTGAGATACAGAATGGGTCTGAGTTCATGTAGGTCCTCTTAACAGAAATAAGAGGAATAAAATCCCGTTCTTTTGTAAAAAGGCACCCTCCTCCAGTGCATTCTTTTGAAGTAAGGAGCTACCTTGCACTCAAAACAAGTCTGGATGGTGGAAATATTTATTTGGTGGTATAGTAGGTTAAGGAGACAAACTTGAGAATATCCATTCTGTACAATATTTAGGAACCATTTGTCTAGTTACTTTTTGCCACTCATGGAGAGAATTTGAATTACTTTCCCTCCCACCAGAGTGGCTGACAGGACGAGAGGAAGGACCCTTCACGTTTGTTGCCATTCACCTGCAGTGGCAGATATATGTTGGATGCCTCAGCCTTTAGAGAACCTTCTGGGATAAGACTGCCTTTGCAGATGGCTTTGAGTTTTTACCCTCTCCATGAAATACTTACTGCCTGTTATAAGATTTGTAGTGTCATGATATAAAACACACCACTTTTATGGCTATTCCAGCTATGATCCAAGCCATTTCAGAGTGAAATCAGAAAAGCCCAGTATCTGATGAGGTTGAGAATTCTTTGCTGGATGTTCTGATTTTATGCCTTTTAATCTAAAGAATGGAGCCTGAGGCAAATTCCATGGTAATTTGCATGAGCAGACAGGTTGGAAGCACCTGCAACCAGTAATTATGACCTGGTTAGGCACCAACATCCCTTCTTGCAGAATCTCTTTAAAGTCTGGTCTGCCATCCTTTGGCAGCTTTTCTGAAATTTTGTAGGGAATCCCACACTGATCTATTGTAGCATTTTGGCAACATGCTTGCAGTCTTCATGCTATTAGCCATGCCCCATTTCTCATTTTAATTCCCTTATTTAATTTTCTTGGGTAATGAGTGAAGGCACAACAGCATTTCACTTTTTTCCTGCAGCAGTGATTACTAAACAAGTCAGGATCTGATCATAAAAAGGGAAGGTCTTGAGCTTGTGCTTTATAGTTCCACAGTAATTGGGAAGGGACAGGATTTGCAGACGCTAGAGCAAAAAATAATTGCATGGCAGGGTTGCCCAAGAGACCTGGTACTAGGGACAAAGGTCTTGTTGAATCCTTGTAATAAAGTGTCAAAGATCAACAGTGTGGGTGTGGTAGGAGTCAGGATGGTAATATTTCATTAAACATTGAGATCTACTGGTGATATTACCAACTGAGAGTCAGTAATTTTATGGTGAAACAGCCAATGGCACGCAATGGAGAAAAGTCACATTGTATAGGTCCGGTGTGAAGATAATCTTCCTCTATGAAATCTTGAACTGTGATATTGATCTACTACAATCAGTTTTCTGTGGGTTCTCCCTAAGTGTAGGTCTCAGTGGCACTGTGATGAATGTGTAGACAGGAGCACTAGCGAGAAGCATGGAGAAATGGCCCTTAGTTTAAGAACTGGAAGAGACTGACCACAGACGTTTGATCACTTAGGCCCAAGTACACTCTGCAGTAGTCTGAATCCAAAGAGCTAAGCACACTACTGTTAAGGCAACAAAGCCAATCTTCTATGTGTCTTAGCAATGAGGCGTCAGATGAGGTCTCAACATCTAGTATGATTTTTTTGGGCATCAAAGTCGGTATGTCTCAACACTGAAAATTGTCTTGGTCAGGGCATCTACATACTGTATCTTGGACAGTGAGCAGGCAGGTACAGGTAAATGTCCAATGCTGATCAAGAATGTTTTTCTTGAGCTCTTTAGATCTACCTGCTGGGTAGTATCTAGAGTGAGGATAGTCAAAAATGTTGTGGAGCTCTCTCCTGGACCCCTGTAACATGGTGCAGCCTGATGCTCTGCCGGTGTTTTTCTGCGCATTATTTTTAACAAGGTGTGCATGTGTCCGCATGGTGGTCTAAAGGAAGGCATTTGATGCAGAGGACATTGAGCAAGAACTGCTCTTTTCCTACCACAGGCAGGGCACTTAGTGAAGGCATTCTGACAGGAAAAAATGATAAATTGCAACAGAAAAATAGTGAAAAACCTCTAGTCCTATGGCACGTCACTGAAGTTGGTTAGAGCAAATCTGAGAATGTTTAAGAGAAAAGGTTACAAAAACACAAACTCAGTGCTCGAAGACCCTGTTGACAAGGAATAATAATGAACAGGCCTGCCACCTCAGGTGCAGGATGGGACACTGGAGTAAGGCATGAGGCCTTTAAACAGAACAGTGCCAGTTTTAACGTACTAGCTGTTCGGACTATCAGCTAGCATTTTCCTCCATTCTTTGTTTCCTTCAAAGAAGGGTTGAGACGGATTTCTAGTCACTAGAGTGACATTACAATTGGAGCGAATTTTAAAAATTAAACCAATAGCATTTGCAAATTTCTAACCCTTTTTAAGCTGTCAAACCTATTTTTAATGTAGACGTCTAGTGGAGAACTATGTAAATTCACAAAATGCAACCTGAAGGAAGGTCACCGACTTTCCTTCTAAGTAGACCTACTTATATACCCCTATCGCACTGCCAAAACCGCAACATGAATGGCATGTTCATCACAGCAAGCTAAGTTTTTGTAAAGCCAGTTTTGAAATGGATAAACAAAGTAGAGGTAGAAGCACATCACCACCCAAAAAGTGAACCAATCAGGTAAAATAAAATTCTACTTTTCTATCTATATCTATTATATCTAAAATCTATCATTGAGGACCAGCATCCAGAGGGTGATATGTCTTGGGCCTCAAAAATGTTTGTCGCTGAAACGTTTTGTTTTGCACAAGCATAGGTAATTCCAAAACATTGGAGAAGTAAAGGACAATATTACATATAGTCTTACCGTTTCATATTGTAGACTTATCCACTACAAATCCAAAACAATGATTACTTTCATATACAAACAAAGCTAAGTGAATGTGAGCTGACTAAACACCTTTCACCTTAACACCAAAGTTAAATTGTGTATCCCAGGCATACCAATAAAAGCAAAGTAGCTGCAACTGCCACCCATTCTGCATAGTGAAAGATTACATAAACCATGCATTAGAAAGTAATTTAGTGAAGCTTCACCTCTGTGCTGAAACACTGTGCTAAAGAAAAGAAAAAAACATAAAAGTAGCTTACATGCACTGGATGTTTGTCTACTTCGGGCAGAAGGGTGTGCAATTCTGCAGCTGGTGGATCTGGGGCAGCAGTATCCGATGTAGCAACCTGAGTGGGAGTAGTAGAAGGCTCTCCACCCGTTACTGGAGTTACCTGATCTTTGCCATCTCCCTGAAGGTGAGAACAGAGAGCATTTCTCATCTTGGTCTCCATAGATGTGTTGGGCAATGGGTGCCAAGTACGTGGCTTGCCCCGGACCTTCCCCCAAAGAACAACGTAGTTCCAATCAGGAGGAAACACCCCCCCTATACCAGAAACATTTATCCATGGGCAACCAGAAATCCAACAAGCGACCTACAATGGACCCAAACCTACCACTACATCATGAAAAGGGCACCAAAGAACATAAACAAATCACTCCCCCCTCGAATACCTGGAAAATGTGGCATCCAATTTTACTAACAAAGTTGGTGAAAACAGCCTAACATGGTAGAGACAAATGCATCCTATATTTGTAGAAGCAGGTGGTAACAATGGTCTACTTCAATTACAATGAAGCCTGTAAGGACATGACCCCGGAACACGTCCTTGCACTGTGGCATTGAGCTGCACGATAGTGTGGGGGCATGGGGCCATCATGGGGACACCCAGTCAGCTTCAATGTTTACCACAGGAACAGATTGTGTTTTTCATCCACTGTGCATAGGCTTCTTGTGACAGACCTCAGTGCACATTGCCTTCAACCATGCATAGGCTATGACTTGATAGCAAGGGAGAGGGTGCTGCCTCAAGTCAAGCCCTACATGCAGTTTTTATATATTTGCACTGGCCCTTCTCTTCAGCTGCTACCCTTTTCTTAAATTGGCTATGTCAACTAAATTAAAATAACCACATTTCTAAAGATTATTTCTCCATTTCTTAATGTTCTGGCAAGTTTTAACCAAAAACAATTAGGCTGAGTTTTAAGACTGCAGAAGACAATCTGACTTAACACTTGGAGGCAATTCAATCTGCCAACTCTGCTTTGATATCTTCATGAGGTTGACAATCTTAACAAAATAACCTTCTCCTACTGCATTCATACTTTGAATTTCAATTCCTTTGCCTTAATCTTTTGGAATCTGCATTTCATTTGGAGATTAGGTAAATATTTAGACTTTGCTTGCTTAGAATTCATGGATTGGGAATGGTCAATTTTCCCCAATACTGGTTGAAATATGTTTGTATGAGGTACTTACGATAACTTGATCAACTGAAAATGAAGCGTTAAAACAAATTAAAATTTATCAGTTCACATATATAATTGATGCATGTCTGAGGCTCTCATTTCACTACAAACAAACTGTTCTAACACCAAACCACCATACAGTAAACATGAGAGTTTTCCACTTAGCTCGTTTATAGGTGGTGCTGGATAAATTGGATGAGATATGGATGCCTTCATTTATTTTTTGAATTGGCATTGAAGGCGATCAGAAGTACAAAATATAAAAGGCAATAGCTAATCCCCTACCATCTTTAATATGTTACCCTGACAGAGCTGAATAGCAACAACCACCTAACTTCTGTTTTTGCCTAAGCTGCAATGCTAGTGAGGCAGATGGCCACCACATTTTGGGCTGGCCACAAACTGAAGTATAAGAAAGTTAATTTAAATCTCATCCTGCTCACTTACATAGGACCAAGTGAAAAGTTGGTGCCGGCAGGTGTTGACTTTTTAACTATGCATGGACAGGGGCACAACTAGACCCAAACTTTGGGGTGGTCTGGAGAAGGGGAGAAGATTAACACTTAAACTGGGGTGGAGCAATCTTCAAAGCTGAATCAAAATCACTTATGGGGGCCCCGTTCACTTCTGGTAAAATACGATTTAGGGTGGCTGTTATCAGATAAATGGCCAGTAATCCATTTTTTGGGCGCACTGACCAGTAACATTCACAAAACTACTATGGGATAGGGTAGCCTCAAGAAATTTGGGGGATTTACAAATGTTGCTTTTAGTACATATTAAGCCATTAGACTTGGCAAGATGCAGAATTCCAGGTTCTAGATTCTGGGGCAGACAACATTCAATGGTGCATTCTGTAACACTTAATGCTTACAAAATATTTGTGTGCCCACCATCAAATTAAGATTTACAAAAATGGCATGATTATGCACAATTTTGTAGCTGCTCGGTTCATACCATATTTATCTTCATACAATACGGACACAATTTGCAGGACAATTAGGACATCAATCACCTGTTGCAGTCAGTAGGAAGAATGCCTCATGACTTTCCTCAAACAATGTTGAAAAATAGCCACATTTGGAAAGTTGGAAGTATGTTGATTATAGAAACTGCTGAAAGACGAACCGAGCATGAAATTTAATTACCCAAAGTGCTAGCACTATACAGAATACATACCAAAACTAGCAACATACAAGCACTGGTAGCTCTAGAATATTTAGTAGTAACACTAAGCTGTTTGGCAGCATTGCTTGAACTTATCTTCAATTTAGGTCTGTAGAATTTGTACAGATTATATAATGCGTGTATGCAGCAAGAGCTTTTCTATCTTATGCTCCCAGTCGCCCTATTCTGTCTGTTTAGCCTCCTTTATCATCCCAGTCATCACTGCTCGTTTGCTTTCTTTCGCTTCCTTGCTCTGTATAGCTCTTCTATTCATAGTTACTTTTTAATACTTTAGCTCCATATCTGGACAGGATCTTGAAAATATTTCTCCACCTATCTTAATTTTAACTATTCAGAGGCTTTAATGTGCTCTGAAAAACCTGCATGATATGCAAAATGCAGGTAACAGGTTGTGCAGAGTGATCACCACCAAATGTTAAAGTACAGAAAGCTGTAAACAACTGGTCATGCTTAGATTAGGAAATCCAGCAAATTCAGGCCCAACAATTACCACAGACAGGTCTATTGGTTACAGGCCTTGCCTTAAGTCCAGGAGCAGTGAATTTGATGATGTTCTGAAATTAATGGCAATCATAACTGATGAAAATGCCTTCAATATTTTTGATCAAGCTAGTATTGCAAAATCACATGGGAATGAGGTCATAAATGAATCACTTTTCATAGTTCATGGCTATTGCATATGGATTTAACCAATAAGAAGCCTAGAGACAACTACAGTATATTACAACCTAACAGTATTCAGGACTTAAGTGTGTGCTAAAAAAGGTCATTTTGAGTGAGCATCTGCAAAAATGTAACGTGTTCGCGATATGATTCATGGTTTGTGCCAGCTTACATAGGTGGTCCTCAGAAGACATCCTGGTTCTCTTGCTTCAAAGATCACTCACTTTCGTTTTTCTAAGGCATCTATTATTGATTCAGGGCAGTTGTGTTTCCGTGCCACACTGCCAGTTTAGGAAGGAAAGTTCAAGATTTCCAGCACATATTTTGCCATGATACCTATATGTCTTCTCTGGAAGACATTAGTAACATTGTAGCTGTATAGTTCCTGTAGTGTACACAATGCAGTTGCACTCATCTTGGATGTCTTAATATGTAGTTCAAGCTGAATCCTCATCACCTCAAGGGTCAAACACACTTATACTGCATAATATGAATTTTTCATGGAAACAACATTCTCACTTATTTCTCTAGAATAACTGGCATTGTAGCTTGAACCTTGGTAAACAAATCGTTAACCGGTGCACAATTCCATCAAAACCATTAAAAAAAGCTAACCTTCAAATCTTAGCATGACGTGTGGTATGGCATTCTGGACTAAAGTTCATACTCTATAGTTGTTATATTGCTGGTTCTTTGGCCATGCCACATACAACATAGCATGCTCAATTAAGTCTTGACTGAGGATAACTATTGAACTCCATAGCCCGCCTTCAGCAAAAGTTTGACAAAACACAGGAACGGAGCAAGGATAATATGTTCAGCAGCAACATTTTTGGTTGTGCACTCCTCAAAAAAAAAAAACTTACTTACACTTACCACAGTGCTATGACTGCTCTTGGTGGTGCAATAGTATATCACTTATGAAGCTTTTGAATAAGCTCATAATAGGCCAATAGAAAACATATGTAAATTCACCAGTGGTAACAGCTCATGACATGATTTCATTCATAAATTTAGGAAAAGTTATAGCTTGCATAGTGCTACTTTTTGTATTGGAAAAACTTCAGCTGGTTACAGTATTTTAAAACTTACTGAATCTTGAGTAAGAAATCAATTCCTCATGTATGAAAACTTTGTACAATTCATCAATTCCTAATGTGTTGCAAATACACCTACCTCATGAATATCAGGTATGACCCACCAGGAATTATATCATAAGGAGTGGCCTGCTGGAGTCAGCGGACCACCAAGTTTGATTGCTTTTAAAACAATTTTTAGGTGGTGTCCAGTTCCTGAAGGGAAAATAGGTGTTTAAAAATACAACAAATGAAACTTAACCTTCATTTTTTAAGAGCCAGTAGTGGTACCATGCTGCCGACCCATACAAAATTTGGTTCACATTCCCAAAGGAGACGGGGCCGCATAAGGCACCCTTTTGTTTGTGAATAGGTTAACACCTCCCTCAAGGTGTAAAATGTTTTGCGACTGGAATGTGGTTATAAAACATTAATACATATCTATGCAATTCAGCATTTAGAAAAGATGCCCTAAACATGCCCCTTGCAAATACAAAGATCAACCAAAATGCTTTTTGCGATCTCAAATAGTCTGATTCTCTGAACCAGCCTTTTGCAACTTCAAAACATGTTTACCTATTTGGCCAAATAGTTTTGAATATAACTGCATGTATATAGTACTCAACATCCCAGATGTGTTAAACTGCTTTATGGTGAATAGCACACTACTCCTGGAAACCCAGGTTGTTATTCAAAAGGAATACCATTTATAAGGTTTAAGCTTCTGCATTCCAAGAAAATGTTCCATGCATCTGTTTTACAAATCAAATGGAATAAGATTAACGCTCGTAGGGTCTTAGTGGCATCATTCAAGTGACTGCAGAGATGGACAGAGTGGCTAAAAGGGACTAGGTATTGTTGATTTTAAGAGGTCTTTGTGATCTAGGAATGGGGTATAACCTGTTAAGAGATTTTAGCGCATGCTTGAAGATTGTCATTTTAGTTTTCAATTCAGCTGCAATCAAATTAGTGACACCCATTTAATTAATCTTAGAATGACGAAAGACTGATTTCCAAGAAGGGACTCAAAATACAGTACTTGCCATTATACCAATACAATATATACAAACATGCACAAATGCATTTTAAGGGGACAAGCTAGTGAAAGCTCGAGCCAGGCTCAGGCCTGAAATCTGGCTCCGCCTCAGTTAAAGGTCCTGTTGGTACATTGAGCCCATCACAAGCTCAGCTTTAATGCGGTTTCTGCCTCCCTCCTATCCGGGATAGGAGGTTACAGCCTGACTTGCAGAGTATGGAAGTCAGGTATCAAGTTTCAATCTCTACGTCTGCTCATCATTTGATTCTGATTAAATCAATTTATCTCCCATGCATATAGCCTTATGTAATGCAACTTACTGTCATGTAAAGCACCAATACCCTTGGGTTGAGATTGCACTAGTTTTTTAAAACTGAGGCAGAACACACTGAGGAAAAAAAGCCTTAATATACTGAAAAGCAAATAGATACCAGTTTACTGGCTGATATGAGTGAAAAAAAACTGGATTAATTGTAGCTTCCCTGCTTAAACGGATATTAGGTAAATATTTTATTTCACCAAATCTTTCTTCATTATTGCATATGGAAGCACTTTCTGAAATGAGTTAAGAATACCAGTTGTACAAAACTATCATTTAATACTTCTCAGTGCTATAATGTGCTCCAACATTGTCAAAGCCTCCATGTGTTAGAGATACATTTTTATTTTTTAACTTTAAAGAGACTCATTTTATTTGTTGTATTAATTTACATAAACATGTTACTTACCTTCAGTAACGCATTATCTGGTAGACATGATCTAGCCACAGATTCCTTACCTTTGAATTATTCCCCAGGTAAGAGACAGGATCTGGAAACTTTTCCCAGTATGTCTGCGTGTTGACTCCATAGCAATGCTGTCAACTGGATGCGATGTCGACTGAGTATTTGAACCCCATCTGTCATTCTAGCAGTTTTTCACATTTTCTGTGCCAAAAATGCAGATACTTATAGAAAATGCTTATGGTAACCACATGCTAAAAAACCTGTCAAGTAACATAACCCCAGTGAAGATAAGTTAATGTCAAAGGGAATTTTGAAAGCAAAGAACCCAATTTGCAGAACGGGGAAAAAGACTCTGCAGCTAGATCTGGTCTCTACTAGATGTGTAACAGAAGGTAACTAACTTGCTCAGATACCCCAACCTCTGAATTAGATAAAAATGAGTTAATCACCTGCAACTACAATTCCAGTATGGGTGTCAGATTCATGTGCTTGATTCATGTGCTTGATTCATTCCTACTGTATCATTAAATCGCAGTATAGATACATTTTACATGGAACAATGTTAAAGTGTATTCACTTTCACAGCTTATTCACATCATTAGCCAGCCAATCAGATAGAACCCGTTAGAACCTTAACCACGTAAGTTCCAGTCTCGGGTTTCCTACCACAAGTGAGTTAAGACATAAGGGGATCTTCTATGGGGAGGAGGGTAAGTCGCATGTGACTCAATTAAAGATACCAAGACTGGAGAATACAGTTACAAGTAACTCATCTTTTTTAGTTTTGGATTTTTCATATCGTCACACGGTTAAATCAGAATAGCAGGTGGTTTTTGTAATTTTGCATATTGTGACGTCACCATTTTGAGTGGTTTGTTGTAAAAAAACTGCATTAATAGAGAAATGTGTAATAAAAATAGAGATTAAAAGTCGTTTTTAAAAAACAGATGCTCACCTTATTGAAAAAGATGCAGTAACACTGCCCACCAAACTGCTTTATCACTGCAGTGTGCAGAATCCAGGCAAGTGCTGAGTGAAGGTGTGGATACTTCCATGTTGCAGCACAACAAAATGTTTTCCAAAGGAACACCTGCAAATAGGGCAGCTGATTTCGAGACTCCTTGTGAGGTGAGCCTGGACTTAATGGAAAGTCGTTTGCCTTCCTCGGAGTAGCAGAACTCCATAATTACAGAAATCCACAATGCAATGGTTGCCTTTGTAATAGAAGTGCCTTGTCTAGACTGTCCATTCACAACTAAAGGTTGAGCAGTTCTACAAAACCAGTATACTGCAAGGAGGATAAGACATCTCTTAATGTCCAGTGTATGCAGAGACTTCTTGCCAGGGTTGTCTGATTTGTTATGCAACATGTTACCGCAAAAAAAAAAAAAAAAAGAAAAGTGTGACACTACTTTCCAGATAATAAATTTGATTTTGCTTTACAAATCAGTTCAACGCCATTTGATGAGTTGGGAAGGAACAATGTGAAGGTGCCATTCCAGTGGAGGAGCCTGTACCTGAAGAGCTTGGACTGAAGGGAAAACTCAAGAACCCTTTCATGAACTGCTGGGCTATTCTTGTGGAGCACGGCAAATGAAATTGATAATGCCCATATCTAGGTATTACAAGATGTACCTTTACAGCCGCATGTGCCAAACCTCAACAAGCCAGACAGACCAGGCAAGTTTTGTTCCAGTGATACTTACAAAAGATGCAGATGGGATAGTTGACCCCAGAGCAGAATCTTCGATTTCACCCTGTAAGATTTGCTAGATGATTCTCCCCTTGCTTTTACAAGAACAGGCCTGCATTCTTGGGGAATATTCATTCTGAAATGCATGGAATTCTGGAGACAATGGAAGAGCCTGGGTCCAGGTGCAGGACCTTGCACTGGTACACTGCAAGCAGGGTTCACATGGTCTGAATATGAACAGACTGACTCCAACAGAAGGGGAACTCTGATCCAGTAGTGCCTGGGAGCAATCAGGCAGTACTTATGTAGCTGAGAACTCATGGCATCATGGGGATGTGGGGGCAGTGTGCATACATTCCAGACCATCTTATCAAAAAGACATTCTCCCACAATCCTGGGAGTGGGCGCTGACTGGCGTAGAAGCAGCATTTGTTGTGGTCGTTCATGGCAAAGAGGCCTAGTTCTGGTTTGCCCCAAAGTTGAAAAATGGTTTAATTTGTTCTTGTTCATTACCCATTTGTGGCAGCTTTCTAAGGATCTGTTGAGGTTGTATGCTAAAGGGCTGTTTGGTCCTGCTACATGCTCAGCCTTTAGGGTAAGGCGTTGTCAGCCATTGCCATCACTCCATGGCTTCCTGGGAGACAGCCAGCAACCTTGCACCTCTCCTTGCTGGTTTATTTAATGCCATGCTGGTCATACTGTTTGTATGACCAACACTGAAGATCCTTGTATGTGAGGTAAGAAAACTTGGAGAATGAGGAAAAATAGCCTCGAGTTCCTGACTGTTTATATGCATGGACCTTTGGGTAGTAGACCATTTTCCCTGATTTTGCAGGTCCTGTAGATGTCCGCTTCAACCTTAAAGGGAGGTGTCTTATGATGAAGTCTGGTATTAGCGGCAAACAAATGAGGCTTGAAGATAGGAGTGTAGGACCACCACAAAGCTTGGACCATCCCTGGTGTAATCTTGATGAGGTCAAACAACCCTTCCGTTTGTATCCATTGTAGTTCTTGCTAAGGTCTCAATTTTTCAGGCATGCTAGGGGGGTGAGATTTATTGCAGATGACATCCTTAGAAATGACTTGTATAGGCTCACTGAAACAGACTTTCTTGGAGATTTTGAGAGCCAGATATATAAGTCTTTCTAGACAAAGAAGCACCTTGTCCAGTATGGTATCTAGGGTGGAACCTAGAAACATCTTTTGTGGAACGGTAAACACATGTGAGGGTTTGTGAATCCAGTTTGTGAAAATTGATACTTGAGGCGTTTGTGCTTTTAGCAGCCAGTCATCAAGGTAGGGGGAAATCCCTGGTGACTTTCCGGAGGATGGCTGCAACTGGGGCCAGGCATTTGGTGAAAATGCTGGGAGCTGATTTGAGGACAAATGAGGACTTTGAACTGGTAACTGTTGCAAGTTATGGTGAAGCAGGAGTATTTACAATATTGATGTAAAGGAATGTGGAAATATGCATCCTACAAGTCGAAAGTTGTCAATCTCCGTGGTTCAGGGGATGCAGTCATCTGATAGTGACATGCTGAATTATTGTTTCTGGTGAAGGGAAACTGTTCAATCACTCCCTCCGAGCATACTGAGGGCTTCTTTCCACAGTGAGGCTAGAGGCGGTGCGCTCCTCTTGGTAGTGCATATAGCAGTCTCTGTATTAACTTTATGGTTTGACCATTGGTGACCAGATCTAGTACCCATTATTGGCAGTTATTTCCCACCATTGATGATGGTTTGAGATGTTTGCACACACAAGATCAGGAAAGGTAGTTGCAGCTGGCACCTGATCAGGGTCACTGTCTTTCCAGTCTTTGCAGGCAATGTCCCTGGACTGGGTGGGCTGTTTACGTTGCACTCTGCGTGGTGTATGCCACTGCTGGTAGGCAGACTGCCTGCTGCTGATAGGTGACCTGTTTTGATATTGGAAGGGCTGTTTTGCTGGCAACGTTGGTCCTCTACCCTGCAGGTAGGGAAAACTCCTATGTGCCCCTTGAAATTAAAGATTGCAGAACTGCATTGTGCACAACGATTCCGCAGTGTCTGAATCAGTCTTGACAGCCACCAAGGAATCAGTGTTACCCAAATAATGTCTTTCCTTCACAGCCATGTCAACTATTTTGGACTGTACCTCTGGCCTGAACGGTGTAGATTTTAGCCAGCCTTGCCACTGTAAAACTGCTGCTACTGTCAATTGTCAAACCAGTACAATGTCTATCACAGTCAATGATTTAAGTGGAAATGTGTTTTTTCTTGCTAAATACTTTGTCTTCAGGCACTATATCCATCAGTGCTGAAGTCTGGCCTAAGATGGCAAAAGAATTGGCTGCACAAATAGCAATGGCAGACATGGTGGAGAAGTGCTTCCCAATGTTATCTAAGTACCTGCCTTCTGTCAGGTGGTGCAGAAAGGTTTGAGTGCAGTTTGTGAGATCACGGAGTCTGCTTTGGGATGTCCTGTTAGGCAAGGAGGGAATAAGGGGCTATGTACATTATATGCGTGAAACTGCCACACTGTTGCTTGATTCCACAGTTTGATACCCTCTTGCCAAATATAATCAATTATTGGAATGACACGAATAGACTCATCTGTCCCTTGACAGCATAAAGGAAACAATCGGACTGCTTCACCGAAACAGGCAAGTCAAATCTTTCTGCAGCGCTTTCCACTTGTGAAAGTCCCGGGAGGAGAATCTTAATAGTGTGGTGCTAGTGGCGATGGAGTAGACAGCAGGTGGTCATTCCACTCACATGATGGATCTCTTGCATTTCAGTCATCTTCAAACTAGGATGGATTGTCTCTTGGTGGTGCAGCTATATTGAATGCCGGTGTCATTCATGGTGTCGCTAGAGCAGCAGAATAGGTCTTGGCGACACTTGAGCAGATGGTGTCTGAGGTGCTGGTTGATCCCGTGGAGGTTCTGGGAACCTTCTATGGTAGTCTTGCACCAGTGAGATACTTTATCATTGTCTAGCTGGAGGGTCTGGATAATCATAATACAGTGCATATGTTTGGCTTGAGGACTGTAATAGTAGCCATGTGTTCCTTCCTCCTATCATCCTGATTTTACCTGGAGCTCAGATGGACTATGTGCTGGGAGAAACAGACCTTCATCCTTTGAACCCGCCAAATCAATTAAGTGGCTAGGAGGCTAAGGTGAAACTTAGCTCAGCTGTGGAGGTGTCTTGAGTCCTTAAGGTGGATTTTGTAATGTTTGTCAAACGTTGTTGACAAGGGAATGTAGGTATGGGTCGATGGTGGTGTCCGACAGTGGACTTTTAGCTAATGGTCTCATCAGTAGTCAAAAGGACTGGGGCATCTATGGCTAAGTAGTTGGTCTATGACAGTGGTAACAGGCCTCTTTAATGGTCATCTACTACAGCACCGTTGACAATGATCTTGTTGAAGGTGCTTTTAAATGGATCTTTGGCCTGGTCAATGGTTCTAAAGTATGCAGACTTAGTCTTAGTAGTTTCTGTACTAGGCTCAGAAAGTAGTTTGAGGAGAACTGATTCTCCTTTTTGGGAATATTTTGAGGCCCATGATGGGAAGTCTTTTGGTATGCCTTCCTCAGAGGAACCTTTCCCTCTTGCAAGACTTAGCTAATGTGTCACTTCACTAGAAGATTATTTTCTGTGACTTAATCTTTCGGGAGCCATAGTACAAGTCTCACCTCAGTCTTTATATGTTTGATGAAAAAGTGTGACATACCTTGCAGTCCTTTGCTTAGACGTTAAAGGCAGTAGAGGGTGTCCTTATCCGAGTCCTTCACATATTCATGTAGTCTTTTTCCCTCCACAAGATTTGCAGGTTCTAAAGAGTCCTTTACTTGAAGTATCAAACATTAAGTGTTTTAAAGCTGTAATAAAAAACAAAAACTGAGCAGAGCTCCAGGAGACTTCACAAAACATGCGATAGAATATCTGAGAGACTGAAACTTGTGTTGAGGGTTCTAAGGTGTGTTTTTCTATATTGCTATTTAATGATACCGTGGGTCTCCCACTTCGAGGATGGGGAATGTTTCAAGTATGTGAAAGTATGAACGATCCAATACTCAAGAAACCGAAGTAGTACCCCCGGAGGTGGGTCTGCAAACTCATTTTACAAAAAGTCAAACCAAAACAATACAGTCTAAAACAGAAGAAAAAGACCAAAAGCCCTGAAGAAGCTATGTGAATAATAATGCCCACCTTAAGAACTGTGGAAAGGACCAAAGGCAAGCAAAGTCAAATGCATTGAAAAGCATGGGAATAGCAGTACCAATGCAGTGGGAAAAATGTCAAAATACACCAAAAATATGAAGAGAAACATTACTTGCTCATGATGGAATCTGAACTCATGTTCAGCCAGTGGGGAACCAGAGTCAACATGCCACACCCTCACACATCTTTACCGGGACGGAAAGTGAAGGATCACAACCCCAGAAAAGGCTGCCAAATCATTTCAATCAATGGCAACCGATTGAGTAACTTACCATTAGATCAATGATATAAGCTTGAAATAAGAAGCCAGTATGAAAAAAACGTGTTATCCTAGAAAAATAAAATGCTACTGCTTGGACCTACAAGAACGATGTGAAATAGAGCCCAACACACGTAAGACCCGGAACAGGTCATCAGCACCAAAACCCAACGATAAGTGATAAATCACAGTAGATCTTGAAGTAAGAAACAAAACGGAAACTATAGTCCTCCAGGGACAAACCCCCATAAAGTGGAAGAAACTAGAAAACAATGTAACAGTTAAATCAGTAGAAATGGTTGTCTACAGAAGACTAACAATTGCTTATTACAGGAAATCAAGTCCCTGCAGAAAAAACAAACATTACATCAGGTACATGTCAAAACACATGCTCCCTTCATTATACTAATGAAGATAGACATCTTCCAAAGATTACACAAGAGGGGAATGAATATTCCTTATGAAAGAAGAAATTCTAACGCCACAAGTGTCATTTCAACACCTGAGCACGTTAGAAATAGGGGACACTGTAAAACAGGGTAAAATGAACCCACCGGAGAGAAAACCGAAATGGAGTACCAATCCTCAGTATGACAATCCCAGGAAAAAAGCATAATATTCAGTTAACATGGGAAAACCACCAGGTATCCACCCTCCCTTAAGATGGAAGATAGCCAATACAAAAAATGGCTACATGGCTGGGCCTTAAGAATTATGTAGCTATATTGAGACCCAGGGTGATGTGTACTTTTGCTTAAGAGGTGCTTGTAACAGCAAGGGTACAGAACCTTGCTCCACCCAAGGAGTACCACATGTTTCCCTGTGTCAAGAGCCAGTATAATTACAAGAACAGCAGTACCAGAGAGGTGCCATGAGCAATATCTACTCAGATTATGAATGCAGAGAAGATGCTATTGTCAATAAAGACTAGCAGGGTACAACGAAAAAAAGAATGTCTCTTATATAGGAAATACAAGAAATTTTCACAGGGGTACCACCTTTGACGAAGGACAGCAGCAAAACCATCCTTTTAAGGTAAAGCAAGTTCACCTCACTCAACATGGCCAAGGAAGCACAGATGTGGTAAGGAATTACCACTTGCCATGCTAGTCTGCATGAGGAAATACAAGTCTCATGAAAGGATACCTTCTACAGAGAAAAATGAATGCTCTAAAGATTAAAGTAAGGGGAACAAGAGATACTATGACCATACTCATGTACAAAGGTGAAGAATTCACAAGGAGTAATGGTCTAAAGCCCCTAACCCTAAATACTGTAAGTGTAGTTACATTATTTTACTTAATATTAACAGCCAGGACTGACTTAATCCTTGGACCTTCAGGGTAAAAGTTTGATGCTCCACCGACTGAGCTATCCAGGCTAATTTCTTAGTAATACCCATAAGGGAAACTAAAGATGCTCCATCCAGAGCAGGGAACATAGGATACTGGTACCTATATCTTGAGCACAAAACCAGTCTTTAGAGAACAGGAAACCAAAAAACCTGGTCCCATTGGGTTTAACCCCATAAGGCAACAAAGATTACTTCCCAGAAACCAGGAATGAAAATCTTTCCACAGGCTAATACCTGCACAAGGTAGGAACACTCCACTGGTTTCCACCAAAAGGAGTAACAGTTCTGACTCAGCTAAAATAATGTTCAATGTTAATTCAGGTAACTGTGAAGAGATTATATACTGACAAAATAGTACTTTGAAACAAGATTTACATTTCCAGAAAAGGGTCCCCATTCATAAACAAAATGTAGATTTAATTTATAAGTCATTCTCAAAATGTGCTACTTCAAATATCTTTCAACCAAGAAAGAGGTGTCAGAACTGTTGCGTAGTTGCAGAAATATTTTAGCTAAGCACTGCTGTAGAAAGCCATTTAAAAGTATGTGGAAATACATGTCAAACCTGATGTATCATGTAATAGTCAAGGAGTAAGGGGAAAGTGAACCAATGAAGATTTTAGTTAACTTTAAATTTGTGACCAGAAAACACATTTTTGAAGATTCACATATGAAATATGTCACAATCTTGTCCTTGACATCTAACATTTAGAATTGGGACTGTTTAGCTGTGTAAAGTTTAGCGGGAGACCAGTGCCATTTGGTGAAGTATTCTAAACTATTGGGTCATACTGGTCTTCAGTCAGAAACTGGTAGGGCATCTTCCTCTATCCTGCCATGTCAACCTCAGATGCAGTGGACCAAATTGGCCCTCATTGTCCCTATCAAATATCTTTGCGGAGGCTGTGGTGGTACCTTGCTAGGTGATGTATACTCAGGAAGCAATGCTGATTCAAGTTTCTTCAGTTATTTGGGTGTTAGCAGTGCCATCTTAAGTGGCTTTGTCAAAGGACAATTGGTTACTAATGGTTCAGCTGTAAACTGAGTGAATTCCATCTCTGCTGGTGTCAAAGTAATTATCTGAAGTTCAGTAACGCAGTTTGTCAACTGCGACAATAAATGGCAATCTGGTCATCCAAACATGGGTACAGAGCTAGAAAGGCTACATTCTGCAATCCATACAGATATTCGATTAGGTTAACACCTTCATGCTTTCATAACCCTAAAG
Organism: Pleurodeles waltl; assembly: GCF_031143425.1. NCBI lineage: Eukaryota > Metazoa > Chordata > Amphibia > Caudata > Salamandridae > Pleurodeles > Pleurodeles waltl. The sequence continues at coordinate 689,578,272 of NC_090451.1, read as the reverse complement.
AATTAGCTTTATCCCGTCTCAACTGCATCAAAATGAGATCTCATATCATTTTTAAATACTCGCCAGAACCACCCTGAGGTAGAACTTCACATTTGTAGGCCGGTGTGTTACCCAAGAAAATCTCAGGGGTGTCGACACCCTTTACGTAGGTGTACTAATTGAACCTTCTTAAAGATACTAACAGAATGAGAATTTCTCCAAAGCACCAATTGCCCCTATAGGCCTACACTTGGGGCAAGATGCTCTTCTGTAGGCACAGATTTATTACATCACATTTATAGTAATTTAACCTACAATTGCTCAAATGCTACAGAATATGGATACCATATTACAGTTACTTAGCAAATTTACTCTCTATAAAAGTATTCAAGTGGACAACACTCCTGTTGCTAGTCGCTTTTACCCATCAGAGGTACACCCCGCTATGATATAAGACCATGAAATAGGTTCTAGAAAGCAAGGTAAAAATCAGTATGAAACCATGTTTGCGAGTTATCAAATGTTACCATTTTACTGTGACTGAGTTCAACTCTGGGACATGTGAGCAAGCCAGTTTCCCTACACTGGCCACAAAGGATGTGGCAAAACCAGGAGTGGCTCATTAAATGCTCACAAGCGCAGGAAGTCTAAAATGACTAGCAAGGCTGTATGACCACTATCCATTTCCTTGCTAATAGCACATTACCTTAGCAGCCTGCGCCAGGTTTGTCGACTGCTGCCGCCTACGCTGGAAATAAGGTCGGTTACGTTGTCGTTGGGGTTCAGGTCGTGCAGCTCCTTCTGGCGCTGGTTTGATCTCTCCGTCCCCTCCTTCTGTTGTAGGCTGCTGAGGGGGACGTGGGCGGAAAGGTCTGGTTGTTGAATAAGCAGACAAAATGAAAAGTATAGTTAAACCCTTTCAATGTTGCATTTACCTGCAACTAGCTTGTGCAGTCTAACCACATGATCCAAGATATTCAACCCAAACTCCTACATGGACACTATCAGGGTTTAGCCAGAATTACTGACTTGTAGGTACCTGCGGAATCTGGGGCGGAAGCGACGTGGTTGGGGCCTCTCCTGACCTGCCTCTGCAGGTTGCTGATCTTGAACTGGCTGAGTGGTATCTTTGGGCTCTTCTGTCTCAGTACCCTAAGAAATAGATAAATTAACTAGTGCATACAACAGCACACCACCAACATTTATGATCTACATCAGAGTGCATCCAAGCCAAAGAAAATTGAAGCATCTTAACAGATGGTGGACACTTAATCAAGTTTACATTTATTTAGCAACTAGGGTGTCTACTTTGCATTTCTTAATCATTGTTTAGGGATTGTGAAGTTATTTCAAAGCAATAATATATCAGATAAGGCTTATAAAGCACAGGTCTATGCAGTTTTGCAAAAAATGCCGTCCATCTGTCTCAAAACAGTAAAATAAAAAAATATAAAAAAAACACATGGAGTTAATAGCCCGTGAATGTTACACATGATTAAATGTTTGAGGTAATCTGCTGTAATATAGTGGAATTGACAAGGTCATGTCTGCGGTAACAGTCTACTGCTACAGAAGAGTAAATGAACGCAGCCCCTGTTCTCAGAAGCCTGCACATACTAGGTCTATAACAAACATACTCACCTCTGATGATGCTGGTTGTTGCTGTCTATTTTGTGGGCGTGGGCCCCGCACAAATCTACGACGGTAAAAGAACGGAGGTGGGCGCCTCCGCTGTGGTCTCGGCTGCTGCGGCGATGAGTCTTCGGTCCGCTCTCCCTCACTGACCTGCTCAGAGGGGGCCCCTTCCGCGCCAGACTCCCCTTGCTGGTCCAACCTAGGCTGGAAGAATCTGCGACGGAACCGGCGGCGGTTTGGAGCATATCTGCTGCCCTTGACTGGCACACCCCCTGGACCAGTCACATTCGCTGCCTCCGCGCCCTGGAGAAAGACCAAGAGCCAAACTGTAGAGACAGGAAATCTTTCCATACAAAATCTGGTGCATAATGAAACTTTCACTGGCTCCACTCTGCAATAAAGTTGGGTCCCAGCAATCTACCTACAAATGCTCTGTCTTGCGTACAAGTACAGATGCTGCCTATTTCATACCTTCCTCAGAGAAAGTCAGATTATGTGTAGCACAGCTGAAGGCATTTAGACACCAGATAGGTATAAACTAGCCAAGTCGGGCTGCCCTGCAGCTCAGCCAGTTCTTTGCAATATGTAAATGCAGCACTGCTAAGGGTGTGTTGTGAGCTGCTCAAGAACCAATTCATTCATAAGGCAGGATTTGACTGTACAACTTCAAACAGCTGCAAATGTTGCTTTCTGTAGCCCCCGCCAGACAAAATGACCATGCCTGTAGCAATTGTAGTGTAAGCTGTTAAAAATGAATAGCACACATTCTGCTAAAGAAAACCAAGATCTCCAAGCTGCATTTTCAATATAAGTTTATTTTTTAACTAGTAGGGGACCGTGGGATTCAATAACTTGTCATACCAGACACTGCATTGTGACTAGTAAATGGAATGTGTTTCGTACACTGAAAACCTGTGCAACACGTATCAGAGAAGGCTTTGCACTAACAAGTCCACTAAAAATTATTAAAGCCACAAAATTGATCAAATAAGACTCCAGTGACATTTTGTCAAGTGTGCAAAAAACATCGTTGGAAATGTTATTTATAATCCTAGATCTGTAATGTGTTCCCTCTGAAGTCATAAAAGTAGACTAGTCCCACGTGCAAGGAGACTTGAACACCTTTGTACATGTATATTCTTATGTTATAAGTAGCCATCTTAGAACATCCTGGTTACACCACAATTTAGACAGGACGGCTTGAACTGCACTTTTTTCTGCATAAAACTATAGTAATTCTAAAGCACACTGTAGCATTTAGTGTAGAATTAAGTCAAACCATCTACAACCCTGTTCTAAATGTAGTGAAAAATAAAGAGAAAGATAAGATCCTTATTTGATGTACTATGTGCACGATGGGGGTGGGAGGGTTTACGTAGTTGGGGAATATCTTAATATGTTTTTGATTCATGCTATCACCTTTATAAAAGCAATAAAAGATATATAAAAAATAAAGAGAAAGATGCAACAGCATATGCTAAAAGCCAGTGGGATCCATTGTCTAGCAAGCACTGTACTGGCCATTTGCCTCACAGCCTCAGTTTAACAGGAGAAATGAAGTCCCAAAGGGGAACATTTATATACAATTAAAACATGCACAACCAGGGAGGATTGTTTAAGGCTTTAGTGATCATACCTAATACACAATTACAACTAATGTTTCCTTTTGTATAGCAGGATTCTGACAGTTTAGTGTAGAAAGTAGCAAGCATACCCCTACACCAGTAGATCCCAACCTTTTGACTTCTGTGGACCCTCACTTTATTACAGGAGGCCGGGGACCCCCACTGAGTCATTACTGAAAGCTGGGGACGTAGTCAGTTAATATTTAATTTTCTAAGCAGTTGTGGACCACAGGTTGGGAACCACTGCCCTACACTACTGCTGCCGATGTAAGAAATAATGTTAAACACAGCAAACAAAATTAACAAGTTTAACCTCGATAACGTTTTTAGTGGATACAGTATCCACGCATGGATTCCTCTCCATTACAATAATCCCATGCAATAGAATTGCACAAACTTTCAGGATAGTTCGACCTAGTCAGCAAGGGCGTCAATCTTCAAGACACCACACATGACCCCACGTGATAGCAGTGGAGCTATAAGAAGCCCTCATTGTCATGCAGTCTTTGCAAATGCAGCATCAATGTGTAAATCAGTCAATCTGGTGGAATTATGTTGTAATACAACTAGTCCAGCAATTAGGAAAATGCAATATCATATGCAAAGGAATTGTAAGAAAAAAAACGGCAGCTGCAGAAACTAGATGTCCTTGAAGATCCAGATAAAAGGAATGCTATAGTAATAATGAAGCTTAACATTTGAGCATAAGGGCTTCAAATACCAAGTCAATTAGTGGTATGGAAAATGCATTTGTTTCATGGGCAGTTGTCTCGTATGGTAGTCACATTGTTTCTGGGAAAGCTTTGAGATGCCACACACTTGACTCAAAAGACAGTGATGGGCAAGTAGTATAGTAAAAAAAAAGATCGTTTGGCACCCAGGATGGTGGTGAATGCTGCTGGAATTAATTAGAAACATGTGCTTAAAGAAGGCAGAGGAGCTATATGGTGCGTGATGCTCCAAAAGAGGATTGCGGTCTGATGAAAGGCACTGTAAAAATCTGCCTTTAAGGCTAGTTTTAAAAAGACATGCAACAGTATGAAAGTGTACATAAATTTACATTATTAAATTATATCCAGGAATCAACTGCACTCCACAAATGACATGCTAGGCGGAATGTGTCTTACTCATGGAAGTTGAGATTCCCTTGTGTTACCATAAAGTGTTACAGAGCACTATATTAAGACGACATGTAAAATCATTTGACCAAGTCAAAGACAAATGTTTTAAGAAATTGAAGGGTGGTTTCCCAAAACCTGACTAGGTTAAACAATAAAAGCTATCATGTGAAGACTCTGCTCACCTTCTCGCCTTCAACAACATCAAACTCCACCACCTCGCCATCCCCTACACTGCGCAGAAACTTCCGAGGATTGTTTTTCTTGATGGCCGTCTGAAAGCAAGCAGTTGAAGAATGTCAGAAAATTACTCTTTCAGGACAGTGGTAGAAATACTTTCACTTTGAAAACAAAAGCTTTATCATTTAAGATATGCATAACTAGCAACCTAAATTCGATAGACCTTGAAAATACAAGAAATACAACATGGCCTTAGCCCAGGATGCTTTACTGAAAGCAAGGGATAAATCATGCTGACATTTCAGCAAATGGTTTAATAACCCCGCAAACAAGCACTCCATTATCAAGAAATCACTTCAGCAGAAGTTAAAAAACTAGAGATTAGTAACCCCCACATTTGATTTGACATCAGTTATACCCTGACCACTGAGCCCAGTAAGCAGGGTTGTCATTTCAGCAGTTTTCATAAATAAACCAAAAGAACCATTTACCAGATTGCCTAGTATTTATGTAAGGAGCAGAAAATATGCATGACTTACCTAAAAAGCTGCTTTAGACTTAAGTGTCTTCAACATCTTAGCTGAAGACTGTACATGTTTGTTAGGCATATAAATTATTGTTGCAACCGAGTTCGGGGTTGGTGACAATACATTTGTACGAATTGAAATACTATCAGTGGCTTAAGTGGGTCTCCATTGCCTGGAAATACTAACATTCAAGAAGCAAATGAAATCTAACATTTATTTGCCAGACTGTGCATTCTGCAAGGTACTTTAGGGTAATAAGGAATGGATTCCATACGAACTGCTGATCAAAAGTCTCATATTTGCAAGGACACTTCAAGCTTTAAAGATCTATCATACTTCAGTTAATTTTTGACAATTGTTTCGGAGGGTCGATAAAATAAGCTGGAAGGTTTCCATGTGCTCTAGTGCATGGTAAGTAAGACAATAGAAAATTCAGTTAACACAGAAGACAGTGTATAAGAGTTGCATTTAATTCCCCTCAGTGCCTCACTAAGTTGGTAAGCATGGGTACTTAAGTCCTTCTGTTGGTGCAAATGTGTAGCCCTACTTTCTATGCTTCCAGAAAAGTCCTGTTTTTACTGTTTCAAGTGTGGTCAACCTACACATGAAGTAGTTTAATTAGCTAGAGAAAGTTATGCGCAAAGGAGATAATAAGGGTTGCTAGGTGACTGCGTGTAAACAAAAATTAATGTGGTCGTGCTATGTGAGGAACTACTGCATCGGGTGCCTTGTGCTTGCAGGCCACTTTCTAATCTTGGATTTTTTTTTATTCAACAGTTTCGATCTGTAGAGATGGGCTACAATAAGTGATCAAAACACGAGTTTTTTTACACAGTGGTGTTTTTGCTGAACTTGACAGTATAAACGTTTAGATCCAGTGCAAGAAAGTTTAAAAGGGAGGGTTAGATTTATGACATTACTGAAGTTATGAACGGATATCTAAGTGTTAATAACGACCATATTATATAAATGCTGCACAACATACGAGCTGCCAAGCCCATCAGTCTGAGGAGCAGATTTGAGAGAACTGATCACAAGCAAAAAAATTTGCAGCATCTGTTTTTGTAATGCTGCCTGGCAGAATCACGCTAAACTGCAATCCTTTCCAGCAGACTGGTACACAATGTATCACACTTAAACAGTGTGCCTCTGCACAAATTATACTGAGCGAACACGTCGTGGAAACTGATAATGGCGCTGGAAAGCTATGCGACGCTACAGTGTGTGCTACACCTTAGCACTCTTCAGAGGACATGTTAATCAGTCAGAGTTGCTACCGACCGGTAACAGCTGCGCTTTATAAAATGCTTGATAATAAAGAGGAGAAAGTTAAGACCTGTACTAAGTCTCGAAACAGACAAGTGTCAACTGTAGGATTACACACCCGGACAGTGATACAAATCTGATCCGTCCAATTTCGATTTTCCGTGTAAAACGTCACCCCATTCAAAAAACAGACATTTCTAGCACACGTTTTGCTTAAGCAAAGCTCTTAACCAAAAAGATTACTTTCTGCAGATGACATACATTTTAGCATGTCTGTGTAAGGCGAGGCTACCTTCCCTGAACCATAGTTGACCCTTTTAAGCACAATTGTACCATTTCCTATTTTCCGATGCACCTGGTCAAAAAAAATTTAGGCCAAGCTGACATGCAAGGACTCCTTGCAAGCCCGATTATCGCTGAAGGGCCTAGTGAGAGATTTTACGCAAATTGGTAATGAGAAATCTGTAAGTATGTTCTAAGTAACATAAGTAGTATGGAATAATACGACCTGCAGATGCTAGTTCAAAAATAAAACTACTGTCAAGAAAACTGCATGAGAAAAGGCCGAGGAGGCTCACCTGGTGCACAAAGACATCTTCTTTGGTATCATTCCTGTAGAGGATAAAAGGTGTTAGAATGTGAAGAAAAATGCCAAGAAAATAACCAAGAAATATGGACACCCGCTACCATACAAGCAGCGTCTGTAAGACAAAGTAACCATTCTCAAACTATCTCCATTATCAACAATGAAAGCAATGTCCTTATCCACTTCAAGCCACAAAGTATAATAGATATCACTTAAAATCCAGAGACAAGGTCCGTTCAAAGTTGATGTTAATTTATTTTACATTCGTGGTTGTGTTTTACCACATGAAGTTGGGAAAGCTCAAAGTCGACTGGTGTCACGAAAGAAGTCACTTGTCATTTCAACTCCACACGCCTCCCAACCTAAATTTTTCCCCCAAATTCTCATGTAAGGAACCAGCAATTTTAACACAGTACATATTTCACTTCCTTCCATCAGCACATGTACCTGTTTATGAATCCGTAGCCATTGCGGACATTGAACCATTTCACCGTGCCCTGCACCTGTGTTGCTAATGGGGCAGAAATAATTTAGTTAATTGTTTATTCCACAAAGTCGACGAGACACTGCTCAAATTATAAATTAATCTCCCACACACCAATTACAGCATTAATTTGTCCTCTATAGCGCGGGTTTATTCATTGCCCCAGTCTGCACCTTCCTACCACCTCGACTAGACGGGCACCTTCACACTGTCTGCATCCCACGCACTGCCATACGTTACACCTTCTGACATAACTATGTACTGCCCTCATTCTAAACTTCAGAACCTATCACTTGGCTACAATACCTCAATTCCAAGTAAACTACTCATAAGCATCCCCCTGGACACCCATTTCACAGACCGCACTGTCGTCCCATTGCTACCACTTTCATAAATGCCTTTCGTTCCCGCAATCACACTAGTCCAAATCATTTATTTTCATGCACTAGCTGGATGCATTATGGGTATTGTGGTTTTATTGTGTTTTCATTGAGATAGACATCACCTTATCAATGATTTGCAGATTAAACGTCAAGAACTTGAATCGATTGTGAAGACATGGAAACCAGATGAACACGCTACCCAGCAATCCAAAACGCCTGTAGCAAAAACCCATTAACCCTCAGCAGCATGCGCTGCTTCCGTGCTCCTCCACTACACCCACTCTACCTAAAAGAAGGCACCTGTCAGTCTCACACCCCATACTGCTCCTCGCCCTGTACAGCATCCTGCTCCTTTCTATAGCATCAGACCTTCGACACCCCAGTCGAACTTTACTACCCTCACCATTTGCCAAACACCCTTTTTATTACTCAGCTCACTTCTGAGGCGTTGACCTAAACTTTCTTGTCTCCTGAATTTCATCTCATCCTTGAATAAAACTCACCATTACTCCTGCTTGTTGCCCCGCCCTAAACACACCCTATGGTCATTTTTTAAGCCTTAAAACTTTTTTTTGCCTCCTTCTGGAATACATCTCATACTATATTAAAGCTCACTATTTAACCAGGTTTGTTGCCCCAGCCAAAACACACCAAAGACCTTCTCCCCTCAAACAATTTGGTCTCTTTCCTCGGCTCATTATTATTTTTTTTTTATTTAAGCCTTAAAACTTTTTTGCCTCCCTCCGGAACACATCTCAACTTTTATTAAAATTCACCATTACTCCTGCTCGTTGCCCCACCCAAAGCACACCCCATAAACTACTCATAGCAGCCACTTCGGCCCTTAGGTCCCGCAGGTAACTGCCGACCAATGGGCTACGGTCCTCGGCCTCTTCCGGGCCCCCTCCCTCGCCCCAAGACCCGACTGCCCCTACCCAGCACCCTCTTGTCCGCCTGCCCCCGGACCGCGGCCGGTTTCTGTGCCGCAGGCTCGGCTTGGGTGGGCTCGGGGGGCCCGCGGGTCTCCACGTCGCTCATGCTCCACCCGCTTCCGCGCTCCCTGGGTCTTTTCGGGTCCGGCCCGGTTTCCCCCGGCGATGAAACCAGCGCGAGAGCCGGTGCGCGAGCGCGGCGCCCAGCCCTTTATCAGCTCCGCCGCCTCATTGGCCGCCGGCGTCCAATGGCCGCGTGCCGGGCCCTCGCGCCCGCTCCCGATTGGTTGCGCGCCGCGCGGGCGGGAAAACACGAACAAACGGCACCAAACCGGCCACCGGCGCAGGTGAGCCGGACGTGATGTCAGGCGGTCGGCGTTGCTGCACGTGCCGATGGAGCGCGGCTCTCGTTTGAAGTCTGTTACTATAGCAACGCAAGGACACGAGTCCGAAGGATTATTTTTAAACACTATAATTGAGAAAAAAAAGGGGAAAAAATTATAGTATGGGTATGGTCTTAAGAAAAACAAAGACGATTAGATCTGCCTTACCAACACATAACAAACGACGCCTAGGCCCCAGCTCTCGAAAGTAGGCAAATCAGTTATAGGCCTGACTTATCAACAGAAACACACAGTCTGCTCCCAGGAGATCTTAAGGATTTTGGGGTCCGTAAACCAAACGTTTTTTGGGGGTCCATGTCCAGAACAGTTTGAATTTATCACCCAGTTTCAGCTCTTTCATGCCCTCTTTGGCCAAGTCCCTGGCAGTGCACAGACGCACTGGTCCAAATTCTAAATGCGTTTAACTCCAGTCTCCAGGGACACTGAGGTGTGTTTCTACTTTGTAACACAGCAGTAGTTCACTAACATTTTAGCAAATGCTCTCTGAAACTCTCTCTCTTTTCTCATATGTGAGCTCCTGTTTTATTCTAAAAGAAGCTTTTTTTTGGATGTTGCATGACACATAAATAGTTCATTTTTCTGCAAAATGTCCGTAATAGACCCTCACACACCATCCACTTTAAAAATAAATTGAAGGAAAAGGGTACTAAAACAATCTATTTTAGAATTATTTAAGGTCAACAGTGCACGTTTCTCTGCAGAACAGAAATAGCTCTATCAGGCCCCCCCCTTAAAGGCTGGGGCCATGGGGCCAGAGCCCACTCTGCCCTTGCTTTAAAATGCCTCTCTCTAGTCCTAGGTGCGACCTATATAAATAAATAAAATACCACATCTAGATTCAACTTAGGTAGAATGTAATGCAGTAAGGAGTTTGAGTGGCGGGAAGGCACGATGTCCTGTTTTTGTGCTTCTTCATCAACTCACCTGATGATTTGTAGTGCAAGATGGTCAACCCTGGAATCAACTCCTGAGGCTCCTTTAAACTGGGAACAGGATCAGGACTGACCCATGGATGTGGTCACAATGTGTGGTATTCTGATGTTGGACCACATACAGCTTCCCCTTTCACTCCGGTATGTACCTCAGGTTCATCAATGGCCAGTCACTTCAGGCCTTAAAGTTGTGCTCAACCCTAGGCGACACAGGCAAATCTGGTTAAGAGCTGTCACAGCCATTTGCTTGCAACAGTCCTTACATGATTTGAATGCTGCCGTCACGTGAGGTGGCATTTCCCATGCACACTAAAAAACCTTTGGTCAAACAACTGTCTCAAAAACGTGAGAAGTACCTCCAGATCTGTGTCTGGTGTCATGGAAATAAAGAAAATAGTGTCAGTGCACACAAATGGCACCTATATGCTCAATGGTTTCCAAATCCAGTATGCTGCCTGAGGGATATTCAAAAGGTGAGGAATACGCAGTTAGAAGTCTCCGTCAGATATAATGATTCTTCGACTCCTGGATATGATTGTATCACACTAGGTGAAAATGAGACATCATTTAGCAAAGGAAGGGGTGCTCACAACTGCTGGGTGGTGGTAAAACGTTTTGTAGATCGGCAATGTTGTAGGGAGCACTTTGAATATTTTTCTAGCTGAGATCTCACTAATTATCCTTTTACCCTCAATGTGAGCATGAAGATAAGTCAATTGACCTAATTGTAAATCATTAGTTTCTCAAATGCGTGCTTTGGCCTCATAATGAACTTGACAGAATAAACTTTATTTCAGAGTATTTTCAGAACCCAAAACCCCTTATAAAACATATTGTAGCCATACCAAAACAATCATGAATAAAGGAATATCTTGGATGTTTGAGGTATTTTCATATTTTAAGACCTCAGTAGAAAAATATTCAAAGTGCTCCCTGGAACTTGGTCAAACCCACCGCGGTTTTTCGAGCCAGGATAGGACCTAATGATAAAGTGGGTGAGGGTCTAACAAAGAAAACATTTTTTTTTTCTTTGCGAGCAGAGTGCTTAAATAGGGGTCAAATCATTTCCTCATGGCAAATAAGTGTGGGATAATTTTTTGATGTAGTGACAGGTGTAATAATCACTTTGCAACTGTTAGATGTCTTAAGCTATGGGTGCAACATCTAACACAAACTTGTGCCCGCTCACATATGTTTTACTAAAGCTTGCTACAATTTGTTCTCTTGCACTTGCTTGCTAGATTTTACCTTCCCGCTAGTTTCTTGCTACATATTGCCTCAATCGGGCTCCTCCTTAATCTCTTATGCAGCTTGTTCTTCAATGCCTCCTCTCTGAGCTTTAGCTCCATCAAGTTTCTTTTTGCCTTGCCTCTGAATCTCTAACTGCATCTTCCCTCTGTCCCCCTCCTTCCAACATCTGTTTGACACAGTTTAACAACTCTGTTATCTCTAGCTGCTGCTTGCAGTTTTGTCTCCTTTCTGGTATTTAACTAGAGTTTACAAGAGTTTGTCTACTCTGGTCTTTTGTAAAAGATTGCAAAACTTTGCCTTCTTTCTGAAACTGATCTGGGGTTTTTTCTATGCCCACTAATTTGGATTGAACTATTCCTATTAGGGGATGACCAAGACTAAATTACATACAGTTGGTCTCTCTCTAGACTCGCATGTGGGCAAAAGAATGATGGACTAGGATGCAGCTCCAGGTAATTACCTGTGACTGAGTTTAATTAGAGCATTCCACCCATCACTTGTTTGTTTTCGTAGGTGAGTCTGCTTGGAGGAATGTCCACTTCATGGTAAACAGGTACAAATCCTTGCCCTGAGTGCCTGGCTGGATGCAAAGCTGGTATATTTGTTGTCTGGCCATAGGTCACATGAATCCAACATGTGTGCAGAGTCCTAGGTTAGTTACTGGTAAAGCGACATCCAGAACCTGTTCCGGCACCTGGAGTATTACACAAAACATGCCCTCAAAGTGGGCATAGGGCGAGTGTCTATGCTTGGGGTGAAACCATAAAGCGGTGGTGGCACTGTACAGTGTTTTGTGAATCTTTAGTGTGACTAGATCTTTTCTCATTGTCAGAGAGAGTGCAGTGTACTGGCCCCTCTCAAGTCAAGTTCCACTGTTATGTGAACTCCCAGAACAATCCACTGATATCCCATTTTCATTTTAAGTTTGTATCAGAGCAGGAATGTAATGCATGAGTATAGGCATAGGACTCCATCTGTGGTATGCGTCTAAGTACGGGGACCTGTGGGTCCATCTGAATGCCCCTTTGTCTAGCATGGCACGACATGGAGGGTAAGGCAGCTTCCACAGACAGTGGAAATATATTGGCTGGAGGTTGGATACCCAGACACTGAAATGAAGGCGGATGGACACGGCTTCCTTTAGAAATAATCTGTTGCTAAAGGTGAGGAACATTTCTTGGCAGGGCCTGCCCTCAAATTTCTGCTTCAGGAAATCTAATAACATAGATCGCACATTTAGTTGTCCCAATGTGTTTGCTATTTCTGCTTGGAGACAGCCCATTTCTACCTGCTGTGGGACAACACTTTGCATGAAGGCACTAGAAATTAGTTAAGTTGTTTTACTTCTCACACTCAAAAGGGGACATATTGTGGATATGGATCAATCACTTTGTAGTTCCCTTTTCCATTCATTTTCCTACCAAAACTGAATTGATCTTTAGCCCCCAAAGCAAACCGTGATGTCCTTGGTCAAAAACCACCACAGTACAATCAGAAAGGTTTTGTTTAACTCCCAGTCCCTGCATTACAAGTACAGGAGTGAATATTAATGTATTTAACTTTAATAATTGGATAGCTACAATTTTAGAGGAAACTACTCTTTCTAAACAATAATGCCTTCTGCACTATGGTACTCTGAGGAATTAGTATCAGTTGACAGGCAATGTAACACACTGGAGAGGCTGTGGAGGTTTCAATGTAACCTCACTCTAAAACAGGCAGACTTAGAAGACTCAGAGACTTATAACAAACACTTTAGAAGAGCTAATGCGGTCTACTTTTAAATTTTCCAAAGAAATCATTAAGGTTATCTTTTTCACCCTCTACCATCTAAATCACATATCCTGTTTCAAAGAAACTGTGTGGGTAAATCTCAAGTTATTTTGAGGAGAAGATCTCAAATATATAATGAGGTTTGAAGATGATACCCCCAGAATTAATAGTGAACCTCCTTTCAAACCTCAATATCATCAAGCCATATTATCCAAATATGTGCTTGTATAAATTAGAAACCATACTTCAGAATGTATTGGCTGCTAACTCTGGATCACCTAAAGACCTATGCCCAGCACATATATTTCAAATGGCCTGTAATATGTTTGCCCTACAGCTTTTGTCTCTAACACACTGTTTACATAGGCAACCCTAGTTTACCCATACAAAGAGGCACATGTCATTCCTCTGGTAAACAAAACTGTATTTTGCTAATTTGTTTACTACTTCTTATTTACTTTCCCTTCAAAGTTCTTGGAAAAGTAAGTTAACTCTCAATTTTCTGATTTTTTAGACGTCAATGCCAACTTAGATAATTCACAAGTGTGCATTTGGACTTTACATAGCACCAACACAGCCTCATTTACTGCCACTGATGATATTTGGAAGATTCTGCTGGGCAACGTTGGCAGTTCGCCCTTTGACATAGTGTCAGGTGCAGTTATTTGCCAAATACTTCATTCTTCTTGATGGAGGAGGCAATTTCAGACAGGAGTCAGCCAAAATTAAGCCATTTTCCCTTAAAAATTCTTCCACCTGAATCAGGTCTATTGGCATGTATGTATTATCATTATTACACCACTGAAATTCCCTTTATCTTGGTTTGCCAAGAAAATGTCTACAATGTTTTCAACTCATTCAGAGTCTCTCAATAATACATTTTCTTAGTCTTCCTCTGAACTGTGTACTCTTTAAGTACCAAAGAGGCCTATATTGTCTTTCGATGAAACAATGTCTGAGCTCTGAAAATGTACGTATCTCCCATAAAAGACATGGCCCTGCTCTCTTACAATCTATAGTTAAGCAGTACAACCTTCTTATTTTATGGGTCTAAAACACTCTTCTTTTTCATCTCAAGTATGAAAATTAGTTTAAAAAAAATTCCAAAGGTTTAAAACTTTACTCTTTGAGGAAGCTTTTGTCTTTTCATAGCTCCGTGCCAGGCCTCCATGATGAGTAAATCCACACCAAACCACTTTTTTCGAGTTCCAAGTCTACTTTACCAAGGAAATGAGTGCTCTGCAAAGTACTGAAATAAGCTGTGGTGAAGGGGTACCCTAGTCAAAGAGCCCGAAAGGCTGGGTGTTGCATTGTACCGGAAGCATAAAAGCCCTGGTCAGCCCATATCAAATGATGAAGACACACCATACTGGATGAATCAGGCCAAGGAGCTCAACTCCCACATCTGAGCACCTGTCTGTACCAGCCACCCCTTCTGAAGACGAGTGCCACCATGCAGGTCTGCCACGCCAAGCTCATCCAGTTGATCCGATTCAGGAACACAGTAGAACTCCAAACTCTGTTTCGTAAACGAATAACAGTCTCAGAGATGCACGAACAACCAGGACATATATTTTAAAATGAATATTTTTAAATACCAATTTAGTGCAGATAATATGAATAGTACCAAACAGAATGCAAAAGAGATTGCTGCAAAATGTGTCATGGACATTGAAAACAGCAGGAACATTTCTAACATGGTTATTGAATTCTTAGCATCCTAACACACTCAGGCGATTTGTAAGTGCTATACTAAGTTTTAGCTAAAGCAATAAATGTGATGGATCGCACAGCACACTTGTGTTTTTGTTATGATATAGCAGATTAGCTATTCTCTGACGCAGCTTGTTTGGTCTGTAAAATAAACAGCGACAGGTTGAAGACTGCTTCTTCTTTCTGCCCCGATGTAGCCCCCGACTCAGGGAGGTTGATAGTGCAAATTGACGTGCCCCCTGGAGCACAGGTTAGATACACCAACCAGGTTTCTCCTGAACAAAGATTGTATCCTGTGAATAGCCCTTTCAGCAAACACACACAAAAAGTGGCACCACGCTCAAGAAACAACGCACACACTATACGGCTATTGGTGAGGATGTCAAGAGGAGGAGAATCTCACAATAGTGGTGTGTTGGTCTGTCCTCTGAGGTAAGAGAAAATGGTTTTTAAACAATTTGAAGGTATTGGCTCACACACACACCCGGGTGTCATGCTTCATTATGGGCCAAAATAAACTCGCCTGATCGTTGTTATAAGGGGCGAGTGGGCTCATCAGCATAAAGTGAGAGCGCTTTGTGAAAAAACTGTGTAGTGTGAACTAAATTTCTTGGTGGGTCCATGTGAGAAATTAGTGCACATTAACAATTCTAACCTCATTCAAAAGCCCCAAACTTTAAGAGGACATGTCTGGATTAGCATATTTAGACAGTGTGGGGAACTCAAGGCTGCTAACAGGCCAATCTGTTTCTGCCGCTATTCTGCCCCTATAACGGTGTTCAGCATTCGTCAGAACCAGAACAATCACAGTCGCTGCTAGGTACTCACACTTTTGCTCAATAACTGAACATGCAAACACACTCAGAGGTGAACAAAAATATCTAAGAAAATAAAAACAGGAAATAGGGACATGCAACGTGAGGTCAGGTCCTCAATAAGTGTAGGGCCATGTAGAGAGAACAAAACATACAACATCAAAGTTTATCAACATGATGTGAACTAAAGATTTTGGGGTTTCAACAATCTTGCTTAGTGCCAGACAATACACACTCATGTTCAGTCACACAACAAAAAACTAGAGCTCTCAGGATCAAATGTAGAAATGTAAACCAACCCTGGATTCACAAGTGACCATTAGTAGTGGAAAAAAAAAGTGATGGTGATGACTGGAGGCGTGAAGCCTCAGAACATCATGCAGGTGCCCATGTTTGTAAGAAATAAACTTGCAATAAAGCTCACCCAAAATGAAAGGCAGGGCTGAGCGCTTTGTAGTCACACAGCTGCAAGTATGATGAGTAGTAGTAGATTGGTCACAAACCATGCCTAGTGCCAGACATCATTGCCCTTACCAATAGTAGGCCCCCGTCACCCATGCAGAGTCCCCTCGCACTCATCAAGGTGTCAGCCCCCTCTCCATCAGTGGGATGGCTGCAGGGCCCAGCCATAGGTCAGGCCCTGTGGGGTAGACCTGTCCAGAGGCCATAACCTGTGGCCTACCCCCCTACAGGCTGCAGCAACCTGCAGTAGATTGGGCACAGAGCCTGGCCAGAAGGGATAGATGGCCACATACAGCAGAGGTTATGCTTAGTGGAGTTAGATATCTGCAGCAGGTTTGGCTCTTGTGGCCAACCATTGGTGCGCACGGCCAAAGAAGCAATTTGGACATGGAGTCTTGTTCTTTCAATTACACCCTCTTGGTCTGACTCGCCTACGAAACAAACAAGATCCAAAAGGAACATTTTTTTTTGCTTTCTGAAACGAAACAGTTTTTGTTTCTACTTTTTGGATAAAAAACACACCTAGTTTTGAACTCAACTACTAGATATACAGAACACAAAAAATTGGGCAAATGAATTAAATTGAAAGAAATATTTTTCCAGGTCTTTAACTGTGCAAGGGCTTCACCTTTGTGAACTGTGCAACTTTGCTCATTTGCAGAGATTACTTTGTAACAAACCAAGCAATGCACTCCCACAGTTGCAAAGGAAGGATCAGTTTCTTCTTACTCATCCAGCAAGATATCTTCAGGCTACCACTCTCCAGGTGGGATGGCGTGTCACACGCCTCTCCTGAGTCCCTCTATCTCTTCTCCATTTTGAACTGCTGTCCAAGACGAGAATTAAGATGCTTGTGCATTGGTCATGTTCCAAAGCATTATTTCCCTTGGTGGCCTTTGCTCTTCTTCTGGCACGAAGAATAAATCACATACTCTGAGGACTTTTTTTTATCAGGTGGAATGGTGAATAAATGAAACACAATGTAGTCTGGAGGAATCCTGGAACCGTCAATGTGAACATCTTCGAGTTTTTCATTTTTGTCTCTTCTGTTTTTCTTGATTAGAAGCCATTGAAAAAAAACTTTAAAAAATGCTGGTTCTGCACAAAAAGTAAACCACAGACCAAACAAAGTAGTCTCCTTCACTGCAGGACTGTGCAATAACAAGCAGTCCAGTGAACCGTGTGAGATACCCACAAACTACTCCTGGATGAATACATGTCAAGAACCAATCAAACTTCTGCAGTGTGTAGAAGGATTCACAGAACCTCTGTGTATCCTGATATATAGGTGGATTCACGATCTTGATTACCAGAACCGCAAATCGCACAAGGCTTAAATGTGGAAAAATTCAAACGTAATATTATACCTGCGACTTTTCAGTTGTACTTACATTTCCCTCACTTTCAAACTACAGATTACAATTAATTGTCATACCAAACACAACTTATAAAAAATGTATGGTCTCACTATACTTGTTTTTGACTTTGCAGTAATCGGAAAAAAAGGGCTCCCTTTGTGTACCTGCAAGAGCCATGACCTGATAAAAGACTCACAACTCGGAGGTACTAAGTTTGTGGCAGGATCTGCACAGGTCTGCAACTCATCTAACACAAAAAGAGGCACCTGATTGGTTATACACTTCACACATTTAAAAAAACAAGCCCATAGCCTTTAGAAACAGATTAGGAGAGGTCCTGGTGAGAAGGCAATAACTGAACAAAAAACTGGACCGAGCCAGGAAGCAGCAGGAACTAGTCAAGGCCAATTATAAACAAAGTGATGAATTAAAACTGCCAACAACTTCAAAGGGTGGAAGAGCAGAGCATTCTGCCCCGAATCACTGGTGTGGACATTTTTCACACACCCCTGAGGGGAGAAGGAAGTAAATGCATGAATAGTGATGTGCAGTTTGTGCAACCAGGTCTTGCAGCACTGTAATCCCAGGATGTAATCTTTTGGCACAACCAGAATGATAAAACGAACCATGCATCGTGAGTGGGAGTGGGAGTGGAGAAATAGCAACATGATGTAGGGGACGAGGAAACTGTTCCACCAGAAGTACTTGAAGTTTCAGAGGAAGAAGACCAGAGGATGCAGATGTTTTCAACATAATGCAAAAAAAAAAAAAAAAAATTCAGGAAGAATGAACAAATTGGTCATGTCACACGCTAACCAGCACTTAAACAAATACCATAGAGACTTCTTCACAAAATTGAAGAAGTGACTATCAGGAACAAAACAAGTTTAATACAAATTTTTAAAAGTACTGAGGTTTATTAATAATAATAATAATAATAATAATAGTACTGGTTTAAAAATGACAAAGTTTAACATAAGAACAACAAACCAAAAAATGGGGCACTATACAAACTTTAGAAAAAATGCTACATAATTTAGATAACCTTGCTTCATAATCCTAGCGCCCCTGACAAGAATAAAGCTTGGCAGAGCGGATATCATGATGGTGGTGACATTCGTATTTCGCTGGGAGCTATGACATATTTCCCATATTTCATAGCTCCCTGTGAAGTATGTTTTATACAATTGAATTTGTGCAATGAAAGCACTCACACATAGCAACTGTTAGTTGTGTGGGTGCATAATGGGTGTGTGCGTGGATATGTGTATATTGCTGAAGTTGTCTCTGTTGGTAGTTGTGTGGGTATTTGATGGTGGGTGCATGGACATATGCTAATGGGTGTCGTCTTAAGAGTGAGGTTTTGTGGTTGTCCAATAGGGAGTATGTGTGTATTTATATTAGTAGTTGTGTAGACATGTATTGGTGTGTTTGTGTCATATATGATGTTGGGCAGGTAGTGGTATGATGGTGCACTTGTTGCCGTATGGTGGTGGGTGTGCTGGCATACTATTGTGTTTTTTTTGGCATAAACCATTGGATTATGGTATGATGGCATTTGTCCAAGGATGTTGGATTATGGTTTGTTGGCATATGTTCAAGAATATCAAAACATAGCCTTAAGAAAAATAATATCATGAAGAAGCATTTTAAAAAAATGTAACAACTCCCCGCCACGGGTCAAAGGTCACAATCCAAAGGCTGATAGTGTAAAGTGCAAGGGTGTGGGACTCCAAGGAGAGCTGGTAGCGGTTCATAGCCACCCGAGGTCTGCCATAAATTACACGTGAGGTGAGCTCCAAGGCTGCACAGTGCAAGCATATGTGCTATAAGGAGGAGTGTGATGATGGGAAAAGCACCAGTCATCAGCGACCCCTGCCTGCAAATGTTGCGGGGACAAGAGGCCACAAAGGATGTCTTCAGACAGGTGGGTTTGTGGTGGTGTTAGCATAGTGCTGCCAGGAGGCAGAGATAGTTGGTATCACAACTGCTGGTGTGTGCTTGTTTTGAGGTGTGTTCCAGTGCAGTTGTGGGTTCGCTGCAGAAGGTCATCAACTTTGCAACAGACAGACAATCTCTGTGATGGGATACAAACGCACAACATCACAATGACTTAACAAGGTCACACAAGGAGAGGTTCACGTCTCATTGATGAAGCCGTTCAGACCTAATGCCATGTTCCACGTGTGACATATGTCACTGCAGTGCTACTTGCCCAGTTACAGGTTAAGTCCCTATGGACACTGCTGGGGCTGCTGCAATTATTTTGCCAGTATACGATCGGTGGCACCTTTTAGTCATATGAGTGTTTTCGAAGCCTCGAACAAATAAAATAGATTAAAAAACTCTAATTTGTAGGTGATGGACAGGAGAGACGAGAAGATGTGCCTCCTCCCCCCTTTGGCCTCTTCGGTTGTCACTGTCTGCTCATGCAGCAACAGTACAACCTTATGGCGACAGCACAGTTTCATCATACTAGATGTCACTGTGTAAAAGTGTGAGGTCACCACTGCAAGCCCTTAAATGCATCTTCAAAGTCTAATTGATATCACTCTTTTTATATGCTTACACACTCCTCTATGACGCACTGGAGGACGGACACATGCTCCATCCTATGAGATGTGCATGTAGGATGTACTCACAAAGAAACCCTGCCCTCTCCCGGTGGTATTTATGCATTGCATAAGACACCCTGCTTCTGAGAGTCACAGGGTCGCAGGTTGATCCAGGGAGCTGGAAATTGACATGCATTAAAGAACACTCTAACTGCATTAAACTTTGCTTGACCAGCAGTTACTGGAGGTACCATGGGAACACAATGCAGTGAGGAGGGGGTGTAAAAAGGACAAGGACACTCATGAGTAGGTCAATCATTTACAAAATCTGGGTTGCGACGTGGTGATGTAAACTAGTGAAGGGATGAAGTAGGCCATTAGTTTCCTTTGGCAGCAGTTCTTAGGCCAATGTTAGGCAGTCAGGAGTCTTAAGATGCAGCTGATGTGTGGTGATAAACTAATGAATACAAAAAAAATCTGATGGATGGAAAACTTGAATTAATCTCAGCCACTGGTAATTACTCAAGGCCACATCCCAATCCATCACTCCTTTGCACACCAGGTCACCTCAATTTGGAACCAGCCGTATGCAAATACGCCTTTACCCTTCTGCAAAGGCAACACTCCAGTGACTAGGGCTTGAGTGATAGTTTTCCTTGTGCTGACAGGGAGCAATCTGAAGATATTTCAGAGCATGCGGAGGACGTACAAGCAGTCGGAGAAGACTGCGTTGATCTGGTATTTCATGGTGAGTTTGCTGTCCAGGATGATGCCCAGCTTGCATGCATGGTCAGTGGGTGTGGGTCCGAGCTTGGAAAATTCCTACCTATTATGTCACTTTAACTTTTGTTTGTTTTTTCAGTGAATTTTGCACAATGTGGGTTGGATGGCATTATCAAAAACTCACCAATAACTAATCAAATGCATATGTCATAAATTTACACCTTGCAATAATTAATATTATTGATTACCTTATGCTAGTTTTAATCAAGGATTTTTAATGAACAATTAAGCATATATTTGAGTGTTATTTTAAGTATGTTTCAAGCCATAAAATTAACCACAAGGCAGCAACACACTCCAGCTAAAGAGCATACAGCCCTAGCTCAGGGTGCTTTAAAAAATATGGTAAACTTTCCAGGGCCCCGGATTTAATGACCGAGGAGACTTACTAAGGTTGCTGGGGGGGCTGCTACACTCTTGGCAGCCCCCCACATTAAAAAATAAGGTTGGTGATGTCCCTACCGCTTCTAGGGGCACCACCATGAATATAAAATGAAATATGAAAAATCCCTCACAGGGCATTATGGTGTTCTCCTTGCAGGAGTAGTGAATAATAAATGAACAACTCCTGCTGCTCATTTATTGTTTTTCATATATTTCATACTTTTTTTTGGGTGACTGGTACCCATCCACCGTTTTTTTTTTTTTTTTTAAAGTTAGGCACTGGCAGGAAAACTCCAAGGTCCCCCCAGTGCCCCTGCCAGCTCCCCAATCGCCATCCATTAGGGGTGCTGGCGGGAGCTGCAACAGTGGGTGCACTCGTGTCCACCTGGGGCACCCACAACATGGCATTTGTTTGGGACCACGGGAAGAGACCCAGGGCTCCTGCAGCCCTCGACATAGCCAGCCACTTACCTTCTGGTGAAATGTTGCAAGGAACACAGACACCTCTAATCTCTGCCTCATGGCATCACAGGAAAGCGACTCTAACTTCAGTAAAGTAAAATGTTTATACCTTGCCTTAGAAGAAATGTGGTAGCTGCTGCAATTTTCTTGCTAATTTCATCCATAGTACTAAGCTGCATCGCTTCTGATGTGTAAAAAGCCTTACTCATCTCTGGCACTGGTAGGGAGACATTCTCAATCTGACTTCACTGACAGTTTATATTTTTGTATCATTGCAAATGTCGACTGTGCACCATCCCATGTTTGTCTCTGCAACTGCTCAATCACCCTTAGTTTTCATTTGACTATGTGATTTCAGCATGTGATCTCCATTGAAGCCGTGTATATGCAAACTAATAAAGTGTCCTGTGCACATGTGTGCTTTGTGGGTACGCCCACTGAGTGCTAGTTAGGAGACCGAATTGTGCCATTTCTGTGATTCATAGGTTGTTTTTTCTTTGTTAAGAAACATTTTCAGACTCTGTGTGACATTATTTAAATAGAAGGAATTTATGAAACAATCATAACATGCTGTTGTGGTGAAATATTGATGTAACAACTTATTCATATATAGCAAACAACCAGTGCATGTGCTTGTGTATCCACCTTAAAACCAAAACCGCAAAACAAAAAATAGACAATTATATCCTTTTACACAACATCCTTATTGCTTTCTGTTGTTGAAATGCAGTGGTTGCCCACAACTCTTCTAGAGTCCAATCCCCCTGAAGGTAGTCTTTAGGAGCAATGGGTGCTGGGCATCAAGACTCTGTCTTCTCCAATAACTAATGTACTACATTTCTTCTGTCTGGGACTCCAATTCAAAAGTCAACGCGTTTTGGCCTCTTTAAAACATATGGTAAACTTTCCAGGGCCCCGGATTTAATGACAGAGGAGACCGTTTGTTTCTAAGCAGGTGACGGGGGTTAAACTGGGTGAAAAGTCTGCCTTCAGCCATCCTAAAAATACACAACTTCTGAAAAAATGATTCATTTTACTTATATAGGCCGTCACATTCGACCACACCAAAAGATAGTTGAGTATGTCACTATGAACAAAAGTATACCCACATACAAAGAGATTTTATAAAAAAAAAAGATCTAAGTAGACACAATCCTTTTTAACCCCGTTGACCACTAGCCAGTAAGGCACATAAAACTAAATACAATGTCGACAGACCATTAGACTTCGGTCAACGAGAATCCCAGAACAGTAAGGGCACCTAGAGTCCAAAAGAGCTGCACAGGTGTATGCTTGCTAGAAATCCATTAGACAAATGCACAGCCTCCTAACCTACCAGAGATCCCTTCCCTCTCCACCCAACTCTACATTATGAAGTCACCATGCAGAAAACGCTTCAAAAGCATTGATTACTTCCAGACACCATAATGCATATTTCTTGCCACATTGCATTCTTGAGCCCTGTTTGACTCGTTGGCATCAAATTATCAGGAAGCATGGCTGGAGTTATTACTTAAGGCATGGTGGGGTTCACACTCAGGTAAGCAGTACTCCACATATGCTCCTGCTAGGTTCCTTTCAGCAAATCTAAGGTTGACGGTGCTTGCAGATTGGATTGGCTAAACAGCGCTGACGTCAGAAAGTGACCACGGCACCCGCGACTCGGCTATGGATAACGCAATTAGTGGCTAAAAGCCTGGGTGAGAGGTGCCATGTTTCCCCTTGATGAAGTGAGTAGCAGGGAATGGGGGTTGGCCGCTGACGATGGGCTTATTGATATATATAAATTCCTGCACACCTTGGCAGTCAATGCCTACATTATTATTGCTCTACATACGCTGATGGCTGCTTCTGACATAAGTTTAATGGATTTTCACTCAAAAAGTTTCATACCCTCATGTGTGTAACTTCGGAGGCACGTCACCCTACTTCCCCAGAGAAGCTAAGTGGTTTCCCAACATGAGTGAGGTCAAACTGGCTTATGGTTTTATTCATGTATACATATGTGCATCCTCACATATTCAGTCTTCATTACCAATATATGCGTGTTCTTTGTGTGTCTCACTCAGGTCATGTGTCATTATGAACACGTTGTTGCACCTGATGCATGCAGTCCTCGTTGAATATAGGGCTCCTGCCCTAAGCACGTGTGTAGTCCTGTCTAAAAAAAACAATGTCTTTATCTCTTTCAGATTTATGTGAAAAAACTCATTCTAAATGGCGACTTTTGATTACTAAGGTGGTTATCTTTGTAGTTACCACAGTGTATATACTTTGGCGTTCCTTTCTGTATTTTCCTTCAAGGGACCACAACTGTGCTTCCATGATTATAAGCGTGTTGAAAGTCACGACCTGCATGCATCCTTACTCTATTATGCAAGATCTATTTTACACTATTGAGGTGTTACATCACTCACTGGTGCTAGATTTTATGGCCTTGAAGAAAGCCCGGGACCTTTAAGGCCTTCGAAGGGCTGAAACATGTCAACACAATAGTTAAGGGTCATAGGACCATACACCCTAGAGTATCCCACACGTTTCTTTTTTTTTTTTTTTTATCATACCTACTGATACAGGTAATGAAGGGATACCTTTGTGATCAGTAAGGTATTTTTAATCTTTAGACCCCCGGTAGTTTTTGTATAAGTGCTCCGGAAGTCGGTTGAGCCCACCCTAGCTTTTAGGGGCTGGGGTGGACCCACTGCTTAATTTGTGCCTGTTGTTTCTGGTGCAGAGAACCAGCGCTTATGTTTCTGCTTCAATCATTTACTGCGAGCAAAAGACACATATGGGAAAGGCAGAGGAAGAGAAAAACAAAAAAGCGTTACAATGGGAGAAAGCAGAAAGCTGCAAGAGTGAGCTGAAGGGGCAGAGAGTGGCTTTAAATGGATTGAAGAGCCCGAGATGGCTTCAGGATTACGCTGCCTCAGAATTCCGTGTTAGAACATTTAGTTGCAGCAGCCACGTGTTTAAGAGGCGAGCTTTGGACACCTGCACATTTTTATTTACAAATTAAGCACTGGGTGGACCCAATGACAAAGCATGCCACTATTAAAAAAAGAACAGAGATCTTTCCTAGTAATGAACAACCAACAAATCAGTTTTAACAGCTTGAGTGACTTCTGGGTCTAAAGATACTCTATAGAGATAGTGGTTAAAATTGGGAGGTGTAGACTCTGATTACCCCTGGGGTTGTCCCCCCAGATAATCCTTCCTACCCACTGGGGTGAAAGTTTATTTCAAACTCATTTCACCCTCATTTCGGAATAAGGTGACTGCAGAGTCCCAGCACTGTCTGGACTGAGGCTCTATGCGCCGCAAATGTGCCATGTAGCCACATGCTGGCAATGAACTAAGATTCCCAGCAGGCTACAAATTCTCAAGTTCTAGGGGGAAAGTGGACTCCTGGAATAATGGTACAACTCTTCTGACAGTCCATGGTATTGGTATTGTTATTGTTTGCAAGGCAATCGTGATGTCATGTTGCCAATCTCCAGGCCCAGGGCCTGATGTATCAAAGGGTTTTACCCAATCTGTGTCTATGGGAAAATGTGTTTGTGCATATGGCCCCTAGTTGCATGGATCTTGAATTCCATATATCACCTGCCAAGACCTTGCATCTTAAAGGACTGTTTTGATAAACACTGGTAATATATTCCAGTATCCTGAAAGTTGAAAATAAACTTAACTTCTTGAATGTTTATCTGAAAGCCATGATTGTATATTCTACTAGGTTTATCCTATGAAGTAACAGGAAGGAATCTTACAGAGGACTCTATCGCGTAAGTATATATTAAGATCATGCACACGTTCTACATAAGTCAAACAGAAACTACAACTCATATTCTACAGGACAGACTATGCAGTGACAAAGTGTGGTTTTCAAGAACTACCAGTTTCATATTCAAAGAAGAGAGTTGGCTACAAAGAGACATTGCTAAGGGATCCACAGCATCCTGCACCTCAAGTGACTAGTGACAGCAGTGGAGCTAGAGTCTGTGTTTCGTCTTATCCCGTTCTCCTTACAACACTTCTATTACTGGTCCTCATATCCCAGAGTATGTGGTCACTGGTGGGGGTGGAGAGAGGTAAAATTCAGAATTATCCCCACTGGACCCTGTGCACAAAGTGGTGAAACCCGAAGCAAATCTTACTACCCAAGTTGAAGCCCTGGCCAAGACCTCAGACCAAGTTAGTTGAAGGTCATTTACTAAACACTCTTCTATCCAAATTTCCTCATAGAAGCTCGATTTGGCCTTTCAGCCTGCTCGTCTACAAATAACTTTTAACCCTCATCAAAGCCTGTGGCACTGCTAACTCCCTTACAAATGTCTGCTCTCCTACATGTTCCAGTGCATCCTTCTCACCAATAAAGAAGCATACTCAGCCAAAGAGGACTCCATCGGCTTTAGCTCCATGCCACCAATATCAAACTCATTTTTAAAGAACTAGGCCTCAACCCTTCTGACCCCAAATCTTTTAGTCCGATCACAAATGCCCCCCGCCCCCCTTATAAGGCAAGCTCATTGTGCAGGCAGCCTTCATTCAACTCTACCGTTTTCAAAGAAAACCATTTCAGACTACCAAACAGGATTCTATCCTAGCTGTCCAACAGAAACACCTTTAACTGCTTTTTGGGCTTTACCTCAAATAGTCAGTCTATCCACTCTCTTTCTACTGACCATCGCTTTGGTCTTTCATAAGATACACTACTTTCCTTTAGTACGGAGAATAGATGACCTTGGAATGAGCTGGACTGGACCTCATCTTATCTCACTAAAAACTCCCAATATTCTCCTTTACTCCATTTCTGCCCTTCTCACAATAATGCTGGACACCATATAACTCCATCATCATGCCTCTTCTTTTCACTATCTGCCCCTGATCGTTTGCAGAACTCCTTCATCAAGCCTCTTCTCTTTAGTGTCTTCCACTGCCCATTTGCAGACACCACCAATTCTTTCACTCCCCTCCTGCAACAACGAGGCTGACGACATCCAGATAATCACCAAAGCTAGGCTTGCAATCTAGACGTCTTCCACCTAGCAGTAAGACAATGGATCATGCATCTAACTCAAGCTGAACTTGTGAAAACTAGTCTATACCACCTGACTGCCCAATGGCTCCCCAACCTAACATTCACCTTTCCATCCTGATGGCAAAACAAGAAACTTTGGGTTGATCATGTCTCAAACATCTATTTCATTCCCATGTTAATCAGGTTTCCAAGCTTCATCGTTGATCATGAGGACCACAGCGCCCCTCAATGATTCCCAGAGGCTAGTCATTATCTGCTTCAAAGCCCGCTGCAAAAAACAAACAATACAGGATGCTGGGTCGATTTATACATCTACAACACAACCTCTGCGTTCACCAATGAAGATGGATGGTTAGATTGCTAGTGATCATTCCCAGAAGAGGAAGTCTTGCATTGTTAGGATCTCCTTTGCGGTAGAAAATTCCACTGTCTGCAACGTTCTCCCAGAAACCTTCCTAATCACAAGAAGTTGTGAAGAGCTTCAAAGGGCTGGCTGTTACCAGCTGACTCACCCCAGCAAAGACTACCTGGCAAACTAGGTTCATAAACTTCTAATATCCCAGAGCCCATTTGGAGATGACACAAACTGACATATGTGAATGTTTCTGTGTCACAATTCTGCATCACTAACATGCTTGGTCACAGGTCCACAACAGCATGATTACAGTGGCCCTCCCCATCGCCTATGCACAAGACATAACACATCTCACAGAGGTCACACAAACAAGCATGGTTCCTGCAAGTCTAACCGATCAACCCTACAGGGTTGTGTATTAAACAAATATGTAAACACTGCATTGAGACTGCTGCAACATGGCTGAAGCACCCTCTAACCTTGGGCACAGCACCCAATGCTTCCCACATAGGTCACACTATATAAAACACTCTCAAACCTTAAACTCATCTGATACCACAGAGCACATTTGGAGCGAAGCTTGTGATATCAATGTTCTACAAAAATGATATGATACCATACAATACAACTTGTTTCAGATGCAAGACATTTGGGGTATCTTGCTGGTTCAGTGTTGACTTAAGTAACAGGAGGGCCAATATCAATCCAAAGGGCCCCAAAATAGGTAGCGTTGTCTCTATACTTGAACTGCTGTCTCTTCCATGTGAGCACCCCATCACATAATCCGCCATAAAGCAGATAGGCCTTCAAGTAGCCTCTCTCCTTTTAGGTTGGTGAACTTCCACTCATTAAGTGATTGTACAACATCTTGCCACAAAGGCACAGTACCCTAGCAATCCATTGGTGTCCCATATGTCATCCATCCTCGTGTTCACCGAAGTTTCTTGGCACTACATGAGAAGTTAACAGATAAAAACAACATAAAACTAAACATTAAAACTAAAGCAAGCCCTAAAAACTGAATTGCAGAAGGATATTAGAAAGCGTGCACAGTGGTTATAAATATGGGTCTTGTGCTACTTACAGAATATGGTTATGACAGACAGAGATTGCAGATCTAAACAAAGACAATACCAATCCTGTATTACAGCAACAGAGAACGCTCTACCCCACGGTCACAGTATTAGACTTTGGAATTTCCAACTTAAATATGTTGCCCTCGAATGAGGGTTTTGAGTTATTGTTTGCTATAAAAAAAAAATAGCACAATGACCAAGAGTTTATAGATGATTCTCTTCTTAACCTGGCAGTGTGGACACCCAAATATAGCATATATGTGGTCTTGTTGCCTCTAGCCAAAAGGCAGGCAGCTGTGTTCTGGACCACTGGGAGCCACTGAAGCAGGTTATCAGGTAAGACAAAATAAATTGCGTTGTTGAAACAACTCTGAATAAATGCCATGATGTATGATAACCTGAATACATTTACAACAGAACGTGCTTTAGGCGTCTGAACAGCCAAGAAAAGGTGCTGGCTGTTTCAGAGCGATGGGTTTCTATGGAAGATGTCAATTATCCCAAGACCTCAATCCCCTTTTACAGGAAGGACAGGGGCCAGAACCCATCAATTGCCATCATGGCCACCACTATTGTCACTTTACAAGCTGTCAGACACGAAGAGCGATCCATTTTAAACAGCTACTGTCACAGCCCAAGCTGATTGCTGTGTTTTGGCCAAAGGGACACTACACCTTAGATATACTCGTGCTTGGCACAAAGGGGCACTACTCTCAAATATACTTGCACTTGGGACAAAGGGGCACCACATCTCAGATATGCTTGGGACAGAATGACACTACATCTCAGATATGCTTGGGACAGAATAACACTACATCTAAGATATACCTGTGCTTGGGACAAAGGGACACCACATCTCAGATATACTTGTGCTTGGGACAAAGGGACACTACATCTAAGATATACCTGTGCTTGGGACAAAGGGACACCACATCTCAGATATACTTGTGCTTGGGACAAAGGGACACTACATCTAAGATATACCTGTGCTTGGGACAAAGGGACACTACATCTAAGATATACCTGTGCTTGGGACAAAGGGACACCACATCTAAGATATACTTGTGCTTGGGACAAAGGGACACTACATCTAAGATATACCTGTGCTTGGGACAAAGGGACACCACATCTAAGATATACTTGTGCTTGGGACAAAGGGACACTACATCTAAGATATACCTGTGCTTGGGACAAAGGGACACTACATCTAAGATATACCTGTGCTTGGGACAAAGGGACACTACATGTCAGATATACTTGTGCTTGGGACATAGGGACACTACATCTCAGATATACTTGTGCTTGGGACAAAGGGACACCACATCTAAGATATACTTGTGCTTGGGACAAAGGGACACTACATCTAAGATATACCTGTGCTTGGGACAAAGGGACACTACATCTAAGATATACCTGTGCTTGGGACAAAGGGACACTACATGTCAGATACACTTGTGCTTGGGACATAGGGACACTACATCTCAGATATACCTGTGCTTGGAGCAAAGGGGCACTACTCTCAAATATACTTGCACTTGGGACAAAGGGTCACTATATCCAACATATACTTGCACTCAGGACAAAGGGACACTACATCTAAGATATACCTGTGTTTGGGACAAAGGGATACTACATGCCAGACATACATGCACTATGGTCAAAGGGACACTACAGCTCAGACATACTTGTGTTTGGGATAAAGGGACACCACAACTCAGATATACGTGCACTAGGGTCGAAGGGACACTACATCTAAGATATACCTGTGCTTGGGGCAAAGGGACACTACATCTCAGATATACTTACTTGCAGCAGTCCTTACAAGGTTTGAACCATGCCATTTGGGAGGTGACATTTCCTTTGCCCACTCCAAACTTTGAGGAAATAGTTCTGAAGAGACGAGAAGACGACGCATTTTCTGGGACAGCAAAAAAAGGAACTGACATCAGCGCACAGTAGTGGCGCTTATATTTGCCCTGCATTTCACTTCTGGAGCAGAACGCCATCAATGTGGAGCCACATAACACCACCTACCAGCGTGCAGGGGTACCACTCAAAGGTTTCTGGCCAAGCTAGGAAGACTGTCTTCAGTTCCAGCACATTTAAGTGTGGGACTGCCTCCTTTGCTTTCCAGAATTCCCTGACTTGCAGTTTTCCCAAGTGTGTCCCCAACCAGTGTGGGATGCCACCGTGGTGGTGGTCACAATGGAACATGGTTAAAGCAAAGGTCTCCCCACTGCTATGTTGTTCATTTTCCATTTCATCTCTTCCTGTACATTTTTTGTTATAACCTCTAGATCTTACTAACTTCCCTTTGCTTGAGATCAGGAATGGGCCCAAAAGCAATGAATTGGTTTCATATGTAGCCTTGCGCAGAGTCAGTGGGATGCAGAAGGTTATCATGCCCATGATTTTCCACAGTGTCCGAGTCTGTCCTTTCCAGTAATGGTATGCTTGTTCTGTTAGTGCTTGGATCCTCGCGGGTGAAGGGAAGGCTGTTGCCTGCACGGTGCTGATCCTTGCTCATAGAATATTTTTTCTCTCTCCAGTTCTGGTGAGGATTTCTCCAGGTTTCACATAAACCCTAGTCCGTGTAGCATGTCCATGACTGTCCTGGTGATCCCTTTGCTTTGGGAGAACGAGCTTGCTTTTTACCAGCCAGTCACTTGGGTAGAGATATCCTTGTAACCCCTTTCTTTTCAGGCAAGCTGCCACTGCGGTAGGCATTTTAAAACATCCTGGATGCTGTTTTACTGCCAAAGGAAGCACCTTGAACTGATGACCTTGGTTTATGAGAAATTACAGGTTTTTGTGTGTTGTGGTTGAGGTTTGAGCAAGTAGTCTTTGAGATCTACTGTTGCCATATAGTCCTTTCCCACAGCCTCCTGCAGTGTTGGCATTTTGAATCTGAGTCTTTATGAATTTGTTAAGGAAGCAATGATCCAGAAATGGCCATAGTGTTTTGTCCAGTTTTGATTAACTTCCCAGGCTGACCTAGGTCGTTGGTAATTTTTCTATGTTCTGTTTCTGCAGGAGCTTCCCTAACCACTGTTGTGGACGCATTTCCTTTCTAGCATGGTATCTTTTCTTTGGGCTTACACTTGGAGGATTTCTTAATAGTTTTATGCAATAACGTGCTGGATGATGATGAGAATTCATTTGTCTGACATGACTTCCCTTCGTTATTGGAGGAACACCCAATTCTGCCCTCAATGAACATGTGGCTGGGCTGATGCCATTTAGAGGCACTTGTTGAGGATCTTGCTCCTCTGGAGAGATGGCCCCTTCCACTTGCCCTTCCTCGAAAGTGATGAGCCGTGGAGAACTGCCCCAGTTGCGGTGTTGTTTGTTGGGGCCCTTCTTGCTGGTAGAAGGTTTATGGTGTTGAAGCTTGAAATTCCCCCTTCATGCTGGTCTTCCCATTGGGGTTGCTTCTCTTTGTGGGCAGCTGTGGAAATACTATGCCCCACTGGCATTCGCCGTCTTCTTGTCCTTTTTCGATTTGCTGGAGCATTCTGTCCACAGCCATATCAACTAGATGCTCTCCAGTCTAAGGGCGCGAAAGCTGTTGGTTTTCCCTCAGTCTTGAAGACGGACACCCATGACAAGATGTGTTTCCAAAATGTTGTCCCCAGGACTAACTCCTGCTTGCCGTATCTGCAGCATCCAGTACCGACTTCAGACAAGTGCTTGCACTTTTCCCTCCTTTATGAGACAGGACTATCCTCTTTTGATATTGCTATGGGGTGTGTTTCTTTAGTTCCCATATTTCCTTCCATTGTTTGTGGAGGTAGCCGTTTAGCAGAGTTTTTTTTGTTTGTTATTTTTTTTAGTCCTTCATTGTATTGCTGCACCTCTTCTGACCTTTCAACCGACCTTCACTACCCTCTTGTTCTCCTTCTCAGGAGAAGGCCCAGTGGCTGTGGGGACATTCGCTCTTTCCCGTGCAGTGGCCACTATGATGGAATCTGCGTCTGATGTTCCGGAAGTCCTTTGATGAATGTTGAAAATGTCACTTACCCAGTGTACATCTGTTCGTGGCATCAGTCGCTGTAGATTCGCATGTTTTGCATAGCTCGCCATCTGGTGTTGGGCCGGAGTGTTACAAGTTGTTTTTCTTCGAAGAAGTCTTTCGAGTCACGGGACCGAGTGACTCCTCCTTTTGTCTCCATTGCGCATGGGCGTCGACTCCATCTTCGATTGTTTTTCCCCCGCAGAGGGTGAGGTAGGAGTTGAATTGTAGTAATAGTGCCCATGCAATGGAGTGACTAAGTATGTACTTATTTAAGGTTGAAATGATATATATACAAATAGTTGAAGGTAACTTCCGAACTGCTACAGGCTCCCGGGGAGGCGGGTGGGCACATGCAAATCTACAGCGACTGATGCCACGAACAGATGTACACTGGGTAAGTGACATTTTCAGTTCGATGGCATCTGTCGCTGTAGATACGCATGTTTTGCATAGACTAGTAAGCAGTTATCTCCCCAAAAGCGGTGGCTCAGCCTGTAGGAGTGGAAGTAGTCTGAAACAATGTTCTTAATACGGCTTGACCTACTGTGGCTTGTTGTGCGGATAACACGTCTACACAGTAGTGCTTGGTGAATGTGTGAGGCGTAGACCATGTGGCTGCCTTACATATTTCTTGCATTGGGATGTTTCCTAGAAAGGCCATGGTAGCACCTTTCTTTCTGGTTGAGTGTGCCCTCGGTGTAATGGGCAGCTGTCGTTTAGCTTTAAGGTAGCAGATTTGGATGCATTTAACTATCCATCTGGCTATACCTTGTTTTGATATTGGGTTTCCTGCATGAGGTTTTTGAAATGCAATAAATAGTTGTTTAGTCTTTCTGATGTTCTTTGTTCTGACAATGTAATACATTAATGCTCTTTTGACATCTAATGTATGTAGTGCCCTCTCAGCTACGGTATCTGGCTGTGGAAAGAACACTGGAAGTTCCACTGTTTGATTTAGATGGAACGGTGAAATAACCTTTGGTAAAAATTTTGGATTAGTCCTTAGGACGACCTTATTCTTGTGTAGTTGTATAAAAGGTTCTTGTATTGTAAATGCCTGAATCTCGCTTACTCTTCTTAGGGAAGTAATGGCGATGAGAAATGCAACCTTCCAGGTTAGGAACTGTATTTTGCAGGAGTGCATGGGTTCAAAAGGTGGACCCATAAGTCTAGTTAGGACAACATTTAGGTTCCATGAAGGAACAGGTGGTGTTCTTGGTGGTATAATTCTCTTAAGGCCCTCCATGAATGCTTTAATGACTGGTATCCTATATAGGGAAGTTGAATAGGTAGTCTGCAGGTATGCAGATATTGCTGCAAGGTGTATTTTAATGGAAGAGAAAGCCAGGTTAGATTTTTGTAAGTGAAGGAAGTAACCCACTACATGTTTTGGAGTCGTGTGTAATGGTTGGATTTGATTAATATGGCAGTAGCAAACAAACCTCTTCCATTTACTTGCATAGCAGTGCCTGGTGGATGGCCTTCTGGCTTGCTTTATGACTTCCATACATTCTTGGGTAAGTTGTAAGTGCCCGAATTCTAGGATTTCAGGAGCCAAATTGCTAGATTCAGCGATGCTGGATCTGGGTGTCTGATCTTTTGGTTGTGTTGTGTCAATAGATCTGGCCTGTTGGGCAATTTGATGTGGGGTACTACTGATAGGTCTAGCAGCGTTGTGTACCAGGGTTGCCTTGGCCAAGTTGGTGCTATTAATATGAGTTTGAGTTTGTTTTGACTGAGTTTGTTTACCAGATAAGGAAGGAGAGGGAGAGGAGGAAAAGTGTAAGCAAATATCCCTGACCAGTTCATCCATAGGGCATTGCCTTGGGACTGCTTGTGTGGGTATCTGGATGCGAAGTTTTGGCATTTTGCGTTCTCCTTCGTCGCAAACAAGTCTATTTGAGGTGTTCCCCAGAGTTTGAAATAGGTGTTCAGAATTTGGGGGTGAATTTCCCATTCGTGGACCTGTTGGTGATCTCGAGAGAGATTGTCTGCGAGTTGATTCTGAATCCCTGGTATAAATTGTGCTATTAGGCGAATTTGGTTGTGAATTGCCCAACGCCAAATTTTTTGTGCTAGCAGGCTTAACTGCGTGGAGTGTGTCCCCCCCTTGTTTGTTTAGATAATACATTGTTGTCATGTTGTCTGTTTTGACGAGAATGTATTTGTGAACTATTATTGGTTGGAAAGCTTTTAGTGCTTGAAAAACTGCTAGCAGTTCTAGGTGATTTATATGCAGTTTTGTTTGATGTACGTTCCATTGTCCTTGTATGCTGTGTTGATCGAGGTGTGCTCCCCACCCTGTCATGGAAGCATCTGTTGTTATTACGTATTGTGGCACTGGGTCTTGGAAAGGCCGCCCTTTGGTTAAATTTATGTTGTTCCACCATAGAAGCGAGAGGTAAGTTTGGCGGTCTATTAACACGAGATCTAGAAGATGACCCTGTGCTTGTCACCACTGTGATGCTAGGCACTGTTGTAAGGGCCTCATGTGCAGTCTTGCGTTTGGGACAATGGCTATGCATGAAGACATCATGCCTAGGAGTTGTAATATCATCTTTGCTTGTATCTTTTGTGTTGGATACATGCGTTGTATGATGTTGTTGAAATTTTGGATTCTTTGGGGACTTGGAGTGGCTACTCCTTTTGTTGAGTCTATTATGGCTCCTAGGTATTGTTGTACCTTGCACGGCAGAATGTTGGATTTCGTGAAGTTGACGGTGAACCCTAGTTTGAAGAGGGTTTGTATGATCTGATTTGTGTGGTTTGAGCACTCTATTAACGAATGGGCCTTGATTAGCCAGTCGTCTAGATATGGGAACACATGTATTTGCTGCCTTCTGATGTGTGCAGCGACTACTGCTAGACATTTGGTAAAGACTTTTGGTGCGGTTGTTAATCCGAAAGGCAATACCTTGAATTGGTAATGTATTCCTTTGAATACAAACCTTAGGTATTTCCTGTGCGATGGGTGTATTGGTATATGGAAATACGCGTCTTTGAGGTCTAAAGTTGTCATGTAGTCGTGTAGTTTTAGCAATGGTAACACTTCTTGTAGTGTGACCATGTGAAAGTGGTCTGATTTGATGAATGTGTTTACTATTCTGAGGTCTAGGATTGGTCTCAGCGTTTTGTCCTTCTTTGGTATCAGAAAGTACAGTGAGTAAACTCCTGTGTTTATTTGTGCTTTTGGTGGTATGTTTGGAGGGAATTGTAGAAATTCTATGCATTGGATAATTGCTAGAACCCAAGTGTCTGTAGTGATTTCCTCCCATGCTTTGTAATAATGACCTATTCTTCCCCCCACTGGTGTTGTGTGGAGGGGGTGAGTGACATGTGAGTCACTGCTTAGTAGTAGGGGTTTTGGGGCTTTGAAATTTTCCCCTATTCCTAGGGAATTGCCCTCCTCTATATTGTCCCCGAAAACCTCCTCTGTACTGTCCCTGGTAACTGGACGGTGTTGCCTGTGAGGTGCTGGCTTGTGTGCCCTGACCCCGAAACCCCCCTCTAAAGGGTGTTTTACGGAATGTGCTGTAATTCCCTCTGCTCTGCGGGGAGTAGAGTGCGCCCATGGCTTTAGCAGTGTCCGTGTCCTTTTTGAGTTTCTCAATCGCTGTGTCCACTTCTGGACCGAACAGTTCTTTTTCGTTAAAAGGCATATTGAGAACTGCTTGCTGAATCTCTGGTTTAAATCCAGACGTTCGTAGCCATGCATGCCTTCTGGTAGTTACAGATGTATTAATTGTCCGTGCAGCTGTATCTGCAGCGTCCATGGAGGAGCGCATTTGGTTGTTTGAAATGTTCTGTCCCTCCTCAACCACTTGTTTTGCCCTCTTTTGTAGGTCCTTGGGCAGATGTTCAATGAGATGTTGCATCTCATCCCAATGGGCTCTGTCATAGCGCGCAAGTAGTGCCTGAGAGTTAGCGATGCGCCACTGGTTTGCAGCTTGTGCTGCGACTCTCTTACCAGCTGCATCGAACTTGCGGCTTTCTTTATCTGGGGGTGGTGCATCTCCAGATGTGTGGGAGTTGGCCCTTTTCCTAGCTGCTCCTACAACGACAGAGTCTGGTGGCAGCTGTGTAGTGATGAAAACCGGGTCTGTAGGAGGCGCCTTATACTTTTTTTCCACTCTTGGTGTGATTGCCCTACTTTTGACCGGCTCCTTAAAGATTTCTTTTGCGTGCCGGAGCATACCAGGGAGCATAGGCAGGCTTTGGTAGGAGTTGTGGGTGGAGGAGAGGGTGTTGAATAAACAGTCATCCTCGACTTGTTCTGAGTGGAGGCTTACATTGTGAAATTGTGCTGCTCTAGCCACCACTTGAGAATACGCAGTGCTGTCCTCTGGTGGAGATGGCTTCGTAGGGTATGCCTCCGGGCTGTTATCTGACACTGGGGCGTCGTATAAGTCCCATGCGTCCTGATCTTGGTCACCCTGGCTCATGATGGTGTGAGCTGGGGAATGTGATGGAGTTTGTGCTGGTGAGACGTTAATTACAGGTGGAGGAGAGGGTGGTGGAGTAACCTTTTTTACCACCTTTGTTTGTGGTGTTTGTTCAGTTTGGAACTCCAATCTTCTCTTTCTTCTAATAGGGGGAAGGGTGCTTATTTTTCCTGTCCCCTCCTGTATGAAAATACGCTTTTGCGTATGGTCTACATCAGTTGATTGTAGCTCTTCCTCAAACCTATGCTTTCGCATTTGGGAGGTTAGCGATTGCTCTTCTGTATAAGAGCCTGAAACTGGGTCGGTTGCAGTCTGTTTTGGCACCGAAACCCTGTCTGCATCTTTTTTCGTCTCCGAGGTGACTTTTTTCTTTTTCGGGGCCGAAACCTCTCGGCGTCGATCTTCGTCGGTGCCGCTGTCTCGGCGTCGAGCCGTGTCTACACCGGTATCTCGGTGTTGATGCTTGTATCCAGCACTTTCTCGGTCCCGAGAAGGCTGCGTGCCGGTGTCTCGACTGGAGTCGGACGATCTCGGCACTGTTTGGGCCTTTTTCGGTGCCGACGGTCGGTCACCGAATTTATGGGTCGAGCCATGGCCTGGTGGCAGTGGCGTCCCCTGGGCCTTGTAAATCTTCTTCTGAGTGGTTTTCAACGTCTTACTCACGGTTTGTGTATCGTCGAATCCTTCGGAGTCCGATTCGTGGATCGAAAAGGTTCCTTCCTCTTCTTGTTCCTCGAACTCTCGGTGGGCTGTCGGCGCGGACGCCATCTGAAGTCTTCTGGCTCGACGGTCTTGGAGTGTTTTTCGGGACCGGAACGCACGACAGGCCTCGCAGGTGTCTTCACTGTGCTCAGGTGACAGGCACAGGTTACAGACCAAGTGTTGGTCTGTATAGGGGTATTTATTGTGGCATTTGGGACAGAAGCGGAACGGGGTCCGTTTCATCGGCGTTCTTCTGCACGCGGTCGGGCCGACCAGGCCCCGACGGGGGATCGAAAAACTACCCTGAAGGGCACCGGAGCTCTTTGATCTTTCGACGCGGTGTTGAATCTAACTACGCCGATCCCGAACGCAACAATACCGACGAAAATCTTCCGAAATTAGCTATCTTTCCGTTCCGAAACTCGGAGCGACAGGAACACGTCCGAACCCGATGGCGGAAAAAAAACAATCGAAGATGGAGTCGACGCCCATGCGCAATGGAGACAAAAGGAGGAGTCACTCGGTCCCGTGACTCGAAAGACTTCTTCGAAGAAAAACAACTTGTAACACTCCGGCCCAACACCAGATGGCGAGCTATGCAAAACATGCGTATCTACAGCGACAGATGCCATCGAACATATATTTATTCTTCACCCTTTGAGTTACTTATTTGCAGCCCGTGCATTCTTTGAATGCCTCCCTTCTTTGGTCTACAGCAAATGGAAGTATTGACTACTGATATTTGAGGCTACGATGAGCGCTATCAGGAAGCAGGCCTGTGGTTTCTCTTCCTTGTGCTGCACTCCACTCATGACTGTGGCATCATCTTCACCACCGCATTATACATTGCAAAGCCATCTGATGGGGATGGTCTCGAACATAATTTGGCTCCCCTCTCTGGTGAGTCGGTGCAGACTGTTGTGTTGACCTGTTTGTCCTCCTCTCAGCTCTTCTCCCCCGTTGGTTCAAGGAATTTGAAATTCCTAGAGAAGCATAACAATCCCTCTTCAGGAGGATCACTGCCAATTGGACCTCAAAGCACGTCTGCTTTGGCTTGGATTCGAGCGAATGCCAATATCTTGTTTGATGTCACGTCATCTCGCCCGCCTCCTTGGTCCTCTTGTGTTCCTAATCACCTTTTGACGTGGAGTGTTTGTTGGAGGGACGTCCTCTACTGGAGTCCTTGTTTTGGGACCAATGGAATTCCTTCTGTTTTGACATTCCATCAGTTGATAAGGGCTCGGCGCTGAGGAATTCTTCGATGCTTTGAGTGTGAAGGCTTCAGCTCAGGTTCACTCGATTTTTGGGCGTTACCAAGGAATGTTTTTTGTGTTATGCCTACTATGATTTTTCAGGCTGCTCCAGCTTGGTCACGACCACTCACTCTTCGGATCCTTCCACCTATGTCCTCAATGCTCTCTTCGTCATTACTCGAGAGCCTGAGCTCTCTCAGCGAAGGACTCTCTTATTCCTCTGCTCACATGGTGGCCTAGTATGCCAGCATCTTCTTCTGTGTTATTAATTTTTTTGGAACAGGCTTCGAAGCCTGTGGGGCGGTGATCTTTTGATAAGAGAGGTTATACACCGGATAGCTGCCCCTCTGGGCAAAATCACAGTGGCATTTTGAAGTAGAATATAAAAGGCATATTTTCCATCTCTCTTGTCGATTCCAGCCACCAGTCCGTGCATCCTCTGCCTCCGTTGCCTACATGATGCACCAAAGTTTTCGGTATTCTTTGGTGCTTTTTGGTCTACTCGGTTTTCTCCTCTTTGGATGATCTCTGTGAACCGTTTCTCCCCCCGCATTTGCTTGATGATCAGTTTAACGTCCGTGCTTCTCTCTGGCATGCACGGAGATTCAGCTAATGCTTCCAGACCAAATGGCAGAAAAAAAGGAAGATGGTGACTATACACACAGGCTTCTGGGTGCACGTCTGACATCACAGGGGACGGACATACCACCACATGTAAACGGACCATGCCCAAGAAAATATAAAAAAGACTAAGCTGAGAAAAGTATTCTGGACCCAACCACTAGATGAAGGCAAAATGACAGCATGCAAATTCAAAAAAGATTCGTGCTGCAAAATCTTTTTTCATTACAACTCAACATACTAGATTTTTCTGTATAGAGCAATTATAATCATCACGTAAAAGAACCCCTAATCTGAGTATACCCAAGTCACGTGAAGGGGTCAGAAAGATTATTGCTACATGTTTCCCTTAGTCCAAAAAGTTGGATATGTTTCAGAAAAATGATATGCAAGAATATCTAACAGTAGAGACTATTTTCAGATTTGAAATTAACTGTTTCCAGAACAGAGGTTGCTTTCAGCATGTGATTGGGTTTTAGCCTCAGCTTCATATAGGCTTTTGAAGATGGTTCTTCGAGAGCATGCCCTGCAGCAGAACAACCCTTTATGGATCTTCAACTGGAGTCCCAGAGGTCAGGGATCTGGCTGTTTTTGAGGGATATAGCAATGAACTTACGATTGTGGGTTCTCAAGAAAGTAATGCTGGTCACAGGTTTTGTAGGTGCTTCTGATTTGACTTTTTTGGGGTTGGATACAAAAACAAATACTCAACAGCCTGGAAAACAACTAGAAATAACAGAATTTGTAGGCATTCTCCTTTATAAATTCACTCTTGTTCTATAGAACAGCAAGGTCGCAATTCAGCTCAATTTAAATTTCAAACTCCTTTTTTCACGCTTTTCAACCCACCACGAATTGACAGCGTTTTGCTTTATAATGGACTGTCCTTACACGTGTGGGAGGAGAGCAGGGTAGTATGTACTGTCGAATCTATTTCAGGCTAGATGCCCCATTATTGCCTGAATTGTCAGACTCCAATCTCATTGGCATCCTTTGCTTCTCTCCAAGCTTCTCATCGGACCTTAAGGTCTTCTCCTTAATGCTCTGAGACTTTGTAACATCTGCTGTTCACATGCTCATTACAAACACCACAACAATGTCCATTCCTCCTTTGGGATTCATCTTTCTTATTCTAAAATAACCCTCTCTGCCGCTCTTGCTAGCTGTGTTTTGAAATCCTCGCACCACTTACCTAAACCCTACCAATTGCCGCCGCCTCCCATCCACATTTTCAACTCATTACATTCCTCTATTCCACTCTCCTGTCCGCTACTAACTTTTAGAAATACCCCAAAGTACCCCACTTTTTCTGCTCTGTGCTTTCAAGCCTCGTTGAGAGCTTTCTATAATCCAGTTTTCAATTCTACTCCTTCTAAATTTGGCGTTATAAGCCTAAAAGAAAACACCCTTGAGCTATACAAGAAGAAGAAAATGTGTATGGGTGTGTGGTGCGTATTATAAAAGTTTACACACTGTTTTGATATGAACGCCCCCTCTGATCCTCTAGCTTTACTATCTTGAAGGAATCAAAACAAATTACACAACAAACAAAAGATAAAACTTCAGATGGTCTTTTTTTTTAATGGCGAATCACCAGAGATGAACGTTTCCAAGAAGACCTCCTTGGACAGGGCTTAAATCTTCTGTTACACAAGGGCACATTTTACTGGATGGACTACTTATTTGTGCCTTTTTCTCAGCGAGGAAAAACTTCACTGCTCTCAGTGAGCTAGGTTGTCAACATGTGTCTTTCCAAAATGTGCTCCCACAGCTCAAATGCAAAGTACTTCCTGCTTCGTTAGTATTGAAAACACAGTTTTTAAATCCATCTCATCAGCTCTGCACATAAGCAGTTGTTGATACTGTGAATAGAAGTAGTAGAACACCAGGAGTTCTCCGATCACCAGAAATAACACACAGCGCTACAGCTATGTTGGCAGGGATCCATTGTTCAATATGAAGCTCCCCTTCGAAGTATAATAAAAAGTACATAAAAGATACCTTTTAAAAACAGTTTAAGATCTGATAAAATTAATTGATTCCTTTATGCTGCTTAAAATCAGGTCTGGGTTTGGAGAGGGAAATGACATTCCCTAAATGTAAAATAAAAGTTTAATTTCCTTTTCTGGCTTCACACAGGGCTTCTTTGTCCAGTAAGAGTGGGCCAAACAGGTTAGGTGGGCAGCACCAGTGAAGCATTCCTCTGAAGGCTGGAAGATGGACAATCTTTCATGAGGCAAGCCCAGGGGCATCTGAACAGCAATGCTGAGAGTAATTGTCCTCTGTAACTATCGAAGCTTAATATGTACCCTCATAACATCAACCTCATAGCCAACATCCTTACGTGGACTTAGGCACGTCCTTGACATCCAAGGTGCCTGCAAATTTACCAATGCAGTCTGCCAAGAATAGGATGCAGTAAATGAAAGGGTCTTCATTGCTGTAGAGGTAACACACGAATAGGTGAGACTGTGTGGCAATAAGATGGGTACTTCTAACCCTCTGATATCACAAGATGCCACCGATGCCTGCTGGAAGTCACCCATGTAAAGGGAGTATTCTTCCCAAATAGAGTGAGGAATATTTGCAAACTATCTAGGTATCACTGGCTAACATGGAGAATGGAAGCTGGCTATCCTCATAGCCACTCCAAGTTGGTAGATAAAACAATACCTGAGCACTCTTGCTCAAGTAACAATAAAAACATGAAGGCACGACTAGCAGGCGTGAAGATCAAATATGTGTCTGCAGAGTCCAACAGAGGCTGGATCGAAGTAACTTTTTATGACCACAGCAAGGTCCCATCTCACAACATAACTGCAGCACATGGTCGCTTGTACCCAAGCCTTGGAGTAGTTACTTGTGGTAGAACCTCTGCGTCTGGACATGTGGAGGAAAAGGATGGCGAGGGGCCTGTTGGATTGCGGGCTGAAATCCGGACTAGAAGAATAAATAAATAGAAAAAACAACAAAATTACTAACCATCCTGGGAATATCAGAGACATTATGAGGGCAGGCCAAAGACATAAAAAACCTGACAAGCTCTTCCAAACCCACATAGAGATTTTTTGGTAAATAGAAACATTCTGCTAGTAACG
The DNA here is from genome assembly GCF_031143425.1 of Pleurodeles waltl. NCBI lineage: Eukaryota > Metazoa > Chordata > Amphibia > Caudata > Salamandridae > Pleurodeles > Pleurodeles waltl. The sequence goes on along the minus strand of NC_090451.1, from coordinate 689,536,065 downwards.
CAGATGTCTTAGGACAACCCAAACAAATTAACTTTAATTCGATTCAGGAACAGGCATTTTTTTATTTATTTTAAACACAGAAACAAGAAATGTTCGCATTCATTATTTTCACTGCTTTGTTACAGAGAACACAGCATTTCCCAGAGAAGTCTCAAAGCGGCTGCTTTAAGCAGCAGGTGCAACTACTTTCAGATCATAGAGATTTCTCATACCCCATGACTTGCACACATTTTCACTTAGACTGGACAGATGTAGGCCTAGAACTTGAGCAAAACCTACACAAGTGATGTTTTTCTAAAGCACTTAACTGAATTCCTTGAAGGTGCAGTCACATCCGACGATCAAAATGAGGCAGAGTGAAGTAAATTTATTTGCATGGGCTCAAAAAATTAGGTCAAATCTAGAAGCCATGATGTGAACCTATGTACTTTTTAAAATTAGGCCACTGGATGAATATCTATAGCTCTCCCACTTTTACCACGAGAGGCCTGTGTTTAATGATTTTGTATTCCATTATTTAATTAACTATATAATTACATTATATCAAATAAATACAAATGACACATTTATTTTGATATAAATGTATACGACACTTCAATGCTCCAAAATATAAAATAGTAAATGCACAGAACTATACTGTTTACTTCTCCCGATGCAAATATTTCTTAATTTGTATGTTCAATTCTGTTGAGCACTGTGCAGTGCTCACACTAAACACTGCATTGTCCATCAAAACAAGGGAGGGATCTACCGCCTGCCTGCCAATATATGAGAGTAAGCACATTTTAACAGCTACAGTAAAGATAGGAAGGTATACAGAGTGTTTAGAGGGGGGGCATTAGCTATAAAATGACAGATCAACATTGCGTTTAATCCAGGGTAAGGCTTGGCTAGATAACGTTAGGACATGCAGACGAGCCTCTGTTTCTAAGCTACAACGTTGTTTCCAGCCCAGACATGGATTTCTAGTTCAGGGGCAGGATTTAAACCTCACCCCAATGCATTTCCAAGATGAGAGGCTCTAGAGAACAAGGGAGACAGGATCTCTTTAAACTCTCTCTGAGCCTGCAGCCAGGACACCCCAGGGTCAGGCTTGCAGATGTTCAGTCAGTCCAACACACATTGAGTTGGCACCCTACCTTAGAAAGTCACAAGGCCTCATTTTTAGGAATTTTTCAAGCGAGGGTCTACATGGAAACATAACTGTCTTGCCAGCGAGAGAAAAGCTTACAGACATCGCTGTCCTAGGCACGAGGTAAATGTCTACTCTGCGGAAGACTGACTGGGCAAACAGAAATGAGCACTAAAGTACTCTCACATAAAAGTTGTATAGTGCTTAAAGATACGCTCTTAGAGGACAGTATCTACATGAGGGACAGAATATGATGTCTGGGAGGGTACTCATGCTTGAATGATTAATATGTGTATGTATGAACATCAATGTACACAGCAGATATATTAATATCAACACGTTTTGCTTTTTTTGGTGGGTGGACCGAGCCATTTTTCCAGGCCTTCTTTGAAAATGAAGGAGAGGCACACTTCCTTTTCTATTTTTGTTATTTAAGGCATATTTCAGAAAAGTAACTGGTTCTGTATATAGTGAGGTGGTGTGTTAAGATTCAGTGATGGTGACTTTACCTAAACAAAGTATAAGTATGCTTGAAGGGGCACAACTGGTACATTTTCAGAATCACAACACGGCGACACCGCTCATTGCCAATTGTGAGCGGCGACCCTTCTTTAGTATTCTCCGATACCATCATTACGCGGTGTAGCAGTACACTGGTTGAAGATATAAACGTCAGGGGGCCAGACTAACTCACTTGTACTAGTGACGAGCACTGATCCCAGGTTCTGGGATGAGAGCATGCCCCTAGTCAATTACAGTGAGTAAAACAAGACAGAATTCAACAGTCACACGAGTGGTTCAAGAAATTTACAGAACGTGAATCGAGAACGTGATCTATGCTTTCCAGCTCTTCGCTTAACTAAGGATTGAGAAGGTTTCTCTGGGGTATTAAAAGGTCTAATGTTACACAAGGAGTGTGAGATCATTAAAGACTCTAGACTGGGAATGGTTAATACTTAGATGGAGTACTGGAATACAAACAAATCAGGCCAAATGGGACATGTAATATGCCTGGCAATAACTACAAAACAAATAGAACTTTAAAAATAATAAGTAGACTTTGTTGAGAACCCTTTGTTTTCCATAATAAGCAACTTGAGAAAGAGAGTCTAGAAGACCAAGAATGACATCAACAGTGTGAATCAAGGGGAGTGTTCTTAGACATTAAAATTGTTGTATTTTTTTTGTTTAAATGCAGAGGGGTCATGTATTTGATTAAATGCCAATGTGACAAATTGTAGATAGGTAAGACCTGGTTTAAAATAAGTCAAATTGTGAGGATATAACTGAACACAATAAAACCAGAATTAGGACTGGAAACATGAAACTGGCTGTCGAACAAGACTTGCGGGACCAGCACCATAATCTGAACCAGATAAAATGTCTTATTACTGAAGTGGTACAGTTGCAACAAGAAGGTGCTGTCTTTGAACAGATATTGACCAAACAGACCGATGATTTATTCATATGCTTCAAACAGTGACAGAGAAGGGAAGACTAGATTTAAGCGAAACCATTTAAGTATACGTACCTCTAACCCCTGCACCCTCAGAACATGTGGACTTCATTACAACGTGGCCAGAGAGGATAGAAAAAGAAATAAATTGCTTAAGCTGCACTCAGTAAGAAAACATGGCTCATGTTTTGTGCTTGGAGTCAGAGCCAGGCTATTATCTATGGTTGTGCTGGATTGAATTTCACCTGGTCACGAGGCGCATCCACATTTCCCTGATGAAGATCCCATTTAAAGCAACTATGGGGCCGGAACCTCAAGGAATATAAACGTTTTGGATTGGAGTGAATTATTTTTCCTGCAAAATGGACTCTAGGAATAATAATGCATTGGTCCAAGACTAGCATTTGATTTTCCGGCCAAAAGACTTAAACAGGGGGTCTTAGATTTAATTTATCCACAACCCATATGCACTAAGCGGTTTCACTCACTCGGAGCACTTTTTTCCTTGGTTGTGATTATTGCCATTTGTCTATCAATATAATTTGGTACTGTTTATGGCTGAGTTTTTACTTGTTGATTTATCACTTAGATTATACCCATGAATCCCATGGATTGGTTCAAAGTCTATTGAATAACTCTGAATGTACATTAGTTTATTATTTACTGTGTACCCAGGCTCCTAAGAATGTGGGGGGTAATCTTTCTTACAGTACAACATTTGTAATGTTGTCAATATCAAATATCGTGCCCTGTCAACCATGCAATAAGCTCTGCGAGATAGGATTGGGCCTTTCTTGTGACTAATGTAAAACATTACCATGTTGACCCACGGAACGAGGATACCTTTTGTAAACAGTCTTTAGATTGCATTCTGTTCTTTTTTGTGAACCACTTTCCTACCTGCTTTATTTATCAAGGTGGTTTGAATTGAGAATTTTCCTTCATGAAGAGTATAGTGCCAAGAACACTGAGAACAGTTTTTCAATGTTTTTGCGATACGTACCGTGTGGGCCTGTTGCGGCGGGGTCCCATGAGTAAAGCTCCCAGGAGAGGCCGGCCGTGTGTACGCCAGTGCAGCCTATAAGGCAGAAAAGATAGTGTTAAATCCATCCTAACCGGATTTCTTAAAATGGAAGACAAGTCCTCAACAGTGGTGTTGAATGGCTTAAACCACAGGCATATGTGTGTTATGATGAGAAGAACTCAATTCCCAATCAGCAAAATTAACAGAGAAGATATTCTCAAGGGGGGCATTTCAAAGGAGTGGAGCTCTCAATGGGTTATCTGCCATGGCCACAATTCCAAATTAGCAATTAGTCAATGTAGCTATTTTAATAGGTGTTCTTCTCAATTAGCTGAACAGGGCACTTATTATGGGTAAATTCCCCACAGTCAAAAGGTTGACTTTCCCAAGGGGCAGAATTTCCATCGGATAGGACTTCTGGGATATAAGTCACAATGCAATGGAAATAGAACTGCTCAGAAAGTGGCCAATTTAACAGGAAGTCCTGGTTTTAAAAGGAAGACCACTGCCTCACCATAATCCCTTGGGGGAATTTTAAGTATTCAAAGGTAACAGGGGAATTCAATATGCCCTTAAGAACCACTGGAGCAGAGCGAACCTCCACAAGGTGGAGAAGGGGGCAGACAGAGGTCATGGTGGGAGAGGAACCCTTTACCTTGGTTGGCTGCATCTGCACAGTGAGCTGGGGCCCAGGCAGCAGAGTCTGTGTAGCATGAAGGGCTTGAGGGTGCATCGGGCGCAAAGACGACTGCAACACAAAGAACACAGATCACACTGTGACGGGATGTAGAACACAGAAAGACTTCTGTAACCAGGAGACACCAGAGAGGGGATGTGTGGAAACAAGTGGAGAAAGCAGAGTTAGGAGAAGGAAAGTGTGAAACTGTCTGCCCTGTGCAAGCAGTAAATTCAATTACAACTACGATTAAAATGACAGTCTTTTGCTGGAAAACCTGGCAGCACAGCTGGGACACTGATGGAAAGGAAACTGTATTTTAATCCACAGCCCTGAGTAATCTAAGAAAGAGACTAAAAGCAGGCACTGTCCTGTGCCAGCTATTTACTACAAGTTTTTCAACCTCATCCCTCGTGTACTGCCACATCCCTCTTGCTCCAGACTGCACTGTATAGCAATGACTGACAGATCAGAGGAGCAGAACACATTTGCGCCCAGCATTACCAAAGTGAAAGAAGTTGAAGCCCATTACCAATATGACTCTGCCAGCACCTACCAGGCACAGCATGATTTATTGTTCAGTCCTTTTCCTTCTCGCTCAGGTCACTGTATGACAGTGTTTCCTAAGCTGTGGCTCGCGACCCACTGGTGGGTCGCAAGCAGATTTTTGATGGGTCTGGAAAGTTTGAGCAGTAAGTTAAGATTCGTTTAAATTGTCTGTTTAGCTTATCACATTTTGGTGCTTCAACGGCAGAGGTCCAATGTCGGGCTAGGCCTTCGGACAATCTGCTGCAGAACTGGTGTTTACTTTGCCTGACAGCAAAGTGTAGGAGTTTGCAAAGTGACTTATGGGACAATCTTGCTGAAGTACAAGAAATGTGAAAGGAAAAGTTTTTTTTTTTCTAACAACATACAGCAACATGTAAATATCTGTGAATGAACTGTATACATTCATCAGTTAGGAAAGTAAAAATGAAGCACATTTTTTTTGTAATTCTGAACTGTGCTGGAAACAGTTTTTAACAGCATCAAAACAAATCAAGACACTTTCCATGGTGTTATACAAATGATACATATGCACACAAACCCGATTTGCACACATTATCATTTGTGTGCTAAATAGTTTTATCACTTTGCCTGTGCAAATTAAGGGGTCATTTCTATGGAAAATGTGCTGTCTGTAAAGACAAAACACTGATTCTATTACGGAAACCGATAACCAGCAAGAATTAGTTATCCAGGATTTTTAAGTGGGAGACAGATTCTGATCTAACAGTCATGACATAATAATTAGAGAAAGCAGGTGAAGCAGCAAAATTCACTACTTTACATAAAAAGTACATGGATATACGACACTCATCTTTCAGAAAGAGGGTTGCCTTTGTAAGATTCGGAGCAGCAAACAAGTTAATAAGGTAAGTTTTGGACCCCTGTCTGCCTTGAAATGGGCCAATGATGAAATTTACAAGCTGATGAAAATTTGTAAATCTTTTGGTCTGAGCTAGATAACATTTAAGAGACCCTAAGATACAAAATATAATGGAGGCTTTTCACGCCCAAAGATATACTCTGCAAATGCACAAACAAGATGGGAAATGCAGAATGCACGCTAAGTAAGAATGAAAGGTAGGTCTTTAAACAAAATTGGAAGCCCTGCATTTCATCTTCTGTTGGGTGTAACAGCTAAGACTCGAGATGTAGGTTGTGGTAAGGAGAGCTTTAAAAACCCTCTAGTCCAAACAGATAACATAGATGATTTAACAGCGAACATAAATGAGAACAACTTATTCGCTGATGTAAGGGTAGAAAGGCCTTAAAAGCAGCTGAAAAACTGCATTCTGAAAATAAAACTACTTTCTTTAATTCCTGAGAGCTCCAATAGTAGATAAATAGGGGCTGCAGTTATTAACACCTTTGCCAAAACACAAAGGGCAGCTCAACACCCAGAAAGCACCCAAGGGGTTATTGTTCTTGGAGAAAACTCTGCAACAAAACCCAAGCCAATTCTCACTCTCATTTTAGAATGTGGTGGAAAGAGGCCTGGTCGCCATATTACTCAACGGATTGACTTTTTACCTTAATGTTCACTCTGCCAGATCTATGGATTTTCAGCAGCAGCTGGAAAAGCAGACATTTCTGTCCAATACAAAATAGATCAGGGGCAGGCTGGGGGACAAGGAAGCCCTACTGTATATGCGTCCCCATCATGCCTGGGCTCCAAGGCTATGCATGACTACATGCATACATGTACTCAGTTGGTTCTTCCTCAACATAAGAGCCAACAGCCTCTCAGAGACAGCCACAACCACTATAAGGATCAATAAAGTAAGTAACCTCATTAAATTTATGACGCTAAGAAAAAATCAACAAAAAAAAAAAACACAGCCCTCTCGTATAAACACGTGCCTGACTGTTCCTCTATGAGGGACATTGGCAGCATGTAGGCGTAAATTAATGTGAGGGGGCTGCAAGCAAGCCTGAAAATCCTTTCCGGCATTCTTATGAGGATGGCCCTACAATACAGCTCCAAAATGATTGTACTTTTATGGCAGACAATTGTGCGCCCCTGCCTCCCATCACTGATCCACGCTGCCTGGCTCCTGAATGGCTGAAGTACAAGATCCCATTCCAATAGAAGGGCCACTTATGCCCCTGTATTTCTGTCTTTTCCCCTTCTTCTGCACATCCCTCTTTTCCCTATGAGCTTGGTGTATTCTTGGAAGGTTCTGCATGGTTTCAGCCTTCCTTTCTTGCAAAAGAAAGACTAAGAAGAACTGTGATGGCAATTGCTGTCGCTGCTCGTGTAGATTCAATACACATACAACCACAGTAAGCTAACTGTAGTCTTTGCTTGACTTCACAACACAAACTACAGCGAATCAAACTCTCCGCATTTCTTTTACTGGACCTATAAGTGCCACTTACTGCCCCAGGCCAGTCTCCATCACACCGTCAGCCACATTCAGACCTATGGATGTAGACTTTCAGAGATCTGCTCCCGGAAGATGACCAGCGGAGGGCGCAGTTCCCCTCAGAGCTGTGCACATTAACAACGTGTTACTACCCAAGCCAGCCGCAAAGTACTGTAAGTACTTGGCCACATCTTGGCAGGCTCCAGGCCCCGTGGCATGGGGTGATGCTGCTCAGGACCATACTGGCTGTGGATAATTTCATGCATCGGCCTTTCACTGGCAGGAAGAGCAAGTCATGGGCACAAACCCGCCTGCCTGCAGTGGCACCTGTTACCAAATTTGAGACAGAATTAAACTCCTTGCACAACTATTATTACAAAAAAACAAAAACATGAAGGGATGGGGCCGCCTCCAGGGCACACACAAGGACACTAGACTACCAATAGATTTTGAGAAATTGGTAAGCATTCTTGCCCTGTGACCAACACTGGGATGTGCCCCACATAATAAGACATTCCTGTGGGGACACCGGTTTCGTATGCGTGCCCGCATCTGGAGGAGATGCCAGGCTGGCTGCTACTTCCTGAGAGGATGCCAGCAGGACAAGATGAAGTCCGACTAACGATGGGAGGAACATGAGGGAGGGAAGATACGAACGGATAGGAGGAAGCACATTAAACAAATCATAAAACCCACCTGTATAATGTACCTGCATGACAGCCAGATAGGAAAAAAAGTATCCTGCAGGCTACTTATAGCAAATAACTAAAACATGGGGATCCGAGGGCATTAGCTGCAGGAGGGGACGGGGCAGAAGATGAACGTGGTCCCTGGTGCTGGCCACAGGCTCTGCCTAAACAGAATCCATATAATTCCCCAGCAGACACACATTCGGGAACCTCAATGTCAAGCCGGGAGATGAAAAAACTTTAACAAACAAGTTCAAAATCTGTCCAATGGTGTCATGCTTTGGTTATCTTATAACGAGATATCGGCCATGATGAATCTGGAAACAGTGCTTGGGTTGGAAGTGGCGGCTGTGCCACCGAGGCTGGGACTGGAAGGAGGGGTCATGGATGCCCCTGGCTGCAAAGTGGAGAAATGCTACTAATGTAATGATGACATCCAAACGGGCAGAAAACGTTCAATGGCTGGGTAAAAGCACCCCTAACTGCTACCACAGGGAGAATGGATAAGGGAAGAAGTCAGCAAGCATTTTGGGAGGGGTATTCTGGGTGGCGTGGGTGTAAGCTGGGGTCACTCTTGCACCCAGGCCCAATTTGTAACTTGTTTTATGCCAGGCAAATGTGTTCTTATCCTCTGCCAGCCTCAGAAAGGTAGTGTCATGAATTTGATCAAAGGAGTTGGCATGAGAGTGAAGTTAGCACAGAGATTTAAGAGACTCCCTGCCTCAAGGTATCAGGCAATACTGGGAGTAGATCTAAATATTTCCTCCTACTAAGATAAAGAAAGAACTGTAAGGTACAACTAAGCCAGACACTCACAAGATACTTCCTGCACATGGCACCGGCCTCTACTATTAGAATAAAGACTGAAAGAAGGCCATACATCCCAGAATACAGGGCAATACTTGACCATCAAAGGGAAATTCCCTGAAAAGATTAAGCTTTATAAAAAGGATGGGGGGGGACAGGCCACCTTACTAGAAAAGGCGAGAAAGGGAAGAATCTGTATTCCAGGCCATTTATTTCACAACAGAGACCATCCCTTTCAAATGTCTGGTCTGATGAGCGAGCCAGGACAACTGGATATGTGAGAGGGCAGGGTACCAGAGGACTGGAGCAACCTCAGAATGCAGATAGAAAAGAGGTGTTGTGCACTCACTGTGTCTGTAAATCCTGACTGCTGGTTTGCATGCTCCAACTGCTTCTGCAATGGGATACCAGCACTGGAAGGGATGAAACCTAGTAACAGAAGAATATGGCCATTGGAGGGAGATATGCAGCAGTGATAATTGTGTAGCAGGGAAGGAGAAAGCAAGAAAAGATGAGAGATAAAAGACCAGGCTTAGCAGGCAAGCTTTTTAGTGGAATGAAAATGAAAAAGTTAAAAGTAGAGAAAATAGCAATAGCGTGTGAGCCAAAAGAAAGGAACAATAAAAGTTAGGAAATAAGGTTATTAAGAAGAAAGGGAATCAGCAAGAAGACAACAGAGGAAGCAAGATAGAGGAAGGATGAGGAAAACTTGGAGACACATGAAAGAAAGATAAAGATGAGGACAGTGATAGAAAAGGAAGAGAGGTTTGCAAGAGAACAGAATAAAAGATCCACAGAAGGCGGTTGCAAAGTGAGGGACAGAGGTGGTGGGGGATGATGAAGAGAAAATATAGGAGATGGAAGGAGACAAGGATGGAGGGATTACTGAGGTGAAGAACAGTGGCAATGAGAAAGGAAGGAGAGAGGAGGGGCATGGATGAAAAGACATAGACGTATCTAGAAAGAAAGCAAACGCTGATCGAGACAAGGAAGAAGACGCAGACCAACACAAAGGGCAAGATACAAGCAATTCAATATTTAAGGGAGATTTGGGAAGGGGGGGGGGGGCATAATTATCTCAGCACTCAAAAAACAGCCAGCAGCGCTACAAATGTGTGTCCAACCCAGTGCTTGGCTCTTTCTGAAAAGAAAACCCTTGAATACATCTTAAAATGCAATACCACACACTACAAATGCTGGTACGCTACGTCTCTGCCACAGGGCCACTTATATCTCGGACAGGAGTACCCCCAATGCTCACTCACCACATACTTTCCTTTTACAGGAACGGGTAGTTTTGGTGCACGTCTTAGACACGTGTGCAATTTCACTCTCCCAACACTCTGGGCAACTTGTGCGCTCAGTCTTAGGTTTCTTACCCAATGAACACCTAGGGCAGGCCTCAGTATACAGAGGTACATCCTCCCTCCAATTCGGGAATATGTCTTCAGAACCTCTGCCCTCTTCTGGATACACAGGAGTTGGTGGGAAGGTGGTATTTATGGGTCATGGCAAGATCCTTCTTCCATGTGTTGGTTGGTGAGTCTGCAACTCACCTGGCAGGTCCCGGGGGTTGAGTCCGCAATGCAGTCTGCTTCAGTTCAAGAGTCCGGCTGGAGCTAACTGCACACCTTTCATGCAGATTAGAGGTTCGGCAATAGCATCACAGTCCAACCTGGCACACTGAGTCCGCACCATGGATCATTCAGAGTTCCAATAATGTAGTCCACTCAGGCACACTTTGGTAAGAGCCAAGGGCGGCCTGCTTCACAGCCGATTTCAGGCAAACTTTGTTCAAGTGCCATGGGCTTAAACAACCACTGGGTTCAGCAGTGCAGACCGCTAAGGCACACTCGGGCAAGTTCCATGGGCTAACTGCTTCGCAGTCTGTTTGGGCACACTCCAGCCAAGTGCCACAGCCTAAGCAACAGTCACGGTCTGCACGGGTACTCTTTGGTGAAGCACTGCAGATCATCCGCTTCAGCGAGGGGCATAGACCCTGGCCTGGAGGACACTGGTCAAGTGCTGGGAGCCTCTGGTGGCCAGACCCTCACCTCAGGGGTCAATAACTTCCTGTCCATGCTGGCAGTCAACTCCTCATGAGGGATTTGCTCACTCATTCCCTCTTCTCTAAAGAAAAGTACTTCCAGGTGCTTCAGGAGATGGAAACAACTCTTTCTTCAGTTCAGACTTGAAAATGAAGTACCCTCACCACTGGGGAGCTCGCTATTAGGTAGACATAAGCCTTGGTTGCACAGCAGTCCTCTGGGTACTAAGGAAAGCACTCCCTCCTTGGTCAGAGACCTTGGGGATGGACAATAAGTTGATCAAGAGCTACTATTTTTCTACAGGTACAGCAGACATGGGGCATGCATTCTTGGTCTGCATCTTCACAATTGATTTGGGTCAGTTCTACTTCAAGCTGTCATTCTCAGGCTGCCTTGCAGAATCAGCCTTAGGGTGGACTGATGCTCCTCACAGCAATGTAGTCTTCAGGCTAGAGCACCCACAACAGAGGCACACAGAGGTGTGCGCATTCTGCACCTGGTCATCATCAAGCACACCAACTGTGAGCAGGAAAAGAGATAAAAGGCAGGCTTAACTAAAGAACCCTTCACACTATAAACAACAGCTATGGTCCCACACTTCAACTCCATCTTATACAAAGCTGCAGTGCTAAGGAAAAAACTAGTAGCCCTCTGCAGAAAAAATGACTATCAGTTTTCTAAAGGCAGTGCAATCTCCTCCCACTTTAGTATCTAGGTTCCACTCCCTCCAATCTCAGGAATGTTGGCAGTACAATCCTACGGTTTGTGAAATCAAAAGCAACCTCGCCCTCTTGCTTGTGCACACAAACAGATCAGTAGCTTCTAAACTGGAACAAGCAGGCATTCTTCACTCAGATTCACTAACACAACATCCAAATATGCAATGCAAAGATTGTATACATACACATGAATGTTAGAGCAAGGATTGAGGCTGGCTTGTAGCACCAGATATTTACACATGAAGGCAGGTAGTATCTCTTTCCTGTGACACAGGTAAAAATGTCCGTCAGCACTAATGATTCACGAAAACACAGTATAATACACCACTGCTCCAAAAGCTCATTCCTGACAGGGACTATAGTACTCCATTGCAAAGGAGAGCTTGGTGTGCTCTCCAGGTCCAGGGCCTTGCTCATGTCAAGGGTCATACCTAGGCCTTAGTATTCATGGTAGATTAGATTACATGGTAGATTAGCACGAGGTGGGCAATCAGGGTAGGTAAAGCAAATGTACGCCATGCAGGGGACGTTAAGAGACCCAAAACAAGGCATAAGACAAAAAGAAAGAGGCGTGAAACACTGATGCAGAAGAGGGAGACAGAGAGGAAGGACAAGCCAATACAAGTTGGGGGGTTGCGGTGGGGAGGAGGAGGGGGGGGGGAGAGAGACAGATACGCACCTGGCTGTGTGGGTGTGAAGTGGCCATGAACGCTATAGGCCTGCGGCTGGTGAGACAGGTACTGCATGGCCTGGAACGCAGAGGGACCTGTGTGGAAACCCAGAGGTGGAGCTTTTAGAAAACTGATTTTCTCCAAGTGTGAAACAAGGACTACCTTCCAAGCCTCTGGGGTCTCCAATAAATTCCCCGGACTGCAAACAATTAGCACCAATTTCCCGATGCTCCTAAGTCGAGGCATAATTGTGTGTTCTTCCATAAAGTCCTTTTATAACTTGAAAGTTGCTGTGTGGATCTAAACTACAATCTGTGTACTATTTTGGGTCCAGTCCACACCTCCTTACTAGAATACTTAAATAGTGTAAATCACCTATCGCTCGTTTTAAAATGGATGAATATGAACATAATTGGGGCCCTGGTAAATTCATAGGTCAATTATGAAAATTCCTTAATGTCAGGATCCCTCAATTTTATCTTCCATCTGCAGATTGTGCAGGTGCTTCTTGTGCCAGCTCAAGTGAAAAGAACATGCAGCGACCAACTGCAGCAGATGGTGTCAATGACTGCTAGAAAAGTTTCTAACGATCAAGACCATTTGCCACAAACTATCCCTCACTTGGGTCAACCGTTTTGGTACACAGCCTCTGTTTTTTTATTACTTCCTCTCCCTTTATCTTGCAAGAAACTCTGATGGAGTAGGCTATGTTTGAGGACTACATTCGTAATACATTTCGGGACAACGAGCCAAGCCATAGTTGGTTCTGCAAAACCTAGAAGTCTTTCCTGGTTACATCTATTTGTTATGGTTTCACAAGAGGGATAATGACTGAAGCCAAGAGACTGTATCAGCCACACTAAACTAATTACATGATTCACTGATATCCAACTGCGCATATCATGCACTTCTATTCGCGACTTCACATAAAACATAAGATGCCAACATACGGTCACTATACACAGGAGACGTGAGCTTGCCCCCTTCTACTTTAACCTCTGCAGACACCTGTATTGCCGTATGCAGTAGAGACATACCAGAGACCCAGACAGTTACCTCGGATCGGCTGCCCGCTGGCATAGCTGACGGGCACGGCCTGCCCTGGCCCAAAGCCGTGTGGAGACTGGCCAACAGAGTAGGGGCTGTGGCTGGACTGGCTGGTTTGGTACTGGCCATGCTCTGGTGTACCCGGGGCGAATCCTGGCTGCCCTGGATAGTGGCGAGACTAAAATGAAAAAATACACATAATAAATTCAATCAATCAGAACTAGATAAAGCCATGGAACGTGCAGCAAGTTATGGGCTGTTGCTGTAAAGTAACCAGGAAGGCAGAGGTACGGGTGAGTGGAGAGGGTAACGCACTCCAACTAGAAGATAAAGTGTCGATAACACTCAGATCTGTGCTGCAATGTTTAAGAAGAGCAGAAAGGGAAATACTCGAACTCAAACCTCCTTGGGAGATCAGGGCGCTTCACTGTAACAGGGGCTCATCATACAGTATGATGTGGGGGCAGTAACATGCTGGAACGGGATGCCGTGCTGGGAAGCAGTGTGTGTGCTAGAAGTAGATTTAATGTGAGGAAACCGAAAAAAGGCAGAAAGGGGCGACGTGTGCTAGGGTGGAATTAAATGCACGGGCAGAGAAACAAAAGTTTCACAAGAGTGAGCGAGTAAGGGAGCAATTATGGGCCTAGAGTGGGTCAACTTGTTGATGGAATCTGATGTGTGACCAAGTGGGGTTTTATGTCTTACGGGACAGTACATGGTTTTTATGTAGTGTACTGTTCCAAGTCTCCTTTGAGGTCTCACTTGGATACAGGTTATATGTGGGTTTTCCAAAGGGCCTCCATGAGGTGGTTTGTGGGAGGGGAAATTATATATCCTGGAAAAATTTACAAAAGGCTGGGAAGGAGCTCTTTGTTCTGCAGTAAAATGATGTGTAGGGAGAGGGGGGGAGTGTTGTGGGATAGTGCGATAAGATGTTTTCAGGGACAACGTGGTGTATTGATTCCATTCAAAATGCGTGATGTGCTTGTGTTACACAGGCAACTGCATGCACAGGGAGTTGGACAAGCTGACTCTGGTGTGCAAGCAGTGCATTGCTTAGGTAGGGAGTGATACAAAGAGCTGGGAAGAAGTGATGCATGTGGAGCAGTGATGTGCATTAAAAATGAAATTACTTGTGCATGGAGTGAGAAAAGCACTAGAGTGAAATAAGAGGCAGGTGCAGCATCCTTTTGTCGAGGTGCGGAATGTGCTAGGATTGTAGCTGGAAGACATGCTTTTAAGAGAAACAGCACATGCGGAGTATCAACCAGGTTAGGAATGAAGTTACCGCCATGACCTGTGATCCGAACATCTGCTTGGCTCGATCTGCCATCAGAGTGGATGGACGGTTGTGTCCCCCGGGGCTTCCTGTTAAGATTACAATATTCTCAATGAGTTGACACAAGTGCTCAAAGACAAACTCTTCATCCACCTGCTCTGGTAATGTGCACATCACCAGATTCTGCCACCATTAAAATCTCCTACTAGGTGTACAACACCACAATCTCTTCCAGCACCATGTTATGTCCATGTGAACCTTCAAAGGCCAAGTTCCATGAACCTTCCAGCAGGAAAGAGACAGAGACTCTTTGAAGACACTTTCCAACACACCACAGTCCCTGGGATTGGCCGGCGACGTAAACACGGTACAACCCACAGGGTCCCTTGGTGGGATGGAATATTCAGCAGAACCTGTAGCAATACCCACCCAAACGCCAACAAGCCAGTACTGAAAATCCACTAACAGGATCAAAAGCAATCGGAAAACATTTTCACAAACCACCCGCACCCACACCCCTGCAGGAATGACAGTCCAGATGACAAGACATGGAACAGCTGAAGGGAGCAAGTGGGGTCCGGAGCTAGGACAATCAGGAACCTAGGAGGTAAAAGAAACAATGAAAAACCACAGAGGAATCACAAAGCAACGACCAGTGTTCATGGGGAGAAGCCACATTCTAGGGTCCACCTTCTCATTACAGTGGGGGCTCCTAGGTAAGTAGGCCAGAGAGCAAGAACAAAGCATAACAATCTACACAAAACGATCACTGCTCTTTAGTCTTAAGAGAAGCAAAATAAAACGTAGGGGATTGGCCCTACTATCAAATATAGCTACCTTGTTGATTCTTTGGGGTTTGTTTTGTACATTATCGGGGTATCGACTGAGAGAAACAAACTACGATTTCAAATATTGTGCTTGCTCTACCAATTTATTCGCTCAGTGTCTTAATATTGTTGTCAATCACTGTTAGTTCTTTAAGCTAGGTTGCCTAATCCACGAGTAGAAACCTGAAACAATATTTCAGTATTATGTCCTTTCTCATTTGTTAAACAACATTAGGTATCATAGTAAACAAAAGCTATTTTCAAAAAAACAATCTCTCGGAGACCTCCGCATACAAAAATATATTACCTGGACTACAAATTGTGTAAATAAATGATTTTCCTTGTAGAATTACCTAAAAGCACTTATTACCACTGTACGTCACTAAGTGCACCAATGACGACAGGAACAGTTATTTGCATTAACGCCACTAGGTTTGTGTGAAAAATGAGTAGAATACATTTAAGAGACAACACAATATCTTATTCATTTAGATTATAGTGAGTTTCTAATACTTCTTGCAATGAAATTTAAAACTACTATCCCAGTCTCTGACATAAGAACAGAAGTTCAGGATTTACCAGACCCTGACAATAGCAAAAGCTTTGTAAGCCGGACTGTCCAAAGGCACCCGCATAACTCTTGAATTTGTCCTCCGCAACTCAGGGCCAGAGTAAATTTCAAGATGGCCTGCATCGCACACAAAGCTGGCTACCTGAAAGATCAACTACACACCAGAGGAGGAGAGGAAGACACCAGAATCAAAAGCCCTAATTCGTTCCCACATGACTATTGGGTAATTAAAAATCTTAGTGCGCTGGTAAGTAGCTGGACTCTGAGCTCAAAACACCAGCAAAGTCACAAAGAATCTGCGCAATTAGGTCCAGAATGAGAGTCTCTGAAAATGTCTGCTTACATTTTTGGTGCTCAATTTAAGAATGAGGCTCATTTGCAATTAAATTGTAATGGTACCAAAGCCGTGGTGGGATCCAAATCAGACAAAATGCAAGCCAGGCTAAGAGAGGGTGATCAACCTCCCACTCTATACTCTGCAGGTCGTTTGCATGTGGTCCACCTAACAAAGGGCAATCTTTCTACACAACTCCCTAAATCCAGAGAATAAAGAAATATTTGATAATTCAGGGCTACCAATGGGCTGGCGAGTCCAGCTTAGGGCCAAAACAGTATGCCCACAGATAATTTGAAATAAGGAAACGTTCCAGCATTGGGTCTCAAAATATAGGCAAAGTCTGTGCCACCCCTATCAGAGCCTTCACAAAACCCATGGGGTTAACAGTTGAGTGGTGCAAATATCCCCCCCATAGAGCGGGGTTAAATGTTTTTCTCTAGAGCACAAAGATCCTTCTCAGGGACAGACTACATCATGATGCCGATTTCCTTAACTGGTGGCGTAGACACCATATCCTTGTGCGCCAGGGGCCATTGGGCCCACACCCTCTCGCCCAGAGTTGTAGATACATGGTGAACGACTGACAGTCCCAGATCAATGGCAGATGAGCTCCTGGTGGCTTAAGACCCAAGACATTAGTGACATGCTACTAGTGGAGACCATGCAGGATTATGAAATTAACAAAGGCTCTGTTGAATTACCAGTCGTTCTATGGGAAGACTATAAAGCGTTATCAGGAGCAGGGCAATAAGCTATATATCTCTTCACGAAAGAGAAGCAATGCTTGACAAACTGGAGTAGGAAGACCTTGAAGTAAGGATGGACTTTAGAATCACAGTCTGTACGGATAACCTATGAAGGCTCAAGCTAACAAAAAACAACACAAGCATACACAACAGGATGCAGCATGTAAGACATGGTTAGCATCCTAAACCTGATTATATAACCAACTAGACAAATCAAGCAAACTCACTCATTGGCTTGCATGTAGGGAACAGTGGTCCAGACACATAGATAATTTCACCAATTGTGATGGCAACACGTACGCCACAACAGATCATACAGCAAAACCTTTTGCACAACTCTATCAAGAATTACACAGACAAACTACACACCTACCTGAACTACTAGAAGACTACTTCAACTTGATTGTTATGCCCAATCTCTTCAAAATAGGGAAAAGGCTCCTAGGTAAGCCAATAAGCATGGAGGAAATCTCATGACACCCTAGGCCCGCACTCTCAAATAAGACATTCTTGCTCACTCTGTGCTTCTTCCAAGGCTACCGCAAGGTACATTGCGGGTGAAAGTGGTATAAGTTTAGTCTCCGACATTCGTAGAAACCACACAGCTGTTTTATTATAAAAAACACTTCCCTGTCCCTTACACGTTAGAGGGAGATTCCAGCCAGAGAACCACAACTGTATGCTGAATGCTTCGTTACAGCGGTTTTGCAGACTTCAGGCCTTTGCCCAGGTATGGGGGATGATGTCTTCCCAGGGGAACCTGAAGGGCACAATTAGAGCTTAACACGCAGTGCTAGGTGCTGTGCCTAGGTAGGAATTAGTTTATTGACTGTAGTGACAATATAGTAGCGTTATTCTTATGCTTCACCCTCCTTGTCACAATTTTAATCTTGTCATGCTGTGTTGTCCTGATTATTGCAGCTCACGCTTTGCTATCGAAGATGCAGTCACTTCATTAAAATCATTACTGAAACATATATTGCCTCTGTTTGTCATTGTATATATGAGACTAATGTACCTGAGAGAAACGGATGAGACCTGAGTGAACACAGCTTCCCTGAGAAATGAATTATGTCATGCACTCGGCTGCCCAATCATCCCTGCCCTTGGGTAGAGGTGAGGCACTGCTAGTTAGCCGGAGTAAAACCCAGATTGAAGGAACAGATGTCACCTGCAGTGGATTCGACTTAAGTCTCCCACACCGCGGGCGATTCTGCCACTCAAAATCCAGTAGTCTCATTAGAATAATGAGAGCCTACGCGACAATGTCAACAGGCAAATTGCTGGCCCAAACTCCTCACCAGCAGCATTCTTTAAATGCCTAGCAATACTACTATCCATGCTCCGGTATGTGTTTGAATGAGTTAAGGAACCATGATAACTTCCACTGAAGCCAGGGGAAGCACACAGTGAATAGTCTGAAACAGGATCCCCCACCCAGATACTTCTGATTCATATCAGCCAATATCGGTAATAAGCATGGAGGCAGACACACAGCTAAGATACTGCCTCAAAGACCAAGACGTCTTCTGTCCACCCCCTCCTACATGATATCGCAATCGAGCCCATGGCCAAGGAAATTTGATCATCAGAGAAGTAAAAGGATTTAGATGGTCAGAAGGCCCGCATGCTGAGTTATAACTTCCTTTATACTTAAGTGAGCCAGTGAACTCAGAGCCTGCAGTGGTACAAATGCTTGACAGCTTCGGCCTCTGCTCCGGATTAAAGTAGACTGGACATGAACTGTCCTGTACCCACCATTGCAAGGGAAGTTGTCTGGGGCAAGCGTGCTGGGCAGAGGTATTTGGGTTACTACCCAATCCATTAAACGCTTGGGAGAAGAACTTGTGAGGGCAGCAAATACAGCCACACCAAAAACATAATAGCTCATTTGGACAACATTCACAAGGACATGGAGACCTGGATAGCTTCCCCCACCATTGATGACTGGGAGAGTGGTGCTTAAAAAAAGAATTGTCAGTCTTAAGATACTTACGATACTTTCAAGCTATGATCTCAACTTATGAAGATCTCCTTGCCAAGAAATCACCTTACGATGGCAGTCTCACCATGATAGATTCTAAACTACTAGGTCGCCCATTTAAAGCTTGCAAATGACTTGATCAATGCTTTCAATAAGGATAACAGCCACCTATGCCCTTGAAATTTTTGTAATGGAAGACACTGCAAACTATATGGTGGGAAACTCTCTTCCCGCAGCCAAAGTGGTAAGTAACATGGGAAGCTGCATACAGGCGTCTGGGATGGGAGAACAGAACAGACACCATCCTGGGTGGGTCCTATTCTGTTGGAAGCGTCAGCCTTACATGTCATCGATGGATGGGACCCCTTTGTAATTGTTTGCTTAAATGACATAACCAGGGATGGCATGGTGAGGACCTTTGCAGAACTGAAAGTGTAATGTGTACTACTAAATACATATTTTTTCAAATAACTTCAACTTAGACCTGCTCTAACACCATGACTAACAAGTCTAAACAAGATTCCAGAACACGGACCTTTGGAAGCAACGTTTGTGACTGAGGTTTGCTCATTGCCGTGAAAGAATATCCCCCCCCCCCCCACACTCCCTCGCAAGCTTTAATAAACTTAGGGAGACATGGGAAAGTAACTAGGCTCTTTGGAGGATGAAGAGTGGATGTTGGCTCGTGTGGCCCCACAACAGGTAGCAGCCACAAAAAGGCTGTGCCTTATATAATTCAAATATTGCTACCGAATCTACCTTACCATCACAACACTGAAGTATTCACAGAGGAACCAGACCAGAAAGCCTACAGTACCCAACACAACAGGAGGATATGAGGGAGACACTCGGCCCTCGTGAAGAAGGGCCCGTTAATGCCAACGGACCTGCTAACAGCAGTGTCCGAGCCAATCGGAATTAATCGTTGTGTAGGTTTCACTCTCGTGATTTCACAGGCAAAAAAAATGGAATTGGTACATAGCCACCAATTCCTCAGGATTTAAAAAAGAAGAAAAAAAAAAAAAACACTTATATTGACAACCTAAGAGTAAAACTATAAAGGAGACAATACTGTGTAAGCAAGGCTGGAACAGTGCTTTCATGGACCTATGCAATTAGCCGTTAACTGGAAATGTTATGAGTACCAGGCCTGAGAAAATTTGTGTGCTTGCTTGCAGTTTCCCTAAAGCCAACCCTAATCCATTTTGAAAGTTGCAGCCCCCCCAATACTGATATCAAGGATCCTGGAAAGCCATAATTCTACTTGGGTGCCAGTGGTTGCAATGAGTGCACAGCAAAGATATTCTCTTTGCTTCCTCTCCAGGTCTGGAGCAAGGTGCTCGAGACAAATGCTCTGGGGTCAAAAATCATAATAGTAGAGTCTATTTTATAGGTTCCTTGGTCTCCTTCTCGCCTTATCAAAGACATCTTCAAGTTGGTGCTTCTTCGGCCTTCTAAAATAATCTATCATGGGGCCAGATATGTTATTGGCCAAGTGGCATTGTAACACTCTGCTTCCACGGTGTCTGCAATGCAACCTAACCCACTCTTTGTGGGGCGTTGGATTTCTCAATCCGAAATGAAAAACAATGTCCTGAAAGACAAAAATTGGATAATGCAGTGAAAAAGTATATTAAAAAAGAAGAAAAAAAAAAAAAAAAAAAAACCTTTGAGAAAGATTTTCAAAAAAAGAAGAAAAAAATACTTTAAAAAATGCAGACAAAGGCCTGCATCCTGCACTGATTTTTCAGGATTCAAAACACTTGCAAATATTTGGGGAAAAACTATTTTTAAAGTTTTCCAGCAAAACGTGTCAATATTATCCCTACAACTGCAGATTGTCTGAAGAGAACCAATTCCTCAGGCACAGCAGCTTTGGTGCAAATACGCAAAGCACATTTTGTTCACACCTCTCCACACTCATTGCACCACTTAAGCCAATTTAGAGTAGGCCCAAGCGCAGAAGCGTGCAATGAGTTTAGGTAACAACATTAGCAGTTTTCTAATACCACCAAAACGTACAACTTTGTGGTTGATTACCTCGCTGGATCCACATGGCATTCTAATGGAGCAACACGGTTTCTGGTTCAAAATAACAACTGTGAAAAATGAAACCATTTGGAAAACTATTCACTGTAATGCAGGACAGCTCTCCCTGCAGATACCTGTCATTTCTGGACACTAATGTGACCTGTGCATATTCATGGCTAAAAATTTCGTAAGATCTGCTCCAAGTATAAAGATTCAGCGATGGCATGACGGTGCTTTTTAACGATGATGTGAAGTCCTAAGCGTCAAAGCCAGTAGAAGTGTGATGTGTTAATTATTTTAAGTACAAGTCTTTAGCGAACAGAACGCCTGGGGAGGTTGCTTATATTCACTGTATGGGTATTAACATTAAAGAGATACTCACATTAAAGAAAGGGATCGCCAACCATTCATTGTGTGTGTTCAAAGTTTATCATGAAAAATGTGTTGCAGCCGATGTGTTTGTTCTTTGCTTACCAACTATTTATAACCCCTCAAGGACGTCAATTATAGACTCAACTTGCCCACTTGTCAGCCTTAGGGTACTGTCAATTGGTGATTAGTTTCACTCACAATATATGTGTCTTATTAGACAGAGAACATGTAAACAAAGTGGGCACGAACAATCTTACAATCAACAGTCCTGGATGGAGAGGCCAGGTGTCATCACCTGGGAAGTATCCAATAAAGGAGTTCTGTGAATTACACCAGGTCCCATGAATTTAGGGACTTTAAAGCCTAATGCATAAAAATATTCTGTTTCTTCTGAAGCGTCTCATTTCCCTTGAAGCAGCTAGTGTGGAAAGCTACGCAGGAAGTACAACAGTCATGAGACATAGTGACGTAAGAGTATGGAAGAGCCAAAGGGTGTTAATGCAAGAGTTACTGGTAGAAGGTACGAAAAGGTATGGACCGAAGTATTAGAAACTGGAAGTTTACTAGCCGCTTGACTTATGGAGATTAATGAATTAACCAAGGAATTATTCCCTTCTCCATCTAAAGGCATGAACTTGACTGCACTTACCCAGGACACACCAGTTTCAATTACGCCTCTTGTGAAAATTCATGAGACGAAACGTCTGGGAGCTTAGAAGCCAAACTGAATTATGTCTATTATCCAACTTTCATCTAGCTGAAGCAGAATTGTGTTCCAGTTTGGGAGCAGCAGAAGAAACAGGGAATATACTACTTTGCCTAAGACCAGCTAGCTGTACGTTTAACTCCGCACTGTTGCTTTTTTATGACAGAGAGAGCAGATGTATGTGTGCCACTGACAACAAGGTCAGGAATGCTAAATTAGAAGAGAACAAAGTAAATACATTTCTGAAACGTGTGTACGAGAGAGAGAGAGAGAGAGAGAGAGAGAGAGAGAGAGAGAGAGAGAGATGTGTTATTTTTTTATTTTATTTACACATGCATACACCATCATCAATCCAATGGTATATAGCATCTTGCTGGGAATACCATGAACTTCCAAGTGTTAATGCATACAGGCAACACTTGCATGAATTGCTGCCATCTACAGGTGTACTTTTTCACATACACAGATAACTAGTTGTCTTCCCTTACAAATCGTGCACAAAGGGTGGCGGGACACTGAGCAGCCATCAAGAGCTGGTCGGACAGCTTTCAAGTGACAGCTGAAACTCATTCTTGCTGATCCCAAGGAAGCATTACAAAAGTTCTGGCAGCATAAATGGAATTTACTGTAGGACGGTATATTATACGAAGCCTCTCAAAGGTTTAAATGCAGGAGGCTACCAGACACAATTCTAGCAATACCCTTAGAGACAACAAAACATTACTATGAGCTGCAGCTAATATGTCAGATTGCTGACTAGATTGTAATCAAAAGAAAAGAAGCTGACAATGTGGTCCTGGCAGTAAGGCCATTACAGCTCATTCTCATTTTATGGTCTGGGAAACGAGTTGATGTTCCTGCATTTAAAAGGTAGTAGATTTCTGTATACAGTGGGAGGCAAACTCTGGAATCAGCTTTTAAGTTATCTTAGATTGGAAACGGACATCCATTCTTAGAAACAAAATGAAAATACTCCTTTTGAGCATTGCAGTGATGCAAAGTCCTGAGAGGGTTAGCACTTGGGAACCCATAATATGTTCCAGATCCACTGAAGACTTTCATGTACTAATACTTGTGAATTCCTGAATCAATCAGAAGTGAAACTGAATTCCAACATCTGTCCAGGAGACAATAATTACTTGGTGGACATAAAAGGCCCGATGAGCAAAGCAAGTCTGTGGGCGTAAAAGGCGAATTTCACCATTTGCAACCACAAACATCATCATACAATGTACCATCCCTATTTTGCGAGTCTGTATTCTGTTACCGTCTCGCAAAACCGGAAATACAACTTGCAAATAGGAAGGGGCGTCCCTTCCTAATTGCGACTCGCACCAATTTCAAATTGGTGATAACCCATTCACAAACAGGAAGAAGCCCCCATGGAACTCCTTCCCCTTTGTGAATGGTCGCAAAAATATTTGTTCAGAGTAGATAGTGGTCCCACACACCACTTTATACTTTGAAGAAATTAAAAGAAAATTTTACATTTTTATTTTTGAAATGCATCACGTTTTCTTTTAAGGACAATGGGCTACATTTCCCAAAAAAAAAAACTGCTGCAGGCCTCCATCCCAGAGGCTACAGCCATTCCCAAATGGATCGCAAATTGCAACTTTCCTCGTGAATTTTAATGAGGCAGGTTCCATGCAATCCATTTGAGAACTGCTAACAGTGTCTCAAACACTGTTGTACATTACCAATTGCAAAAAAAAAAAAAAATAATTGCACATTGCGAGTCGCAATCAGTAATGGTCGTACAACAGGCCCAACATTAGAAAATCTCTACCACGGATTCTGTTCTAGAAGATTGCTTATCCTGTGGCTCCTCTAATAAGATAGATTCTGGTTCTCTACATACTGGTCGGCTAGTGACAGTGTGCCAAAACAAAAGTAAACAAATCTCAACATTTGGATTGGAATATCAGGATAAATACCTCAAGCGGACGCACCACGAACATGAAATCTACATATTGGGGAGAGAAGTGCTTTCCTACTCATCTATGATTGGTGAAGGTTCTAAACAAAAACTCTCAGTGACAGGCACATATTTCCCTTTACTTTCTCCCGAAATATTCACCCAGATTAACTTTTCAATGTCTCTTAACCGATCACAGTTGCCTTTTTTATAATGCCCGCAGGTCAAAATCATGTCATGTTTAAGCCCTTAGGCCTGGTCAAAAGATTATGGGGAAATATTGTTTCCATGACAATTTAAACAGGTAAAAGTTACTGTAAGGCATTCCTAAGACATGTTTCTGCTTTCTTTGGTAGCATAAGAATTTGAATATAATTTGCTGTGATAGATTTCTCCAGTTCCCAAACATCTTAGCTACGTAGACATTTCCTCTCATTGTAAATCATATTCTATGTTACAGCTGTGAAAGATGAGAGGATATTAATTTGTCATCTCTCAACATCATTTAGTGAAGGCTCGCCATAGAAGACTGGGCAAATTATGACTTACTTTCCAGTACATTAAACACCAGTTTGCACCATAGGCAATGATTGACCAAACCATGATTATTCAATATAGCCGTAGAACCCGCCGGGCTCTACCGGCTATTAAAGGCCCGCTTCGGCTCGGGCATTTAACAAGGGAGAGGGACTTTAATAGCCGGTAGAGCCCGCTACGGCAGGTTCTAAGGCTATTAGAACATTCTGCCACACAGGGCAGAATGTTCTATTAAAAAAAAAAAAAAAAATGTTCACGGAGCCCGAGGGGATTTAAATCTCCTCGGGCTCCGTGAGGCTTTGTTCACAGCTGCTGCTGTGAACAAGGCGAGCATTGGAATGTTGGCGCTACAGGCTTTTACCGGCCAGTAAAAGCCGCAGCACTCCATTGTTTTCAATGGAGCCTCCAGCATTCCAATGTTCTAATCGTAGTTCCTACTTCTGTGATAAGAGCCAGTGGCCCCAGACCTGTCAACACCACTGTACATAGGATAAGGCACAAAACAAAACGAAATTTTAATCAAGGAGAGGTGAATGGTGAGGAATTAAATTTTTACTTAAAAAGATTTCCTCTCCAGGCTGACACCGACAAAAATATCAGATTAGATAGTTTATAAAATATTCTACCGTAATTGCTCACGGAACGCAGTGTATTTGCTGCTGAAAAACAAAAAGAGGAATAAATAGGAGGGAAAGAATAATCGCACTAGGTCCGAAAAACAACGAAATAAACATTGTGCATTAAAAATATGGATACCGAGCCCTGTACAAACATAGTATCAGTCAGATGCTCTGCATTTTTCTTCATACTTTAAATAAATGCTCCGCTGCAATTATGCACTTACCCTGCATATTAATAAGATGAGTTCCTGTGTGCACTGCCATGCTCTGCTGGTACGCGGCTGATGTCAACGTGGACATGTCACTAAAAAAACGGAAGATAGTTAATGGTTAAACCCAAGATGAACGAGCAGAGAGCGAACTCCCACTTGTGAAGGTCCCAGAGCAGCTGAGCACAGGGAGCCTGGAAGTTCAGGCCGCACTCAAACAGGGCTTTGCTGATGCACAGTGGAGAAGGCGCATCCGCGGACATGCATGAGCAGGAATGAACATGTGCACACACAAGCGCGCTCTTTCTCCCCGCCTATTCAGTGCCACTCTGCAACCCCCCACCCCCTCTGCGCTCAGGAATCCTTCCTCTCACTTCTGCTCCTTGCGCCGCCGCTTCTCCTCCTCGTGCAGGACCTTCTTCAGCTGCAGGAACAGCTGGTGCTTCTCCTCCTGCAGGGCCGTCAGCTTCTGCTGCAGCTTCTGGATCTGTGGAAGAGAGGGGGGCGTCAGACACGGGGTGCGACTGCGATGTTGGTGGCTGTTCCCTCGGGCTGGACAGTGAGGATACGGTATTTGTTGGGCGGGGGGCCCTGTGGAAAGAAGAGGGATCCAGCACAGGGTGTGGGCCCCGAGTAGAGTGGAAGCAGGGAAGCCGTGGGGTTTGTGGCCCCATGTGCACAACACGCTTGGAGGAGGAGTTACCTGCTCCTTGGTTTCCTCCAGTGACATTCGCTCCTCCAGCTCCTTTTTCCGTCGGCGCTCCTGCTCCTCCCGCATTTTTTGTTCCATCATCTTATCCACCTCTTCCTCCTCTGAGAAGAAAGAGATGGCAGTGAGAGGCTTTACCGTTCAATCAGAAGGAGGTCACAGAGAACGATTCACAAGACGTGTTAACGAGACCTCAGTGCAAAGGGCCACAGGCCAACAGCAGGGAATGTGTTCAGCTCAGAAAGTAAGAGAGTTTCAAAGATATTACATGGAAGCGCCTCACTGGATGCCTCCTATGGACACTGCAGAGAGACAAGGAGAACGGAGACTCAGCTGGGAGCATCATCACAAGGAAAAGATGTAGCGTCTTAGACAGTGGGAGAGGGCTCATTAGGGAAGGGCAATGGAGACCGAAACTGGAGAGGTGAGCGTGGAAGGGGGCAGAGAACCAAGAGAGAGACTGCAGCAGTTTCATACTGAGGGATCAGGGAGAAATGTGGTTAAAGGTACTCACTCTTGGAATAGCAGGGGACCAGAAGATAAGGATGGACTGATGGTACTTGGCAAACCATGGCTGTGTGATTGTCTTCAGGGCACAGTGCATCAGATTTAATCTAGCAGATCTTGGACTCTGGCACACCCTAGTAGTGTATTGTAATAGTATTTATATAGCGCTTACTACCCCGGACGAGGCGTCTAAACACTTCATCGAGTAGCATGCTACTACGGAGCCCAAGAGGAATTAGTGGTGGATTAGTATAGGGAAATATGAGTTGAGTTTTAGTATTTTTATGAGTTAATTTGAGCAGAGGATATGTGAGTTTATTAGTTTGAATGACTAATGTAATGGAGGTATGCTCACATAACCATCATGGATAATGCTGTAAGCAACATATAACAAAGTGAGCACCCCTTACCATACCAATAGCACTGCAAACTCTCTCGCGACTCACTTTCCTTACATGCAGCACCTCCTGCTTAAAATTACTGGTGGGGGTTCCATCCCTGTATCAACATACCTTGGCGCTTGCGCTCCCTCTCCATCATGATGTGGCGGTGCAGTGCCCGGGCCATAGCATTGGACAGCTTTGGTCTTTCCAACAGCGCAGGCATCTTGACAGGCTACAGCCAGTTCTAACTCTTAGTGGCAAAACTAGTAAGAGAGGGCAAGAGAAGTCAGAAACTCTGGTATAAGCATTCCAAATATTTGTGACATGGCTGTGAACGCTGCAAAGACAGAACATGTGGGATTGGTTTAAAAACAAAAAAAAGCACACACGCGTTATACAAGGCTAGAAAGTTCTGCGGTTAAAAGATGAAAAATACGGAAACTGCAACCACTAATTGATATAATTCAGCTAACCAGCCCATTAGAATGCCTCTACAGCTATTTAAAAGGCCTAGACACCTTAGGACGACGACAAAAAATACAAAGTGACGAAGACTTGTGATGGCCCTTCCTCCCCCTCTTTTAACAACCAAAAAAGGTACACAGAGCTTGGTAACCCTCTAGGTATGAAAGAAAAGAACCTGGCCATGACAGAGAGAGCTCTGAGACCAGTCAAGCTGGCATCAGCAAAGGCAAGGACTTTGAATATCAGTAATGTGCTCACGTAATCGACCAGTTACTAATTAAGATATGGTCAAGATGGCACTTTTGCTTGCTAATATTGCTGCATCCTGATGGAACACACATTTGTGTGAGTTTATTCCTTTTATAGTATATTCTTCTGCTTTTAAAGTTATTGTGTTAACTAGTAACCCTGGATTTCCGGAGTGTCTTGTTCTGTTCTAGTGTTCTTGAGGTTACAAATGGTGATGGGCCTAACGGCATGTCAAGTGATCTTGTACAGGATGCATCTCAGGGGGAGTGGGAAATAATTGTGACCGCTCAGTCTATTTATCTTGATGTGAATGTTGTGTGTTATGAAAGTGGAGAATATAATATTGCTGTATCTTGTCGA
The DNA here is from genome assembly GCF_031143425.1 of Pleurodeles waltl. NCBI lineage: Eukaryota > Metazoa > Chordata > Amphibia > Caudata > Salamandridae > Pleurodeles > Pleurodeles waltl. Next base: position 689,508,074 of record NC_090451.1, on the reverse strand, counting down.
GTAGGGCACACCAGACTGATCGGTGCTGGAGGAGGTCAGGGGTCAGTATTAAGAGAGTTTTTAGGGAGACGGTAATAAACAAGTTCTCTGCTCACCCGGATTGTCTTCCTCCCCATTACTGGTGAGGGCCTCTCCTCGGCAACACATTATGACCCAGAATATTACCGTGCCTGATGTACAACCAGAGAGATTCGATCCTAAGGTAACATATGCACCATAGCCTGACATTTCTGCTCATATAGTGCTCCAGAGTTCTCTATGCCGAATTTGCTCCCACTAAAGCAAACATTTCAGGACATGCTCAACGCTTTAGTCGAGGTTTCCCACTCTCATGGGCTGCAATTAGCTACCCAGAAACTAGACCACATCTCCACTATGCTTCCGTTATTCATGTTTATATTTCTTTGCTCAGCCAGAACACTTGGTAAACAGGAGTAAAGCAGTAGTGTCTCAAATAAACATATTACAGTTGATAGTGTCCTAGTCACCGCCAGACCTCCTTGTAGTCTAGCCCATGAATACAGAGAAGGTAACCAGTGGAAATGTTGAGGAAACCCTAGCCACAGTGCATAAAGAAGCAAAGACGCTGGAGCAGTGACCGCCCCACCCCCCCAAACCACAGCAGGGCGGGCTGCCACCCACTAACCGCAGTGACAACAACACTCCACAATGAGTAACGGTTTGGTGATGTTGGATCTGCCACTAACTGCTAGCTCAAAACAGAGTTCCAAAAGCACAGCAGACCTGCAGTGCACTCGGTCCCCTTTCAACACTTGGACATCCAACCCAGATCTAGGACCTCAAGCCTGGTTGAACTCAACCAACTTTATCCCAGTTTGAGATTAGCAGTGCTTCAGTGCTTCCCCCCCCCCCATCCCCCCCCGATGATCCTCTGTAGTACACTTACCTGTTTTAGGATCGGTCTCAATTAAAGACCAAACAGGCTGGATCCCTTATTTTCACCTCGGCCATTACACAAGCCAACCCCATTTTGTAGTAGTTTTACCTGCAAAAGTGAATCTCTACAATAACAACAAGTGAAACTACACGTCCCACAATGCAATACTCTGCTAAAGAAAAACGTTTGCACTGACTAGTTTGATGCCATTGCTCAGTTTGTAACTATGCTAAGCCAAGAGATGAAAGAACGGGGAGGGGGGTATTTAATCGCAAGCTTTGAACAGTTCGTGTCAGGTTTTGCAGCTGCTTTCAGGGCGAGGAGAACTGTTGGTGAATTTACATTACACATAAATCACAGTACGTGTTCCTTTTGAACTTCAAAGCATGTTTCAGGGAGATCTGCTCCAATGCTAGCCACATGAGTTACATGATGGAAGAGCTGCACTATGTATTAAAATCGATCAATTCTATTGGTGGTCTATTAGTGAAAGGTGGTTATGGTTCTGCAGTTTGAGCGCAAGCTGCACACACCTGACGCTGCAGTGTCAAAACACGAGACACCAAAATGTCTCTCGTACGGATATATAGTAGTTCTGTAGTTTAAGCGCATGCTGCACACAGTTGGCGTTGCAGTGTCACGCTACAGTGTCACGCATGAGACACCAAAATGTCACTCGTACGGATATATAGTAGTTCTGTAGTTTGAGCGCATGCTGCACACAGCTGACTTTCAAGTGTCACGCACAAGACACAAAAATGTCACGCGTACGCATACCGAACCAGCAGGAGTCCCCTTCACACCTGCAGAGGAAGGCTGCTCGTCTGACCTGTCAGTGTCCCGCTGACGGCCTGGAACCCGGCCCGGCGGGGAAGCGGAAGAGAGTCGCCCGGGCCGAGGCCAGCCTCGCAGACGGCGCAGCGGCTCGTACCTCACGCTGCCTCCCTCCGCTGACGCCCGCCCCTCTCGGCCAGCCCGTGCCCGGGCCGAAGGCAGCTGGAGGATCCCGGGGATCAGCGCCGCTTTTTTTTATTTTTGTTGCGCAGCTTCGCCGACGACAGCCACCCGGCTTGTACACTGTGTCACAGCGCGACACTTCCTGCGCGACACTCCCGGACTTCCGTCGAACAGAGCGCTCTCATTGGTGCGTGTCAGTGACGTAACGAGCACAGCAGGCGTCTGGGCTGCTTGGGTCCCCAGAGGCGGGAGGCTACTTATTTTCCAAGCCAAAATAGGTCTCGTGCCTAATCAGAGCAGGTGTGTAAATTTTCTCCCGTCACCCGCCATGCCACTCTTCTCAAGACCATCATCAACCGCTCTTTTGTTGTCAAAAGGAAGATTACACACCCCATTGACCTGTCCGACTCTCCCAGCATTACTCTCCCGGCACCCCCTCGCACCGGCAGCCCCCAAGGCCCTACATGGAGTCCTACCAGGGAACATCATGAATCCCATCAAAACAACATTACATGGCAACGTCTTGCTGCACTTCTCCGACATCAAATCTATTTATCTCGACTGCTTTTTCACCATCACCTGACTTCTTGCCCATTGGTGCCTTCCCATCATCCCGTGTTACCAACTGAGGCCTTCCACTTAGAAGCAGGAGACATTACCACCGCCTGCCCCTCCTACAACCTTCTGTGCTTCTGTAGGGCTGACCTGATGGGTCCGGGATCGCCTCGATTGCTGTTGTCTTCTAGACAACCGAATGAGGATCCGCAGAGCTGCAGCGCGATCTAGCACATAACTCACCATTGATATGCCCTCGGTATCACAGACAAGAATAATTCCCTCCTCCGTGCCCCTACGCCCCCTTGATCTCTGGGTACCCTTTGACAATGCCGCTCACTGAATTCTTCTCCGCTCCCACCCACAAAGATCTTAACAAACGCTCCCTAAAATGATTCTCCCTTTTTAGCCAAACGGGTGCCCAACAAGACTTGTATAAAACAATACGTTGAGTAAAATAAAAAAGTTCCTTATGATGTCATTCATGCCCACGGGTCTTAATTCTATGTATGACATTCCTGGGAATTATGTTGGTCGTACAGCACTTGCCTCGCAGTTGTTTCTTAGGACACCATCGGCCACTGGCATACACTAGCTAACTGACTGGGCATCATCCTATCAAGGATGTACGAGTTCTCTGCGATATGCAACTAGACGGCTTATCCCCCCCACCCTGTGTACCAACAGCCAGTTCCTGGGCTTGACACATGCTGCCCTCTGGCCTTCTCGAATCCACCCCACCTCATCAAAGTCTGCCTTCCACTCAGGTGCACATGCCTGCTCCAGCCTACGCTAGTACCTCCATGTCCCCCCCCCCACACTGATATTCACTGGTTCCCCATTTTAGCACGCATACACTTCAAATCATCTACAGAGCCAACCAAACCAGTAAAAAGACTACTCTGCTGAAAACCTCCCCATGTGGCCACAACTATACTAACTGTAGCACAAACATGTTGAAATTGAAATCCCAAATGCAAGTAAATAGACAACAATTGGCAAAGCCAAGAGGTCTGATGTTGCCTGCTAGCTTCTTGGTAATTCTCGTTTTGTCATAGCTTTTGCAGAACTTTGGGAAGTTGCTAGGTGTTCGTCAATCAAAAAATATTGACTAAAGGCAAAAATGCTTTTTTGGTCTCAAAAGAAGCATACGTTACCATGGCTCTTTTATTATTTTTTTTTAAAATATTTTTTTATTGCATTTTTCACTTTAGTTCTGTTCCCAGCGTTTGCCAGATACATTGTACACATATATTGAATCAATTACGCTGTTAATACACAGTTTAACGCTTTAACTTCAACAACTTAACTGGGGTCACTATCGGTCATTCAATAAGGAGTACAAGAATGGTTTCTAAAACAGTCGCTTGCCTAGAAGTTGTTATGCACACTTTATCACGCGTTGGGTATATACATATATGTGACAAGACTGATGTTTATGTGCTGCATTAGGGAAGATCCGGGGCGGATGGAGTGTGGGTCTAGGGTGTGTGGCTTGCCTTTCTGTGTGGAACATTAACTCTTCTGTGAGTGATCGTTATGGAGCACCCCCGGCGGACCAGCCGGTTGCGGGGGGCGCCATTCCTCCCGGTGGTTCGAGTCCGCTGAGCCCCGTGCTGGGTGGGGGAGCAGGCCCATCAGGCTAACTGCTGCCTGATAATTATCATATGCATTAGTTCAAGGCGGTTTCTCGTCGCTTTTGGCGTCTAGTCTGTCTATTAAGGTCTCCCACACCTCCCTGCCCGTCCGCCGGTGGGTCCCCACTTTTGTGTTCCTCAGTACCATCAGTTCTGCGTTGGCCCATCTCAGTATCGTTTCGTGCCAGGACGTCAGGTCCGGGGCAGTGGGCGACTTCCAGTTCATTGCTATCAGCCTTTTGTACATTGCATAAGCTAGGTCTGTAAACTTATGTAAGTGTTTGTGTTTTTTATCTCTTTGTCTCAGACCTAGCAGACAGGATTTAGGATCTACTGTAAGTGCCAGACCCGTCAATTCCGATACTTTCTCCACTATTGCGGACCATTTCCCACGCACCTGGGAGCAGTCCCATACCATGTGGTAGAAATGTGCCAGCGGGGCTCGGCACCTTGGGCAGGCTGGGTCCAGGCTGGGAAACATTTGTTTAATCCTTGCTGGTGAAAGGTACGTCTGGTGTAGGTAGTTAAATTGCGTATATCGGAACCTAGGGTTTCTCGAGACTCCCCTGGTATGTAGTAGGGCGCGAGGCCATTCCTCCCGTGTGATCGGGAGTGGGAGCACTTCATTCCATTTAGTTAGTGCCTTTTCTAAGGTGGGTACCGAGTACTTATTCAATGCTTTGTATAAATTCGACACAATCTGCAGCTGGCTGTCATATTGTAACATATGGTGTAGTACTGGGGAGGTCACAGGCTCTTGGTCCCCTGTCCCCCCGTCTTCTTTATAGTGTGGCATATGGCATGGTATGTCATGAATTGACCCGGGTTTACTAGAGTGAGGTCACGTATCTGTTCAAAGTTCATTAATTTCCCTTCTTCGAAGCAATCGCCTATCTTCTCTATTCCCGCCTCTGCCCACACCACCAACGACCTTCTCCTATCTCTCCCTGCCCAGCCAGGGAGCGCCCCCAGCTGTAAAAGGGGGGGAGTAGGGGAGTGTGCAACGGCCGCCTTGGATATATCTCTTCCAGCATGCGTGCGCCACCAGCATCTGTGGTTTGTCGGCCACTCCCCTCGGTGCTCCGGCTGTCATCCAGGCAATCAGTGGCTTATCACTTAGGTTCGCCAGTGCCCAAGTCGATTCCGCGAGTGTGGGCCTGTGTATCCAGCTTAGTATCCACTGGAGCTGAGCAGCCGCGTAATAGCGCTCAAAGTTTGGGGCTCCCATGCCACCCTCAGACACTGGGCGCTGTAGTGTGGTGAGTGCGACACGTGCCCTACCTCCCGACCAAATAAGTTGCAGCAGTGCGCCGTTCAGGTCGCGGAAGAAACTCTTGGGGATCAGGATTGGCAACGCAGAGAAGTAGTACAGGAGTCGAGGGAGTATCAGCATGTTTGCTATTGCGACTCTGCCCAGTGGTGACAATGGTAGTTTGCCCCAGAAGCGTAGAGATCCCTTGATGGAGGCAAGTGCTCTCCCCAGGTTTCCATCTCTAAGGTCTTCTGATTTGTGGTATATTTGAACCCCCAAATATTTAAAGGAGTCGAAGCACCATCTCAAGTGCCCGGTCGAGGCTGTTGCCCTATTTGACAGTGTCCGTGCGATCAGGGGAAACACGCACGATTTTCGCCAGTTTACTACTAGTCCTGACATTGTGCCGAACTCAGACAGGAGTGTTATTACTGAAGGGATTGTCTCACTTCCTCTGCGTAGATATATTAAGGCATCATCTGCGTATAAAGATATTATGTGCTTTGACCCGTTCCTAAATATGCCCCATTCCTCCTCCATTGATCGCAGACGGGTGGCCAGAGGTTCCATAGCGATAGCAAATAATAGGGGGGACAAGGGGCATCCTTGTCTAGTGCCTCTTGCGATCGGGAAACTATCGGATACCACTCTGCCTGTTCTAACCCGTGCTTGTGGCCTGGAGTACAGTGTCTGTATCCATTGTATATATTTTGGGCCAATTCCCATGTTCCGCATAGTGTCAAATAAATAGTCCCATCCCAAGGTGTCAAAGGCCTTTTCGATGTCCAATGATAGTACCATTTCATCATATGCGCCCAGGGGGGTACTTCCCATCACTCCCATTAATCTGCAGATGTTTAGGAATGTATTACGTTTGGGAATAAAGCCGTTTTGATCTTCATGTATCAGTGTGTGAATGACAGGGGCCAGCCTATTGGCCAATATTTTGCCCAGGATTTTACAGTCAGTGTTTAAAAGTGATAGTGGTCTATATGATTTGACGTCTGTAGGGTCCCGTCCCTGTTTGGGCAGGACCGCACCATGGCTCTCCATTACACTAAAGGAAACTACTTTGTGTGTGGATCTGATCATTATGAAAGGGCAGCAAGCTGCAACTCATTGTGTCAGTGGCTGAAGTGGGCTAATGCACTGCCCACTGAGTGCATGCTTGAGTGGGTTGAAGAAAAATGTGAATGACACAACCAGAGACAAATGGATGAAGTGTGGCTGAAAACACATATAAGTATGTTGTACACATACTATTAGTAATCAATCAGAATTTATAAAGCGTGGCAAATCACCTGTGAGGGACTCAAGGTACTGAAGTTGCTACATGCTTTGTGGTGCTCTGTTCATTCGACCAGCCATGTCTTGAGTCCTTTTCTGAATTCCCAGAGCAATGCAATGTTCCTGAGGTGCAAGGGAAAGTCTTTCTGCCATTGGCAGCTAGCCTCCTGTCTTTAAGAAAGAAGGCAGGAAGAAAGCAAGAAAGATTAGAAGAAAGCACAAAGCAGAAAGAAGGAACAAAGGAAAGAAGGGAAGAACGAATAAAAGAAGCACAGAAAATCAATGTAGGATTGAAAACTTGTTTTTGATTTAACCTGTTTTTTTTGTTCCTTTGTAATTACCGTCTTCCTTTTTATAGCCAAAACACTCCTCCTCCCGTTCACTGTGATTTTCTCCTTTCTAAATGTTATTTTACTTTCTGTCCCAAGTGATGTTCATCACTCCATTCTCAACAGTACGCTGTTAAGAATTTCTTTACATATCTTCTTGACAGTGAAGTGCTGTGCTCTTCTGTACTTTCCTTACTCCCACTTTTCTCACCGCCTGCTTCATAATATCGCATACACATGTACATATCACACCAGAAGGCTGTCTTGGCAGCTTATTACTGTATCCAACGCAAGGACACTAATTTTATCGACCTCAAAGGGATGAAAGACTGAATTATACCACCAAGGATGAGACGAAAAACGGGTCCTTGCAGTGCGGGTTTTAGCCGACTGTGCCATTATAACACCTCTGCCATTTTCTGAATGTTTTATTTTGGCCACTCCAAATTGCCTTTTATGCCCTTTCTCTCAGTAATAGATCAACACATTAATAGGTGTTGCCAATGTTTGTTTTGTTTACAGCAGTCGTTTTTTTTTGTTTTTTTTAATAGGGATAGGTGGGAAGAAGTGTTAATCTAAAGGTACAGTGAGTAACTTCTGTAACACAGGTTGAGGTCTGTATTTAGTTGAAGACCTATTGTTATATATTCTTTAAAGTATGCATACAGTGGGCTTTGGCTTCATCCAGGTGAGGATTCCCATCTTCCCTATTACTCTGTTGGCTCTATGATGTATCATGCTGCCTTACGGGAAGTGCTATTCTTGGACTGCATGATGGACTATTTTATATCTGAAAAGTACAAACGAGCATCACACTGTTTGTCTCATCCAATTCTTTATCTTCTGTGTGCATTCTATACAGAACGCAATATTTTTGCTAGTTATTCCCCAGCCTTGTCTGAGCAAGTAGAGTTGACTTTATGTTGATAAACAGCATTTGCGTAGGCAACACCATGTATGAATAACTTTCTTGGCACATTAATACCAGACAGATTGACTTTTCCAGTGCTTGTTTAATGAGTAATCTGCCAAAAGACAGGGTACCCAACACCCTCCGATTTTTTCCAGAGATGGCAGTTTGCCCTTGCCTTGTATTGTTTGAGAGATAAGGTGTGAAATAACGTGGCAGGTGGTGGCTTATGAAGTCACGTCCTCGTTTTTCAAATAAGCATGAAAAATCCACCCATGATATAATTCCAGGGCCTCGGACTGCATAATTGAAAGAAATACATTCAGTTTTATTCGGACACCCCTGGCAATTACTTTATAGGAAATGAAAACTTTATTGGAGAAGAAAAAAACAACAACTATTTTCTCTAAACCATAATTGCAACATTTCAAGCCGTGGCTGGACATTACTACTACAATTCTGTTAAAGATGTTCCCGTTTCAGATAGGGATTTAATCCAGGCTCTCCACTATCCTTCAACACATACGGATCCTTCCACGTTTTATCCGTTCCTTCTGCTGGTGATGTTCAGAGAGAGCAGAATTCTTCACACCTTGGCTCCTCTGGAAGGGACTTGGCTGTATGTGAACTTTCACAGGCTTATTTCAATGTATCCGCCCAACGCCTAGAGTGGAAAGTCCTTCTCTTTTTTTATTTTTTTTATTGATGGAACCTAATCTGCACTCCAGTGCCACATGAGGCAGCAGAACAATTGACACAGGCAAGAAAGGTGTGCCATTAGGGGTGGGTTTAAGGAGCACGAGTGGGTAAAAAAAAAAAAAAAAGTTTTCAAGTTACTAATGTAAAAGCATAGGAGACAGTTGTTCTAGTGGAGGAGGGAGAGTTTGAGGTAAAAGGAGAGGAGTGTTCATTTTGTTTGTTAACTGAATGACAGGAGGTTTGGGATCGGTTTTAGTTGGAGATTAGTTTACCAGAGACTCAGTATTTTCAGATCTGATGCTAGCCAAGACCTTCTGATTTCAATAAATTATATGTATAATATACTTAATTAAAGAGGCTTTCAACCACCTGTCTTCTGTTGGTCTGTTGTGTTATTCAGATTTTGCTTCTGTCCACTACAGCACACAGCATGGGGCAATGGGTCAGCCTAATTAAGTCACTGCTTAACTACAAGTGTCTGCATTTTGCTCTTTCACAATGAGCACATCCACACACAAGGTACTTCCCTTCTGTGGCAGTGTGTTTTTTTTCTTTTTAATTTACTTCTTAATTTAGTGTTTGGAGCCTGTGGTGATAGTAGGATGCTCTCCACCAGATGAGAGCACAGGTTACATTCCAGCTTTAGAAGTCCCTATCTACTCCCATTGCTGTTGTAAATTCCTTTTGAAGTAACCTTTGTTTATTTGACTACTAGTATTTAATAGTATAGAAAAACTATGTCAATTTAAAACCGTTCTGTATTAGGATATTCTCTTTTTACTATGCAGGCAGTACACAAACCAAAAGCTTCAGTATCATAAAAATAAAGCCATTAGCCTGGCAATTCTTCTGAACAATGTTTTTCTGCGCTCAATTCACCAATCTGCCTTTAATAAACTTGGCTCAGGAAGAAAATCAGCCTTTATCATGTTTAATTTTGAGCACTTGTAACAATTTATTTTCATCTTACCTCTTTCTTTGTTTCTATCCTTCCTTTTGTGCTTTCTTTTTCTTGCCTTCTTATCATGTTCTTTTTCTTCCTTTTCTTTTTTCCTTCCTTTCTATCCTTTTCTTGTTTCCTTTATTTTTCTTTCCATCTTTCCTTCCTTTTATCTTGACTTCTTTCCATTTTCTTCCTTTTCTCATCTTTCTTGTCTCCTTTTCATCTTAACTGCTTTCTTTCCTGCTTCCCTTTCTTCTTTCTTTTCTCCCTTCCCTTCTTTCCGTTCTTTTTTCTTACCTTGTTTTCCTTTTTTTCTTTCTTTCCTTTCTCCTGTTTCCATCTTTATTTCTTTATTTCTTTTTTCTCTTTTCTTCTCTTGTTCCTTTCTTGTTTTTCATTTGCATCTTTTATTCCTTCTTTTTTCTTTATTCCCTTCATTCTATCTTTCCTTCCTTGTTTGTTCCTTCTTTCCGTCTTTCTAATTGTGCCTTCTTTCTTTCTTAACTTGTTTCGTCAAACGCAGGAGGTTAGCTGCCAATGGCAGAATATTTTTTTTAGGACGTATTAGCCAAGACCTTTTGATCTTACACATCATCAACTACATCTCCTATGCCAGCGACAACCAACTCATCCTCTTGCAGTCAGCAGATCTCTTCACTACCAGAACCAAATTCTACAGATGTATTATGAACGTTGGTGACTGGATGAAGGACAACTGTCTCGAGCTCAATTTCAAGTTCAAAGTTCTCATCTTTGGGAACAACTCCTTGCCACGGAACAACACTTGGTGGCCTGCTGAACTCTGCTCTTCCCTGCCCCGATAGACTCCACCTCGCAACCTCAGCATCATCTTGGACAGCAAGTTATCTATGCAGAAACAGCTAAACAAAGTCTTGACTGCCTGGTACCTCACCCTACGCATGCTCCATCAGGTGGCTCCCAGTCAACACCAGAAGGACTATCACTCAAGTCCTTCTCATCAGAGAATGCACTATCAAAGGTAAGTAACTAGTTCATCTGATAGAGAATTCTAGTTGCAGATTCCTTACCTTAGAATAGAAACCCAAGCAATACCATCCCTGAAGGTGGGTCTGCGAACCAAGGTCAAACTACGAAGTTCTGCAGGACAGAACGGGCAAAAAAAAAGTTGTCCCTGCGGACCTGACTGTATGTGGTGCGTGGATCGAGTGCAGACCTTCATTCGATCCACCACACAGAGGAATACCGGGGAAGGAAAGGTTCAAAGGGCGGCGGTTGGGAGGACGACGGGCTGGAGGAGGAGTGTTTGACATCGGCTCCTGTATTTAACCAACGTACAGCTATAAAATAACAAATAAAGAAGGATTTGTTTAAACCTGATTCGAAGTCCGTCTTCACAATGGCAACGAGGCGGACAGGAGCAGTGTCAGCGTAGGTGCTGTGCAGTTGGTACCGCCCATTCCAGATTCATGTGCTGTATGCAATGCTGGTTATTCTTGTTAGTCTGTTTTCACGTGTGGACATCAGCACTTCGCATTAAGGCTGTGCAGCCGCAGTGATCCTCTGCACTTTAAAGATGTTTTTTCCTGCTATCGGATACAGCGAAGGAGCATGGAATTCTGGGTAACAGTGTGCCCGAATTCCTATTAAAAGCACGTATGGCGGCCATCTTTGAGGAATGGGGAGTTTTTCATTCATCTTCATTGCTATACGGTGATAGGCACACCATAGTGTCTGTCATCCTATATAATTATTGGAACAACCGGTGATAGGCACACCTTGTGCCTGTCAAAGTTATAGAATGTTTTCAGAATATTTACTGGAATAATATATTATAAAATTCCTGTACATTCATATGGTGATAGGCACACCATTGTGCCTTTACTGAAGCATCGGTGATAGGCACACCTTGGTGCCTGTTGATTTCGCAACTCATATGGACATTAAGAGACCAGCGGTATTGGCGCATTTCGTCTTGATTATTTGGGTTTATTTTATTATTAATTAAGAATTTGTTTTTGTGGTTATTCTTACATATTTATACATACTGAACTATTGTATAGGGTGTCTAGTATCCAACCTCCACCATTTAAAAAAAAAAAATGAACCTGGAGATCCTCCTGTTCAATGGGAATTATGGTTGGACTTATTTGAGGCGTACATGGATGCATTAGAAGATGGTGAACGTTCATCAGAAAGACATTTGTCATTGCTTAAACATCAATTGGGGGCAGTTGGTTTGAGGGAATTAAAAAAAATGCCACCAGTAGAGAATGTGAATGGAAAAGATGTGAACAAGTGTGTGTTAAAACAGTTACAGGAAAGGTATGGTAGGAAGATCAATGTGGTTATGGAAAGATATATGTTTCATTCCAGGGAACCAAAAGTGGATGAATCAATTGACTAGTATATGGAAGTATTAAGAGGCCTTGCAATAACTTTTGCTTTTGATCATATGACCAAGTTGTAAGAGATCAATTATTAAAGAAGACTAAATCTAAGCAAATACAAGAGAAACGATGCTCTTCAGGAGAAATATCTTTGAAAACTGCTATTGAAGTGGCAAGAAGTATTGAGACAACAGAGAGGTGCATACAAATTATGAGGAATGAAGTCAAGGATAATGGCACCGCATGTAATGTGAGTGGTGATAATGTTGATAAGGACCAGAAGAAAAAAGTTGTTACACAGTCTGTTGGTGGGGCCAACAAAACTTGGATGCATAACAATGTCAAAGTGTGTTTCAGATGCGGTGCCAGCTCACATTTTGCAAATTTTAGTGGATGTCCTGCTGTTGGAAAAATTTGTAGTACTTGCAAGAAAAAAGGACATTTTGCTCAAGTGTGTAAAGGTTTTGGGAAGACAGTAATTTGGGTTGTGGAGAGCGTGGACGATGGAATTGAGGAAGGTATGCAGAATATGGTGTTAATTATTCAAAGTAGTAATATTAAGGGGAAGGACCATCAGTTTCCAAGTGGTGTTTAAGTATTGATGGTGTTCAGGTGGAAGTCATGGTAGACTCGTGTGCATGGTATACTATTATGGGAAAACCATTATTTAATCTGTTATGGCCTGGAAGAGAATAGCAAAATACTAGAATAAGTCTGTGTAGTTATTCAGGACATAATTACTGCTTTCATTTTTCCTACAATCGCAATTTTGAGTTTGGGGGGGAGGGGTAAGAGGTGTTGAGGAGAGATACTTATAGCTGAAAGTGGTACGACAATTTTAGGTTTGCCGCATATATGTGAATTGGGTTTGAAAGTGGACCCTAGTGCTAACCCTCCAGTGTATACAGTGGATGTGGAATGGTTGCAGAATAGTTTGTACTCTGACTTAAAGAAGATGTTCCCAACAGTTTTTAGCGGTCAATAGGAAAGTATGAGAAATTTGCAACATACAATCGTATTAAAACAGAATGCTGTCCCAGTGAGACAAAAGTTGAATAATGTTCCCTTAAGTTATAGAGGGAAATTAAAGGAAATGTTACAGGATTTGTGTAACTAGGACATTATTGAGCCCATAGTGCTCTGATTGGGTTTCTCCTACTGTAATTTCAGTGAAGTCTAACGGGGATCTTAGGGTGCGTGTCGACCTGCGGGCATTAAATGATGCGATTTGGGTAGACACATTTCCATTGCCCAATTTGCAGGTATTGATGTCCTCAATTGGAGATGCTACAGTTATTTCAACAATTTATTTGGCTAGTGCTTACCATCAAATACATTTGAATCCTGAGTCTAAACATTGCACGGCATTGATCACACCAGAGGGGGGGTTCCAGTATAAAAGAATGCCATTTGGTTGAGCTGGTGCATCCGCAGTTTTTCAAAGGGAGTTATCCAAAATACTTTCAGATGTAAAGGGTGCAAAGGTGTTCCAAGACGATGTATTAGAATATGGGAAGGATAAAATGGAGCATGACAGTAACTTGAAGGGAGTGTTGCAGGCACTAAAAGACCTCGGATTAACTGTTAAAGATCAAAAATGCTAATTTGGTGAGA